>NC_067402.1:207310871-208560560 GCF_016432865.1 Antechinus flavipes
AGAACTCTATCCACTGTGCTACTTATTTCTATTTAACCTCAGAAGTCCAAGTTGAAGTTGCAAGAGCAAATTTAAGCCTGATGTCAGGAAAACGAATTCCTACCTGTCCAAAAGTGAAAAGGGCTTTCTCCAGAGTAGTGCATTCTTCCCTCACTGGAGTTGTTCAAACAAAGGTTAGGAAAATTTGTGGGATGTTGTAGGAAGGAATTTTTCTAGGTTATGAGGTCCCTAATACTGCATTTCTATGAAGAATCTAGAATCCCTTCCTAATGGAAAACCAAAACAAAATTCTATCCACAGAACCAAAACAACCAGCTTCAGATATGTAAATGAATAATCAGATGATAACTCTTTTGTGCATCTGATGGTTCCCTTCTGGCTGCAGGCACCCTATTTTGCAGTAGTCAGTTTCAGTGATTTGACTCATATCTTTTAGTTCTCCCCCATTAACATTTCCCTTTTCTCACATGATCAACAGGTGCAGGAATGCAGCCCACCTAGCCACCATTCATCATTCCAACTGCCATTGTTCCCTCCCCAGCTCACTTCCAGTCAACATTTTTAAGAAGCAGATTTAAGCCTTTGTCTTCCGCTGGGATCACCTGATGAGTCATGGCACCCGGAGAAAGGAGAGGTGTCAGGAATGTTTAATAAGCAGTGATTTAAACAAGGGACAGATTTGAGCAAATTAACAAAATCAGCATGCACACTGCTCCAAGGTAGGTTCTCTTGCTGGTAGAACTAAATGAAAATCAGGACCCAAAGCAGGAGATGTATTCCAGGTCCAAGTCATGCTGCCAAAGTGAAAAGACTGCCAGGCTGGGAGCTGAATCACTCCCTCTGCCAGTTACAGCTGTGTTTTTCATCCTCATAATGAATCTTGTGATTCCAATAATAAGAAGAACTCAGTGGTATTCTGAAGCTTTATTCTTATCGGCCTCCACCCCACCCTAAATCTCAGGCAGTGATTGCAAAGCAGATACAGGCATTATATAGCTCATCAGTGCAAAATGACCTAATTTACTCAGATGCAAAAAATAAAAAATAAATTTAAAGTCTTGGGGTAGAACGCTAAGCTCTGAAGAAGAATTCTCTAAGAATTAGAAGTGTTTAAAAACTGGATTGAACTGCTTTGGAAAGTGATGAACATTAAACACCTTCAATCTGGGGATGGAGGATCCAGGGCAATCTAGAGGAGTCATACTTAAAGTAAGAGTTGCCCCAAATGACCTTTGGCGGTCCTTTTAGCTCTCAGATTTTCTGATTGGCTGACTTCAGAAAAAAGATGATTCTTTGTCCTATGAGGTCATAATGGTAGCAATTAACAACAATTTAAGACTCCATCCTGATAATCTTACCAGCATTCATGGGCTCAAATGTATTTATGTAGATGACTACCAGTTCCACAAATCAAGCCCTCACCTCTTTCCTGAGGGCTAGTCTTGTATCTCCAACTGCTGGCGGGCATCTGTACTTAGATGTGCCATAAATATCTCAAATTCAAGCTGTCCAAAGCAAGACTTTCCCCCAGGCTTTTTCCTGACTTTGCTGTTTCTGCTTATGGCGTCTCCCTGAATGAAACACCATTCATTCTTCTAGTCATTCAGGTTGTCCCTGAGTTGTCCCTGACTTCCCATTCATCCATTCTCTTTCTATAACATCTCACACACCTATTTTCTTCTCTTCCTTCTTATGGCTACTATACTAAGTCAGGATTTCATTATCTCTTTCCTAAAGCCTTCTGATGGGTCCCTCTGTATCCAGGTATTCTCTTCTCCAATCCATCTTGCACCAAGTTGTCAAACTGATGTTCCTAAAGCCAAGGTTTGATGGTGTCATTCCAAAAGCTTCAGTAATCCCTAACATCTTTTAAGATAGAATACAAACCCTTCGACTCAATATTTAAAGTCTTTTATAATCCAATGCCAATCTCTTTTTCTAACCTGATCATACATTATACTCTATATATTCTATATGCCAGCTAGATTATCCTATTTATTGTTTCCCACATAAGACATTCCATATCCTTCCTCTGGATCATGGAAAAGGCTGTCCCTCATACTGGGAATGCTCCCTCTTCTCATTTCCACCTCTGAAAACATCTAGCTCCCTGCAAGACTCAGCTCAAGTGTCACCTCTTACAAGATGCCTTTAACTCACCTCAACTAGAAAAATTACTCCCTTTAAATTAGTAGCAAAATGTTTGCATGCGGTAGGTGATTAATAAATGCTTATTGAATAGAATAGAATTAAAAAGCTTTTGAGTGGAAAATTATAGTTGAATGTATAGTAGGTCTAAGTTAACATACTTAAAAAGTGTTATTATGATTTCTTGTTAAAAAAAAAAAAAGAAAGCTAAGGATGAATGTTGGAGGGGATGTGGGAAAACTGTGACTCTAATACATTGTTTGGTGGAGTTGTAAATGGATCCAGCCATTCTGGAGAGCAATTTGGAACTATGTTCAAAAAGATTATCAAACTGTGTATTTCCTTTGACTCAGGAGTATTTCTACTGGGCTTGTATCCCAGAGAGATCTTAAAGGAGGGAAAGGAACCCACATAGGCAAAAATGTTTGTAGCAACCCTTTTTATACTGGCAAGAAGCTAGAAAGTGAGTGGATACCCATCAGTTGGAGAATGACTGAATAAGTTATGGTATATAATGTTACAGAATATTATTGTTTTATGAGAAACAATCAACAGAATGATTTCAGAGCGGCCTTGGAAGACATACATGAACTGATCTAAGTAAAATGAACAGAATCAGGAAATCATTGTACATGACAACAACAAGATTATATGACAATCAATTCTCATGGACACAGTTCTTTCCAACAATGAGATGATTCAGTCCAGTTCCAATGATCTTGTGATGAAGAGAGTCAACTACACCCAGCGAGAGAATTGTAGGAACTGAATGACAACATAACATTCTCCCTCTTTTTGTTGTTATTCACTTGCATTTTGTTTTCTTACTCATTTTCTTTCTTTTTTTGATCTGATTTCCCTTGTGCAACAAGAGAATTGTATAAATATGCTTATATATATTAGATTTAACATATATCTTAACATGTATAGCATATATTGAATTGTTTGCCATCTGGGGAGGGGGTGGGGGGAAGAAGGAGAAAATCTGAAACATAAGGCTACACAAGTGTCAGTGTTGTCAAATTATCCGTGCATATGTTTTGAAAATAAAAGGTTTATTTTTTTAAAAAAAGAAAAGAAAAAAGAGATTTCATATATGAACTAACGATGAGTGAAGTTAACAGAATCAGGAGAACATTGTACACAGTAGCAATAAGATTATGTGATGATCAACTATGATAGACTTGGCTCTTCTCAGTAACACAGTGATCCAAGGCAATTCTAATAAACTTGGGATGAAAAATGCCATCCTCATTCAGACAGAGAACTATGGAGACTAAATATCATCAAAACACAGTATCTTCACCATTTTTGTTTGTTTGTTTGCTTCTTGTGGTCTTTTCTCTTTTGGTCTGATTTTTCTTACACAACATGACAAATATGAAAAATATTTTTAAAAGGATTGTACAGATTTAACCTATATTAGATTACTTGTCTTGAAGGGGAAGGAAAGGAAGGAGGAAGAAAAATCTGCAAAACAAAGTCTTACAACAATGAATGTTGAAAACTATTTTTACGTGTATTTGGAAAATAAAATACTATTGAAAAAATTTTTAAATTAAATTTGTTTTTTAAAAAGAGATTTTGGTGGTTATGAGAAGTATTATAGCTCAGTAAACAGTGTCAGACTTGTAGTCAGGAAGAGAAGTTCAGATTCCATGTCAGGCAGTTCTTTAACCAGGTGACCATTGGCTGATCTCTTTGAGCCTCAATTTATTCATCTCTAAAATGAAGATAATAATATCTGGTGTACCTACCTTCCAGGTCCATTGAGCTCTAAAAAAGAAAATGTGTCTATAATGCTTCACAAACCTTAAAGTACTACATAAATATCAGTTATTATTATTATTATCACCTTTGAAGGACCATAAGATGCAAACACTTGAGGATTATTACAAGGTATGGAGATTTGGTGGGAGAGAATGTACCTTGGAACAACCAGAGTTGCCTGGGGCCAATTGAGAGGCCTGAAAGGGGATGTCCACTTCAGAAATTTTTTTTTTCCTTTGGGGACATCTGGTATCAGATGGGGAAGCAAGAAACAATGCTACTCAGAACTTTCTATTTTTGTTCTAGAATAGGGTCCTGCTGCTCCATCAGTAATTTTAAAAAAGAGGGAAAATAGAGGCTAATGGAAGACAAGAGCAGACTCAGAGTGGATTGTAGGTAACCAGAGAAAAATCAAGAGGTAAAGGGGCAATTGTGTAGGGTGTGAGGTACTGAAAGGGGAGCAGGTTGCTTCCTTAATTAGTGAATGGTCAAAGAATACAGTTAGTTTTTAAAAGAAGAGATTCAAGCTATCAATGGCTATATGAAAAAATACTCTTAAATCACCAGTAATGAGAGAACAATTTTATTATTTCATTTGACCCTCACAGCAGCTCTGGGAGGTAGATACTGTTATTATCCCCATTTAACAGATGAGGAAATTGAGGGAAAAAAAGAGGTTATGTAACAATAATAACTAACTACTTATATCATTATCTCATTTGATAATGGCCTTGAGAGGTAGGAACTATTATTATCTCCATTTTACAGAGGTTAAGTGACTTGTTCAGGATCACACAGTCAGTCAGTGTCTGAGGCCAGACTTGAACTCAGATTTTTCTGACTTTAGGTCCCTATCCACTGTACCACCTAGCTTACAAGTATGAATGAATGAATGAATGAATGAATGACAGGTTAAACTTTGTTTTAATCAATTCTGTTGTTGGCTCACTTCTGCAATTTAGGTTAGTTTCAAAATTTTGTGCCTCAATTTCTTTATCTAATATGTTTCAAGGGCTGCCATGACCAAAGAATTCATTATCTGTAGCCAGACCACTAAAGTTTGGAAATATATTGGAATTAGTTAGACTTGCCTCACAAGGCTATGGAGAATATTAGCAAAAATGTCTTGGAAGGGTTTTAGCAATGGGAAAATATAATAAACACACTAAGGGTAGATTTGAACTCAACTCTTCCTGTCTCTAAGGCTAGTACTCTATCCATTGTACCACCTAGCTAGTTTCTAACCCTATACCCCAAAGAGATATAAGAAAAGGACTTAAACATACAAAAATACTTAAAGTAATTCTTTTTTGTGATGGCAAATTTTTGACTAAGGAGGGAACCTGTCAATCGGGGAATGGAAAAACAATTTATATCATGTAAATGGAATGGAAATCCAGTCAGTTCTGATAAAATATGTGTTTCAAAAATATGAATTGCCCCAGTGTGATTGATATAGTAGGAAATATTTTAAGCATAAATCAAATTTGGAATTTGTTTCTGTGAGATTTCTTCTTTTAGAAACATCAGAATGCAGAAAACTATACCATTTATAGTAGTGCCATTCTTCTGGCACTCACTCCCACAAGCAAACTCCAGGTATTTTCAAGTACCCTATTAATTGGATATTTTCTAACCCAGGAGGAGCTGTGAGGGAGAAAGGCTGGTGAAAAACCATTCTCAAACCCTTCCACTTTGGCCTCCAGAGGGAGTTTGGGACTTGCAACCTGTCCAATTTGCTTGTGCAATCTGGGATGCATATTGAGCAGCAGACAGAATCACTATTTGTTTGTTTGGGAAGTAATGAGGTTAAAGCAACTTGCCCAGAGTCACAGAGCTGGTGAGTGCCTGAGGCCAAATTTGAACTCTATCCTTATGACTATATTACATATAGTGTTTATGTATTTCTTAACTGTTCAATATGTGTAAAACTATGTACCATTTTTATTAGGTTCCTCTCTTTGTGTGTGTGTGTCATCATGTAGTTTTTGAACATTAAGCCCCAATTTCATTTTCTCCCAGAAGCTCTGTGGTTTTTATTGAGTGATTTTGCATAACTCTGTGCTTTTGGGGGAATAAATATGTCCATTATAGAAGAACTGACTGTACTATTGTGCTGCAAGAAATGATAAAGGGATCTGTACCCTCAAAACTATCACCATTTACATCTCAATAAAATGACTTGATACTATTGGGGAGGAAATAAGAAAGGAGATGGTTTCAGAGAAACCTGGGGAGACTTCTACAAATTGGTATTTAGAGAGAAGTGAGTAGAACCAGGAGAACAATTTATAAAATAACAAATCATGGTAAAAGCAACTTTGAAAGACGCTTGATCAATGCAATGATTGACCATGATTTCAAAGGACCAATGAAAAAGCATGCTACCTGCCTCCTGGCAGAATGGTGATGGACTCAGCATAAAAATATATTTTACATTTATATTTTTGTGGATATAGTCAATATGGGAAAGAGTTTTGTTTGAATATGCATATTTGTTATAAAGTTTTTTTTTTGTTGTTTTGGGGGAAGAATGGTTGGTGAAGGTAGGAGGTAGAGAACAGATTTTTGTTTTGAAAAATTAAATAAAAATTATGAAAAGTATAAATTATAATTTTTTTAAATTTAAAATTGTGTTGAAATTTTTAAATTAAAATTTTTAATAATTTTCAAAAATGAGATTCAGGCTAGAGATAGCTGGAGAAAACATAGAAGAACCCATGTCAAAGATTAGATCAAAGTTATCTGATCTATGTGGCTACTCTAAAAGTAAAGGTCAATCTCTAGCTCTTTTCTCCTTCACTCTCTCCAGATTGTTCCCCACAAAAACAAAAGGAACAGAATTGCAATGTCAAAAAGTATAAAAATATCTAAAGAAACATACAAGAAAATTAAAATCAATCAAAATAAGAAAGGAACAAAACAAATCAGAGAACCAATATACTTATAAAATTCCATAACAACATCTGAGTCAGCAAAAACAGTATATAGGAAAAGATGCATCATATCCCTGGAGATGTCTTGACACATTCAAAGAAATTCATTAAGAACTGTCGGTCCCAAGGAAACCACATGACCAAATAAAAGAAAAGAAAATACTTGGAGAAAAAGTAGAAAATCAAGTGAAGAAACTATTAAGACTTAAGATATATGAAAAAAAGATAATGAGAAAATATTGAAGAATCTAGAATTTATTCACATTACTCTGGACAAGTATTCATAGGACAGTTGTTTGAATATATTCAATATTCATTACCTCCCAAATCAGCCCCAAATATTTTAGCAGTTCTAATTATTAGAAAGTTCCTCAAAAATAGAGTATATGATTTTTTAAAAAAATTTTTAAAAAGTAATCAGTAGCAGGCTTAAAATTAAAAAAAAAAAAGCAAACCAAAACTTTGGAAGCAACAAATAACAAATTTATAACAATAGAAAATGGAATTTCATGCATTAGACCATCTGGGAAATCGAGAATTAAAAATCACAGAATTTTTCCATAAAAATCATTATGAAAAATCCACAGAAAATATATCACTATGATTTGACCAGATACAATTTTTAAAACGAAACAAAGAAAGAGTACCTTTCAAAACAAAATGGTAATTTTTAAATCTTATTTCAATCCTTGACTTTGATCTTAATAGAATTTTCATGGCTTATAGATTTAGACCCAAAGCAAACATTTATTGTTACTCTGCTCAGGAAGAGATAGAGATATAACTATATACTGTTAGTCAGAGACTAACAGACAGATATAGAGACAGAGTAATACAATTTTGATATTCATCCAGTGAGCAATATCTTTTGAGACTCTAGATAACTGTATTTGGATCACAAGGGAAATAATGGGCATGATCCTTTTTCTCTCAATTTGTTTGTAGTTGAAATCAGATTCAACCAGGTATAGGTATACTCTGTTAATCAGGGCATAGACAAACCCAGATGCTCTCTACAATCCCAACCAAGTCTAAGGTTCCATGGATTAGAAAAGATGCATACATGAAAACACAAAATAATAAAAACATATGCACATATCAGGAAGACATTTGACTACAGAAGAGTTGCTAGGGAAATTAGAATTAACCAATGTGAGACAATTCATAATTATTCCTGGAAGTCTTCATAGACAACATAAGGTTTGAGTTGGCTTTGAGAAGGGAAATGGTTTGGCTTGATGGAAGCCACTCCAGGAAAGAAAAATTGAAGATCTTGAGTTTTCTGCACATCTTTCATTTCTCAATAAGGTTAAAAACAGACTCCACTTCATGGCATTGATCATATTCGCAGATATTTGAAATGCATCCTCATGCAGTATGCAAGAGTTCTTTCTGTCCCTGTGGTCACTACCAATTTTATTTTATTTATTGTATTACAAGTATAAAATATTTCATTTTGTAAACAGAAAATAGAATACATCTACTATGTCTGTCTTCACTGCCTTTTTTGATTCTTTATGTTCTAAAAAGTCACTACCCAAAGTATGGTTGAGTTTTCCTTTTCCCCCAATAATCTTAATGGGCTTGTTACAAATAAGATCTCCTTCTTTTAACCTATATTAAAAATCTTCTCTCATAATGCCTTGTCTGAGGAAAATGAACCTCAGGATAGTTTACTTGTTGATATACAATAATAATGGTATCATCATCATCATCACTTACTTTTTCATGTTGGTGACTTGCTCAGCAGTCTACCATACTTAGAGGAAAACAAAAGCTTGCTTAATGAGCTTAACAATAAAAACAAGTCATCCAGGTGAAAAGCCAAGATCATCCTTATACACATGTAGTATAATGGCAGCTCAAGGCACTGGATTTGAAGACCATGATCTTTGCTCAAATGCTTCACTCATCACTTGGCTATATTACCTTAGGCAAGGTAATACTAAT
Organism: Antechinus flavipes; assembly: GCF_016432865.1. Lineage (NCBI taxonomy): Eukaryota > Metazoa > Chordata > Mammalia > Dasyuromorphia > Dasyuridae > Antechinus > Antechinus flavipes. The sequence goes on from NC_067402.1 coordinate 207,319,676, forward strand.
AATTAACTAATATTTATAAAGCACCTACTATGTAATAAGCACTTTACAATTTTATCTCATATGATTATTTTATATATGAGGAAACTGAGGTAAACAGAGGTTGTGACTTATGTAGGGTCACATAGCTAGTAAGTATCTGAAGCTATATTTTAATCCCAACAATCTATCCACTAAATCTCTAGATCTTTCTGAAACTATTTACTCATCTGGAAAAGAAGATTATAATTAATTAATAATTAATAATAGTTAAATAGATTATAGCTAAAGGTGTAATGTCATAGTGCTTTGAGGTTGATAAAATAATAATCTTATATAATGAAACCTTCTCCCCCAAAAAGGAGAAGGCTGGAGGCACTCAAAATAAACTGCATCACTTTACAATTTTTAAAGTAGGACAAACATGCCTGGGAAAGAGCAAGTACAAACATTTTCTTTAAACATACACACACACACACACACATACACATGCACCCCAGAAAGCTGAAGCCGACATTTCTTTTTTTAAAATTTAGCTATTGCTTTTTACTTACAAGATATGCATGGGTAATTTTACAGCATTGACAATTGCCAAACCTTTTGTTCCAGTTTTCCCCCTTCTTTCCCCCACTTCTCCCCCAGATGGCAGGTTGACCAATGCATGTTAACTATGTTAAAGTATAAATTAAATACAATATAAATATACATGTCCAAACTATTATTTTGCTGTACAAAAAGAATCAGATTCTGAAATATTGTACAATTAGCCTGTGAAGGAAATCAAAACTGCAGGTGGACAAAAATAGAGGGATTAGGAATTCTATGTAATGGTTCTTAGTCATCTCCCAGAGTTCTTTCGCTGGGCATAGCTGGTTCAGTTCATTACTGCTCCATTAGAACTGATTTGGTTCATCTCATTGCTGGAGACAGCCAGGTCCATCAGAATTGATCATCATATAGTATTGTTGTTGAAGTATATAACCGACATTTCTTTTAAACACCCATCAGCTGGACTCTTGCCTGTTGTCATTTGGTTAATTGTCAACATGTCACTAAACATGTTTATTCTTATTTCTGGTTTTAGATTACAGCCTCAGCATTGACTGAAGTACAGGCTGTCTTAGCTAAACATCAGTGTATTGCCCTCTATCCATGTTTGTATATCAATCCCTTGATGATACTGATATATGGAATTGGAGAACTGCTTACCACCTGCTGTGTCAGAGACTGGGCATGAAATGTCACCAAGTCTGTGTTCCTTGGGGAACAAACGCTATTTATACACATAGCGTGTGTGTGTGCGTGTGTGTGTGTGTGTGTGTGTGTGTGCATATATACACATTTATGTATAAATATATATATGGGGGGAGGGGAAAAAGGGAAGGAGAGATGAGAAAAAGTGAGAGAGACAGATAGACAGAGAGCAAAAAAAAAAACTAGTAGAGAGCCAGATGGTGAAGACAAAATGATGTGATCTAAATTGCTCCTAAACATAATGTAGCATTTCCTTTTTTTCCTTTCCTACATCAACAAGGATATGGATTTTTCTTCTTGCTGATTTATTTTCCTGATTTCAGAATCTCCAATTCTCTGATTTCATAATTTCTCTGCATGTCAAATACTTAATCACTGTTACATTCTCTTTCCTGGTGATTATTATAAGACGCTTTTATTTGAAGTGCTCCTCTATTAAAGTCATAGTGGTTCAGCTTTTGATCAGATGTGTCCCCAGATTTCTTTATAAATTCCAATCAAGAGACTCCTTGAGAGAGTCATAGTTAGATTTGTGATTAATGGATAAGGAAGTTATAGCCACTTTTAGGCAAGACCATATGAATTCTATGTCTAAAGTTTATTGACCCATAAGGAAAAGATCCTTTTCCTTGAAATACAAGGAAATGGAACACATATCCTACCAATTTTTGAAGATTTCATTTTATAACATTATTATTTTATCAACTTCAAAGCATAATGACATCCTTTAGCTATAATCTATTTATCTCCTTTTTTCCTTCTTCCTTTCTCCTGTCAATGAGAATCAGTGATGGATATAAGATGTAGGGATAGGCTCGTAGGTCATAGTAACTGGGTAGGATGTGAAGGGAAATCTTATTTAAGCCATAGTATTTCTTATTTTTTTCTATACCAAAGCCATACTCATAAATAAAATGTATTTTTATTAGTGCATCTTTGTCAGATTTGGAAGCATGGGGCAGGACAGGTAATGTGAGAAAGGCCCCTGTTAAAAGGTTGAGTAATCCCACTTTGGAGGGAGGAGGAATGGCCTCTTATTTCTGAGAATACACCATGACTCCAGTATCTGTTTACAAGTCTTAAGGAATGGCAGCTGAGCCCACAGGAGCTGGGGTACTGTGCCACTCCTTTCTCTAAAAGGCCCAGGAGTACAATTTGTTCTAAGTTCATTGTTGGGGAAACCTGTTCTCTAATGAATTAGGCTCCATTTTCTCATATCCTTTAACTTGTTAAACTCGTACCTCAATGCCCCAGGAGAAAATGTACTTACAATTTAGGTTATGATTGATGCCCAGCATTTCCCCAAAAGCAGGAAAAAGAAAGAAACTCAAAAGAATAATATGAATCAGGTATAGGATGAATTTTTCCTATACATGTAAAAAATGCTAAACATAAAAGAATGATTATAAAAGATGATAGTGAAAAGAACTAATAGAGCTACTAAAAACAGAATTGAGTAACATACTGATGTTACAATCTAGTAGAAAGCTGATTCTGAAATTTCATCAAAACAAAATGCAGTTTTCAGGATTGTTAGTCATTTTATATTTCACCTCACTTCTGCACTATCTGAACAACTAGTACAAGTCTTCTCTTAAAATGACTAAGCTCATCTTGCCAACCTTTCCAAGGTCATTAGAGTAATTAAGGGAAATTTCTGCTTTTTATCATTCATCCTTGACCTATACACATAATTTCTGGGTAGAGATATTCATGTGCCTAAGATCAGGAAAGAACAAATACCAAAGACAGCCTAATCCCAGATTCAAGTTTTCCTAGATAGGACATGTGCTTTGAAAGCTAGCTGCCCAAGTTTTATGTAGGATAGAGTTGGGATGGCATTAATTGCCCACTCCCCAACCTGCTTCTCAGGAAATGATTTGAAACAGTTCTAATACAATTCTCAACTGAAGAGGAAATTAAAGGCTGAGAGGAAGAGGAAGAGATATAATTCCCTTAGGGGGAAAAAAAATCCCTGAATTATATGAGTATTTCATCACTTCAAAGTCCTTAGTCACAGATGGTAGAAAGAAAGTTCCAAAGCCCCCAAATGGTTTACTAGAACCAGGAAGGACAACTCCAAAAATACTTCATAGTTAGCCCCTATATCCCAATTCACCCTTGTTTCTCATGATGTTATTGGTCAGAGACATTAGGGGATCACAAAATCCTACAATTTCATCTCTGAAAGTGACTTCAGATGAGATCTAGTTTAACCTTTAAAAAAATAATAATCCTGGGGGGCAGAGCCAAGATGGCAGAGAGGAGACATCTTTTTCTAAGCTCTCTCCATATTCCTCAAATTAACAGCAAAAACAGATTCCACAAATATTTGGAGTGTAACAAATTTCCAGCATAAAATAATTTGGAAGATCTTCAGAATAGGTAGGCTTCAACTGTGCATGGAAGGAGGGAGCAGTCACATGGCAGTGCAGAGACCCAGGGCAGTATGGGTTCCATGTGTAGGGAGAGGGAAATCTACATCAGTGTTGGCTACTCTCTCCTGGTTGCAAAGCAGTAGATCAGCAGATTAGCAGTAAGACATCCAACACAAATACAAAAGACAAATAGTGAGTCCCCAAACCCCAGAAAATCGGGACCTGGCAATGCCCACCCAGCACTGGAAATTAGTCAGCACTGGCCCAGCATAGCCACTGTCACCTATAGAGGAAGCTTGGACAATCTCCCCTTTGCTCTAAAAAAAAAGACCTCAACCTTTTAAAAAATGAGCAAAAAAACAAAAAGACTCTGACCTTAGGTGGTTTTTATGGAGAAAGAGAAGAATAGATTTCAAACCCTGAGGACACTAAAAGCAGATCATCTCCACATGAAGTCCCAAAAGGTGATATGAATTGGTCCCCATCTCACAAAGGCTTTCTTGGAAGAATTCAAGAATTAAAAAGAGTTAAAAGAAAAATGTTGGAAAGGAAATGAGAACTCTATGAGAGGGTTTGGTAAAAGAAGCACAGAAATTATCTGAAGAAAACTCCTTACAAACTAGATTTGACAAAAATGGAAAAAGAAAACAACTCCTTGAAAAACAGAATTTGTGAAATGGGGGGGAAAAGTCATAGAATAAAACAATTCACTTAAACATTTAATTAGTCAAATAGAAAAAGAGCTAAAAAAGGTAACTGAAGAAAATAATTCACTAAAAATTAGAACTGAACAAATGGAAATGAATGGGACAATAAGACATCAAGAATCAGTCAAACAAAACCCCAAAAAATGAAAAAAAAAAGAAGAAAATGTAAAATACCTCATTGGAAAAACAATTAACCTGAAAAATAGATCTAGGAAAGACAATTTAAAAATTATTGGACTTCCTGAAATCCATGATGAAAAAAAAAGAGCCTACACATTATATTTCAGGAAATCATCAAGGAAAACTGCCCTGATGTCCTAGAATCAAAAGGTAAAATAGCCATTGAACGAATTTACTGATCATCTCCTGAAAAAAGACCCCAAAATGAACATTCCAAGGAATATCATAGCTAAATTTCAGAATTATTGGGACAAGGAAAAAATATTGCAAGCAGCCATAAAGAAACAATTCAGATATCAAGGAGCCACAATCAGGATTACCAGGACATAGCAGCTTTCACCTTAAAGGATCAAAGAGCCCGGAATCTGATATTCCAAAAGGCAATGCAACTTGGATTGGAGCCAAGAACCAACTCTCCTGCTAAACGGAGCATTATCTTTCAGGGAAGAAGATAGACATTCAATGATACAGGTGAATTGCATTTATTCCTGATGAAAAGACCAGAACTAAACCAAAAAATTTGATATCCAAATATAGAACTCAAGAGAATCATAAAAAGGTAAAAAGGAAAGATGACTTGAGAACCATATTTCTGTTATAGGATACTTAGAGAGTACAGGTATAATTTGATTTTACTGTGATAATATAAAAAGGAAACTAGATGTAGAAAGGGTACTGGGAAAAGAGAAAAATTGAGGTAAAATAAGGGAATTATATCCCACAAAGAGATAAAGAAGATATTATAATTCAGGGAAAGAAGGGAGGGGTATGTACATTGTGTGAATCTTACTCTCATCAGATTTGGCTCAAAGAGAGAATATTAGACATATTTGGTTTCACAGAGAAACTTGTCTTATCTTATAGGGAAATGGGAGGGGAAAAGGGAAAAGGAAAAGAAGAGGCTAATAGAAGGGAAAACAGAAGTAGTAGGGGAAAGATATAAGAAAAGGCAAGGTGCTTTAAAGGAGGAGGGATGTTTGAAGTAGGTGGTAGTCAGAAACAAAATACTGTAAAGGAGGGAAAGGGGGAAAGGAAAGAGAAAAACATAACTTGGAATAAATAAGAAGGCAGGAGATTTGGAATTAGTTATTTTTTTTATTATAACTTTTTATTGACAGTACATATGCATGGATAATTTTTTACAACATTATCCCTTGCACTCACTTCTGTTCCAACTTTTCTTTTCCCTCCCTCCACCCTCTCCCCCAGTTGGCAAGCAGTCTTATACATGTTAAATATGTCACAGTATATCCTAGGTACAATATATGTGTGCAGAACCAAACAGTTCTCATGTTGCACAGGAAGAATTGGATTCAGAAGGTAAAAATAACCTAAGAAAAGGTACAATATATGTGTGCAGAACCAAACAGTTCTCTTGTTGCACAGGAAGAATTGGATTCAGAAGGTAAAAATAACCTAAGAAAAAAAACAAAAATGTAAACAGTTCACACTCAGTTCCCAGTGTTCCTTCTCTGGATGTAGATGATTCTGTCCATCATGGATCAATTAAAACATTAGATCTTCTCTATGTTGAAGATATCTACTTCCATCAGAATACATCCTTATACAGTATTGTTGTTGAAATGAATAATGATCTGGTTCTGTTCATTCCACTCAGCATCAGTTCACATAAGTCTTTCCAAGCCTCTCTGTATTCATCCTGCTGGTCATTTCTTACAGAACAATAATGGAATTAGTCATTTTAACTGTGAATATGAATGGGATGAACTCTCTCATAAAATAGAAGTGGATAGCAGACTGGATTAAAAGCCAGAATCCTATAATACCTTGTTTACAAAAAACATAGAGTGATACATTTAGACTAAAGGTAAAAGGCTGGAGCAGAATCTATTATGCTTCAGGTGAAGTTAAAAAAAAAAAAAAAAAAAAAAAGGAGTAGCAATCCTGATCTCAAATCAAGCAAAAGCAAAAATAAATCTAATTAAAAGAGATAATGAAGACAACTATATCTTGCTAAAGGGTACCATAGATAATGTAGTAACATCAATACTAAACATATATGTACCAAATGGTAGAGCATTAAAATTCCTAGAAGAGAAGTTAAAAGAGCTGCAAGAAGAATTAAACAACAAAGTATACTAGTGGGGAGGCTCAATCTTGCTCTCTGAAAGCTAGATAATTGAACCACAAAATAAATAAGAATGAAATTAAGGAGGTAAATAGAATTTTAGAAAAGTTAAGTATGATAAATCTTTGGAGAAAATTGGATGGCGACAGAAAGGAGTACACTTTTTTCTTGATGGTTCATGGAACTTATACAAAAATTGACCACATATTAGGGCATAAAGATCTCAAAATCAAATGCAGAAAGGCAGAAATAGTAAATGCATTTTTTCCAGATCATGATGCAATAAAAATTACATGCAATAAAGGGTCAAGGGAAAATAGACCAAAAATTAATTGGAAACTATATAATCTAAACCTAAAGAATGAATGGGTGAAACAACAAATCAGAGACACAATCGATAATTTCATCCCAAGAGAATGACAATAATGAGACACCATACCAAAATTTGTGATTTGCAGCCAAAATAGTTATTAGAAGAAATTTTATATCTCTGGATATTTACTCTAGATACTAAAATGGAGAAAGAGAAGATCAATGAATTGGATTTGCAACTAAAAAAGGTAGAAAAAGAACAAATTAAAAACTCCCAATTAAAAATACCAAATTTGAAATTCTGAAAATACAAAGGGAGGTTAATAAAATTGAAAAGAAGAAAACTATTGAATTGATAAATAAAACCAAGAGTTGGTTTTATGAAAAAAACCAACAAAATAGATAAAACTTTAGTTAGTTTTATTAGAAAAAGGAAAGAGGAAAATCTTCTGGTTCTGCTTACTTCATTAGCATCAGTCATGTAAGTCTCTCCAGGCCTTTCTGAAATCATCCTATTGGTCATTTCTTACAGAACAACAATATTCCATAACATTCATATACCATAATTTATTCAGCCATTCTCCAATTGACTGGCATCCATTAAGTTTCCACTTTCTTGTATGGCATCCTTTTTTGTAGTGATGAGAAACTGGAAATTAAATGGATATCCCCCAATTGGAGAATGGCTGAATGAGTTATGGTATGTGGATGTGATGGAATATTATTGATCTATAAGAAACGATCAGCAGGATGATTTTAGAGAGGCCTAGAGAGACTTACATGAACTGATGCTAAGTGAAATGAGCAGAACTAGGAAATCATTGTACGTAGGAACAGCAACTTTATAATATGATCAATTCTGATGGATGTGACTCTTCTCAGTAATGAGATGATTCAGGCCAATTTCAATGACCTTGTGATGATGAGAGCCATCTACACCCAGAGAGAAGACTGTGGGAACTGAGTATAGATCACATCATAGCATTTTTACTTCTTTTGTTGTTGCTTGAATTTTATTTTCTTTTCCCTTTTTTTCTTCCTTTTTGATCAGATTTTTCTTGTGCAGCAAGATAATTGTATAACTATGTATGCCTATATTTGATTTACATATAGTTTTACCATGTTTAACATATATTGGATTACTTGCCATCCAGGGAAGGGGCGAGGGGATGGGAAGAGGAGGAAAAATTGTAACACAATTTTTTTGCAAGGGTAAATGTTTTTTTTTTTAATTTAATTTTTATTTAATAATTACTTTATATTGACACTCGTTTCTGTTCCGATTTTTTTCCCTCCCTCCCTCCACCCCCTCCCCTAGATGGCAAGCAGTCCTTTATATGTTGGATATGTTGCAGTATATCCTAGATGCAATATATGTTTGCAGAACCGAACAGTTCTCTTGTTGCATAGGGAGAATTGGATTCAGAAGGTATAAATAACCCGGGAAGAAAAACAAAAATGCAGATAGTTCACATTCGTTTCCCAGTGTTCTTTCTTTGGGTGTAGCTGCTTTTGTCCGTCATTTATCAATTGAAACTCAGGTCTCTTTGTCAAAGAAATCCACTTCCATCAAAATATGTCCTCATACAATATCGTTGTCGAAGTGTATAATGATCTCCTGGTTCTGCTCATTTCACTTAGCATCAGTTCATGTAAGTCTCGCCAGTCCTCTCTGTATTCATCCTGCTGGTCATTCCTTACAGAACAATAATATTCCATAACATTCATATACCACAATTTACCCAGCCATTCTCCAATTGATGGGCATCCATTCATTTTCCAGTTTCTAGCCACTACAAACAGGGCTGCTACAAACATTTTGGCACATACAGGTCCCTTTCCCTTCTTTAGTATTTCTTTGGGATATAAGCCCAATAGAAACACTGCTGGATCAAAGGGTATGCACAATTTGATAATTTTTTGGGCATAATTCCAGATTGCTCTCCAGAATGGTTGGATTCGTTCACAACTCCACCAACAATGCATTAGTGTCCCAGTTTTCCCGCATCCCCTCCAACATTCATCATTATTTTTTCCTGTCATCTTAGCCAATCTGACAGGTGTGTAGTGGTATCTCAGAGTTGTCTTAATTTGCATTTCTCTGATCAATAATGATTTGGAACACTCTTTCATATGAGTGGTAATAGTTTCAATTTCATGCTCTGAAAATTGTCTGTTCATATCCTTTGACCATTTATCAATTGGAGAATGGCTTGATTTCTTATAAATTTGAGTCAGTTCTCTATATATTTTGGAAATGAGGCCTTTATCAGAACCTTTAACTGTGAAAATGTTTTCCCAGTTTGTTGCTTCCCTTCTAATCTTGTTTGCATTAGTTTTATTTGTACAAAGGCTTTTTAATTTGATGTAATCAAAATTTTCTATTTTGTGATCAGTAATGGTCTCTAGTTCATCTTTGGTCACAAATTTCTTTCTCCTCCACAAGTCTGAGAGATAAACTATTCTATGTTCCTCTAATTTATTTATAATCTCGTTCTTTATGCCTAGGTCATAGACCCATTTTGATCTTATCTTGGTATATGGTGTTAAGTGTGGGTCCATGCCTAATTTCTGCCATACTAATTTCCAATTATCCCAGCAGTTTTTATCAAATAATGAATTCTTTTCCCAGAAGTTAGGGGCTTTGGGTTTGTCAAACACTAGATTGCTATAGTTGACTATTCTGTCTTGTGAACCTAGCCTTTTCCACTGATCCACTAATCTATTTCTTAGCCAATACCAAATGGTTTTGGTGACTGCTGCTTTATAATATAATTTTAGATCAGGTACAGCTAGGCCACCTTCATTTGATTTTTTTTTCATTAATTCCCTTGAGATTCTCGACTTTTTATTGTTCCATATGAATTTTGTTGTTATTTTTTCTAGATCAATAAAATATTTTCTTGGAAGTCTGATTGGTATAGCACTAAATAAATAGATTAGTTTAGGGAGTATTGTCATCTTTATTATGTTCGCTCGGCCGATCCAAGAGCACTTAATATTTTTCCAATTATTTAAGTCTGACTTTATTTGTGTGGAGACTTTTTTATAATTTTGCTCATATAATTCCTGACTTTCCTTTGGTAGATAGATTCCCAAATATTTTATGGTATCAACAGTTATTCTGAATGGAATTTCTCTTTGTATCTCTTGCTGTTGGGTTTTGTTGGTGATGTATAAAAATGCTGTGGATTTATAGGGATTTATTTTGTAGCCAGCTACTTTGCTAAAATTATGAATTATTTCCAATAGCTTTTTAGTAGAATCTCTGGGGTTCTCTAGGTATACCATCATATCATCTGCAAAGAGTGATAGTTTGGTTTCCTCATTGCCTACTCTAATTCCTTTAATATCTTTCTCGACTCTTATTGCCGAGGCTAGTGTTTCTAATACGATATTAAATAATAATGGTGATAGTGGGCAACCTTGCTTCACTCCAGATCTTACTGGGAAAGGTTCCAGTTTTTCCCCATTGCATATGATGCTTACTGATGGTTTTAAATATATGCTCCTGACTATTTTAAGGAAAAGTCCATTTATTCCTATGCTCTCAAGTGTTTTTATTAGGAATGGATGTTGGATTTTATCAAATGCTTTTTCTGCATCTATTGAGATGATCATATGGTTTTTGTTTGGTTGGTTATTGATATAGTCAATTATGCTAATAGTTTTCCTAATATTGAACCAGCCCTGCATTCCTGGTATAAATCCTACTTGGTCATAGTGTATTATCCTGGTGACGATTTTCTGTAATCTTTTTGCTAATATTTTATTTAAGATTTTAGCATCAATATTCATTAGGGAGATTGGTCTATAATTTTCTTTCTCTGTTTTCAGCCTACCTGGTTTAGGTATCAGTACCATGTCTGTGTCATAAAAGGAGTTTGGTAGGACTCCTTCCATCCCTATTTTTTCAAATAGTTTATATAACATTGGAGTTAATTGTTCTTTAAATGTTTGGTAGAATTCACATGTAAATCCATCTGGTCCTGGGGATTTTTTCTTAGGGAGTTGATTGATAGTTTGTTCTATTTCTTTTTCTGAGATGGGACTGTTTAGGATATTTACTTCTTCCTCTGTTAGTTTGGGCAAGCTATATTTTTGGAGGTATTTTTCTATTTCATTTAAGTTGTCGAATTTATTGGCATAAAGTTGGGCAAAGTAACTCCTAATTATTGCTCTAATTTCCTCTTCATTAGTGGTGAGTTCTCCCTTTTCATTTTTAAGACTAACAATTTGATTTTCCTCTTTCCTTTTTTTAATCAGATTTACTAAGGGTTTGTCTATTTTGTTGGTTTTTTCATAGAACCAACTCTTAGTTTTATTAATCAATTCAATAGTTTTTTTACTTTCAATTTTATTGATCTCACCTTTTATTTTTAGAATTTCAAGTTTAGTGTTTGGGGGTTTTTAATTTGTTCCTTTTCTAGCATTTTTAGTTGCAAACCCAATTCATTGACCTTCTCTTTCTCTATTTTATACAAATAGGCCTCTAGAGATATGAAATTTCCCCTTATTACCGCTTTGGCTGCATCCCATACATTTTGGTATGATGTCTCATTATTGTCGTTTTCTTGGGTGAAGTTATTAATTATGTCTATGATTTGCTGTTTCACCCAATCATTCTTTAGTATGAGATTATTTAGTTTCCAATTATTTTTTGGTCTACTTCCCCCTGTTTTTTTGTTGAATGTAATTTTCATTGCATCGTAGTCTGAAAAGGATGCATTTACTATTTCTGCCTTACTGCATTTGAGTTTGAGGTTTTTATGTCCTAATATATGGTCAATTTTTGTATAGGTTCCATGAACTGCTGAAAAGAAAGTGTATTCCTTTCTGTCTCCATTACATTTTCTCCAGAGATCTATCATATCTAACTTTTCTAGTATTCTATTTACCTCTTTGACTTCTTTCTTATTTATTTTGTGGTTTGATTTATCTAATTCTGAGAGTGCAAGGTTAAGATCTCCCACTATTATAGTTTTACTGTCTATTTCTTCTTGCAGCTCTCTTAGTTTCTTTTTTAAGAATTTAGATGCTACCCCACTTGGTGCATATATGTTTAATATAGATAGTGCTTCATTATCCATGCTACCCTTTAGCAAGATATAGTGCCCTTCCTTATCTCTTTTAATTAGATCAATTTTTGCTTTAGCTTGATCTGAGATCAGGATGGCTACCCCTGCTTTTTTGACTTCACCTGAAGCATAGTAGATTTTGCTCCAACCTTTTACCTTTAACCTGCATGTATCTCCCCGCTTCAGGTGTGTTTCCTGTAAACAACATATTGTAGGATTCTGGCTTTTAATCCATTCTGCTAACCGCTTCCTCTTTATGGGGGAGTTTACCCCGTTCACGTTTATGGTTAGAATGACCAATTCTGTATTACTTGCCATCTTGTTAATCCCGGTTTATGCTTTTCTCCCTTCTTTCCCCTTTCCCCCCCTTCCCAGTATTAAGCTTGTGAGCACCACTTGCTTCTCACAGCCCTCCCTTTTTAGTATCCCTCCCCCCGCCTTAGAGTTCCTCCCCCTATCTTACCCCTTTCCCTCCCAGTTCCCGTATTCCCTTCCACTTAGCTTATTCCTTCCCTTTTCACTTTTCCCTTCTCACTTTTCAATGAGGTGGGAGAAGTTTCACCATAGATTGAATATGTCTTAAGATTTTTCACTTAAAGCCAATTCTGAAGGCAGTAAGATACCCACTATATTCATCCCCCTCCATTCTTTCTCTCAGATATAATAGGTTCCCTATGCCTCTTCATGAGATATACTACCCCCACTTTACCCTTTTTCTGATACAATGTCCTTTCCACATCAATTTCTAGAACAAGGTATACATGTATTCTTTATACATCTATATAGTCAAAATATAGTTCCCAAGATTAATCTTTACCTTTTTAGATTTCTCTTGAGTTCTATATTTGTAGATCAAACTTTTTGTTAAGTTCTGGTTTTTTCATCAGAAATAGATGAAATTCGCTTACTTCGTTGAATGTCCATCTTCTTCCCTGGAAAAAGATGCTCATTCTCGCTGGGTAAGTTATTTTTGGTTGCATACCAAGTTCCTTAGCCTTTCGGAATATCATATTCCAGGCCCTTCGATCTTTTAATGTGGATGCTGCCAGATCCTGGGTGATCCTTATTGTGGCTCCTTGATACTTGAATTGGGTTTTTCTAGCCGCTTGCAATATTTTTTCCTTCATCTGAGGGTTCTGGCATTTGGCCACTATATTCCTTGGTGTTTTGATTTTAGGATCCCTTTCAGTGGGTGATCGATGAATCCTTTCAATGTTTATTTTTTCCTCTGTTCCTATGACTTCTGGGCAGTTCTCTTTGATAATTTCCTGGAAAATAGTGTCCAGGCTCTTTTTTTCATCATGTTTTTCTGGAAGTCCAATGATTCTCAGATTGTCTCTCCTGGATCTGTTTTCCAGGTCTGTTGTCTTCCCCAGAAGGTATTTCACATTTTTCTCCATTGTTTGATTTTTTTGGATTTGCTTGACTGATTCTTCTTGTCTCCTCGAGTCATTCAATTCCACTTGTTCAATTCTGATTTTCAGTGAAGTATTTTCTTCACTCACTTTTTAAAAATCTTTTTCTAATTGTCCAATTGAGTTCTTTTGTTCTGTGGAATTTTTTTCCATTTCGCCAATTTTGTTTTTTAGAGAGCTATTTTCTGTTTCCAGTTCACTAATCCTATTTTTCAAGGATTTTACTTCTTTATCCACTCTCTCTTTAACTGACTTCTCCAGGCTCTTTTGCCAAGCCTCCCTCTCCTTTTCCCATTTTTCTTCTAGCTCCCTTGTGAGAGCCTTTTTAATCACTTCTATGAGGTTCATCTGTGCTGAGGAACAGATGATCTCCTCCTTTGGGGATTCACCTGGGGACTGATTGTTTTTAGTCTCCTCAGGATTTAGAGTCTGCTCTCTATCTGTATAGAAGCTGTCAAGGGTTAAAGTCCTCTTCAGCTTCTTGCTCATTCTGTCTAATAATCAGAGACAAACTAGCAAAGAAGAACAGAAAAAACTGGAGTCTTTCTTTGGGGGAGGGGCTGGGTGTGTTACCGAGCTTCCTCTCCAGACTGCGGGGGGCAGCAGTGAGGCACTAGCCCTACTGTGCTGCGCCTGCGCTCTGAGATCCCAGAGCGTGCTGAGTCACTGTGGGGGTGGGGGTGGGGGGCGGCCAGGTCCCGAGAGACTCCAGCTGTTTGGGGTTGTATTCTTCAGCCCCGGTGTTTTTAGCTTCTCTGCTGGGCTGCTGACTTGCTGCCGGAGCAAAGTATCTAATCCTGTAGCGAAGCTCTCCCCGCAGAGACGGCTGCGATCACTCCCCACCCCCTCTCCAGTCTGCTCCCGTGCTCTCACTGCCGCTGCCCGCCGCCTGCGCCCGATCTAAAACTGTCCCAGCCCTCCAGTAAAGACAGACCTTTCTTGGCGAATCTCAAGGATGGCTTCTCTTGGTAACTATTTGTGGGTTTTTTTTCAGTTAAGCATTAATTCAGAGGCTTGTAATGAAATGGATAGTGAGAGAAAGCGCGGAGCTTATGCAGCTGTGTGCCTCCTCTCCGCCATCTTAACCGGAAGCTGCAAGGGTAAATGTTGAAAAATTATCCTTTCATATGTTTTGAAAATAAAAAAGTTTCAATAAAAAATAATAATCCCTTCAAAACACATCAGACAAGTGGTCATTCAGCTTTTGTTTGAAGGTTTCTAGTAATGAAGGGCAACTCCGTTCCTCCTGAAGCAGTCCATTTGTCTTCTGAGCAACTCCAATCATTAGATAGTTTCTCCTTACATCAAATATAAACTTTTGTCTGGCAGTTTCCCCCATTTCCGTCCTCTGAGATCCAATAATACTTTCTCTTCACATGCCAGCTGTCTAAATACTTAAACATCAATATCTTGTCCTGCACTCAATTTTCTCTTCCCCAAGCTAAAATACATCCCCAGTTTTTTTCAAATGATCTTCATACATGGCATGATCTCAACCCTCTGGTTACCTTTCTCTGGATATTGTCTAGTTTATCAATGTCCTTTCCTAAAATATGGCACCCAACAGAGTTTTTTAGATATGATCTGACCAGGGCTAAATAAAGCAACATTTTCATCTCCTTGGTGGATATTATTTCTCTTAATATAGTCAAAAATTACATTACCTTTTCTAGTACCTATCTCATACCGTTGATTTATATTAAGCTTGCAATCCTCTAAAAATCCAAAGTATTCCTCATATGAACTACTCTCCAGTCCTTTTTTCCCCATCTACTATTTAAAAGTGGATTTTTTAACCTATATAAAACTTTTCATTTAAATCTTGTGAGATTTAGCAAAATGTTCTAGCCTGTTAAGAACTTTTTAAATCCTAACTCTTTTCAAGTAGAGTGTTAGCTGTGCCTCCCAACTTGGTGTCATGTTTAAAAGTGAAAAACATTTCTTTATCCAAGTCTTTGATTATTAAAATCAATAGCATGGTAGCAAGCACAGACCTCTTGTGCACTCCCCTGGAGACTTCTACCCTAAACTGACATGAAACCACTAATGTTTTAGGTTTGGCCATTCAACCAGTTTTAATATCACAAATATATCTAAATATCATCTAACCAACATTCCTATCTTTTCTAGAAGAAATCACTAAATATCTTAATAAAAGGAAAACTACACACACACACATACACACACACACACACACACACACTAACATTGTCCTGATATACCTTTCAAAAAATGAAATAAGGTTATTCAGCAAAACTCATTCTTGATAAAGTTAGGTTGATCATTTGTGATCATTCTTTCTTTTTCTGGATGTTCAACTAACCATCCTTTTAATAATATACTCTAGAATTTAATAATATACTCTAGAATTCAGTGATTGAAGTCAGATGAACTAGTTTAAAGTTTTCCTACTCTATTTTTTAAGTGCCAGATTGTTGTTGTTGTTGTTGTTTTAACTTTTTCTTTTTACCTCTCCCCTCCTTTTTTTTTTTTTTTTTTTTTTTTTTTTTTTTTTTTTGAAAATTAGAAGCCTATGGTACCTCCCTCATTATCTGATATTTCAAATATCACTAATAGTGGTTCAGCAATCCCACATGCCAGTTCCTTCAGCAACTCTATGCTGTGGCTCACCTAGGCTTGGTGAATTCACCATGCATTCATTAAAGTATAGTTAGATCCTCTCCTGTAATGTTTCTATTTGTTGTGGTTTTGTTGTTATTCAGTTGTTTTTTCAATCATGTCTAACTCTTTGTGACTCACTTGGAACTTTCTTGGCAGGGGTAATGGAGAAATTTCCAGGTCATTTTACAGATGAAGGAACTGAGGCAAACAGAGTTAAATGACTTGCTCAGATTCACCCAGCTATTAAGTGTCTGAGGTCAGATTTGAATTCAGGAAGGTTGGTCTTCTTGACTTTCAGGCCCAGCTGTTTGTGCCACAGAGTGTCTTATCATTGCTGTCAATTCCCTAATATCCATTTTTTTTCTCCTTGACAAAGAAAGCAAATAAAATATGTTGGCAGCTCTGCCATCTATCTATTATTAGTTATCATCATCTCATTCACCAAGAGCAATGGTTATCATTTTTCCTCCATCTTCTTTTCCTCAATATGGATAAAAAGAAGAAAAAAAAATTTGTTAGCCATAGTTTTCCATGTTCATTTTGAGCACATTCTAAGCTTTAAGCACTCCTGATCTATTCTCATCATGCCAGTTTCTATTACCTGCTTCTGCTTTAACAAAAATTGTGTTTAAATTGTCCCACTCTATTTTAGTCCTGATGCCTTAACAAGGTGAAGACCTGTCTCAATGTTCACTTATACAATGTTTAATAGTCTTTAGATCAAGTACTAAAAGGCCTTCAAACTGGAATGACATTGTACAAAAATGATATTCAGATAGGCCATGCCCTAAGAATCATCTCTAAATTATTAAGAAAATTGAGAAAATTGAATTTCAGAAACTGGAGTGAATGGGACTTTCCAGTATATCTCTTAGGAGAAATTTCCTAGAGGAAATGATAGGAAGGGAAATTTTCACTTTGGCTAGGTCTCTTTCCGATATCACCCCACTTTGGCCAAAGATTAATCTTGTAACCTTCAAATTTTACATAGCACATCTAAAGATCAAGAGGATTTTTAAACTGCCCATTGGTGTCCTAGTGATGACCTTGTTCAACTGGCAGTAGTATCTGTATTGAGCAACAGGAATAGACAGAAATTCACCATGATTAAGGGGAATTTTTTGAGCATCACATAAATAGGAGAAAATAACATCTAATAACCAAGAACTGTGAGTTCTCTCTTTTCCACATGGGCTCTCTAAGCTTGAGTTTTTCTCCAGGTTTTTATGTACTTGTAGGAGAATGTATCAAACTTCATTTTTTGTGCATTTGGGGAGAATGTTTTGTGCCAACTATCATTGCAAATTCTCTTTTCTAAAAACTACTGCAAACAAAATGATTCTTAATTAATCATCTGAACTCCTTCATTCTTCTTCAGACCTTTGAATTCTTTTTTCACCATGCTCTTCCAACCTTCCTGCTTACTCTGGAAAGTGCCTTTAATTTCCATGTCCTAGCAGCCTTATCATCCTGGAAGATCCCCCTGCTCCTGTTACCCCTTCATTTGATTCTTTCTCCTATTTTCCCTAAGCCAGTCATGTTCACTCTTCAGTTTCCATTCTTAACTTTCCAGAATTCTTTCTTTATCTTCCTCCATCTTACTTCTCAACTTCCTTTTATATATTTTCCCCCTTTAGAATTAAAACTCCTTGAAGTCAGGGACTATCTTTTTGTTTCTTTATCCTTAGTACTTACCACAGTGGTACATAATAAGTGTTTAATAAATGTTTCTTGAACTGATTTAGAGGAACATACTCCAAGCATTAAAGAATCATTCCCATGACTCTTCAGAAGTATCCCTGGATCCCTCAGGGAAAGATGTAGCTACCCTTGCTCTTGGAAACCTAATTCATAGGAGAAAGAGGAAGCTGGGATAAGAATGTCCCAGGGCTTACATGGATTACCCTTTTTAAAATTCCTTTTAAAGTCTAAATTAATTGGTGAGTGGCTTATATATCTGAATTTGTCTTTTTGGTCAACTCTCCCTCTCCTCTACCATAATTGCTTCTCTTTGTGTTTTCCTAATTTCATTTCAAAAGTTTCCTAGCCTTCCTAGACTGATTTCCCCTGCAGAATTTTGGGTCAGTGGAAGAAGGATATGTGAGTCCTATCCATGAGGCACAGGCCCCTCTCACTACTTCCTTCTAAAGATCTCTCTTTTTTAAAAAATCTGCTAAGTTTAGGTAAGGGAACCAACAAGATAATATTGAAGACCCTTGGGAATATATCTATACAAGACTCCTGAAGACACAAAGTAAATAGTATACCCAGTTGCTGCTTTCCCCCTGATTTTAATTAGAAACCATGCTGTTCAATGTTTGGACCCAGAAAAGAATTTAATATATAATAATCCTCAGTTGGAAAAAGAAGCACAGACCTTCTGAGGTGAATGAAAAATGTCTCAAATAAGCACTGAATGTGGGGTCTTCTTTGGGCAAAGTCTTGGGACCCTAAAAAAAGGATCTAAAGAAACAAACCACCTTGAATTAATGCATGCATGCTTGCTATAAAAAGAGAGGAAAAAAACAAGGTAAATGTTCCCAAGACAGCACCATTCTCATTGCAGAAACAGGACAGACATATAACAGCTAGTGAATAAAAGACAGAACATCATCTGAGCCAATAGAATTTTGTTTTGTTTTGTTTTTCTTCTGGACACATAAGATAAAGGCACTGAAAAAAATAAATACATAAACTAAATGACTGTAACTTATCCCTAAATCATATCATGGAGTGTTTATCAATATAACAATCCCCCAAAGCTTTTTGCTGTGATGGAAATTTAATAATTAAAAAACAAATTAAAAAGAAAATCTGCCTCTTAGTGGGAAAGGAAAATTGCCAGTTGTGAGGAGTTTGACAGGAAACCTCAGAGATTTCTCCAGTACTTACTATAGACTGAACTGAGCATTTGAAATTCTCCCTTTCAGGATTCCAATCTACATTTAAAATGATATGGAATATAAGAGATGGGGAAATACTAAATTTAAAGATGATGTTACTCCCGGCCTCTTCTTAGGTCTAATCCTACAAAAGCTTCATGGGAAATAATGATAATAATAAAATAGCTTTAGGCAAGGGCTCTTTTAAACTCCAGAAAGGTTCTACCAGGAGACTGGGCAAAGCAGATAAAAGAGAGAAAGAGAGAGACACAGAGAGAGAGAGACAGAAAGAGAGAGAGATAGAGAGAGACAGAGAGACAGAGAGAGACAGAGAAAGAGAGAGAGAGAGAGAGAGAGAGAGACAGAGAGAGACAGAGAAAGAGAGAGAGAGAGAGAGAGAGAGAGAGAGAGAGAGAGAGAGAGAGAGAGAGAGAGAGAGAGAGAGAGAGAGAGAAACCTGTTTTTCAGCTACCAGGAATTTCATTGGGTAATAGAAGAACCTTAAAAGAAGAGAAGCTACTGAGTGAAAGAGGAAGGGGTAAAACCTGGAGGAATAATGAAAAGGAAAGAGTATTTGAACTTCCTCACCTCTATCAGTGAACTGAAGAAGATACAGTCAGTGCTGGAAAGGATAGTCAAGGAGGTTTTGTCATCAGGAAGGGAGCCAGATAGCAGTAATAACTAGTAAATGGAAATGATGGGAGAGGAAAAGATTCAGGAAGAAGGAAAGTTTGTGAGAAAATGAAGTCTAACTCTTCTCAATAGAGAACTGTGGGTCACTCTCATCATTCACATGTGCTGCTGAACAAAGATAAAGAAATCATTCAACCATTGGGACTGAATCCATTACAAATTTATGTAACACAATCTCAAGTGGGTCCTCACTACTGCTAGGCAATTCTATTAGTTTTCCCTTATTAACATTCTCTCATTCTCCATACCAGAGCTTCCATACTTTTTCATTCCCCTTGATGAAATCTCTTCTGTTTTATCCTATTCCTTTATCCTATTCCTAAACTTTGCTTTGTGTTTTACAGAAAAAATTGAAGCCATTTACCATGACCTCCCTCTTCTTCCCTCTTTTGTCTTCTGTCACTGTCTCTTCTTTTACCCCTGTCTCACAAGATGAAGTGGTCTTACTCCTTACCAAGTCTAACCCTTCTGCTTGTTTAAGTGATCCCATTCTCTCCTGTTTCTTCTAACAGATTGACCCACTTTATTATTTTTCAATCTCTTCCTGTCTACGGTTCATTCCTTTCTGCTGCAAATATGCCATGTCTCCCCCACCCTGAAAAAAAAAAACATCACTTGAATTCTATCTTTATTTACTATTATCCTATATCTTCTGTCCTTTATAGCTAAACTCCTTGGAAAAACTGTCTATAACAGATGTCTGCACTTTCTCTCCTCTTACTCTTCTTAACGCCTTATAATCTGGTTTCTGACCTTGTCATTCTACCGAAACTGCTCTCTACATGTTATTAATGAACTCTTAGTTGCCAAATCCAATGACAACTCTCAAATCCTCATTCCCTTTAACTTCTCTGCTGCTTTAACATTATGGAATGGTTGTTCCTTCTTGAAATTCTCTTCCTTCTAGTTTTGTATATCATTTCTCCTGGCTCTCCTCCTACCCCTCTGTCTGCTCATTCTCTGCCTCATTTGCTGGACTATCTTCCAGGTCATTCCCTCTCATCTTATCTCACAGGGCTCTGACATGGGTCCTAGTTCCTCTTCCCTCTTTACTACTCTTCTTGGTGAGCTCCATCAGCTCCCATGCATTTAATCACCATCTCTATGATGATGACTCTCAAACCCATCTATCCTGTCTGAAATTCGCCTAATCTAGCATCTCCACCTGCCTTTCAGACATCTCAAACTGCATGTCTGATGGACATCTTTTTAAATTCATTATCTTCCTCTCCTAACCTTTCCCCCTCCTTCCTTTCTTACTATTTTAGAGTCAACACCAACCTCCTAGTCTTTCCTTATCATCTCTCACCCCTTCCACATCCAAGCTATTGCCAAGATCTGTCAAATTCACCTTTGCAACATTTCCCTCCTTTTGACACTGCCATCCCTCCAACAACAGGCTCTCATCACCTGCCTCGATTACTGCCAGTTTCTCCCAACTGCAATCCATCTTCCATTCAGCCACTAAGGTGATTTTTCCTAAAATGCAGATCTGATCATAGTACTCCCACATCCCCAACATATACACATACTCAGTAAGCTGCAGTGGCTCCTAGTTGCTTCCTGGATCAAATAAAAAAAAAATCTCTATTTGTCCTTCAAAACCTTTCATAACCAAACTCCTTTCCTTTCCAGCCCTTTTCACCTTGCTCCCCAACACACACTCTTTGATCTAATGACACTGGTCTCCTAGCCATTCCATAAACAAGACATTCAATCTCTCTGCTTTGGGCATTTTTTCTTGCTGAAATGATCTCCTGTCTCTGCTCATACTACTGAGCTTCTTGGCTTCCTTCAAGTTCCAACTAAAATCTCTTCTTTTATTAGAAGCCTTTCCCAACCTCTCTTAATTCCAGTGCCTTCTCTATGCTATTTTTTTTTTACTATTTGTCCTGTTTACAACTTGCTCTCTCTGTATTTATTTATATGTTATTTTTCCCATTAAATTATAAATTCCTTGAGATCAGGAATTGTCTTTTGCTTCTTTTTGTATCCCCGGTTTTTACCAAAGTGTCTGGCACATAGTAGGTACTTACTGTTTCTTGATTGAGTTTATCTAATTATATCTATTCCATATTTATTGAATAAATAACCACTTAGGAAAATTGAGAAAATTTCATTTAATCTTTATTTCATGTTCCTTTTATTCAGAGGTCTTGGCCACTTTATTTAGTTCCCAGTCCTCTGCTTTTTTTCTTGGAGATTTTTTTTAATAGAGATGAGGTTGGGGGAAGGAAAGTGATTTAACTTTTGAATGCATTATTTAAATTAAGCAACTAGGTAATAAAGTGTATAGAATATTGGCTTTACAGTCAAAGAGCCCCAAGTTTGAATCCTACTTCAAAGACTTAAAATCTGAGCTTATGATCCAGAGCCTATCACTTAAGCCTTTTTAACCAGAGGCATCTAGGTGATGTGATGAATAGACTTCTAGGCTGGGAATCAGTAATACCTGAATTCAAATTCAGACACAGACTAATCACTTAATCCCATTTGCCTCAGTTTCTTCCTCTATAAAGTAAGCTAGATAATAAAAGGGCAAATCACTCCAGTATCTTTGCTAAGAAAACCCCAAATGGGACATGATTGGAAGAACAATACAACAACAAAATGAGCCTAATTATAACACCTAGAACAGTACAAGAACAAAATGAAGCTAATAACAGCACCTACCTCCCAGGATTATTGTGACAGTCAAATGAGATAAGATGCACAAACTTGTTATTAAATTAATTAAATTGTGCTTCTTGGGCACTGATAAGCCTTCAGTTTGACATACATTCTTGCGCAGATGATTTCCAGTATCCATTAAATATGGACAGACGAGGAAGATTATTGCAATGATGCTATCAAAGTGGAGACAGGCAATGGAACTTTGTGAAAAGAGCTTTGAAATTAAAGTCAGGAAACTTGGATGCTAATCTTTATTCTACCACTACCATGCTGAGGCACCCTGAGCAAATCAATACTTTTTTTTTTTCTGGGACTCAGTTTCCTTATCTGTAAAATGAAAATTGGTTGAGATCATCTTCACACCAATAAATATGGATTAAAACGCATCTTTTTCAAACATGTTTAACCAGTTCTAATTGGAGAAGGAGACAGTGTTAGGGAATACACTACTTTTATCTCCCTGGGAGGTGTTCTCTATTGAGAAAAGTATCTATCCATCTATATAGTACCCTCTGGTGGTCAAAGCATGATGTTACAGTCCTGTCTGTTTTATCAGAGTATCTGTTATGGGTGAACATTATAGGATCATAAATTTAGCGCTGTGAGGGATGTTAGGAATCATCGGGCCCCATATTCTTCATTATGGTCACACAAGTGAGCAGCAGAATCAGGATTTGAAGCTGGATCCAGTGTCCTTTCCTCTACATCAGTTTGACTCTGATATCTAATTAGACCATAATATCATTGAGGGAAGGGCTGGGGTTTATTTATTTATTTTATTTTTTTGGTCTCTGCATTTCTACCTGCTAGCTTGGTGCCTTCTTGCCCTTAGCAAGTGTTTTGCTTTAGTAAATGGTTCTGAGTTTGTTAAAGCTTGGATTGTTAAATCTCATGGAGTCTTTCTGATCTACCTGCCAAATTCTTTATTCACCTGACAGAGGCAGCCAAATACCATCCAAAATGAAAATATAGACCAGGAGAAGGTATCTGTGTACAATCTAAGCTCCTCACGTTTGCTTATCTTCCAGCCTATGCTCAGGTTATCATCCCCCATTTCTGGGATGTACTCCCTCTCTACCTTAGAGAATCCCTCTCCTCTTTTGGGATTTGATTTTGACTCCTTGTTCTCTGAGGATTTTCCCTAATCTTCTAGTCATCAGCACTCTTTGCCTCTTGGAATTATTTTGTAAGCACTTCTATAATCTCTCCCCCCAGAGAAGTTGCCATGGACCTTGGGAGGAGAAGGGAGGGAGAGTCTGCCCTGCATTGTGCATCATTTACCTAGCTTTCCCAAAATTTCCAGACTGTGAAGAAACTTCTTTCCACAGAGAAACCTTGTGGCCGAAAAGGAAAGAAGATGGGGAAAATGTGGAGGTCCTTGCTTCTACTGCAAAGTCTGTCATAGAGCTTGGGATAAGTACACGGGACTGATTATTGTTGAAGGCGAGAATATTATAAGCAAGATGAAGAGTAGGAATGAACAGCTGTACAGAGGAGAGAATAGATGATCAGATAAACCCCTGGAGGCAAACTTGAATGGAGAACAAATTGATCTCAACTAGGAGACTGTAGTTTTCGAAGCTACAAAAGCCTGTATCCCATTTACCCTGTTCAATCACTTCCTATCCAGTTTCCCAATCTGACAAACAGAGAGAACTGATAGAGGAGGGAAAAGAGATTTCTCTCCCTGTGATTGCTATAATTTATTTTAAATGCCTATATACATTTCAGTTTCATTTGAAATGAAATTAAATAGCTTTTTATAATTATTTTAGAAGAAACCAACAAGTTCATAGATTAAGATTGAGAAAAGGGAAGCCTCCAAAAGAAGAAAGGATTTTCCTAACTCTGACTGGGATAAGGGCAATAAACTGATTAGAGAAATAATTTCTCTGAAATAGCCATACCCATTAGACTATCTTCTAAATTTTATTAATGAAAAGATGAGCCAATAGTAGTAAGAGGTAGTTTATTTGGCCCACATAAATATTTGGCACTTAATAAATATTTTTAAATGAGTATTTAAATAAATACACTCTGCACCCAGCTAATATCATTCTCTCTATCCCCAATTTAGCTACTCTTTTTTAAAATTTTTAATAGCTTTTTATTTACAAGTTATATGCATGGGTAATTTTACGCATTGACAATTGCAAAACTTTTTTTTTCCAATTTTTTCCTTCCTTCCCCCCACCCCCTCCCCTAGATGGCAGGATGACCAATACATGTTAAATATGTTAAAGTATAAATTAAATACAAAATAAGTATACATGTCCAAACCGTTATTTTTTAGCTACTCTTTATATTTATTTTTGCATATACTTGTTGTATGCCCCTAGAACCAGGATTCTTGACCTGGAGTCTTCAGAACCTCAAAGGGTCAATGCATAGATTTCAAGAGTTCATGGATTTGAATGGAGAAAATTGATCTTTATTTTTATTAATCTTTGGTTTTCTTCTTAATGTTATATATATAATATATATATATATATTTCATTTTACACATTTAAAAATATTATTCTAAAAAGGAGTCCATGGGTTTCATAGACTGCCAAAGAGGTCTATGACAAAAAAAGAGGCAAGTTCCTTTAGATCAGGATTTTTTTTTTCTTTGCACAGTGACTTCCACATTGTAGGCATGTAATAAGTCTTTGTTCAGCGGAATTGAATCTAATATTTAAGTTATTTGTTTTTAACATTTTTAAAAATTCAAATTCTGAATTTCTTCCTCTCATTCACTCTTCCCCAACTGTTGAGAAGGCAAGAAATGTAATATCAATTATACATTTGAAATAATGTAAAATGTATTTCTATAATGTACATAGCAATGTCATAAAAAAAGAAAAGAGACAGAAAAATCTTCAATCTGTACTCAGACTCCATCACTATTCTCTTTGTGGAGGTGGATAGTATTTTTCTTCTTAAGTCCTTTATAATTGCCTTAGATCACTGGATTGATCAGAATAGCTAAGTCATTCACTATTAATCATTGTATAATACTGCTGTTACTATGTTCAATGTTTCCCTGGTTCTGCTTACTTCACTTTGTATCAGTTCACATGCATCTTTTCAGGTTTTTCTAAAGTCATATGACTTGTCATTTCTTTTTAAAAAATTTTTATTATAGCTTTTTTATTGACAAAACATATGCACGGGTAATTTTTCAACATTGATGCTTGCAAAAACTTCTGTTTCAACTTTTCCCCTCCTTCCCCCCACCCCCTCCCCTAGCTGGCAGGTAGTCCCATACATGTTAAATATGTTAAAGTATATGTTAAATGCAATATATATATATATATATTTATAGAGTTATCCTGCTACACAAGAAAAATTGGATTTAGAAAGAAGGTAAAAATAGCCTGAGAAGAAAAAACAAAAATGCAATCAAACAATAACAGAAAGAGTGGAAGTGCTATGTTGTGGTCCATACCCACAATGTTCTTTCTCTGGGTATAGCTGGTTCTGCTCATTATTAAGTAATTGGAACTGATTTGGATCCATTGTTGAAAAGAGCCACGTCCATTAGAATTGATCTTGTTGTTGCTATGTACAATGTTCTCCTGGTTCTGCTCATTTCACTCAGCATCAGCTCATGTAAGTCCCTGCAGGTCTTTCTGAAATCATCCTGTTGATCATTTCTTATAGAACAATAATATTCCATAACATTCATGTACTACAATTTATTCAGCCATTCTCCAATTCATTTTCCAGCTTCTAGCCACTACAAACAGGGCTGCCACAAACATTCTTGCACATACAGGTCCTTTTCCCTTCTTTAGTATCTCTTTGGGGTATAAGCCCAGTAGAAACACTGCTGAATCAAAGGGTATGCACAGTTTGATAACTTTTTGAGCATAGTTCCAAATTGCTCTCCAGAATGGCTGGGTGTGTTCACAATTCCACCAACAATGTATCAGTGTCCCAGTTTTCCCACATCTCCTCCAACATTCCACATTATCTTTCCCTGTCATTCTATCCAATCTGACAGGTGTGTAGTGGTATCTCAGAGTTGTCTTAATTTTCATTTCTCTGATCAATAATGACTTGGACCACCTTTTCATATGGACTTGTCATTTCTTAAAGCATAATAATATTCTACCACAATAATATATCATAACTTGTTTAGCCATTCCACAATTGATAGACATTCTCTTAATTTCCAATTTTTTGCCATAATAAAAACAGCTTCTAAAAATATTTTTGTGTGCATAGGTCCTTTTTTTTCCTTTGATCTCTTTGAGATACAGACCTAATAGTGTTATTGCTAGATCAGACTGTATACGCAGTTTTATAACACTTTTAGTATGGTTGCAAATTGTTCTCAAGAATGAATAATTGCATAACTCTACCAACAATTCATTAGAGTCACAATTTTTCCAACGGTGCATTATTAGAGTCCCATTTTTTCCACATTCCCTCCAATGTTTGTCATTTTCCTTTTCTGTCATATTAGCCAATCTGATAGGTTTGAAATGGTACTTCAGAATGTTTTTAATTTGCATTTCTCTACTCAATAGTAAGTTAGAGCATTTTAAATGATTATAGATAGCTTTGATTTCTCCTGAAAACTGCTTTTCCACAAGATTTGACCATTTATCAACTGGGGGAAGGGAAAGAGATTTATATTTTTATAAATTTGACATATTTTTATAATGACTTTTATTTTTATAAATTTGACTCAGCAATTTGGAACTATGCCCAAAGGGCTATCAAACTTTAATATAGCAGTGTCTCTACTGAAAAGGTCCCACATGTATAGAAATGTACATGTCAGTCCTTTTTATAGTGGCGAAAAAAAAACCCTGCAGATTAAGTAAATGCCCATCAACTGGGGAATGGCTGAATAAGTTATGTTACATGAACGTAATGGAATATTGTTGTTCTATGAGAAATGATCAGCAGCCTAATTTCAGGAAAGAGTGTAAGAAAACTTATATGAACTGATGAGTGAAGTGAGTAGAATCAAGAGAACAACGTATATACCAACAACAAGATTATATAACTGATCAACTGTGGCATGACTTCTCAACAATAAGGTGGTTCAGGGCAGTTCCAATAGATTTGTGATGGAAAGATCTTTCCACATCCAGAGAGAGAACTATGGAGACTGAGTATGGATCAAAAAATAGTATTTTTTTGGTAGTTGTTTGTTTACTTGATTCTTTCTCTTGTGTTTTTTTTTCCTTTCATCTTTTGATCTGGTTTTTCTTGTGCAACATGAAGAATATGGAAATATCTTTAGAAGAATTGCACAGGGACAGCTAGGTGGTGCAGTGGTTAGGGTACCAGCCCTGAAGTCAGGAGAACCTGAGTTCAAGTCTGGTCTCAGACACTTAACACTTCCTAGCTGTGTGACCCTGGGCAAGTCACTTAACTCCAATTGCCTCAGCAAAAAAAAAAAAAAAAAAAAAAAAAAGAATCGCACAACTTTAACCTGTATTGGATTGCTTGCTGTCTATGGGAGGAAGGGAGAAAGTGGCAGAGAAAGAAATTTGGAACACAAGACTTTGAAAATGCAAATATTGAAAACTATCTTTACACATATTTGGAAAAATAAAAACTATCTAAAATAAATTTGACTCTGCTTTCTATATACTTGAGAAAAGAGGACTTTATCAGAGAAATTTGCTGCAAATTCCACCTCCACCCCACCAGTATTCTGCTTTCCTATTAATCTTGACTTAATTGGTTTTATCTGTACAAAAACCTTTTAAATTTCATACCATTGAAATTACTTCCTGTGATCCTCTCTTTCTCTTGTTTGGTCATAAATTTTTCCCTTATCCATAGATCTAGCAGGTAAAATTTTCTGTGTTTTATTAATTTGCTTATGATATCACCCTTTAGGGATAAATCATGTACCCATTTTGATATACAGTGTAAGATGTTAGTCTATACCTAGTGTCTATCAAACTATTTTTCTGTTTCTCCAACAATTTTTTGTCTATTGATGTTCCCCAAATTTGGATCTTTGGGCTTAGCAAATCCATATCAAATTAGTATGTTCATTTACTGCTGTATAGTGGACTTCTTCCATTCCACTGAGCCACAGTTAAAATATAATCTTAAATGCTCACAGAAACCTGGAACTCCTGTAGAACAGGTCATGACATGTATACATATATTGTATTTAATTTATACTTTAACATATTTAACATGTATTGGTCAACCTGCCATCTCAGGGAGGGGGTGGGGGGAAGGAGGGGAAAAGTTGAAACAAAAGGTTTTGCACTTGTCAATGCTGAAAAATTACCCACGCATATATCTTGTAAATAAAAAGGTATAATAATTTTAAAAAGAACAGGTCATGATTAAGAACTTAAGAACTCCTTTGAACCCAGAGGAATGCTAAGACAACTTATTTGAAAGTCAAGAAACTTGAGTTCAAATTCACTTTTTGGGTCTAATTTTGACGTTGGCTAAGTATGTTAGTTCCTCTTTCTAGACCTCAAAATGGGGAGGTTAGATTGAATGATGTCTAAGTCCCCTTCCACCCTCTATTCTATTCCTATTCTATCCTATTCCGTTCTAAAATATTCTAAAACCATGCTGATCATTTCTCAAAAAAAAAAAAAAAACAGCTTTTTAAAAAGCCATGTGAATATAATCTCAAAGAATACAATTTAGGGCCTACTTAGCATTCACAACCAAACTGAAATCTGACCACCTCTTCATAGCCTATTGATTTGAGCACCACTGCTCCTAAAATTAAACTTCATTGTTAGCACAAAGCTTTCAGCTTGAAGAAACCATTTCAAATTGGTTCCTTTTCCAGCCCAGCTTAATATAAGTAAGTAAATATGTGCCTATAAGTGTCTCTGTCAAATTATCCTCTAAAGTGGTGGCTGCTACAGTTTTGCAGAAGCCACTCTTAAAAAAAAAAAAAAAAAACTAAAATTGAGTTAGGTGGTAAACCACACCGACCCACAGAGAGCCATTTTTGAACTTGAATGCATCTTTCCCAGCCTGAATTTGTTCAACTTTTGTGACTGACATTAAAAAATCCAGCAAGAGATCGAAGATCAAAGATCGAATCTTAGTGGATTTTTTTTAATAGTTACCCATCTTGAGAAAAAGCTCCCATTCTCTAAAAAATAATGAAATAATGTCCCCCCTGCTGGCACAAGCACTGACTGGAGTAGCGGAAATAATAACCTATCGTTTTATAGACATTCTGAAAGGCAAGGGGAGAAATGATGAATAGAAGGGGGTTATGAAGAGCTGTGAATTTTGAATAACAAGATCAGCCGGTAGTACTTTCTTTGATCTTCATCTAACAGACAGTGGTATTTAGGAAATGAGTGAAAGGAAACACATACAATGTCTTTTCATGGGTGTGTGTGAGTTTTTTTCTTTTAAGACTACTCTGCATTATATGGATGTCTTTGAAAGAAAATGAGCAATATGTGGAATGAAATACTTGTTTTTGGACAGAGTTAGAATGAGAATTTGTTTTGCTTGAAAAAGCATATTTATTACAAGCATTTTGTTTTCCTTTGGTAGGGGAGAAGAAATGGGAGGGAGACAAAATTAATTCTAGATAATTAAAAAAATTTTTTTAAAGAAAAAGAATGAACAAAAGCACAGAAAATTACCTGCAAAGCATCATGGGTTATTGCAAAAACCACTGGGTTAGGGAAAAGAAAAGCTGGGTTCTAGTTGTAACAAAGCCACCTGACCTCACCTTCCTACTCTAGGCTGTAATTTCCTCATGGATGAAGTGTGAAGGATGGAAAAGATGCCGTCAAATCTCCCTTCAAGCTTTCACATTTTTCATCTAAATCTTAAAATATGTTTGTGTATGTGTTTGCTAAAAATTGTGACTATTTCTGGTTTAGAAATTGCTGAATTCTATTAGACGTCTGCTGAGTACCCTTAGTTTTCTAACACAAAACAAAGACAAATCCCATAGAAGGCCTCCCCCCAATTTACCTGCTGTGAAGCATTTATGGCTCATGAAAGGGTGAATCTGAGATTTTTGTGGGAAGTAGCTCATAAAAGCTCTGCCTTACACAGCAGGTTGAATTGAAGATGGAAAAGGCTTATTCCTCTGCAGAATGTGTCTCTACAGCACAAGGAAGTAGCAGTTCAGCAATTATCCACTAAATTTGATGGAAGGAGTTAGCCAATCTGGATTGTTCAGTCTTTAAACAGATTTTTTTTCTCCCCCTGAATTCAAGCCTAACAGTCTAACCTAGTAGGAAGCTATTAGGAAAACTGTGCTAGAACAAGAGAAAAACCTCCATACTATTATTCAGTGTCCAAAGAAAACAAATGTTAAATGGCAACAATTACCCACAGGAAATTTAACCCCTAAACAAAGGGTCAAGGACACAAAATACATAAAGAATCTGAAATGTCATCATTATGGGCAATTCCTAGTGTGGAAAACTCCCATTACCACCCCAAGTCCTTGTGACTATCCACCACAGGCGGCTTCTAGGACATAGCTATTGTATTTGGAAGTCAAGGGAGACAATTGCTTTTCCCCTTCCCCTCAGCACATTGCTTCCTTTTCTCCCTCACCCCATCCCTATATCTCGCATTAAGTTTGGAGGTTCTGGGGCTTTCATGAAAGAATTCCCAAGGATTTCCCATACCCCTGGTGAGCTCCAGTTTACTAGATTTTATCTCCCATGTCCCTACTCTTTCTTTCTCTGTAATTCTCATCCTGGCTTCCAGAATTGCTAGCATCTCTAGGCTACAACTTGTAGAAAAAATAAAATTGAATGGGATAATCTCTCAGTTCCCTTCTATTTAAAAAATTATAGGATTCTATAAACTATACCAATTAGAAGCCATATAGTCTTCAAATAAAATAATAATAACTGATAAAATAACATAATTGTATGACCATGGGAAATTAATACAGGCTCAAATAATGAAATCAAGCTGGACTAAAGAAAAACTAGACTGTGATCTGAGGCATAGAGAAGAGTGGCTAATTAAAATATGAAGTATATTCCACAACTCTTACATTTTATCAAGTTGCAGATGTTCAGTAACATAAAATCACAGGACCATTGATTTAAAGTTTGAAGGAAATTTAGAGGTCATTTAGTCTATCTCATCCCATTTACAGGTGAGGAAGCTGAGACTGAGAAAGGTTGACAGACTTGTCTAGAATCACACAATTAATAAATGCTCAAGCTCAGATTTAAATCTTATTCTGCCATTGAGAAATATAGGTAGGTCTGGGGGAAATTTGAGGGATGCTAATTAGTCCTAGGGACTAGTAGGAAATTTTTGAAGTTATGTTCAAACCTTAGATATATCCTTTCCCACCCCACCCCCACAGCTTGAAAAACACTTATTTCTTTTGAATAAGAACTAGTAGTCACTGGATCTTCTGTCAGCTCCCTCATTCTGCCGGTCCATTCCCAGGTTCCCCTTCAGGAGTCCCTGTTGCTGCCTCACAACTGAGAGGAATAAAGGATGTTAATGTTCCTGCTCATGGCACCTTAGCTCACTTAGTGACTAGGATGGTAGCCATGAGTAACAGTCATGAAGATCATTTCACAGGCATTTGGTACTGTTGCTATAAATATCCATCATCATAGTGTTCTGGTGACCACCTCATGGACCCTATTCCCCACCTACATCAGGGACCAAAAGGAAGAACATCAACTGGAACAAAGGACATTCTCCCTGCATTCTACCTCCTCATATACCAATGAGCTACGATGGGTTAAAAGAACAGGAATATTTAGCAGTGAGAAGACTTGACTAGGATGGAGTGTGAGCTCTTCAAAGATTTGAAAGTTTGTGGTACAGAAGAGACATTTAGACTGATTCCAGAGGGCAGAACCAGGACCAATAAGTGCAAAATAGAAGGAAGCAGATTTGGGTTTAACATGAGGGAAAGTTTCTAACTTTAGAGCTGTCCAAAAATTGAATGAGCTACCTTGGAAGGTAATGAATTCCCTCTCATTATTAGGTGTGTTGAGGATAGGATTTATTCCTCAGACTAATAACCTAAGAGATCTGAGAATAACATTCCACCTCTAGAAATCATAGAATCTCATTGCTGAGTCTAGACACTATTCATCTCCTGATGCAACCTGAAGGTTGAATTAGCTTTTTAAAACTTCTGGTCCCATTACTGACAGTTACAGAATTTACAATTCACTAAAGCCTTCTGGTCTTTTGATTTATGTCTAATCATATCTTTTCTTGGGCAGCTAGATGTTTCAGTGGTTTGAAGACCTGGACTGGAGTTCTGATCTAAGGAAAATCTGAGTTCAAATCAGACTCAGACGTTCGCTAGCTGTGAGATCCTGACCATGTCACTAAATCTCCATTTGCCTCATCTGTAAAATGGAGACATAATGGAGAAGGAAATTGTAAACTATACCAGTGTCTTTGCAAAGAAAATGCCAAGGAGGATAGCTAGATGGCACAGTGGATAGAGTGGTTCAAATCGAGCCTCAGACACTTAACACTTACTAGCTGTGTAACCCTAAGCAAGTCACTTAATCCTAATTGCCTTGAAAAAATATATAAATAAAGCAAATAAATAAGAAAATGCCATGGGCAAAGTCAATTGGGTCATGTAGAGTTGATCATGGTTACACAACTCAACAGCAAAACATTTCTCCTTAGCTTCTCCCATGGGTTCAGTTATTACCTCTATTATCTTTAGCCTGTTTCCAATCCTATTCCTCATCACCAAGGGACTGCTGGAATGCTCCACCAATTGTTAACCTGATTCTGTCTCCTATTGCTTTCCCTTTCATGTCCATTGTTTGGATTCTTTAGTTTCCTTCAAGACTAAATCACTAAAGTGATCTTTTTTCATGGAAGCTTTCCCTAATCCACCCAGCTATGAATGTTCTTTCTCTTCAAATATTCTAAAAGCACCCTGCTAATCACTTCCTTATCTCATATATCTTCAATATATTATACTTATTTCTTTATATTTTTTATTCCTATTACTACCATTTCAACTCAGAAAAATTCAAACTCCTTTAAGGCTTTTATCTTCATCACTGGAGTGACTAGAAGACTGTACACATAATAAATTATTAATAAACACTTTTTATAGTTGTTGAATTGAATTATGCAATTGATTTTGTTGAAACCAATGATAGGAATTTATATTTATCATATTATTGTCATCTATTTAGCTTCATCTCAGAATCCTAAATAGTCATGCTCATTTTGTATCCTGGTCTTATCATCCAACATATTACTTGTTTCTCCAGATATCATGGTGAAACTCCAAAATCCTAAGATTGGATATAAGATACAATAGGTACAGAGGAACCAAAAGTTACCTTAAAGTTTACAATGACCATCCGATTTAGCCATTTGAAGTTCTTAGGTGACTTTTCAGAGGAGTTTGAGTAAAGTGGTAGGGACAAATGAATTTGAGGTGTCTTAAGGAAGTAAAGGTAGGAAGAAGAGTTTACTTTGTTAAGGTTGAAATAATGAAGGAAGATAAAATGAGCTTAAGGGAGTAGCAAAGTAAGAGTGAATAAAGCAGTTTTGCAAATAGAAAAACGCTGATTGAGGAGATACTTTTTCTTTATTTTTAGTTTATTATTTTAAAAAAATAATCATCTATTTTTCTTTTTTCTTTTTTATAATAACTTTTTATTTTCAAAATGCATGCAAAAGTAGCTTTCAATATTCACCCTTGCAAAATCTTATATTCCAAATTATTCTCCCTCTCTTTCCCCCATCTCTCTCTTCTAGACAGCAAGTGATCCAATATATATTAAATATATGCAGTTCTTCTATATATATTTCCACCTTTATTACATTTCACAAGAAAAATCAGACCAAATAAAGAAAAAATGTATGTATTTTCCCACATCCTCTCCAACATTTATCATTATGTTTTCCTGTTATCTTAGCCAATCTGAGAGGATTATAATGATACCTCAGAATTGCCTTAATTTTCATTTCTCTAATTAATAATTATTTAGAGCATTTTTTTATTTGACTGGTAATGGTTTTAATTTCTTATCCTTTGACCATTTTATCAATTGGAGAATGGTTTATGTTTTTAAACATTTAAATTTAAACATTTAAACATTTTCTATATATTTTAGAAATAAGGCCTTTATCAGAACCTTGGATGGAAAAATTTCTCCCAGTTTTCTGCTTCCCTTCTAAACTTAGTTGCATTGATTTTGTATGAACAAAATTTAATATAATTTAAATTTAATATAATCAAAATTATTCATTTTGCATTTCCTAATGTTTTCTACTTCTTATTTGGCCATAAATTCCTTTGAGAAGGGATATTAAGAAAGTGGTGATTCTATCAACAGAAATAATGAATTCAAGCAAAGGAGAAGATTTTGAAGAAAATAAGGATAAATTCAATGGTGCCAATTGGACTCTCAGATAGAAATGTTCAACAGGAAATTGGAAATGTAAGCATAGAGCTTTATAGAAATATGAGGGTTGATGGTGTGTATTTGGAAATTCAATTTAGAAAAAAAATTTAAAGATATAAAAGATAGTTCAATAATTAAGGAATAAAGAAACTACCAAGTACCTAAGGAACTTGGGGTATTCCCATAGTTAGAGAAGCAGAAAAAAGAAGAAAAAAGCATGAACTGAGATAGAGGAGCATTTAGAAAGGTCAGAGGTTCATAGAATTCAAGAATCATGGTCTTGGAATTGAAAGGAACCTTGAATCTAATCCTCTCATTATATAGATAAGGAAATTGTGAACCAGAATGCCTACATGACATGTGACACAGATTGCAAGTACCAGAGTCAAGATTCAAATTATATCCTTAACTCCAAATCCAAATCTTGAGAACTAGGAGAATATGAAAGTGGGAGGAAGTGTCAAGAAGGAAAGGACTTTCAGTGCCAATGGAATTCAAAGAGAATGAGGACTAAGAAAAAAAGCCATCCATTTGGCTAGTAGGGGGTTCTAGGTGATTTTTCAGAGCAGTTTGAAGTAAAGCGGTGGAGACAGATAGATTTGACTTTAAAGGGTCTTAAGGATGTGAAGTTAGGGAGTAGAGATTACATTTTCAAGAATGAAAGGATGGAAGAAGATAAGAGAGCAACTTAAGGGGGTACCAATGTCAGTTTTGCAGATAAAAGGAAAGAGCTGATAGAAAAGGAGATATTAAAACTAAAAAGGGAACAGCAAAGTGGTACAATGGATAGAGCACCAACTCTAGAGTCAGTTCAAATCTGGTGAAACAAAGAATTGGAGGATATAGGAAAGGCTAAAATAAAATGTGCAAATAGAAGAGTAAGCCTTGGCAAGGAAGACAGAGGGTTCTTTGCTTTTATCTCAGTTGAAGGAAGGAAAACATGGGTGACAATAGAAATTTTGAAATGAAGAAGAGGGAAGTAGAAGCAGCTCATATCAAGCGAAATAAATAGTTTTAGTAAAGTTGGGAATACAGAAATCTGTATACAAATGTTTTGTGGCTTAAGAAATAAATTTGGAACAACAACTATGGAATATAATGGAAGGTCAAGAAAATCAAGATCAAAGTTAAAGAAAAGTTACTTGGTATGAGAGCCTAACAGAGGATTGTGAGCACAGATTTAAAATACAGGTACAGAAAACATGTAAGATAGTCTCAGGCCAATCAAGTGGGGAATCAATTGGGAAATGTGGGAATAAGTTGCCGTATTTGAATGAAAGGAATATGATTGTTCTATAAGAAATGATGAGCAGGATGATTTCAGAGAGGCTTAGAGAGACTTATATGAACTGATGCTAAGTAAAGTGACTAAAACTAGGAGAACATTGTACTCGGTAGGTAACAACAAGGTTATGTCACAATTGGCTCTGACAAATTTAGCTCTTCTCAGCAATACCATGACCCAAGACAATTCCTATAGATTTGGAATGGAAAATGCTATCCAGATCCAGAGAAAGAATTATGGAGACTGAAAGTAGATTGAAGCATATTATTTTCATCATTTTGCTATTATTTTCTTTCTCATTGTTTTCCCTTTGTTCTGATTTTTCTTTCAGAATATGACTAATAAGGAAATATATTTAAAATGCTTGTACATTTACAAGCTATATCAGATTGCTTGCTGTCTTGGGGAAGGGAGAGAAAAAGAAGGGAGAAAGAAAAAAATTTAGAATTCAAAATCTTACAAAAGTGAATATTGAATATTGGATTATTTCCCAGCTAGGGGAGGTGGG
This sequence comes from Antechinus flavipes, assembly GCF_016432865.1. Classification (NCBI taxonomy): domain Eukaryota; kingdom Metazoa; phylum Chordata; class Mammalia; order Dasyuromorphia; family Dasyuridae; genus Antechinus; species Antechinus flavipes. The sequence goes on from NC_067402.1 coordinate 207,356,075, forward strand.
GGGGGGGAAGGAGAGGAAAAATTAGAACACAAGGTTTTGCAAGGGTCAATGTTGAAAAATTATCCATGAATATGTTTTGAAAATAAAACTCTTTAGTAAAAAAAGAAAAGAAAAGAAGTAAATATTAAAAACTATCTTTACTTGTAATTGGAAAAAATAAAATACAATTAATTGGGTAGGGGGAGTCCCAGATCTCTACAGACTTATAGTCTCAAATACAAAATGAAGCATACATATGGAATAATTAAATAACATTACAAGAGAGAACCCAAGTGCTAAATCTATTTGCTATGGAGCTCAGCACAGAGTATAAGTGCTGTAGGACAATGTAGACATATGGATCTATTGCAGAGAGCTATCTGTTGCATAAAATTGTGTAAACTAATCCATTTAGCTCATTATGACTCCTGGCTGGTCCCATATACTACTCCATGCTTCCATCTTACTATACCTTCTCTTCCCCCTCCTATCTTTGCATTCCATCCTCCAGGTCACCTCTACATTAGATCTTCTATTAGAATGTAAACTACTTGAAAGCATCTCTTTAAAAATATTCATATATCTAACTCCTAGCACATAGAAAATCCTTAACAAATGTTTTTTGGTTCAAACATTAAAGCAGGAGACAAGATTATCTGCTGAGAATGTATAGGGCGGGGGAGGATAGAGTAGAATCTGTTCAGTCTTTGAGGAGACAAAAACATTTAGAACAGTCATGGAACTTCAGTTGGAGATAAATAACACCTTTCCAGACTTCTTGTACTTCTTGTACTCCCTTTCTTGTACTCTACAATTCAAGCACAAAGGCCTTTTTTCTATTCCTCATTTCCTATATATTTTTATGCCTTTGCATTTGTATCAAGATTTTATTGTCCCCCAAATATTTTTCCCTTTATATATGTACAAGCATTTTAAATATATTTCCATATTAGTTATATTGTGAAAGAAAAAATCAGAACAAAGGAAAATATTGTCCCCAACAACAACGATGGTGACTGAAATGCATGAATAACTTTTGGACAGTTAGGTTATATAGTGAATGGAGTGGTGGGTCTGGAGTCGAGAACTCCTAAGTTCAAACTTGACCTCAGATAATCACTAGCTTTGTGACCCTAAGCAAAGAATTTAACAGCTCTTTGCCTCAGTTTTCCCATCTGTAAAATGGGGGTAATAATAGCATCCACATCCCAGGGCAATTAAGAGGATTAAATGAAGCTGTAATTGTAAGGCACTTAGCACAGTACCTGGCACTTAGCAGGCGTTTACATAAATATTAACTATTGTTATTATTGCCTCTTCAAGTTAAAATTCAGAAAAGGCACGTCAAATAAATAAAGGTATTAAATCAAATAGGTAAGAACCTTTGAAAAGCCAAAGAACTTCATTTTTCAATGAACCTTATGTACTCAGAACAAGTAAATACAAATCCAAGCTGGAATGCCAGGTACTTAATGGAAAAATACCAGGCTGGACCTGTGAAGATGCAACTCCCAGCCTCCCCTCCCCTCTGCCCAACAAAAAGAGCAGCACCAGCTCTGAGGAAAAAAATTAAATAGAAAAAGTACTCACTCTGCTGAAATTTAGCCCTGGTGAAGGCAGAGGTTCATACCACCACATGACAAGAAATTCAGTATGCTAATATATCTAGAAATCTTTTTTTTAAGACTACCTAGCATTCCATTCCAAGCTAACTCCTTACTGCAAGGGACCTTTCATTAGTAAGTCAGAAATTAGATGCAACATTTAATTTAATTTTCAGCTTCCTTTTTTTTCTTTCAAGCTTTGAAATGGAAATTACCTTTATTAAAACATGATCTGGAAATCACACTTAATAGGGAAAATGCACCCCATGGAATGCTCCTGCAGCAATGGAAATGCCCTAAGCCTAAAGACTGGCAAAGGTAAAATGCTGGAGGACATTTGAGAGATTTTTAACTAGGTAACAATAAACCAATCAAATCTGCCATAGCAGCCATCGATGAGCCCTCTTGAAGTGCTTATTACAATTACTCAGCAATTAGTTAATGTGAGAAGTCCAGAGGAAAGTACTGCATGTTCAAGGGTCAATAATTAATGAGTTTCACTCCCCATTTAAGTCAGATCTTAGTTCCCATCTGGGATTAGATAATATTAGGCCATCTCCAAGACTGGCTTTATGGGCAAACAGTGAAGATTACTTATGTGATTTCAAGGATCTGCAAAGACTCCTTCTGTCTTTCCCTCTCCTCTTGTCTCCCCCCACCTTATCCCCAACCTCCTCTGCTTTTTCCTCAAGTTACTTTAATAGGGGAAACTTTAATAGATTAGGAAACTGAGACAAATGGGATTAAGCTAGTGTCCAAACCCAAATTCAAACTCAATTCTAGACTGTAGACCAGTGGTTCTCAAAGTATGGTCTAGAGACCCTGGGGATCTCTAAACCCTTTTAGAGGGTCTATAAATTCAAAAATAGTTTTTGTTTCCAATATAATAAATGTCTATAAATATAATCCAGATAAACAAAAACTCTTTGAAGAGATCCTCAATAATTTTTAATAGGATAAAGATACTGAAAACAAAAGTTTGAGAACCATTGAGTCTAGACCCAGCACTCTATCCATAGCACTACCTATGTATATGTTTAAATCTTGGCTCTGCTACTAACATATCTAGTAGGTGTTTAAAGGCAGATCTGGATTTAGGAAGATGAAAGTTTTCCTGATCCACTGGGCCACCCAGCTGCCCCACACTTAGACATGTTTTAAAATTCAAACCCAGCATTATTTCAAAGTCTGATTCTTTTTGTGCAGCAAAAACACTGTTTGGACATGTATATATATATATATATAGTACTTAACATATACTTTAACATATTTAGCATGTATTGGTCTACCTGCCATCTGGGGGAGGGGGTGGGGGAAGGAGGGGAAAAGTTGGAACAAAAGGTTTTGCAATTGTCAATGCTGAAAAATTACCCATGCATATATCTTGTAAATAAAAAAACTATAATAAAAAAACAAAAAATAAATAAAATAAAATTCAAACCCAAAACCTTTAGAAAAAAACACATTGATTTTAATTCATGAAAAAAATGCAAATGACTGATAGCAGATTCTTTTGGGGTTTTTTAATGAAATATTTTATGAGAAGAAGAGACAAAAGAAAGAACACACAGTCCCATTGAATATCCATTAACGGAAAGGATGAAGCTCATACAGGGAAGAAAATGAAAAAGAAGGGCGAGGTTGGGTTCTCCTTTTCTATTCCCCTCCTTCAAAATCAGTCAGTGAGTCAACAAACATTTTATTAAGTGCCCATTGTGTGCTAGACTCATTCCGAACAGTGGAATTAAAAAGAAAGGCAAAAATATGGCTCCTGGCCTCGAGAAGCTCACATTCTAATAAGAAAGACACTGTGTAAAATAACTAGATAAATACAGGTTAGTGGGATGAACATTTGATTTGGAATGAATTTGAATCTTGGTTCCATAAATCAAACAGGTAACCAGCACATATTTATTAAGCTTAAGCATCCTCTGTGTATACTATGCTCAGCACTGAGGATACAAATCTAGAGATTGAGAAACTCAACTCAAAATGAGCCTGCATTATGACAGAGAAAACAAATACATATCAAAAGTTACACATCAAAATGTAAAATTAATAAATATTATATAGACAAAGTAATTAAATGCAAGGTAGTTTGGGAAGCCCAATGCTAGCAGTTAAGGGAAAACTGCAGGAGACATGGAGGGGGGAGAAAAGAAGAAGCATTTCTTTTGTGACTCACGGTGCTGTTTTATAAATATTATCTCATTTGATCTTCATAATAACCATGGAAGGTAGGTGCTATAACAAATGCCAGGGCAACTAGGTGGTGCAGTGGATACTCTTGGACCTAGAATCTTCTTAGTGAGTTCAAATCTGGTCTCAGATACTCAGAACTGCTAAGTGACTCCATGAATAAACATGGAGCCTGGAACAGAGCCTGGAGGCAGGAAGACCTAAGTTCAAATATGGCTACTAAATGTGTGAACCTGGGCAAGTCATTAAACATCATTTGCCTCAGTTTCCCTATCTGTAAAATGAGCTGGAGAAGGAAATAAACCACTGCTGTTTCTCTGCCAAGAAAACATCAAATGGGATCATGAAAAGTCAGATGGGAATGAAAACCACTAAACATTATGAATGCTACTTTACAGTTGAGGAAAATGAAGCAGACAAAAGTTAAATTACTTGTCCTGGGTCACACAACTGGTGTCTGAGGTCAAATCTGAATGCTTAACTCCAAACCTATAGCATCACCTAGATTTCTCTTAAAGGAAAGGAATTATATAGCCAGTCTCTCTCTTTCTCTATCTCTCTTTCTCTCTCTCTCTCTCTCTCTCTCTCTCTCTCTGTCTCTGTCTCTGTCTCTCTTTGTTTCTCTCTCTCTCTCTCTCTCTCTGTCTCTGTCTCTCTCTCTCTCTCTGTCTCTTTCTCTCTGTCCCTCTGTCTCTGTCTCTCTCTGTCACTCTCTCTGTTTCTGTCTCTCTCTGTCTCTGTCTCTCTGTCTCTCTCTCTCTCTGTCTCTGTCTCTCTCTCTCTGTAATATATATATATATATATATACACACACACACACACATATATATATATATATATACACTTGAGTTATTCTTCTTCCCTTATTGTAAGGATCAAATAAGAAAATGCATACAAAAGGTTTTAAAAGCATAGTTGTTGTTCAGTTGTTTCAGTTCTGTCCCGTTCTTCCTGACCTGTTTGAGATTTTCTTGCCAGAGATATCAGAGCTCTCTACAACTAGAAGTTATAATTCTTCCTTCCTAATTTTATTAAAGGCCGGCCCTGACCACTTTGCCCACCATAATGCCCCAGCCTCTGTGCCAACATTCACCAAAAAGGTTAGCTATCATTTCACTTCATTTTGACAAAGATTGTTGAAGTCCCTGCTTCTATCATGTAAAGCACTGTAGGGTCGGATCAGGGTTCTTGGGATTCTCTTGGGTGTTCCTTCACCCCACCCCCTAAGCACTGCTTAAGACATCTTGACCACTCCATGTCTGGGGGCCAGATCACCAAATGTCTTCTCTGAGATCTAAACAACCTGCTGGCCTCCCTTAGTTTCCCATGGCATAACCACTGAACTATTGAAGCGCGAGCCACTGTGCCAGATCAGTGGACACTATCTCTCTTTAGAGTCTCGCTTATTTCTGAAGATCAAAAAGCTTTAAAAACTTGGCAGCCGTCCTCTCTGAATGCAAATACAGAGAGGTCACTAAACACTTAGCACAGCATGTCCAAATCCATTCTTTTGTACCTCTGAGATAATTTTGATTTGTTTTCATCCGTTTCTGTGATCATTACCATCCTGCTGAATAATTGAATTGTCCCACACCCACACTAAGCTATCTGGAAATAAACTCACCACCAGGGAGAGACCATTCAGGGGCAACAACTGTTGGAGACTATTTCTCCTTGACCATGTCTCCTAAGAACAGAATTTGTGTTGGAGAATGTATTCTTCTCTTAGGGAGTTTTCTTCCTCTCTCATCCCTTTCAATCCTAAGAAAACCAAATAAAATCTCCATTTTAAAAAGAAAAGATCGTGGCACATGGCAACCTGCCTCTGGAGTTCTGGTCCCAAATCTTTCATCTCTCTAGCTCTTCCATTTAGGGGTTTTGTATAAAATTGCCATTGACCTTGTGAGTACCCCCTGTCCTCTTGAAATATGAGGATGGTAATAATGACACACAGCACTGATAATAACAAATGGTAGTTCATATTTCAGCTGAGCTGGGCTTTTATGCTTTGCTATTAGACTCAAAGAATTCAATCTGAACAGAAAATGATAAAATATAATTCAGCTGGATGATCTGTTATTTACACTACTAAATAGGACATCAGTTTTTGAAGCATACTTTCATTCAACAAGAATTTTTTAAACTGTTTATTACGGATAGAGCACTCTACTGCATTCTGGATATAAAAGGGCAAAAACTACACAGTCCCTCCCTTCAAGGAGCTTATAATCTATTGGGGGGCTATACCTATAGGATAGGATAGGATATGGGGGACTATACATGCCTACAGATAAATAGAATTGCCAAGAGGAGGGGGATAAATATTAATCTCTTCACAGATGTAGAGATGGCTTCTCAGAGGGCATTCCAGAAATGGGGAGTGGTGGGAGGAGATGGCCTATGTAAATTTAAAAGGAAGATATGAGTTCTGGCCCAGTAAACAGCTGGTATCCACCATCAAAAGGAAGCAACGTGAAATCAGGCTGCAAAAATGGGGTTGGGGCCCTACAGTGGGAGATCATAAATGTTAGGCTGAGGAATTTGTGTTTTAATCCCAGAATAATAAGGAACCACTGAGGGTTTTTGTTCTTCTTTGTCCTTCTTTCTCAAAGAGGAACAATGACCTCAGGAAGGTGCTATCTAGACCTGCAAATGAATTAGATTTAAGTGAGGGAGGACTGTGCAAAGTCACAGGCCTCAGTCTCCTCCAGAGCCATCTGGGTTTAGTGATAAGATATTATAAATCAGGATGACTAGCCCCAGATACAGTGAGAGACTTTGGCCTTTTTAAGCTAAGGTCTTTCCCAGGTCTCAGTTTGTCTGACACAATATGTATTCAGTAATTAAGACTAGGTAAAAAATGTGACAAAAGATGGCCTCTTCTACCTACTTAAAAAAAAACAAAAACCGAGGGTTTCTGGCTAGAACAGAAACACTTGCTGCCTATACTAATTCTTAGGGAAAAATTTGAACAATGATCAACTGAGGCTTGGGATGGGACCTATTATTGATGATCAATCAATGAGAGCCCAAAAGATTTGGGTTGAAAGTATAGTCAAGTAGCTTTATTTCAATCCTAATGGACTTTATCAAAATCTAGTTTTTCAGAAATTTATATTCCTTGTAAGAACATTCCCAGGTCTCAGTTTGACTGAGGCAACATCCATTCAGTGATTAAGATTAGGTAAGAAATGAGGCAAAAGATGGTGTCTTTTACCTACTTAAAAAAAAAAAAATCTTTCTGGGAAGGAAAGAACCAGTAAGGGCTTTTAGAAGTAGCTAGAAGGTGCAGGGTATAGAATACTGGGATGGGAATCTAGAAAGTCTGATTTTAAATCTGTCCTCCAAAACTTATAAGTATGTCACCCTAGGCAAAGCATTTTACCTCTATCTACCTTAATTACTTAAAATATAAAATGGAGATCACAGCAGGACTTTCCTTCCAGGGTTGTTGTTGTAAGAATCAAAGGAGCCATGACTCATAAAGTGTCTGGCACATAGTAGACACTCAATAAATGCTAGTTTCCTTTCCTTTAAGCAAGAACATGAGATGATCACACAATCTGGATCGTGTCTAAAAAGTTCATTGTGGGAAATTCATGTGGAACCCAATGGATTAAGTGCTTTAAAGCAGAAGATATCTCATAAGCCCTAGAATGGTAGCTCTGAAGGTGGAATAGAACTTCAAAGTCAATTAGTCCATTCCCTTCATTTTACAGGCAAGGAAACCAAAGCCCAAAGTCATGAACATAATAGGTGTCATTCATACACATAAGTAGGAGACCAGGATTCAAAGTCAATTCTTTCCACTGCACCACACAATCAATTAGGATTGGTGAAGTCTTGCTATTTGTAAACAAATTCCCTCCAGACTTACAGATATTTTGAGCTATTTTTCAATTATGTTGACTCTCCCTGAGCCCATTTGGGGTTTTCTTGGCAAAGTTATTGTAATGGTTTGCCATTTCCTTCTCCAGCTCATTTTACAATTAAGGAAATTGAGGTTAACAGAATAAAGAGATTTGCTCATAATCACACAGCTAGGGATTATCTGAGGCTGGATTTGAACTCAGGAAGATTAGGCTTCCTAACTGCAGTCTTGGCACTTTATCCACTATACCACCAACCTGCTGGGATTTGTTGCAGTTCTTTCAGTTCTGAGACTATTTTGTAATGTAGCATTAAAACAAATCTGAACCATTCAGTCAGGCAACAGATTAAAGGAACTTTTGATTTGCAGGAAGTTAACCAACAGTTTGGAATGAAAAAAAAGCAACTAAATCAATTCTCCCTTGAAAAATAAATTCCTTTATTAAAACAGGACCAATGATTTTTGAATTGCAAAGTCTACCAGTCACTTCCTCCCCCAGGGCACTGTGGTATGCAGATAAAACATACTATTTGGATCTGAAATAGGAAAGAGAATTTTCATGGAGTTCTTTGATGCTTGACTTGAAGGCCCAGAATCATCACTAACCATATGAAAAACAGAGAAGGATGTCTGTTTGCCTTCCCAGGTATCAGCATGCCTAATGGCCCTGAGCCAGAGCCTTTAAATACTTCAGACAGCTGTTTCAAAAATATCTAAAGGAACAGAAAAAAAGGATAATAGATGACTAAGCATGAAGAAGGTAAGGAAAGCATTTGAGAATCATAGACTATCTGTCCTAGAAGAGACTGAGATCAATAGTTCAATTCTGTCACATTTTAGATAAGAAAACTGAAACATGATGAAAAACTCTGACTTGTCCAAGGTGACATAGCCACTTGGCAGCAGAACAGAAACTCAAATCTATGCCTCCTTGTCCAGGGTACTTTCCACTAAAGTCCACTTCAATTTTCTAGTCAAAAGTTGTTTTGAGCCCTGGTGCCTCATGGTGAAGAAATGTCCCCTTCCAGGATCATCTGCTCTGAAAAAGAAAGGAAAGACACAAAGGAAAAAAATTTAGGAGTAAGTCTTCCTCAACTCAAAACTATGATTCAAAGGAAGACCTGAAAAAACAACTTCTAGTAAGAAGTGGAAGAAGATGATGGCTATTTGCAAATTTCATTGTTTGTTTAGCATGAAAATTTTTATTTTTGCTTTGACATTTTAGTCCATTACAAAAATGCTGTTGCAGAATCCATAAATCAATATTCAAGACATGTCTCCATTGAGACTGAGATGATGATAAGATTAATGGGCTTGAAGGCAGGAGGAAAGCAGACAAGAGTAAAGACTTAAGAAATTTCAGTCTTTCTAAATTGCTTTTATGTAAGTGGAAATCATGCTTTCTTGGTTAAATAGGTATATAAGATACCTATATGTCTGTGAATATGTCTATGCATGTAATTGTTGTTATTGTTCAGTCATGTCCAACTCTTCAAGATCCACTTGGGGTTTTCTTGGCAAAAATCCAGGTATGATTTGACATTTCCTTCTCTACCTCATTTTACAGATGAGGAAATTGAGGCAAACTGAGTTAAATGATTTGCCCAGGGTTGCACAGCTAATAAGTTTGTTTAAGACTAGATTTCAACTCAAGGAGAGTCTTCCTAACCCCAGGCCCACCACTCTATCTGCCAGGCAGCTAGCTACCCTGTGGGAGCAAATGGTCTTTCCAATTAGAATATAAAGTCCGTGGGGACAAGGACTGTTTAGCTCTTGTCCGATTACAGTATCTCATAACAGAGAGCTTGGTATATAGTGGGTTCTTAGTAAATTTGTTAATTGAGGAATTATTTATAGATAAAAGCAGGCACAACATAGAAGCAAGAGCCCAGACTCTAGAGTCAGACTTTTCAAATTCTGGATTTACTCTTATTCTATGACTTTGAACAAATCAATCTCTCCTGTCTCCATTTTCTTATCTATAAAATGAAGGGAGCAGCTAGGAGGTGCCCTACCACAGAGCACTGGGCTTGGAATTAAGAAGACTCGTCTTCCTGAGTTCAAGTCCTACCTCAGACACTTACTACCTGTGTGATCCTGGGCAAGCCCCTTCACCATGTTTGCCTCAGTTTCTTCATCTGTAAAATGAACTGGAGAAGGAAATGGCAAACCAGTCCAGTATCTTTGCCAAGAAAATCCCAAATGGCATTATGGGAAGTCAGATCCAGCTGAACAACAAACTATGTGCCTTCTCCACTACAAGAGATCATATTACTAGATTGTATGAGGAATAACCATAGATAGTACAGACCAGAGGATGGAACAAAGAGGAGACACATAATTTAGTTTTTTTGGCACTTCTGCTGTAGACCCATCTTGCTCCTTAAGGGGAACATTACTCATTAATTCTATTAATTCAATTTCTTTTCTGATACGTTAATGAATAAAGCACTGGGCCCAGAGTTAGAAAGACCCAAGTTCAAATTCAGCATCAGACCCTTATAAGCTTTGTAACCCTAAGCAAGTTATCTTCTTCCACTGAAGAAGGAAATGGAAAACCACTCTAGTATTTTTGCCAAGAAAATGCCATGACTATGGTCCAACAGATCATGACGCGTCAGTACAACTGCCTGAGGAAGGGCTAAGAGGGATGGAAGGGCAGGAGAGAATTTGAAGCTCAATATTTTAAAGATAAGTGCTTTAAAAATTCCTTAAAATATAATTGGTAAATATTTGATAAAATATTTTTTAAATCATGTATCTATGCCTACTTATAAGTAGAACATGTAACATATATAATAACTACAGGATAATTGGGAATGAAAGCCCCAGGTCAATGCTCGAAATGGATAACATGACAGCAGTTATGTTATGAGTATCAAGGATTACAACATAGGACTAAGGGATGTATACACCCTTCTAAATATCATCCCCCTGGGTCAAAACCCAGAGAGCACCACCCTAATTACAATTCTATATTAAAGTTAATGGGAAATTTTTATGTAACTTACAGTCAAGACTGTGCTAGTCAATATTTAAAAACTGCCTATGTGAGAGGGAGAAAATGTACCAATGATACATTTTTTAAGTTTAGTCTGAATTATTCACATTTCCCCTTCACTTTAAATCTAGATAACCAGCAAAACAACAAATAAAGCCTTGATGTGTAGCATTTGCTCATTTCCCATCTGTAAAGAGTCAGTAGCAGCAGATTCCAGACTAACTGAGGAAAAATTTCATGGAGGCAGATTTGTAAATGAGACTTTAAGGATAGGGTGCAGTAGGGTCTGATTAGACGAAGAGAAGTAGCCAGGGGTATGCTAAACAGGGGCAACGAAGGTGAAAAAATGCAGAGGTAAGAATCAAAAGCATGTATGGGGCAGATACAGACATGTCTGGTTAGAGCTGATGATTTGTGTTGGAAAATAGCCGAAAATAAGAGTTCGGGTTGAAACAGGAAAAGATGGTAGTGGGAGACTTCTACACTTCAGGGATCAAAGGGCAGAATTAAAAACAGTACCTGATATAAATGATTCTTAACAATTCAGGGTAATGAGACATAATCTTGCTAAGAGTTACTCAAACTCAGGAAATCAACCTAAATTAATATTTGTATGAGAACAACTCTCTGATATTTTTTAATGGGGAAACATGTTAAAGTCAATTTTTAAAAAGTTATTTCAAAGAATCATAGTGTTGGAAGAGGTCTCCAAAAGCCATCCATTTATCTCCCTCTGCACAGAACTAAATTTGTACCAAGCTGATAGTAATCTACCCCATCATCTTTAAATCTTCTAGAAAGATTACATAATATCCCTTCGTGAAATGCTTCTAAGTTTCTCATAATATTTACTGTTTAAAAAGTTTTCCTTAAGGATGACTTAAAGCCTTCCTCCTGCCAAATATAGCCACTTACTTTAGTTATAATCCATTGGAAATGAAGATTTGCTCCTTATCTTCCCTATCTTATCCTTTCCTGTGTTTTAAGGCATTAATTCAATTTTCCACTCAACCTTCCATTTGCCCAGGTAACTGAGTCTGCTTCTGATGTGCAGCTACTTCATGTTTTCTTTTCATATGATATGGATGCTGAAAATCAGCTGTCACTCCTTATTTATTATAAAAGGTGATATCTGTTCAGTGGTTTGAGCCCTGTCTCTTGGAAAGATTAATCCTTTCACTATATCTTGCCGATCATCTAAATCTATTAATAGTTTCATCTCCAAACAAGCTCTTACAGAGCTCAAGATGAGCTGTTTTTCAATAAGTTATAAGGGATTGTAATAGTAATTAATCATTTTCAGAGTGATTTGTCTTCCTTTAGCCTATTTCTGAGGGACTGAATGATTTTTGTCAAATCCTTGATTCCTAAAACTGACCCAAGTGGGGTTGATCAAAAAAAATGGAAGTTTAGAATCTAGATTGATTTCCAAAGACTCAAGCAGCAGATTAACAGGTCTAGATTTCTCTTCAAAGTTGTCCTTTCAAGGACATTCTATAATGTATTGAAGGAGGCCAGAATTTCGATTTCCTACAACTTAAAAAATACCCTAAGTGAATTGCTTTTGATATTGGAAAAGGAATTGGGAGGGAATCTTCTTGGTCTTTACTTTTTTGTTTTAAAGAGAAGCTTGATTTTATACTCAGTTACCAGATTTATTCTATCACCAATAAAAAAACAACAACAGGAAATTACTCTTGTCTAGTTATACAAAGAAAAAGGAGTTAAATATAGCTTGCTTCCTGGGGAGAGATTTTATCTGATTCTTTAATATTAAAGAACTTGGACAATTGTAGTCTTTGAAGTTATCACACCCGAAGGCTAACGTAATGAAAATATACGGTTTAAGTATTAAAATAAAAAAATTTTTCTAGGTACCAAAAAGGGCCCCAAGATGAAATGGAATAAAATATTCCTGGAAGAAGAAAATTAGGTTTATACCCTAAACTCAAGGAATATAAGAGATAACAATGATTTTCAATAATATTTTATGAAAAAGTTTATTCGCTTAATAACATCTTTATTTCACTTCTAAGAGCTTTCTAACAATCTGGAATTATGCCCCAAAAGTTATCAAATTGTGCTTGCCCTTTGATCCAGCAATGTTACTACTGGGCTTATATCCCAAAGAAATATTAAAGAAGGGAAAGGGATCTGTATGTGCAAATGTTTGTGGCAGCCCTTTCTGTAGTGGCTAGAAACTGGAAAATGAATGGATGCCCATCAATTGGAGAATGGCTGGGTAAATTGTGGTATATTAATGTTATGGAATATTATTGTTCTGTAAGAAATGACCAGCAGGATGAACACAGAGAGGCTTGGAGAGACTTATATGAACTGATGCTGAGTGAAATGAGCAGAACCAGGAGATAATTATATACCTCAACAACGATACTGTATGAGGATGTATTCTGATGGAAGTGGATTTCTTTGACAAAGAGAAGAACTAATTCAGTTTCAATTGATCAAGGATGGACAGAAGCAGCTACACCCAAAGAAAAAACACTGGGAAATGAATGTAAACTGTTAGCATTTGTGTTTTTCTTCCCGGGTTATTTTTACCTTCTGAATCCAATTTTTCCTATGCAACAAGAGAACTGTTCGGTTCTGCACACATATATTTTATCTAGAATATACTGTGACATATTTAACATGTATAGGAATTGCTTCCTATCTGGATGATAGGAAGCATCTGGGGGAAGGGGGGAGGGAAGGAGGGAGGGGAAAAATCGGAACAGAAGTGAGTGCAAGGGATAATGTAAAAAACTATCCAGGCATGGGTTCTGTCAATAAAAAAAGTTATAATTTTTTTTAAAAAAGCTTGCTAACAATGATTGTGGCAAAATTGTTTGCCAAGGAATTTAACTGGGGGCAGTATTCTACTTTCATTTGACAATTTTGGAGGTATTTTCTGCCTGTTGTTTAGTTGTTTTTTTAAATCATGTCTGATTTTTCCTGACTCCATTTTGGGATTTTCTTGGCAAAGATACTGGAATTCTGCACCTTATTTTACAGATAAGAAAACGGAGGCAAATAAGATTAAGTGGCTTGCCCAGAGTCATGCAAATAGTAAATATCTGTGATCAAATTTGAACTCAAGTCTTCCTAATGCCAAACTCAGTGCTCTATGCACTGTGCCACCTAGCTGTTCCACCTAAACCTTAGTCTGTGGCCATCAAGGAATTCAGAAAACATAAAAAAGCAGCCCCAACACCCTTTGGCCCTTGCTCACATGTGAAAAATGACTGCAGTCTATAGTTCAGGGAATAGGTATACATGTGTCCTGCTAAGGTTAATTTTGATCTGCCCTACAGGAATACTTAGAGAGAAGGGGTTAAGAACCATAGGCTGAAGCCAGAAATGAAATAAACAGAATAGAAAACCCTCAGAAACCCCAGAATGCCGACATCTCTGAGCAGTTTCTCCTTATGTTTCTGTCCTCTGGCCACTGCATCACTGCTCCCAGCTGAGCTTTGGAAATGGATTGTGTCATTTTAAATTAATCATGTCCAAACTTGTTTCCATGTGTTTTGGCACAGAACGGAAGTCTAGCCTTGCAGATCCTTCCCATTTCTCCTCCAATAAACAAGGTTATCCTCATTTGCTTCCCTACCTCCAATCCAAGAGTCAGCAGAAATGCTGGATTTAAAAAAATGCTTCAGTATCTAATGCCAAACACCTTTCCATTTTGCCAATGGTAAAATGGCTTTATGTGAAAGTTAACTATGAGCTGGTGTATGTAGTGCTGTTGGAAGAATCAGCTGAAAATTCTACCTAACCCACCTCACCTTCAAATTCTCCATCCTATTTACCTGACTTGACAGAGTACCTGATATTCAACAATGAGAAATTCATTCCATGTTAGGGCATTTACCTTTTGGATCCTGTGTTAAGAATTCAGCGCCTTCAGGAAAAGTAAAGATTGTCATTATTAGCCACTAATCATTTAGTATAAATTAGTGTATCAGGTTAACCATTGGTTTGCCAGAGTTCTAAGGGAATGAGACAGAGGACAAGCAAAACTAAATGGGAGATTCTAAAACTGTGGATCATAGAACATTGGATGTGGGAGATAGTCCGAATAATGATGCAATAGTCTTAGGTTAGTCGGAATAGTCAGAATCTTTAATAATAATCAAAAAGTCAAGAAGGCCAGAAGAGAAAGAATGAATCTCAAATTTAACAATTCTGCAAAGCAAGAAAGGCTATTACTATCCGGAGACTTTGGTGGGGGAAGGGAAAAACATTAATTACTTCATTTGGAGATGTATAGGTCCCAATTGGAAGTTTGCCCTCTTCGATCATCTACTTTATAATGAGATTTTCCTCAGTCTCTATTATCTACTTAGTACAAAATATATGGTTCTAAAATCAAGAGACTTGATGGTTATGATACCCCACGTTTAATGATGTTCTGGCTAAACTTACTCTTTGATATTTAATTTCTGTTTGGAAGATTACTTCACATAATTTAGAAGATTATTAGATATAATATTAAATAATTTTTAGATATTATATATAATATATGACATCATTAGATAATATAATGTATATAAATATATTAAAATAATAATGAATAACATTGGAAGATCCTTGATCTGGATAGCTAGGAGACATTCTGGATTGAGCCCTACATCTATAGTCAAGAATACCAGGATTCAAATCCAAGCTCAGATAATAATTCTGTGACCCTGGGAAAATCATTTAATCTGTTTTGTTTGCCTCAGGTTCCTCCTCTATAAAATGAAGATAATGAATTCCCAAGGTTGTTGTAAGAACCAAATGAGACAATAATGTTAAAATACATAGAATAGTGCCTATCACATAATAAATGCCATAGAAATGTTAACTAAATAAAGAGAGTGGGACAGATAAGGTACAAAAGACAGAATAATAAGTGGCCCTACCAACCTACTGTTTGATAAACCTAAATCCCAGCTTTTGAGATGAGTGCATTATTTGACAAAAGCTGTTTTTAAAAACTGGACAACAATATGGTAGAAACTTGATATAGACAACATTTTACACCACATACCAAAATTAGGTCAAAATAGATACATGACTTAGACATAAAGAGTAATACCACAAGCAAATTAGAAGAGTAAGGAATAGTTAACCTGTCAGATCTATGGAGAAAGGAAGAATTTATGACCAAAAAAGGAGAGAGAGAACATTCCAAGTTGCAAAATGGATAATTGTGATTATATAAAATTAAAAAAATTTTGCACAATCAAACTCAATGCAACCAAGATTAGAAGGAAAGCAGAAAACTGGGAAACAATCTTTTCAGAAAGTTTCTCTAATAAAGGCCTTGTTTTTCAAAAACTCTATGTTTTTTAATTGGGTCAAATTTATAAGAATACAAGCCATTTGTGTGAAAAGGTAATTTTCAGATGAAGACATAAAGCTATCTATAGCCATATGAAGAAATGTTCTACATCACAATTGATTAGAGAAATAAAAATTAAAACAGTTCTTGAGGTACCACCTCACATTTATCAGAGTGGCTAAGCTGATAGAAAAGAAAAATAATAGATGCTGGAGAGGATGTGAGAAAATTGCGATACCAATGCACTGTTGGAATTGTGAACTAATCCAATCCTTCTAAAGAACAATTTAGATCTATGCACAAAGGGCAATCAAATTGTAAATTCCCTTTGATCCAGCAACAGGACTGTATTTCAAAGAAATCATAGAAAGGAGTAAAGGACCTAAATGTACAAAAATATTTATAATAGCTCTTTTTTTGTGGTGACAAAAAATTGGAAATTTAGGAGGATACCTGTCAATAGTATATGAATGTGATGGAATACTACTGAGGTATAAGAAATGATGAGCAGGAGGCTCTCAAAAAGCCTAGAAACTGATACAAAGTGAAGTGAACAGAGAAGAACCAGTTGAATAGTGTATACAGTATGAGCAACATTAATTATGAATGACTTAGCTCTTCTCAGCAACACAATGAGTCAAAACAACTTCAAAGGATTCAAAATGGAAACTTCTAATCATATCTAGATAAAAATCTGATGGGGTCTGAATGTGTACCAAAGCATACTATTTTCACTTTCTTTATTTTTCCATGATTCTTTCTTTATGGCCTGCTTCTTCTTTCATAGCATGATTAATATGGAAATATATTTTACATAATTGTATATACATTACCTGTATTGAATTATTTACCATTTTAGGGAAGAAATAAAGAGAAAGAGGGGAAGAAATTTTGAGATTCAAAAGTGTTTTAAAAACGAACATTAAAAAATGTCTTTCATGTAATTGGAAAAAAATTAAATATTACATATTTTTAAAAATTAGTTAGCTAATGATTATATATTTTCCTAGCTGGTAGAGGCTTTTCTTCACCACCTTGCTTTTTGTCTCACATAACATTTTTCTTATGTTTTTCATGGTTTAAGGGAAAAAATAGGATATCTAGATTCAAATCCCACTTTTGCTATTTCCTGGCATTTTAATTCTCTAAGCCTCAGATTTTTTTAATCTGTAAAATGGGGAATAATATACTTCTCAGGTTTTTGTAAGGATCAAATGCAATGAAGCATATAAAGTACATTGCAAACCTTAAAATCCTTTAGAAATGTCAGTTATTATTATATTATAGTTGTCTATGTATGTATCATTTGCCAGCTAGGTAGCCCAGTGGATGGAGTGACAGCCCTGGAGTCAGGAGGACCTGAGTTCAAATATGACCTCAGACACTTACCAGCTGTGTGGCCAGTCACTTAACTCTGTTTGCCTCAATTTCTTCATCTGCAAAATAAGCTGGAAAAGGAAATAACAAACCAGTATCTTCGCCAAGGAAACCCCGAGTGGGGTCATGAAGAGTAAGACCCAACTGAAATGACTGAACAAAGAGATAATAAAGTGCTTGTTTTGTAAAGTGCTTTACAAACTTTCAAGCTTCACATAAATACTAGCTACTAAGTTGTAGTTATATTCTTTATTGTACAGTGACTGGCTTCCTATAAGTTCTATTAGATCAGAAAACTTGTCATTTTTAATTTTGTGCTATCTCAAATACCTAGAATAACTCTGAGTAGGTGCTTAATAAATATTTGTTAATTGATTTGCTGGTTGAGAACAGTATTTTCGCATGTTCCTAGAGACTGCTGACTACCCTTACAATTTCTGTGATAAGTACAATACTTAATAAAGTACTTGGAGCCATATAAGTGAAAGCCCCAAAATATCCTGGTGCTTTTTAACCCCAAGTGCTCAATGACTAGAGGCCTTACTGCTGGAAGGATTCTGGGCCAGTTTTGGAGATGCAGTCCATACCCACACTCACACATTCCCATTCTATGTGAATCCAAAGTGCTTTCAGGAAAGATGTTCATAGATTTATATCTGGAAAAGAATCTTAGAAATTACTGTCCTACCCACTTATTTTATTAGTGTGGAAATTTAAGTCAGAAAGATTAAGTAACTTTTTAAAGATCATACAGAGAATAAGTAATAAATAGAGTTCTCACCTTCTTGTTATAGAAGTTAACATGGGTCACTCTAAGGTAGCTGTAAATTGAAAGAACAACAATAAAACAATCGAAACTAGAAGTCTTGAAATTCTAACGATTAAGCTTTGTCCCAAAGTAGAAAGACATCTCTTCCCCCCACCTCTTTTCTCAATCCCTGTCTCCTTTACAAAGGGTCTGTGGATGTGGAATATTCCATATAACATTAAACTTTTTCAATTGAAAAAAAAATAGGCCTCAATTCCAGTCTCATCTCTACCATTAAATTGTTGCTGAATTTGGGGAAAATTACTCTCTTAGCCCCAGATTCCTCTTCTGTAAAATGAAAGATTTGGAGTCTTGATTTTTAAGGCATCTTCTGGCTCTAAAAAAACAGATGCTGTAATTTTAAATGATGGTACTTCAGCTGGGAAAACAGAGCTTTTCAACTCTGGAGGGTTTAGAAGACCACAGGATGAATATGATTCAACAATTACATGTCTGCCAAGAGACCTGACAAGGGCATAGGCAGTGTCCAGAAGTGATGAAAATGCACTGTGTCCCGATCAGGTCACATCTGGAATATTGTCTTTCATTCTTGCCACTGCATTTTAAGAGAGACTTTTATCAGATCGGAGCATATCCAAAAAGACAGCAGCCAAGTTGATTAGAGCAAGGGAGACCACACCATATGAACACTGATCAAAACAGCTGTGGATATTAAATTTTAAAAAGAAAAGTCTTAATAGAGGCACAGTGAATAGAGAAGTAGACCTGGAATCAAGAACTAAACCTCAAATCCAGCCTCAGATTTTAACTGTGTGGTTCTGGGCAAGTCACTTACCCATTCCTCCTCAGCTGCATTTTTTGGATTTCTCTATCATCCTGCAAAATGGCAACAGCCGTGCTACTCACACCTCCTCAGTACCCTCTGATCCTTTTACTGGGAGATGGAATGAAAAACATTGCCCAAAACCTCCACTTAAGGAAGATCTCTTCCTTTCTCAACCAGCTGATCTCCTTTAGATTTTTACATTATACTGTCACTCTGAGTACCATCACCCCCTTCCCTTTTCAGCTTCCTTTTATATAATGTCTTCTCTCATCAGCCTGTAAGTTTCTTGAGAACAGATACTGTTTTTCCCCTATATTTATCCCCAGAATTTAGCACAATGCCTGATCCATAGTAAGCATTTAATAAATATTTATTGACTGACTTATCTCTGCTTCAGTTTTTTCATCTATAAAATGGGGGTAAAATAGCATTAACCTCACAGATTTGTGAGGATAAATGAGATATAATATAATTATAATAATATAATAAAGTGTTTTACAAACTTTAATGCACAGTACAAAAGGCAATCAATTATTATTATTATTATTATAAGACATGATATCTGTCTTCTAGTACTTGAAGGGCTAGGTGGAAGAGGAATTGAATTTGTTCCAATTCAATCCAAAAGATAGAACAAGAAGCAATGAGTGTTTAGAGAGGCAGGTGTAGGTCTGATGTAAGCAATAACTTCCTCACAATCAGATCTGTCCAAAGTAGAATGAACTGCTTAGGAGTGAGTTACCTGTCAGTGACAGTCTTTAAGTAGAAGCTGGATGATTGCTTAATTGGTACATTATAAAGGAAATTCCTATTCAGGTATTCAACTTGATGATGTCCAAGGTCCCTTCCCTCTTTTGAGGTTTTCTGATAAAATGAATTCCTTAGTTCTCTTCCTGCCCCATACTCTCATTTCTAAACTCTTTCAGTCAATTCCCAGGATTAATAAAAATGGTCATTAATTTAAAGGGAAATAGCTATTCAAATACTGTCTTCACATATCCTAACCAGAATCTGACCTTTCAAGTACATTCAGATGAAGTTCCTTCTCTGTCACTGCAATGCTGTTGCAAGGTATTTATTTTAAAAAGCATTTTTGTTTTGGGCACCTCCAAAAATTGAATAGTGTCATTTCTTTGCTGAGAAGCATTTTGAAAAATCATTTTCAAAGTCCTTTTAAAAATAGAAACAAAAAAATATGTTGACGCCTAAAAATGCAAACTAATGAATTGGCCCCTTGCCTTTTAATAAATTTAATAGATTTTGACCATCACTCATGTCCCTCACCAATTGGCTGCATGAGAGAACCTCTTCCTGCTTCTTTACTTATCAAATCAGGTTCAAGAAATCCCAATTGCCCCTATTCAGCAGAAATATACACTCACTAGTGCAGGACCATTAAATTCCATTCATTATAAATAATTTTCAGGTGCTTCTTTCACTTCTCTGCATATTTCAGCATACATTTTCCCTTTCCAAACAAGGGAATTCAAATCCAAATGGAGCCTTCCTTAGTATTATTATAAAGATGACTCAAAGACAGCTAGCTCCAGGTGGAAATTCTCCTCCTGACATTTTCTGTGTGAGGTTCAATCACTCCCTTAGGGATATATTTCTATATTTGGGACCTTTATTTCCAACACTGTCAATTTCCTTATGTACATTTATTATGATGTTGTCAAAAGATTATGAGATTCTTAGAGGTTAAAAGCAGCCCTGAGTTAGAGGGGTATTATGTTGTCTGGATTTAAAGACTTCTTATTGGACTTTAAAGCTCAATCAAACAATAATCTTCTCACATCCTTCTTTATAGAATTGGGCTTAAAAAACAACAAGGTCTTTATTGTTGTTATTTTCTTTTATTTTATGATCTCAAACAGAATTCAACTAAACATGAATAAACCCACTTCTTGCCTCCCTGGCTGAGTTTATAAGAACTTATTTTTGAAGGGGGAAATGATCACTTTGTTTTCTTGGTGGTCAACATGGAAGATTCTGGATGCTATGTGATTCATTCATCATAATAACAGTAATGATAGTTACTCATTCCCTCCTTTCCTGGGGAAGGTTCCAATATCACTCTGTAAAGTTAAGAGAGCTGATAAACAAATCTCAGAGATCACATGCCATTCATCCCTAAAATGTAGGCACTCCTGGGGTGAAATTGCCTATGCTTAATCCCATGGAGTGATGTTTCCTGCTGTTTGAGGGAAAAAGACAGAAAGATTGGGCCATAGTCATAGTCCTAAGCAACTGGATGAGAATTATCTAAATTATAGGACGGGCTTCAGCAAGTCTGGAATACCACAGTGTGACTTGGATCTCTATCCTATTTGTTCACCTAAAATTACCGGGGAAATCTGAACAGGTAGAATGTACATCTGCCATACCAGCTAGAATTTATCTGGGACATGACAGTGGAAATTGATACTCAGTCTGTGTCCAATCTTGCAAAGTGAAATGGAAGATTGAATTTAGGCCATGTAGAAAAAAAAATCACTTGGGTGATTCAGGATAAAATTCCCCTAAAACACAAGGGAAAGGAGAAGGGAACAAGTAGTTATTAAGTACCAACTACATATCAGGCACCTTGAAAATATTATTTCATTTGATCCTCACAACCAAAGTGCTAAGCATTTTACAGATATCCCATTTGAGATCCTTACAACAACTTTATGAGACAGTTGCTATTGTGATCCCCATTTAGTATATTAGTAAATTATTGGTCCAGTGAATAGAGCCAAGGTCCTGAGTTCAAATACAACTTCAGACACTTTCTAGTTGTGTGATCTGTGGCAAGACATTTAATCCTGATTGCCTCCAAAAACAAACAAATAAACAACAAAAAAAAAGATTAGAAAACTGAGGCAAACAGAAGTGAATTGTCCAGGGTCACACAGCTGAATTCAGGTCTTTGATTTTAAGTCAGTATTTTATCCAGTCGTGATTAATATTAGCTATATTGTATTGTAATATACATTTAAGGAAAGCATGTCTATCTTTTTCTTAGAAAAGAAACTAAAACCTTTAACAGTCTCATGATACCTCAATATTGCCTCTTTATTCTTGGAAACTCCTTGCAAATAATCTCCCTGCTACTTTAGGATCTGGCTGACCTGCAAAATGCACATGGATGGTATCACAGTAGTAGTTGAGAAAGGATTCTTTCCATTTTTAGTTAAAGAGGATACATTAGGTTTTCTCATTCAGTACCTATCTCTGAGAATCATAGGCCAAATAACTACAAATACTTGAATTGTCTTTTAAAAAAAGTGCCCCCAAATACCAAAGTAATTATTTGTACTCAAATGATATTCAACCTACCTTTGCTATTTCATAGCAGTAAAAATAAGAACCTAGATAGGATAGCTTCTTTCAAAGTGATTTATATATAGTGAAGCATATTATTAATAATATTGTTTATATAACTATTTGCTACAATATTATAAATTATAGTGAAAGCTATTAAATTAATAATGCTTTTAATTAATTTTAACATTTAGAATGATAGTAAGAATTTCTATAAAGATTTTCAGATTTACAAAGCATTTTACAAATATCTCCTTTGATCCCTCCATTTCCCTGGGAACTAGGTACTATTATTATCTCTATTTTACAGATTAAAGAATTAAGGAAGACAAACATTAAATGACTTGCACAGAGTCACACAGAAGAGAGTATTTAGGAGGACAGTTTGTTCAAATGTAATAAAAGGGTAACAAAGATGAGGACATATGGATAGTAACTTTGGAAAAAAGAAGTTTGAGTTGAGGAATGAGATTTGAAAACAGAGCTCCAAAGGAGAGGAGAAGAAGTTGAGGCACAAATGTAGATAATTTTAAGAGGTTTTTCTCCCTAGGAATTTTATTTAAATTAAAAGAAATAGAAGCAGCTAGATGGTGCAACGGATAGAGCATGAGCCCTGAAGTTAGAGGACCTGAGTTGAAATGTGGCCTCAGGCACTTAATACCAACTAGGTGTGTGATCCTGGACAAAGTCATTCAACCCCAATTGCCTTGCAAAAAATAAAAATAAAAGGAATAGCAATAGTTTTTCATTTTCATATCCAATCATCTATTTTATTCTACTATGTTATAGCAATACTTGTTTTATTTCATAAATTAGAACTTAAAATGTTTTTTTAAGGGCCAAGAGATATAGGATGATAGCTTGAGGGGATGGTAGGATCTGGAAAAGGTGTTTTTATTTAAAGATAGAGGAGATTTGGGCATGTTTGAAGAGTGTGAGAAAAGAATCAGCATATAGAGAAATTAGAAAGGGATGATGATTGAGGGTATAAGAGATTTTTCAGAGGTAGAATATGCAGAAGCAGGGTTAGGGTTAGATGTGAACTAGCAAATAAATGGAAACAAAGTTAACAAGTAAATAATAAGGGAAAGAATAAAAGTAAAAGAGGTGCTATAATCTGGAAGGCTAAATTGTTGAGCAATACTAATTATATTAATTAAATGCCAAAATGAATAATGTATTAGGAGAAGACTATGATTATAAATAGCATTGGCAAAAATAAACTGAGATTATGTAATCAGTTCTCTCCAGGATGTTCCAAGCATTACACAGACTTCATTGCAGGCATTCAAATCCAGTCTCTTTCATCATCTTTCCTAATTTTTTTCCCTTTTCATCACTCTCTGAAGAAGCAATTGAGGTTCTCCTTGCCAAAGCCAGTGCCTTATACTTGTGCCCTTGATATGTCCTAAGTTCTCTTTTCTCCTTCTCTATAAACTTTCTCTTGTTTCTTGTCAACTCCGGTGAGTTTAATTTCCATCTCTAAACAGATGCCTCAAAAAATGTGCAATATCAACTTCAACTGCTCTTTCCAAAGTTACCATCTACCTCTTCATTGCCAAATCAAATGGCCCTTTCTATGTTTTTATCTTTGATCCCCTCACTGCATTTGATACACTGTCCTCCCAAATACTCTATTTTATGGGATTTGATGATTTCTTGGTTTCTCTTCCACCCAACTGGTCTCCAAGAAAGGAAAATAGAACTATCTGGTGGATCAGTCCATTTTACTTTTTTTGATAACAAATTGTTGGGTTTTTTTCCTTAAATCTTCCACTTTTTAGCTTCTACTCATTGATCCTAACAGGGGATTGGTGGTAAAAGTCTAATAACTAGTCTTCAGAAGGAAAAAAAAAAAAACATATGCATGATATCTTTTATGTTTAATTTGCATTGTTAACATTTCTCTATCTCTTAAGTTTAGACAATCAACAAAATAAATCAATCCCTGATTTTTATCATTTGGAGATTTCTAAGATATGAGTGCTCATACTGAAACTAACAATAAGCTTTGAGGAGAGATGATAGGACCTGAAACCAGTATACCTCTGATTCTTAAGTAGGTATTTTAAGGACAAGCAGAAAAATCTAATTCTTTTTGCACAAGATAACCATTCAGATATTTAAAGAAAGATATCATGCATCCCTTGTCATTTTCTTCAGGCTAAATATCCTTCAATTGATGCTATAGTGAGGTTACTGATTATCAGGAGTGATCCAACTTATCAAGAATATCTTGATCTTCTTTCAATATATATATCTGTTAAAAAATAGAAATAGGTTTTTGAAAGTATCAGAAAGTACACCAATAAAATGGCAAACTTGGAAAGTAAGAAAAATGAGTTCAAATTCAGTGTCTGTCATATGTTGGCTGTGTGAGCTTAGATAAGTCATTTATTCTCTTTGCCTCAATTCCTTACATGTAAATATAAATACCCACATCACAGGGTTGTTATGAGGATCAAATTAGATAATATTTATAAAATACTTAGCAAAGTACCTGACATGTCAGCACTATATGAATGTTAGCTCTTATTATTAGCTATTATTATCGTAGTCACAGGTTAGCCTGAAAAAGTTCTCAATTTTTAATTTGATATTTCCAACAAAGATTGCCCTCAGCAATTGAAAGGGAATTAGGTGAAGCACAGAGTTAGCTTAGAAAAAAAAATTGTAAATAAAAAGTCCTTTGTCTTTGGCCTTCTGCTTTCTGGGGAAGTAGTAGAAAACTACTAGTAATTCAGTCTGGGAAAACTGAAACAGGAAAGATCCTGTTTCTCCCGTTTATTACTAATGAGGCACTAAGCAAAACATTCAACCTAACTGGCCTTACTTTCCTCATCTGTAAAATATGGTCTAGACCTTTGAGCTTCCTTTTAATACTAAATCTTTGAAACAGTAATAGCCAACATTTATATAGCGCCATAAGGTTGGCAAAATGTTTTATGGTTATTATCTCATTTGTTCCTCAAGAGGATTCCTCATTTTGCAGATGAAGAAAACCACCACAAAGAGAGTTAAATGACTTACTAGGGTCATTCAGTTAAGTATCGGCAGCTAGATTTGAACTCAGTTCCTGATCTGATCCTGATTTCATGGTAACATACATTGGAACATCAAATATGTCTCAGTCTCTGTCCA
Source organism: Antechinus flavipes (assembly GCF_016432865.1). Taxonomy (NCBI): domain Eukaryota; kingdom Metazoa; phylum Chordata; class Mammalia; order Dasyuromorphia; family Dasyuridae; genus Antechinus; species Antechinus flavipes. The sequence continues at coordinate 207,381,477 of NC_067402.1, forward strand.
TTAAACTGTGACCTTTTTGAGAGCAGGGTCTGGTTTTTTGCCTACCCTTGTATCCTCAGCACTTAGCACAATCCCTGGTGCTTAATAAATACTTGTTGACTTAATTTGTCTTTACTTCAGTTTCTTTTTTTTTCACAGCCTTTTCCCTCCTTGCCCTTTCCCTAAACCTTGATAATTCCATGCTGATCAAGGTTTCCTCCCACATCCCAGGTCTGTACCTTCACATTCCAAAGTTATCTCTCCCTTTTCTGCTTCCCACCTCTGCCACCAAAATTATCATTCCTTCAACTAATTATTTAATCAACTACATTTTTCTTCCTAATGAATTCATATTAAGATATATGATTTATAATTTCTTCTTCTTCTGATGGTACCCAAAATTGTGGAAGCCCCTGGTCCTTAAGGCTGTAGTATTATATTTAGTATATGGTTATATACTATATAGTGTGTTTATATAAATATAGTATTTAGTATATAGTTGTTCATCCTTTATTTGCAGGGTGATATATTGATTTGATCGTGATTTGGGTTTAAATAAGGCAGAGTTACACAAAATCATCAGCCTCACTCTCTCTTCCTGAGTCTTCAAAGTCCAGTGGCAGTTCAGAAGTCAAGATGACTGGCAGAGATACAGTGAATGACCTTGTTTGACCAAACTCTCAGCACTCCATTGCGCCTACTTCAGCTTCTTCCATGTTGAAATATATACATATATAGACACAACATATACTTTGTATAGGTGTAGTCATATACATACACATATATACTCTAATGTAGATGTATAAACATATAAGTATATGTACACACACATATTTATGGATGCAACACTGTAAACAGATATAAACAAATCTAAATATATAAGTGCATGTATATATTATACATATATTCATAATACATACACATATGTATATATGTATATATGTATATATGTGTGTTTGTGTATTGTTCTTCAGTTGTTTCAGTCATGTCTGACTGTTTGTAATCTCTTTTGCAATTTTCTTGACTGTTGAAAAGAACTGCTTTTTTCTGTCCATTGCACCAGGGGCATTTTGTACATGCTTGGGGTAGATATCCTTCTAACTCACCCATGGGTTTGAGGACTACTATTTACCCTTAACTTGGTTTAGCCTGTCTACCAAGACAGTTTTACTGGGATATGGCTGCTGTGAGTGCTACAGCTGCTTGGAGACATGGATGAGAATTGGGTGACAAGTGGATGACAAATGTGGATAAGCAGTCCTGAAGAGTCCAGCCCTCACATCAGAAGTGTGAACACCCCAAATACTCCAATTAGTACAAATCCACACATAATGTAAATCCTAGATATTTACTTTTACATATATATAAATTATTCTCATATGTTCTATATATATATATATATATATATATATATATACACACACACACATACATACATATATATGCATATGTGTATTTCTTTGCTTACAGTGCTACAATCATATACATGTATACACAAATATACATACATATATACATGCACATAAGTAATATATGTATATGGGAAAGCTGGATGGCGTAATAGATAGACCATCAGGTTCAGAATTGGAAAGAATTGAATTCAAATCCAAATTAAGAGACTTACTGGCTGTGTGAACCCGAGCAAGTCATTTAATTGTGTTTGCCTGAGTTTTCTCATCTCTAAAATGAGTAAAAAAGAAGGAAATGGCAAATCACTTCAGTGTCCTTGTCAAGAAAATTGCAAAAGGGATTACATACAGTCAGACATGACTGAAACAACTGAAGAACAATACACAAACACACATATATACATATGTGTATGTATTATGAATATATGTATAATATATATATGCACTTATATATTTAGATTTGTTTGTATCTGTTTACAGTGTTGCATCCATATATATGTGTGTGTACATATACTTATATGTTTATACAACTACATAAGAGTATATATGTGTATGTGTATTTATGACTACACCTATACAAAGTATATGTTGTGTCTATATATGTATATATGTGCATAAATACATGTGTGTACAAACATTAACAAAGTATATGTATGTGTGTACATAACACACATACATATATACAAAGTATCTGTGGATATACATCTATGCATTTAAATGTATAGACATATACAAAGTATTTGTGTAGATGCACTCAAATGCATACACACACACAGAGTATCTATCTATCTATTCTTAAATCTATGTACTCATGCAGAGAAATTATATCTGTGTGTTTATATATATACATATATACAAATGCAGAACATGTATATGCATATACTTAAATGTATTTACACATGCAGGGTACATATATATATACACATACACACACCTAAAGGTCTATAATTATGCAGAGTATTTGTATATATACACTTAAATGTATATACATATACTATATATGTATGCTTTAATTCATATACAGATACAGAATATCTAGAACTGTCTATATATACTTAAATGCATGTACATATACAGAATATCTCCATACAGCCAGAGTAACTGTATACACACACACACCACACACACACACACACACACACTTAAATGTATACAGAATATCTGTATCTCTCTTTCTCTCTCTGTGTATGTGTATATATACACTTAAATATATATATACAGATACACAATATCTGTATATATACATATACAGAATATCTGTATCTGTCTATATATACTTAAATGTATGTACATGTACAGAATATTTCTATACACCCAGAGTAACTATACACACACACACACACACACACACACACACACACACAAATGTATACAGAGTATCTGTATCTCTCTCTTTCTGTGTATGTGTATATACACACTTAAATGTATATACAGATACAGAATACCTATCTAAATGAAAATATATATTCATAGAGTATCTACATATGTGTATATATACACATTTAAATGTGTATATATACAGAATATCTATATCTGTATGTATATATACTATATTTAAATGTATATACATATACAGAATATTCACATCTGTGTATATATATTTAAATGTGTATATACATATAGAAAATATAAGTATCAGTATGTATATATACAGTGTATCTGTAATGTCTATATATATGCACTTAAACGTATATACATATACAGAGTATCTGTAATATGTATATAATACAGAGTATCTGTATCTGTGTATACACATATATAAACTCAAATGTATGTACATAGATACAGAGTACCTATATCTGTGTATGATACATATACCAAGTATATGTGTACATATGTGAATGTACATCTACCAATATGTATATGCATGTTGTACCTAGACAAATCCACTAATAGGTATCTACATATATAAGTATATATGTTTTTTTATATACATACACATATTTGTAGACATACACACACACAAAGCATATCTGTGTATATATAATATGTATACACTTAGGTGGACATACGTTCCGAAGTATATGTGTGTATATGTGTACATACCTACGCTTGTGTGAGTGTATATTTACGTACAATATGAGACTCCAACAATCTAAACAAAGAGATCAGTTGGCTGTTTGTTTTTAAAGCAGAATGCTGAGCATTTGAAAAACCAGAAATGATCCCAGTGACTAGATAATGAAACACCTCCAGTGTGATGGCAGAGAGGAGAAAGCCTCCTACTTTAAGGGATAATGTTATATAGCCTATATTCCTCAGATATGGTCACTGTGTTGAATATTTTGGCTTAACTGCTTTTCTTTGTTACAAGGAAGAATTCGATCTCCCTTGTCAACTTCGATTCTCTCTCATTGCAGCAGTAGAGCCCTGAGAGTCCTCACGGACCACCCCCTCAGCAGCTTCCACTCTCCGAAATCTTTCTCTCTCAATAGACGCCTTCAAGAAGAGTGGGGACTGAGTTTCCAATCACAGGTCTATAGTTTTCCAAGACTGAGCATATTAGCACTGGTGAGACACTGATTATCTAAGCAAAAAGAAGGAGGGAATATGTCAAATATGCAATCAGATATTTGTCCTGGCCCGCTTTGAGGATGAAATCCAATCCTTATAGCAGTTTCTTGGTTAGTGAATGAAAGCTTTTGTTTTCAACAGCTGTTGGCATGATGCTTTTATAAACACTAAATTTACTGGGAAAAAACTGATACAGTGTGCTCAGAGAGGAGTCTTTCTATTCAATTTTAATGTGAGCTAAGGCCCTTTCCAAGAAACAACTGTTCATTTAGTAAAACCTGTAACCTGTTACCTTCCCTTCCTTTTTACACAAAGAACTTTGTTTTTCTATTTACATTCCCTTCCCTCCTGATTATATTATGTCCTTCCTGCTATTCACAACTGTCTGATTCAATAAATTCCTATCACCTCTAGGATCAAATATAAAATCCTCTGTTTAGCATTCAAATCCCTTCAAAATCTGGGCCCTCCTCCATGTCCAGGCTTCTTAAATCCTCCTTCCCTCCTCCCCCATGATATTCTGCCATAAAATGACATTAGTCTCTTTGCTGGTCCTTGCAAAAATAGTCTATCTCCAACTCTGCATTTTTACTGCATTTTACTGCCCCAGCTTAGGATTCTCTCTTTCTCCTTATCTCTGCCCTCTGGCTTCTCTGGCTGCCTTCAAATCCCAGCTAATATCTCACCTTCTGCAAAAAGCCTTTCCTGATCCCCCTTAATACTAATTCATTGCCTGTATGGCCAGCTCTGATCTATCCTATCTGGATCTTTTTTTGGTACATAGTTGTTTTCATATTCTCTCTACTCATTAGACTTCTGCCTTTCTTTGCATCCCCAGCACTTGGCAAAGTAACTGGCACGAAGTAGCTACTTAATAAATGTTTATTGACTGTTTGGCTGACTATTCAGAATCTTAGCTTTTTAAAAATGTGTTTAAACTCTCCTTGGGCATCTTAATACTTAACACACAGTACTCTGCAGAAACCACTGGTTGCCATTTTTATCCATACTTTATCTCAGCTTTGGATTGTCTCCAACTAGGTATACACAATGCCATGCCTGTCCTTTTCTGGGCCTTTGATATATAATATGTCAAAGGTTGGACATGACTCTGCCCTGTGGGACATGCTTTGATATCACCTTCTCATATGCTTTGCTAAAACAGGTCTGGTTTCCTACCTTTTCATTACAAAGAAATATGTTTTTCCTTCTTTTCTATTTTCTTGAATGAAGGAAGTGCTTGACTCCTCCATTTTAACAGAGAGATAGTAGGAAGAATTTCTGGTTATTATGAATAACTTCCAGTTAGTTGTGCCCTGAAGACCTGGCAGGGTTTTAGATATAATTGAAAAGAAACTGGGTTAGGCTGGGGGGGGTGTCAAATTTTTTTGGGGGGGTTGACTTTAGGGAATGCTGATACAAGAATAAAACACACTATCTAGAAATTGGGGATGGAGAATGGAATAAGATTTCAAGCTGTCTCAATTCACTACCCACAGAGAACAATTCAAAATGAAAGGATCAAATATTCCTGACTTTTTGTATAAGATCAGAGGTATATGGGAACTTCATGACAAGAGAGAGATTTCAGAATAGAGTCAGTCGATTAATAAAAATTGTCTATTAGTACAAGGATTCAAATACAAATAAAAAGAAAGACATTGCCTGCCCTCAAAGAGCTCATAATCTAACGGGGGAAGACAACACAAAATGAGAGAAGGCATCTGGCTCCATGATGGAGAAATCCAAAAACAGTTCAGCTGGTGAGAAGTAAGGGAAAAAGTTTCCCCAATGATGGGCTTCCTGAGGCACAAAAGAGATGGAAAAATTAAAAGAAGGCCAGGAACCCTGATCTAGCACTGAACATGAGCTGAACTGATGGAGGACTATATTTCACACTGTGACAGGAAAACTCTGAAATACTCCTTTTATTTCATTAGAAAGAAAATAGTTTTGGTCAGTTATTCTCTGGAAAATGGGCTAGCAACAACATTTTCTAGGAACTGTAGAGAATTGTAGGCAGAAGGAGGTAGGAAGGGCTGGACAAATACCCAGGAATATCCCTGTAAGAATTACTAGTATGGGGGCAGCTAGGTGGTGCAGTGGATAGAGCCCTAGCCCTGAAGTCAGAAGGGTCTAAGTTCAAATCTAACCTCAGACATTTAATATTTCCTAGCTGTGTGACCTTGGGCAAGTCACTTAACCCCAATTGCCTGGGGAGGTGGGGAGAATTACTCTTACCTGCAGAAGGGATAGTGACAGGCTGGACATTTACAGAAGGTGGTATGAATCATGAATTATCAACTAATTGATTAATGAGCATTTATTAATTACCTACTATATTCCAAGGATTGTGCTAGATACTAGCAATACAAATAACAAAATGAGACAACTTCTCCCTCTATTCTAATAGGGCAGTGGTACTACTGATTTGATCAAATGAGATAACATTTGTAAAGCATTTAGCACAATGCCCAGCACTTAATAAATGTTTGTTCCTTTCTCTTTTCCCCTACTTTCCTCTACTATTATCAAAGCAAAAGCTTTGGAAAATAGAAACAGGGTGATCATGTAGCATTGAGGCACACGACATCTCCAGTGTTCTGGTGAATAAATGGATGGAATAGAAAAGATAATCTGAGACTAGAACCAGACTAGATGGAGTAGGTTGAGTAGATATATGGTTAGTATATATAATGGGTTGAGATTTCACCCACCCATGAATAAGGCTAGTTCAATCCCAGGAAGGAGTCCTAAAACTGAATTGTTTAACTCTGCTTTTAAAGGGTGGATCATAGTCTCTGGAATTTGCTTCTTGTAGGGAGAGAACATCAACAGGGCGATTAGGAGCGACTTCTTGAATCTACTTGAGTAGAGAAACACTACTTAGGACATAAGGCTATATTGATCTCTAAGAAATGTTGGCGAATTATCTGTATTTTCCATATTCTCTGTTCTGAATTCTGCTTTTCTTTGATCTCTAAACAGTGATGTACTACTTAATATTTAACAATCTTCGTTATGGAATTAAAGATTAATCTGCATTATTAATATTTCCCCCATTACTTTTAAAATCTAGAATAGATAATCAACAAATCACCTCAATTGCAGAGTTTGTTGATTTCTCGGGTGTAATTTTTTCTCAATTTGTAAATTTCTCAGGAGTAAATGATCAGTTCCAAATGAAAATTTATCAACTTGATTTTGCAAGCCAGTCCAAGTTAACTCCAGCACACCTCCATCTGTAAATAACCTTTTTCTTCCTTGAACTTTGCAAACAGTGTGCTTATACAAGGATTTGGTGACAACAGATAGCAATATACCAAAAAGGAATTTTCTGGGTGAGAACAACAAATCAGAAGTAAAAAATTTCCCCAAATGTACGCAGGTCTTTCCTGACATGTGAAGACTCTAATATAAAAGTTATAAAAATTACATCCTTCCACTTTATATGTTAGGAAATTATTAGAACCAGGTTTAACTCTTCTTGTGTTTGAGTAAATGGCCTTATTTACTAACCTGTGCTGGTACTATGGTTATATTCATTTCTCTGTGCGCTATGGCACCACTGAACTGCCCTCACTCTAGATATAGGAGACAATTATTGCAATGGCAAAGAAATCAGGAGATGATGTGTCCTTGGCGAGAAACCAAAAAAATACCAATTTAGCTGAATTATGGTGGGATGGATGTGGGGGAAATAGAAATACACAATTCTCTGGGAATAATAGAGTGAGGCAAGGTTATGATAAGATTTAAAAGAAAATAAAAGTTTGTTTTATTCTTTAGGCAATGTAAGCCATTGATGTTGACTGAGTAAGGGAGTGATATGTTCAAATCTTCACTTAAGAAAATCATGTAGCCATCATTGTGGAGAATGCACTAAAATGGGGAAGAGATGAGGCAGAAAGATGAGTTGGGGGGGGGAATGTTACAATAATACTTCCTACTTTATAGAATTGTGAAAAATATGTCTTGTAAGCTTAAAAATGCTGTAGAAATGTAAGTTATTCTCATTATTATTATTATTACAGCAGGAGTTCAACCCATTTCTATTAGAAAATTCCAACCAAAGAATTTCTGCCCACAGATTCTGTTCTCTATTGTCTCTATTATTGAGCAATGATTCAAGGATCACTCCCTTTACTGGAGTTAGAAGTACAAGACATCATGATGGTTTTCTATTCTATTACCATTTGCAACCCATGTTTTAAAAGGCATTTCATTCTGAACTATTATTTTTAAAAATAATTCTTGAATTATTTTGGCTAAGAACTCTTCATTGCTGAATCTATTGGGTTAGTAGGTTTTACTTTACTACAATACATGTGAAATTAACTGTCCATCAGGGTTGTTATTCTTAATTTAATTGAAGAGATATGTGGCTTAATCAGTGTTCTAAGTAAGGAATTCCCTCTACCAATAAAGACTGACACCTATCTATAGTTTTAGAGATTAATAATAGTTGGTATTATGCACACAGAGAGATATCACTTTAAAGTCTGCAAAGTGGTTTTCTACATGATCTTACCTTATCTGATTTATGAAATAATTATTACAGATATTATCCCCATTGTTCAGAGAAGGAAACTGAATCTCAGAGAAGGTAGTTTTCCAGAAGGTCACATCAGAGTGGGGGATTTTAACCCAATTCCTCTAATTCTAGGGCTTATGTTCCCTTGACTGTAGCAGGCTGACTGCCTTTTGGGAGCTCAGCCAAGATTGTTCAGTATATTTCAAGCATTCAGTTTGGGTTTTGGGAATCATAGATAACATTGGCTATCTCTAAGATTGCTCATTTCTCAAAAAATAATTTTTCATTCATTCAATAAGCATTTATTATTTTATTTCTTTATAGAGCTGTATAACGATTTCTATGCCTTGTACAAGCACATGAAATGTATCTGGGCAAGCAGCATGAAATGGGTCCTTAAATCAATTTTTAAAGACAAATTCAATTGGAGATGTGCCAGCCATTATGGTCAGATACCCCAAGACACTAAAAAGCTGCTGCTGGGGAGAGTGTTTGAGGAGCATTCACATCAGGAATTTTGGAATCATTTTAGAGGACCAAAGTGACAGAGGAGGAACTCATGAGAGGTGCTGCCACTAGTGGAATGAAGTGGGTCATCAAGCTTTCTATTTTAAGTATTTATCCTTATTAACTAGAAGTTAAGTTCAGTTATATTTTAAAATGCTATATAGAAATCAGCTATTATTCAGGAGTATATAATTTCTTTGTAGAAAATACTTACAGTGGGTGCTATTTTCATTTTTATCATTATATCACTTAGCTGAACTATTCTACCAGTGTTCTTTTTTGTTTGCTTTAAATAAGTTTTTAATTGATGTTTTTGCTTGTTTATATCACCATAATTTCCCCTAGTGCCCTTTGTTCCTCCTAGAAAGCCTTTCTATAAAACAAATGGTATTTTTAAAGACAAAAAAGAAAAAGAAAAAAGAAAAAACCTGCACATCAATCTCTTGAAAAAGTCTGAAAATATGTTCAATATACACCATTTACGAATCTCCCAACTCTGCAAAGAGGTTGGACAGAAGTATCTTCTCATATCTCTTCTTTAGAATCATGATTATTCTTTATAATTTTGCAATTTTGATTTGTGTATATATGGTTTTGTGTGTGTAAGAGATTATTCTTTCCATTTACATTGTGGCAGTCATTGTATAGGGCAATTAGGTGATATAATGTAAAACTTCTTAAACTGTGAATTGTGACCCCATCACATAACTGAATGTGAGGATCATGAAAAATTTTGCAACAGTAAAAGGTTTTTGAACACAATGACCAAAAATTAATTCAAAATCAAATGCATAATGAATCCTAAGTGTTTCTGGCAGCACTTACCCATGTTGGATCACATGATTTCACTGCAGTCTTAGTTCTGAACATTCAACGTATGCACTTGGCACTGCGCACGTACAAATGTTGCTAGATCTCAGCTCAGATTTGAGACAGTCGTGTTAAAATTTCTTAGTTGCAAAGAGAAAAAGTTTATCTTCCCTGGATAGAGTGCAAAGAATGTCAGGTCTGCAGTCAGAAAGATTCATCTTCCTGAGTTCAAATCTGGCCTCAGATACTTACTATCTGTGCTAAGTCATTTAATATTGTTTGCCTCAGTTTCCTTATCTGTAAAATGAGTTGGAAAAGGAAATGACAAGCCACTTTAGTCTCTTTGCCAAGAAAATCCCAAATGGGATCATGAACAGTTAAAGATAACAGAAAAATGACTAATCAACAAAGTCACTGCATTTATCTTTTTCTTGGCTCTAATTATTTTACTCTGGATTATTTCAAATGATCTTTTCATGCTTCTCTGCATTTAGCAGCTCCATATTTATTCCAACACATTAATATTTTGTCACATTTATGTACCACAATTAAGCCATTCCACAATTGATAGGCATTACAAAAAGTGATGCTATAAATATCTTGGGATATATGGATAATTTCTTCTTATCAATGGCTGCTTAGAGGTATAAGCTTAGTAGTATATTCTCCAGGTCAAAGAGTATGGATATTTTAATAATTTTATTTTTGTAATACCAAATTGCCTTCCAAAATGGTTGTACTAATAATTCTCAACTCCACCAATAATGTATAAGTATTTTCCTACAATCCCTCCAACAATGACTATTCCTATATTTTCTCATCTTTGCCTATTTTCAAGGTGTGAAATATCTTTTAATTATAATATCTAAAGCTCTATTCTCTAGTCTGATTCTTCTTTAGCAGCATCCTCAACTCCTCATGCTTATTTACTCCATTTACCCAATTCAATGCCAAATTTGTCATTTTTTACAATCATAGCCTCTACGTATCCTTCTTTCCACTCATATAGTCACTCTCTTTATTCAGGCCATCATCTTTTACAATAACTTCCAATTAGTTTTCTTGCTATATAAATCCTTCCTACTCTAATCTCTACAGCATTTGACATTATCAAGTGCCTTCTTCTTTCTGTTTTTGGGACACTGCTCTTTCCTGGTTCTCCTTTCTTTTCAACCACTTCTTAGTCTCTTTTGCTGTTTATTAACTCATTACTTATCAACTAAGTATAGCTATCAACAAAATCTCCATACTGGATCCCCTTCTTCTTTCTCTACATATTATCTCACCTAGTGATATCATTGGTTTCCAATGATTCAATTATCCTATCTATAGATCTGATTCCCAAATCTATATTCAGCCCTAATCTTTATCCTGAAGTCCTGTCATACATCACTATCCTCCCAGTCACTGAGGTTTACACTTCAGTATCATTGCAACATCTCACTTTTGTTCATCTTGGTTACCCCATACATTTCCAAATCAATTGAATTTGTCTTTCTACCTTCATAGCTTCTCATTTATGCATCCCCTTCTCTTTACTCACATGATCACAGCCCTAGTTCATGCCTTCATCACCTCTTTCCTGGACTATTTCAATAACCTTTTATCTGGTCTTGGTGGCTCAAGTCTTTGCCCTCTGCAGTCTCCACTAAGCTGCCAGGTTGATTTTCTAATGCATAGGTTTTTGTACCCTTCTTCCCAATGAGTTCTAGTGGTACCGCACCCCCTGAGTCAAATGTGAAATCCTCTATTTAGCATTTAAAATTTTTTATAATCTCACCCTGTTCTACCTTTCCAGTCTTCTTATACCTTATTCTCCTATGAGCTATGGTGGCCTAATTCTAGTTTCTCAAACTCAACATTTCCCATTTCTGTATCTTTAAACTGACTGCATCTCAATGCTTTAATCTACTCACCTCCATCTCTTAGTTTCTCTGACTTCCCTTAAACTTCAGCTTAAATACCACCTTACCAGGAGGCTCTTTCCAGTGCCCTCATCCCGTAGGTAGCACCGTGGATAGAGAACCAGCCTAAAGGTAGAAAGACTTGAGTTCGAATCTAGCCTCATGTAATTCTGGGCAAGTTGCTGAATCCCGATTGCCTCAGTTTCTTCATCTGTAAAATGAACTGAAGAAGGAAATGCCAATCACTCTAATATCTTTGCCAAGAAAACCACCAAAGGGCTCATAAAGAGTCAGACACGGATGAAAAACAACCAAACAATAATACTCCCTCTCCCCTTCAGTTGCCAATGTCTTTCCCTTTTTAGATAATCTTCATCTACACTTCTTACCCTTTATGTACTTGGTTACTTACATGTTGGCTCCTCATTAGAATGTACTCTCCTTGAGGGCAGAAATAGTTTTTTTTTTTTTCCTGCTTTCCTCTCATTCCCTAGCACTTCATACAGTGTTTGATTTGTAATAAGCATTCAACAAGTACTTGCAGAATTTAACCTAATTAAGTTGAAATAAATTATTTCTACTCTGTTCAAGAATTTTAAGTATAGGGGCAGTTAGGTTGCACAGTGGATAGAACACCAGCCCTGAAGTCAGAAGGTCCTGAGTTCAAATCTGATCTCAAATACTTAATATTTCCTGGCTAAATGACCCTGAGCAAGTCACTTAACCCCAATTGCCTCAGCCAAAAAAAAAAAAAAGAATTCTAAGTATATCCCATGACAAAGCAAGTATCATCCTGCTCTAGTTATATATATTTTTTAAAATATATAGTTTTAAGAAGTTGGACAAATGTTCTTATTATAATAATAAAATAATATCATTATTTGTTATGTATTAATTATCACATTATTATAAAATTGTAATGATTACATAAAATTATATATGGACAAATATAATTACATAAAACAATATTATAATAACTATTACATTATTTATTAATTTATTATCTGGCATATATTCAAAATCTAATTTTAAGAAGTCAGTCAAATGTTGACTGTAATAATAATAATATTAAATAATGATAATGATGATAGGAAACCAATCTCTTCAAAATCCAATCCATGCTGTAAGATGTGAGAACTCAACACAGTAAAGAAATGCTAACCAAAGTGATATCCTTGAAATGTACATACCCTAGATCAGTACAATTGCTGACAGAAACACTGAAATACTGAAAAGTTTGGGTTTTAGCAATGCCACTGATTGGATTAGTACCCAGCCAGCAAGAAAATGGTTTCTCTGAGTCTAAGAAATGGACAGTCAGGTAAGCCCCACTTGAAAGTGTCATTATAATCAACATGACATGGAGGACAAATGGAATGAGTGGCATTCTTCCAAGTTCTGTTACCCCATCAATGCAAGAAAGATTGGAACAAATCAGAAACATAAAAACTCCACCTGTTAGAATTGCTTTAGGGAATCCCAAAAGTAGTAAGTCCACATGGGAGAATGAATTGTAACATAGGCATTATAACTGTCATTATGAATCATCACTATGTTATAACAAAATTGAAAATTCCAATAACAAATTATTGCTCACAATAGCAGGGTAATATCATCCCTAAACATAGATTAGATGAAATTAGAAGCAGAATTCAGGAATGATTAAATCTGAACTAGAAAAAGTTAGAAAAGACAAGGGCATTTGAAATCTTTACTTGGTACAAACTACAGAAAATATCTCTAATAACAAGATTGCTGATAAATATAGATGTGATGTTTCACAGATTATGAAAAGAAAGCTGGGCATACAAAACTTTAATTATTAAAATGTATTTTTGTGTGAATTCAACTAACAGATCAATTATACCAAAAAAAGAGTAATTCCTAAAAGCTCGAATTTAATACAAGGAAATACATTCTCTTGTAATTTTTAATCGAAAATATAAAAACATTTCAGAACCTACACACACCTATCAATATGGTTTTTGTTGACATGATAAGAACTACATGAATAAAAGAGAAGCTAGATGGCACCAGGTCAGAAGTTAGGAAGGTTTCTCTTTATGAGTTCAAATCTGACTTCAGACATTTATTAGCTGCACGAACCTGTGCAAGTCACTTAACTCTGTTAATCCGAAGAAACATCATTCTAGTTTCTTTGCCAAGAAAAGTCCCAGAAAGGGTCATGAAGAGTTGGACGTGCCTAAACAACAACCAACAGGAATAAAGGTAATGTTACCAATAAATATCCCCCCGTAAAAAGCATGTAACACCGCCATGGCAGAAGTGACTTGGAAAAAAAAATTAAAAATTTATGAAAAGGTAAAAAAAAAAAATCCTAACAACATCTAACTGGTTCACAAAATTAAAAAAAAAAAAAAACTTGAATGCTATAATTGTTCCTGGTTAAAGATAAGAAAGAGATAAGCATTCAGAAAAGAATCTGATCAACTAAAACCTTTCAGACATTCTAGACTCTCTTAATCAGCAATGAAATGCAAAAGTCAAAATGTAAAGATGATTCAAGGAGTTAAAGCAGAAAAGAACAAAATAAGCAATTCAACATCAATGAAGAAATTTACTATAAAATCTTGAGAAATAAAGAAATCAGAGTCAAAAGAGCATCTCTGAAGAAGGACATAAAAATTACCATTTATCTATGCAGTTATAAGAAATGAAATAAAATGAAACATATAATGAAAAAAATGAAAAATACAATAAAACATGAGTTGAACCAAATGAGAAACCTAAAACTTATACCCCATCAATCTAATAAATGGCAAGACAGTTTCATCAAGGAAGGTGGCTGATACTCTACCATCTCCTCAAATTGTCAAGTGTCCATGTTGGTTAAGAAGCATTGTTATTGACTCAAATACCTCTTGTCATGTCCAATTCTTCTTGATCCCATTTGGGACTTTCTTGGCAAATATCCTGGAATGGCTTATCATTTCCTTCTCCAGTTCATTTTACAGATGAGAAAACTAAAGCAATTAGAGTTTAATGACTTGCCCAGGGTCTTACAGTGTTTGCAGCCACATTTTTAACTCGGATCCTCCTAATATCATAGTCAGTGATCCATTGCACCACCTATCTGTCCCCAATATTTCTTAACAGAAGACATTTTAATTCAGTTAGTAAAAGATGAAAATACCAATGATTTCTCTATATGTAGAACAATTATATATATATATGTATGTATATATATGTTATATATATATTTTTACATCAAGTATTCATTGCTTATATCAACATACACACATATACATACATACAATACTATAATCTTTTCAAGAAAACAACATATCCGATGAGAAGCAAAAATCTCAAATGGGTTAAGAGCAATTTTTTTTATTAATTCAGTAATTATTAAACAAAATATCTGAAAGTGTCAGTTCTTATGCTGCTTTTGCTAATTAGTATTCTAATTAACTCAGTTCTACATCCATGACTTATTTAGATTTAGAATATTTAGTTATTGTTGTTTTTATTCAGTCATTTCAGTAGTGCCCAAAACTCTACATGATCTCATTTGGGGTTTTCTAGGCATAGATGTGAGTGGTTTGCCATTTTATTCTCCAGCTCATTTTACAGATAATGAGGCAAGGAAGATAAAGTGACTTTCCTGGGATCACACAGCTAGTAAGTATCTGATAATGGATTTGAATTCAAGGCTCAAAATCTAATCCAAGATGATTCTGAAGACAAACAATAACTGAGACAAACAGGATTAAGTGACTTGTCTAGGATCACAGGATCCAGATTAAGTGTTGGCTAGATTTGAATTCAAGTCTTCCTGACTTGAGTCTCAGAACTCTATCCACTGTATCATCTGCCACTTATTTCTATACTGCAACATATAAAATAGGTCCAAATACAGGAAAAATACTAGATTATTTGAAGGGTCCATGGAAAATTGATCTCTATTTGAAACATGCCAGGAAATAATGTCCAGAATAATTACTATAAAATATGGTGCTTTTAAAGGAGATGTTTCTTTTTTAATAACAGCTTTTTATTTTCAAAATAGATGTAAAGACAGTTTTCAACTTTCACCCCTGCAAAACCTTGTGTTCCAGATTTTTCTCCTTTTCTTCCTCGCACTGCCTTCCCCTAGACAGGAAGTAATCCAATTTAGGTTAAACATATATGTCCTTCTAAGTAGATTTCTACATTTATCATGCTATGCAATAAAAAATGAAAAAGAAAAAAAAAGCATCTAAAAAAAAAAAGGTGAAAATATTATGTTGTGATCTACATTCAGTCCCTCTACTCCTTTTTCTGGATGCAGATGGCTCTTTCCATCTCAAATCTTTTGGAATTGGCCCGAATCATCTTATTATTGAAAAGAACCACATCCACCAAAAGTTGATTATCTCATAATTTTATTGCTGTGTACAATGTTCTCTTGGTACTACTTACTTCACTGAGCATCAGTTCTTGTCAGTCTCTCCAAGCCTTTCTGAAATCATGCTACTGATCATTTCTTATAGAACAATAATATTCCATAACATTCACATACCATAACTTATTCAGCCATTCCCCAACTAATGGGCATCCACTTAGTTTCCAGATCCTGGCCACTATAAAAAATGCTGCTACAAACATTTTTGCACATCTGGATTCTTTTTCTCCTCTAAGATATCTTTGGGATAATCCCAGTAGAAACACTGCTGGATCAAAGGATATGCACAGTTTGATAGCCCTGTGGGCATAGTTCCAAATTGCTCTCCAGAATGATTGGATCAATTCACAACTCCACCAACAATATATTATTGTACCAATTTTCCCACATCCCCTCCAATATTTATCATTATCTTTTCCTGTCATCTTAGCCAATCTGAAAGGTATGCAGTGGTACCTCAGAGTTGTCTTAATTTGAATTTCTCTGATCAATAATGACTTAGAGCATTTTTTCATGTGACTAGAAATTGTTTTAATTTCTTCATCTGAATATTGTCTGTTCATATCCTTTGATCATTTACCAATTGAAGAAGGACTTGTATTCTTATAAATTTGAGTCAATTATATATTTTAGAAATGAGGCCTTTATGAGAACTTAAAAGAGATATTTCAAACCTATTATTGTTTGTTTGACTTTTAATCTATTATCATTGCCTCCAAATAGAGCTTTATTTACAGATTTAAAAGAGAATTATTAATCATTTATTTAATCATTTGTTGTACATGAAAGACATAAGCTATCCTTCTTTGAAAAACATAGTTAATATCTCTTTCATCTCATGGAATCTTTCTCCAGTTTGTCATTTGGGCTCCATAAGTGCAAAAATTGCTAATGTAGGAAGAAAAGATAGCATCCAAATGTTTTAAATTTGAATCCAGAGACCATTTTGAATGAATGGATTAAATGATAAATACAAATACATTGCTTCCCTGTAGGTAAACATATCAAACAAAAAGATAGCAAAAAGAAGGTTGTGGTTGCAAAAATCTTCATTCTGAAATCATTGTAGTTCAGTCATTTTAATTGTTGTTCAGTCATTGTTTAATTCGATCATTGACTCATCAAGATGCCATTTGAGGTTTTCATGGCAAAGATATTGGAGTGTTTTGCAATTTCCTTCTTCAGCTCATTTTACAGATGAAAAAACTGAGGCAAACAGAGTAAATGACTTGCCCAGGGTCATACAGTTAATAAGTATTTGAGGCTAGATTTGAATTTGGGTTCTCCTGATTGCAGGACTACGTCCACTGTATCACTTAGTTGCCCCTTCCAATTCTAATTCTGAAGCACCAAGCCAGCCTGAATCTGGCCCAGCAGTGATGATTGGCACAGTAGGCAACACTGAAGTGGAAGGGCCTTGAAATTGAGGAAAGGTATTGCAGAAAAAGGTGAATTTCAGGGGAACACTGTGGTTCTACTGGAATTTTTGGTGGTATTGACCTAAGTTATCTCTCATTGATTTCAGGGTATGGTTTGGGGAGGGGATATAGTGCAGTAGACAGAATCCTAGACCTGGAGACAGAAAGAACAGATCATTGCCACCAAAACAACTAAAGAATTACCTTCAAGCAGCCCAGATTTAGTAATCCATGTATATCATGCAAGGGAATAGTAGAAATGGAATTTTGAAGCTATAAAGATTTAGTCTGTAATATTTAGCAAGGAGACACATCCTGATAATGACAATTTTATTTCATAGACTAAATTGGAGAAATTCCTGGTTATAAATATAAATTTCAAAATATATTCAAGAAAATAAGTAACCATATGGGAGCTGGACCATAATTATAGATTAGACAGTTGCCAATAATCAGCCTGATAAAACCTTATCTCATAAAAGCATAAAATTCTTTGAAAAGGGGGATTATCTTAACTATATCATCAATGTTTAACATAGTATAAGACACATGATAAGTATTTAAGCATATTCCTTCATTCAACTACAAGAAAAAATGCTAAAAGAAAATGTGACTTGTCATGTGTTTTCTCAGTTTCATTGAGATCAGTGTAAACAAAGGAAATTATGGAAAAAATTACTGTAAATGTTATACTATATTTAGACAAACTTCTCAAAATCTAGGATCAAATACATAGTGTCCATCATACAATATGAAGACCCACCCCCGAGTTACTAATCAAGAGTTTTCAGTCATAATATTCTGAATATGAATACATAAGCATTGTATTAAGGAAAAAAATTTTTTAAAGATTAAATTGTCTTTGTCTAAGTATCATATTATAAGACTAATCAGGATTAAAAACAATATCATAAACAACAAAGAGTATAACATTTGAATTCCAGTATTCTAGGTATATGGAAAGAAAAGCTTTAAAAACGCAGGGATTTTGAGAAGATAAAAATCATGTAAGAGACAGGATAAAAGGCATATTATTCTTGTTTTCCTCTTTCCTGCTAGAATGATGCTAAAGATGCATTTATTAAATATGAGTTTACAAACTAAAAGTTTTATTTGATTATAAAAAGCAGAACATTAAATATTAGAAAAAATAACATGATGGTAAATTGATCTACCGTGTTTCCCCAATAATAAGACCTATCCCGAAAATAAGCCCTCCCCTTACTGTGTAAGATTCCTCTAAAATAAGCCCTCCCCCAAAATAAGCCCTATTGAGATTGCTACCACAGTCAAGGTGATCGCCTGCGCTACATGCTACATTACGGTACCTCTGTATGCACCGTCCCCCCCACCCCCCCAGGTGAAATGCATGCCGTGCTCGAGCTGCATCCAATCAGAGCTGCAGCAGTGAGTGCGTCATCCTGTTCTTCCTTTTTTTTTTTTTTTAAATAACTTTTTATTGCTAGAACCCATGCCAGGGTAATTTTTTACAGCATTATCCCTTGCATTCATTCACTTTTGTTCCGATTTTTCCCCTCCCTCCCTCCACCCCCTTCCCCAGATGGCAAGCAGTCCTTTACATGTGGAATAGGTTACAATATATCCTAGTTACAATATATGTGTGCAGAACCAAACAGTTTTCTTGTTGCACAGGGAGAATTGAATTCAGAAGGTATAAATAACTCGGGAAGAAAAACAAAATGCAAGCAGTTTATATTCATCTCCCAGTGTTCTTTCTTTGGGTGTAGCTGCTTCTGTCCATCCTTGATCAATTGAAACTGAATTATATCTTCTCTTTGTCAAAGAAATCCACTTCCATCAGAATACATCCTCATACAGTATCATTGTTGAGGTATATAGTGATCTCCTGGTTCTGCTCATTTCACTCAGCATCAGTTCATGTAAGTCTCACCAGTCCTCTCTGTATTCATCCCGCTGGTCATTCCTTACAGAACAATAATATTCCATAACATTCATATACCACAATTTACTCAACCATTCTCCAATTGATGGGCATCCATTCATTTTCCAGTTTCTAGCCACTACAAACAGGGCTGCCACAAACATTTTGGCACATAAGGTCCCTTTCCCTTCTTTAGTATCTCTTTGGGGTATAAGCCCAGTAGAAACACTGCTGGATCAAAGCATCCTGTTCTTCCCCAGTGATTTGCTTGCTGGCGCCATTGAGAGCAGTGCCGTGGAGGAGAGCTGAGGCAGGACAACATAAAAACCCAGTATGTAAGCGGGAGTGAGGGGGCATGATGGAGGATAAAAGAAGAACTCAGCCAGCACTCACCGTGCTAAAGAAATGAAGAACTTCCTTGCAGAGAGAAGAATAGATCAAGTAATGATTCCTGCAGGAATGACTGCCTATCTCCAGACCCTTGGTATTGCAATAAACAAGCCATTCAAGGACCATTTACACATGGAAGTCAATGACTATATTGAAAATAGAATGGAAAGAAATCAGCGTGGAAACTTTGTGAAGCCCTGTCTGCAAGAAGTCATGAGTTGGGTGAAGAAGTCATGGGATAAAATTACTGACAGCTGTGTCGCCACAACGGTAACGAGCAGGTTACCTGGACAAGACATGTTCATTTAAAGAGAGCTATATTGCTGGACATGACAGATTGGGTCTACTTCTTCTGAAGGAAATAGAGGCTCAAGACATCCAGGATGGAATTTAGGGTATGGACACTTATGTTGTTGAAGAAGATGACATGATCATTATTGAATAAAGGTACTTTTTTTTGTTCACATTTACCTGTTTATTAAAATTGCTGTCAATGTTCATTAAAATAAGCCCTCCCCTGAAAATAAGCCCTCTGGTGTTTTTCTGTCCAAAAAAAACCCACAATAAGACAGTGTCTTATTATCGGGGAAACACGGTAGTATCATTTCTAATTGAACCTTGTCAAAAAAGGAGTAGATTGAGGTTAATAATAGTTACTATCATAGAAACTAGATGTCACAGAGGATAGAGAAGAGTCAAAGAGACAGTTCAAATTTGACCTAAGACACTTATTAACTGTGATCTTGAGCAAGTCATTCAGCCCTCAGCAAATTAGTTTCCTCATCAATAAAATGATCTGGAGCAGGAAATGGCAAATGATTCCACTATCTTTGCCAAAAAAAAAAATGCAAACCCAAATGGGGTCACAAAAAGTCAGGCAAGACCGAAACTACGAAACAAAATTTGTCATTATTTGCAAGATACTTGAACCTGCTTTCTCTCATATGCAACTCTGATCTCAGTTTTCTTCACAGAAATTGTTATATAATTCTTACCAATGGATGAGAATGCCAGTGACCCCTCCAAATATAGGCCAAGCACATGAATATGTACTTCATACAAACTGTCAGCAACATGTCACTAAAAACAATTCTATGGAACACAAGAAAACAGTACATTGTACAAAAAAGCAAAAAGAGTGTGCCAAAAAGTCCCAAGGGTATAAAAGTAGTTCTAGAAGTATAAATAATCTAGAGATTCCTTGCCAACATTTATGTTTTTGAGGATTTAGCTTTAAATTTGTAAATATAAAAACTGAGAATCTAGAATCTAGAATTTCTTATCTTAATTGTTATGAGGTCATTATTACACCTGATTAATCTCATAATATGCTTTTAAAAAATTTCCATAAGAAAAAAATTTGTGCATTCATAATCAGGATACTATGACTGAAAACCTTCTAATTAGTAACTTGGGGTCTTCATGCTTTGTGAAACTGTATATTTGTTCCTATTCTTTCAGGAAAGAGTATCTAAGTATGCTGTAATATTTATTTATAGCTATTGTTTTCCTTCGTTCCATTTCAACTGTTTCACACTGATAATGAAGGTGACCGAGAAGACAAAATTATTAAGACAGAATTTTTTTCAAACTGGAAAGGACCTTAGAGACCATTTAATCTAGCTCCATTTTATCAATTAAAAACACTGAGCCCTAGAAAAGTGATTTGCACAAGAGCTCATCACTAATAAATCTCATAGGAACATAGATTTAAGTCTGGAAGAAGCCTCAGAACTTCTTGAGTTCAACTCTCTTATTTATGGACAAGGAAATAAAGAATAGAGAAGTGAATCAATATGTGTTAAAAAAAAATTAAAAATTACCAGAGATGAAATTTGAACTCAGATCCTCTTGATTCCAATGCCAACACACTATATATCATGCAGATTCTTTCAGATATGCAGACTTAATATTTTCACTGCTATGTCACACTGTATAATCAATACACTCATCTCACTTCCTAAATCAATCAATAAACATTTATTAAACACCTACTATGTGCCAGAAAGTGGGATAAAAGGGGCAAAAAATAGTGCCTGACCTCAAGGAGCTTACAATCTAAATGGGGATAAGAGTAGGGGAAATACAAACAAACAAATGTATACAGAGTAAGCAAGCTATATTCAGTCATCCCTCAGGTGCAGTGAGCCAAGACAATTGCTAGGAACCTGTATTTTGGATACTTTGTGTTGCTGTGGAAACCAAGTAACTGAAGGCTGGGCAATAGGGATTCCTGAGAAAGCTAGAGAAAGAAAAAGAAGCAGTTTTGATGGATAGCACACAAAAAGTTGGAAAAGGTTCACATAGAGAAAATGAGAATTAAATCTTTCCCCTTTTATCCATAAATGGAAAGCAAATCTGGCAGATTCCTTCTCTTTATACAACCCTTCCTTATACATATATCCATACAGATACATGCACATCTTTTCATTTTTTTCTGATGTTTACTTTACCTTTTTTTATAAACCTTTAGAAATTTTAGTTTATTTTTTCAACTGACAAAAATTTATTTTGTCTTCCTTTTATTTCTAACTCCCATTAGAAAAAAAGAAAGGAAAAGGGAAAAAAGTCTTATAACAAATATGCATAGTCAATTAGAATAATTTCCTGCACTGACAATGTCTAATAATATATATCTCATTCTGAACCCTGAGTCAATCTCCTCTCTCTTAGGCGGTGGGTACTAAGCTTTCCTCATTGGCCCTCTGGAATTGTCCTCAGGTATCACATTGATCAGAGTTCTTAAATCTTTAAAAATTGTTTGTTTTTATAATATTGTTGTTGTATAAATTGTCCCCCCTTATTTTGCTCATTTTTAAATGTGTAAACTGCATCAGTTCTTTCAAAACTTCTCAGGTTTCTCCAAAATATCATTGCTTTTTATAACTTAAAATCATTTCTCATATATAGCATAATAGTATTCCGTTACATTTTTATGTCTTAATTTATGGTCATAATTTAGGCCCATAATTATGGTCATAATTATTAAACATAATTTATGTTATGGGAAACTCTTCAGTTTCCATTTCTTTGTTATTGTGATAAAGGCTTTTATAAATATTTTGTGTGTGTGCATATATAAACATATATATAATGTATATATATACATATATATAATGTATATTTTCTTCTTTCTTTGACTATGGGTTTTATGAATCTCATAAAGTTGCCTATATTTGATTCTATCCTTTCACCCCCTTAAGAAGAAACAATGGTTTCAATTCTACAAAACTCAGAGTTCACAATTTTTTAGCATTTAACAATTTGCAAAACACATTCCATATAACAACCCTGTGAGAATCTTAATTCAAGTATTACTATATAGACAGATCAATTTTCACTGCCCATTTCCATTATTGTGGAACCAATTACCAAAATTTAAAAACAAATATAACTTTAAATGGTATAAATTCAAATGTATCACTTCAGGTAATTCATTATTTCCGCTATTTAGGACCCAACTGATGAGAAACCATTGTACATATTTGGAAAGATAATTTCAAAAAAGGTTAAGTGACATGCCCATTATGTCACCTAGTCAATGATATGCTGGCAGATATTCAACAACCAGATCTCTAGTTGTTTAAAAAAAAATTAATGCACAATACCCTTAAAAAATTAATTTACATTATTATTTATCACTTTCTGGAGTCTAAAGAATCAACAAAACAATCAAATCCTGTTTTGTTGCATTTGTTGATTCCTGCAGTGTAAATACTCAGATTGTAATTTTAATTGTTGACTCTGTAGTTGGTTTGAGCTGACTCCAGCTCTAGTTAGGAAAGACTGAAGCCAGAACTCAAATCTGGTTTAAGATCAATGACATTTCCTCTTAGCTATAATCTTTCTTGATGAACATTGTATTTACTGACTCAGAATTACTCCAGAATTTGGTCCCTGCTTTTTGCAGATTGGAGTCCAGTTAAAAGATGCTGGATCTAGATCCCATTGAGGAGATTACTCTTAGAAAAGCCAGTGCCTTTCATGGTTTAAGATGCCTTCAATCTAAGGTTGAACTTCTAGACTAAAGGCTCTCATTTTACCATAATTACAAATAATCTATTTGTAATAGACAACTTTATGCAAAACTTGGCTAATTTGCTCACCAAAGATGAGACCTATTTGGAGAGAGACACAAAAGTTCAGGCCATCTTGTTAGCATTCTCAAGTCTCATAACAAACATTTAAAACTATGGTAGGTAATAAGATAGACTATTACCATTCTACAAAAAACAACACATATAATGAATACATGAAAGAAGCATTAAAATATTTATAAGATTAGATGCAAAGTGAGTAAGCAAAAATAGGAAAACAATATACACAATAATTGCAACAATTTTAAAAGGAAAGGACAACTATAAAACAATTAACAATGGACGTTGTAAAATTACAAAACAAAACAAAACAAAACAAAACAAAACATGACTTTAAAGAAGATATATAAGAAAACGCTCTTGCCCCCTCTTCTTTTTAGAGGTCTGGTACCCTTGCTTTCATTTTCAGACTTGTCACATGGATTTCTTAGTTTTGCTAGGGGAGGTAAAAGTAGGAGGGAAGTTGTCTTATTTTTTAATTATTTTTTTTACTTTAAAGACATTTTGGCTATTAAAAATCAATAAAATTGTTTTTAAAAACAAACATATTTAGAATACTTTAAAAATAAAATAATTTCCAAACCACAGCCATTAGCTCATATATTGAAAATAAAATTCTAAGAAATATGTAAATAACCTAATGTCCACGAGATACAAAAAAAATGGAAAGAAGCATACTAGATAGCTCTGTGGAAGATTTATGATAAAACATGGATAAAAATCACACATAGAGGTGCTGTGATTTGTTTTGGGAGGAAAACTGCAAGTTTTAAAGTATTCAACTTTAGCTATTATTTTACTAGCCCTTTAGTCAGATTTGCCTACTTCATCTTCATGTGTCAATACCTCCAAGTAGCAAAGATCTTAAGAGACCCTTGCAAATGAGTTTTAAATGTTGTTTGCTCAACTATGAAAACCTTAAGAACTCTGATCAAGACAATAAGATTCCAGAGTATAGGTGATGAATTAATCTACACTACCCTCTGACAGGAAATTGCCTTTCAGGGTACAGAATGAGGTGTAGATTTTCTTGAACGTGGCCAATTCCGGGTCTTGTTTTTCTTGATTGTGTGTATTTGTTCCAAAGGTTTTGTTTATCTTTTCTTTAAAAGTAGAGGTGGGTGGGAAAGAAAGAAAATTCATCTTGGCTCATTGAAAAAATAAAGCAATTTTTAGAATATCATTTGTTATTTCTAGCTATAAAAAATTTAAATCATTTCTTCCTAAGCTTGCCTAATTTTTAATAATAAGTATCCAGTAGAAGTTATTGATATTAAAAATAATTATTTTTGTAATTAATAACTAGCATTTATATTGCAATTACTTTGTGCCGGATATTGTGATAAGAGCTTTACAAATGTGATCTAAGTGAGTTATCACAAAAACCCTAGGAAGTAAATGCTATTATCATCCTATTTTACAATTGAAGAAACTGAGGAAAATGGTAAGTGATTTGCCCAAGATTAGTAATCATCTGAAGTCAAATTTGAAGATCTTCCTGATTCCCAATAATCTGCTGTGTAATCCACTAATTGCCCCATTAACATTAATAAGTCAATAAAACACCCTGAGCTATGCTTTGAATTTTTATTCATGTGTTTCCTCCACTAATATCCTGCTCCAATGCCTCATCATGGTATGGATGCAACCCTGGGTTTGTAAAGGATCCAGTAATGGATCTCAAGCTATGTCAGGTCTTATCAAGTTTCAAATACCAGTCTTACTATAGTTAGTCTGTCATCAGAGGTTTAGTGCAGCAAAGTTCAGGGAGGGTTATTCCCAAGATGGATGAACTGTTTTAGTAATAGCATTCATGAAGACTGAATGCTAGGGCAGAACGAAGTACCATGGATTCTTCAAATCAATGATTCTTAACCTTTGTCATGTCCTAGACCCCTTTTGGCAACCTTGGTAAAGTTTACAGTTTCCTTCTCAGAATAGTGCTTATTATCTGGACATTACAATGTTTTTTATTTTTAAATTAAATTATTTATCACACATAAAAACAATCTTTTAAAAAATATTTTGAGTTGCAAATTTTCTTTTCCTTCCCTCATTCCCTCTCCCACTTTCCCTTCACCCTGAATTAAGAAGGTAAACAATTTGATATAGGTTATACATGTACAGTCATGCATAACACATTTCCATGTGAGTCATGTGAAAGAAAACCACACCAAAAAAAGAAAGTAAAGAAAAGGTATGCTTCAATCTGTATTCAGACTCTATGAGTCCTTTCTGTGGAGACAAATAACAAATAATTCATCATAAATCCTTCAGAACTGTCTTGGGTTATTGTATTACTAAAGAATAGCTAAGTCATTCACAATCCTCCTATTACTGTACCCAACTTTCTCCTAGTTCTTACCCTCACTTTTATATCCTCATGCAAGTCTTTCCAGGCCTTTCCAATTAAAATGTTTTTACTAAACAACAATTCATGAACCCCGGATTAAGTACCCAATACTGGAGTATGAGGAATATTAAAATTATTATCTATGCCTTATTTTCAGGGTTAATTACTTAATTTTCATATTCAACTTAACTCTTCAGTTGTGTCCAACTCTTCAGGATCCTATTTGGGGTTTTCTTGGCAAAGATGCTGGAGCGGCTTACCATTTCCTTCTCCAATTCATTTTAAAGAATGAGGAAACTGAGGCAAACAGGAATAAATGATTTGCTCAATGTCACACAGCTAGTTAAGTGTCTATGGTGAGATTTGAACTCATGAGCCACTAGGCTATCTATGTGCCCCTGGGCAGATGGGCTAAATGATATTGAGGGTAACCAGTAAGTCTCAAACTTGTTGATGAAATCAGGGGTCCTCAAACTACAGGCCTGCGGGCCAGATGCGGCAGCTGAGGATGATTATCCCCTCACCCAGGGCTATGAAGTTTCTTTATTTAAAGGCCCACAAAACAAAGTTTTTGTTTTTACTATAGTCCGGCCCTCCAACAGTCTGAGGGACAATGAACTGGCCCCCTATTTAAAAAATTTGAGGACCCCTGAGAGGAATATCTGTCTCATGCATGTGAAGACTCCCACCTGCAGAATGGATGGATGAGAACAATTTGTTCCAATGGCCATGATATCAGTACCGTGTGGCTCTCAGAGCTTGGCCAGGCCATTGCCAGTCATCTTAACTTTTGTCCTGCAACTACACTTTAATGACTCTGGAAAAGAGAACAAGATTGATGACTTTGTTCAACTCTGCGTCACTTAAATTGAATTCATAAACAAATCAAGATAGACTTCTTTGAAAACAAAGGATGAATAACAAGGCAAACTCAGATTCAGTTCCTTCTTCTCTAAAATGGGGATAATATTCTCCCCACTAGGTTTTTGTGAAAAACTAATAAGTTAACAAGCATTACTTATAAAACTTATATGAATACATAATACAAAACAACTTGTATAGAAATGCAAGCTAGGGAACCTGTTTGCCTTATTATTTTTAATTAATAGCTATTTAGTAATAAAGGGTTTTAGCTCTTTTGTTTTCCTGAGCATAAAACATGTAAATTCCACCAAAGTCCTAGCTAAACCAACCATCTCTTGTTTGGATTTCATATATATTGTGATGTGCTGAATTATGATAAAAGAGAACTAGGTCACTATGTTACAGATCAGTCCTTCTTTTCCCTACAGAGTTATCTCTATAACAATATCAAATTGTGGGCATTAGGAGGATGGCACTTCTATGATGTGGAAAACCCACTTAAAATATTTGGCCCTCAAAGGGACCTGTATGTGCACGAATGTTTGTGGCAGGTCTCTTTGTAGTGGCCAGAAACTGGAAACTAAGTGGATGCCCATCAATTGGAGAATGGCTGAATAAATTGTGGTATATGAATATTATGGAATATTATTATTCTGTAAGAAATGACCAATAGGATGATTTCAGAAAGGCCTGGAGAGACTTACACGAACTGATGCTGAGTGAAATGAGCAGAACCAGGAGATCATTATATACTTCAACAACAATACTGTATGAGGATGTATTCTGATGGAAGTGGCCCTCTTCAGCAATGAGATGAACCAAATCAGTTACAATGGAGCAGTAATGAACTGAACTAGCCATACTCAGTGAAAGAACTCTGGGAGATGACTATGAACCACTACATAGCATTTCCAATCCCTCTGTTTTTGTCTGCCTGCATTTTTGATTTCCTTCACAGGCTAATTGTACACTATTTCAAAGTCCGATTCTTTTTGTGCAGCAAAATAACTGTTGGGACATGTATACATATATTGTATTTAATTTATACCTTAACATATTTAACATGTATTGGTCAACCTTCCATCTGGGGGAAAGGGTGGGGGAAAGAAAGGGAAAAATTGGAACAAAAAGTTTTGCAATTGTCAATGCTGAAAAGTTACTCATGTATATATCTAGTAAATAAAAAGCTATAATAATAACAAAAAAATTGGCCCTCGCTTTGTACCATAGAAGAAGTCTGTATTATTATTAAAAGATAAAACATGTTGATATTATTTAATACTATACATATATATATTATGCATTTCTGAGATTCTGAACTTTTTCTGCATCATCTATTGCTATCACTGATAGCACAATGGGGAAAGTTGTGATGTATTTCTATTTTTAATATCAATCTATAATTTAATGCCAATCAATATCATCTAGGTAAATTCCTTCTTCACATACAAATAGACCATTAGGTCTTAAGATATTTCATCTCTAAAAGAATGGAGTGAGGAACAATGTTCTTGTCAGAAGTGACAATAGTTCATGTTAAAAAAGACTTTCAGTTTCAATGACTTATAAGCTCAATTTGAGCCTTCAGGGTGAAATGGAAGCTAGAAGAGCTAATGTATTCTTAGCCTGAATTAATTTATCTTAACAAGAGACTTTGAGAAAGGTATTCTGCCCTGGTCAATTCATATTTCATATATTTTATTCAGCTCTGGGAACCAAATTTTAGGAAAGACATTGACAAGCTGGAGTTTGTCTAGAGTAGGGTAAACAAATGTAATGAAGGGATAGGAAAGCATGCCATATAAAGACCAGTCACTCAGGAGGTGACTGATATTTATTCTGCAAAAGAGAAGTCTTAGTGAGAACATGAAAAGTCTCATTTTAGTATTTGAATGATCTCTTCATGTCAAAGAGAAATTAGATTGTTTCACTTGGCTCCATAGAACATAAATAAGAGAAAGAAGAAAAAAATTGCCGAAGTCAATTTAATTTTCTGGTAATCAGAACTGTACAAACAAATGGAATAAACTTCCTTGAAAGCTAGTGAGCTCTCCATCATCACTAGAGGTCTTCAAATAGAGGTTGGATCAATACATCATCAAGAATACTTACTATGTGGCAGGCATTGTGAGAGGCACTGGGGATGGGGATAATGATCCTTTTTTAGAGATATCACAAAGGGAATTCCTACTTAGTTGTAAGTTAGACTAGGTAAACTCTGAGATTCCTTCCAACTCAAAATATATAGAGATGGTTTGCTAAAGGCTAAATAAAGGTTATTGTATATTAGAAGCAAGAGTCAACACCAAATTTTTCCACCTTTCCCATCCTTTTGCAGAAATGGGGAGACAGTTATTAGTGTCAAACATTCCATAGAATATCAGGGTTTTTTCAGTGTTTTGATTGAGGTTACTGAATTTCTTTTTCACTTTTTTTCTTCTAAAAAACTTTTTTCTTTAATTTTTTTTTGGTAAGAGGGAAAGCTAGATGGCACAATGTGCAGCCAATTGGCCCTGATGTCAGAAGGACCATTTATACCTTGGAAAATGGAAATATTGCAAATCAGGTCTTGATTAACTGTTTTAATTATCTAGACTTAAGAAAGTGATGGGGAAAAAAATCTTAAGCCAAATTTAATATAAAAGCGCTCTATATATTTCCCATCCACCCTCCAGAGTCAGTTGTTAAACATTTGTCTGATAGGAACCCTTATTTTCCTCTAGAAAAGAAAGGAAAAGCCTTTTTTCTTGGTAGCTTCTTTTCTTGTCAGATGCATATCCTGACCAAAATCATCAGTATCTGAAAGCAATTACCCTTATTTCCGTGTCAGACATTATCCTGGAAAAGACCAATGATTGGTAAAAAGCCAGTTAATCTCTTCTGCATAGGCAAGTAGACAGAGTAAATTCCTCTGAAAACTAAAGGGAAGAGAGAAACCATCAACTTTCAATTGTCTCTGTCAATAATTAATGGAACTAGTTGAAATAGTTGATGCTCTTTAGAATGGAAACATCAGTGTACCCATTACATCATCCTTGAAAAGGTCCCTCTGCCCCAAAACAGTGTTTCCTTGAGAAGGAAAAGAGTATTTTCCTACCTTTCTTTTATTGTTGCCTATCTTTCATTTTGTTTTTGTATTCCCAGTACCAAACAACAAGGCTTACGCTTAATGCATTGTATTTGGGATGGATTATTAAGTCCTATGGCAGGTGTACCAAGCACACCTGACTTCCAAGTCGGATGGTTTATTTTCATTGATTCAGTGTGAGCCAAATTCATTTACAGAAAAGGCATCCTGCATAATGTGGATAAATGTTGAATCATTCTTTCACAGCTCAATAGTAGCTTCTGCCTGGGGAAAAGGTGGTATTTCTTTAAAATATCAATTTAATTCTTTCCTTTGTTAAGGTCGTACTCTCAGAAGGTACAAAGCACATAGTGTGCTAAATTCTAGGAATAAATGAAAGGAAAAAACCCCACCTAAACAGATCCTGACCTCAAGGAACTTACATTCTATTTGGGGAGGATAGCATATAAATAGGTTATTTACCTATTTATATAATACAAGGTAATACTGGGGTTCAGAAAATGCTTGATAGCAGAGGTAATAAATGAGCTGAGCCTGAAAGGATTATGAGAAGTGACAGGGAAGGGAGGAAATTCTTTAAGGAAATGGTGTACAAGTTGTGTAAATACAAAGAAGCGGATAGAAGGCTGAATTCAGGAAACAAGTAGTAACCCAATTTGGCAAAAATGTACAGTTACTGAGTAGAAATAATGTGGGGGAGGGGAAGAAAAGGGTGAGCAGCATCTGTGGCATCCCATTCTCACAAATGGTGTTGCCAGAATAACTACTATAGATCCAAGTTGTTCTGTGATTTCCTAGATCCACTCAGAATGAATTTTGGAGTTCCCAACAAAGTGTTTATTTTGTATCTTATCACAATTAATCTTAAATAAAGACATTTAACAAAATTGTTAGATTTCCAAATGAACATCCCCTTTGTGCCCTCCATCACAAATTATCTCACAAATATACATGCCATTCCTTCCACATTACAGGGGACTAAAGACATAGCACTCCCATGATCTGAAAATCCACATAAAAATTTTTAATCTGTCCTTCATACCAGGGAAGTCTGAATTTTTTTCTTTTTTATGGGGTGTTTACAGTATCTTATGATAAAATTTGAGTTGATATTATACAATATTATACATGCATTTTATACATTTCTGAATTTCTAAACTTTTTCTGTGTCATTTGTTGGCCTTCACAAGTCATCTGCAGCTTGCACAAAATTCCTCCAAAATCCTCATTTAATTTCTTTTACTAACCTGCAATATATTAAAACCTTGATGGTGAAAGTTACAATGTGGAAGGGATAACTGTAGATCAAATACAAGAGCTAAGAAAAACATGGAAAAGAAAAAATTACATTTTCCATTACATGGAAGACACATTGATGTCTTCCAAAGAGAGACATGTGGTGGCTATGTCCTTTCCCCTGAACAAAAGCAAACAGACAGCTCCTTTAGTCATAGCCTTTATATCCTGCCAATAAGAGCTAGACAAGGGTGCCTCCAGGCTAAGTATAAGGTCTTACTTGGGTGGAGATCTAAACTTTCTATTACAAATAATACAGATTTGATATTCCCTCATGCTCTCAGGAGCTTTCAGATTGGGTGCAAATACATTTGAGCTAGAACAAAAGGTAGGAAGAAGTTCTCCATCCCCCTGGTCTGAATTCCTGCTTCTACTGTGTGTATCTGTCAGAAGCAGAGCCTTTGATGCTATATTTTGGCCAGTGAAGATTTAAATCTCTCTATATAGACTTAGGAAGAGTCTAAAGAAGGCAGATAGGTGAGGGAGGACCTTAAGTGACAGGCCGAGATCTTATGGGCAAAAAGAAAGCACAAAAGGTTTTCTGGGTAAGAAGTAATAGGACACTTTTAGGGATTTATCTTAGTATCTGTGTAGAAGACTGGGGGAAAAGGAAAGAACAGAGATAGGAAGCCCAATTAGTAATTAATACAGATAAGAGGTGATGAATAATGAAAGGGTTTATTGTTGATTATTAAAACTCATATGACCATCAAGGGGCATTGTGAGTCAGAATCCTCCAGCTTTGTGGATAGCACTTGCATAAAGACCCTATCCCATGTGGATTGGATGTTGGGATTAGGAAACTATGGAAATCTGCTACTCCAAAATTCCCTTGGGTTAAAAGTATTTGACTTCATTTGTCCTGCCCTCCCCTTTCCCAATTAATAAAGGCCAAGGACTCCCACTGCATCTGGGACCATCACATCATCCAAATCAATGTCTTGTCACTGGACCCAGATGGCTCTGGAGGGGAAAGTGAGGCAGGGACTTTGCCCAGCCCTCCCTCATTTAAATCCAATTCACTTTCATGTCATGGCATCATCTCCCTGATATCATGATCCTCTCCCAAAAAGGAACAACAAACAGCAAACCAGTTAATAAAAGGAATAATCTAAGATTTGAATAGTCTTTACTAAATCCTCTTATTCTCTCTAACTGGCTTGACCCTACTTCAATTTTGAGGATAACAAATCCAATCTCCTACCTCTCAGGGTTATTGTGAAAATAAAATGAGATGATATTTATAAAGTGCTTAGCACAGTGCTTGACACTATACTTCCCATTTTCTAAATATACTTCCCCTTTATGCTTTGTCTTCCCCTTTTAATATTCCCCTTGAGGGTGAAAGCTATTTTACTTGTGTGTTGACAGTCATCATTTAATATAGTGGTTGGTACATAGTAAAGGATTAATATTTGTTTTTAATAGTTTTATTTTAAGCATTTTTATTCATTCATTCTTTTGTTCCTTTGTTCCTATTAAGACTCCATGGTGGATAAGTTGGAAAAAATGAGGTAATGAAAATGGTTTCTAAAGGACTTGGAATGGACACCTCACTGAAAAATATCCATTTTATTTTCCTTTGTCTAAGATTGATTTGTGGGAATAGAAAGAGACAGTGAATGTTTCATTGCTCTCTGTCAAAGAGTTCATTCATTGCCTTGGAAAAAAATGATGTTGTGAATCAAGTGTGAAGTTCAGATCTTACTAGAAGCAGTGGGGCTACCAGCTTCTCAGAGAATTCCTTTATATTGTAGTTCTCAGTCTGATTTCATGCAGGAAATTTACTTTAAACTACAATGTGAATGTGCTTTCCTTTTGGGTCATGAGAATTTCAGAAGGGAATAAGAACCCAATAGAAAATAGGACCCTATTTTAATTTTGAGATGTACCTATAACAAATTCTATATGAATGATTATACATTTTAATCCCTGGACTGAAGAGAGGAACCTGAGTTAAGATATTAAGTACTTTTTCTGTATATAAGAAAATTTCCTCCACAAGTTGAGGCAATAACCTCAATCCTTTGTACTTGCAGGTACCAAAGGAAGGAAATAGGTTGTCCCCAACAATCTGTTTTGGGAGAATACAAGTAGGAATAAAAGGATAGAGTTTGGGTCTAGTTGAGAGAATGTAAAGGTAGGAGTTGCTATTTATAAAGAATGGAAATAGATTATGTTTTAATAGACCAAAAATGTTATTTATGAGGAAATTATCTTTGAGGCAACTGTTTAGGTAGAATCAATACATCAACATATCATAGCTGTCAATTGGACTGAACTGACCTGTCATCTATGGGTGGTTAGAGTCCAACAAAAGAGGCTAGAGACAGACAATCCAGAATCAAAGATAATTTTAATTTCAAAGTGAGAAAAACGGCTTGCAAGCAAGGAGTCAAACTAGACACATGTGCTGGGATCTAGCCCTTAGTGGGAGGACCCGAGGCCACCAGGTGAGCTTTGAATGGTATACTTATGGTTACACAAAGAGTCAAACAGTGTAGTGTAGTCACAAGAGTGGGGTACAACAGCAACAATGAGGCAAGGTTGTCTACGGACAAAAAGTCCCATCATAGCAGGGCTTCATTTCTGGGCCTCTTGGGTGCTTGCCTGAGTTCCAAGTTTCTTCAGTTCCAGAAGGTAACACAAAGCATTGTTGTTGTGCCATGTTCAGACACAGCTTGCTTACTGGGTCTTAGCTCTAGGATATCTCATAATATTTTTTAATAACTTTTTATTGACAGAATCCATGCCAGGGTAATTTTTTACAACATTATCCCTTGCACTCATTTCTGTTCCAATTTTTTCCCTCCCTCCCTCCACCCCCTTCCCCAGATGGCAAGCAGTCCTATACATGTTAAATAGGTTACAGTATATCCTGGATACAATATATGTTTGCAGAACCAAACAGTTCTCTTGTTGCACAGGGAGAATTGGATTCAGAAGTATAAATAACCCGGGAAGAAAAACAAAAGTGCAAGCAGTTTATATTCATTTTCCAGTGTTCTTTCTTTGGGTGTAGCTGCTTCTGTCCATTATTGATCAATTGAAACTGAGTTAAATCTTCTCTTTGTTAAATAAATCCACTTCCATTAAATACATCCTCATACAGTATGGTTATTGAGGTATATAATGATCTCCTGGTTCTGCTCATTTCACTTAGCATCAGTTCATGTAAGTCTCTCCAAGCCTCTCTGTATTCATCCTGCTGGTCATTCCTTACAGAACAATAATATTCCATAACATTCTTATACCACAATTTACTCAACCATTCTCCAATTGATGGGCATCCATTCATTTTCCAGCTTCTAGCCACTACAAACAGGGTTGCCACAAACATTTTGGCACATACAGGTCCCTTTCCCTTCTTTAGTGTCTCTTTGGGGTATAAGCCCAATAGAAACACTGCTGGATCAAAGGGTATGCACAGTTTGATAACTTTTGGGGCATAATTCCAGATTGCTCTCCAGAATGGTTGGATTCGTTCACAACTCCAGCAACAATGCATCAGTGTCCCAGTTTTCCCACATCCCCTCCAACATTCATCATTATTTTTTTCCTGTCAGCCAATCTGACAGGTGTGTAGTGGTATCTCAGAGTTGTCTTAATTTGCATTTCTCTGATCAATAGTGATTTGGAACACTCTTCCATATGAGTGGAGATAGTTTCAATTTCATCATCTGAAAATTGTTCATATCCTTTGACCATTTATCAATTGGAGAATGACTTGATTTCTTATAAATTTGAGTCAGTTCTCTATGTATTTTGGAAATGAGGCCTTTATCAAAACCTTTAACTGTGAAGATGTTTTCCCAGTTTGTTGCTTCCTTTCTAATCTTGTTTGCATTAGTTTTGTTTGTACAGAGGCTTTTTAATTTGATGTAATCAAAATTTTCTATTTTGTGATCAATAATGGTCTCTAGTTCATCTTTGGTCACAAATTTCTTCCTCCTCCACAAGTCTGAGAGATAAACTATCCTACGTTCCTCTAATTTATTTATAATCTCGTTCTTTATGTCTAAATCATGGACCCATTTCGATCTTATCTTGTTATATGGTGTTAAGTGTGGGTCCATGCCTACTTTCTGCCATACTAATTTCCAGTTATCCCAGCAGTTTTTGTCAAATAATATCTCATAATTTTTTAACAGAACTAAGATTAGAATAAATTTAAAAGTAAAAAGGATGATAATGAGAAAAATCTATAGCATATAATTAAATAATTAATAATTTCCCCCTGTTAATTAATTAATAAATAATTAATAATGATAAATAAATAATTAAAATAATGTAACCTTGAATTATTTAAACAAGTAATAAAAAGGGGAAATGGATAATAAATAACATAGACATTGACTACATTAATTTTATCAAGAAATTTACTCACTTTAAATTACTACGAAGACACCAAAATTAGTCACCAAATATTTAACTCATTTGCCAAATACAGAAAGATGAATACTGAATACACTCTGCCAAATTTTTAGATTATAAACTCACTGGTAGATTCTTATGTACAAGAAGGATGAAAATTTGTGGGCTGTATCATCTTATAAAATAATGAGAAGCAGTGAAAAGTAAAATCAATTTTTTAAAAAGTCTGATAAGATATACAAGTAAACAAAATAATACCAAGAGCATTCAAGGATTAAAATGGAAGGTATAAAACAAAGTGAAAAAAGGAAAAGATTTGCAAAAAATGAAAATAAAAATCCTAAATTCTTTTATCTAGCAAGGATGATGCTTGCTAGAGTTCCGAGTTTCTTCAGTTCCAGAAGGTAACACAAAGCATTGTTGGGCGTAGCTGCTTCTATCCAGCTATCCAAAGGATATAACACATTGTTGTTATATAACACATTAAAGAATTGAAAAGATAGAGTTATCTACCAAAACATTTTAATAATCATTAACAGAACATCAAATTGAATCTTAAATAATCCAATCTCAGTAAAGAAAACTAAACTAGCTGTAAAGGCACTACCAAGCTAAAAAGACCTGATCCAGATGAACTTAAAGAGAATTCTATTAAACTTTAAAGAACAATTAAGTTTATACTACACAAACTATTTTCTTTTTTTGTAAAACTTTTTTTATTTTCAAAACACATGCATAGTTTTCAGCATTCATCCTTGCAAAACCTTTTGTTACAATTTTTTTCTCCTTTCCTTCCTCTACCCCCTCTCCTAGATAGCAAGTAATCTAATATGTGTTAAACATTACGCAAACTATTTTCAAAAGTTAAGAAAGAAAATTTACCAGACTCACTTTTTGATACCAATATGGTCCAAATACCTAACCATGAAATAAAAAGAAATGTAAAACAATGTAATTAATGAATATAATTAAAAATTTTAAATAAAATCCTGTGGAGCAAATATAGCAATTTATACAAAAAATCATTCACCATGATTAAGTTGAATTTATACAAGAATGGAAGAATAGTTCAACACTGGAGAAACAATTAAGGTAATTAGTCATATTAAAAACAATAATTTCTAAAACTACACAATCATTTTAATAGATACAGAAAAAAGCTACACTATTCATCTATGCTAAAAATACACACATATACACAATAAAAGATAGGCATAGTTTTTTTAAGTGATGAAAATATCTCTCTAAAACAAATGTATACAGTACATGCAATGGAGAAGTGCTAGAAACTTTGCTAGGGGAAAAAATGCATAGAAAGCAACAATGTCTCCTTTCTCCATTATTACTTGATATTATTCTAGAAATTCCAGCAGCAGCAGTAAGAAAAGAGAAATAAATTAAAAACCTAAAAATTATCACAGAAATGGAATTATTTCTATTTGCTGATGAAATGATGAATTTAGAAAATCCCAAAAAATCAACAAAGAAATTAAGAAAACTAATAAATTGCTGGCTTAAGAAATAGATCCCCAACCCCTCCAATGAAATAAAAAACAAAATAACAAAACCCCAGAATTTTTATAACAATAACTAGCCTAAATTAAAGAAATTATAGAATATCAAATTCAAAATAACTTCAAATCTCATAAAATATCTAAGAGTCAATCTACCATGCTCATGGTGAAGCTATTCCAATATAATAAAAATGACAAAACTACTTAAATTAATTTACTATAGATTTAGTGCTATATACTTTCAGGGAATCAGAGGAATATTTTCAGGGCTCAGTAAAATAATAACAGAATTCATTTGGGGGGTGGGAATATACTGAGAATATCAAGGGAAATGATTTTTTAAAAAAGAGAATGAAGGAGAAAAAGTACTTCCAGAGATCAAACTGCATCATAAGGTTATAATCATAAAACTATTTAATACTAGCTTTAAAAAGAAAAGTAGATCATTAGAACACACTAGACCAAAAAAATCAGAAATGATTGAACTCATTAACCCAGTATTTAAGAAACTCAAAAAGATAAATTACCTAGGAAAAAAATCCATTTTATAAAAATTACTAAGAAAACTAGAAAGTAGTCTGGCAGAAATGAGATCTAGACCAACACATCATCACATTCTACAACAAATTCAAAGTGCATAAAGACCTAAATATTAAAAATTACATCATAAAAATTATAATAAAGTTAGATGAGGCAATTTACATAGCTACAACTAATGGTGAATTCTTAACCAAACAAGAGAAAGAGGGAATTATGAAAAAATAAAAGATAATTTTGATTATGTGAAATTAAAATGCTTTTGCATGAACAAAATTAATGCAAAATTAAAGAAAGGAAGAAGCCAACAGGGAAAAAATTTTATGTCAAATATCTCTGATAAGGGTCTAATATCCAAGATATATGGGCAACTAACAAAACTATTTAAGATTAAAAGCCATTCCCCAGTAGATAAGTAATCAGTGGATATTAGTATAACCATAGACCAATGATGTCCCCAGAGATGTTAGTAACAACTAACCCCTCTGATAGGAGTTCTGGAATGAGCAGTAACATTTGGCTTTAGATACGATCTTTTATCCAAGGAGATGAAAGCAATCTCCAAAATTAATAAGAAAAGTCCTTATTATATCTCATATCTCATTTTGTTCTATGTTTTCACTGCTAAATTCAATGCTTGCATTTTTTTTTCTTCCAAGAGAGTTCCCCAGAGTTCACTGTAGAATGCAATTCAATTAAGTCAATCCAAGTCAGTTAAGAGTGCCAGATTGCCATACTGTCCTTCCCTTTGCAGAGGTAAAGCCCTGACCTATGGGAAAAAAGCATTTTCTTAAGCCCAGTACCAGCAGTAGTTGCCAAAGCAAGCCACCATTTGCTCCTTCTTGCTCCTGTTCTCCCTCCCACCACTGCTATTATCATACCCACTCTACAGTGACTATCCTTACAATTCTTTGGCTGGCTCAAGCTTCTCTTCTTGTGGGGAGGGAGAGTGAGAGAGACAAGACCAAGGAGAGCTCCAATCTTTGGAATCCATTTCCATCATCACCCTGAGTATGGCCACCTGGACTCAGAGGGGACCCTTTTGCCCCAGAATTCCATATAATATGCCTACAGTCTGTTCCTAAAAAAGTTCTCATTCTTGAGGAAGAAGGCTCTTTCTGGTCCCATCATAGCCTAGATACCCCGAGGTCCTGAAAATATGGGAAGCATCTATCCCATCCATCTCCTACAGAGAGTGAGGCTCTGGAAGGTCCCTCTCTCCAAGCTACATCAATATTAGAACCCTAGGGTTACCCTGGCCAAGAAATACACAAGGTATGTATTGCTACAGCAGTTGGGATGGGGACGGAAGACGGATCCATGAGGACCAGGAATTGAGTGTTGATCTACTTACTGACCTGCCTCCACAGAGAAAAACTCATACAGCTGAGCATCCAACAGTTTCTCCCACTAGGTACAAACAGGAAGGGAAAGGACAGCTTAAGAAGATAGAATCTGCAAGCTCAAGGAACAAATATGTTACTCTGCCCAGTCTTCCTGTTCTCTTCTTAAAATCCTCATTCTGTGCACCTATTTTGGAGATCACCGATGTACACTAACACAACAGAAATGTGAACTTTTATCTACAGGGAGTGAGGGACTGAAAGAGCAGTCTTGGAGTCAAGATTATGAACTCATAGATCTAAAGTGGAAAGAGTCTAGCTGTGAGCCTCCTCATTTCACAGAGGGGCTAAGAGATAAATTAGTTAGTTTGCCTACCCAATAAGTGAAAAATGTGGAATTTGAACCCAAGTCCTCTGACTCCAAATTTTTCTGTTTTACTACTGGATTTAAGCCTAGTTCGTGGCAATTAGTAACTGTGTCATCACGACCAAGTCATAACTTCTCAGAACCCCCAACCCAAAGCAACTTGATCTTCAAAAGTAGAAGAAATTTCTACATAAATGTGGAAACATAAGGAGTTTGCATGAATGAAATCATAGGTCCAGACAAAAGCAAAAACAAAACCAAAAAATTGCAGTTATAGATAGTATTGACTAATCCTTCACTGAAAATATTGAACACTGAACATATGCAAAAATAAACCTAGTCTTTCCCCTTCTGTCTCTATCAGCTTCTCTTTCTCTGAGACTCTCTCTCTGTCTGTTTCTGACTCTATGATTTTTGCTCTATCTGCCTCTGTCTTTGTTTCTATATCTCTCTCCCCTTTAGTTTAATGGGGAGTCTACAAAAGCCAAAAATTAATTGCAGCAATATTTTCATTTTAGTGTATTTTATTATTATTTATGTATTTATATATAATATTTTATTATATATAAATGTTTTATTATATTAGTAGAGCTCCAAGGGGAAAATGTACAATGAGGCTACAAAGATAGGTTAGGGCAAGTTAGTCAAGGGCTTTAAAGATTAGACATTGAAATCTATATTTTGTCTTAGAGTTAATAGGGAGCCACCAAAGTTTCTTGAGTAAGGGACTGACACGATCACATCTACACTTGAGAAAAATCATTTTATGGTCAAAGGATATGAACAGACAATTTTCAGATGATGAAATTGAAACTATTTCTACTCATATGAAAAGATGCTCCAAATCATTATTGTTCAGAGAAATGCAAATTAAGACAACTCTGAGATATCACTATATATCTGTCAGATTGGCTAAGATGACAGGAAAAAATAATGACTAATGTTGGAGGGGATGTGGGAAAACTGGGACACTGATACATTGTTGATGGAATTGTGAACAGATCCAGCCATTCTGGAGAGCAATTTGGAACTATGCTCAAAAAGTTATCAAACTGTGCAAACCCTTTGATCCAGCAGTGTTACTACTGGGGTTATGCCCCAAAGAGATACTAAAGAAGGGAAAGGGACTTGTATGTGCCAAAATGTTTGTGGCAGCTCTGTTTGTAGTGGCCAGAAACTGGAAACTGAATGGATGCCCATCAATTGGAGAATGGCTGAATAAATTGTGGTATATGAATGTTATGGAATATTATTATTCAATAAGAAGTGACCAACAGGATGATTTCAGAAAGGCCTGGAGAGACTTACATGAACTGATGCTAAGTGAAATGAGCAGAATCAGGAAATCATTATACACTTCAACAATACTATACGAGGATCAATTCTGATGGAAGTAGCTATCTTTGGCAATGAGAAGATCCAATTCAGTTCCAAATGATCAGTGATGAAAAGAAGCAGCTATACCCAGAGAAAGAATATTTGGAAATGAACGTGGACTACTTGCAGTTTTGTTTTTCTTTCCAGGTTATTTTTACCTTCTGAATCCATTTTTTTTCCCTTGTGCAACAAGAGAACTGTTCGGTTCTGCACACATATATTGTATCTAGGATATACTTTAACATGCTTAACATGTATAAGACTGCCTGCCATCTAGGGGTGGGGGTAGAAGGAAGGAAGAGAAAAGTTGGAACAGAAGTGAGTGCAAGGGACAATGTTGAAAAATTACCCACGCGTATGTTCTGTCAATAAAAAGCTATAATAAAAAAATTGGAAAAATCATTTTAGCAATAGTGTATAGGAGAAACTGAAATTAAAACAGATTTTAGGTAGTGAGGACACTTAAAATACTGTTATAATAATAATATTAAAAATAATAACTAGAATTTAGTCAACCCTTTGAGATCTGAAAGGTGTTTTGCTTATATAATCTCATTTGATCCTTACAATTCATTAGGTGGCTCAGTAGCTAGAATGCAGGGTTTGGAGTCAGGAAAACTCAACTTCCTGAAATCAAATCTGACCTCAGATATGTCCTAGCTATGTGATCCTAGGCAAGTCACTTTGCCTCTTTGCCTCAGTTTCCTAATCTGTTAAATGTTGGATAAGAAAATGGCAAATCAGTCTCATTGCCAAGAAAACCTCAAATGGGGTTATGAAGGGTGAATACCACCAAACAACAAACTATTCTCTCCAAAGTGGTGCTACTGATGTCTCTATTTTAGAAATAAGAGAACTGAACTCCTTAGGATCTTGATAGAGGTTGTGCTGGAATCAACTTGCAAGAGCGCATTGTCAAATTTTCAGGATGAGATTTATATCTCAGAAATAGGTAACAAATCAGAGTTTGATTTATCATTTTGTTGATTGTCTAGGCTTCAAAAAGTGTTAGCAATACAGATTAAACTTTAAAACTTGTACAGGCATACACTTTTAGTTTTCTGGGAGATCATCATTGTTAAACATTTAGCAACATACTCTGTATTACTGTATTCATAGTGCTTGAGTTCAACAGGAAGGCATTAGAAGGCTCAGGAAATGAAGTTATCACTAGACTAGTGGCCTATTGACTGTAGAAGAAAGAGGAGAAGGAGAAGAAGGAGAAAGAAGAGGAGCAGGAGGAGGAAAAAAGAATGAGGAGAAGGAGAAGGAAGAGGAGAAAGAAAAGAAAAGGAGAAGAAGAAGAAAATAGGATGAAAAAGAAGAAGAGAATGAAGAAGAAAGAGAAGGAAGATGAAGGAGGAGAAAAAGAATAGGATGGAGAACAATAGAATGAAGAAGAAAAAGAATAAGGAGGAATTGGAGGAAAATGGAAGAGGAGAAGAAGGAAAATAATAGGATAAAGAAGAAGGAGGAGGAGGAGAAAGAGAAGGAAGAGGAAGAGGAGAAGTGAGAGAGAAGGAGGACGATAGAATGAAGAAGAAAAAGGAGGAATAGGAAGAAGAAATGACATTAATACAGCCTGTTAAGTTCTGTAAAGTGCTTTACATCCATTACCTCATTTGAGCTTTCTCATGAAGCCCCTGACCAAAGAGCAATGGAAAAATGTCCAGTGGGAATACTGAGACTGCAGGCTGATAAGCTACTTGCAAGAAATGATTTAAATGTTATCATTAAGAACTTGTATGAACTTACAAAGAGTCAACATTGATCAAGGAGGAAGAATGAGGGATAAAAAAATGAACAGCTGGTATTGCACTCTTATCTATGAAATATTAAAAGAACCAGAGTAAGGCTGATCTTTTTTTAAAAAGAAATGTCAAAGAATTAGGGGAAAAAATTTAGACTTTTTTTCTAATCCAGTTAGAAACCTGGATTCTAGTCCCTTACCACCTCTTACAATCTGGATGGTCTTGGTTAAGTTGCTTAGTTTCCTTTCCCTCCTCTATGTGTGATTTGGACTAGATTACCTCTAGGGTATGGTAGCAAGGCCATATGGTGCTATAGTGCACAGAGCACTGAGTCTGAGGTCATGAAGATTCATCTTTCCTGAGTTCAAATTTGACTTCAGACATTAACTGTGTGATCCTACATAATTCACTAATCCTGTTTGCTTCAGTTTCCTCTTTTATAAAACGAGAAAGAAACAGAAAACCTCTCCAACATTTTTGCCAAGAAAAATCCAAAAGCAGTCACAAAGAATAAGATGTGACTGAAAGTGACTGAATAACAACAGACCTCAAACCTCTAAGATCCTAAGACAATCACACAAAGATAAAAAGATATTAAGTTTGCATTGAAGTACTCATGCTAATGAGATCACAAAGCCAAAGAATTAATTGAAAAATAGATTTCTAGATAATAAACTATTATAGCGTTTTTAGTTTCACAAAATGCTCTATACAAACGATCTTATTTTATTGTAACAACTCTGGAAGCTAGGTGCTGTTGCTAGTCCTCATTTTATGGATGAGAAAACTGAATCAAACCAAGGTTAAATGATTTTCTCAGAGTCATATAGTTAGTAAGAGACTAGATTTAAATCCAGGTTTTCCTAATTCCTAGCACTGTGCCATTTAGCTGCCAAAACCTAGCACATTGTTCTGTCCACAGTAGATGCTCAATAAATGTTTGCTGAATTTAATTGAATGCTTCAGTAAAAATTAAGGCTATCACTACTTGGCAAAGTAAAACAATCAGTGTGTCCTAGAAGTCTTAATATTTGCAAAAACTCCAATTCAGTGCATACTTCATCAAACCATATGCTTAAGTGTTGATGATGTAATTGGCAGAGAGTAATGTGGGAAGAATTTCATCTTCTCTCTCTGATTTTTTTACTCACCCTCACTACAACTCCTGGTGATCCCCACAGCCCTTTTCCCAAACTCTCCTTGTGTCTCTTAGTGTCTTTCTGTCCATCTCTGTTTGTGTGTGTCTTTCTCAATGTCTCTCTGTCTCTCTGTGTGTTTGTTTCTGGCTGTGCCTCTGTTTCTCTTTTTCTACCTGTCTTTCTCTCTGTATTTCTGTCTGTCTATCTCTAGTAGTCAAAGCATGGTGAAGGGCTCTTCATTAGTTAAATCATAGCCACCACTAATGGCTACTTCCCCAGCTAATTAATTCCCTTTTCCCCATAATCTATATCTTATACTGTGAGAACAATAGGGAAACATACATGAAATGTTAATAGTGGGAATAGTTCAAAGGTTTGGATAAAGATTAAAAAGGAAGCAATTTTGAGAGATTGACCCATACTGCACGAGTGAGTCATTAGAGAAGGTCTGAGGTCCCTGCAGTCTGATCTAG
This sequence comes from Antechinus flavipes, assembly GCF_016432865.1. Classification (NCBI taxonomy): domain Eukaryota; kingdom Metazoa; phylum Chordata; class Mammalia; order Dasyuromorphia; family Dasyuridae; genus Antechinus; species Antechinus flavipes. The sequence continues at coordinate 207,425,823 of NC_067402.1, forward strand.
CTTCTCAACAATAAAACTACTCAGTCAGGGTTTGGGTTATTAGAAAAGGAATAGTTTTGACCAGGAACTGAACTTAATTGAACCAGGAACAGAGTGTAAAATCTGGATTAATTATCTGACCTGTTCAGAATCAGATCAATGAATTAAACTGTAAGGATGCTCTATATCTCCATGTTACCTCTGTGTGTGTGGTGGTGGTGGTGAGGATTGAGGCAGGGAGGGAGAGTTGCACTGTAATTTCTTCATAATATAGTCCTTTTGTACTCTGACTGAATATAGAAATGTTTTAAAACTCCCTAATAGAGAAGGTATATTTGAGAAAAATAAAAGAATAAAGGACCTTGGCTCCAAATGGGTGGTCTTTTCACTTAAAGCTTTCCTAGACACTAGCATAGGACCGCCCACCATGGTATGCCTTCATGAGAGAAGGTGCTGTGCTCTATGATCAAAGCTCCGAAGAAACACAAGATGTGCAAAATTGGAGAATCCACCCCAAATGCCCAGCCTGTGGCAGAACATTCTGAGCGCCTATTAGTCTGATCAGCCACAGTCAAACACATGAACTTGACACGAATGTAGTGTGTTATTTTGGTCCTTTTTGAGAATGAAGAACAATCACCAACCAATCTTGACTGAAAGTGAGGCTCCCAAGCACCATGGAGGAGTTAGACAAGCGACCCTTGTATCATCTGCCCTGTTTAAACTGGAGAATGGAAGAGAATTATTCTGCTATAGATCAGAAGGGTAGATTATACTAGTCTAGACATTGACATAAAGAAGGCATAGTTGCTAGCAATTGATAAGGAAATTCTCTACTTCACTTCCATCCCCAAGATGAATACACTGCAACTAGGACATGGGTCCTCAAAAAAGTAGTCATCTGGAAGGATGGAGATTCTCCAAGGATAAGAGGAAGGGAATAATTTTTTATTTATTATTTATTTAATTTTTATTTATTTTAAATATTTATTATTATTTTATTTATTATATTAAATTTCTACTAAATAACTACTATATACCTCAAATATTATCTCATAAGAACCTTGACAGGGAGGGACTATTATCCCCATTTTACAGTTGGGAAAACTGAGGCAGACAGAAGTGATATGATTTGCCTGGATTACCCAGCTATCAGATGTCTTCTATGCTCTATCCACTATGGCAACATCTAACTGATGTGGTATAGACATTGTCAGAAATGATGTGAATTATAACCAAGTTATCCCATTCCCATTGACAACCTGATCAAACATACAAAGGGAGGCTAAATTTCTGGACTGTTTGCTCTTGTCAGCTCACCAAATCAGTGCAGATCCTACAGACCTTTCCTCTCCTGAGCAGATGCATTGAGATCCTCTTGCCCTATAAATAACTTTGTGACTAAAGCCCCATATTTATCCTGTATTAGCATGTCCTACTTCTGGGGTCCCATAGTTGCTGACATAGCTATACTGTGCATGTGAGTTTGTTCTCAACTAGGACCCACCATAACTCTTTCCTAACTCTCTAGACCCTGACCTTGCTTCCCTTCTCCCTCTTCTCTATGACCTTTAAATGGCATTAACTCACTCACAGCCAGCTACTAGACTATCTTGGGTTAGTCCAGCACATTTTTGTCCTTTTTGTGAAATAAAGCACTTCTTTGGATACAATAATGCCTTTTGTGAGTTTTTCACATTCTGAACCACTCTCCCAGAACCTGGTGCTTCATCATAACTATCCCAAGAAGTATACATGGGATACTCCACCTGCTACTACTTCTGGAGCTCTTTAGACTTAATAAAACAAATTTTCGCCTGCTTATATACCACCTCTTCCTAGGATGACTGAGCGGACCTTTGAAGATAATGGAAGAGAGGTGGGAATCTTTGCACTATTGCTTAAGTAAAACAACTCAAGAATTATTATGGCAAAACTGAACTGATTTTTGAATCAACCATTGTGAAAAATAGTGGTGGTGGTGATGGGGTTTAATGATCTCATTAAGACTAATAAAATGTACATAAAGTCAGAGGTTACAATAAGAAGATCTTTAAGGAGTAGGGTTTTTTTTTGAAGGGTATTGGAATCGTCAAAAAGAAATTACTCAGAACCTTCATTAGAATAGACCACCATAATAGAATTTCTTAACTGAGAGGGACCTTAAAGATTATTCATTTTCACTCCGTTTCTATCTCAAAGATAGGGAAACTGAGGCACAATTCTTCATTCAGTGTAAAAAAAGAGTTTGAACATGAATGAACTAATTCTAGGAGAGGTACTATTTTATCTTTATTTTCAAAAAGCTAAGGCACTTTACTTTTTTATTCTTTGCATTTTTCATTTATGACTTCTTGAAATGTAGCTCTGAAAAAAAATAGACTTTTAAAAAGCTCATTTTGTTTCATATAGAGTCAACTATACCTTTAAATGCAAATCACTCTGGATTTTATTGGATGGACAATAACAGCCCTTAGCTCAACCTTCTGTGGTTCATTGTTTAGCTTTTGATGGCTTAGAATGAGTGTAAATAGCAATTGTTTTCTATTCAGACCAGAAATTTTGAGGGTCTTCCCCTCTCAGATTGATATTTTTGGGATAGTAAATTAGACAATCTTTTGTCTCAACTCTTACCCAGCCTCAGAAAACTGAGACCTGTGAAAGACCTTAATTTGGAAAGGTTAAGATCACCCAATGCCAGAGGAGGCATTGAGAATCATTTTGACTTTTATCATGTCACTGGACTTCAGTGGCTTTGGAGGACAAAGTGGGCAACTTTGTGCAGCTTTTCCTCATTTAAATCTAATTCACACACAAATCAAGACATTACTCTGTGACATAACAACAACAACAAAAAAGAAAATATAATCATTTTTAAAGTTTTGAACAGTTCATCTTACTAAATTAAATTTTGGATTTTCTACTTTCAGTCCTTTTCAAAGTCAAAGAAACAAACATGATATTATTTAGTGGATTATATACAACATAATGTATTTTTAGAATAGACATAATAAATAATTTTATTTGCATACTATTATACCTCCCCAATTTAAAAAAATGTAGGTGACTGATAAGTACATTAATCAACCAAAAATCAGAAGAAAAATTTAATTTTTAAAAATTTCTTGTTCTTTTGTCTCTTGGCTTGAAAGATGGTTTTAAAACCTTGACAATATTTGGTTTTAACAGGAATAGTTTATGTTCACTTAAAATAACCATAACCACAGGTTTACAGGAATAGGAAAATGATTGCATGAGCTATACCATATCTCATCTATTTAACTCCTCAGGGAAAACACATTTTTGCAAAGATATTTCTAAAATAAGTTGCATTTAATGGTTTAAAATGAAGACTTTACTTTTGAAGGTAATTTTTCCTTTGTAAAGTAGCTAAACATTGTGAATATATGAACACTTTAGGGCAAGTTCATACCTGAGCAGGCCTCCAAACTTCAGTTAACCAACATTCCTATTTAGATATAGAAACCTATTGTTCTTTAAGAAAAAGCTGATTAAATGTCAATAAACATTTTTGATGTTTTTTTAAAATATAGAAATGAATGAGTAAAATGCCAATATATCTTATATACTAATAATACTATATATAATTTTAATATTATTCAGAAAAATGTTTCAAATAAAATTTTAATAGAGATCTTATCTTCAAATGTTAGTATATCTGTGTATTCCAGGAATATTTGGATTTCATATTAAGTTTATAAGGAGAAGAAATATTACAATTGGACCATAGCTTTTTTTTATCCACCACCAAAATTTCAAAGTAAAAATCCCCTTTGATGTACTATAGAGAAACTATGAGATTTAACAGGGAAAAATCTCGATGACTGGACTGGGAAATAATAATAGTAATAATAGATACCATTTATATATCATATTAAAGGTTGCAAAGTGCTTTACAAATTTTTTTTACTTTATCCTCACAAAATCCCTAGGAGGTATTTTTTTCTCAATTTTATTTTTCTAACCATATGTAAAGATAGTTTTCAACATTCATTTTTGTAAGACTTTGTGTTCCAAATTTTTCTCCCTCCCTCCCTTACCTTCCCTTTCTCCAAGACAGCAAGCAATCTGATAGAGTTTAAAAATATGCAATCCTTTTATACATGTTTCCTAGGAGTTATTATTTTGCCTATTTTAGAGATGAGCAAAAGTAGGAAGGGACAAGTTAAAGAGCTTGCCTAGGGTCACACAGTTAGTAACTCTCTGAGGCTAGGTTTGAATACAGGTCTTACTGATTCCAGGACCAGCCTCACTTAGCTGCCTATAGCTGAACTGATGATATTCAATATTCTGTACAAATTCTAATAAGATCCTTAACCTGTGGGTGATTTATTTCCCCATTTAGACAATGACAAGTATATTTCTTTACCTTCCTCACAGCAATTTTAAGAGGATTAGTAATATAATATTTAGGGAACAATTTTAATATGAGGAATGCTATATAAAGGATGAAGGCAAATTAAGGCTACTTTTTAAAAAGATGCACCATTGTCTCATGTCAGAGCTTTTATAAAAACACAAATTTTATATATCTATATATACATATATACACACATACATATATATATACACTTTTTAAAAAGTGAATTGTCTTCAAGTATGAAAAATGAACTATATATTCATGAAAAACTATCAACTCTTCAGATAGATTTTAATAGTCCTTGTCAAAATTAAGTGAGTATAGAATAATTAGTTGACCTGACCTAGCTAGCTACTACTAATGACTTTCTAATCTTCCTGACTCCTCCAACTGCTGGCCTTAAAATGTTTCAGAATAGTTTAGGATTTCTTTATCTCAGTTTTTTAGTTTTTCTCTATCTTTCTGTCTGGCCAGTTATGTGTCTATCTTTGACAGGGTCGGGGAGAGTGGTATCTCTGAACCTATAATTTCACTAATGTGGGGAATTTACAGGATGAAAATCCTTGCACCAATTTAGATTAACAAATTGTCTGCATCCCTCACTCTTAGAAAATTATCTGTGCCCTAAGATAACCATAGTCATGCAGTCATAATATGTCCCAGGTAGGATTTAACCCTAAGGTCAGATTCCTGAGTCTGATAGTGGACCTCTATGCAGGGATTCTATTACATAGACTGCTCTGAGTGTATACATGTGTGTGCATGAGCACTGAGAAGCAGCAATAGAGAGCTGGCTTAAAAGCCAGGAAGACCTAAATTCAGATTTTGTATATGACATAGAATCGCTTTGTGTGTGACACATCACTTAACCTCAGTACCTAGGCAACTCCTTTATAAGTTGCAGATAAGATATCTGCTTTCATAGGTAGAAGAAGAAGTTTCCTCATTTGGGAGTTAACCATATCAATGAAATCAGTTTCAGTCTCCATTCATCACTTGGTCAGTAAACATTTATTAAGCACTTACTATGCGCCAGATACTATAATAAACTCTCTATCTCCTATATAAGAACTGATTTCTTAGAAAAACTAATAAGAACATCTGATTTCATTAATGTAGGATAATTATTTCCACTGAGGAATTTTGTCTAACAAGCAAATCAATGCTGCTCTTAAACTTAAGAATATTAGAAAGTTGTCTAAGACATTGAGAAGCTAAGTAGCTTATCCAGGGTCATATAATTACTATAACTCAGAGGCTGGACTTTAAACGAGTTATTTCAACTACATAATCAGTTCTCTAATCACTATATTATAGCAATCTCATGTATACAGGTATACACATTTTCCCAGACATAGAAGGTTCTACCATTGGAAATGATGTTTTTGGGTTGTTTGGGTTTTTTTTTTTTTTTGCAATTATGTGTTGTTATTTTTTTTTAACATAACCTAAATTTCTAGATAATCTGAAGTATTTTTTCATAAGACTATATATTGATCTTATAAGACCCTAATTGGTGCAAGCAGCTAGATGTAGCAGTGAATGGGACAATGGACTTGGAGTCAGGAGGACCTGAATTCAAATATAACCTCAAATACTTATTAGCTATGTAACCCTGGGCCTTGTGACCCAAATGCCTCAAAAAAGAATTCTTCAGAGGAGAAACATTATCACTCATTCTTAAAAGATATAAGTATTGTTCCAATCAACAGTCAATAAATATTTATTAAGTGCCTACAGTGAGAAAGTCACTCTTAAAGAGAATATAATCAAAGAGAAATGGGAGGGGAACTACACAAAAGGAACAATATACAATGAAGCACTACAAAGCATGGGGTAGATGATATTTATGGAGTTAAAATCAAGCAGAGAAACTGGAGGAATATTGGCAAGAAAATTCTGAACCCTCTCAACTGAGCTTTGAAAAAAGTTTATTGCTTCACCCGTCAGCCCTCCAATCAAAGGTAAGAGACAATTGAGGCTGTTAAGAAGGAACTGAGAATCAAAGCTAAATCAATCTTCATGATGATGATATTTCAGGTGATAAAGTTTCTCCTGTGGGAGGAGTAATGTTCCTGGAGTGGAAACTAAGCAAAGAAACTGATGGGAAAAGTTCCAAATAGTCTTTGAGATCAATGACCTGAAGGAGAGAGGGGAAAAAAAGACTTTGAAAATGTCCAACATATAGAGTAAGCCAGTTATTCAACATATCCCTGATTTCTAACTTTTTTCCTTCACTAGAGATTTTTGAGGATTTCTCCTTGGGTATTAACTCTCTTAGTTGGGATCAGATCTCATTCACAGTAAAGAGTTCATTCCTTCATGTATATATTTGGTATATTCTACAGGAATTTCTCCAATTTCTTTTTCTTATCTTCTTGGATAAATGAGTTTACCTACAATTCATTATTTGTGATGATCTCATGTATAACTAATATTTACTCTGAAAGAGACAAACCTAGCCCAAAGAGATCATTAAAGAGGGGAAAGGACCCAGATTTGCAAAAATGTACTAGGCAAGGAATTGAACATTGAATGGATGTCCATCAAGTGGGGAATGAATCCTGAAATGAGGGTCAAAATAAAAAAAAAGGCTGAATAAGTTATGGTATATGGATGTAATGGAGTATTATTGTCTTATAAGAAATGATGAGCAGGCTAATTTCAGAAAAGCCTGGAAAGACTTGCATAAACTGATGCTGAGTAAAGTGAGCAGAATCAGGAAAACATTGTACACAGCTACAGCAAGATTGTGTGATGATCAACTAAGATAGACTTAGCTCTTCTCAGCAATACAGTGATCCAAGGGATTTCCAATAGACTTGGGATGCAAAATACCATCTATATCCAGAAAAAGAACTCTAAAGACTAAATGCAGATAGAATCATATTATTTTCATCCCCCTCTTTTTCATGGTTTCCTCCTTTTGTTCTGATTTTTCTTTCACAATATGACTAATATGATCATATATTTAAAATTATTGTACATGTATATATTATAGCAGATTGCTTGATGTCTTGGGGAGGAGGAAAGGAAAGGAGAGAGGAAGAAAAAAATTGAACTCAAAATCTTACAAAAATTAATGTTGAAAACTATCTTTACATGTAATTGAAAAAATACTATTAAATTAAAATTTAAGAGAGAGAGATAAGAGGCAGTGAGGAGAGAGACAGAGGTGGGGAAGGAGAGGGGGGAGAAAGAGTGAGAGAAAGGGGGAGGGAGGGAGAGAGAAAGAGGGATAAGGGATGAAGAGAAGGAGGGAAAGGGAAAGGGAGAAAGAGAGGAGGAGAGAGGAAAAGAGGTAGGGAGGGGGAGGGGAAGGGACAGAAGAGACAGGGAGGGAGAGGGAAAAAGGGGAGATGGAGGGAAAGGGAGAAAGGGGAGAGGAAGAGTGGGGAAAAGAGAGGGGGAGAGGGAGGGAAGGAGAGGAAGAGGAAGAGAGGGGTTAATTAGGGTTACCCTTCCCCCTTAAAAGATAGCAGCTAAGAAAGTAATTCCTAAAATGATCATGCCTTTGAACAATCAATATTAAAGTGGAAGATATGATTCTAGTCTAGAACACAGGAGAACAGTGTAAACTCACGAACTCATGAAGCATATTTTAAAACTGCCTTTCAGTTTTTCCATTTTCTAGAAATTATATTTTCTAGAAATATTAACAAATATGATTTCTCTGACCTAAAACCCTTTCCTGACTTTTCCCTTTAGGAAAGAGGGAAGAACAAAAGCTAAGGCCCTTCTTTGAAATGGAGTAAGGGTTATAACTGAACTTAACTCTTGTCTAGATAAGATCTTTGCCTTCCTACTCCCACCTGGGAATGTCAGCTTGTTGAAATTCAAGGTTAAAGAAGGAAAGCTAAAAAGAATCACAGACAGGCAGACAGTTTTAAGTAACATGTAGAATATATTATATACTTAACAAGAAAAGCAAGCTGTACATTACAGAGATTAGTCACATCATTTTCCATTCTACTATGTATATGGAAATGCTCATTTTAGTTACTGTTTAAGTTTAGAATAAAAAGAAATAGGAGACAAAAAAAGAACTCAAAGTTAAGATATTAATCATAGAGAGAAATTCTTAAGGGGAATGACTCAAGAAAAGCCCAACTGACAACTACTGTTCTAGAATAGTTACTCCAATTATTTTAAAATATTATAATATTTTCCTTATTCAAGATTCCTATAAATGTTACCTCAAACACATTTTAGGCACAGGGATTTATGCCACTTTGGATATCTCTAAGAAATGGCTCAGACAGAGATTAATGATAGATTAAATGAAATTATTTCTGGGAGATGTGAGCCCAAATCAGAAAGTACTATATTAATATTAATTTTCTTTAACATATCTTCTCTTCCTTCTTTTTGGGCAACAATCTGGACATGAAGATGGGTGGGCAATATTCCAGAGATATCTATCCATGTTTCTCTACAAACCAGATTTAGATAAATACAGGTAGATAAACATAACCTATGTGGATAACACAACCTTTCACACGAACAATTATATGTATCACTTGATTTCTGTATATGTTCTGAAGAGATTGAGACCAAGACAATGATCTCTTGTAGGGAGATAGTAAAGCAACCATTTTTCATAGATCTATCTGCACACCCTTTTAATTAATTTAGGGTTTAGGGTTCTCAGATTACTCTTTATTGTTTATCTATAGAAAGAACAAATATTCTTTCCAGGTTGATATCAAAGAATGTCTAAAGAGAGAGAACAGTATACTGCTTTTCTGCATATACATGTAAAACTAATTATTACTCAGGTTAGGTCAGTCACTATTTGACACCTATTCAATGCAGAGAGTACTCTCCATCTGAAACGATGGTCAAAATAAAATCAAGGTCCAAAGCTTCAGTTTTCATAGAACATGGCGAAATCTGTACTCAGAAAAACTTCATTTGTCTTGTGAAAGGGAAATACCTTAAGGCTATCCAGCAGCTGTCAATATTTTCTTCTTTTTTGCAGATTCTGGGGATTATGCTTGATGGTTGAGAAGCCAATAGGGTGGGTCAGATGAGGCAATTGTGAAGTGACGTCTGCCTTTGGTGCCCTTGGTATCTCATTTTCAGTGTCTGCCTTTCTTCTTTCAGCACCAGCTCCAGTCCCCAGGCAGTGAGTGGTTTCCTACTCTCCTGATTCCCGAGTTCCCTCTCCTGTGATGTTCCACTTGTATACACTTTCTCCATCAATGCCCCACACTTAAGACCTTTCTGACTTTTTCTGCTGTTCCATCAAAATTTATCTTACCAGTTGCCATTTTCAGAGCTCTTTGACATAATTCCAATCATAATTTATAAGTGGCTGGCTATCCAACCTCTCTATAAAATGAAGCAAGAATCTGTTTTTTAAGACTTACATGAACAGATGCTGAGTGAAGTGAGCATTATATACAGTAACAGCAAGATTATATGATCATCAACTCTATTGGACTTGGCTCTTTTCAACAATGAGATGATCCAAGACAATTAATAGATTTGGGATGGAAAATGCCATCTGCCTCTATTATGGAGACTAAATGTGGATCAAAGCATAGCATTTTCATTTTGTTGTTGCTTATTTTCTATTTCTTTCTTGTTTTTTTTCTTTTTGATCTATTTTTTCTTTGACAACACAAAAAATATGGAAATATGTTTAAAAGAATCGCACAAATTTAACCTATATTCAGATTGTTTGTTATCTTGGAGAGAGAGAATGTGAGGGAGAGAGAGAAAAAACATTAGAACACAAAGGTTTACATTTACATTTACAAAAATGAATGCTGAAAACTATCTTTACATGTATTCGGAAAAATACAATAATATTGAGAAATTTTTTAAAAGAATCTATTTTGAAAAATATTTCCAGAACATAAATCTGATCATGCTTTTCTATCCACCTCCCAACACACATATCCACTTACATATACATTCAAAAATTATTAGTGACTTCCTACTGCCTCTAGTATATAAAATCTTCAGCCTGACATTTCAAACTTTTCAAACTTTTCTAGCCTTATTTCTATCACTATTCTTTATATATTCTCTGTTTTGCCAAAATTGTTTGATGGCTATTATTTGTGCATAATATTCCAAATACGGCCTCCTCACCTTTGTGTTTGGAATTCTTTCCCTTCTCAACTCTGCTCTGGGAATCTCTTGCTTCCTTTACAATTCAGCTAAGGGACCAGTACCTCCATTTTTTCCAGGAAGCCTTCCTGATCCTCCCAATTATTAACACTCTTCCTTTTGAAATTTCTTTGTATATTGTGTATGTATGATTTCTTTCTCAGAAGAATATAAGCTCTTGGTGGAAAGGAATTGTTTAATTTTTGCAGTTCTTGGCACCAAGAAGGAATCCCAAAAATTATTTATTTAATTGAACTATGGAAATGAAAACACACCATGTGATAAATACCAGCCCACAGAAAAGTAACAGGAATAAAACTTACATCTATGAATACCATTGCATATTCTCTTAACTATTTTTCCCTAAAGGAACTATGATGACCACTGAGTGTTAACTTTTTTTTTGTATCTAATTCTGAATTCTTTCCTTTCCTTCAACCCTTCCCCGACTCATTGAGAAGGTGAGAAATATACTGCCCATTATATATATGAAATCATACAAAACATTTTTCTACATTAGCCATGTTATGAAAAAAAAGCGAGAAAAATAAAGTAGAAGATAATATACTTCAATCAACATTCAGAGGTTTGTCAGTTCTCTTGATAGAGGTGGATAGCAGTTTTCATCACTAGTATTTTGGATTTATCTTGGATCATTGTATTGATTAAAATAACTAAGCCTTTCACAATTGATTATTATTACAATATTGCTATTACTACATACAATGTTTTCCTGATTCTACACATTTCTCTTTGCATCAGTTCATATACATCTTCCCAGGTTCTTCTGGAATCATCCCTTCATCATTTCTTATAGTACAATAGTACTTCATCACAAACATACACTACAACTTGTTCAGTCAATTCCCCACTGATGCATATCCCCTTAGTTTCCAGTTTTTTGCCTCCAAAAAAAATTGTTATAATTTTTACATAGCTGTTATAAATATTTTTGTACATAAGAGAATGACTACTAAATCTTGGGAGAAAACTTCTTTTGAATATTTCAGTAACTGCACAAGTGAAACATTATTTTAATTTAGAAGTCACAAATAAGAAATTCTTTTTGTAGGTTGTACAGATAAATCTTTCTGAAGCATCTTCCTGGAAAGAGCCATTAAAGCAATAAAAATGACTAGTCTTCTATTTCAACTGAAAGCCTTCATCTGAAACAGTTGTTAGAATTTGCTCTGAGATGCTATATTATGGAACCATACAATAGGATGAATTGACTTTGGAGGAGAGCAATTAGTTTTAGTCATCTCAAAGTTGTTAACATAAAGACATAAGTAATGTGTTACACAACAAGTGGATAACTGGAAGATAAGTTGGTAACTGATCTTGGTTTGAGTAGGACATTGATTTTTCATGAATGAATGAGTTTATAACAGACCTCAGAAATAAATCTAACGGGAAGAAAGATGTTGATCTAAAAATTTAGCATTAAATTTAAAAGGAAATTTTAAAGAACTTCCTTTTCTCTTAAGTCACATAAAGAATATTGATTCTTCTCTAGGGGAAAGGAATGTATTTAAAATAAATAAATAATGAAAGAAATGTAAACACTGAATACTCTTTCAAGTATTACCTGCAAGTCTAATGATGCTTTCTATATGCCTTCATTGATGATAACCTAATGTTCTGTAAGGATGAATCATCTATGGAATACTTTGTTATGTCATTTTAGTAGGCCAGCCATGACTCAAGATGGTCTGGTAATTCAGATGGGAAATAGGAACAAAATGAGCACTTTAGAAGTTAACAAATGGAGATTTACTTAACCATATGAGGGGAAGGATATTCAATGATGACTGAACAGTTTTCTTTTAGCCTCCTTCAGCTGCTTTCATGCCTGTGGGAGCAAATTGTTCTCATCTGCTCATTTCACTGAGAAAAGTCATCACATGCTTGTGATAAACATCCCCCCCCCAACTCACTGACCTATAACCTATTGGTTATTATATACCAATAATATATTACACACATAATAATAATTTAAATAGATATACTATATCATGTGCTATATAACACTATATAGTGGGGTAGTCAAGGTGGATTAGCACCTCTGATGTAAGGTGTGGCACTAAGAAATACAGTGGGCCATACCCTGGAATTTTGGTGTAACTAACAATTCAAAATTGAATTGCTAAATTCAATAGAATTATTATCTTAGTTAACAGAACTATAGTTCTCTTAATATTGCCTCAAATTACTTTATTGACATCTGTACAACTGTTAACTCATACTGAGTTTGTCATCATTTAAAAGCCCTAGTTTTTATCACATGAAATTGACACTTACAATATTCAATTCAAATAACCCTCCAGCCATTTTAACCCTTATTTAATACTTTTGGAATATAGCCCAGTGATTTTCAAAAATTTAATTGTTACTCCATGCATTCCCCTATCACCACCACAAAATGGCACCGATTAGTGGTTTCTGGATTATTTTAGAAGTCAGTGAAGTGCTATTGGAAAGCAGTTTTGAAGTTTGTCCATAAAGGAGAAAGAAATTGATTCAAAGACAGTTTCTTAGGAAGAGTAAAAAGCCTGAACTGAGTAAATGCAAATTGAATGTAGTTATTTTCTCCAAATCCTTAGTAACTTCCCTCCTTTCCCTATTGGAAAAAGAAAAGAAAAGAAAAAAGAAAAGACTGATCTTGACAATATTTTCTTAGTTTATGATTGAATATGTCTTATAAGGGTTCCTATAAGAAGAAAGAGCTTAACCTCAGAGTTAAAGGACACTGAGACTCAAGTTTTATCTCTGACAAGTTCAGTTTCTCTCTGTCCCTCCAGGTAACTTTCTAAAACTATAAATTATAGACCAACATAATAAAAAATTATTAAGGACCAAATGTTATTGGGCAAGTCTCTTCATATCAATTTTCTTATTTATAAAAAGATAAGGTTGGAATAGGAGTCTAAGTTTCTTATTTAAACTGTGGACCCATATGGAGTCTCATAACTGAATATGGGGGTCACAAAATTATGATTTATTATAATTAAATGTTTGATTTGTATACCTATTTCTATTTATTGTATGCCTGAGGTCATGTAAATTTCTTGGGCAAAAAGGGGTTATAAGTGGAAAAGTCTAAGAAACTCTGATCTAAAATTCCTTCCAGATCTACAACCCTGCTCTTTTATGGTCTATATATCTATTCTAACCCTTTGATTTTAGATGATGTTTATCAGAAAGAATTGCTCTTTATTAAATAGTACTTTGCTATCTTATTCACCTCTAGGTGTTTGTAAATAGAATATTTTTTCTTCATAGAATATATATATAGAGAGAGACATCAGATGCAGAACTTGAATTATTTAACATTTCCTCTAAGAAAAAATGAATATGATGAATACAGAGAAGCACAAAGTCTGCATGAACTGATACAGAGTTAAGCAAGGAGAGCTAAGAAAACTATATACAATAATTACAAAAAAGTAAAGGAAAATAGTAAGAAAGGTTAAAAGAAAAAAATAATCACAAAATATTTGAAAGGGAATATTAGAAAGAACAAATATAATTCCAAAGAAGAGATATGAGAAGATACTTGATTCCATTCTCTTGCAAAGGTGAGAAGTCTGTGATTACGTTTCATTGCACATATTTTCAGTGCTTTTTTTGATGTTTTGATTAGTTTTGCTTTTTTTCTGTTTATTTCTTTAAAATATTGTTTGTTCTAAAGGAATATTAGGAGAAATTTTGTTGATGTTAAAAAAAACTCAAAAGGTATTAATAAACTTAAAAACCAAGCAAATAACTTTTCTTTCAGTATTTCTGAATTCCCTTATAAGAATGGTTACAGAATTCTCTGACCCAGCCAAATATTTTTGGTGTTTTGTATTCTGTCCCTACCATTTCACAAAATTAAAGAGAAAGAATAGATTTTAAAATTCAGTGGTTCATTTCTCAGTACATCATTATGTTGTCCCAGTGTGCATCACAATGAAAATGACTGACTAAGGAGTTTGAATAAAAGTAAATATAGAAGCTTTATGTAAATCTGGTTGTTGAATCAGAGGAGGAATGAAATAGCACTAAGGATCTACTGGTTCTTTCTTTCATCTATAGTGCCATTTTCTCTAATCATTAGATACCTTATTGATTTTTCTATATTAGAACTTCCAGTTTTCCAAAAGTTATAAAAATTTTAATGACTTCTCCAAAATCCATGTGAGAAACCATCAATTAATTTTCTGGTTCCCCCCTCCCCCCAAATGAAGGAAACTTCAACTTCATCAAAATTAAACTGCTCTCTTAATGAATTTTTCAGACACCTCAACTTGAACACAGCAGCAATTGAATCCCAATGACATTATTTTCTTTACTACTGCAAGGAAAATTTAAATATACATTAGCTAAATAGAGGGTTCAAATGTTTCAACCTTTATTGTAGATGCTATGAAAATACATAATTTTACATGCTGTCTTTTTTAGGGTTTAATCTGTTGCCATGTCTATTCACAATATCAGAAATAGTACAGAATAGCTTGTTCTATGGCTTTTGGGCAATTGGAACAGCTGCTGCCCATCTATACAGTGACATTGGCCTGATGCCCAGGCCACACATGTGGTACAATTTGAAGGGTGCCAAAAGGCTCAGCTTCCACAAAAGTATATTTTCTACAGTCCTGTCATGGCACCTGAAATCCCCATTACTGGAATCACTTTTTAGAATTAAGGTCTCTAGAAAGTCACTATTAAAATACCTAGGAGGAAAAAGAGAGATGCCAATTATGCTTCAGGATATACCAGCACCAGACCATGAATAAATTTATCAGATTAATTAGCAATCATTTGGAAAGCAGAGGTAAGAGTCATTAGCTCATTGGAGCCTATAAAGGGACCTTAGAGGTCTAATTTAACACCCTTATTTTAAGAATACATGAGACCATGTGAATGAAGTGGATTGAAGTGAGAGCCCCATTGGCTCAGGAAACTTAGTAGTTCTGTGAATATTAACACATCAACTAATCTCTCAGAATCCTTCCAATGTTTTAACTATGCAATCTTAGCAACATTCTCGACTTGTCATTCTTCTGAATCCTATATATCCAATCAATTGCCAAATCTTGAAATTTCTGCCTTTATATGTCACACATGATTTCTTTTTTCTTCTCACACATTATCTCTTGCCTCAGTTATCATAACAGACTCTTCATTGATCCACCATCTTTAAGGCTCTTATCACTCCTGCCCATTTTACATACTAATGCCGAAGTTATCTTCATTTAGTGAAGATACAAACATATCCAGTAGCTTTCTATTATCTGAAGAATAAAATATAAATTTCTCTGTTTAGCTTTTAAAAACTCATATGACCTAATCCCAATCTACCTTTCTGTATTCATTGGATGTTCTACATTCTATGATCCAGACAAAATCACATACTTTCTATTCCTCATACATAACCCTCCATTTCCATGCACTCTTTCCCCTATTACTCATACCTGAAATGCATCCCTTCTTTGTCTTTGCCTTAAATGGTCCTTCTTTTCCTTTAAAATGAAGTTTTGGAACATCTCCTCGAAGCCTTTCCTTATCCCCTCATTTGTTGCTGCCATCCATGCTAAATTACTTTTTATTTCACTTTTGTATACATATGTTTATATATATGTTAATTTTTAATTTATGCCATGTATATGCTTATATGTATTTGTTTTCTCCTTCATTAGAATATAATCTCATTCATACCCATAGGGATTATTTCATTTTTGCTGTTTGTAACCTCAGTGCTTACTCCATGCTGGTACCTTTTTGTTTTTGTTTAGTCATGTATGACTCTATGGACCATAGCCCACCACTACTGTCCTGGAGTTTTCTTGGCAATGACACTGGAATAGTTTATCATTTCTTTCTCCAGTGGATTAAGGCAAACAGGTTAAATGTTTTGCCCCGCGTCACAAAACTAGTAAGTATCTAAGGCTAGATTTGAACTCAGCTTTTTCTGACTCCAGGTCCAGAACTCTACCAGAGTGTTCACACTAGGTGCTGACACAGTGATTGCTGATTGTTTGATTTCTCTGTTTGTTAAATAGTTGTCCCAAGATAGTGAAGAGATTGTGAAACTTGAAATCAAGAAAACCTAGTCTTGCTTCTAACACATACGGAACTGTGTGATACTGGACAAATCCCTTAACCTTCGGTGCCCCTGGCAACTCTCCAAGACTTTCAAAGCAGGTGCTGATTTGTACTGATAGAAACTTTCCTCACCCAAGTTTCCTACACCAGAAATGTCGAACACAATGCTGCTGTAACACTACCCTTTGAACCAGATTAAAATGTAATTGGAAAATATTTAACAAAATAAATAAAAATATAGTGGAACATAGCTACTGTTAATGTGTGTTAAATATTTAACAAAATAAATAAAAATATGATGTTAATATGTGGTTTTCTAAGTAATATGGAAAGTTAATCAGCTCATTTCTATTAGTTTGACACTACTGCTCTATACCAGTAAAATTACAAGGGGTGGGGAGAAGAGTAGCTGGAAAATGCTTGTACTTATTATCTTCATAGAGTTATTGTGAGGAAAATATTTCTCATACAGAGTCATGACTTTTATACTTATTTAGTAGCAGAATCAGGACTTTAACCAAAGAGCCAAATGCTCTTTTCTTTCTTATCAGGAACCTGGGGGAATGGAATGTTCACAGGACAAAAAAAAAATGTTAAGGGATATGAGAAAGATCCAGTCCTCTGGAAAATCTCTGGAAAGCATAAAGAATTAGAATTGAGGATGTCCTGTTATAGTGTGAAAGAGGGAGTATAAGAGGTAAGAATGATATAAATTAGGATGAGAACCTAAAACTTTTGGGTGCAAGACTGATTCTATGTACAATATTCTTGAAGTGTTAGGGTAGCAATTCCTAGTTCCAAATGATGTGTTTGGGATACAGCATATAATACTGAAACTGATATTCAGGCACCAAATGTTACAGTTCAGTCATGTGAAGAATTCACAATGGCCATTCTCTTTGGCAAAAGGTAGGTTTTTTAGAAGAGGTTACAGACAAAATGAAGAAATACAATAGACTCCAGGAGTGGTAAATATGAAATAGAATTGGAAGAGTATATGGTTAGCAAGGAAAGGGGTTTTAACAATTAACAATGGAAAAGACAAATTCCCTAGTGGAGCTCACAATTAACCAGGAGAAAAGAAATACCCCATGAGATGGGAGCATACCATTGACTGACAGGCTAAACACATAAAGAAGTTTAGCACCCTAAAAGAGTTAGTTAGCTATAAGGAGAAAGACACCATAAAAATGGCAGGCTCAACCCAGAGGGATTCAATTCAGCAAAGGTGCCATAGGCCATGGACAGATTTGTAAGGTAAATTTAACTTCAGGGGGTTTGATTTCTGACTGAACATAGGAAGGTAAGGGTACCCGCTAACTCCATAATGGATGATAAGGTTGAATTGATCCCCATCAGTACCCTTCCCTGCTTGCCTTCAGGAGTAATTTTATCAGTACTTATAGCTCTCTCTGCCAACCCTACCTAGTAACCCAGACCTTATCACTCTGGCACTTTTGTAAAGACAAATATAGACTGATTAATTTGATTACAAATGGTGACAAAATTCCACAAGGGATTGCCTCCAAATATGTAGAGTGAGTCATGGAGTTTTCCAGACTTGAATTAGTTTGGATTTAATAAGAGAATAACAACAAAAACTCTTGAAAGTCAATACAACTTTTGAAATGGCACATTCAAAATGAATCAGTTTAAGACATGGAAGTGAACAACATTTCACTCTGGAAATGAAAGCTGGGAAGCATAGTTACAAAAACATTTATTTTATGTTTTATTCCCTAGCTAGGGAATAAAAGAGTCTAGACAAGCTAGCCCTGAGAAACTGCTTGTGTAAGTTTAATTTAGGGTCTGTTGTGTTTTTCAACTTCATTCTCATTCCTCTTTTTTCTTTCTGTGTGCTAATTTACTGATGGGTTGCATATCACAGGGATCCTAGTCATTGATTTGGATCTAGAAAAAACTTTGGAGGTCATTTAGTCCAATCTTCTCACTTAACAGTTAAGTGATTTACCAAGATCACACAAGTAATATGTAAGCATTGACAGGATTTGAACTCTGGTACTGATTCCAAATACAGTATCTTTCATATCAATAGGGCAGGTAGATAGTGCCATAGTGCACACAGAATGCCTCATTTATCTTCCTAAAGTCAAATCTGACCTCAGGCAATTAATTACTAGCTGTGTCATTCTAGATCAATCACTTAATCTTATTTGCCTCAATTTTCTCATCTGGAAAATGAGCTGGAAAAAGGAAATGGCAAACCATCTTTGCCAAGAAAATCCCAAATGGGGTCAAAAAAGTCGACAGGATTGAAACAACAAACTATTCATGTCAACGCCAGTCCATTAACTGATCATTTTGGTAATAAAAAAAAAAAAAAAAGCACTGATTCTTCTGGAGTCAGTGCCATTGGTACTTTTACTACCTAAGTTATATAACTGCCAACTACTTAAATGACACAAAACTCCCTGGGATAGTTTCCTCCATATAAAAGGAACAAAGTAGACCAGATGGACTTTAAGATTTCTTCCAGCTCTAAATCTATAAACCTATGTATTCAGAGAGAAATGCTCTCAATTCGTTTATGCTGAATTTTCACGAGAAAGACATATATAACTATATCCTAGGATTATTTGGAATTTTGATGTGTTTATTATTAAAATCAGGGTGGCTAGAGACATGTATTTCATTACTCTGGTAGTCCATTGTTCTATATAACTTAGACCTCATTCATTTAACTGTCAATCAATTGTAGATATTTCTATTTCTTAGTTTTTTTTTTTAACTGAATAGGAGTAAATAACACTAAAGTAATCCTAGTACTAGATAGATGATAAAGTTAGCCCTCCCAGTCCTCCTTTCATTCATGGAAACGATCACCCAGGAATAAAGATATTTGAGTATGTTTTGCCTTTCTTTGGGTTTTCTTTAGCTTTCTTCTCCTGAGCCCAAACCAGAATTCCTAAATAGATTTTGAAAACAGAAGTCTTTATATAGATGAGCATGAATAGAAGGTACTCATTGCCATTCAGGGCATAAATAAAAATGAGGAGGCAACCTAATCACTAAGTGAGTGGAAAAAAAAAAGAAAATCGCATCATAAATCTCTGAAGTTGTCCCCTATTTACATAAGCAGTAGCAAACAGTTCCTGTACTGCCTAAATAATGAAAATAAAAACTAGGAGAGGCACCCTTCATGTATCTTAATGAAATATTGCATATAATAAGCATGAAATAAAAAGCCTCATTGAACAGATCTAGACTAGTCAAAGAAAATATAAATAAATGCTCACATATGCATAATGCATAGGTGTTAAACATTTCCTTTGTGTATGATGCTTTGAGCAAAGTTTTCAGGATTTTAAAAAAAAATAAGCATACAAATCCCTGAAGGCCTATTTCTCATCTTGCAATGCATTTGACAGGATCTGATCCCAGGGAGGTGGGGTTCCCAGTGGCTTTTCAGTGTGGACCACACAACAAGATTAAAAGTGAATTCTGCTTAGCAATAAGTGAATGGGTAGAGGGAGCTATTTTCAGAGAACACTTAGTTCATGTTCTTTACCCTGGCTCCCTATAATTATGATATATCCTATTTACTTTGTTAGAAATGTTCAGGCACTGATCATTTGTGGCAAGCCAGGCTACAGGGAGTGTTAATATCCTCTTCCCTTCAAGATAAGGATATTAAGACTCAGAGTTAAAATAATTTTTGAATCATCATCATCAGACAATCGTGGAACCATAATGATTAATATTACAGTCAATGCATAGTGCTTTAGAATTTATAAAATAATTCTCCTTTTGAGAACCTGGGGAAATCACAATGGCGATATTATTATTTAACTGATGTAGAAAACTTTTGGGAGGATGTGATTTATTTGACCAAGATAACATGGAGAAGTCAGAATTTGAATTCATGTCTTCTAATCTCAAGTCCTTTACTGCTCAGATTTTATGGTTTCAATGTCCAGTCTCAGTTCATTATATTATTAAAAACCTCAGATCTTAGGGTTCCTACCAGTATTTTTTCCAATTAAAAATTGATTAGGTACCCGCTGGATATGAAGCACAATACTAAGAATACAATTTTTTTTTTTAATGACACAGACCCAGCCTTTGAAGAGTTTACTTTTTTTTAATACTGGTTCAAAGAGTTTACCCCCACCCAGTTGGAGGGAAGGTAGAATGAAAAGAAAGTAGGAAGGGGAAGAGGAAAATATACACATAGTTAATTAAAATGTAGAGCATCAAGGGGGCAAAGAGATAATCCATACAAAGAACTCTTAAGAGAATTTGAGGAGTGTGAGAACATTCTCTTTCATTCTCTGTCTGTTTGTCTGTCTGTCTCTCTCTCTTTTTCAGCAATCAGGGTTAAGTGACTTGCTGAAGGCCACTCTGCTAGTAAAGATCTAAGGCCACAAATAAACTCAGGTCCTCCTGATGTCAGGCCAGAGCTCTATCTAATGTGCCACCCAGATGCCCCAGAACAATTCTTTAAATGATTTCCTGAAATTAGGAGAGAAACTAGTTGATAACTAGGTAATTACCAATTACCTGATCAATGATATTCAATATTGATATGAACTGTCAGCAAATAGTTTCGTGCAACCAATATACAGCTAAACTTGATGCATCCATTTAATTGATACTTCATTTTCTTCCCATTAATTATATCTCTTATTGGTCAGCTTGAACAATAATCTCCTTTCCTTCTAGATATTTTCTCTTTTCAAAATTCTAGAAGTTACTACTATGTCTATTCTTAGTCCCTGGTTAGGCTGTCTACACTATATGTTGTTAGCTACCTTAATTTTCCTTTGAAGTAAATTCTCCCTTCTCCAACTCATTTTATTGCTCTACATTTTGTTAGGTACTCAAGAGACTCAACCTGAATTCATTATTAGAGCTGGTTGTCATACAGACTTCCCTTTCTGAAATGCTTACCCAGGCTTAGTTTAGATTTTATATTCCACTGTAAACAAATATCAAATTCACTGCCTTCTCCTTTAAATAGTTTTCTTTTAGAAATGCAGGTGCCTTCTACTCCCACATGGATTATCCACCTTGAAGCCTATTGGCCTCCAAATTTTAGTCCCATTCTAGTTTTCCTGTTACTTCTCTGAGGTATTTCTTTTTGCTTCCGTGGGTGCACATTCAAGAAACAGAAATAATTTTTATGCAAGTAATTAAGATTAAAGTGACTTACCAAGGATCACATAGCTAATAAGATCATTTTTGAACTCAGACTCTAGAGCTAATGCTCTATTCCCTATGCTAGATCCTGAAATGCAAATAAAATTTAATATACTTTGAAGGAGTTAGGATTTCATCAATGTGGATTATTCTTCCATAGATGCAAAAACAGTTAAATAGAATGGTGTAGAGAGTGCTATAGTGTCAGGAAGACCTGAGTTCAAATCCTGCTTTTCCAGCTATGTGATCCTTTGAAGGCCTCATTCTCAGTTTCCTCATCTGCAAAATGAGAATGATAATAGTATTTACCTCATGGGATTGTTGCAAGGATCAAATGATCTAATATGAAGTTCTTCTAGGAAGCCTTTCATATACTAGAAAGTGAGTTCTTCCATGATATTAAGACACTACAATGGTATCCAATTTGTTGGTCATTAGACCAAATTAAGAATGCCAACAGTTAAAATAAGGTTTGTTAAATGGTCTACAAACTATGATTCTGAGACATCTGCTCTTTTTCCATCATTTTACCACTATTACCATGAAAAGAAAGAAACGAGCATTTATTAATCACCTACCATATATTTATCAGGCATTGTGTTAAGTGCTTTAACAAAAATTATCTCATTTTGATCCTGGAAGTAGGTGTCATTATCTCCATTTTCTGTTCCTCTATATATTAGTTGATATCATTTCTGTTACTATAGATTTAAAAATGTCTCTGGTTGTGAAATCCTTCATCATAAGCTTTTCTGAAATTAGCTAGTCTGGTTCTTGGGTATTTTCTATTGCTGGTCTAGACTCAAACATTTGACAGTGAAATGAATTGTTATAGTTGATGATCCACAAGCATAATCTCCAAGAAATCAGGGTCTCTCCTCTTTGACACAGCCCTTAAAAGAGGAATTTTGACCTTAGCTTAAGTAAGAATAAAATGATAATTGTTGCTCTGTTATATTGGACCCTTCATGACTCCATTTGGACTTTTCTTGGCAAAGATATTGGAGTGGTTTATCATTTTTTTCTCCAGCTCATTTTACAGATAGGGAAACTGAGGCAAACAGGTTTAAGTGACTTGCCTAGAGTCAGATAGATAGAAAGTGTCTGAGGTCAGTTTTGAACTAAGATTTTCTTGACTCTTTCCACTGTGCCACTTCACTGCCCACAGTGATAATAGCTAGTATTTTTATAGTGTTTTAAGGTCTGCAAAGCATTTTGCAAACATCTTATCAAAGGAAAGAGGAAAAGAACTCATATGAACAAAAATATTTATAGCAGTTCTTTTTATGTCATCAATTGGGGACTGTCTGAACAAGTTATGAATATGAATGTAATAGAATACCACTGTGTTGTAAGGAATAAAGGGGATGGTGGCAGAAAAGTCTGGTAAGAATTGTATGAATTGATATAAAATGAAGTGACCAGAATCAGAACAACTTATTCAATAAGAATATTTAAAGAAAATCAACTTTGAAAAATTTAGCAACTCTGATCAACCCAATAACTAACCACAATTCCAAAGGTCTCATGATGAAAAATGATATCTAGATAGTGAAGTGATAGACTTAAGAGTACAGATAAAATAATATTTTCTTATTCCTTCCTTCCTTTTTCTTCCTTCTTTCCTTTCCTTCTAAGATATGGCTAATGTGGCCATTTGATTTGTGTGACTATATATAAGTACTTTGTTTTTATTGCTTTCTCAATGAATGAAGAAGGGAAAAAGGAAGGGGAAGGAGATATTTGGAATTGAAAATCAAATAAAACAACTAAAAAACAAAACAAAACAAAAACAACTATTATATCTAATGCTCTATCCATTATACCACCTGGTTCTTTTATATATAATTAGGAGGGCAAATATTTTAGAAAAAAAGTAATATAAGCCAAATGTTGATTCCTTCTTTCTTTCTTCTTTTATTTATTTATTTATTTATTTTTGGGTTTAGTTCCCTCTTGTTTATGGGCAAATGTGATGGAGATGATAATATTATGATGAGATTTCCTGCCTGCTAAATATTCACTTCATATAGATAGTTAGATGGCAAAATGGATAGAGCATTGGATGTGGAATGAGAAATACTCAGAGCATTTGGCACTAATTGCATAATCCTGGACAATTTACTTAACTTGTCTGCCTCAGTTTCCTTGTCTGCAAAACAGAGATAATAATAATAACATTTACATTCCAGGGTTGTTGTGAGAATATAATGAGATAATTTTTGTAAAGTGCTATGACATTACAAGTTAGTATTATTATTTATATCATGGTAATTTTTTTTTTTTTACAATTTTGCATTGATCATATCAGTACAATTTTTTATTCTATTTTAAGGTGAACTTCATTTCCCATTTTACTTTCCCTACCTCCAATTCTCCTAGGGGAAAAATTATTGAATCTAAAGTCTAATCTGAGCTCTGGTTTATGCTGTGTGTCCCTGAACAAGTCATTTAACATCTCTAAGAAGGTTTCTTCTATAAAACAGAGAAAATAATAACTGTATAGGGTTGTTATAAACAAAGTGTTTTATAACCCTTGAATTATTATAGGAATGTGAAATACTTTTAAAAATCTAACATATTCATGTTAATTTTCTCCTCTCCTCTCTGATCTAACTGAAGAGTTTTTGTTAACAGTTTTTTAGGTTAAAAAAATTTACGCTTTGCTTGCTTTCAACAAGCTTCATTTTTTTTTTTAAAGAAAATGATATATCCATGGAATCTTTGCCTTTCATGCTAAGTGTTCAAGCAGGGTTTGCAGTTGAAAATGAACAGGATCTAAAAGAATCCATGGGTACCCAGTCAGAATATATATCAGGTGCTAAAAAGATTTTTCAGATTCGCTGCATGAGTTAGAAAATGAAGTGCTGGTTTTAGATAGCAATATTGACACTTTCAGGTGTTTGCTTAGAATGCATTGGTGTTTTTCAAAAGTCAGTACACGCTTCTAAGAAATTATTGTGTATACTTTTTTTAGGCTTTGGAGCAAATCCAAAAGAGCAGGTGGAATTTCATATCTCTAGGGGGGTATCATCAGACTCCTAAACTTTAGTCCAAAGAAATCATAACATTCTTAAAAAATTTTTTTAATTAAAAAATAAAAACCCCAGAGACCTAGAGACCTGAAGCTCAGTAGGAATAGAAAACTGCCCTCTTTCTCATGAGGCCTTTCTTTTAACGTTTGAATGGATCCATGTCATTATCAAAGAGGATATCCAAAAACAAAATTAGGGCTTTTTTTATTGGATGTTTTTGCTTTTCTTCTCAGTAGGAGAAACATCATTAGGAAGAGATGAACTTTCTGTAAAAAAAAAAAAATCTAGACAGGAAATAGGATAAAATTCCAGATAGTGATGTAGATATACATAGGAAAAGCCTAAGATTTCTAAGAAAAATTATAGAGAGTTAACAAAAGTATGCTGATGAAAGTAAAGGCCAAATATACTTTTGAGATAAAGTATCCTTTGTTTCCTTTGAAACAAAAGTTACTGACATCACCTTTTGCCCTGGACTACTTACTTCTATAGTTTCTTAATTGATGTCTCTACCTCAAGTCTGTCCACATTTCAATCCAACTTCTCCTCAGCGGCCCAAATGGTTTTCCTTGAACATATGCTCACCCTACTTAGAAATTTTCAATTAAAGGCTACTTGATTACTGACTAGCCTAGTCCAATGGTACAGGTTTAGGACTGGAATGAAATGAGATAACAGTTGACCATGTAACCCCCTAACAAAAGGAAGTTTAGTCAATAATAGCATGGCAAAGATATTCATTAGATGCATTATTGATTCATTTGGACATAGCGCCTCTTACTTCCATATTTACCACAATGCAGAGTCAAGACAGAAGAGTGTATTGATTTGCATGGCAATGAGGAGTCTGTCAAGCCTGAGATCTGGGTGGTTAGGAATTTTCAGTTCAAAGCTTCAGTCTCCTGGACCACCTTTGAGCATGGTTTCATTGCCGTTTTAGAGAAAAATTAGTCTATGTGGCAAGGCTCTTCCATTTTCTTGGGCCATATATAGTGCATTTCTAGCTGTGTAATGGGGCTTACTGCCATGGATCCCAAAGAGATTGTAATCATCCAAGAATTACAGATGTGGAAAGGAATTCTTGCCCAATTGTGACATAGCCTAGATAATTTCTGAGGTCCCTTAAAAATATTATGTTATTCTGGTGAAGGAAAGGTACATATTGATTTCTACCTATGATCATTCTCAAAATTGTGCAATGACTCAATATGGTTCATCTGTGAGTTCTTTGAGAGCAGGGGTTGTTTTGTTTTGTTTTCTATTTTTCTTTGTCTCTCCAGAGATTAACACACCAATTGGCACACTGTAGGCCCTTATTGCTTGCTCACTTGACCTGACTTATCCTATGGTTAAGTTTCACTTCTCTGGTCCTTTAAAAACTTCTGATATAAGAATCATTAATATAGGAAAATCTAGCAAGGCTTGGATATCTTGTTTATTCTGGGCCACGGGATAGAATACTGCATAAGATATATATCATATAAATATTGTTTTTTTAAAGATAATCTTGAGCAAGTCATTGTGAGGTAACTCAGGCAAGACTTCTGATGAAAATCCTCTGGGACAGTTTGCCTCTGCTCTTCTTCAACTCAATCAAGACTCTCACTGTCAAAACTCCTGGAAAAGACCTGTTTCTCTGTTCAAAACTGTCAGTATCCCTTCGTTTTGGGGCTGGTCAGTTTCTATAATGAAAACCTGTCACCCTGGCATAGGACAGAGAAGAGCAAAAATCACTGTCTCATCAGATTGCTTTATGCAGTGGTATACATACATATATATATATATAAATCCAATCTTTCCATCTTCAACAGTTATTAAATTTCTCTGGCTACATTATTGCATTGCAAAAAGAGCAGCCTGGCATGTACCCCTCAGTTCAGGGAAGACACCAGCAGTTCTTTCAAAGCTGAAAAAGAAGACAAAATATCCAGTAAAGTTCAGTTCTTCTTTATAGTTACAAATCAATCACTAGTTCCAGATCCTGAAATACTCCTTGGAGCTAGAATACAATCATCTTCAGATGGGGAAGGAACTCCAGCCTTCAGAGAGATATATCAGCAGGGAAGATCTAAGATAGTCAGTCCTACTATTTGATCACTCCCCATAGTCAAGAAATTCTTACATCTGACTGACAAGACTCTTTAAAGTCATTTTTTTTTTCATATTCAGTGATCCACAGACATGGAAGGCACAAATTTAGAATGATAGGATATAAGAACTCTTGAAAAACTTAAGTATCTTTTGGTATAGATGTTTGAGGTCTAGAGAACAGACTCACCCAATTCAAACCCAGGTTTGCTTTGATTCTAAGAATCTGTCTATCTGATCAATACTCTTACAATTAAAAAGATTAAAAATGCTTTCTTATGCTGCTTTTTAAAGAGCAATGAAGTTCAGTAAAGGACCTTTCTAGTTATTTAGAACAAGAAGATTCTTCCTACCCTTCATAAAACATTATAGTGGTTAGTAAAAAAAACTGGGGCAGCTCATAGTGTTTGGTTTTGTAGTGAAGAAAACCTTCGGGCTAATCATGGCTCAGGATTATCCAGTATTCAGGAAAATGGATCTTTTGTGACACAGGTCAAGTTGCTCAGCGTCTCCAGGTCTCAGTTACTTCACCTGTAAAGTGGGAAAGAGATCGAAATCAATGACCTTAAGATTTCTCTGTTCTTTTTTCTTTTAATTGACATTTTCCTTAGTGTGTAAAGGTACTGGATTTAAATTCTCAATCCAAAGTGGGGAAAGGAAATACGTGGGATGGTATTACTAGATCTGGAAAGAACCTTAGAGGTCATCTGGGCCAGTCCCCTCATTTGTAAAGATGAGAAAAATGAGATACAAGGAGCCGAAGTGATCAAGTGGTCACACTGACAGGATTTGAATCCATGCCCTTTAATTCCAAAGACAATGCTCCTGGACTTTCTCTCCTCTCCAATTAATACAGAGTATGGTTGGATCAGGAGCTTTGGGGACAATCTGTGTGCACTGAGGATCTGGGGGGAGGGGAGCGTGAGAATGAAGCCCTCCGCAAATCTCTCCCCAAACCCCCTCCCCTCCAGGCCTGGTGCCAGTTTTTACCTGCTGGGAAAGGGAGCGCCCGTGGCCGCCCTGGCGCTCGCTGCTCTCCGCTCTGTGAGTGTGTGTGTGTTTGTGTGTGTATATGTGTGTGAGAGAGCCTGTGAGTGTAGCTGTGCGCGCACTCGCTCCCTCCCTCCTCGCTTGGCTCGCTCGCTCGCTCTTTCCCTCGCCCGCCCGCCGCCTGGTTCAGACTCGCTCACGGTCTCAGGGCGGGAGGATCCGGAGAGAGGAGCCCCGAGAGCTCGGTGTGCGGCGGCGGCTGCGGCCACTCCGGTTCCGAGTCCCACCTGCTGGCGGCCCAGAGAAGAGGAGGAGGAAAGGGAAGGAGCCGCAGCAGCAGCAGAAGGAAACCCGGTCCTTCCTCCAGCTTACACCTACCTCCCCCCAGGGCTTTGAAATCCTCTGAAGCCCACCCCCTCCTTCTCCCTGGCCCCGGGTGGCCTCGTGGAAAGCGTGAGAGCCCCCCGCCCTCTCCCAGCCCTCGCCGGCCCAAGGCTGCCGCTGCTGCAGCCCCTCCTGCCCGCTGACCGTGACCGCCGCTAACGAGGGAGCGAGGCGGAGAGAGAGAGGGGCTGCGAGGAGAAGGACCCGGGCAGGCACCGGCGCCGACTGCAATGTGCCGGGGAGCCGCCGCCTCCTGGCCCCAGCCCCTCTGAGCCAGCCTCGGGGGAGTGGAGGAAGAGGACGAGCGATACGAGGCAGCTGCGAGCCGCAGAGACAGAGGGGAGGAGAGCGCGATCGGGAGAGAGCGAGCTAGCAAGAAAGCCGGGAGAGAGCGCGGGCGAAGAGAGGAGGAGCAGCAGCAGGGCGCACCATGCCGGGCTGGAAGAAGAACATCCCCATCTGTTTGCAAGCCGAAGAGCAGGAGAAAGGTGAGCGCGCGCGCCAGGGCGAGGAGGAGGAGGAGAAGGAGAAAAAGGAGGAGGGACCTGGAGGGCAGGTTCGGCCCGGGCAGCCTGCCGCGCCTCCATCTCCGCCTCCGCCTCCTTGCGCCTAGCCCGGCCTGGGACCAGGCAGCAGACTCGCGATCTTGTCCGATCATCGTTTTGTCTTTAAGTCCGATGCCTGGAGTCCTCACCCCTCGCTAAGAGGGGGGAGGGGAACCTCTGGCATGGGGCGGGGGCGCGCTGCTGGCAACAGAGGGGGACTCTTCCACTATCAACTTTTAATTTGGGGAAAGTTTTCCGCTGCGGCGGGCACAGCCTCCTCCACACCTTCCAGTCTGAGATGCTGGGGGGGCTCTGAGAGGTTTTGGGGAGAGGGGCGGGGTCTTTCCTGGTTCTCCAAAGTTGACTTTTCAAACTTTCCTCCTCCTCCCACTGAGGTCCCCCTCCATTCCTCCCCTCCGCCCCCACACACACCTTGTCCCCGCCTCTGGCTTTGGCAGCAGAGTGGTTGCCAAACCTAAAGTTGCTGGAGATTTCTCTAACTAGAAAGATGAGGGTGGGGGCAGGGCGCGCCGGGCCACTGCGGGTCTCGGGAGGAGGTGTGTGTGTGTGGGGGGGGTGCGAGTCGAGGGACCTGCGACTTAGTTGGAGGATTTGTGCCTGGGAGGAACTGGGGGTGAGTTAGAACCCGGCGCGATCCTCTTGAATTAATACTGCAGTATTTTTTTTTAATTAATATGTATTTTTTTAAAGTGCATGCACCGTGGCTTTGCGGATCTGTTTAGCTGCCAAACAGTTTAGTTTGCATATTTCTTTCCAGTGACTGGCAGAGAGAGAGAAAAAAAAAGTTGAAGGCCTCCTTTTGCCTCTTACAAAAGAAGGCAAGATTTCATTGAGGTCATTTTCGTAGTTTTTAGATTGTCTGAAAAAAAAAGCCAGGGAGTTCAATTCTGTAACCTGGAGGGATGTGCTTTTTGAACCAGATTTGCCTATTGAGGTCTACAGAGCAAAGGTCATGGAATCGCAGGCTCATAGAGTGAAACTAGGTTCTGTGACTCTGGATTCTAGATCTGAAGAGTTGCTTAGTGTTACCCATGTATATATGATCCTGTTGTCTAGCAAGAATTTATTTCCTGCCCTTCCCCAAACCTGGTTTCTAATAGAGTTCATTTCAGGTTCCAAATGGAATGTAGTCCTTTAAGGCTTGATGGTAATAGATAAGTGAGAAGAAGGCAATCTGGTGTGAAGATGGAAGAGCTAGCTGTCCTTGTGTAGTTGGATTATTTTATTAATGGTAGTTCTACTATAGGTTTAGGCTGTCAAAAGTTTTAAGCTTTCATAACAATGTTTAGTAATGATATGTTAATGTATAACCCTTAGTTCTTCTCTAGATGGCACAGACTGTTTTTGCTTTATTTGTCAATTAATCAGAGATTTCATTCTTTTCTAATAGTAATCTTTATTTGTGTTTACTAAATTTATATCTTTGTTATTTGGCATAATTTCTAGCAGCTGACCTTAAATTTGCGCAATCAAAAAAAACCCTATTTAGGAAATTTTATCTTTCCTGTTAGTAAATCTCATTTGGAAGATAAGGATTTCAGAACCAATCTCCCTCCTCCTCTCCTTCCCCCTCTCCTCCCCCAAGAGAAAAGCCTTGAATGTGAAAGTGTCAGGTCTGGTTTTGACTATTTCCCATCCCCTACACTTCATGATACACTTGATAGTAAGTGTTTCAGTTGTTTGCTGAAAACTTCAGCAAGACTGCCAACATGTTTTATAAGGATACTGAAATGGCTGCATTTTGGGATGGTCACAAAGTGCACTTGAATGTCTTTTGGAGAGATATGGTTACTTTGAAAGATGATCACCTAATCTGCTCTGTAGAGATAAGACCCAAATTTTTCCAACACTCTCAAATCTGAGTCAGAAATTGGGTATGCTTTCTTATCTTTGCTAGGAGTATACTGCTGAACATTTGTTACTAGATATCTCTCTCACATTAATGTCTTCACAGCCCTTGTTTATAGAGGTGAATTTCTAAAACAATTAGGAAATGCTTGGTTACTTATCTCTTCTCAAGATGTGCCCTTTCATTGGAGATTCAACAAATAACATTTATTAGATTTATTATTTTAATCTCCAGTCCATTTTGCATGTATTTATGTGTTGTGTATATATTTTAAAACAAACTTAGCCATCTTAATGGTTTTTAATGCCTCCATCAGTGCCCACTGCTTAAGCTTGGTTTATCATTTTTGGAAGACTTGCTGGGCAAAATCTTGTTATTTGCATTTGAAATCAGATTATGTTTTCCCTCTAAGGAAACTAAGGAATATTTTAAGAGCTCGTTAATAGTACTGATCTCAAATGGTAGTAAATGGTTTAAATGTTGAGTTTGGTAAGAATAATGAAGCAAAGGACATATATTTGGGGAGGGTATAGTTTGGGGGGGAGGGTAAGTCAGTTGCAAATGCTATATAGTAAAATTTAAGGCTCTTTCTTCCAAAATAACCCCGCTTATGCTTTTTGTAGAAAATGCCCATTTAGGCACTATAAAACCCATTATAGAAACTACCCTAGCATGAAGAATTTTCATGGAATTTTTATTTAGCTAAACCTCTTATTAAGTCCAACAAAGTGTGGCACAAGATACCTGCATAAAAATTACCCTCAATTCAGATTCTGTTAGGGTAATTTTAAGATGAGTTATTTTGTACATCTTTGTATTTGGGAAATCCATATTTTTAACTAGCTCATTAAAATAATTTTAATATTATTCTACACAAAAAAGAAGCTTTACAGTTTTACATCATAATTATAATTACAAAGTAGTCATAGTAACTTAGGTTCATCTTGAAGAAGTCTGTCAAGATTTATATGAAGAGAGCTATCACTTTTGTGCACTGTGCCAAGCACTAGAACAGTGACTGCTGTAAATGCTGTCACTTCCAAAATGACATGTTAAGACTTACCCATGTAAGATGACATACCATTAAAATTCAGGGCACATTTCCCTGCTCCTCCCCCAAATATTTCTGCCTGAGCTGCTAAACCAAATCTAGTTATGTCACCTAATACTCTTTTGTGGTGACATTTGAGCAAATGTTTTAAGAAAAGGAGAATGTTTCTGGAATTTTTTTCTGTTTGATATCCCTTCCAATACAGTTAGATAAAATAATTTTATTGGCTTCCACCTCTGCCTCATAGCTGAAAATGCCTGGCAAGAGCACAGTTAGAAGACTGGTTTCAATAAATAAGGATGCTGTTCACTTACTGAGTATTTTCTCTTTGGGAATAGGTAAACACATGTTTTATTTGGTTTTGATTTGTTTTGTTTTGTTTTTTTGAGTAGTATACAAAATTAAGGAGACTACTTAAAAGAATATTTAAATATAAACCAATAAACATACTTTCTGAATTTTGAATGGATTTGAATGAATAAAAGAACAAAAAAAGAAAAACCTTACTTGTACTTTCTAGAATATGATAGCAAATTAATTGGTGGCCTATTTTACACTCAGGCTAGCATGGATCTTACCGCCTCATAAATAGAGGACAGATTTTTTTTATATTGGCATATATTCATTTGCTATTGCAGAGTCCTTGAATTTTGTAATGTGAACTCAACCCCTCATTAGTTTTAGAGGTCTATTAATGAAACTTTTCTAAAGGATTAATCATAATGTCTGATTTAAAGAAAAATGTGGACCTCCCAAGAATTGAAGAGACAGATTAATTTTTCACACATGCAAAAAGACAGATGTTGCTTTGGAGGAATGGAATATTTGTTGGTTTAATTTGCTTAGAAAGAGATTTAGTGAAAGAAAGGATCAGTTGACAAAACTTGAACTTCTTCACTGTAATTAACAGGAAACTTTTTTTTTTTAAAGATCCCTTCCTATGTATTTTCTTAATGGGAGCTGCGGGAGGAATAAAGAAGAGAATCTGGAACTCAAAAGTTTACAAAAAATGTAAAAAAGTTTTTTAACTGTAACTGGGGAATATATTAAATAAATAGATTAAATACGATTAAAAAAAAAGATCACAAGCAGTTTTGTTAGTTTGCCAAAGTTATTTAAATAAACTCATCTCTCTGGATGAGTAGTTTAGATGGCTGCCTAATGGTTACATTTTTTATTTTTGTTTTTTGCTTTAAAAAAGGTTATTTTACCATAGTAACTTGGTTAGTTTCTTTACTTCAGCTAGAGGGACGATCATCATGGTATAGTGTAAAAAAATCGAGTGGCAGGTATTGGCCATAGAGGATGTAAACAAGTGTTTATTTTTAAAATATTCAATTTTGATTAGTTATTTTTAGTTAAAGCAGTTGTACTTAAAAGTAAAATGGAACATAAATTTATGTCTTATATTTAGTAGTCTTTTCAA
This sequence comes from Antechinus flavipes, assembly GCF_016432865.1. NCBI lineage: Eukaryota > Metazoa > Chordata > Mammalia > Dasyuromorphia > Dasyuridae > Antechinus > Antechinus flavipes. The sequence continues at coordinate 207,458,939 of NC_067402.1, forward strand.
TAAGAAATAAACTCTAATGACTTCCAAAATTTCATCAGTAATGAGAAAAAGTAATCAAGCTATTGATGTAGATAAATTTCCTTATTAATAAAGAGGTTTACTTGTTTAGGCATGTTGGTAGTCAAAATCCCCAAAATGAGAGGGATGAAGTTTTGTATGAGCTTATGAGATTTAAAATCTTGCTTAAATAATTAAACCTTCTTTCTTATTATGCTTTATTTTCAATATTGATTAAACAGCCAAACTACCAGGAGAAAGAACCTGGAAAAGAAGCAACTATAGCCTATCGAGAGGCATACTTCTTAATGCTTAAACTTTGAAGAATAAATTACAGGTTTTTATGTCTCTAAAATAACTTAAAGCATTCAAAATTTTTTGAAAATTATTATAGACTCATAAAATATTAATTCTAGGAGAGATCTTTAAGAATCTAATCAAAACTCCTCATTTTATTGTTGAGAGGATTGAGATCTAGAGAGATTAAGTCTTTTGCCCAAGGTCACATAGGAGGAGCAAAGCACCCAGTTTTCCTGACTTTTTTTTGGTCCAGTGCCCTTTTCACTCTGTATCATTGCCTGTCTTTATAAAGACCTATGCTGAAAAGATAACTAAATACATACTTTGGAAGAGAATCGAAAGCTAATTAGTATTGAGGACTATAAAGATAATTAGTTGTCACCTTAGTTACTCAGATGAATTCTTGCATTCCATTTGTACACCTTAAGAAACACACAATTTTTCAAAAGCTGGCACCTCTCATGTTATGTCAATAGGGATTTTCTGTCTCTCAGAAGATTAGAATAACTACTTGGTTAATATTCTAATATGAGCAGGCACTGGGTTTTATTTATATTCTGTCTCCTACAGTTTTAACACGATGTTGTCACACGATCGTTGCTTAATAATTATTTACATAAAGAAGAGGATTTAAAGAGTTTGTACTGTTATATGTTAAGATCAGCAATGATAACAATAATGTTCAATTTATATAGCAACTTATAAATAAATCAAAATATTTTCATATTTCTCTTTTTGTAATATATGAATCAGATATGGAGAAAAGTATTATACAAAGATGCTGAGAACTTCAAGACATGTTTGTGGTTCTCTTGATGCTGAAATCAAAATTCATATCTGTGAGAATAAAAAAGTCTGGATATAGTTCTAACTGTACCATGGAATGACAGTGGGAATGTAATTTAACTTCTCTAAATCTTGGTTCACTTATCTATAAAATGAGAGGATTGATTAGATAATCTCTATGTTCCTTTCCAGTTCTGAAATTCTAAGAAACTAAATCATTATGTGCTAGTCTGTTTCCATATAAAGGATTCCAAATGTAGGCTTAAAATCTTCCTTTTCATTATAGCTTCCTTGGGACCTAGAAAGGAAGAGGTAAATACATTCATAAAGAACTGACACACCTACTGTTACATGGTGTTTTTTTACTATCCAGAAAATTGAATGAGAAAGATAATCCCTCTATTAAGTTATGATTGTTACATATATGTATATATGCAGATATAGTATACATGCATACATATAAACACATATACATAAATAGTATAATTAAGACTTTATAGGTTATTATGGGTAAATGTCTTTCTCATCTAAACAGATTTTTAAAAAATCATATACATCAGTAGTATAGTCAGTTCTTTATGAAAGAATTGATCTGAGAGAATCCCCAGTCAATGGGGAAAATAATCAAAGCTGAAGAAGTCCCCAGTGTTATATCCTTATTTGTCTCAGGGGCATATGGGATGAGCACTTTCCTATAGAAACACTATTACAAAGGACAGTTAGCTTCGATCTCAGCTCTAACATTTTATGGTTCTTTAAGAGTATCAGTACATTGTGAGCATTTAACCCATACCATAACTTTTATAGATTGATTCGAAAATCTTGCCACTAGGTAAAACATGGTTCCCATGGAAAATGAATAGTATCTGAATTCTAAACAGCTAACTTTTAGATGAACTCTACTTTTAACCCCTAAATGAATTTCTAGTCTGCTCTAACTAATAGTTGTAGGGTTGTTACCATTAGTGAAGTTACTCTGGACCAGCCTTAGTCTGTTATTGTATGCTGCATTCCAAATGTAAGCTTAAAACTTTTCTCTTTCAATGTCACTTACTAGGGACCTAGAGGGGAAATGCCAAATTCTTTTGTAAAGAACTGATATTTTTACCGATGCATTAGATTTTTATAACCCAGCTGTTTGGATGAGAAAGAGGAGGGAGAACTGGCTTGGGTCTTGAGAATCATGCATTCACTAAGCCTAGCCAAATCTTGCTATTCCTAACTCTTCCCCAGTTGCAGATGTCTTGGTTCCTGGGTAGCAAGACTATGCAGAATAGTGTTTTAGAAGGCACTGCTTTTCCCTTTTACCCCCTTCTCCTCTCTACTCCCATATTGATACCCTGTCCCAAAATTCTGGGTGACCCATCTTAGTTATGACTGTTCACAGGGGAAAGATGGCAATTATTCTCTTGAAATCATTCTCTTCAAAAAGTTCAGACAGAAGTATACATGCAACATCATACATTCAAGACCTGACTCCTGGGTCTCTGTTGCTTGGTCAACAATTGATGTTATACTGTCTCCATTAACTTTTTTTTTTCTCACTTCTTTCTTCTTCTGACTAAAAAAGTCAGACATTTTGGCAAACCAGGCATACTACATAACTTAACCAGCTATTACTCTAGGGCCTGAAGTATAGAAGCTAGGATCTTGGGGAAGCACAGTTCCTATCCCTCTCTGCCCTGTTTCTTCACTCCTCTGCTTGGATTTTTGTCATTCATGGTGCTGACTTTTAATTTCATCACTTGTAAAACGAATATAACAATACTTTTAGTAGTGTTAAGTACCTATAGTTGTTAAAATATTGAACCTAAAGTCCTAAAGAACTGAATCAAAATCCATCCTGAGGCCTTATTAGCAGTGTGCCCCTGAGAAGTCATTCTATCCCCTTTCTGCCTCAGTTTCCTCATCTGCAAAATGAAGATAATAATAGTGCCTCTCTTAGGATTGGTGTGCTTATAAGTTGCGATAATATTTGTTAAACACTTTGAAAGCTTAAAGCACTTATATGAATGCTAGTTGTTCATCATCATTGGTACTGTTAAGTGTTATGTAAATGCCACTTGTTATAATTATTGTTATTATTGCTATTATATTGGATAACACCTCAAAGTCATAATGAGTTCTTGATTTCCTCTTTTGGGGAAGGTATGGGGACATGAAGTTAATTTTGAAGCAACAAGGAGAGAGGTAATATAATTACAAATTTGGGGTTCCCCACAGCTTCCTTATCCTTTGGCATAACAAACTTTGGCATTCCTTCCCTTTCACCCTTTTCCAGTAACAATCTCTAAAGAGATTATTGAGTCACTTTTCTACCTTTGGAGAGAATACTTAGAAGAGTGGGTTACACTACATAGAGTAGATACTTAAATATTTATTCAGTTGAATCAGTGATCAATTACATGATTATATATATCCTTCATTTTGTACAAGAGCTGAATAAAAAAATAATTATTTTTTGAAAATAAAATATTTTAAGTGCATTTCAGTTGTAAATGCTTTTTGAAAAAGAACTAGCATCCTCTAATTTATCTGGTTTGCAAATCTAGGTTTTCATTTCTCAAATTTACTGGAAGTAGAACTACCTAAAATTAGTACTCAATCAGCTGAGTCACATGTCTGAGTCACAGTTTAGCCCTTAAGTTGGGACCTTTAACTTTACATAGATAGATAGGTAGACAGACAGATAGATTATTGTATTGCAATATTGTTGGTTTTCTTTGTAATATAATGTAAACTATGTATTGGTTTAAAAAAATCTTATTCTGAAAGAAGATTCGTGGGCTTCAGGAAACCGTGAAAGGTGGAGTATAAATGAATGTCTTTAAAATATGTAGCAGAAATGGATATATTTTGTACCAGCGTAGTATTTGGAGCCCTCAGCATCTTTGATGTTACTGTTAATGTTCTCTGTGTAATTAGCAGAGAACTGGTAGGTCAAAAGCTTTCCTTGTTCATCTGTAAAATGAGGGGGTTGGAACTAGATGGTCTCTGAGGTCCATTCCAATTTAAAATGTATGTTTCTATGATCTTCAGTCCCTCAGCAGTTACTTCTTGTCTGGTTTTTTTGATTTCTGTCCTTTCTTGATCTTCCTGGAAGCATGTAAGTGATGGGGGGCTCCTTGTTGGAGAAGAAATGACACATACCAAGTCCCAAAGGTGACTCTGAACTTTGAAGCCCATCTCTGCCAATGAACCCTTTGTTGGAGAGCACTAAGCTCTGCTACTGTTGGCAGGGGAAGTCTCTAGAGTGCAGTCATTGGACCATTCTTCTCCTTTCCCCCCATCTCCCTACAAGAATCTTAGTTTACCATGTGTGAAATGGTTCCACTGAAGCTCTACAATTGAATAGTAATATTCTAGGGGGAATTATTTCTTATTGGATAGAAAAACAGACTAGATGACTTCTAAACCACTTTCCCTAGCACCAGAGATCCTTTTCTAAAGTTGGATTCTTACCTATATTTGTTGCTATATTAGAAATAGGAAGAATATAATGCATGTGGAATCAAGCTCAAATTATGCTAGTAACATTTAGTTTTTATAAATGTGGACAAGTCACTTAATCCTTCTAAGCCTTAATTTCTTGGTCTGTAAAATGGATATCCTGTAGAGCACAGAGATAATGCCTCTTTTTTTTTATGAGAATTGAATGACATAATGTATATAAAGCACTTTGAAAATCTTAAATCATTAAATACTATTACCTACCTTCCAGTGGTGTAAAATAGAATTGACAGGTCTTAGTTCTGTTTTTTTTCCTATTGTCTCATGGGAAGCTTATGGGATGATATGGACAAGTGTTGCACATGATGGATGGGTATGGATGACCTTTGTTACTAAATGGCTGTGATGTGATGAACTCACAGAGATATATAAGTATTTGAGAATTTTTATAATTCTATTAAGTGGTATTTTAAAGAGGTGAATTAGTGGGAGAAACAAGAAGATTCAAATCCTGGACTTTTCCTTTTCAGTTCTATACTATGTTTCATAAGACACTTTCCCCAAACCTGTAATTAAGATGCTTTATGTGAACCATATTGATAGCCATGAACTAATTACACCTAATTCTCTCTACTTTGTAGTGTTTATAAATTGCTAATTTTCAATCCATCTTATAAAATACGTCCTCAAAAGCCCAAAGGAAAATCAAACTCTGTATAATCTTTGATCTTGCAATACCATTATTAGGTCTATATCCCAAAGAGATCACAAGAAAAGAAAAGGAGATACATGTGCAAAAATATTTGTAGCAGCTTTTTGTGGTAGCAAAGAAATGGAAATTAAGCGGATGCTCATCAATTGGGGATTGGCTGAACAAGCTGTAGTATATGGGATGTAAAGGAACACTATTATGCTATAAGAAATAATAAGCAGGTGGCTTTTAGAAAAACCTGAAAAGACTTACATGAACTGATGCTGAGTGAAGTTAGCAGAACCTGAAGACATTGTACACAGTAACAGCAACATTGTACAGTGATCAACCATGATAGATTTAGCTCTTCTCAACAATACACAAATCCAAGACAATTCCAAAAGACTTGTGATGAAAAATGCTGTCCCCCTTCAGAGAGAAAACTATAGAGTTTGAATGTAGATCAAAGCATACTATTTTCTCTTTATATATTTTTCTTTCTCATGATTTTTCTTTTTTGTTGTGATTCTTCTTTAATAATATGACTAATTTGAAAAGATATTTAACATGATTGTCCATGTGAAACATATCTATTCCTTGCTGTCTTGGGGAGGGGGAAAGGAAGAGAGAAAAATTTGGAACTTAAAAATCTTACAAAAATGAATGTTGAAAATTATCTTTACGTGTAATTGGAAAACATACTATTAAGTGGGAAAAATAAAATTAGAAATTCATATATTTCCTCAAGACAACTTTAACTTAAAGAGAACACTACTGTCTGGAAAGGCAACATGATGTAATTGAAAGGACATAGAATTTGCAAATAAAAGATGGATTAATGTCTGACTTCGTCATTTATTGGCAGCATGACTTTTCCCAATACATCACTTAACCTTCCTGAGTGTTAGTTTTCTAATCTGTAAAACTGGAATAGAAATATTTTTACTACTTAACTCTGTCAGCTGATTTTCAGAATCAGATTGAATTCTGTGCTGTACAAATATATTATTATTTCTGTACTTTGTTAGTTACAAAACTTTATCCTAATTTTACTAACTTTATTTTTATCTTCAAAAAAAAAAAAAAACCCAAGGGGCAGCTAGATGGTGCAGTGGATAGAGCACTAGCCCTGAAGTCAAAAGGACCTGAGTTCAAATGTGGTCCCAGACTGTTAACACTTCCTAGCTGTGTGATCCTGGGCAAGTAACTTAACCCCAATTGCCTCAGCAAAAAAAAAAAAAAAAAAATCCAGCAGTATTTTAACAGATACTGTTAAAATGTCTTGACTGTGGGTCATGTGCTGTTGTATAGTATGAAATTAACCAGGGGAAATATGAAATTTCCATTGCTGAACCTGTAGAGAAATGTGGGGTTTGTTCATTGTATAAAGAAATGTATGAAGTTATACTCTTTCTATAACCAGTTTCTGTTTAACCAGTAAATATTTGAACTAAAGTTCTCAGATGTAAGATGTACACTTTACTCTTCTGCAGCTTTCAAAGTTCATTTATAATTTTATATTAATCCATCTTCATAAAGAGTTTTATTTCTCATTTAATCTAAGATTTCTTTAAAACAATTAACTGGAAGAATTTTAAGTTCTCTCATAAGCAGATGAATAAATAGTCTCCTTGATATTTCTTGGATATACTGATTTCTCTTTCACAACTATTGAACTAGTCAGTCAGTGTGAAAATATGATGTAGAGATTTAAGTATAAATTGCTTAAATTTTTGTTTGGCTAAATAAAAAATCATCAGTTGAGAAAAAAGTTTATGAGGTGCATGAAGTTTCTTCCTTTTAGTATAGCTACAAAACGCAGTAGGAAATAACATGTAAACACAATAATTCTTTATATGAAATTTTAACTTCTAAAAATGAACTTATTTGGTTTTATAGAAAATAATTCATTTAGGAGGACATAGACTATTCTTTTCTAATTTGAAATTTCCTGGTGTCCATTGGTTATACCTGTTGCTACAAAAATTCTTTAATTACACAGAATACTGAAATAAAAATATTTCTGTTTTTGTGAAATCAAACACAAATCAGCTTACTATATGAGAACCCTTTTTAATTTTTAAAATATTGTATCCTGAACTTAAAAATGTCAAACAACATGAATGTTTCAACATACAAAGAAAAGCAAAAATGAGGATGATTATATGGATTGTGAATTTTTATGGACAATTTTGTTTTTCTCCAGTAATTTATAGTTTTTTTCCCTTAGAATTCATATTTAATTTGGTAATTCTAATGCTTCCCTGCTTGACTTTTGTTCCCTTCTGAACTTCCTTTCTCTTCCCTTCCCTTCTCTGCTCCTTTATCTTTTTCTTCTACTTTCTCTTTCCCGTTTCTATTTCCCTTCCTTTTTCTTTCCCTCTTTTCTTTTTTTCCTTTCCTTCCTTCTCTTTTTTTCCTTTTAGATGATTCATTTATGTTTTCTCTTCTTTCTCTGTCTTCCTTTTTTAGTTGTCTAGGTGGCTTTTCATTGGTCTTTAAGCTTGAACATAATGGTTATGTCATTTTGGGTTCTCCCTTAGGTTATTCCATTAGGATCATAGGATTTAGAGCTACAAATCACTTTGAAGATTATCTAGTCTAGCGTCTTTTATTTTATCAGGAAACTTAGACCCAAATGAGTTGGGTGCTCTGCCCATGATTCTTGGTGAACAACCTACAATCGCGTCCTAATTCTTGCTGCTTCAAGTCTCTCATTCCCTTCCCTATGAAAACATAAAAATGATTTACCTCAAGTATAGATTTGGTCTAATCACATCTCTCTCCCCTTTTCCCAGCCTGGTAAAATCCTTTGACATCTTATTACCTCCAATATGAGTCAGCAATGTGATGACATCCAGAGAAGCTAAAGTAATTTTAAGACATAGTATTCTAGCATCAACAAAGGAATAATCCTATGATATTATAACTTCCTCAGACCCCAGGATATCAAATTTTTAAGAGGATATTGGTTATTGGAGATCATCAGAGATGATGGTGATGATGTTATTTACTTGTTTTTCAATTGTATCCAAATCTTTGTGACCCCATTTGGAGTTTTCTTGGCAAAGAAACTGAAATGGTTTGCCATTTCCTTCTCCAGCTCCTTTTAGAGATGAAAAAACTGAGGCAGATGGGGTTAAGTGGCTTTCGCAGGGTCACACAGCTACTAATAAGTGTTTGAGGCCAGATTTGAATTTGGAAATATGAGTCTTCCTGACTGCAGGCTCAGTATTCTATCCTGATTTTAATTAGCTGTGGTTTCCATTTCTGAGATTGTATGCTTCTGTAACTTCACTGGGGCCCATGTATATATTTTGGGAATAAAATTGGAAGAGAAAGATTTATATTTTTTTTTGGCTGAGGCAATTGGGGTTAAGTGACTTGCTCAGGGTCACACAACTAGGACTGGTTAAGTGTCTGAGACCAGATTTTAACTCAGGTCTTCCTGACTTCAGGGCTGGCGCTCTATCCACTGCGCCACTTAGTTACCTCAAGAAATAATTTTTAAATGATTGAAAGGTATTATTTACATTTGTATTTATCTCTCCTTTAAAGTTTTAGTTTGAGGATTAGTAGTTTTTTAAAAAAATTATACTGTTAAAACAAGACAGCCTTTTTTCAGCTATAGTTCACCAATGGTATCTTTATCTGGAACAGAAGTCCATTGGGATACCCAATAATGTGAAAACTCTAAGCCTAGAAGTTAAAGAAGTAGAATGAAGTATATTTGGGGTCTGTGGTTTAGAAAGAGAGACAGATTCTATCTGGTATGCCCTTTCATCATAGCAGCAGTGAGCACCTCACTGGAGTACAGAGCAACTGGTGCTCTAAAAAATACAAAATCCTTTTCTGACTGGTAAATAGCTTTTGTCAGGAGAGTTGCTCATCTAGGGGACACAATGGATAAAGCACTCCCTTCTGTCCCCCCTGCTCTGAGTCAGAAGAACCTTATTTCAAATCCCACTTCAGACACTTAATAGATTGATCCTGGGTAAGCTTAATTTAAAAACTTTAATTCCGTTGCCTTCCCCCACCTCCCAAAAAGACTTTAAAAAATAATAACTGACTTTGATATAACACTTTAACATTTTTGTTGTTTTTTTCTTTTTTATATTATCTTATTTGATCCTTTCAGTAACTCTCTGATAGGTATAATAGGCAATTTTATCTGTATTTTACAAAACAGAACAATGGCATTCATGGGAATAAATAACTTGCATAAGGTCATACAACTAGTAATTATTACAGGTGGAATTTGTACCCAAGCTCTCTTTCATGCTTCCATTACCTAATGTGGACTCTGAGAAATCATATGGAGTAAATTGTAATTCCTTCTGAAAATAGTAGGAACAGAGAAACTGAGAGTTTGACACCTGAATTTAATAGGACACTTAAAATTTTTTGGAAATTTATGACTTAGAACCAAAACAAGTAATCCAAAGTGAATGGTGAAATAGAGCACTGATTTATGGCATCACTTTCTACTATATGATAGGATTATTTTCTAGAGAAAAAAAATTACATACAGCGTCTGAAATAATGTGTAGTATTTAGAGAAAATGTGGTTAATGATTTCTTCCTTATTCAAATTCTGACCTATAATATTTGTGTTCAGATAGACCATGTTTTCATACCCATAGTCTTTATCCTACCCCCACTCTTGATCTTATCAAGATTAACAGTATTTCTCTAAAAGCTTCCTTTTTTAAAAGAGAAACATAATTGTTTTTTCTCCTACATAACAACATGTCAGTAAAATGAAGATTAGTATATTATGCCCTATTTCTCTAAGCCAATTCATTGCACTCTAAAAGAGTCAACAAAGAAATAGCCCTTAATTGAATAATTTATTGTTCCATTTATTATTTTCCTTGATATCAGGCTCAGGAAATATATGCATTCGATTTACTTGCTGGCAACTGAATCTGAAGGGTTGTGTAGCATAAGGATGAAAAAAAGTTTACACTCTGTGGAAAGCATAAATTTACTATACATTGCAGTCACTTTGTTTCAGAATGGTATTACAGTATATTCATAAGCATTGAACATTTTGATCTTTTATGGAGATTCAGATCCCAGTATCTACCATGTTTATGAATCATACTGAGATGTAGGCATTTGTTTGATGTAGTGGTGGGCATTTTTTCTCCCTCCTTTCCAACATGCCTTTGAAAACTAAATCTCTCTGACCCTTGTTAAATATAAATTGACATTTGTTTATGTCTAAAATGAGTTTTTTTAAACGAGTTAGTAGCTAGCTTGGAGGTTTCTCTTTCTACTCCACTTTCTGCCAGTTTTAGATGTCAGCATGCTGATGTTCCCTCAACTACACTAACTTTCTGCTTCCTCATTCAATTTGGCTTCTATGACCTACTCTTTCACTGGAACTGAATTGCACATAGGGATGGCTATACTCCTAACATTACCCCCAAAATCTCTTTATTTCATCTCTCCTTATGTCTCATTTCTTCTAAGCCCACCAAGATCCCTTTATATGTTTCTAGACTATTACTTTTTCCTCAATTTTCATCCCATAGTGAACCTATTTGGGTTCACCTTTTTGTGACAATGTCTTGTACTCTTGATTCTCTTCCTCCCTCATCCTCTTGTTAAAATCCAGCCCCAGATTATTCTCATTATCTGCTTCCTCTCTTCCTACTCATACTTTCTCCAAAGTTAATAGCCATCTTTTGACTCCTTCAATAAAATGGCTCCTCTCAGCCTCATATTAATTGACTTTTCAATGCATTTCACACCATTAACCATTCTCTTCTGCTGGTTAATATTTATACTCTTGGAAAATTCTAGTGAATTTGGAATCAGGATCTCGGTTCAAATCTCACTTCTTCCCAGGCAATATATGTGAATTTGGGCAAATCATTAAACATCTATTGATCTTCACTTCCTCAACTGAAAAATAAGGACTCCAGGGAGTAAGTAACCTTTAAACTCCTTTCCAGCAGAGACTTACATGAACTGATGCTGAATGAAATAAGCAGACCAGGAAATCATTATAAACTTCAACAACGATACTATATGATGATCAATTCTGATGGACATGGCCATCTCCAGCAATGAGATGAACCAAATCAGTTCCAATAGAGCAGTAATGAACTGAACCAGCTAACCCAGGGAAAGAACTCTTGGAGATGACTATGAATGAAAGTAATGATAGAATTCTCAATCCCTCTATTTTTATCCTCCTGCATTTTTGATTTCCTTCATAGGCTAATTGTACATTATTCCAAAGTCCCGTTCTTTTTGTACAGCAAAATAACTGTTTGGACATATATACATATATTGTATTTAACTTATGCTTTAACATGTTTAAGATGTATTGGTCAACCTGCCATCTGGGGGAAGGGGTGAGGGGAAGGAAGGGAAAAATTGGAACAAAGGGTTTTGCAATTGTCAATGCTGAAAAATTACCCATGCATATATGTTGCAAATAAAAAGCTATAATAAAAATAAATAAATAATAAAATCCTTTCCAGCCCTAAACAATGATCTTCTTGTCAAAGAAAAGTAATGGATTCTCCATTTTCATTATTTTATGATTATTACAATCTAACCATTTTTCTAATTAGAGGAAGGAGTGTCCAAATTGAAAATGTCCTCTCATGATCTAGTACATCACTCTCCAAGACTAGTCATTTTGAAATAAAAAATTACAAGAGTTTTAAACAAGGAATATTTCGTTGCCAAGACTGAACAGAAGTTCAGAATTTAGGTAACAGTTCAATTACCAGTTTGCTTCATCAAACAGAACAATAGTCACTTAAGTTTCTGTACACTCTTAGAGAATAAATTTCCTGAATCCATTCAATTCCTCTTTGACCATTTCTCCAAAGGACCATTCTTTCCAGCTGGTCAAAGATGAACCCAAGAGATGCTTCTGTTGGCTGAAATAATCAAAAAAGGCTTCCTTCTCTTAGATAGATATTCCCCCTAATCCCTTCTGAACATGAAGAAAGAGAGTACATCTCTTAGGTGAGTGGATAAAGCGATTTTTGATCTTGGGAAGTCACACCCTAAGTACCTCACAGGATCAATATGGAGAAAAGTAATGGGCCATTTTTTTAATTAATCAAGAAAAACTAATAATGATTTTACTTTCACATTAATCCAAAGGCTGAAGAATAGAACAATTTAAAAATGTTTTCTTGATATTTCTAAGAGGGAAGTTTGTATCCATAATATGATTTTTTTGGGCCTTTTGATACCCTTTTCTTCTTGCTTCCTTACCTCTGGCTACTACAAAATTTCCTTTACTGGATCATTTTCCACTTCATTCCTACCAATTCTGGGCCCAGAGGAGCAATAAGTAAAAGTTGTTAAGAGGCAAATTTAGGCTTGAATTTAGAGAAAACTTAGTAACAAATAGAGTGTCCAAGAGTGAAATGCCTTACCTGGAGAAGTAGTCCATTCTCTCTTCCTTAAGAGAGGAAGTCTCACCAGAAGTCGAAGAACCACTTTTGGGTTACTGGGGATTCCTTCATGTATAGATTGATCTATACATGAAAAAGCCACTGAAAATCCTTCTAATCTCAAATTCTGTTGTTTCTCTCATAACAATAATGGTAAATAAAAATCACATTTTGAGCTAACTCTATTCAAAGTTTATATTCACGTATTTATTGTGAATTGATACCTTTTTTTTAGAAATAAAAAGTAGAGTGGTTAAGCAACAGGTATTTATTTATTAAGGACTTACTGTGTTCCAGGTATCATGATAAACACTGAGCATACAAAGCCAAAAAGGAACTTATGTTCCACTGAGTATTCATTTCTTACCATATTTTGAAGTGGGAATAGTAATGAATTTATATTTTCACTGTACCAAACAGAGGTAGAGGGTATGGGATATCCCTTAGCAGTATGATTACTAAATCTTTTGCTAAAATATGTCTGAGTCATATGTTTTTTTCATTTTCCTATCCAATGAATAACACTTCCAGAAATCTGGGAACTCTAGCAAGCTTAGATCTTTTTGATTCAAGATTTCTGAGTAGCTCTGATCTTATCTCTAAGGGATGAAGGAAGAGAAATGGTGGACTCCTTTCTACATTCTATTTGCAATCTCTTGCTTAACTAGATAAAAATGAAATGGGTTTTCCAGTGATAGAGAATTTAAATTGGACAATTTAGACCATAAAATCTTATTATTCTACTCAGAGCCTGAAACAACTTGGATTCTTATGGTTATGATATATACATATATATCATAAACCTTTAATATGTCACTTTCTCATTACAACACTTCAATGCTAAATGATGATCCTGGATGGAACAGATACAGATTTATTTTCAACAGATCAGAAAGTCCAACAAACTGTTAGTTTGATTAGGCAATTGCAAGCTTAACAGCCCAGTAATTCTTTAGACTTCTTGTTTTATATGCAGTAAAGACAGCAATAATATAATTAAAATTCAGAAAATGGCTATTTAGGATAATAGCTTTTTTCCTTTTTTCCTCTTTTAAAGGAAGATGAGGGAATTTGAATCTGCAAATTAGTTATGTTTCCTGTAGTGAGGGTGCTGTGTTTCCAACTGAACTTTAATTATGTCCCATACGGATTTGTGAATTTATTTTAGGTAATTGATTGTGTGGTTGAAATGGTTAGATTGGTGCAGTTCAAGATGAAAGTGGTTTTGTATTTTGCTTGTTTTTATTTGTTTGAATATTAATTTTAATTAAAAAACCCAGATATTTTAAATTAAATTCAGGAACTCAAACTATTTTATACATAACAAGAAATGTAATGGTTTTGTTTTTAGCACAATCATCACATGTAAATATAGTTCAAATGAAAAAGAAGAACTCAAAAGACCTGTATGTCTCAAAGTCGCCCCACTGATTCAGATATAGTAAGGTTATATGAGAAATATTAAGTGCTTCCTACTTATGAATATTTGATAAATATAGTATTTAACCAATTTACAATTATTTGTTTTTACTGTATTCTCATATACTTTAGGATCTTAAGACACTCACCCCCTTCCTCTCCTTTGCACTTGTCCATCTCCGGACTAGCCATTTTCACTGACTGTCTACTATGCCTAGAATATTCTCCTTCCTCATCTCTATCTGTTGTCTTCCCTGATTTCCTTCAAATCCCAGTTGAAACCCTATCGTTTACAAGAAGCCTTTCCTAATCTCTTTAATACTAGTGCCTTCCCTCTTTTGGGGGACATATCTTGTTTGTATCCTGGACATATCTTGTTTGTATATAAGATTTTCCCATTGTGCTATTTCCTCTATTAGACTGTGAGCTCCTTGAGGACAGAAGTTTTCTTTTGCCCTTCTTTGTACTGAAATGTTTAGCACAATCCCTGGTACATAATAAGTGTTTAAGCAATGCTTTTTGTCTAACGATAGGAATCGTTTCATTTCTTCTACTTGTATCCCTGGCATCTGTCATACAGTAAGTGCTTTCTAAATGTTTGTTGATTGATCCAATGATAGAGGGTTGTGCAAAGACTGTCAAAATTGTCTAGAAAAGAATAATCCTACAGGAAGAGGAGGAGGATTTTTGCTTTATGTTAGGGTGGATAACATAATAAATTGGCTGTCCAAAATTCTAGCATGCTCTTTTAACTCTAAAGGTGAATATATATTTCTGAAATGTGATTTCAGAGCAGCTCTCCTTGGAACAGGATTAAAATTAATTGTACTGGGGGAAAAGGGGAAGGGAGGTAATACAAGATATTTGAAATATCCCACTTTTTAATTTAAAAAATAGTATGCAAACTTTTTTGTTTTGTCCAAACAGATGGTGCATCAAATTTTATGTCCCTATAACTTTATTCATACTGATGAAGAGCTTTTAATAGCTTTTTCACATTGTAGAGATTTAATCCATGTTCTCAATGGTGACTTTTCCCATTCTAGATGGAAAAAGAACACAGGATTAATTTTTCTAGTGTTCTAAAATGAATATAAATATCTTATTATAAATTAATGAGTTTTCAGATTTTTTCTCTAAATATTCACCGCATTTTGACGTAGGCATTGCAATTTCTTTTGACATTATGTGGAGGTAATATGGTACAAGGGAAAGAATACTAAAGTTAGAGGTAGAGGAATTGAGTTCAAATTCCAGCTCCACTTCTTAGTACCTGCATGACTTTTGACAAATCACTTTGTGACTCTTGACCTCAGTATTTTCATCTGTAAAAATGAGGGGTTTGGACTATTTGCTCTCTATGGTTACTTCCAGTTTTAAATCTATGATCTTCTATGCTCTGACCTTCTGCATTCCAGTCTTTGTACAAGTTCTGACTACCATTGGGGGAAGAGGGTATTTGTTCCCTTTAAAGGGACACTTTGATTTTGAATCAGGAAGTTCACCTTTCCAAATTTTTTAATTAATAAAAAGTCTTGTTACACCCTCACTTTCCACTGTTTTGGCCAGAGTCAAAAGAGGGAGGGATCAATCAATCAGGATGAGTATGTGCCTCAGTTCCACATAGTTCCACAAAACACCAAGTCAGTAGATAATCTTAGCCCATACTGGCTAAATAGGTTACTATCTAAAAATATTAGATTGTTAGCTCCTCAAAGGCTACATTTTGCTCTGTTGACTGACGGGTTGGCTACAGTGACTAACAGCATCATCTACTTAGGTATTATCTTAATCAAGATACTATTTGTAAAAGCCTTGGCCAGAGTCTGGCACAGAGTAGGTAATTAATAAATAAGATGAGGAAGATGATATAGATGGATTGTTGATTAAGAAAATATACAGACAAATGAAATCATAGGTCTTTGAAATATTGAAAAAGCACGATAGCCAAGAAATAGAAAGTTGACACACATGTACATAAATATTTATAGCAGCTCTCTTTTGCAGTGATAAGGAATAGGAAACCGAGGGGATGCTCATCGGTAAGGAAATAGTTGAACAAGTTATGATATATGATTGTGATGTTCTTTTAGAAATGATGAAAGGGATGATTTCAGAGAAATCTGGAAAAAATTCATATAAACTGATGTCAAGTAAAGTGAACAGAGCCAGGAGCATACTGAATAAAATAACAACAGTATTGTACACACAAACAACTTTGAGAGATTTAGGAATGCTGATCAATGCAATGCCTAATTCCAAAGGATTCATCATGGACTATGTTACCATGTCCTGATAGAGAGGTAAAGGATTCAAATTATAGATTGAGACATGTTTGGGTTTTTTGGTGGGACATAGCTAATGCATGAATTGGAGAGAAAAATGGCAAATCACCCCTAATGTCTTTGCCAGGAAAACCCCATACATTTGTTTTGTTTAAATATACATGTTACACCTATTCAACATGTAAAGGATTGCTTGCCATCTGGGGGAGGGGGTGGAGGGAGGGAGGGGAAAAATTGGAACAGAAGTGAATGCAAGGGATAATGCTGTAAAAAATTACCCTGGCATGCGTTCTATCAATAAAAAGTTATTTAAAAAAATTAAAAATAAATAAATAAATATACATGTTACAGGAGGAAAGAAAGAAATACTGTAGCCCATGAGGTCCAACTAGTGAATGAAAATTGTTCCTAAAGTTCCATAGAAATGAAGCTATCATTCCAGTAGGATTTATTTAGTGCCTATTTTATACCATACTGTGTTAAACATTGGGCATACAGTTCTCGATTTCAAGGAACTTAAAGTTTGACAGAGGGAGAGAACATGTAAATAACTATGTACAAACAAGGTATATATGGGAATCCTTAGGGACCACTTCATTGGTCTACAGTCTGGTGAATTTGGAATCAGAGGATTAAAGTTGAATCTCAGCTCTGCTGCAAATGGTTTGTGTGATCTTAAGTAATTTCCTCAGACTCTATTGTTTTCAATTTGTTTTCTGTAAAGTAGTGCTGGACAAGGAAAGTCCAATCCAGAGACAGCAAGGAAGCAGAAGAGCTACAGTTCAAAATCAGATCCTCACACACTAAAATCCAGTATCTTTTCAGCCACATCAATCAAAGTATTTCATATCATAAAGCCAAAAAGTTAGGTTTTTTGGTAAGTTTCAGGTCATCCTTATATTTCAGGAGATGGATACAATTGCTTCCTCTTGACTGCTTGATTATAGTTCCAGGTCACTTCTGCTATTTGCATATAGTTAAAATAGGGAGCATTTTACTTGATAGAGAAGACGACCTTGGTTCTGGAGTCAGCTTGCCATCTGATGAGCTGATTGTTAACTTTTTATACTTATACTCAGAAATTGGTAGATAGTGCAAATCAGGGTGTGATTTGTTATTTTGATATTTGTCTAGACTTAGGAAAGTGATGAGGAAAATGTTAATGATGCAGATTAAGCTTAAAAGCATGTAGTATTCTGGAGAGCAATTTGGAACTATGCTCAAAAAATTATCAAAATGTGCATACCCTTTGATCCAGCAGTGCTACTACTGGGCTTATACCCCAAAGAGATACTAAAGAAGAGAAAGGGACCTGTATGTACAAGAATGTTTGTGGAGGCCCTGTTTGTAGTGGCTAGAAGCTGGAAAATGAATAGATGCCCATCAATTGGAGAATGGCTGAATAAGTTGTGGTATATGAATATTATGGAATATTATTGTTCTGTAAGAAATGAACAACAGGATGATTTCAGAAAGACCTGGAGAGACTTACATGAACTGATGCTGAGTGAAATGAGCAGGACCAGAAGATCATTATATACTTCAACAACAGTACTATATGATGATCAGTTCTGATGGATGTGGCCCTCTTCAGCAATGAGATGAACCAAATCAGTTCCAATAGAGCAGTAATGAACTGAACCAGCTACATCCAGGAAAAGAACTGTGGGAGACGACTATGAACCACTACATAGAATTCTCAATCCCTCTATTTTTGTCCACCTGCATTTTTTATTTCCTTCACAGGCTAATTGTACACTATTTCCAAGTCCGACTCTTTTTGTACCGCAAAATAACTGTTTGGACATGTATACTTATATTGTATTTAATTTATACTTTAACATATTTAACATGTATTGATCAATCTGCCATCTCGGGGAGGGGGTAACGAGAAGGAGGGGAAAAATTGGAACAAAAGGTTTTACAATTGTCAATGCTGTAAAATTACCCATGCATATAACTTGTAAATAAAAAGCTATAATAAAAAAAAAAGTATGTAGTATTATAGTGGAGGAGGGGAGTGTCAACTGTTAAATATTTACCAACATACCTAGTACTGGTTGTGTATCTATGTGCAAATCACTTAATTTCTCAGTACTCTCATGCAATTCTGTAAGACTCTTAAATTGTTAAAGAATTACTGAAATGCTTTGGTTAAAAGAATTTAGCCCTGGGAATTCCCATATCAGAGACCAAAATTCAGTGGACCTCACTCTCCCTCCGTAACAGGAAACTTTATACAAATATCTGTATCAGTCAGTGTGTTGTGGGTAGACTTTATGTTCTTTATCTTTTATTTTTATATGACCTTCATTTCCAAATGAGAACTATTCAGCAAAACTACCCAGTGTACAAAGTTGGACAAAATGTATCATGTTTCACACCCATTGCCCTCCATTTCTGCAAAGAAATAAAGAAGTCGTATTTTCTAGCTTGTTCTTCAGAGCCATACTTTGTCCTTATAATTACTATAGAGAGAAATGAATTTGTCCTCAAATATTGCGCTGTCTGATTCATTCCATTGCTACTTGATGCCATTTTTTCTCCATGTATCTGTCCAGATCCATGAATTGAAGTTTCAGGTCAGTTCTTTAATATGCTTAGAAAATGAGAAAAAATAGCATCTTGCTGGGTCTCTCAGAAAGAGTAAAGCCTAATTCTCACTAAGATTGGGACCTTGCCATCTTGATCAAAATGTACCAATTTTCTGAAATATTTATCTTTCTATCTAGGCATTGGGCAGTTGAATTATTACCACCCCAAATCAGGTCAGAAGTGATGTGTTTTCAGAACAACATGCACAATGAAGTCACATCCTGGATGGCTATCGGGGTGATCTTGCAACATTCTCATGAGGCACTGGGGATTTCTTTAGGCTTTAGATGTATTTGGAAGAGTAAGACTTTGGATTAGAATGTCTCCAAAGTTGCTTGCTAGCTTCAAAATCACAAAATTTCAGATTTGGATCTGTGGCCATTTAGTCCAATTCAGACCCTAGAGAGAGTATTGAACGGTCCTCTCACTCAGCATCAGTTTCACATTTCTCTGAAATCGTAACTTTTGTCATTTTCTCATGGCATCATAATATTCCATTATGTATTTATTCTACTATGGTTTGTTCAGCTATTCCTCAATTAATAGACATTCTACCTTTACTTTCTAGTTCTTTTCTCTAATAAAAATGAACCCATTGATAATTATAATGACTAAGTGTGGCCTGCAAGAAAAGATGGAGAAAAAGCACCTCCCTCCCTTCCAGTGCATACCTAACCAATACTCATCAGATCTCTACTTGAAGACCTGAAAAACAAATATAACCTTTAAAGGCCACACCTTTTCCATTTTCTAATAACTTCACTTGTCAGAAAGTTTTTTTCTGATATCAACCCTGAATTGATAGGATGGCTGCTTCCTTAGAAAGAGGAAACTTCTCTCATGTGAGTCTTTGCTATCTGTGCCCTAATACACTCAACAGAAAAATATTTAATAAATTACTCAGGATTTCATTAATATCAAACATCAGAGAACATGATGGGTCTTTTCATTTAGAGTGCTATTGATTACATTAGGCCTCTTTAATATCATCATGTCCTCTGTACTTGCATTATATTTTCTAGGAAAAATCGTTGTCTCTATAGCTGGCTGACCTCACTGCTTTTGGATTAGTAAGTTGAAACAAAGCATTTAAAAATCTGTGTCTAAGGAATGAACATCCTCATATTACCTTTCATAGCTTTAGTTACTGAAAGAGATAAGTGATAACAGATTGAAATTTGTTTAGAAATGTTATAGCAGAAACACCCTAAATAAATGAGATGAAGAGTAGCTGTGATTATATATATATATTATCTAGAGAATCAATGGGAATTTTGCAATAACAATTATGATCACAATAGTAGTATAACTTTGTAGTACTTTGACTTAGCATTATTTAAAGGGAATGAATTGGAAAGAAAAAAATATTAAGTGCCTACAGTGTGTCAGGTACTGTTAAACACTTTACAAATATTATCTCATTTGATTCTCACAACCTCTCTGGGGAGGTATATGCTATTATCCCCATTTTTCAGATGAGAAAACTGAGGTGTGCAGGTTAAGTGATATAGTCAGAGTCATCCAACTAGGAAGTATCTGAAGCTGAACTTGAAGTTTGAAGCCTTCCTGACTCTAGGACCAGTGCCTTTAGGAAAGAAGCAGCTCTTTTTGTTGTGGCTAAGAATTGTAAATTGGTTGGAATTATGCTCAAAAAGTTATCAAACTGTGCATACCCTTTGATCCAGCAGTGTTTATAATGGGATTATATCCCAAAGAAATCTTAAAGGAGGGAAAGGGACCCACATGTGCAGAAATGTTTGTGGCAAGCCCTGTTTGTAGTGGCAAGAAACTGGAAACTGAGTGGATACCCATCAATTGGAGAATGGTTGGGTAAATTGTGGTATATGAATGTTATGGAATATTATTGTTCTGTAAGAAATGACCAGCAGGATGAATACAGAGAGGACTGGCGAGACTTACATGAACTGATGCTAAGTGAAATGAGCAGGACCAGGAGATCATTGTACACAACAACAAGAAGATTATATGATGATGAATTCTGGTGGACATGGCTCTTTTCAACAATAAAGTGATTCAGGCCAGTTCCAATGATCTTGTGATGAAGAAAGCCATCTACACCCAGAGAAAGGACTGTGGGAAATAAATATGGATCACAACATAACATTCTCACTCTTTTTGTTGTTGTTCGCTTGCATTTTGTTTTCTTACTCATTTGCTTTCCTTTTTGGTCTGCTTTTTCTTGTGCAACAAGAGAATTGCATAAATATGTTTACACATATTAGATTTAACATATTTTAACATGCACAACATATATTGGATTGCTTGTCATCTGGGGAGGAGGTAGGGGGAAAGGGAGGAAATCTGAAACACAAGGCTGGATCAGTGTTGAAAAATTATTCTTGCATATGTTTTGAAAATAAAAAGCTTAAAAAAAAAAAAGAATTGGTAATTGGGGGGATACCCATCAATTGAATGCGCTGTAGTATATGTTTGTAATGGAATACTGTTGGGCTTAAGGATTTTCAGGAAAATCTTGAAAGACTTACATCAACTGATGCAAAATGAAGTGAGCAGAACCAGGGGAACATTACACATGGTAACTGCAATACTGTACAATGAACAAATGTGCATGATTTAATTATTCTCAGCAATACAATGCTAAGACAAGACAATACTAAAGAATTCATGATTAAAAATACTATTCTTCTCCAAAGAAAGAGCTGATGATATCCAAATGTATCCAAAGCATACATTAAATTAATTAAAGCATACTATGTTTTCCATAGAACTTATTTTAAACATAAAACTTACTTTTTTACATGTAATTGAGGGGAAATTAAAATACTACTTTTTAAAGAAAGGAATAGAAGCCACATTTGAAAATCTATTAAAAATAGGACAGCCTATTTTTTATCATTTTTATTTTCTATAGACAGAAATATAAAATAAATTTTGAATAAACAGTTAAGCTTTGGAGTAAGATACATGCCCTCTTGCATAGAGCCAAAATTCTAGCTTATTATAAGAAGTCAAGTTGTCTGGCTTAATTGACTTTTGACTGGCACCCATGATTGGTGATGATTTAGAATTAGAGCTCAATTGTCTTTTGCAATTTGCCATGCATTTTCAGAATCATATTTGTTCTGACGGCTTCACAGTATCATAGAACTTCAGAACTGGAAAATTTGTTACCTTTTGATGAAATATTAGTTTAGTCCATGCCCAAAACATAATCTTAATCACCTCACACAATACACCTTTATTTGGAGACTTCTAGTAGGTGGGGTCTTTCTGGGTGGGACAACCCTATTACATTTTTGTAAAGTTCTAATGGTTAGGAAATAACAGCAGAATAAGTTTTATCCTGCATTTATTGCTTTCACTTCTTAATGGAAGTATTATTTAGAATTTTTAATATTAGGCATCATTCACAAAGCATGTCTAGAATAGCCATATACACTGGGAAGAATCATTTTCCTTTTCTTACCCCCTGGATTTCCTCTTCCTAAATCCCATTTTACTAGTCACATTGCTTGGAGAGTTGGAAGATTCTATTTCTTCAAGTAAAATGAAGATTAACTGAGTCTTACATCTGTCTTGTTCTTGCTTCCTAACATGCTTTGGGTGCCCCATTTGCCTCTAGGCCCTACAGATTCTTGGTATTGTTGACTGACCTACTGACATAACTCAAAGACCCCTGGACCTTAGCATTTGCCCTTTCACTTAATTCTTAGGATATCTGACTTTTTCCATCCACCTACATACACCTAAACTTTCTTTATGCTTTCTTGCTGGATGAGAGTGAAAGTCTTTGAGAACAAGGATTTCTGATTTTTCAATTTGTATCTCTAGGACTTAGCACAGTGCTTGGCACATATTAAGCACTTATTAAATCCCTTTTTCATTCATTCATATAAAAAGGCATATAGTTTATTCTTTAATGTTGCAGATATTTAGGAATAAGTATGGGATTTACTAACTTCAGTTATAACGATGCATTTTCCAGTAATTTGGAAACATGGTCAGGCAGAAAAACATAAAAATATTTTACCCAACTCTTATAAATTATATGTGTTCCGGGTCTTCAGTAGGTTTCTAAAGATCACAACCTTTTATGATCTTTACATTTTCAAGAGTTCCTGCTGCTTCTCTCAATTGATTTAGGAATAAATTATATTTTCATACATACAGTTTGGAATGTACAAATGGGTTGTTTTTCCTAACTTCATTTTTAAGTCAGTTGTTTGGAACTTGAGGGCAATTTTCCCACAGAAATAAGGCTATAAATAGTGGTTAGATTCCCAGGCCACCCCATAAAAACTTATTTATTTAACCCGTTATATGCCTAAACTATAGTACTAAATTTTATAAATCTGTTTAGAAAAATGTGTAACAATATTTCTATGGAAAAATACCTTTTGGGTTTCAAGTTGGAATATTAAAAATGCCCACCTCCCCATTGCAGAGATGATACTCAGAGGTCTCTTTCTACTCTTTCTAACTCCTGGCAGTCTATCTAGTTCCAATCTGTTGGTGACTTGGATCAAAGATTCCCAAGATCTGGTGATGGTTTAACCCTTGTAGGATCTAAAATAAGTGAAGAGAGTAAATTATAGGAAATCCAATGGATTGGGGGAAAAAAAGACTGAAGGCATAGTGATATGAATTGTTATTCAGTTTTGTTGTATTCTTCATGATTTTATTTGGGGTTTTCTTGGCAAAGACACTTGAGTATCTTTGCCTATTTCTTCTCCAGTTCATTTTACAAATGAAGAAATGAGGCAAACAGGTGAGGGATTTGATCAGAGTCACACAGCTAATAAGTGTCTGAGTGAGGCTAGGTTTGAACTCAGGTTGTGCTCCCTGTATCAGCCATGGTCAAAGCCGTGATACATTCCTTTTTTTCCAAGTTGGCCCAAGTTTTGGCTTTTCTGTCTCTTATTTTCATCACCTGTGACTTTCCGTCAGGAAGTTTTGTTGCTATTTTTCAATTAGCTACCATGGCACAGAATGTAGTTTCTCCCTTACTCATCTGTCCTTGAAGCTAGAACATGGTGCACTTTTGAAGGGTTTTCTAAGAATTTGTACTTTTTGAAACAACTGTTAGTAACAAGGTTCCCTCCTACATTTTCTTTTTCATGCTTTGCGTAGGCTATGTATGAAAAGACAGAAACTCTTAAGGTCCTAATCACCCAGGGGGGTTCATGAATGAGGGACAATCTGTCCCTGAAAACTCCAAAGAGTTTACTGCTGAGGGAAGGCTGGCCTCCATCTGTATTGTATAGTCCTCCAGCTCAGAACCCCTGTCCCTGGTCTGAGTCTGAGCTCCTTTCTTCTTAGGCTAAATTAGCCTTTCAAGCAACAAAATACCACAACTCTATGGATGATGGTCTTAGAGTTTGAATTAGGACTCACTCATACAATCTGAAGTTATAGAAATATCAGACTCTCTTATACCCACTCCATCCTTATACTTGGTGCTGAAATAATGCTTCCTTTTAAAGTAATGGATGGCTCTCTCTCTCTCTCTCTCTCTCTTTGTGTGTCTCTCTCTCTTTCTCTCTCTCTCTATTTCCCTTCCTCCTTCCCTCCTTTTCTCCCTTCCTTTCTCTTTCCCTTCTTCCTTCCCTCTCTTCTTCCCTTCCTCCCTTCTTCCCCCTCTCTCTCTTTCCCTCTCTCCCTCCTTCCCTCTCTCCCTCTCTCTGTCTCTCTCTTTTTCTCTTTTCTCCCCTTTCTCCTTCTTCCTCTCCCTCTTCCTCTGTCTTTCTCTTTCAATCCCTCTCTCTTTCTTCCTTTCCCCCTTCCTTCCTTCCCCCTCCCTTCTCTCTTCCTTCCTCTGTATTTATTTGTCTTTGTCTCTCCTTTCTTCTCTTTCTCTCCCTCTCTCTCTGTCCCTCTCTGTTTTTCTTTCTCTTTTCCTGTCTCTATCTTTCTCAGTCTACACACACACACACACAAAAAAAAAAAAATAAGGGCACTAATAGCTAGTGGGGATCAGGAAATCTCTCCATATAGATGGTGGGATTTGAGCTGAGCTTTTAAGGAAACAAGGGATTCTGAGATGAGGAGGCAGTTTATTACAGATATGAGAGGTAACATGTGCAGAGATGGGATGTCATGTTGGAGGAATGCCTGCTTGGTCAGAGAGTATGTGGAAATAAGATTTATCTGCATCTCGTAGAACAGCCAGGCTTAGAAAGCTTCGAGGACATTTTGTCACAGAAGCTGAAAGGAGATCTCTGGGAGTCATATAAGGCCTGGGGATGTTGCCTTTCAGACAAGAACTAGTAAAGGAAGAAATACTGAGAAAGGGGGCAAGAAGGAAAAAAATTAGCTGAGGGGATCTATTTTCCCTATTTTTTTTCTTCTTCTCCCTTGCTATTACCCCCAGGTTTTACTCCAAGGTAGTAAGTAGAAGGGAATATAGTTTTGATTAGAGGTCCTGAGTTAGTAGTGGGATCTGCAGTCAGAAAGAAAAATGAGAGGGAAGGGAGAGATACCAAGTGGTATCCCCTGGGAGGGTAGAGGTATTCTGTTTTTGGTTATCTAACTGGAGTTTCTCTTCCAGGGTTGCTATTCTTACATATCAACATTTGTAGGTATGCGTGTGTGTTTGTGTGTGTGTGTGTGTGTGTGTGTGTGTGTATGTGTGTGTATAATCAACCTATAAATAGATGTGTATTATTTAACCTATATCAGATTACTTGCTATCTTGGGGAGGGAGGAGATAAGGAAGGCAGGGATAAAAAATTGGAATACAAAGTCTTACAAAAATGAATGTTGAAAACTATCTTTATATCTATTTGGAAAAATAAAAACAAAATACTATTAAATTTTTTTTGAATAGATGTGTAGGGCAAATAGGTGGCACAGTGGATAGAGCACCAGCCCTGAAATCAGGAGGAACTGAGTTCAAATCTGTCTCAGACACTTAACACTTCCTAGCTGTGTAACCCCAATTGCCTCAGCCAAAAAAAAAAAAAAAGATGTGTATATGTCTTGTTAAGACATATCTATGGCAATATAGAGTATCTTTAGTTTTTAATAATAATAATACTAATTAATTATTATTAAATTATTAATTTATATGTCCATATAAATTATATATTTATTTGTATGTTTTGTGTATTGAATATATAAAAATATATTAAATATATATAATTTATATATTTATATAAATTAAAATTTTAATAATAATACAATTATCACAACATGGGGGTTGATGATCTGGAAAATCCATGTAAAAATTTTAGGCCCTCACTTCATACCAGAAAAGTCTGAATTATTATAATATTTAAAATATAAAATATGTTGACATCATACAACATTCTACCTATATTTCATGCATTTCTGAGTTTTTAAACTTTTTCTATGTTGTCCTTTGCATATTGTCTGCAGCTCCTGTAAAACTACTCTAAAATTCCTATTTAATTTCTCATGCTGACCTATAGTATATTGAAACTGTGATGGGGAAAATCGTGATATGAAAGGATAACTAATATTTAATTGATACTGCTATTATATTTGTGAAAGGCCTTACGTTAAAAAAACAAACGCAGTTGGAAATGCAACTACATATATCAAGATACCATTGAGCGCTCTTATTTCCTGGCTTTTAAATTTTTCACTATGTGCACAGCACAAAAATCATGCTATATTAATGTACTGGTTGTGTCTCTATTTGTAAATGTCAATCCCAGATCATCTGTGATGAATCACTTCTTTATGGAGATTAAATTAATTCTAAGGAAAACACGGTTCATTAATTTTGAACCATGTTCACAAAGCTAACCTTAGTGGCAAAGTAAGCAGCAAGATCCATGTGGTGTGATTTCAGGGTTTCACTGAGTTGCCCTCTGCCCCCAAACACCCTTCTACATAAGTAGTCTGCTGATGCATGGAATTCCATCATCAGGGGGACAAAGCATTTGATTCCACTAAAAAAAAATCAGAGATAAGGTTTAAAATGCAAATATTCTAATAAGAGCAGGTACCTTGATTTGTATTTACCTTAAAGGAAAAAGAAAAAGAAAAGATTAATTTTATTTGATCCTTTCCGGAAAGCAGGAGTTCACTGGGGAAATAAAGAGAGAAACCAGGAAGGTGGAGTGAGGGGGGGTGAAATTTCATTAGAAAAGAATGCTGATGTAGAAATAGTAGGGATGATGACCACAGACAATTACCTTCTTCATATAGTTTCCCCAATAACTGGTTATTCCTATTTAGCATCTTTAGACTTGCTGGTATTCCAATGCAATTTTCTTTGGCATTTAATCTACCTTCACTCATGCTCTAGGAAAGCATTCCAAGTTTTTCAGTTTGTCCTTATAATTGCTTTTACAGGAAGAGTTCTTCAACAACTTGGTCAAGATGTTATATACCCAGGGAACAATTATGCATGCTTGATACTGCAGGGATCTGCAATTATTGATTTACAAGTTTTACCAATTGAATCTCAGAATTAGTCAACCATCTTTTTACAAGATCAGATTTATCCAGAAGAGTGAATGATTCGAAGCATCCACCAATCTTGTCTATCAAATCTCTTCTTTTAAGAGCACGAGGTAACACAAACCTAGTTAATGCAAAGTTTTTATTCCTTGTTTCTTGTATTTGGAAATATGTTTCTGTGTTATTTGTAACAGTGACAGAAAATTTTTATTGGTTGTCATGCATGATGAAATTTCTTTCCATAATCATTTTGTGGACGTAATAGGTGCAGTGGAGATCTTTTTCTTATTGGATGGCCCAATTTCCATCAGCCTAACTTAAATACATGACCTTATCAGTAAAATCTCTACACTAATATTCATAATCAAATGTCATACAGTAAAACCAGCATTTTGTTAGAACTCAAGTTCAATGAACTTTCCTGGCCTTATTCAAAATTAAATGCAAATTCCTTTGTTTGAGTTAGAATTGTAAATTCAGGCATGTTATACAATTCAAATTTGACTGGTCCTGTTTGTCCGAATAGCTTAACCCAATCCTGTAAGTTTATTTTATGTATCCCCTTTATTATTTTCTCAGGATGGTTAGAGATCTAACAGACAACCTTTCCACCAACATAGATATTGAAACACTAGGATCATAAATTTAGAAATAGAAAAAACTTTTGAGGTCATTTTAGGGCCAGAGATATCAAACTTGGAGGTCTCAAAATTCCTTAGTACAGCTGAAACAGATTAAAATATAATTGGAAAATGTTTAACAAAATCAATAAAAAGACAGTACAACGCTAATCTAGTCTAGCTTTCATATTTTACAATTAAAGAAACTGAACCCAGAGAGATAAGTGATTTGCTCAGCGACATAGAGTATAAAGATTGGAGTGTTGGAATTTGTACCTATCTCTCATAACTTTAAATCCATCATTCTTTCTGCTGATGTCCTCTAGTTTTAGTCTTCAAGTGATATACCTGCTTAACTGTAGGGAAAGTAGGGGGAATGAAAAAGGAAAGAGAATAAAGTAAAAAATGCATAACAGAGAACAAAAAAATAACCTACAAGGAAGCAAAGAAAAGATGACAGCCTTGAATATAATCTGTTCTGTTATTATATACATGCTTTCTTGAAATGGAAATTTATTAGTACATGTTTTGAATCCTCCCTGATGTTCAGCTGGGCACATAACAATGTTTTGTTTTGTTTTATATTCCTTTTCTTTTTTTTTTTTCTATTTTGTACTTAGTTTTAAATAAATATTTTTTAAAGAGATGTTGTTTCCAAAAACATGACTTATTCTGTGGCCAATGAAGTGATAAATTTCTCGAAATTCAACCAGGCTGTTCCTCAGATGACAGACTACTGGAAACCTTTACAGCTTGGTCAGAAGTAGTAAGGCTTTTATTCCACTGGAACAGCTTTTGAGAACTCAGGCTCACCTTTCAGAAAGCATTGGAGTGTTCCTTTGCTATATTCTGTAATAATTATAAAAGCTGACATTTCTATAACTCTTGACAGATTTTTTGGTTGTTGTCCATTTGTTTTTGTCATGACCAATTCTTGTGAGGGTTTTCTTGGCAAAAATACTAGAGTGGTTTTCTATTTTTTGCTCTATTTCATTTTATAGATAAGGAAACTGAATCAAACAGGATTAAGTGACTTGCCTAGGGTCATACAACTAGTAAATGCCTGAGGTCAAATTTGAACATAGAAAGCTGAATCTTCCCAACTCCAGACCCAGCACATTGTTCACTGTACCACTTGACAGACTACAAGTGTTTTATGTTCTTTATTTCATTGGATTCTCACAATAACCCTTTCAATTCGTGGCAGAAATGTTGTTTTCATCACCATTTTACAAAAAGGAAAATGAATCTAGTTGAGTATATAACGTGTTGATAGTCATTTAGTAAAGAGCACCATTGGACCCAAAGTCTAGGCTCTTTGCTGTACATCATGGAGGACACGGGCCTCCTTACTAATAAATTTATGCCCGTAATTCCAACATTTGCCTGTCCTTGTGGGAATTCCTCCTCTATCTCATCACCTTCCCTTTGTTCTGCCAAAGTATCATTTCTATTCCAGAAAGAACATTTCTTTTATAAAGTAGCAAATTTTTATTTACCCCAAATCCAAATGACCATCAAATGATAATATATTTTTAAATACTATGCAATGGAAAATTCACTTGCTCTAAAATCAGAAAGCCTGTCTCTGTTTAATTTGGACCAAATCTCCACTGGTCTTGGTTTCCTCGTTTCAGAAATGAAGAAGTTGGACTAAATAATCTCTGAGGTCCCTTATATCTTTAATTCTGTGATAATTAATATTTATAATAGTGATACCACATCACTGTAAAAGGACCTGTGTGCACTCATTGCAGCCTCTGAGGCTAAGGTGCAATGAGGTATCATTTGTTTCTCTGTTACTTTTGCTAATTTTGGTTGACAACTGACACCAAGAAAACAGAGGTTCTGCATCAGCCTGTACTATGCTGTGTATGTGGAGCCACCAGTTACTATAAATGGAGAAATTTTGAATGCTGTGGGTAAGTTCGCTTGCTTCACACACTCATTGCCAAAGCCAGTTCAACTTTTTGAGAGGCTCTGAAGGAAAGTGTGAGAGAGAAGAGGTATTAGACTGCCCGCCATAGTGAAGGTCTAAGAGCCGTTGGGCCGACCTTATTATTGTATACCTGTGAAACCTGGACAGTCTGTCAGCATCATGCCAGGAAACCAATCGTTTCCACATGAATTGTCTTAGGAAGATTCTGAAGATCACCTGGCAGGGCAAGATACCAGACACTGGAGTCCTTCTCGAACTAAACTCTGATGGGTTTCAAATACCAAACATACACTTACCTAAAAGATTATTTTACAGAGAACTTGAACAAGGCAAGTACTCAAATGGAGGTCAGAAAAAGTAACCCAAGGTCTCTCTGAAAAGCTTTGGAATCAATGGTGGGACAATGGAGGATTGCCCTACCCAGTGTTCCCACATCAGAGAAGGCATGGTGCTCTATGAATGAAGGAGAATTGTCGTAGCTCAAAAGAAATGTGAAATGTACAAATTTAGAGACATCTCCTCCCCAAATATTCATGTGGACTATCTGTGCCCAACCTGTGGCAGAATCTTTTCAGCACATGTGGTCAGCCACAGTCAAACATATTGTACCTTAACCTGGACATCGTGAGGTTATTTTGGTCCTCTTCAAGAATAAAGAACAACAACCAAGAAAAGCAACCAAATGAGTGGCTAAAAAAAGAGTTTGAATTATGTTCTGTATAATTTATAATTAAATGTATTTTGTTCTGATTTCCTAAACAATCATTGTATACTAGGTAACTTGAATGCTCAATTAACTAGAACTCTGCATCCCTCAACTATTCCTGATTTTAAAAAAAAGTAATTTTGCCCATAACATGTGAAAGATTCTTTAGAGTTTTTATAAGCTTCCAAAAAAGAGAAATATTATATCATATCATATGTGTATCAGATTGTGTGTGTTTAATCAAGAGAGAGCAAAGTAAGGGATATAGCAGGGAAATCTTGTTCTTTAGACTAGTCTTGGTTCTGTGATTTGATTAGTCTGGATCACGGGATATGATTATTTAATAGTAATAAAGCATAGGTAATATCAGTGGGAAGACTTAATTGCTTGAGAAAGAAATAGAGTAGCAAGGAGCTCAGTGGATATACCAAGCACCAACCCAGGAGTCAGAAGGACCAAGTTCAAGTTGGGCTCCAGACACTTTACTAGCTGTATGACTCCAGGCAAGTCACTGAACCCTGAGAGAGATGGGGGGGGGAAGGGAGGGAAGAAAGAAGGGGGGGAAAGAGGGAAAGAAGGGGATGAGAAGGGGTGGAAAGGAGGGAGGGAGGGAGAGAGAAAGAGAGAGAGAGAATGAGAGAGAGAGAGAGAATTTAGATAAGACATTCAAGAACATTTTCAGACATGTACAACTGACTTCTTTCTCCAGCCTTCTAGGATTCCCGTTGGGACTTAAACAATGGAAATATACAGAGAAAAAGAGTATAGAAGGAGATTCTGGTACCACATAAGTTACTATGGGATTTACTTGGTATAACTCCAGGGTCAACTTTGTTGAAAAGGCTTAATAAAGGGGAAACTAGGTGGTGCAGTGGATAGAGCACCAGCCCTGAAGTCAGGAGGACCTGAGTTCAAATCTGGTCTCAGACACTTAACACTTCCTAGTTGTGTGACCCTGAGCAAGTCACTTAACCCCAATTGCCTCAGCAAAAAAACAAAACAAAACAAAACAAAACAAAACAAAAAAAAAGAAAGAAAAGGCTTAATAAATTTGCAAGTGGTTGAATCAGATTGAACCTCCAACTTTGCTCAGCATGTATTACTCTGAGCTTCCAAACTTAAATTTATTGGGTTTTGGATAATTTTTTCAATAAAAATTGAGGTAATTTTCTTTCCATCTACCTTTTCTTTGAACTGGAGTGTGGGGCAAGGTGAATGAGGTTTTAAGTGCAAGGAATATCAGGATACCATGGTGAGTTTGCACCTTCAAAGAAATGTCTGATGATTGTTTCTAACCATCAGTGAAAATCTGCTGGACTTTCATGTCTTGATGTATTAAGGATAGGAAACTGAACCTGTGATTTCATTAGTATCAGGAACTCCTGGTTATCAAGGAAGCTCCTTCTAATGGAGGTAGTCGTCTTTGTGCAACTTAATAGTTTTGTGTCTAGAATATTGTAGGCTTAAGTGACTTGCCTGTCCAAAGGTCATGAAGACAGTATTTGTCAGAGGTATAGCATAAATCTAGGTCTTTCTCATTTCAGGAGCAGCTCACTAGCCATGATATTCCAGCTGTCTTGATGTATTTAGGCTTTATGTATTCTTTATATATCGTTAAAGGTATTAGGAATCCGATGTGTTGCAGCATAAAACAGCTGGAAATAACCAACATGTAATTAAATTCAACTTCTTCCTTTCTGTATCTCCCCACCTAGACAAACATGTATTAACATCCTCAGCACTTTGCACAGTTCTTGGTACATAGAAAGTGCTTAATTAATGTTTATTCATTCATTTGGTCATCCCTCTGTCATCTGCTTTCCTCACTGTCCCTGCAGTAGCCCTTAAGTTAGGTATTGTCCTCAGTTACTGCTGCTTGTTTGTAGTATTTTACTCCTTGAGGAAGAAATTTGCAATTTTTTTTCTTTGCTTCCCCAATGGCTGGTTCAGTGGTACAAAGTAAATATTTGTTAACTACCTTTCATCTTGTATCTCCCTTTTCTCAGCTAAATTCCTTGGAAAATGTCATCTTGCTCTCTGCTGAGGTCTTCATCTCACATTAGTAATTTAGGCATTACATATTTTTTAATAAATGTAACTATCATTTAAGTGAAACTGCTCTTTGCGAATGTTTGCATTGTGAAATTTAATGGCCTCTTGGACACTGTCAATTCTCTGGATTTTTGTGACACTGGAGGGAGAGGAAGAATAAGTATTATGTCATATATTATCATATATTAAATATGTAATATATTATGTTATGTTATGTTACATTATACTATATTGTATTATATTATATTATATAGCACCAGACATTGTGCTAACCACTTTATACAAATATTATTTCATATGATCCTCACAACAATCTAGAGAAATAGGTGCTATTATTATCTCCATTTTATAGTTGAGGAAAATGAGGCAAATATAAGTTAAGTCTCGCCCAGCTAGTAAGTGTTTGTGATTAGATCTGAATTCAATTGTTCCTGACACTAGTCTCTGCTATAGCTACTGACCACAAGCTGCTCTGATCTTGTTTGGTTCTCTTTGATCTTGTCCAGCAATTCCACATATAATGACTGTTTAAAATGGGAAGGGGGTATGTCCCCACTCCATATTGTTTCAATAGTTTCCTATTTGGTCTCCCTACCCTTCTCTTTTTAAGAAAATCATGAAAACTCTAAGGAATCTTTTATGTTTGGGACCTAATTCCTATGGACAATTAGACTACCCACTTTTTTTTTTTTTTTTGTTAAGGCAATTAGGGTTAAGTGAATTGGCCAGGGTCACACAACTAGTAACTATTAATTGTCTGAGGCTGAGAAACTACCCACTTCTTGCTGGGGACTGTTTAACAAAATTTTGAGGTGGTTAGTGATTCAATGGATAAAGCCTCAGATACTTTGGAGCAGTGTGACCCAGCACAAGTCATAACCTGTTTGCCTCAGTTTCCTCAACTGTAAAATGAACTGGAAAAGGAAATTACAGACCACTTCAGTAACTTTGCCAAGAAAACTCCATGAATAGAATTGGCATGCAATGGTCCACTGTGTCAAGAAGTGTCATACTTCATTGAACAATTGATTAATAACAACAGAAACAACTTCTCCCCAGCCAATCCATCCTCCATACAGTTGCCAAAGCGATTTTTTTTTCCCAAAGTGCAAGTCTGGTCTATGACTTCCAAACTGTTAGTCCTGCTTGCTGTGTCTCATACAGTTACTTTCCACGTCCTCCTCTGTCCTTTACACTGGTTGTTCTGCCATCTTGAGAGTTCTCCTTAAATGCAGCCTCTCAGGGTAGTCCCAGGTTGGCATCTTCTTCAGGTATACTTTCCCAGTCCTACCTTCCCAGCTGCTGGTGCCCACCCTTTTGCACTTTCTTTATGCCTTACAGATATCTATGTGTATATATCTAATCCATTAGAATGGAGGCTTCTTGAAGGGAAAAACTGTTTAGCTTTTATCTTTGTAATCTTAGGACTTAGCACTTGACACCTGGTGGGCAATTATTAAATGCATGTTGCTTGGTTGATTTAACTGATTCAAAGTGGAAGACACTGTGTTATCATGTTAAAAGAACTGAATTTGGAATCGAATATTTGGATTCAAATTCTGACTTTGGTACTTTAAGTATGGGCAAAGTCCCTTGAGTTCTATAAACCTCATTTTCCTCATCTGTAAAATATGTAATGATTGGTTCAAGATAAGGGTAAATTGAGATCTATCACAGATCAGACATGTTGAAATGTCCAGTATAACTTTTAGACCAGCTACCTCTCAAGATTATTATGAAAAAAGCAATTTAACTAATTTTAAGTACTACATAAATGTAAGATCTTATTATTTTTCTTCTTTTCATATTGAGTTCTATTCATTGTCTCTTTTTTAGAGAATATTTTGGCTGTTTCTGTGACAGCCTCATTTCATTGCTAGCCTTTCTATTCCAGAAGATCACATTTGCAAGTAAACACAGCAAGAGCACTTATTTCAATGCCTAATCATTGGCAAAAACGCAGCTGTGTTCATCATTGTCAATTCTGATTTGTATGATATACCCATCGAAACATACCTCTGGGTGCATATGCACATCTAATTACAACATTAAAACTAATAATAGCTCTATAAACCACTGCAGGCAACCATCTAAGCAAACAGCTGGCAATTTCATTGTGTTTTAAAGACAGACAGACAAATCTGGTTTTCTAAGTAGGGGGCTTGAATAAAAAAAAATATAAACCCCTCTCTCAGAATACCTTGATGAATATAGATTTGTCATAGAAACACCCAATTCAGAAAACTTTTCTGTGATTAAAGAACTTTCAGCTTAATTGGACTTGCATCAGAATAACAAAGGTAAAAGAAATTGTAGCTTTCATTTGAATGTAAGGTTAGATTCAATTGCAACTAGCCTTTATCATAGCAGTTCCTAGAAATAGAATGTGTTTATCAAATCAATAAGTCTAATATCTATTAAGTACCTACTATAGACCAGCCTTTGTGTCAGGTATTGAGGATAGTACTGATTGACCCAGTGATACTACTCTAGGCTTATGCTCCAAAGAGATTTCTTTAAACAGGGAAAAAAAAAAAACCTATATGCATAAAATTTTTTATAATAGCTCTTTTTGTTATGGCAAAGACCCGGAAATGAAGGGGGTACCCATCAGTTGAGAGAATAAGTGAACACATTATGTCATAATAAGTTTAATGCAATGTTACTGAGCCTTAAGAAATGATGAAAGGAAAAAAAACTAAGAAGAAATGATGAAAGGAATGGTTTTAGAAAACTTGTA
Organism: Antechinus flavipes; assembly: GCF_016432865.1. Taxonomy (NCBI): domain Eukaryota; kingdom Metazoa; phylum Chordata; class Mammalia; order Dasyuromorphia; family Dasyuridae; genus Antechinus; species Antechinus flavipes. The sequence goes on from NC_067402.1 coordinate 207,494,361, forward strand.
TGTACTGATGCAGAACGAAATAAGTAAAAACAAGAAAAAAAGTTGAACAGTAACAGCAAATTTGTGGAGAGAGAGGAGAAAAAAAAAGAAAGAGATGAGAAGCACTCATCAGTGCACTGGCCAATGACAACTTCAAAGGATTTTAAATGATGAAGCTTGAACCCCTTCTTTTAACAGGGCAGTTCCTGAGCTCAAGATGAAGAGGGAGACATAGCTTTTCTGATCATGACAAATATATGGATTTGTTTTGCTTGACTTCTTTTTCTTCCAAAGATTATGTTTTTCTTTTTTCGGGGAGAGTGTTTTGGTCGGGAGAGAGGAAACAGTGGGAAAGGGGAAGGAAGAAGGTTATTGAAGAATTTTTTTAAAGTGCACAGAAAGGAACAGAAGAAAGTTAAGGAAACAGACAATCAGAAGAGTTTTGAAAGTAATACATTGAATTTATGATGTCTAATTTTAAAAGAAGCCATCCATAAAAAAGATTTGTGGTTTCAGACATAATCATTTCTCTTTTTCTGTTTTGCTTTGTATATGGAAATATCCTTTTTTAGTATTCATTAAATTTGGAATAGAAAAATGTAAAGCACATAAGCGATTGTTGCTGAAACTTCAGTGTTGGAGAAAGTTGACTAATAACTTGGCAAATAATATTGTTATTATTGATACTCAGAGTCTTAGCAACTATTTCATTTTTATTGTGAATATAATGGAGGAAATTATTTTAAGCATCAGCACAAAAAAGAATGAAATAGGATCTGAAGTAATAATACCTTTCAATCTTTTCCATTCTGTGGCTAATTTGTATATTTATCAATATTATCTTATTTTTCTCTTATAAAAGTTTCTCTTAGCAAGTAGGTGCTATTGTTATCCCCATTTTATAGATGAGAAAACTGAGGGACAGAGAATTTAAATGATTTGACTACAGTAATAAGTCCAACATCATATACAGGGTGACCGTTAGCTGTCTTATTTTAATGTTGTAAGTTTGGTTCTTATTAGTGTTAGAATCACTGAAGGAAAAGTATCAACATGTGAAATTAGTCCATCTTCCTGTGAAAGTATTCTTGCCTCAAGGTATGTGTGGGTCATGGACTGGACACAGCTAGATGTAAAGGAATAGCTTGCTTTGAGTGTAAGAGGTCCATTTGCCTGGTCCTGCTAAGTCATGGTCATCTGATATTTTTGATTAAGACCTACAGAGATTGATAGGGATACCCACAGTTTAGATAAGCTGATTGATCTTATTAAGTACCTTCATTATTAAGCATTTATTAAGCAAGTAATAGAAAAACCAAATCAAAAATAAAATTGTCCTTGTCCATGTGGAAACTAAGAAACAACATGTATACATAAAAGTAAATTCCCAATCTCTGTACAAGGTATATACAGATTAATGGAGAAGGGGTAAGAGATGAGAGAGTTACTTGATGATGGTGATAGAAGACTGGGAATGAATGATTGACTTAGAATTCTATTTCTGCATTAGAATTATCAGATGAATAAACAAAGTACAATTGATCATCAATTTTTTTTTTTGAGGCTTTTGGGACTTGCCCAGAGTCACACAGCTAATACATGTCAAATGTCTGAGGCCAGATGTGATTCAAGTTCTTCAGACCTGGTGCTTTATAATCAAAAGCTTTAAAAAAATTAACATTCTTTTCTTTTAAACTTTTATATTTTAAAATTAATTAGCATTTATTTTTCTCCCTCCTATCTCCATTCTTGGAAAAGAAAAAGTGCTTAGTCAAGAAAAACAAAAATGTACTACATTCTTTTCTTGAATCTTTTGTCTCTCTACAAAGATATGGATAGTATGGGAATAATCCTTTCATATTATAAATTACATAATACTTGCTGATCTGCCTATCAGTGAAGGGAATTTCCTCATTGGGCATTCCATACGCCAGTAGTTCTCAAAATTTTTGATATCGGAATCTATTCTTGTAAGATTACTGAATATCCCCTCCAAAGCTTTTGTGTGGATTATATCTATCATTATTTACCATATTAGAAATAAAAAGACCTGGTATTATTATAAAAACAATTTTGACCTCACATAACCCTTGAAAGGACTTCTGGGACATGTAGAGATTCCCTAAACACCTTTTGAGAACTGCTGCCCAACTCCAATGAAATTTTCAATCTAGACAATTTATTGAAGGCCAGCTGAATTCAAGGAATTATGCTAGCTAGATATAATGGGAAAGATACAAAAATAAATAAGAGGATATTTTCTGCCAATTAGGAGTTTAGAAGCAGCTAAGTGGTGCAGTGAATAAAGCAGTGAACTTAAAAAAGTAAGATTCAACTATGATGGATGTAGCTCTTTTCATCAATGAAGTGATTTGGGCAATAGAATTGTGATGGAGAGAGCCCAGATCTGCACCCAGAGAGAGGATTGGGGACTGAGTGCAGATCACAACATAGTATTTTCACTTCTTTGTTGTTGTTTGTTTGCTTTTTTTCTTTTTCATTTTTTTCCTCTCTGATCTGATTTTTCTTATGCAGCATGATAAATGTAGAAATATATTTAGAAGAATTGCACATGTTTAACATGCATTTGATTATCTGCTATTTAGGTAAGGAAATGGGGGAAAGGGAGGGAGAAAAATTTGGAACACAAGGTTTTACAAGGATTAATGATGAAAACAACATTTGCATATATTTTGAAAATAAAAGTATTAAAAACATTTTTAATTAAGTAAAAAGGAAGACTCATCTTCACAGATCTAAATCTGGCCTTAGACACTTACAAGTTGTGTGACCTTGGGCAAGTCACTTAACCCTGTTTTCTTCAGTTTCTTCATTTATAAAATGAGCTAGAGAAGAAAATGGCAAACCTCTCCCAGTATTGTTGTCAAGAAAACCTCAACTGGGGTCGCTAAGAGTTGGGCATGACTGAAACAATTCAATAGAAATGCTAGGAGTCTATGACTTATAAAGGCAAGATTTAACAAATCCCAGCAATTTCATTGTGAATTCCTATTATTGCCTGGGCAATTTTACCAGGAACCATATAAGTTTAATTTGTTCTTTCTACTTTTACACATTTGAATTGTAATATCAGACAACTTTATTTTATTTCATTTTTAATTTTTGTTGAGACAATTGGGGTTAAATGACTTGCCCAGGGTCACATAGCCAAGACGTATTAAATGTCTGAGACCAAATTTGAACTCAGGTCCTCCTGACTTCAGGGCTGGTGCTCTAACTTTATTTTTTTAAAAAATGTAAATAGTGTTTTATTTTTTCAAAAAAAAGTAAAGGTAGTTTTCAATATTCATGTAAAGATAGTTTTCATCATTTATTTTTCTTAGTTCCAGATTTTTCTTCTTCTTTCTCTCCTCCTTATTCTTCAATCCAACATGGAGCATATATGGGCAATCATCTTAACCATATTTCCACATTAGTCATATCAGTCAATTTTAAAAGAAATATCCCCTACTATTTAAAGCAGGTAGTAGTACAGAGCTACCAAATTTTCATTGATGATACTCAATGAAGTAATATATGGAAAGCACTTTGTAGAACTTTAAAACACTACATAAATGCTAATAATTATTGTTGTCCCCAGTTTCATCTACCCCTTCTCCAACTTGGGTAAGGATCAACTCCTTGTTTGCTCTTAAGGAGTGGAAGGGAGTCAGACAAAGTAAAAAGTAGAATCTCTGGCAGCTGAATTTTACGATTGTCTTGTGATCCAGGAAAAATTTGGAGCAAAATTCCTTAGTTACCTACCAAAGTTTTTCCAGAAAAACTTCTAAGACTCTTCTGTCTAACACTGGTGACTGTAATTTGGATCACAGTCTGAGACTGGAGACCAGTTGTCTTTTGGCAATGATGGCAACTAATTTGTTAAATCTTTTAAAAGAGTAGATGAAACATGAATCCAAGTAAGTACAGTATATAAGATGGACTATGATAAATTATATGAGAGATACAAAAAAGTATTAATGCAAATCAAGAAAACAGAAAGATCACTTCTGACTAGGGTTAAAGAAAGGCCTCATGGAGCAATTTGGAGCTATGCCCAAAGAACTGTAAAATTGTTCATACCCTTTGATCTAACATATTGGGTCTGTTTCCCAAAAATATCAAAAAAGAGGGAAAAGGACCTACATATGCAAAATGTTTGTAGCAGCTCTTTTTGTAATGGCAAGAAACTGGAAAATGAGTGAATGTCCATCAGTTAGGGAATGGCAGAAAAAGTTATGATATATGAATGTAATGGAATATTATTGCTATATAAGAAATAATGAGGAGACTGATTTCAGAAAAGCCTGGAAAAACGTGCTTAAACTGATGCTAAGTGAAGTGAAGAAGACCAAGAGAATATTGTACACAGTAACAAGATCATGTAATGATCAACTGTGATGGACTTGGCTCTTTTAACCAGGTGATTAAAGGCAATTCCAAAAAATTTGTGATGAAAGTGCCATCCACAACCAGAAAGAGAAATGTGGATCAAAGCATAGTATTTTCACCTTTGTGGTAGTTGTTGCTGTTTGCTTGTTTTTTCTTTCTCATGTTTTTTTCCCCTTTTGATCTGGTTTTTTGTGCAAAATGACAAATATGGAAATATGTTTAGAAAAACTGCATGCGTTGAACCTATATTGAATTACTTGCTATCTTGGAGAGGACCAAGGATGTAGGAAAGTGAGAAAAATTTGAAACACAAGGTTTTTCAAAGGTGAATGTTGAAAATTATCTTTGCATGTATTTGGAAAAATAAAATACTATTAAAAGAAAAAGAGAGGTATCATGGAAAAAATGATTTTTGATTTGGGCATTAAACACAGGTAATAAATCACAGAGAGGAAGTTCAATGGAAAAAGAGAAGTTGATGATGCCATTTGGAAAAAAAAGAAAAAAGATTTGAAGAGTTTATGAAGTAAGTATTGAAAAGACTTGGTAACATCCAAAATTTCTTGAAAGGAATACAGGAGACAATAATATTAAAAAAAACCCAACAACAGCTGGCATATACATATTTTTTAAAGGTTCATAAAGCACTTTATCATCTTAATTAATCCTTACAACCTTGTGAGATAGATGCTTATATAACCTCCATTTTACAGGTAAGGAAATTAAAGCAGAGAGGTTGAATGACTTGCCCAGATTTTTATAGGTGTGAGTGTTTGAGGCCAGATTTGAACTCAAGTTTTTCTGATTCCAGGTCCAACACTCTGATTCTACATTGTTGTTAACTGTATTCGCAATACTACTTTGAGCCTTTAGTAAAGATGCAAGTAGTTTGCATTTTTCCAATTTTTCTTCAATGGAAAATGAACTAATAAATCAGAGGAACATTGGATTTTTAAATACACAGAATGAAGCTACTATTTTTGTGAAAAGCACGCATATTCAAGGTTTCATCTATAATTAGAATCTGTTGATTCTTCTGGAAAATTATTACTTTCAAGGTGTCCTGAACACAAAAATCAAGAATTTGGCAATGGTATAACTAGAGGCTTTTTCACTCTTAAATCTGTTCCCCTGGACACATATGACACTGTCCAATCCCTTCCCTGTAATATAAATGAGTTTCAGAATCTATAAAATGAAAATAACAATGCTGGATTAAATTCACTTTGACAAACATTTACTTAGTGCCTGCTCTGTGTAAAGAATTGTACGTTTTACTGAATATAATAAAATCATGGATCATAGATTTATTGGAGGAAAGGACTTTAGAGTTCATTAAATATAGCTCCCTCATTTTACAGATGAAAATAATGAGATAGTTGGTCCAAAGTCAATTAGTGTACACTAACTAAATGCCCATTATGTCTGGCACTGTGCTAAGTGCTGGAAATGCAAATAAGAAAATGCAGTTTCTGTCCTCAAGAAACTTATAATTTAATGAAGGTAGACAATCCGCAAAAGGAAAATGAAAAGAGGAAGGGGGTAGAAAGTGAAGGTAACTGGATAGGAAGTGAAGCAATGTCTACCTTGTCCTCTCTCCTTAAAAGGATAAGTCTATGACTGCACCCTCCAGTGGAATAGGGAACTATACTGATAAGGTGAGTAACAAGGCTAATTGGATCTTACACCATGTTGACATTTCTCACTGATGAGTTTTAAGTTTTCAAGGGGCATGATGAAGTCAAAATAGTCTAAACTGGTCTTAAACTTTTTTCTACTCACAACCCCTTTTTCCCCAAGAAATTGTTATGCTACCCTGGATATATAGGTATATAAAATAGATTTACAAATCAAATGTTTACTGATAATAAATCACAAAGAAATCTATTTTAAAACAATGTTTGGAATGCATATAATTTTACCATGTATTAAAGACAAAGCACATTTGCTTACTACTGAGATGGATATGCGTGTTTATTTTTATATAAAGAATTAAATCTTGGCAGAATATTTGATACCTTTTACCATTGCCAAATTTTTTTTTACCCACCCATTCAGTTACTGAACCTCATATGGGGTGACAACCCATAGTTTAAGAAAGTTTTGGTTTAAACCAAGTGCTAACAGGCATATACCCTTAGAACTGTGTCAACCAAGAAACAACCAAAAAAAAGTACTATTAGAACATTTAATTAAATACTTGCGAGCTTTATAAATTAAAGTTAAGTAACAAATATTTTTGCTGTAAATTATACTGGACTGTGATTCGGGTATGGAATCCCCCAATCTTAATTTGAATAAGAGAGCAACATGGATGTAAGCGAAATTTAATTTGGAAAACTTGTTCTGAGTTACTTCTGTGAATAACATAACAGACCTGTTATTTGGATAGGTCAGGTTTTTGTGAGCTGTAAAAGGTTTTCATAATTACAAAAGAACATCAATGAATTTTTGGAAGTTCACAGCCAAGGCTAGGTATATAGTATAAGATTCTTTTCCCTTCTGGGAAAATGAGAAAAAGATGAAGTGCTTTCATCTCTTAGAGAATAACAGAATTATGTGCTATATGATTGAAATATAGAGAATTTAGGAATTGAGCAGGTAAAAGAAAATTTAGGAGAAGAAATAAGAAATGTGGTTTTTCAAGACCTCTGAGCAAAGAAAAGAAATGAGAGAAATGATTATTAACAACCAATGATTTGGGGGGAGTTCCAACTTTTCCCCCTTTTTCTTTTATCCTCATTTCAATTTCACAATCTCTGGAGGTTGAATTACCAAATCCCACCCAAGTGCAACAGCATTATGCTCTATCCAGGTTTGAATGGGGATAAATTCTTTTAGAAATAAATAACATAACCAAAGTTCAAGTTTAGCCTCCTATTATAATATTCATTATTTCATTAATTGTTAACTATCAGATTTACTCCTTTTTCAAAGGGTTTATAAGTCATGAGCCCACCAATATGATTGTGTCTTATTTAAAAGAGAGGTGGCCAAAGACCATATTTTTATTAAAATTCTGGCATTATTAATAAATTGACTAAATTCCCTAGAAATTGTCTCTTGAACCTTTTTAAATGCCATAGAACAGGGAAGGGGAATGTCCGGCCCATAGGCTATTATAAGGCCCATGAAACCATTTTGTCTGGCCCTCCCAAGGCAATCACAGGCAATGATAAGCTGAGAGCTAGCTACAATAATCTCCCACTACTTGATCTGTATATGTTGATAATTTTGTATAGTCTCTGAATGATGTTATAAATATACAGATGGCCCTTGGGAGAAAAAAAAAGGTCACACCCTTACCATAGAAAGAAAAAGGATTAAGCATGTTGAAAAGAGAAATTTGAGGGAGGTTTTTAAACTTCATTGAAATAAGAATATGAGAAATTTTATGTGGTTGTTCTTTATGATATGGGAACTATAGTATTATATTTGTAACAGGAAAATATATAGAGATAGTATAACAAACATCTATGCTTGAAGGATCATTAAAATGTTAGTTGTAGGGTAAAGTATATAAAATTCTCCTCGCAGAAGTGAATGAGAATACAAAGCTGCCACTTTAAATGGTAGTCTACTTGAGAGCAGTGACCCCTATAATATGAATACTGGGAGTACATGACCCTCAGAAAAATTGAGTTTTTAATTTTGATTTGATGTGGTAAAGATTTGTCCTGACCCTAAATCATAATGTGGTCTGATATTACTGCAAAATATTGAAAGATCATGACTCTAAAATATACAAATTAAGTTTAGAAATCTAATTCTCATGCTAATCACTGTTCTTGCCTCAAGGAAATCTCTTATTCTTGTATTATGTTTATATTATAGATACAGTGATCAACTTTGTTGATGATTGATTCAAAATCAATCTTAAAACAATAATATTATTTGTCTTTAATGTTTGCCCTTGGGATAATACTATTTTTAAACAACAACAACAACAACAACGTGCTTTTAGATGCACACTTCCTTTAATGATGGCCAAGTGAAAAGCTTTTAAAATAAATATTTGGGATTCCAACCCTTGGCAGAATTTATTCACTCAATAAATTTTTATTAAAACCCCTACTGTTTGTGCAGTATTTTAGGTAGATGCTAAAGCAGATACAAAGTTTAGATATATTGTAGTAGGGAGAAATAGATATAAAGATAACTAGCATTATAATGATAATATCTAACCTCACATATGCATGTTAAATTTTAGAAAGCACTTTATGTTTATTATCTCAATTGACCCCATTACTTGTGTATCTCAGTCTATATTTTGTGGTGGAGCTGTTTCAGTTGTATTTGAATCTTTTGTGTTTCCAATCTTTGTGACCCCATTTGGGTCATTTTCTTTGGCAAAGATACTGAAAGGGTTTGCATTTTCCTTCTCCAGTTTGTTTTATGAATGAGAAAACTGAGGCAAACACAGTTATATGACTTGCCCAAGGGTACTTAGAGGGTATGTATCTAATGCAAAATTTGAACTCATCACGGCAGCTATGGATAGAACACCAGCAACTGAAATCAGGAGGACCTGAGTTCAAATGTGACCTCAGACACTTAACACTTACTGATTGTGTGACCCTGGGCAAGTCACTTAACACCCCAGTCGCCTCAGGGGGAAAAAAACCTGACTCATCTAAATTTAATGACCTATTCATCTGAAGTGCACTAAAAACTACCAAAGTACTATATCAAGTACATGAGAGAAAGTTGTTACTGACAGACTTCATATAGAAAGTGTTTGAGTTGAGCTTTTAAAGATAGATCAGGAATTATCTGTGCAGATGAAATCACAAGTCTTGCAAAAAGTACACTAAAATAGAATAAGCTAAAAAAGGGGTAGGGGGGAGGATATTCTAGGAATATGTCTGCCTACCCAACTTTCTTCACTTATTGTGTTTTTTTTTTATTACAGAGACTCTGTAATACAGAGACACTATATCTTTTTTAAAAATTTTTTAAATTTTATTATTTTTTTGTTACAATTTTTCCCCTTCCTCCCCCCATCCCTTCCCTCAGATGGCAGGTTGACCGATACATGTTATATGTGTTAAAGTATATGTTAAATACAATATATGCATACGTGTCCATACAGTTATTTTGCTGTACAAAAAGAATCGGACTTTGAAATAATGTACAACTAACCTGTGAAGGAAATCAAAAATGCAGGCAGACAAAAATAGAGGGATTGGGAATTCTATGTAGTGGTTCATAGTCATCTTCCAGAGTTCTTTCGCTGGGTGTAGCTGGTTCAGTTCATTACTGCTCTATTGGAACTGATTTGGTTCATCTCATTGTTGAAGAGGGCCACGTCCATCAGAAGTGATTATTCATAAAGTATTGTTGTTGAAGTATATAGTGATTTCCTGGTTTTGCTCATTTCACTCAGCATCAGTTCATGTAAGTCCCTCCAGGCCTCTCTGAAATCCTCCTGCTGGTCATTTCTTTTTTTTTTTTTAATATTTTATTTTATTTTATAATAACTTTATATTGACAGAATCCATGCCAGGGTAATTTTTTTTACAACATTATCCTTTGTACTCGCTTCTGTTCTGATTTTCCCCCTCTCTCCCTCTATCCCCTCCCCTAAATGGCAAGCAGTCCTTGCTAGCTATGTTGCAGTATATCCTAGATACAATATATGTTTGCAGAACCGAACAGTTCTCTTGTTGCACAGGGAGAATTGGATTCAGAAGGTAAAAATAACCTGGGAAGAAAAACAAAAATGCAAATAGTTCACATTCATTTCCCAGTGTTCTTTCTTTGGGTGTAGCTGCTTCTGTCCATCATTTTTCAATTGAAACTGAGTTAGATCTCTTTGTCAAAGAAATCCACTTCCATCAGAATGCATCCTCATACAATATCGTTGTTGAAGTGTATAATGATCTCCTGGTTCTGCTCATTTCACTTAGCATCAGTTCATGTAAGTCTCGCCAAGCCTCTCTATATTCATCCTGCTGGTCATTTCTTACAGAACAATAATATTCCATAACATTCATATACCACAATTTACCCAGCCATTCTCCAATTGATGGGCATCCATTCAATTTCCAGTTTCTAGCCATTACAAACAGGGCTGCCACAAACATTTTGGCACATACAGGTCCCTTTCCCTTCTTTAGTATCTCTTTGGGATATAAACCCAATAGAAACACTGCTGGATCAAAGGGTATGCACAGTTTGATAACTTTTTGGGCATAATGCCAGATTGCTCTCCAGAATGGTTGGATTCGTTCACAACTCCACCAACAATGCATCAGTGTCCCCTGCTGGTCATTTCTTAACAAACAATAATATTCCATAACATTCATATACCACAATTTATTCAGCCATTCTCCAATTGATAGGCATCTACTCAGTTTCCAGTTTCTGGCCACTACAAAGAGGGCTGCCACAAACATTCTTGCACATACAGGTCCCTTTCCCTTCTTTAAGATCTTTTTGGGATATAAATCTAGTAATAGCACTGCTGGATCAAAGGGTATGCACAGTTTGATAACTTTTTGAGCATAGTTGCAAATTGCTCTCCAGAATGGCTGGATGTATTCACAATTCCACTAACAATGTATCAGTGTCCCTGTTTTCCCACATCCCCTCCAACGTTCTGCATTATCTTTCCCTGTCATTCTAGCCAATGTGACAGGTGTGTAATGATCTCATAGTTGTCTTAATCTGCATTTCTCTGATTACTAATGACTTGGAGCATCTTTTCATATAGCTAGAAGTAGTTTCAATTTCTTCAACAGACACTATAGCTTAAGAGTGTCAAGAATAATCCAGTTTGGCTGAAGTATAAAGTGCATGCAATAGAGTAATATGTATTTCCATGCATAGCAAAAGGATCTTAACTATCATCACAACAACTCTATATGATAAATATTCCAAATATTATTAACCCCATATTATAGATGAAGAAATTCAGCCTGCTGTAGGTAAATCAGTTGCCTTTGCTCTGCCAGAATTGAAGGTAAGATTGGAACACAGGTTTAAAGCTTCCAGATACAGCAATCTATTTTTAGATATTCTGCCATCATATAGGCAGTATGGTATAATTGGAAGGATGTGAGACTGAGGACTGAACTCCTTTTAAATCCAGCTTCTGACACTTCTCACAGCATAACCATGGACAAGTCATTTGATCTCTTTAAGTTTGAGATTTTTCATGTGTAAAATGAGAATCATAACACTAGTAATATCTATTTCATCAGCCCTCCCTCACCTAGATCCAGTTCATTCCAAGTCAAGATATCACCATCCTGATGTTAGAGAATGAAGGACAAATTACATCCATTTCAATAATACTAACACTGTATCTATTTCATAGGGATGTTGTGAAGACCAAATGTAATAATACATTGAAAGCACGTGATACATATTAACTGTTATTATTCTGATACTTCCATCTCTTGAAATAATTAGATAGTAACAAAGGATCAGTAGATAATTTTGATATTGTCAAGGTTAGCCAAGGTATCATTCTCCTGTCAGGAGGTAGTAGGGATACAGGAGAATGAATTAAAGAAGGAATGAATGAATAGGAAAAAAAACATTTATTTAATACTTTACTATGTACAAAGCACTGTGCTAAGTCCTAGATTTATAAAAAAGAAAAGCAAGACAGTCTCTGTATTTAAGTTATAACAAGGAGATAACACAATGAAGAAGTATCAGATGCAAGTCAAATGGAAAATTTCCATAGAATTTGGCATATGGCAGTGAAGTAAATGGTAATGCATAGGCAGAAGTTCCTGGAAGGAACCTTTCATGGTTGGGAAGTGGATAAGAACCAAGAAAGAAGAAAGAGATCAGAGAACTTAGTAGAATCCATGTCTCTGAAGTTGGGGGAGAGAGAGTATTCAAGAAGTTAATCACTAGTACCAAAACACTGTGAAGAATTTAAATTCTAAAAACAAACAAACCACCACCACAACAACAACCTATCTGATTTGGTATACAGAAAATCAATGATGTCTTTTGAGAGTCCAATTTCACTTAAATGATGGGAAGTTGAAGCCCGAGATTAAAGTGCATTATATGGAGACTGGGTAATGAAGATGTTGAGGTTTGGAAAACTATTTAAATTTTAACAGTGAAATGGAAAAGAGATTTGATATTATTTAACTAAGGTTTAAAAGTCAAGGGAAGTTTTTTTTTTTTTTTTTTACAATTGATGAAACCTAAATATATCAAACAGATGAGAAGGAACCAATGAAGAGAGATGGAAAATACTCATTATAGAAAGATAACTGCTAGAGGAAGATCCTGATAGTATTAGAAAGAAATGGAACCAAAGACAGAGTAAATTTAGAATGGAATAAATGTAACTCTTTTTTGAGTAGAGAGAAGAAGATAGATTATGTTGATTAATTTTGAGGAATGGAGGGGAGAAGCAAAAGGAGCTTATATTGGATGGTTTCAGGTATCTCACTGAAATAGGCTAGGTAATCTATTGTTATTGTGGTTGACAGGAATACTGTTCAGGATGTAAGTAGAGAAGAAAAGATTTGGAACAGTTCCTAGGGGAATGACAAATCAGATAGAATACAAGAATTGTTGAGAATCACTGAATTGAAGGTTGTTTTTTAAAATCATAAATTAGTAATAGCTAAAAGCTCAATATTGCAATTTTCCCCTGTATCCCTGGAACAGAATAGGTCCAGGGATAAGAATTCATATATTGTGAACCTATGAAGGTCAAAGGAGCAAGATATTTAAAAATACATCCAGGTTCTGAATAATAAAAATAATTAATCCAGTAAAGTGATCACATTAAAGTTGTAATTATATATAAAATATAATAATTTACTCCAGTCTAAAGAAAATTTATAGTGAAACATTTTTTAAATAAATTTTGTTTGTGTATAAACCTAAAAGATAAGAAAATGTATTTTTGATTCAAGTTTATTATAAAGTAATAAAATAATTATAGAAGACATTTAAAATTTTGAAATGATTTAATATCATACCTAAAGATAAACATTGCATTGATGGTATGACAAAATGTGTTAATTTTTATTTAAAATATTTTAACAGTGTATATTGAATTGTCTTTTCTTTCTCTAAATCTTCATACATATGTACTGGTGGATTCAGAAAGCTATCCACATTTGGGCAAATTGCCAGGTTTACATTGTCACAATGGGTGAATGACCTGGGGGTATTATCTAAAATCAGTAATGCTTTAAATGCAATATTTTTGTCCTTGTAATATTTTTCAATAGTGGGATTAAAATAACTTGAAAAGCGGTCTTCAAAAATAGCTTTAGTCCCCTGTACTCTTTTATTTGTCTGCCAAAGAACTGAAAGCAATAGATGTAGCCTCAAAGCTTGAGAATTTCAAAATTGATAAACAATATTGGTTTTAATTTAAAATCCCCTGCCACATGTTCTCAATAAAGGTATTAGACAGTTTTTGTTGTTGCTGTTGTTCAGTTATGTCTAACCCTGTGGCTTCATTGGGTTTTCTTTGCCAAGATACTACAATGTTTTGCCTTTTCATTCTCTGGCTGATTTTACAGATGAGGAAACTGAGGCAAACAAGGTTGTGTGATTTGCTCAGGATCACAAAGTTAGTAAATGTCTAGACTAGATTTGAACTTAGGAAGATGAAAATTGTTGATTGGGCCAACTAGCTTCCCCTTTCTTAGAAATTTAAGTTCTTGAAGGCATCCTTTTCCAGAATATGCCTGTTTTGTCCACATCAAAAACTTGTTGATCAGTGTATCTACTTTCTTGCTACCTTCATCTACAATGGACAGTTCTTTAGTAAATCTAACAATATGCAAGTATACTTGATTTTTGAAGTGATTGTGCCAACCAAGGTTAGCAGCAAAAGTTTCTTCATAGTCTACTTTATTTCCATTTTCACTGTCTTAAATGAGCTCGAAACTTGTTTCTGTGGCTGTTCATATAAAGGAAATATTTGGATTGCATCTTCAATACATAAAGTTAAAAGTTGCTCTATTTGTAACTTCTGTTTCCCTGTAGTTGTAAACCAGAAAATGCTGCTCCTTTTTCTCACACCTTGTGTGTTTTATTATATTCCATTCCATAGATTCAGACATTTCAATATCTTCTATTTTAGAGTTTCTGTGACCACAGTTCACCTACTGTTCAGTTACATCAAATTTTTGTTATGATATAGCAATTTTTTTCCTTTTTGTGCCAATAGTGTTTCCATTGGCAATATTCTTCTTTTTGTCCCTTTTGTTAAAGGCTCTTTTAAAAAAAAATAATATAACTTTTTGGTAATATTGTAGGCAGCAGGAAGTCCATCCACATACCACAAAAGGCAAGTATAGACCAATTATATAGCCCTAGAGTAGCTCACACACATTCCATTAATTTAATTTTGACATATTAAATATGATCTGATACCATTTAAACATACACACGATCAAATTTTGCATTATTCAGACCTGCATTAATTATGAGTTAGCTGTAGTAACTAGTGGAATATTAAATGTTAGATTATGGGGTCAAGATGGATCATAAAGGGAAGTAAAGCACGTAGGAGAGCTGGATTGGCCAAATAGGAATGCAGTAAGATTGACAAATAATTTTAGAGTGAGATATAAAATAAGAGACTATGGTTGGAGTAGGATTTCAGTTATAGTGTTTACAATTCCTTACGACAGAGAAATGAGATGTGAAACCATATGTGGATGAAATATGATGGAGGAGGTTGTTATATGTGAAGTATTGGGTGATTAGAGAAGTCTTTAAACAGTATTATTATTTGAGGTCCCAAAGATGGAGGTAGGTAAAGGAATGGAGAGGAAAGCCTTGACCCAGCTCTTGTGCTTGAGGAAAAATAAATGACAACAAAATGGGGAGGAGAGGAAGGTCAATTAGGAACTGGGAGTGAAATGATAGACTGGGAAAAGGAATTGAGAATGATGAATATTTGTTGCCCTAGAAGTAGGGAAGGAGAATGGAGAAGAACTGTCCATCAGTGAATAGGGTTGTAGAAATGAATGTGTCATCTCCAGGACAAAGTCAAGATTCATTTTATATTGGATGAACAGTTAGGATGTAAGAGGCTTATGATTCCAGAGGTAATGGAACAGATGAGTGGGCAAGGGGAATAATAAGTATTCATGAGGTTAGGAGTAAGAAGAGAGAATGGGGAACTGGATAAGTGAAATGGGTTGTGAATAGAATAAAGGATAGCAAAATTAAGATGGGTGACTTGGAGTGGGCCTGAGAAATGCTGTGCTGATTAGTGTAGGGATGGGTTTGGGGCAATGGTGTGGGAGTACCACTTATATGGAGATGAACCTAGCTGATTGGAATTTGAGAGCTTGTTGTGGAAGAAAATTTGGCATATCGGCAAAACTCATAGGATCTACAGAGCACACCAGAATTAGATCTAGAAATTGAAAAACTTTCTCCAGATTTATTGTTTTTTTTTTCAATTTTTTTGAGCAGTCCATGTCAGTCGTGAGTCATCCATATCAGAAATGTGACCTGTGGCCCCTGTGATATGGCATGGGCCTTTTCAAAGTCAGCATGTATATAAATGTTTGGAAACAATATGCTTTTAGGGCATAGTTCCTTTAATTTTGGACACATTCAAAAGATTTTAAAATAAATATTTGGAACTGCAGACTCTTGGCAGAATTTATTCGCTCAACAAATCTTTATTAAATCCCTACTGTTTATAGAGTATGTTAGGTCAATGCTAGAACAGATAAAAAGTTTAGATAAAACATAGTTCCTAACCTCATGCTATTTATATTTTAGTGTGAATAAATAGCCATAAATAAAAAATTACTAAAATAATAACATAGTTAAGTTAGATAACTATGTATGCACGTTAAGTTTTGGGAAATACTTTACATATATTTTCTTAGTTGATCTCATATATATTCTTATTATATGTTTATATATGTATATAGAGATAAATCAGTCTCTTCTCTCTCTTTTTATATATATCTCTCACTCCATATGTGTATATATATATATATACACATATGTGTATATATATATGTACATACATACACATGCACAATTTTTCTCCCTTGCAACAATGAGATAGGTGCCCCTCTTTACAATTGAAGAAACTGACTCTAAGAGAATTTAAGTGACTTGCCCAGTTACACAGGGAGCATGTATCTAAGGTAGGATTTGAACTCAGGTCTTTCTTATTCTCAAGTTCTATTCACTGTGCTACCTGAAGTGCATTAGAAAGCTGTAAAAAGACCATATAAATAATATATAATTGACATAGCAAAAAGGAACAGAAATTATTTACTTAATTGATATTTTCTTAAATTCAGTGTAAAATACATAGTTGTCCATTATGCTTCAAAAAATCGTATTTTTTGTTGAATACAAATATATTAATTCATCTAGAATTTCCTGAATGTCTATTATGTACTCAGCAGAAGATGCTGACCTACATTAACTAATAAGGAATATTTCTTCACTTGGGAGCTCTTTATCCCACTGAAATCACACATTCAATCTCAGTTCAGAAGGGTTTAAGATTTGTGCAGCTTTCACATTGTTCAGTTCATACCAGCTCTAAATATCTGTATTATGTGGGCCTAGCTTCAAACAAGTTAATATATGTAAAATGCTTTGTAAACCACAGTGTCTTATAAAAATAAGCTATCTGTTATTATTAATAGAATGCCTTTGCTGTATTAATAAAGTTGAAGAATATTTTTAAAAGCTTATTTTTACCTCATTTCTTATCCGTTCTCCTCACCATCTCTTTTCCCTCTTCTTGGTCTTGGGCTAGAATTTGCTGATCCTGTAATTCTAGATTGGTCTCTGTTTTTTTAAATCATCTAGGCACAATGGCTTTGTTCCTTGCGGCCTTTGCTCCAGCAATTCCGGCTTTTCCTCAAAAGATCCATGTGAAGCTTTCACATTTTAGATAATCTCCACAAGTGAAGTGTTTACCTTTTACCATTGTCTGTTTCTGAAGACCCCCTAGAGTGAAAAGCTTTTATGGTACTCAGTTTGGAACATATTTTCTCATTCTTCTCCCTTATTCATTTGTTGAGGGTAACGTAGGGGGGATGGAGGTCATACTGTGATGTCCTTGTTTGCTCCTCTGGGTGCCAAGGTGGTCTGGTTCAGAAGTATAACTCTCCTCTCCACCTCCCAGCTCCCTTCATCTTGTTCTCATTCAGTGTCTTGCAGTACAAACAACCATCACTTATTCAGAAGTGTTAAACAGGCTGCTCTCGAACCAGATTAAAATATAATTGAAAAACATTTAGCAAAAATAAATAAGAATGCAATAGAACATAGATAATGTTAATATGTGGTTTTCAGAGCCAAAATGAGACCCAGAGGGCTTAGTGGCCCTTGATTCAATTTTAATTTAACAGCACTAACAAATATATCATACTGTTGCCTTGTTACAGGAGCCCATGGCTCATCTAAAAGTGTCCCTGAGCAGAGGTAACCCTCTATCTATAGATGTGTAAAATAGGCAGAATTTTCTTCAACACTCTTCCTTCCTCCAAGAATAGCAATTTCTTCCTTTTCCAATATCTGGGTATATGATATATTCTCTCTTTTATCTCCCTGTTAAAATCTCTTAGTAAAGGATATAATAATCATTTGTTGGATCATAGATTTAAAGCTAGAAGGATGTGAGTAGAGAATAAGTAATTTGCCCAGTCACACATGTAGCATTGGTTAGAAGAGGTAGAATTTGTAGTCAGGTTCTAGAAATCCAAATTCCTTGATCTTTACATTTTACCACATTTATTCTAGTGAATTCCTTCTTTCTGGGGTAATCACCCATGATACTTCAGCTTAAGCTGCCAGCTGAAAGGACGGGTTCTGAATATTCCAAATGTAGTAAGTCATGGACCAGTCCTAAGCCATGGACTTGCCACACTAAGTTAATCTTTGGCCCTAGTCTACAAAATGCTATTTGGGGGGTTCATTTTGCCCCTATGAAAGCTCAGAATATAATTTGTGCATAGGTTTCTGCCAGTGGAAGTAGAAGAATTTCCAATTGCTACTGATTGCAAGCATTTAACAGAGTAATACAATACAACATATCTATTTATCTGCATGTACATACAAATATATAAAATGCAAATATGTTTATCTAGATATACATGTATGTATACGTATGTATACGTATGTGTGTACATGTATATACTATATATGCATACCATATAGTGTGTTACATTTGTGTGTGTGTGTGTATGCAGAAAGAAAGAGAGTAAGAAATAAAGAGATAAAGAGAAATGTATAGTGTAGGAAGGTAGGTGGCAAGTGGATAGAGTACTGGATCTATTGTCAGGAAGACTCATCATCTTCTTGAGTTAAAATCTGGTCCTCAGACATTTACAAATTGTGTGATTCTGGACAAATCACTTAACCTTGTCTACCTCAGTTTCCTTATTTGTAAATTGAGCTGGAGAAGAAAATGATAAATCACTCCAAGATCTTTGCCAAGAAAATCCCAAATGGGGTCACAAAGAGTCAGAACAGCTGAACGAGAAATATATGTATTATTATATATGTAGGTACATAAACACACATGTGTACATGTATATTATATGTATATGCATACACAAAATCAATCTGTACTCTGAACCCATCACCTCTGTCCAGAGGTATATAAACATGCTTTATCATGAGTCCTCTGGAATCATGATTATGATTGTATTTATCAGAGGCCCTAAGTCTTACAAAGCTGTTTGTCTTTACAATATTGTTGTCAGTATATAAATTGTTCTGCTTCTGCTCACTTAACTCTCTATCTATTCATACAAGTCTTCCCAGATGTCTCTGCAACTATCTCCTTCTTCATTCTTTATATAGTACAATGGTATTCCATCACATTCAAATACATAACTTATTGAGCTAGATGGGTATCCATTTCCCCTCTTATCTCCCCTTATTTCTTATTCTTATCATATTCATAAACAACAGGAAAATAATGGGTACTGATCTGAAAATTTAGCCATATGGTATGATTAAGTAGCCAATTTAAAAGAATTATTTTAAGTAATTTTCCATCCATCTTAACTATTAGAACAAGCATTAGGATCTTAATAAGTGTTTCCCAATTTTAAAATTGGATATAACTGAACTGTGCAGGAAAATACAGTAGATTTTCACTCAGAATGACTTCCTTGGGGATTTTAGCACATTGTCATCTCGCCTTCTATGGCCAAGTCTTTCTACATTAGCGTTGGAGAGGAGAAGAGGATGGCGGATGAGGAAAAATCACTGCTTGAGCTTCCTTGGGAGCTGGGAAGTTGTCCTCAGGGGCATAACAAAGGTTTTTCTCTGATTTGTACTTTCTTTCCCCTATGACTCCTAAGTTACTTTATGTTAGGCTTTCCCATGGGCTTATGATGGATTATTTCAATTGACTCCTCAGTGAATTGCATTCTCTCCTCCTCCTCCTGCAGTTCTGTGGTCAGCTCCTGAGGACACCCAGGAATGCTGTATGGAGATTTTATTCCTCCTGTGCAAAGGAATTGGAAATGACTTTTTTCATGCAGAAGACATTGAGAATCTTACATTGAATTGCTTCCCCTGACATCCAAAAGCCATTTGTTTGTTCTGCTTTCAGTAGCTGATGAATAAGAGGCAAACAAGATGCATTCTCCCCATTTCCCTACTTTACTTAATTTTGGGTGATCCACGTGGAATTCCTGTCAGTTGTCTCTTTCAAAGTGCTCCTTTAAAACACAGAGGACCTCCTGAATTATATGAAATATGATGAACTCAAGTTGCCAAGAAGATGCCCATCTGTCTGTTGAAGCAGGATTTATTTTAAGGAATCTCTGAGGCTTTGGGGTCTATTCAATACAAAAGTCAAAAGAAACCCTCCTGGGTATAGTTAAATATGTAGTAGTACTTCTCTCTTAAACATATACTTATATTTCAGGATGAAACTGATTCTGAGAAGTCATCTAGCAAAGGCTGTAATGCCTCAATGACTTGTAAAGTCCTTATGTGTGATATGACCTCTGGAAAAGCCACAGTGTCTTCAGGTGCACCCAAATTTAAGTTTCTCTCAGCATCAGTTTTCTCTTGACACCTCTACCTGAGAGTTTGTCATTATTCCCAATATATTTATAGGTAAATGTGAGTTTTTACATTCATTTAAACCAAACCTATGCCCTAATAAGAGGTACAAGTTGAAATTTGCCATTTTAATTATGCTGTGAAACCTTAGCTACCGGAAGCCCATGGGAAATGAATCATTCAGGATAGCAGAATTTTTCCAGTTAGTTGAGGATTTCTATATTCCTTTGACAGTCAAATTTTTCCATTTCAACTCTTGAGAACAGAAATCTTTCTGAATTTGGTCACAGACTAGGTCCTTAAAACAAAAATGTTGAATATAATTTAAATTTTTCCTGACAACTGAGAGTCATTTATAAACAGATTCTAACAATAGCTGGCACCAGTAGCTGAAATCCTTTAAGTTAAGATTATTTCATATTAATATTAAGATGTTTCAATTTCTAATATGACAAATGTTGATGGATAAATCTAATATAAACAAAAGCCCTTTGAGAATGTCCTCAATAATTTTTGAGAGTGTAAATATGTCCTGAAATCAAAAAATTTCAAAATTGCTACTCTAAGTAAATGTTCCCTCTCCCTCGCTTTTCCCCTTCGCCTTCCCTTCTCTCTCTCTCTCTCTCTCTCTCTCTCTCTCTCTCTCTCTCTCTCTCTCTCTCTCTCTCTGTTTCTCTTCCCCCCATCCTCCTTTCTAAGCTCTCCTGTCTCTATCAGTCTCTATTTCTGTTTTTCTTACTCTCTCCGCTTCTCCCTTTTTCTGTTCGATCTGTCTCTATCACTGCCTCTCTATCTCTGTCTTTTTCTTCTCCTTTCCCCTCTCCTCTCCTTTTTTCCCTCTTCTCTCCTCTTTTGTGTGTCTCTGTCTCTCTTTCTCTCTCATCTATATCCATTTTGGGGCCTCGTTCTTTAATATATTACTATATTATGGAATAATATAATGGTGTCCCTGTGGCCTATTAAATTTGGTTAAAACTCTTCTCTTATTAAATAGCATTCACCTGCTGTGTTGTTTATGTTTTGGAATGTGCTATTATACCTTTTCTGTTGCTATCACTACTTCTTGTTGTCATTGTGTCTCCATGGGGGTAGAACCTTACTACTTTTAATCTGCTCCAGGCTTCAAAAACCAAACAATCAAGCTTGTTAAGACTGCAAGTAAAATCAGAGTAAATAGAACTGGAACAATGGTCTAAGGGGCATTTCTTTGATTAGAGTGCTTGGACTTTGTGATAACAATTTTGGTTCATGATGGGTCTTGTTTTACTTATAATCTTGATTGTGTTCTATCTATCTGGGATTGTCAACTAAGCTTCTAAATAGGGGATTTAGTGTTGGGGGGATGACTAGGTAAATAATAAGAAATGCTTCTTCTCTGGCCTTATTCAGTGACTCTTTACACACACACACACACACACACACACACATACATCACCCCTTCCCCTTCCTAAGAAAAAGCAAACTCACCAACCAGATACCTCTTAAATAGGAAGCTAAATTGCTTGCTTTTATAAATGTACATGGACGTAGAAATACTAGTCTAGTTTCAAAAGCTAAAATATTTATTATCCAGTGCTTCTCTATAAGAATCCATGAAGCTGAGAAAATAAGATATGGGGGAAAGAAAAAGGAGGAAAGAGAAGGGATCTTTGGATAGAATTTATTTTACTATAGACAGCCTGGCCAGAGGGAGAAATTGGATAGTCTTGAGATATATGACAAAACCATCTCAGAGACTTCAGCTTTCTGGTTACTTGTTGCTTTAGTAGCCACTAAAATGCATATAGCAGCCATTATATTTTTTAAAATTTATTTTTTTATTGATGGCATTTGTTTTTACCTCATATTTATTTTTGAATAGAGCCTTCTCTCACAGTGAAAGACTTTCCTTGTTATAGGACTAAAAAAGAAAAAAGAAAAACTTTAGCAGTTGATAAATTCTTAACTTGTCTGAGTGATAGTTTCAGGAGAAGATAATGAGATGAATTACCATTCCAGATCTGATTCTGACTTTTGGGAGGAACTGGCTATTCTGTTCCAGTATTATTTTGTTATGTCCAAGTGACTCATCGTGACCACATTTGAATTTTTTTGGTGAATACTGGAGTGATTTTCCATTTTTTTCCAGCCCATTTTACAAATGAGAAAACTGAAGTAAACAGGGTTAAGTGACTTACCCAGGATCACATAGTTAGTAAGAATCTGAGACGGGATTTGAACTTATGAAGCGTTCCAGAAAATGGTTGCCAAAGTATAAATTCTAGTAACTTTAGAATTTATGATAGATAAGAGTGAGGGGACCAATAAGCAAAATCTGATATATATCCTAAGGTTGATTATAGGAAGGATATTGATGAGTTTTGAAACAGAGTTCAGCTACATCACCTAGTGGATAGAGCATTGGGTTTGGAGTCAGGAAGACCTAAGTTCAAGCCCTTGGTAGCTGAATGACCCTGGGCAAGGTTCTCAATCTGTCTGCCTCAGTTTCCTATCTATATATTTATATATATATAAGGTATAATATATATAAGGTATAATAATACTTATCTCCCAGGGTTATTGTGAGGATAAAATGAGGTATGGATTGTAAAATGCTTACTGTACTGGTACAGAGTAAGTATTATATAAATGTTCATTATTGTTATTATCATTATTATTGCAGAAAAGGATGATTAAGATGATAACTGTAAAATGGAAATCATGTCATCTAAAGATTACTTTAAAGAACTAGGTATAGTTAGCCTGAAGAAAGGACTTTGTTGGGGAAAGAGTAGGGCTAATGTGATGAACATGATTATAGTTTCTAATTAGATGAAGGGTCATTCATCAGAGGTTATTGGAAGAGTAATTAGACTTAATTCTGTTTGCCCTTAGAGGACAGGACCAGGATCAATGGGGTGGAAGTAAAATAGAGGGAGGGTGTTTTCTCAATATTTATGGAAAAATTTCTACACAATTGGTACTGTCAAGAAATGGAATGGGGTGAATGATCAATAGCACCTATTGTTTTGGCACTGATTTTACTAAAATGTTAATTTATCCTTTATAAAGAGTAAAGGTAACATTTTTCTCCTATTGGTTAATAGATGTCATGAATCTGATCTGTGTTAATACCATGTGTTGATGCAATATGTGTTTTGATATTATCTATGGAGTCTTTTAAAATATAATTGTTCAATGGGTGGTTTTGAACTAATGATTTCAAGGAGAGAGACTTAGGGCAATTCTATATTGGATTAAAAAGCTAAGTAGATTCTGATCTTGCTTTAGTTAAATACTTCATTGGTTGTTTTAAGTCTCTTTAAAATCATTTATTATAAAATAGAATATCAATATAATCAATCTTATTTTGCAACTATTTACATTCAAATAAGTGAAATTTATCCCTCCCCCTCGAGAAAAAAAAATGGAACGGGAGATAGCGCCATCATTAAAGGTCTTCAAAAAACTCAAGATGATCACACCTTGTTGTCAGTGAGAGAATTTATGCTTCAGGTATAGGTTGGACTGAAAGGTTTTTATGTTTCTTTTATTCTAGGATAGTGGTTGTGAATCTAGAATTCTAGGACAGATTGTGAACCTAAGAAGATGTTGTTTAATTGTATCTGTTGAGTCCAACTCGTTGACCCATTTTGGGCCTTCTTGGCAAAGACACTGGAATGGTTTACCATTTCCTTCTCCAGCTCATTTTACAGATGAGAAAACTGAGGCAAACAGAATTAAGTGATTTGTCCAGGATCACACAGAGTTTTCCTAATTCCAAGCCCAACGTGGAATCCATCCACTGAACCACCTATTTGCCAAGAAGAATTTGGAGTAGGTAAAAAAACAAAGCAATAATCCAAAGTTAAACAGAGGTAGGGGACCCATATCTGAACCTTCAAAACAAGAGCTAGTTGAGTGCTGGTATAATGATTTCACCTTTGGACTGCTCCAGCCAACCATTTTCCTTCCTACTAAATGCTACCAAAATTACATGATTTAGTATTAGGTAAGGTTATGTGACTTGAAATTTACTTATGGATTCTTTCTTTTTGTGAAATAGCAAAATGTGATGTTCTGTCATGCAAAATGAGGATGTCTTTTCTGGCCATAAATGATTTTATATTTGCACGGCAATTGCATGTATTCAGAATAACACGAAAATTGTTTTCAAAAATGATTATTTTGAGGTGCCTATAACCTCATCATCTTCAGCCAAGCAGTGGCATGAATTGGATGCAAATTACTTGGAGATTGCAGTTTATATTTTGGGCCTTAGCATACAAAAAATATTTTTGTGTCCATTAGGTTTTAACATGATAGTCGCCGGTTTGTTATATAAAGTTTGGAAGAAGGGAAAAAGGAAGGAGGGAAAAGTGAGAAAAAAAATATCCAGGTAACTATAGTTTATGGTTTATAGTATATAATTATAGTTTATGAGGAATATTTATGAGCAAATTGTTAGGTTTTTTAAAAAATAAATTGGCTCTTCTATATATTTTTCTTTTATTGGAATCTTATTATGTTAGCATATAAACAAGTTATTAATCAGAGACATATTCATTAATTTTGAGAACATTTTGTTAAATACTTTTATCCTTTTTTTGTCATTGTGGGTAATTGTTATCCTGATGCAGGTTACATTTTCTTCATGTCTTAGCAGATGGCCTTATAAGTTGCTGTGGCCAAAAACAATTAGTCTCCTGATGGTCCACCCTCTGGTGAAAGGTCTGTCTTCACTTAGCTAAGCTGGTCCTCAGATAACAGCATATAAATTGGGCTTGGTAGACTCCATTGACGCTTTCACTCTACTAGCCCAAGAATTTGGATATCCTCCATGATATGAGAAAGCATTGAGGAAATTAAGTTTAGATTCAATGAATATGTCCCTTAGGTAAAAAGCTTATATAGTATTGGATTACTTGCCATCTAGGGGAGAAGGTGGGGGAAAGGAGAGGAAAATTGGGAATACAGAGTTTTGTAAGGGTCAGAGTGTGGAAAAAATATCTATGCATATATTTTAAAAATGAAAAGTTTTAATAAAAAATTAAAAGCTTATATAGAATCAATAAAATTTGAGAGTCAGAAGGAAATTTAGTAGCTGTTTAGTCTTATCTATAACCCTAAAGCCTCTCTTTTGTATTATACCTGATGAGCAGTTCTCCAATCTCTGCTTGGAGATCTCCAGGAAGGAGGTAATAGCTAGTGATAGCTTAATTTTCAGATTTCCAAATTATTAGGAAGTTATCTTGATATAATGCTTAAATTTGCTCCTTTACAGTTTTAAAAAACAAAACTTAGACAAGGTTGAAACAATTCCTGTCTTTGAACTGGCCACAGTCTGTTAAGGAGAGATATGTACAGAAATGGGTGCATACGAAATATACACGATATAAATACAAGAAAAGAATTTTTGAGGGACTAAAGAAAAAGCTTCATGAAGGCTTAGAGAGATTTACATGAACTGATGCTAAATGAAGTGAGTAGAACCAAAAGAACATTGTGCACAGTAACAACAAGATTATGTGATGATGAACTGTGATGGACTTGATTCTTTTCAACAATGAGGTGATTCAAACTATTTCCAATAGAGTTGCATCCTGAGTGAGAAGTGTGGGGTCTGATTGTGGATCACAACATAATATTTTCTAGCATTTCCACTCCCTCTGTTTTTGTCTGCCTGCATTTTTAATTTCCTTCACAAGTTAATTGTACATTATTTCAAAGTCCGATTCTTCTTGTACAGCAAAATAACTGTATAGACATGTATACATATATTGTATTTAACATATACTTTAACATATTTAACATGTATTGGTCTATATGCCATCTGGAGGAGGGGGTGGGGGAAGAAGAGGAAAAATTGGAACAAAAGGTTTTGCAATTGTCATTGATGAAAAATTACCCATGCATATATCTTGTAAATAAAAAGCCATATAAAAAAACAATATTTTCACCTTTTTGTTGTTTGCTTTTTTTCCCTTTTGATCTGATTTTTCTTGTGCAGTACAATAGTTGTGGAAATGTGTATAGAAGAACTGTACTTGTTTAATATATATTGATTACTTGCTTTCTAGAACAAGGGGTGGAGGAGGGAAGGGAGAAAGAAAAATTTGGAACCAAGATTTTGCAAGGGTGAATGTTGAAAACTAACTTTGTCAGATGATGAGATTAAATCATTTATAGTCATATGAAAACATGCTCTAAATTGCTATTGATTAGAGAAATGCAAATTAAAAATGAGGTACTACCTTACAATTAACAGATTGAATAAGATGACAGGAAAAGATAATGAAAAATGTTGAAGGGGATGTGGGAAAATTGGTACATTAATGCATTGTTGGTGAAATTGTGAAATGATCCAACTGTTCTGGAGAGCAATCTGGAACTATGCCCAAAAATCTATAAAACTCTGCATACCCTTTGACCTATCAGTTTCACTACTGGGTCTGTATCTCAAGGAAATCATAAAGGAGGGAAAAGGATCCACATGTGCAAAAATGTTTGTAGCAGCTCTTTTTGTGATAGCAAAGAATTGGAAAATGAGTAGATACTCATCAACTGGGGAATGGCTGAATAAGCTGTGGTATATGTGGTATATGTGGTATATTACAATAGTAATGGAATAAAATTGTTCTATAAAAATGATAAACAAGCTGATTTTATAAAGGCCTGGAAATATTTACACAAACTGATCCTGAGTGAAACAAGCAGAAGCTGGAATGCTTTGTACACAATAACAGCAAGAATGTGCAGTGATCAGCTGTGAAAGACTTGGTTTTTCAGTGATCCAAAGCAAACCTAATAGACTTTGGACAGAAAATGTCATCTATATCCTGCAAAAGAACCATAGAGATTGAATGTAAATGAACACATGCTATGTTCACTTCTTTTTTCCATTTCTTTTCTCCCATGGTTTTTCCTTTTTGTTCTGATTTTTCTCTCCCATCATAATTCATAAAGCAATGTATATTTAAAAATAAGTAAATAAAAATTTAAAAAGAAAGCTATTTTTGCATGTATTTTGAAAATAAGAAACTATTATTTAAAAAAGGAAAAAGTTTCATATAGAAAATGTTACTTTAGCAGAATTTTGAAGAAACAAGCAGTTTCAAGAAATGGAGATGAAATGGCAATGTATTTCAGGAATGGAGAAGACAAAATGCAAATTATTAGAAGTAATAATTTGTTTCCTCACCAATATAAAGATGTGGAGAGCGGAGTTGAAATATCATGTATATAGAACATAAAAGGCTGTTTTAGCTGAATTGCAAAGTGTGGGAAGGGAAGTGATGTATACTAAAATTGGAAAGATAGATTGAGGCCATGTTGTGAAAGACTTTCACAGAGGAACTTATACTTGATCCTGGAAGTAATAAGGAACAGCTGACTTATTAAGTAGGAAAGTGGTATAATAAGATCTGAACTTTATTTTTTATTAAATATTTTTTATATTCAAAACATATACATAGATAATTTTAAACATTCACCCTTGCAAAACTTTGTGGTCCAAATTTTTTTTCCCTTCTTTCTCCCCACTCCCTTCCCTAGACAGCAAGTAATACAGTATATGTTAAACATGTGCAATTCTTCTATACATATTTCCACAATTATCATGCTGCACAAGAAAAATCAGATCAAAAGGGGAAAAATGAGAAAAAAAGAAAACAAAATACAAGCAAAAAACAACAAAAAAGGTGAAAATACTATTTTGCGATCTACACTCGGTTCCCACCGTCCTCTCTCTGGGTGCAGATGGTTCTCTCCATCATAAAACGATTGGAACTGGCCTAAATCACCTCATTGTTGAAAAGACCCACGTCCATCAGAGTTGATCATCACATAATCTTTTTGTTGCTGTGTACAATGATCTCTTGGTTCTACTCACTTCACTCAGCATCAGTTCATGTAAGTCTCTCCAGACCCCTCTGAAATCATTTTGCTGGTCATTTCTTATAGAACAATAATATTCCATTACATTAATATATCATAACTTATTCAACCATTGCTCAACTGATGGGCATCCACTCAGTTGCTTGCTACTGTAAAAAAGTCTGCTACAAACATTTTTGCACATGTGGGTCCTTTCCCCTTTTTATGATCTCTTTGGGATACAGCAGTAGTGGTACTGCTGGATCAAAGGGTATGCACAGTTTGGTAGCCTTTTGGGCATGGGTCCAAATTATTCTCTAGGATGGTTGGATCAGTTCACAACTCCACAACAATGTATTAGTGTTTCAGTTTTCCCACATCCCCTCCAATATTAAAAATCTGAACTTAAAAAAAATCACTTAATCAGATACATAAAAGATAGATTGGAATGGTGGAGAAATTGAGCCAGGTAGACCAGATAGGAAGATATTAAGTTGCCAATAGGTGATAGACGCCCAAAGTAGGGCGGTAGCCGGCCATATGCATTGAAAGAAGGCAATGTATATGAGAAGCATTTTGAAAGTAGAAATAAAATTTACCAATAACTTGACTGTAGATTGAGGAAAAATGAGTCAAGAATAAAGCCAAGGAAGTGAGGTGGCTAAGAATTGGAAATTGAAAGGATGTCCCTCAATTGGGAAATGGCTGAATAAGTTGTGGTATGTGAGATGTGATATAGGATTGTTATTGTGCTATAAGAAACAATGAACAGGCTGATTATAGAAAACTTCAAAACACTTACATGAACTGATGTAAAATGAAGTGAATAGAAACAGGAGAATACTGTAGACAGAAACAACAATATTGTACGATGATCCACCATAAATAACTTGGCTATTCTCAACAATACAGTGATCCAAGGTAATTCCAAAAAACTCATGATTAAAATATGCCATGTACCTCCAGAGAAAAAATTGATGTTGTCCAAACACAGACTGAGGCATAATCTTTTTTCATATTGGGATAGTGGGTAGAGCACTGGACTAAAGTCAGGAATACCTGAATTCAGATCAAGCTTCAAGCACATTAATTTTTTTTTAATCTCTGTTTTAGTTTCCTCATCTGTAAAATAAGCTGGAGAAAAATTGTGAATCAGTCCAGTATCTTTGCCAAGTAAAGCCCAGAAAGAGGTCACAAAGACTGCAACATGACTGAAAAATGACTAAACAACAAGATCACATTAGTTTCCTCTCCCCACCGATATCAATGTTGACTCATGTTACACTTGTAGTTCACTAAGACTCCCAGATCCTTTTCATACAAATTACTAATTAAACCTGTCTTCTACCTCTTCTACCAGTGAACTTGAATTTTTATGCCTAAGAGTAAGATATTACACTTCTCTCTGTTGAATTTTGTATCATTAGATTCAGCCAAGTTCTCTAGCCTGCCAAGATTTTTTTGAACCCTGACAATCTCATCCACTGTGTTGGCTGACCTGTCCAGATCTGTTTCATCTTTAAATTTCATGGCATGTTATTCATTCCTTGATCCATGTTATTGATTAAAAAAAAAAAAGCTTTTAACAGTACAGTATCAAGCTCACTCAAGTTCTTGGGATAATCCACTGGAGATTTGCCACATTGACATTGAACCATTAATAATTACTCTTTGAGCCTAGCAATCTAAGTGGTTCTGAATCCATTTGCTTGTCTTATAGTCTAATCTAAGGATCGACAAATTATGACATGAATGATCCCCCTGTTTATGTACCACAGACTGTAGTTTGCCAACTCACAAACTGTAATCTGTATTTCTCTTTCTCCACCAGAAGAATATTAAATATTTTATCAAATGCTTTGATAGAATCTAAGTAAACTATCTCTATAGTACTCCTCATATCCAATAATTTAGTAATCCTATCAGAAAAGGAAATGAAAATAGATTGGGCATAATCTGTACTTCATAAAACCACAGTGGTAATCACTGCTTTTTTAATCTAATATTCTGAAACTTATATATTGCTTGCCCTTATAACAAGGATAGAAAAAAAGTCAGTGATAAGAATTAAAGGAGGAAGATAATGCTTGACATATGGTGGTGAGTGCTGAATAAATCAATCTTTTTTCCTCCCTCCCTGTCTCCCTTTCTCCTTCCCACCACCTCCTTTTCTTCCTTCCTTTCTTCTTTAATACCTTCTTTCCTTTACTCTCTCCCTCTTTTCTCTCTCTCCTTCCCACCTTCCTTCACGCCCTCCCTCTCTTCCTTCCTCCCTTTCTTCCTTCTTTCCTTCCTTTCCTGATTGCTTCCTTGTTATCTTTTGAGAAAATGGTGCTTCCAATTTGCTATTAGTAAAACGTGCTCTCTTCTGTAATTCCACTCCACACTGTATAATTTGAGTGACAATATACATTTGGAAGATGCCAGAGTGGGAATAGAGCTGCAGCATAAGGGGAAGTACCCCAGTGAAGGCAACCATCCGATTCAGAGATTAAACCCACACCAATTACATGTTGTGCTAGTGAACAATATGAACTCATAGAAACAGATGGTTAGATGGAATCTGCAGAGGCTAACAAGACTAAGTAGATTTCACTAAAACTATTAAAATTCCTTTCAGATTTATGACACAGCAATTCCTGACTGTAAAGGTAAAGCCACATTACCTAAGTAAAAATCCACACTAAACTAGTTAGTGTTAGGTTTGAGTTAGTACTCCAGATAAATCAAAGCCAATCTTAAAACTCTACGTTCAGTTATTTAGATATTTCACTTGGTCATTTTCTGAATTCATTTGTCTATGTGTGTGTGTAGATCTGAAGTCAGGAGAAGAATGCTTTCTAGAAACCCCAACACTGAAATTCCCTCTGACATCAAGAAGTGATTGATTAAGAAGTTAGCATCTGTACTGACATTGACTTTGCAGTGAATATGGAAAGATTTAGATTCTGGTACCATCAGACTGCTGTCTTTCAAAAGCAAAAGTTTAAATACATGCATATTATCTTATGTCATAAAAACTTTTATTATGATTGATTTCTTTTGTGGCAGATGTTTTATTCATGAGTTAAGTTATTTCTGTGAAAACTCTGTGAGTTTCCATTTCATTTTCTTGAATTGAATATGCCATGATTTTGTTTTTTGTTAAATCTGTATATAGGATATATCATTTCTGGGATGCTAATGCCTGTTGTAGGGATAGAACACAGCTGTATGTAAAACTGAGTTGACTGTTGCCTGCAGCCACCTCCCTGAGAGTTTTCAATATAGTTTATCTGTTTTCTGGGGTAGACAGTATTTCAGCTGTAGAGGAAAATTCCATCTTGTACATATTTGGCAAGATTGCTGCTATACTGCCAGCCTTAATCTCTGGGGTAAAAGTATGGGGGAGGGGAATAACATATCCTGGTAGTGATAAGAAAAAGTAGCAAATGATGCTGAATCGGCAAATCATCCTAATAAACTTTTTAGTTATGCATTTATGTTTTCTATGAGTAGTCAAAGAAATCTGATGCACCAGGATCAGATCACCAATTTAAAAGCCCTTTAGCCAACAATAAAGTCTATCATTTGTATGACCTTAAGCATGTATGAACCTTAGACTTCAGATTTTTTTTTAACTGTGCAAGGAAGTAGGCTTTAATATGTGATGACTCTAAAATCCTGTGTAACACCAATAAGCAAAAACCATTTTTACTGCCATTTGTTTATTCAGTTTCTACCCATTAGTTTCCTTCCTTTGCTGGCTTTCTTTCAATAAAGGAAATGTTATATGGCATTCAAAGCTCTTCACAACCTTGCCACATCTTACTTTTCCAGATTAATTACACATTACTTTCCTAAGTGTCCTTCTTAGTATTCTTCACACATAGACAGTACTCTATACCTTCCCTTGACGTCCTCCACATCTGCAATGTAATTCTGTCTCTCAGAATTCCTGATTTCCATAAAGGTTTATTAATTCAAATATTTTCTACATCTAATCTTTCTTGATTCCTCTGATCTGCTAGTGTTTTTCCCATCATCTTCTGTCCATTTTGTGTGTATATAAAGACAGATTTCCAGCCTAACCCTAATCAGTGAATCAATGAGCACAGTAAAATAGATATTAAGAAACTTTGTAATAGTTTCATCACAATATGTATACAAATTTAAATCAATTTAAGACAGAAGGGGTGCTATGCTTGTATTGTATATGTATGTATGTTGGTATACATAGTTATCCCTTCTCCATCACAGGAATTAAAGGCATGTTGCCCAATCTGTGTAAAATTTTTTGGCCCTTCCTTTGTACCTGAAAAGAAGTCTAATTTTTTTTTTCTTTTTTAGGGGTGTTTATGGTATCTTATTGTAAAAATTGGGTTAAGTATTTGGTTATAGGCTCACTGTCATCTGCTGATCTGCAGCTTTTGCAGAAATTCGTTTTAATTTCTTATGCTGACCCACAATATATCAAAACCACAATGGGGAAATTTGTGATGTGGAAGGGAATAACTGTATGTGTGTTTGTGTTATAGCATGTGCATTGTATGTATACATGTGCATATATATTGTGTTCTGTGTACTGTGCATATATGCATGTTTGTGTATGAATGTAACTACATGTATGTATATATAGATATATATGAGTGTGTTTATGCGTGTGAATGTGTACATATATTTGTGTATATATGTGTATAATGTCTCGTTTTACTAGATGGGATCATTTCAGTTTTTCTTTGCATCTCCAATGCCCAGCACAGTGCCTGTCACATAGTAGGCATGTGAATTGGTTGATAGAGATTGATTTAAAAGTTGAAAGGATAGATGAGGTTTGGACAGAAGAGGAAAACATACTTTGAATATTTTTTGTCTTCAATGAATGTTGAATAGATTTTTGTTTCTTCTTTCTCCATCTCCAGTAATAGCTTTCATGTCAGTCTCACTGTCTTGTGGTAAATAATGGCTCTGTGGTCTGGCACAGGACTCTGAGACATTTAAAAAATTTTTTTCTTTGATATGGGAGGAATAAATCAGTTATTTGTTTTGCTAGTACATATAGTCTCCACCTTTCTGCCATGCTCTCCTGGAATCTATATTATGTTACCTGTTTTAACTTTTTCCCCTCACATCATACAAATTAAAGGAAAGTTGCAAATTAATAGCAGACAATTTTTTCCTAATCTAGGCTTAAATCTCCAAAATCTATTTTCTATCTTCTCTTGTTGTGGTGAGGCTGTTAAGTAGACTGCTTTCCATAAGTTGCCCATGACAAATGGGGAAAAAAATTCCTTTTGGTTTAGTAGTTACTTATTCATAGCCTGCCTTAGGCCAGAGGCACTTGCTAGTCCCTTTGGAGACTTTGGATACATGAGCATTTTGGTTCCTTTCTGTTTTTTTTTACATTTCTTCCTTGGTTTCTTATCATCTTGTTGAGTTGACTTCCAAAGGCCCTGAGCTCCCTCAGATGGGAACTGGTGGGATATGACCGTTAATATCAGTAATTTAATATAGTATGTCATGCAAGAATAACTCTTGCCATGTGTTTGTTGTTTTTCCAATGTTCTTTTGTAAACATTTCTTGATGGAAGAGTAACCAGCATTATTTATTCATATTTTTAATCAATCAGTCAAGCAATTAGGAGCATACTATGCAAGTACATTTAGATTAAGTACAATGAAAATGGATGTAGTCATATGACAGTTTGCCAAATGGAAAAATGTTGGAAAATTGGCATTATGAACCTTAAATCTAGTGTTAGGGAAATATTAAGGACTGAGGGTTGCATAGTACATCTACTATGTTTGGGTGAGCAGGATTGTCTTTTCTGTACCTAAAAAAGAGGCAGTATTATCAAAATTAATTTAAATTGTTGACTTTCTTTCATCTTTTCCCCATGATTCCTGAGATTCATGATTTAATTAGAGGTTTTAGGGAGCTTATAGATAGAATAACTAACCAATCATAAGAGGGAGACCACCTGAGGAAACATAAATTAACTCTTATTTAACTAGATTTTTTGATTAATTTCTTTTCCCTATCTCCTTTAATAGACAGGGATAAAAGTAATTTTCTGGTAATTCTACTGACTTGACTCTGCTACTATATTTCTATGCCTTTCTAGGAGTCTGTCCTTCTGAGCACTCAGTGCTATCTCTGGGATAAGTTGGTAACAATATCCCATTTTCCAGGTACCTTTCCCAAATTTGGATCAGAGGCAGAGTAAGGTAAAAACAAAGGTGATAAGTTTTGGAAAATGAATGAGTAAAGGCAGTATGTTTTAAAAATTAAAATCTAATCTTAACTAGAGAACTGTTTTAGCATTTTCTTCTAAGAGTATCTTATATGAAGCCTGCTCCCATTTTTCCAGGATTACCAGATTCTTTTACCAGAATTGATGGCAAGACTCATCCTAAAATTTTGTATCAAAATAAATTAGAAAAACCTCAAGATTTGTTGATATGGAATATACAGCATGCCTTAAGCAGATGCTACCCCCTCAATAAAATCACAAACAGATTACTCCTTGAAAAGAAAAATATATGTAATAAGTATGTGGGACCAAATAACATAGTGTTTACTTCTGTTTGCCCCAGTTTTATCACCTGTAAAATGGGGCTAACAATAGCTCCCTCCTATCAAGGTTGTGTTGAAGATCAAATGAGATAATATTCAGAAATTGCTTGGCATAGTACCTGGCATGTAGTAAGCACTATAAAAATGTAAGTCATTGTTATGATGCTGGGATACCATGAGCTTCATGTTATTGCAGTTTTTAAAAAAAATTTTATGTCACAATCATTTCTGGACATAATCTTTTCTATTGGGCAAATCTCTATATTTTACCTTTTCCATGTAACACCAGGTAGTACAGTAGCATGCTAAGCTGGAATCAGGAAGCTTTGAATTCAGCTCTAGCCTCACACATTTAATAGCTACGTGATCCTGGTGAGTCACTTAACTACTGATTTGCCTCAGTTACATTATCTGTGAAGTGATAATAATACCACCTCTTTCTGTGGGCTGCTGTGAGGATTAAATAAGACAAAATTTTAAAGTGCTACATAAATAACAGCTATTACTATTATAATATGATTTTGATAATGATGAAAAAACCAACTAATACATTATTGACTGGCAGCACATTCCCATAGTTGCCCACTTTTCTAATGAAATTAGATAGAGCAAAAAAACATGTATTATAAAGAGAAAATAGACCAGGATTTTAGGAACTTTGTGTACTGACTCCCTAGTAATTTCAGGATTTCTGAAGTGGGATTTTTAAAAAATATTGTAGTGGTACTCTTTGTCATTACATCAGTCATTTCTGAATTTTAAAAATTGATACTCTTGTCATTATATCAATACTCTCTCCTCACTCGCTATAAAATCCTCCCTTGTAACAAAGAAATGTAATTAAGCAAAAATATCTAGTACAGGGATCAGATATATGTATTTGAATATAAGAATGTACAATCAACGTTCTTCTTATTAGTCTTCAATGCTCTGTTTTAGGGAAGGAGGGAGCTTTCATTATCTATTTCCTGAGACCCTTTTTCCAATTTTTTGTATCAGAATTTTGCTGAAAAGAAATTGTTTTCCTTTCTTAGTGATTATAGGATCATGGTGGTGAAGAAATAATCCACCATATTGTAGCTTTATGACCAGGGCATATATCTTGTATTTATTACCTGTAGCTTCCTGAGAGGAGTCTACTATGACTTCAAATCCAGTCTGACAGCAGGAATCTCTCAGAAGGTTAGCAAAAGCAAAATTTCTGATAATGTTAGGGAAATAGAATCAAAAGATGAGAGAGGCAGCATAGGGAAGACTGGAGGCTGATACAATGATGACAAGGCTTTCAAACAGAGTAGATTAATAAAACTTCAGTAGAATTATTTAGCTTTTTTTTCCCATTGTAGTCAAAAATAAATCTGAACGTAAGAATAGAAAAGGCGGAAAAATCTCACACAAAAAAAACAGATATAGAAGAAACCAATGAAAGTTTCCTTAATTAAATGAGTGACTGGGAAAAAAAAATCTTTGTATCAGGTATCTCTGATAAGAGACTGATATCCAAGATATATAAATAACAAATAGGATTATAAAAGACCAAAAAACATTCTTCAGTAGAGAAGATATGATCAAACAATTCTCAAAAGAATTATAAACTATTAACAATTTTGTGAAAGAATGAGCTACATCAATAATTAAATATAAATAAAATTACTTAGAAGCTGTACTTCAGTCCCAACAAATTGGCAAAAATGAGAAAATGTGAGAATTATCCATGTTAGAGGAATTATGAAAAGACCAACATACTACTGCATTGTTGGTAGAGTTTTGAATTGATCTACCCATCTAGAAAATAATTTATTTTTTAAATAATAACTTTTTGTTTTCAAAATATGCAGAGATAGTTTTCAACATTTACCTTTGCAAAACCTTGTGTTCTAAATTTTTCTCCCTGCCCTCTCCTATCCTCTCTCTTGGACAGCAAATAATCCAATATATGTTAAAGATATGCTATTCCAAAAAATAACTTAGAATTATGCAGGTAAATTGACTAAAATTACCTTTGGATCCAGAGACTACTTTTTAGGCAAATAACCTCTTGGAGGTCAATTATAAAACAAGAGCAATTTCCTATATATCAAAATCTTTATACGGGAGAACTCAGTGGTGCAGTGAAGATCTGAGTTCAGATACTTGCTAGTAGTGTGATCCTGAGAAAGTCACTTAACCCTGCTTGCCTCTGTTTCCTCATCTGTAAAATGAGCTGGAGAAAGAAATGGCAAATTCCACTATCTTTGCCAAGAAAATATCAATCAGGGTCACAAAGATTTGGACATGACTGAACAATGAAAACAAAATATGTAATAGCATATATAAAAATAATAGTTTTACTGGGGAAATTGTAATAAATAAACCTAATGATCTATTATTAGGCTTTTAAAACAATCATATTGATTGAATATAGACTAAAGCATGTTATTTTTTCATCTTCTTTTCATTTTTCCTCTTGAGTTATTGTATAAAAATGACTAATATGGAAATGTTTTACATATTCGTACATGTATAACCATATCTATCTCACGTAAAGGGAAGGGAGGGAGGAAGAAAGGGATGGAATTTGGAATTTAAAACTTTAAATAAAAATGTTTAATAGAATTCCCAATCCCTCTATTTTTGTCTGCCTGCATTTTTTATTTCCTTCACAGGTTAATATTACACTATTTCAAAGTCCAGTTCTTCTTGTGCAGCAAAATAACTGTAAGGACATGTATACATGTTGTATTTAACATATACTTTAACATATTTAACATGTATTGGTCTATCTGCCATCTGGGGGTTGGGGGGAAGGAGGGGAAAAATTGGAACAAAAATTTTTGCAAATTTTCAATGCTGAAAAATTACTCATGCATATATCGTATAAATAAAAAGCTATAATAAAAAATAAAATTTTTTAAAAGAATTGAAAAAAATCAATCATGATGAATACAGAGAATTATGGAAAGGATACACCCAGAGAGAGGACTGTGGGAACTGAATGTGGATCCTAACATAATATTTTCACTTTTTTGTTATTGTTTGCTTGCATTTTGTTTTCTTTCTCATTTTTTTTCTTTTGATCTGATTTTTCTTGTGCGGCATGATAATTGTAGAAGTATGTATAGAAGAACTGCATATGATTAGCATATATTGAATTACTTGCTTCTAAGGGTGGGGGAATACAAGGTTTTGCGAGTGTGAATGCTGAAAATTATCTATGCACATGTTTTGAAAATAAAAAACTTTAATTAAAAGAAATCTTTCTTGTAAGGCAGGGAAAGGCAACATCTGGCTGTATAAGTAGCAGAGAAATCGTTTGCAAAGACAATTGCAGGTGATGATGAACTAAAAACTTGAGCTCTATAAGTTGATAATTTTGTGTGACCCATGAATGAGGTTATAAATATCCAAATGGTCCTTGGCAGGAAAAAAAAATTTGTTCCCATCCTTATTGTAAGGGCTGGGCCTTTAGGAAGGGAGGAGAATGCCGAAGGAAATCTAAGTAATATAATAAAAGAAAATATCAATAAAAATTATTTTAAAAATAAGGTTCACCTAATAAATAATAAAAAGTTTTAAATGAGATAATATGGACAATAGCCAACTTCTTTCTTTTGAAAAAAGAACTTTTTATTTTCAGCCTCAGTTATTAGTTTGGGTCTTTCCAAACTCCAGATTATTCCACTCTCATTAGACTTCACTTTACCAGCAGAGATGTTGATAATTGAAGCTATGGGAATCTTTTGGTTAAATAGGGATTTTTTGGTCCAGTCACATCTGTAATCTGTATGCCCCAGTGGCTGCCTATCTGGGTAGGGTGACTTGTTTTAAGTTCTCTGTTTTTCCTCAATTTGTGGCTTCCAATTTCGTTTCCATGTCCTCTTCAGGGTCTAGCAAAGTTCTGGTCTCTTTTCTTCTTGTATAATTCTCATAATCCTCTGCTGGACCCTAGAAGAATCCCATAGGATGTTGTACTTCTACCTTAGCTATCTCTGTCTCCCTTTGAAGTTCTGAAATCAGTGAGGAACTTTTTAGGAAGACCCATCCTCCACCTTTGAGACTTAAATTTATATTTCATACTTTTTTTAAAAACAATTTATACTTCGTATCTTGAATTGCATAGTTGTTTGTATATTTTCTTTCCCATTAGAATGTGAGTTTCTTGAACGCTGGGAATAGTATTTTTGACTGCCTACTCCTAGAGAGTTTAGCAATATGCTGGATGCTGTGTAAGCACTTAAATGCTTGTTGAGGAGACAGAAAGAAAAAAGCAGGATATAAAACTGGAATTCTGATCTTTTAGCAAACTAACCTTCTTTAATCTTTGCAAACCTCCTACTTAATAAATGACTTTCACTTCACCCAGAGCTTCTCAGTCATGATAGTTAATCAAAATCTAGATATCTGAACATTTCCTTTCTTTGGCAATTATTTACTCTTTAGAATAAAAAAACTGCTTCAAGCTGTCTGTGTGTTTGTGAGAGACATAGCAAAAAGGTCCTTTTTTTTTTTTTTTTTTTACAAATCACTGAAAGATGGGTATATTTTAGGATTTTCTTTCCTTTCAAGTTTTGAGGTTAGGGTTTAGGCATTTTTGATTGCAGGAAGGAATTCTAGGCAGTTGCTGCAGCCCCACATCATGGCTGACAAAACAGCCCTATTCCTCTATCCCCCAGGGAATGTAGGAAGGAAATAGAAATTAGGCTTTGAGGTCTCTAGGCAAGATTAGAAGAGTAAATGATAAGGAATTCTTTCCTCCTCTTGCACATATGCAGTGGCAAGCAGCCAGCTTTCCTTTAATTTAACCTGGTGTGTGTTTGGGTAAGAACAAATGACTTTTTGTTGTAAGAAATCTCTTCTAGAACTTGCTGAAGAAAAAAAATAAGCAGGAAGAGAAAGATAGGTGAATTTTGCCAGTAAAACAACTGTTTTTTTTTTTTAATGTCATTATCAAAATGAATATGTGAAAATGACAAAGTAAAATTCACATAAACTGAAGATATCCATTATATTAACCAGTGAATACTCATACATGTGTTCTAAGATGTAAGATAGTCTGTCTTTCATTTTGCTACTTTAAACTACCTAGCAAACAGTCATCAGTGTAATTATCTCCATTTTCTAGCAGGTAAGTGATTCTGTGAAGCTGTAAAGTTTGGAAAATCTATAGAACAAATGAGGGGAGCCCCTTCCACTTACTAGAATTCAGGTGCCCCCATCATTTCTGAGCT
Organism: Antechinus flavipes; assembly: GCF_016432865.1. Classification (NCBI taxonomy): domain Eukaryota; kingdom Metazoa; phylum Chordata; class Mammalia; order Dasyuromorphia; family Dasyuridae; genus Antechinus; species Antechinus flavipes. Next base: position 207,534,366 of record NC_067402.1, read on the forward strand.
TAGTGCTTTCCTCATCATCCTATAAGTGTAATTCATGTCAGTGTTTCATTTACATGCTTTGTAATATTTAGGTCAGTGCATTGAAAAAAAAAATTTTTTCAACCTGAATATTCGCTTATTTAAATGCATTGCTAGAAGGCTGTCCTCATTTTGTGACTGATTATGCAGTTTACAAATACCATGTTGCAGGTAGCAGAAAAAATTTGACGTTACAGGCCTTTTGGAATAAGCAGCATTCATCCCATCCATCAAAATGACAGTTATTATGTGGTAATAATAACAAAAGTACTACATTTGCTTCTATTGAGTTTGAGTTATTTACTGTTCATTTAATATGCAATGCTTCTGGGAGTCTAATCTCCACATTTCTCTCATGATTTATAATGTGGTATATATTTCCCTCAAGATATTTTTCTTTACCTGTTGTGTCCAAGTTGATAATTTGAATATATTGTAATAAATTCTACTGCATTTTACAAATCCTGTTCACCTGTTTTGTGCTTAGTCATTGTCTTAAACAACAACAAATCCAGCTGTAGTCAATCAGTAAATGTTTATTAAGCACCTACCATGGGCAAGGCACTGCATTAATAGCTTTGGGGATTCAAAGAAAGGTAAAAAAAAACTTCTTGGGACAACTAGGTAGTGTAGTAGATGGACCTTGGAGTAAGGTGGACCTGAGTTCAAATTGAGTTTCATATACTTATTAGCTATGTGACCCTTGCTTGACAAGTCCCTTAACAACCGTCACCAAAAAAAACCAAAAACAAAACCAAAACAAAATCCTTGCTATTCTCTGCCTTCGAGGAGCTTACAGACTAATGGAAGAGACAGCTAGGTACAAACAAGCTATATACAGGATAATTTGGAAATAATCAACAAAAAGAAGACAGTTTGTTATATGGCATGGTTTTAGAAGCAGCAAAGTGATTCAGTGGATAGCATGCTGGGGGAGTCGGGAAGACCTGAGTTCAACTGCAAACTGGGATACTTTTACTAGTTGTGTGATCCTGGGCAAGTCACTTGACTTTGCTTTTTAATCTACTGGAGAAGGATATGGCAAACCACTTCAGTATTTTTGCCAAGAAAACCTCATGAACAGCATAAGTGAGCTACTATCCCTGAGGTCCTGAAGAGTCAGTTGTGACTGAACAGAAAGAGCAACAATAGATTGAATTACTTGTTTGCTGAACTTTCTGCATTGAACATTAATTTTGTCAATGAGCAAACATTTATTAAGCATTATATGTGCAATGCATATTTCCTTGACATCTAAGATAAAACAAAGAAAGAATCCTTGGCTTAAGGAGTTTACATCCTAGTGTAAGCAAAAATTCTTATATCAAAATACTTATTGTCATTGGTTTGACATCATAGCTGTTTGGTCTTGAGAGCTTTCTGTATGTAGGAACATTTCAAGCCTTAGAATATGGTGGATCATTCAGGATAAAGCTGATTGCAACATAGGACAAATCTAATGATGGATTTTATGGGTCAGTGTGACTCAAATGGTAGGATAGAATTTACCATAATTGTCTCCAAGGAATGGATTTTGGAAATCAATAATTAAATGAACTTATGATTTAGAAGGAAACTTTTGTTTCCTTCTATGATGTAGCTCACAATCTGACCATTTCTTCTTGCCCTGTTTGATCCTGTTCTCTCTCATTCCTTCCATTCTATCTGTTCACAACAGTAAATTCACCCAGAGAGTGTGCTGGAAGTCTTGTGCCATTTCTTCTGACACTATGATGGTAGAGTATAGCTTTCTGACTATCTGCCATAATCTTTTTCCTTCCCTTGTCCTGGGATCAGCTCATCTTCTCTTCCCATCATGTAATTCCCATGATATTTTTTACTCTCATTTTTCTTTAGGGAACCTCATTGGTTAAATGCTGTAAGCCTCTGTTTCCCTCTGTGCAATGTTCAATTTCGATTTTGTCATACTGTCATTAATATTCAAATACCACATTAGTTAAGCACTTAACTATCTGACAGGTTCTATGCTAACTTTGGAGATGAAAAGAAAAAAAAATACCTTTTGTTTTCAGGGAGCTTACTTTTTTTTTTTTTTTTTTTTTTTTTGGAAGGGGTGTTGAGGCAGTCAGGGTTAAGTGACTGTCTATAGTCACACAGCTACTCAGTGTCAAGTTTCTGAAGTAGGATTTTAACTCAGGTCCTCCTGCCCCCAGGGCTGGTGCTTTTCCCAACTGTGATCACCTAATTGCTCCAGAGAATTTACATTTTAATAAGGAAAGAAGGCTTGTATGTGACATACTTGTGTGTGATCATGGACAAGTCATTTAATTGCTAGTTACCTCAGTTTCTTCAATTGTAAAATGGGAGACAAACATTATTAAATGGAGCTGTAATTCCCATTTTATAGTTGAAGCATGTGAGGCTAGATTTGAACTCAGGACTTCATGATATGTCACCTAGTTGCCTCTGAATGAGGAAGAAGAGGGATAGAGATGGTATATACAAAAATATGTGACATACAAGATACGTGCATAGTATCTTGGGGATACACTTTCTACATTTCTCTCCTCAGAGAGCTGCTTCTTCCTCTGATGGCAAGAGCTGAGTTTTGAAAAAAGCTGATTTTCTGTGATGGTAAAACATTGGTTTTCAAGATCCAGTCATTCTAGAAAGCAATTGGAACTGTGTCCCCTAAATTGGGCATGTATTTTTGACCCAGAAATACAGCTATTCAGACTATACCTCTAAGGAGATCAAAGAAAGAGGTAAAGGACCCATATGTAGAAAATAATTTATTAGTAGTTCTTTTAGTAATTGAAAAGAATTGGAAACTAAGGGGGTGTCAATCAAATGGGAAGTGGTTAAATTATTAATATAATAAAAACATAAATAGAAATAAATAATAAACATAAACACAATAAATTATTAGATATATTAATAAGTAAATTATGAATATAATATCATAATGCTGTAAGAAATTAAGATACCATACCATCCATAAAACAATTGGTTATAGTAAATGTCAAAATTTTGACTAGTGAGAGATAAGTTCACTTATCTTGGCAGTATATTTTCCAAGGATGTCCACACAGATGACGAGGTTAACACAAGCATTACCAGAGCTAGCTCAATGTTTGGAAGGTTCCAAAGGAATGTATGTGAGAGAAGAATTAGACTGACCACTAGACTAGGTCTACAAAGCCATTGTGCTGAACTCATTGTTGTATGAAACCTAGACAGTATATCAGTGCCATGTCAGGAAACTGAATTGATTCCATTTGAATTGTCTTAGAAAAAATCTAAGATAATGTACCCAACACTGAGGAGCTTTATTTAGCTAAACTTCCATGTACTCAAACTCTAAAGCAGAGAGTGCAACTCTAATAGGCTGACCATGTTGTTCAATGTCAAACATATATTTGCCTAAAAGTCTAGTTTATGGAGAACTTCCACAAGGAAGTCATTCACATGATGGTTAGAAGAAGTGATACAAGGATTAAGGTCTCTCTAAAGAACTTTGTAATTTCTTGTATGATTTGGGAGACATTGGCAAAGGACCTCCCAGGATGACTTATTTGGTGCTGTGCTCTATGAACAAAGTAGAATTGCAGTAGCTCAAAGGTAATGTGACATGCGCAAATTTAGAGTCATCTCTACTACGAATGTTCATGAAGATTATTTGTGCCCAACCTGTGGTTGAGCCTTTTGATCTTATATTGGTCTAAGCAGCTACAGTCATACACTCTGTACCTAACTCCAATATAAAGATGTCATTTTGGTCCTCTTTCAGAACAAAGGACAGTAAACTACCTTTTATATTTGATCCTCAATCTCATTATCCTTGTAATTGTCAGCCTGGTTACTGATCTTCCTTGGACTAGTTTCTTTTCTCATATTGATTTTAGGGTCCAAATGTGGTAGCTTCATTGTCCTTGATGATAAAAATAATTATGATTTTTGCAATTTTTTCCCATTTTTCTTCTATTACCTCTCTCCCCCGCCCTAGCTCCCATTTCACACACACACCCTTATGTCTTTGGAATAACTTTGCTTAACTGGATATCTTGCAAAGTTTTATTTAAATATTGTTTATTACCCTCATCTGCACCTTTTGAAATATTACTTGTAATCATCCAATATCTTCTTATGCAAGATTTTTACAAATGAATTTATATTTCTAATCTGGTGTTGCCTTTGGCAGCCATCTCTTAATTTGACAAGTAACTGAGTTTTTTGATGACTAAAGCACTTTTCCAGTGATTGTTCTTTGTGTTGTAGCAAATATTACATTGTAAATACTTAATTACCAATTATTAGGTATAGTGGAAGTATTTGTGAAATAATGGGCAGTTGTATTATAGTGGTAACTGGGTAAGGTTTTTTTTTTTTTTTTGTTTGTTTTTTTAGGTATGTTTTAGGTTCCATGATTATACTGGAGAAAAACATAAGTCAACTAGTTAATGAGTATTTATTAAGCATCAGACATTATGCCTGGGGATAAAGAAAAAGGTGAAAACAATCTCTGCCTTTGAGATATTCTCATCCTAATGGGAAGACAACATACAAACTACTATGTATAAGTAACATATGTACAGGATAAAGAAATAATCTTAGAAGGAAAACAAAAGCTTTAAGGAGGATTAGCTATTTGAAGACCACCTCAAAAAAAAAAAACAACTTTAGACTAAATAAATGTGGGTCCAAATCTGACATTGGGTATACCCCACTTTATTATTGAAAATGTTTGTTATCTCTTTTCATATCTTGAATTCTGTATCAAGTTGTATAGCAGTATTTGTCCTCTAGTACTTTATTGGCCAATGGATACTTTATATCTTTATTCAAAGCTTATTTTTGCCAATTCACTATGGTAGGTTTTGTGAGAGATACAAAAAATTATGGAATCTGGGAGTAAGAAGTGTTGGAGAACTAAATCTCTGCTTTCAAGTAGATCAGAAGTCCAGTTTGGGTGGCAAGTAGATGGGCCAGAGTTCAAATCCAACCTCAGATACTTACTGGATGTGTGATCCTGGGCAAATCACATAACTCAGTTTTGCCTCATTTCCTCATTTGTAAAATAAGCTGGAGAAGAAAATAGCAAACCACTCCAATATCTTCATCGAGAAAATCCCAAATGTGTTCATGAAGAGTCAGACATGGCTGAACAACAAATTTAGTTAGGGAGATAGGAATAAACACACAAAAATTTTAAATAACAATACTAGATTCAAATAACACAATGATAAAGTAAGATGGTAAAGGCAACATCTAATTAATTACCAACTTAGTGATAGAGACAATAAACAATAGCAATTAACTCAGAGCAGGAGAGCTGTTTAGGCTGAAAGTGTCTGTGAAAACTTTATGGAGGAAGATCTTCCATTGGGCTTGAAAGACAAGTGAAGAATTGAAATATTGTCTGGGAAATCATTGAGGCAAGAAAGCTTAAAGAACAGTGGTTGGAGTAAATGCATAGATTTCAACTAAAGTGGAATGTTGAATTTCTTATGTTATCCATTCTTACTCAGATACCTAATAAGTAGTAGTTGCTTTAAAAAATAAAACAACTAGAAGTAGTATAATTTATGGGATACACTCAATTCTTTTGCCTCTAATAAGTTTGGTTCTTGCTCAATTATTAATTAAATTACAGTAGCCATTTTAGTACTGTTGGATGTTGGAATATTTATCTATATTTACATCATATCCTCTGTGGAATCTTGACTACTCTCTTGCAATTTCCCCTCTTTCCTTTTCTTGATATTAACTGAGATAATGAGCTAAAGCAGAGGGAGGTAGGGTGGGATGGTGGTGGAGCAGAGTCAATATTTTATTTTGCCTATTATTTCCTCAGTTCAGTTTGGTCGTTGACATTTAGGACTTTTGGGACTTTGAAATATATCACAAATGCACTGTGTTTTAGGGCCTGAAAGAATGTCTCTCACATAGAATAGATGCATGATAAATGGATATTGAATTAAAGTGAATTGTTAGGCCAATGAGGAAGCCTGGTGGAATGGGATCCCAGGATTCACAGCTGGGACTAGATAAGAAAAGACAAATTCTTGACTAAAGAGTAGTCTGTATTCTGCATTAGTCTTCTGCATTATTTTTATTCTCAGTGAGTTGTTTGAAGGCAGGACTATGTTTTTGCCTTTCTTTGAATCTCTAGGGCTTAAAATAATTATTTGGCACTTAGTAGGTGCTTAATGAATGTTGACTATGTGTGTATCGATTATGAGTTTCAGAACTCTTAGAGAAGTCTTGAGCTATTAAATTTAGAATTGCATTGAGATTTTTGTAACACCCAAAGACAGGGGCTATATTTTTTACTTTCTTTGTATTCCTAGAATTTAGAACCATGCTTTGGCACATAGGAGATGCTTAATAAATGTTGATTAAATTTTGTGTGTATAAAGTACGCACACACACACACAACACAGAAACACACAGAGAGAGAATATCCTAAAAGTTATAATGTAATCTTGAGTTATTAAAAATGAGAATTTCATTAAGACTTTTGCAGCACCCTGTATATATTACATATATCAATATACTTGTGTTGTAAAGCTCTGTACAGAACTTAAAAGTAGAACCTGAACTATATTATCCAATACCCTCTAATGTGATAGTTATAGTTTTATTATTCTTTGTAATTTATACTTTCTTTTAGACATTCTATATTCTTTCTTTTCCATCTCCCACATTGCACTAATCAACAGAGCCTTTGTATTCATTTTTCTACTCTGAATCCCTTATACTTTTTGTTGTTATGAGCCAGATTGTGTTAGGACCCTATGCTTTCACTTTCCAGTAATAAACTATAATATTCTCCATTAATTTTCTTCCTCATGTAGTAATGATGTTTATTGTTGTTTCAAACCTAATTTGAAGTGTGGCTTTGTAAGCACTGATTTGAGTCAGTCATGCTTAAATTGTGTTTTTTTTTAAATTTTCTAATACTGAGAGGATGAAAAAATTTAATGATATTTGATGATTCCTTATGTTTATATATCCATCCGAAGAACCCAAAACATGTTGCAAATGTCATTTCTATGGGGGAAAACAAATGAGCCTTATAATGTATTCTACACTGCCAGCTTTAAGCTTAGGATTCTATGATCACAGAATCACAAAATTGGAAAGGACCTCAATATAGGCATCTCGATCAAAGCTTCTTAAATTGTGGGTTGTGACTCCATATGGAGTAACTTAACTGAATGTGGGTGTTGTAAAAAAATTTGGCAATAATAAAAGATATTAAATATTGCTTCAAGATTTTATTCTTTGTGTTAAAATAAACAAAAATCCATCTCATTACAATGCAAATTTGCTTTCATCTTTAATAAATGGTAACAATTTTCTGTGTAGCAAAGAATTGTTTTAAGATAATTTTTATGCTTTATTATCAATAAATGTTTGATTTGTATGTCTATTTTATATATCTATATATACAGGGTCATGTAAAAGTTTCTTAGATGACAAAAGGTTACATATGGAATAAGTTTAAAAAACCCTGATCTAAATCAAATTGGGCTGCAAAGAGAATCACCTATACACTAAATGAAGTAGTAGTGTGGAACTACTGTGTGTGCAGCTAGATGGCACCATTGTGCATAGAACATCAGGTGTGGAGTCTTCCTGACTTATGTTTAAAAGTTCAAATCCGACCTCAGACACTTAGCTGGGTGACCTTGGCCAAGTCACTTAACCCTGTCTACCTCAGTTTCCTCATCTGTAAAATGAGCTGGAAAAGGAAATGGCAAACCACTCAAGTATTTTTTCCAAGAAAACTCCATATGGGGTCACTAAGAGTTGAATAAGACTAAAACAACTGAGCAACAAATGGCACAGTGTTAAGATTAGAATTTGGAATCAAGGAATCTGTATTCAAATCCTAACTTATATATCTGTGTGATATTGGGCAAGTTGATTCCCTACTCTTAGACTCAGTTTCCTTTCAGGATAAGCTGGATCAAATGATTTCTAAAATTCCTTTGAGTTCTAAAACTATGATTATATACCCAAAAAATAGTCCTCCTACATTGTTTTAAGGTCTCCCATGTATGGGGAAAGTATTTCCCCAAGTAACCCATTCTACTTTTGAATGGCTCTCATTATTAGTAAATTTATCCTGACCTCAATCTAAACTTCACCAATCCATTTAGCTCTTCACTGATCCAATTCTTCTTACACACAAAAACCCTTTTTTAATACTTAAAGGTAACTATCTTGTCCTCTGAACCATAAAGATGCCCTTTAATTGTTTCAGGGACATGATATTCACAACCATGATTTGCCCAATAACATAGTTTTCTGTTAATTATTCAGCAAGAACTGTTTGAACAATCTTAGTTGAATTACATATATGGTTTATATCCGTTTCTGCCTGGAAAAACCTTACAGTGTAAATGAAGAGATATTATATGAAGTGCCTCTATAGTTGAGCTTCTATCCATATTTCCCTCCTTTTTTTTTTTTTTTTTTTTTCTTATCACTCCTCATTCCAGTTAAAATTCAAAGCACTGTTGAGGTATGACTTGTAGTCCCCTAGTAATCAGCTCCCCTTGCCTCTTGATAGCACTTTTTACTTCCATAATTTGCAATAACTTGTTGAGAATATGAAATTCTTGGGGAGATTTAATGTTCTGTGGATACAAAGAAATGGCGTGACTATTTCATCTTAGTCTTTGTATCACCAGTACAATGAATGGTCTTGCACATAGTAGGTGTTTAATTAATGTTAATATAATTGAATTAGAGATTTAGTTGACAAAGCTCTTGTGTAGTTAATTTGGGGCTAACACTTGTAGACTCAAGATTCAGCATCTCTTAAGACATGTCCAAATCAAGACTGTGGGAGGTAGGATGACTGTCTGCTATGAATAGAGTTAATTTATTCTCTGCTGTGAATTAGCCAAATCAGTCATAGGGTTCTGATATTTGGTAGATGAAAAAAGGGCAGTTTAAATTAAACAAATTCATAAATTTATAGATTAGGATCTTAAAAAAATCTCAGGAATACAAATCAAACAGTAAAACATTAAAAAGTATATCTAATAGAATATTCACTTATTAGCAGGTTGCTTTGCACATTATAGTTTCTCCATAAATATTGATGATTGATTTGACTGATCAAAGGAATAAAATTTAGAGCTCAATTGAGGATCTTTTAAAACTACTCATACATTCATAGAATTTTAGATTGGAAGAAACTTGAGAGAATAGAGAGAAATAGGCACCTATATTAAGTCACAGAATATGGGAGACTGTAATCACATAATTTAATAAAAATAATAATTGTCATAGCTCTCATTTATATAGCGCTTAGTAGGAGCCAGATACTATGCTAAGCCCTTTACAGTTTTTACCTCATTTAAACCCCACAGCAACCCTGTTGGGTGCTATTATTAATCCCAGTTCACAAATAGAGGTTCCGTGGCTTACCAGGATCACACAAGCTGAGGCTAGATTTGAACTCAGATTTTCTGACTCTTGAACTATGCACTTGCTCTTGAAAGAGAATTCAAAGATTATGAGTCAGTTTTTCTCATATTGTAGATGAGAAATGAAATCCAGACAGGAGCAATTGGCTAAGTTCAGACTTTAGTGAATAGCAGAATTAACTCCAGATTCTTTGACTCCAAATCCAAAGACATAACTAACCATTTAAGGGATAGGATGTTGGGTCTGGCTTCAGGAAAAGCAAAAAACTCTAGTTCAAATCCAGTCTCTAACCCTTGCTAGCTGTGTGATCCTGGGCAAGTCACTGTAAGAAACAAAATGCCTTACCAATAACTTTGCTGACTTGTTCATGAATCCAGGAAAAGATTTTATCTTATTTTCTTGCAAGAGCAGGTGTCTGAGTTAGTAGGCACTCCTTGAAACATAAAACCACACTCTTTTATTCCCTATCCCTAAATGCTAGACACTAGGAGAGGTTACAACCTATTCCAAGCACCTAATTTCCTCACAGGAGTGTGAGTTTCCATCCTGATTATATCTCATAACATGTTTCTTATTCTAATTTATGACTCAACTTTTGTTTCCTCTTTCAGGTCAGCCTAACCTTTAGATTCCACTTCTTAGGTTTCAATTTCAATTTTCTGATTTAAGTTTAAATTTTGTAATGCTATGGAAACTAAATTCTTATCCAATTCTCACAGTAACTTTATCTTATTTGCCTCAGTTTCCTCAGCTATAAAGTGAGGAAAATAATCACTTACAAGGTTGTTGTGAGGATCAAATAAAAGAACATTTATAAAGTATTTAGCACTTAATAAATGCTTCTTCCCTCATCTCTTTCCGTTTCATCATGTTGCCTGTCTTAGCACTTGTATTGATCTCGGAGTGTCAGGAAAGATGAGCAATTGTATAAAACTTAGAAGAAAAGAGAAAAAGGGAGCTGGAAAGGGGATGCTTTCTAACAAAAGTTTTAAGGGAGTGATGGAGAATATTTTGAAGGATTTGGGAAGCTAGGTGAGGGAGAAGACTGGAATTTAACAACATAATAGCTTCTGTGAGTTCTGTTGACCTTGTATTGATATTAAATCAAGATTAGCTTAATATGCCATTAGAAAGAGTCAGGTTTCATATAATGTCTTTCTATTAAGAGAGAAAATTCCATCTCTTTTAGTCTGCATGATTATTATTCAACTGCCTCTGAGCTTCTAGGAATTTCTATTAAAAATTATATTCCAATAATCATCTTAAAACATTTTATGTTTTGCTAATAGACGGGATATGTTGGGTAGGATGATTGAGGACTGGGGAGGTTAAATGTTACAGGATTTCGAAAAAGTGTGGCTCTTCCTAGAGAAGGTCATCATTGTTGAAGAATTTTTGAATTTTTCCCAAAGCACTGCAGACCAGAGATTAGTATAGGAGTGACAACAAAGATGAAAAAATGTTAACTCTTCCATAAAATGTTGCTCTTCCATAGGGAAAAAATAATAATAAAGCATTTGGGTTGAGAACCTAACTAATTGTCATTGTGACTATTGATTAAGGCAACATTGTTCTGCATCATAAGAAGTTATTTCAAGAATTCTATAATTCAAGATGGCTGCAGAACATTGGATTTAAAGCCAAAAGCCTAGTTTTAAATATCAAGCCATGCTATCTATTAGTGACTACTTCAATTTTCTGTACCTCATTTTCCTGATCTCTAAAATGAGGATAGTAATAGTTTTACAAGGGCAGCTAATTGGTGCAGTGAATAGAACACTAGACCCGGAGTCAAGGGTTCAAATCTAACCTCAGACACTTTACAAACTGCACGATCCTGGACAAATCACTTAATTCAGTTTGCCTCCTGTTTCCTCATCTGTAAAATGAACTGGAGAAGAAAATGGCAAACCATTTCAATATCTTTGCCAAGAAAATCCCAAATGGTTTCATGAAGAATCTGGCACAGTTGAACGACAATAGTTTTACAACCTATTTCCCAAGGTTGTTACAAGACTTCATGGAGGTAATACATGTGAAGTACTTTACAAATGATGAACTACAGTACAAATGTACCAAGGATGATGACAATGATGACACTGAACCAAAAACGAATTTTTTGGATCTCCCACCTGTTGCTCTTGATTTCTGGAGACAAATAGTATAAATCAGCTGCTTTTTTCTACATGACAATCTTTCAGATATTTTAAACCAGTTATCATGTTTCCTCTGAGCATGGCAGTTAGCTTCCTAAGAAAATGGTGCAATTTGTTAATTGCCCTCCTAAAATGTGGCACCTGGAATTGAACAGATGTTGTTGTCTAACAGAATTGCTTATGGTGCAATATACAGTGGAATCACCAATCTCTATATTCCAGACAATATTAGCTCAAACTAAGGTTACTTTTGGGGGGAAAGGGAGGGAAAGCAGGGTGTTGCTTTTGTTTGTTTTGACTGGCGATGTCACACTATTAGAGAATCCAATTTTTTTTAGGTGGAAGAAATTTTAACTGCTATCCAAAGTACCCGTATCCCTAAAAGAATAATTACATTTCAACATACCGGATAGGTAATCATTCAGCCTCTACTGGAAGACTTCTAGTGAGAGGAAATCTCTACTTTTTGAGGTATCCCATGCTTTAATTGAGTATCTTTACCTAAATTGATACTGAACTTTCACTCTATTAAAATGTAGCCACATGAACTGCTGCCTTTATGAGGAGGGTCCCCAGTACCAATGTGCACCTTTTTAAAAAACAGAATGCATTACTTTTTAACCTTTAAGTTTAACATTATTAAATTTTGCTGATTATTCTAGCTTGCTGAGATTTTTTTTTCGGGGGGAGGGGGGATTAATTCTATTATCTAGTGTATTAGTCAGGCCTCCCAGACTGCTAACATTCACATCATTACATCTCTTCGACCAAAGTTGGTGGGAAAAAAAGTGTTGACAAAAGCAGAACTGAGAAGGAAGCCCTGTAGCATGCTAGCTGAAATCTTTCTCCAGGTTGAGATCAATCCAATAATTAATCAATACGTTGTTGAGCTTGGAATGTATAATCACTTTTGACCACTACCCATGAGAGCTTGGATGCCATAGAGGATGAAGTTATTTCTGGGATATTAAGGAGCCACAAGCAACCTGCCACAGTGGTAAAGTGAATTTGAATTTTGGTTTACAATGCTTTTTATAAGGGAGGAAATGTCTCAGAGGTGCTTCTGAGGATGTTATTGAAATTCAGATTAAACATTTATTAATTAGGGCTTGGGAAGACACTAGTTATTTTATCTTTGGTGTTTTCTAAGGGAGAACTAGAATGACAATGATTGCTTTAACATGCTGATTGGGGATGTTATATTTAATTATACCAATTCCTATTCCTTTTACTGATGTTTTCTCAACGGGGTAATTTAAACTTAAAATTGATCCTTGAAAATTAAATAGGGAGATGGTTTTAGTAGATGGAGGGCTTGTAGTCAGGAAAACCTGAGTTCAAATACCTCTTCTTATCATTCCTGGTATGAGTGACCTGTGTACTTCAGGCAGGTCTTGAGGATATAGCCACTAAGTCATAGAGAGATTGTGATTTTCTTTGTAGGAGGACTTAATCATGCCATGAAGTTCCAAAATTGTTCCCTTCCTTTCTCTCAAGGGATAAAACCACAGATTCTGAGAAAAGTTGTTTGGATGAGATGAAATTTAATTGAAAATTGGTCTATCTTTGATCACAGTGACAGGAGGAAGTTGGAGCTGTGATAAATTCACTTTTCAAATAATTTTGTGACTTAAAAGATCTAAGATTTGTCAGTATCACAGTCACCTTCTTTAGCTGCCATAGGAGACTTTCAATTTTCTTGACATTTGGCAGGATCACAAACTAGATTGAGTCAGTACAGTCTTGTATGATCTATATCCAGTAAATTTATTTTCCCTATTTATTAGACTATTGATTACATGAAAACTCGTGAAGGAGTCAGTCGAAAAAATAGAAAGAAATTATATATACTATGGGAATGTTTTCTAAAAATGAATATTGGCTTAATACTTCTCTGATATTCATTTAGAAAATAAAAAAATCTATATTTTGACATAGCAGTTATGAATAATATATTTTGGCTCCTTTTTTAAACTTAATAATAAACAGTTTTCAGACTATCAGTAAATACATAATATAATTATAATCTTTGAGATATATCCATCTAGACTAATAGGGAAATATGTTTTGCATGATAATACATTTATAATCTATATCAAATTGCTTATCATCTCAGGGAGGGAAGTGAAGAAAATGGGAAGGAGAGAATTTAAAACTGGAGTTATAAAAAACAAATGTTGAGAATTGTTTTTACATGTAATAAGGAAAAGATAATTCAAAAGTTAAACTTAATTTACCAAAAAAAGAGAGAAATATATCTATCTATATTGTTTCCATTATATTTTAATAAAGCATAGTTTTATGATAAAGTATTTTGTCATGAAATTTAAAAATTAATTGAGCATGTTTGAGAATTAGAAAGGTTGCTTCTCATTTTATAGTAATTCTATTTCATGTATAGACTAAGTTGACAGGGTGATTTTAGGATTGACGTGGAGCAGCCATTGTCAGATATGATATGAATTCTAATCATTGGTATTTCCACACAAAGGAAGGCCATATTCCTGGGACTGTTATCTTATCAGCATGACTAAGGCTTGTTCAACCCAAGGATCCTTAGATAAGAGATATTTCCTCCCTGGGCATGCACAGTAGAAATATTCTTGCTCTGTAAATAACCTCTGTGACCAAAGCATCCTCATTATTCTGTATTAATACATTCTATTTCCTGGGGTCCTGGGGTCATACTACATATGAGAGTAGTCTTTCTTAACTTTCTCAACGCCTGTTTTTACTTCCCTTCTCCCTTTTCCCTCTGACCTTTAAATGGTGTTCCTTTACTCAAGGCTCACATCTTGAGTAGTCTGCTTTTGTCCCTTTTAGGACAATAGAGGGACTCCTTGTGGCTGTGAGAAGTCTTTGTGAATTTTTCACATTCTGAACCTTTCTTAGAACCTGGTATTTCATCAGGCTCATTTGAAACTCATATTGTCTTTAACTCATTCTTATTGCTTGAAATACAGATCATGGTGAGAAAGGATTTTTTTTTTCTTTATGGATCACAAGTGGAGGAGAAAGAGCAATCTAGGTAAGGGAGACTATGCTGGAACTGGAAGATGGAGTGTCTTGTTTGTGGAACAGTCAGGAGGCCAGTGTTACTGGATTGAAAAGTTAAGTCAGGATTGTAAAATGTTGTGATGGTGGTAGTGATGGAAGATCCCTTTGTTTTCAAAGAAGACTAATCACATCACAGGAGGAGGTCTTAATTTGTGCACGAATTGGATGTACATGAGGCAGAGTTGTACAAAGTCATCAGCCTCTTTTCCTGAAACATAAAGTACAATGGCAGGACAGTAGTCAAGATGACTGGAGATGGCTGGGGTGCAGTGGATGATATTGGTGTCTTTGATGTTTGAGCAAGTTCTAAATGCTCTATAGCACCTACTTCAGCCACCTTTATGACTGTTGAAACAAATTGTTCTCATCTACCCATTCTGCTGGGGAACATCTTCTCATTCTTGGAGTAGACATCCCTCTCACTTACTGATAGGTTTGAGGTCTGTAGATTACCCTCAACCTGGTCTAGTCCATCTGCTAAGATTGTTTATCAGGGCATGACCAATGCACAGGTTTCAATTGTTTGGTGTAAGAAGGTAGAAGGAAAGGTAGGAGAGGTAGCTCAGAAAGAGTTGTGAATGCTAATGAGAGTATTTTATATTTTTGATCCTGGAAGCAATAGAGAACCATTGGAGTTCGTGGAATATAAAGGGAGGAGGTCTGGATTGGAAGACTTGAATTTTAGGAAAATCACTTTAATAATTGTATGGAGAATGGATTGGAGTCCCAGTTAGAAGATCAAGGTCCTCATTCTTCTTCAGCAGTAATATTTTGTGTAACCTGGGCATATCATAACTTCTTGAGACCCCCTTCTTTCAAAGAGCATGTATCCAAAAGGGAAAGACAGTAATGTGAATAATATGTATGTATCTTCTCAATGCGTAGAAGATATGCAAAATACATAAAGGGAGGAGGAGGATGTACCTTCTACAGAATTTGAGTTATGAGTTAGGAACAGGAAGACATGAGGAGAGAAGGAATGATAGATTATGATTGGGTAAAAAATTATAGAGTTCTTGTATATGGAAATAGAACCCTTGTGGCTGAAGGCAAGATTCATCCCATTGTGTACCTGATTTGATTTAAAGGAGTATATTGTGGAATTTGATTAGGTGGAAGAAGAAGCCAGTCAGGTCTTTTGAAACAGCATCATCAGGTGTTTTGAAGTCCTCCCAGTGTAACAGCTGGTGTTGAGGTGGAAAAGAAGATTGAGTAAGGCACCATATTCATGGAGAAAATAAGGAAGAAAATCTTGTTGGATAGAATAACAGACATTAGATTGCATGTTAACTTTGGTACTGTGAACCTTAAGTATAAGAAGTGTAATGAAGTAGAAATGGGATTCTGATTCCACAGGGAAGATGAGTGTATTGGGGAATATGAAACAAAATGGAACCAATGTCTGAAGGCATGGCCAGGGATGCAATGTCACTGGGTTGGAGAAGGGAAAGGGATAGTAATTGTCAAAGAAGAGCGTGAAAGGAAGAGGTCTAAATGAAAGCAAGTTTCTTAATCCAGAAATCACAGTGGAAGATCTGAGGTGGGAAATTGAAAAAGGTAAAGTTGAGATGGATGAAAATGGAGAAGCAGACAGCAAGGTCTCTTGTAGAACGTTTGTTCTTTGGCCACTGGGGATCTCTGGGTGGGGGTTAATCAGACAACACAGGTGGTTTCTAACCACTGGAAAATGAGTCTAGGCAGGGTATTATTGGTTCAAAATAGTATTTTGAATGAAGGCTAGGCTTGGAATATTTAAATTGTTTTTTGTTATTGTGGTTGTGGTTATTGAATTGTTTCATTATGTTTGACTCCAACTCCATCTAGAATTTTTTTTTTTTTTTTTTTTTTTGGTAAAGATATTAAACTAGTTTGTCATTTTCTTCTTCAATTCATTTTACAGATGAGTAAACAGGGGCAAACAGGATTTTAAGTGACTTGACTAGGGTCACATAGCTGTTAAGGATCTGAGATTGGATTTGAATCAGGACTTTCTCACTCTAGAACTGCAGGCCTGGTACTAAGTCACCTAGCTGTCCAGAACAATCGAGATCTCCTGAAGCATCTAGGATCGATGTATCAGACTAATCTAAGCCTTCAGTGTTATCTCCTATATAAATAAATTTTTTAAAAAACCATTAACTAAAATATTGGGAATGCTTATGCTAATACAGTTATTCCTTTCACAGCATGGGGGTTAGGGAAGCAGCACACCCATGATCTTAAAAAAAATATGTAAAACCTTTGGCCTTCTACCAGAGAAGTCTGAATTGTTATGGTATTAGAAGATGAAATATGTTATATAACATTATATATAATATATTTTGTGCATTGCTGAGTTTCTATAACCTTTTTCTACATCATCTGCTGGCCTTTGTGCATCATCTGCAGCTTCTACAAAACTCCCTTCCCCAAAAAATTCCCATTTAATTTCTTATGTCATCCCAAGATAGGTTAAAATTGTGATAGAGAAAGTCACAAAGAAAGGATAACTATATAGCCAGCTAAAATGTTTCCCTGGATCATGATCCTTATCAGTCCAGAAGTCAGCTTCCCAAACCTTAGAAACTCACTTGTTCTGGTAGCTTAAGGTATCTCAAGCAAGAGCTTTTCCATGGTAAAATTTCTCTGAGGGTTAAGGTCCATGCTGTTGGGGTGAGTTAGAAAATCAGGGAACTTTATATTCCCCCCATTTGAACTAGTAGACTTGAGCTCTGCAGACATAGTGGATCTGATGGCAAATCCTTCAAATGAGACCCACTCATTAATCATAGCAGCTTTTTGAGGCACACATTTATTTTGTTTCCTTGTCCCCTGCTTAACATATTCATTTTACAGAAACAGGTTTTCTAAGTCGAAATACCTAACATCTCTGATTTCACAGAACTATGCATCAGATTTTATAGATAATACAGTCCATACTAAGAATACAGTTGGAGAAGATAAAATCAGGGCAGAAGAACAAACAACTATAAAAGGAAAGGAATTTTAAGAAAGAATAAGAGATAGAAATTGAAAAAGTAGACCATTATTTTTCAATATATTACATTGTTTGAATGTTTTGAATTCCCCACATATCAGATGCTCATATTCAAATAGATGAATAAAATCACCTTGCAAAGTCAAAGAAATTATTTTGTATCAAATTCAATAGTAACACGATAAATGAGTTGATTGTAATTGAAACATGTGCATTTAAATATTTTTAAATATTTGAATTTTTTTACAGAGAAATTGTGGAATACCTTTATTACACGAGTAAAATGTATTATTTTATGGTATTTTTATCCTTTTTGTTAGGAGTTCCCACACTCTAAAGAATATGTAGAATTTTGAACAGTTTATAGACAGTGGCTAAAATAAACTATTTGTTGCTGTTCAGTCGTATTGAAATCTTCATGTGACAATAGTACATGTCCGTGGAATGTTCTTGATAAAGCTACTAGAATGGTGTGCCATTTTTTTTTCCTGCATTGTATTTCCAGTGGATTAAGGCAAATCAAGGATAACATTTGCAAAGGGTTTACTATGAGCCTAGCACTGTACTAACTCCTGAGAAAAAGATATAAGCGAGGAAGACAGTTAAGCGAGGAAGACAGTCCTTGCTCTTAAGGAGAGCAATACCTTCCAATGAGATATGATAACACAAAAAAGTAGGTAGTGCTGAGTGCTTCAGCAAGGTTTTAATGGCCAGAGAGTGAGTCAAAGCCTGGCTTTTGGGATGATAGTTGAAAGGTTATCTATCTGAGCCTGGGTCTTGTAGCAGAGTCCAAGTCATAGTGGGAGGGGGATGAGGTGGATGGCTGGTGATTGGGACTCTTGGAAATGGCCAAAAAGTGTTTTGGGACTGCAATGGAAAGCTGTTTGTATGCTCCCTTGGGCAGTCACAAATTGGGATCATAGCAAGTTTACGAAATCCCATATCCTAGGGGAAAGACCCAGCTGGTCTATTGTAACTGACTTAGCACAATCAGTCAGAACCTGCTGCTGAAGGCACCAATCCTGCCCAGCTTGTTTAGAGTTATAGCTCTGCCTCTGTCATGGTCTATCACTTTGGCATTTGTCCCTATGGACTCTGAAAAGTGCAGATAAAATTTTCAAAGGCTTAGCAGGCTATAATTTTAAAATGAACTTGGTTAGAAGTCAGATAAAGTAAAAGAAAATGAACTTGTCATCACATGGGGGAAAATGAAATATTCAATACTTCTAAAACAGGGTATATTTCCTCCTTGATCATCATACACATTCTGACTTTGCTGCCCAGACTACTTTCCTGCTGTTATCTAGTCTAATAATATTTTCCTGTTAGTGGAAAAGGAAGAATGCAGTTGGTTTGGAGCAGAGAAATTAAGGGAATACTGAATAGTGATGCCTTTGACATGTCCATTTGAGATGGGAAGTGAAGAAAAATGAAAGAAAGGCAAGTAAGTGGCTCAGTGAATAAAACCTGGAATCAGGAAGGTCTGAGTTCAAATCCAGCCTCAGACACTTATTAGCTATGTGACTGGGCAAGTCATTTAACTTTTGTTTACTTTAATCTGCTAAAGAAAGCCATGGCAAACCGCTCTCCTCTCTAAGCCAAGAAAACTGTGTATGGGGTGGTCCATAGGTTCACAGAGATTCAGACACAGTTGAATGACTAAATTACAGCAAGAATGAAAGAGAAGAAAAGGATTAATTCAGTGACTGGAGTTGTATCATCCAAGAATGACTAAAGTTGAACTATCAATGCATGGAATGGGACAAGACTCAACCTGGTACATCACAAGTTATGTTGTCTTGTATCCTTTGGTTATTTTTATTTATGTTCTTCTTGAGGGACAGGTTGCTTGCGGTTTTTTTTTTTTTTTTTTTTTGCTTGCTTATTATCAAATCAGAGCATTTACATATATATGGAAATATATATGTTTATTATATATATGAATTCATATACATTCACATTTATACAACTACCACAGATTCCACTCTGATCTTTACACCTTTTCCCCTTACTCTGCCATACAAATATATATAAGAATTCTTCTCCTTGAGGTCTCTGGGATTTTTCTGTTTGTTTTTATTGTTGTTGTTAAGGGGGGTGATTGTTACTGGAGAAATACTGGACTTCCTGCAATGTGTTGATACTGGACATTCTTTTGCAACAAAAAACTTTGAAGAGCTATTGTCAACAACTTATAATAAGGTTTCAGAACTGAGCTAAAAGTTAATAGCATCAGGTGCTGATGGAGGCTGCCAGTAGCAAAAGACCTGAGTTCAAATGCAACATCAGACATTTCCTAGATATATAACCCTGGGCAAGACATTTACATTCTGGTTGTCTGTCAAAATGGGTCCACTGGAGCAGGGAATGGCAAACTACTTCAGTATCTACCAAGAAAAGCAGAAATGGATCCAAAAGGTCAATTATGATCGAATAGCTGAGCCTTTTTTGGTTAGGAAGAGCAGACTGATTTCAACTCAATTTAATCCCCACCTCAAAAAAACCCCACTTATTATCTATTTCATACAAGCCACCACATCAATGAGGATGATGACATGAGGATGAAACAATCTCTGCCCTCTGGTTTACCATTTAGTTAGGAGGCTAGGGATAGGTACAGAGATCAGACCTATTATTTCATTGTTATAGGGAACTCCCAGATAAAGAAGCTCCTTTTACCAAAGCAAGTTGATATTTTCCCTTCAATTTATAGCCTTAGAGAATTACTTAGAGCATGAGAAGTTAGGAGACTTTGTTAAGATCACAGTCAGTATGCTTCAGAGGAAGGACTTGAGTTTATGTCTTCGTTGCCCAATCTCAATCCACTATATCATTGTTTGACTTTCTGTGTCATCTCATTTGGGGTTTTCTTGGCAAAAATACTGGAGCCATTTGTTTCTCCAGATGATTTTTACAGATGAGAAAACTGAGGCAAGTAGAACGAAGAGAGTATATCTAGTTTGAAAGAATTAGGAAGGGTATATGGAGGAGATGGTATCAGATCCATTAGAGAAGGAGGAAGAACATCAATTAGTAGGAATCATTTTCTCTCTGTTTAATTTAGTGAGTATATTCATCTGATGTTCTGAGCCAATGAAAATGCAGCTCCTGGGACATCAATTAGTGTATCAGTCTTTCACTTTGGGTCCTGTGTTTTGTGTAGTTGGTTCCAGTTTTGAAATTTTGTTCACTGGATAAGTTGGTCTTTGATAAAAACTTAATAAATACTGGGAGGTTGATTGATTGATTGCCTGATGACTCATGGTTCAAATTTAAATCTAAAGCTGCGGAATTGAATAAGCCATGAGGCTCCTTACCATTTTCCTGCAAGCATGTTTGAGAGAGCCCCAGAGGTTACATATAGCCAAAGCTGAGGTTTTTTTCATTAACTGTTTTTTTCCACTTAATATTTTATTTTTTCTAATGAGGTGTAAAGATAGTTTTTAGACTTCACTTTGATAAGATTTTGAGTTCCAATTTTTTTCTTCCTGGGAAGAAATGTGCAATCATATTAAACATTTCTACATTAATCATGATGTTAAAGAAGAATCAGAACAAAAAGGAAAAATGCAAAAAAGAAAAAAAAACCAACAAATAAAGTGAAGATTGTATGCTTTGATCTGCATTCAGATTCCACAGTTCCTTCTCTGGATGTGGATAGCATTTTCCATTATGAGACTTTTGTAATTGCCTTAGATCATTGAGAAGAGCTAAGAAGAGCTAAGTCTATCAAAGTTTCATTAACTCTTGATGAAACTGTTGAGAATAATTAAGTCTATACAAGTTTCATTGACTCATGATAAAATGGCTTCTGTATTTGAATAGCAATCCAAGATGCAAACCATTCTTGAGGGAAAAATCTTGAGCTTTTTCTGAAGCTTTTTCTATCGGGGTTCTAAAATAAAACAGAGGATTACAAAGGAAACAAATTGTATTGAAATATTATTATCTATACTTGTATATATGTGTGTATACATATATATACATACACACATACATACACAAGCATAAACATATTGTTAATGGTCTCAGGTTATAAAACTGATCTATATAATGATTGAAATCTTTAGAGCAAATTCAAAGTACATTAAATCATTCAGACTTTTTCATGAGAGAAATTTTGATGTGATCTTTTCTCAGAAAAAAATGTTTGGGGTTAATAATTTATTTCATGATTTGGCTCTTTATTTTAGCATGGCAGATTTCAAGTTGGGACATTGGGATGCTTGTTTTTTTTTTTTTTTTGTTGTTGTTGTTTTTTTACAATTTCACTAAAGTGGATAGAGTCTGTCCTGGGAATTGTCCATTTGATGTTACCTAAAATGAATGACCTGTTTCTATTTCTAAAATGGTGTTTTCAATCATGTAAGTTTGTTCAGAGGCCTTGGAGGTGGCTCGTAATCGATAGCTGTTTATATACAGTTCAGAGTAATATATTTGCTTTCCCAGCTTTCTTGTCAACCCAGCTGTTACTGAGCTTTAATGCATGTGATACCCATGAGGTTGTAGGGTGTGCAGGAAGATTCTACTACAGAAATTTTGTGGAAACTAGAACAGGTTTAGGGGAAGGTTGAAGAAAGTAAAAGGAGGAATAAAATGATGGCTAGCAATAAAAATAACAAGAGATGCAAAAAAAAAAAAAGAAAGAAAATTGAGAAAAACAGGGTCGTTTGTCATAATGTCATAATGACCACTAGGTGGATTTGTGGTTTTTAATTAAATTTTATTTTACCAATTAATGATCTGCCTTCTCTCCCTTCTCTTCTCTCCCCATCCACATTGAGACAGGAAAAATAAAACTCTGGTTACATACATATATAGTCAAGCAAAGCAAATTAATTCATTGGCCAGGTCAAAAAAACTCTCTCAAGCTGCACAGAGTTCATTACCTCTATTAAGAAGTGTGAATCTGGGGCAGCGAGGTGGCACAGTGGATAGAGCACCAGCCCCGAAGTCAAGAGGACCTGAGTTCAAATCTAGTCTTAGACACTTAACACATCCTAGCTGTGTGACCCTGGACAAGTCACTTAACCTCAATTGCCTCAGCAAAAAAAAAAAAAAAAAGTGTGAATCTCCTAGAATCAGATTTAATTATTGTGTTGATCATGGTTCCCATGTCTTTCTAAATTATTTGTCTTTAAAATACTGTTTTCACTATATGCTATATTATACCATTCTCCTCACTCTGAATCAGTTCATAAATCTTTCCAGGTTTCTTGGAGATCATCTCAAGGTCCTTAGTTTTTAAAGAACATTGATTGAATTGTGTTAATAGTATCTTCTCAGAACTAGAGAACATTATGAAAGGTAAAATGGACAACTTTGATTACATTAAATTAAAAAATTTTTGCACAAGCAAACCCAACATAAACAAGATTAAAAAGGAAGCACAAAATTGGAGGAAAAAATCATTGCAGCCAGTATTTTTGATAAAGATCTCATTTCTAAAATATATGAAGAATTGTATCAAATTTATAAGAACACAAGTCATTCCCCAGATGATAAATGGTTAAAGGATATGAACAGACAATTTTCAGATGATGAAATTAAAGCCATCTATAGTCATATGAAAAAATGCTCTAAATCTCTATTGATTAGAAAAATGCAAATTAAAACAACTCTGAGGTACCACCTCATATCTCTCAAGGTTAGCTAAGATGATAGGAAAAAATAATGAAAAATGTTGGAGGGGAAGAGGGAAAACTGGGATATTAATGCATTGTTGGTGGAGTTGTGAATTGATACAACCATTCTAGAGAACAATCTAGAACTATGCTCAAAGGGCCCAGCAGTGTCATTACTGGGTCTGTATCCCAAAGAAATCACAAAGGAGGGAAAAGCATCCATATGTGCAAAAATATTTGTAGCAGCTCTTTTGTGGTAGCAAAGATTGGGAAATGAGTAGATGCCCATCAGTTGGGGAATGGCTAAACAAGTTGTGATACATGAAGGTAATAGAATATTGTTGTTCTATAAAAAATGATAAACAAGCTGATTTTAGATAGGCCTGGAAAGATTTACATGAACTGATGCTGAGCAAAAACAAGTAGAACCAGGAATACATTGTACACAATAACGCAAGAATGTGCGATGATAAGCTATGAAAGACTTGGTTCTTCTCATTAGTTCAGTGATCCAAGGCAATCCCACTAGACTATGGACAAAAAATGCCATCTGCATCCAGAAAAAAGAACTAAGGAGACTGACTGTAAATCAATACATGCTATGTTCATTTCTTTTTTCTGTTTTTTTTTTTTTAATCTCTCCCATGGTTTTTCCTTTTTGCTTTGCTTTTTCTCTGCCACCATGATTCATAAAACAATGCATGTTAAAAATTAATTAAGCAATTAATTAATTAATTTTTATAAAGGGAAAAGGGAACAGTGTCTTCTACAGATTTAATAGAATTGAATTTTTATTTCACTATATATATATATAAATTTGGTTTAGATATATAATTAAAACTAGATATAAAGGCACTTCTTAGAACAGAGGTTTTTAACTTTTTTTTTTTAATCCTAGACTATCTTTGGCTATATCATGTGGCATATAGATCCTTTCCCAGAATAATCTTTTTAAAATCATAAGATTATAAAGGAAACTTAATATGTTGAAATAGTTGTCAGGAAAGTTCAAGATTTTAAGGTTAAGAACCATTCAGTTAAAGAATATAGTTGGTAAAATGCACTTATATTTTTCCTCCCTTAATCCTATGCTATGACAAAAAGGAGCATATGTAGAATTTTGATGGTTAAAGGAAGTAAAATTAAGGTGTCTCATATAATTCATGAAATATTTTGGGCAAAACTAAATGTATATTAATAAAAATGACCTGCTTATAAACTGAGTTTTATACTATGCAGACTAGATAGGGAAGGCCAAATAAGAGATTATTGCTTTCCAAAGCCTTTTTTTTTTTACATTATACTCAAGAAAGAGGTCTATGAATATTGTTGTTTTATAAGAAATAATGAACAGATTGATTTCAGAAAAGCCTGGAAAGATTTACATGAATTGATGCTGGGGAAAGTGGGCAGAACTAGGAGAACATTGTACACACAAGATTATGCGATGATCAACTATAATAGAGTTAGCTCTTCTCAGTAATGTGGTAACCCAAGGCAATTCTAATAAACTTGGAGTGGAAACTACCATCTGCATCCAGAGAGAGGATTGTTAAGGACCATGTCTAAGTGAGAAACCCAAAAAGCCTTACAGAGTTTAAGGGGATTGCACCATTAAGAGGTGGGTCAGTTCTCTGAAAGCCCCCACACCTGTGAATCATAACATCTTGGAAGGAATTGCAAATCAGCTTTTACTGACACAGATGTTGCTTGTGGATTGGGAATGAAATAAATCAGAGAAAGAGGAAAGAGGAGAGAGGTCAGAGAATGTAACTGCCTCTCAGTTTCCTTTTATCCTTATCATCCTCTCACATGAAGGGATTTATTCTGCTGGTCAGAGTTAGATCCCCAGCAGCCACTAGCAGGTGGCTCCCATAACAATCAGCAGCCACTAGCAGGTTGTTCCCATAACAGAGAATTATGGAAACTGAATGTCGATTGAAGCATGCTATTTTCATTTTGTTTGCATTTTTCTTGTGATCTTTCCCTTTTATTCTGAAAAAATTTTCCACATCATGAGTAATGTGAAAATATGTTTAAAATGATTTTATATGTATAACTTTTATCAGATTGCTTGTTATCTTGGGAAAGGGGGAGGTAAGGGAAGGAGGAAAAAAAATCTGGACTCCCAAATCTTACAAAGATGAATGTTGAAAACTGTTTTTACTTATAATTGGAAAAATAAAATACTATTGTTATAAGAAAAGAAAGAAGTCCATGTAACTTATAAATAGGAAGAATTTTACTAAAAGGCTATTGATACTACTACTACCCATCACAAAGTTGTTATGAGCAAAGTGCTGTGCAGAGGTAGATAGACCCCTGGATTTGGAGTCAAGGAAGAATTGAATTCAAATCCTGCTTCAGACATATGCTACCAAGATGACCCTGGACAAGTCACCTCATCTCACTAAACCTCAGTTTTCTCTTTCTGCATCTAACTTTCAGTAACATTTCTTTTTAAAAAATTTTTAATTAATTAATTTATTATTATTATTTTATTGCTAAGGCAATTGAGGTTAAGTGACTTGTCCAGGATCACACAGCCATGAAGTGTTAAGTGTCTGAGGCCAGATTTAACTCAAGTCCTCCTGACTTCATGGCTGGTGCTCTATCTAATGTGCCACTTAGCAGCCCTCAGTAATATTTCTTATAAAATATTAATTGTTTTTACTTGACAGAAATATATAAGCATTTCCATGTACACAAATCCTTATGTACCAATTACGTTTTTAAAAAGAAATATTTGTTTCAAAATTGCTCAACTGTCTTCTGATCTTAATTTTTTCTGTGTATTTAAAAAATGCCCAGTGACTTTTTTCATGTACACACATATGTATACATGTATATATATATTTTTTTTCCAGTTACATGTAATTTTTTTACATATGTTTTTAAAACTTTGAGTTCCAGATTCTTTTCCTTCCTCCCTTTCCCTCCTCCCATTGGGAAGGCACGTGGGAAGTTATATAAAACATTTCCATAAAAATCATGTTGCAGGGGAATAAAAGAAACCATAGATTCTTCTCCCCCCAAAAAATTATGCTTCAATCTGTATTCAGACATAATCAACTCCTTCTTTGGAAATGGATAGCATTTTTCATTATAAGTCATTCAAAGAAGTCTTGGACCATTGTATTACTGAGAATAGCAAAGTCATTCACAGCTGATTATCCCACAACATTGCTATTTCTTTGTAGACAGGATATTTCATTTTGTATGAGTTCATGGAGGACTTTTTCCAGATTTTTCTCAGAGTATTCCGCTCATCATTTCTTGTAGAACAATAGTATTCCATCATAATCACACACCACAATTTATTCAAGCCATTCCCCAATTGATGAGCATCCCCTCACTTTATAGTACAATGAATGACCTTTTTAAAAAAAGTCACTGTTAATTTTATCCCTCCCCATTAACAATAAAAGCAAAAACAAAACCTTCCTTTATAATAAGCAGACATGATCAAATACAACAAATTCACACCTTGATCATGAGAAAAATGATTATTAATAATCAGTGATTTGGGGAAATCCAGAGTTCCCTTTTTTCTAAAGTTCTGATTTTAAAGTTCAGTTTCTGAAGGTTGAGCCAGGCTTCTTCTTTATCTGTATTTATACTAGATTGTATCAGGCTTCAATGAAGAATATGCTGCCCGCCTCTTTGCCATATTCTTCTTAGCAGAATATGCAAATATCATTGCCATAAACGCCATCACAACTATCTTATTCCTAGGCCCATCTCTCACCCCCAACTTCACCCACATAAACACCATTTCCTTTATACTAAAAACACTCCTCCTTACCATAGCTTTTTTATGAGTCCAAGCCTCATACCCGTGTTTCCGTTACGACCAACTTATACATCTCTTATGAAAAAACTTCTTACCTATAACATTAGCAATATGCTTATGATTAATCTCTCTTCCAATCTCTTTATCATGTATTTCACCACAAATATAGAAATGTCTGACAATAGAGTTATCTTGATAGGGTAAAAAATAGGGTGCAAGCCCCCTTATTTCTATCTTATTTCCATCATGGTCTACTCAGGGATGGGGAGGGGGGGAGAATAAATTCTTGGAATAGCCCAAAGCTTGGGGAACTTAAGAACTAACATGACATAATCAAAGTTCAGGACCAGCCCCTCGTTGTAATATTTATTCTCTCATTAATTGTTAATCAATCAGAATTGATTACCATCCTTTTGAATACTCTTCTATCAAAAGAACATTTAAGCCATGAGCCTGCCACCATGATTGTCTTTAGTCTAAGAGAGAAACGGCCAAATGACCATGATTTTCTTAAAATTTTAGCATTATTAATAGAATGATTAAATTAACCAGAAATATGTCTCTCAAACCTTTTTTAATTACCACATCTGAAAATATGCATTTTGGTCTATCCTTCCAGTCACCTATTTCTCTTTCAAAGAGCAACATGCTTTATGCTTTATCATCTATCCTCTGAAGTAGTGTCTAGACATTGAATTGATCAGGGTTTTTAAGTCTTTTAGACTTGTTCTTACAATGTTGTAGTTATTGTATAAATGTTTGTTCTGGTTTAAAACTCACTTTATTTTATATCAATTCATGTTTTTTCATGTTTCTCTGAATCCATTCCTATGTCATACTTTGTTCAGTCATTCCCCAGATGATTGGTACCCCTGCTTCCCAACATGGTTTCTAATTCTTATTAACAACAAAGTGCTGCTATGGATATTTTTGTATAAATGAATCCTTCACTTGAAAAAAAAAATCTTTTTGAGTCTTAAGTCTAGTAGTAGAATCAAAGGCTCTGAACATTTTTGATATAATTCCAAAATGCTTTCTAGAATAGCTGGGCAAATTCACAATTCCACCAATAGTTCATTACTGTCCCTACTCTCTCATCCCATATCCCTTCTCACAATTATCATTTTCTCTTTTTTTGTCATCTTTGCCAATCTGATTGGTCTCACAAGCCTCTTATAAGATGCAAATTAGGTGACAGATGGAAAGTGCTTTATTGTTGTTGAATCATGACTGACTTTCCATAACCTTATTTGGCATTTTCTTGGCAGATACTGGTATGATTTGCCATTTCCTTCTCCAGCTCATTTTACAGAAGAAAAAGTGGAAGCAGAGTTAAGTGACAAGCTCAAGGTGACACAGTCATATTTGAATTCAGAAAAAACAGTCTTCCTATTCCAGGCTCAGCATTGTACCAACTGTGTCACCAGCTGTCCCATAAATAAAAGTGCTAAATAAACATTAGAAATGTAATTCTAATATAAACATATACATGTACATGTTCATATATGTATATATAATAGAAAAACTAAAAATAAATATTCAAAAATATTAGTCGTTATTCTTTAAAGGTCAGTTCTTATACTTTCTGATGTGATAAATCAGAAGGAGGGATTCCCCAGTCATTTAAAAGAGCTTTATTTTATATCTTTTTAATTTTCTAATCTGTGTACATGCCATTTTCCCTAAGTAGGATGTAAGTTCTTGGAGAACAGGGATTTTTGCTTTTCTTTTTGTATCCCCAGCTGAGACTGTTAAGATGTAGAGTAGGGTTCTGAAAGGAATTGTACCCAGAAAGGATATTTGTTTGAACCTGTATGACTGTTTACTCTGGGATTTCTTTTTAATATACTTTGGGATAGAAAGTTCCCTTGAAAAACCAGATTTAGTTTTGTATTCATTAAATGTCACCTTAAGGCATATTGCAGCATCTGGGAAAGCCTGAAGTTCTTTTGCAGGGGATCTAATAGTAAGAATGTCTTCTGCACCAAGCAAAGTCCTTGGCACATAGCAGGACCCTGAGAAATCTTTTAATTTTTATTGAAAGGAAATATTGAGAAAAGAGAGTGCTTGTACATAGGTTCTTCCTGATTAGTTCTCAGAAATCAAGGCTGACCCAAGATGAATTGGCTAGTTTGTCTTATTCCCTAACACTTCCTATCAGACAGATTTCAGTAACAAAGGCTGCCTTCATGATAATTTGATTGGCTAGGACTCTTGTAAGAACATGGTAGCTAAGTGGGACAGTAGAGAGGGCGTGGAGTCTGGAGGCGGGAAGATTCTTCTAATAAGTGGCCTCAGACATCACTTAATACTATTTGCTTCAGTTTTTTCAACTGCAGAGAGAGCGAGAAAGAGAGGGAGGGAAGGAGAGAGAGGGAGGGAAGGGGAGAGAGAGAAAGGAAGAAAGAGAGAGAGAGAGAAAGAGAGAGAGAGAGAGAGAGAGAGAGAGAGAGAGAGAGAGAGAGAGAGAGAGACAGATTGTTCATGTTTTATCTTATTTTTTTTAAGTGTGTAAGATTTGGTACATGAACCTGAAAGAAACTCATCCACATGGCAGAGGAGCTAGCTGTCCTGGAAATTTAGCTTATTCTTTCTATGATAACTTATTAAGCACATGTTCTACACATATTACTGTGCTAGGAGCTATTGAGGATATAAAAGAAGACATTGTTCTGCAGGAGCTTATAGAGGGCATAAACTATTTTCCCCTTATTTCTTCTTCATTTATTATGACTTTTCCTTTTTCCTTTTTTTAAATTGGAAATTTAATTGTCTTTGTGTGTGTGTGTGTGTGTGAGAGAGAGAGAGAGAGAGAGAGAGGAGGGGTGGAGCAGTTGGGGTTAAGTGACTTGCTCAGGTTTACATATAACTAGTAAGTGTTAAGTGTCTGAGGCTGAATTTGAACCCAGGTTCTTTTGACTCCAAGGGGGATATTCTATCCACCCTTTGTTCATGCATCCATCTAGATGCCTCTCTTCCTTTTTTAAATACTAGGTTGTCAAATTGTTTAACTGTATATTTTTTTCAACTTTTACTCTTATTAGAGTATGTATTCGACATAGACATGACATAGACATGACATAGATATCCAACATTCAGACATGTGAAATTTATTTTGTTCGAATATGCATATTTGTTATAAGGGACTTTTTCTTTTTTTTTTAATAATGAAGTAGGAGGAAGTGAAAATATAACAAACATCAAGTATAAATAAGACTGTTCCCAGCATTTTCCTACATTGCCTAACAGAATCTCTAAGATCATGTGTTTTTTTTTTTTCTTCACTCAAGTTTTCTTTTACTTCTGCTTCCCCATCTAAGCCTTCATTGTTGATCAGAATTAGGTCCGGAGTGTCCAGTAATTCTTTTATCTTTTGAAACATGAAATTGTCATTCAGGTACATCAAGAATAGATCATCAGCTGTCCTCCTAACAAGATGTCTGAAAAGTTGACATTCCCCATTCATTATTATATGGAATTATAAATCATAGATTTCTAGAGTTGGAAATTATTACTATAAACAGGGAAGCAGGGCCAGCAGCTTTTAATAATCCTTAGTATAAGTGCATCCACCTCTTTCCCATTCTGAAATTACCTACATGTAGTAAATCAAAGCAATGAGACCCACAACCTCTGCTACCATTATATGTACTGTGGCTACAGAGTTGATTTGCCTTGGAAGAAAGGACTTCAAGAGAGCTGAATGAATCCTGTTTGTCAGAGTAGTGTAGAAAGAAATATACTTTTTTAGGTGGCTTAGGTGGCTTTCTCAGAGAATTAGCGTGTTTTCCTTGTATAGTCCATTTTTCTGAGAAAATCTTAGCCATTAAGATGCAAGTTGCCTGAAATTTTAGGTCTATCTTGGTTAGGGTGACTATGTCACAATGTCAGCAATAGTTCTATACTCTACTGATTCTTCCTAAGCTTGTCAGTGTCACAATAGGTGATGAGCTGAAGCGCGCGCATACACACACACACACACACACACACACACACACACAAAAGCATCATACATTTCCTCCATCTGGATGTATACTGTCCTTTGACAAGGTTCTCACTTTTGTTTCTCATTTTCTCCTTATCCAGATGTTAATCATCTTGTTTTTCTCTTTAGATTTATAGATATCCAAACAGATCTCTTCTGGATATACAATGAAACTTCACTTTTGATTTTTCTCTCGTCACCCCCAATTTTAAAGCAAGGAATTCTTTAGTAATACCTCATTTAAGTAACAAAATAACAACTACCATTTATATTTATAGTACTTTAATGTTTGCAAATTACTTTAAATATGTTATCTCATTTGATCCCCTCAACAATTCTGTGAGGGAGGTGCTATTATTACCCCCACTTTACAGATGGCAATATTGAGACTTATAGGGTCAATGACTTGCTCAGCTAGTGTCTTATTTGAATTCAGACTATCCATGAAAGTCCAGCACTCTATTCTTTTAATCGCCTATGAAACCATGTAGATCACTTATCTTCTTAGCCTCAGTCCCCTAATCTGTGAAATGGAAGAAATTGATGGAGTTGATTTATAAAGTCCTTTCCATGATAATGCGATTCTGTGTAACCAACTCCCTTAGTTTTCCATAGAAAAACAGATGCTAAGTCATACAATTTTTAAACATTTATTTTATTTTTGGTGTGTGAGAAAGCTCTTTACCTGGATATGGCACAGGCTCTCCTGCCCCCCCCCCCCATCCTGCTCCAATTCCTGTGGATTCATTTGAATAATATTTAACTTTAGGAACTCTATATGTGCAATCTGTGTCCAAAAGCAGATATCGATATGAGATAAACCATCCATTTTGATGTTTGTCCTATAAATGAGAAGGAAAGACATCAAGAAATTTTACCTAGCTAGCTAGATGACTTACAGACTTAAAAGACCAGTAAAGGAGCTGGTATGGGATTGGTTTCCTTTTCTTCCCCTAAACAAGCAAAGAATCATTGTTTCTGAGCTACCTGGGTCATCTCACTTCCCTTTGCTCTTGATCAGCCAATATATCATCATGAGCATAATCGCTGTTTATGTGCATCTCTTTTCCTGGTGGTCCTTTGCTTCCAGAATATCACATTGTATACATTGCCTGCTCTTCTCTATGTGCTTATTTGTTTTGGTTACAATTTATAGGCAACAGTGTTCTTCTTTAGGCACCATCATACTATGGTGGGAATAAGTTGTTATTGTTGTTACTCAAATGAGGTATTATTAAAGAATTCCTTGCTTTAAAATTGGAGGTGACGAGAGAGAAAAATCTTCCTCTAAGAGGAAGAAGAGGAGGAGGGGGAATAAGAAGAGAACAAGGAGTAATAACATTTATATGGTGCTTTAAGGTTTGTAAAGCAACAGATTTGATTCTACAACATAGCTTCCATTTTTATTCATATAGCAAATCTTCTAATCCTGATTTTAACCAATCCTTAATTTCTAATCTTCTCCTACTTCCTCACCTATGGCTAATTAACTCCATGTAGTCTGGGTAGTGACAACAAAAAAGGGAGAAGACATTTTCCTATACATTCTATGATGACTATATCACCAAAGTTTCCACACTCTACAGTGTCCCATCCAGAATTCCATAATCTTTAGGACTATTTTTTCAGGTTTCTTCTTTTATCATTGGTCTTTTGACACAATATATCAATATGTCAAGAATATTTGAATTGCGGAGAGTTTTCTTAAGGTTAACCCATGGCCACATATTAAACAAAAGAGTTAGTATTTGAACTAACTGGAGTTAGTCTTCCTAATTCCAAACTGAGCTTTTAGTATAATTTATTGTTATTAATTGATATTAATAGCCAATTAAGTTATATTCATGTGTCAGTATAGTAGTTTCCTGGATGAAATGCCAGTTAAAAGGTCTGATAGTTACCACTGCTACTACATGATTTAAAGCTGCAAAAGAAATGGTTTTTAAGATTTTCCAAACATAACACATAACATGCTACTAATATAGACATGAACGGGTAAGAACAAACATCTCTTATTGTATCTCTTAGACTTGGATCTCTTCTTAAATGGCTAGATTCCTCAGTAAGGCTGAAAGAGCTTTCAAAAAAACCCATGCCATAAGAATTTAAAAGGTTCCTCAACACTTTTTTGGGCAGCTAGGTAGTGCAGTGTATAATACATGGGAGTCAGGAAGACCTGAATTCAAATTTAGCCTCAATTATGTACTCACTAGGGGCAGCTAGATGGTGCAGTGGATAGAACACTGGTCTGGGAGTTAGGAGGACCTGAATTCTAATATGACTTCAGACACTTAACACTTCTTAGCTTTTTGACTATGGGCAGCCAAAAAACAAAAACAAAAAAAAAATGTACTAAAAACGTCACTTAATCCTGTTTGCTTCAGTTCCTCTTCTGTAAAATGAGCTGGAGAAGGAAATGACAAATCACTCCGATGCAACTCTATGTAGTTGGTCATGGAAGTGTTTTAAAGAGATGTGGGTTCTAGGCCTAATGATGGTTTGTATGAGGCATAGAATCTTTATGAGGTGTTTGGAATCATTAATGGTATCATTAAATTGTTGAAGAAAAAAATGGTTAATGCTATTATTGTTTTAGGTACTAGTCTTCCAGAAACAGTTTAATTTAATATAAATCTAGAGCCAAGCTATTTGTAGTACACACACACACACACACACACACACACACACCCCTAAACTGGCATAGTCCCATGTTCTGCAAAATGACTCTGCTTAGAATGTTTCAGGTAACATAGGAATCTTAAAATATTAACATTATTTATTATTGCTACTTGAAAAAAGCAAAATACCTTCCCTGGATTATTAACATTCCAGAACTGAGGGGCCATAATTGCTATCCCCTTCTTTGTGAAGCACTCTTCCAGAGATCTATATATAAAATACAAATTGAATTGGAGGTGGTTTAAGGGCTTCTTTTGGAATAGAAGAGACTCTTTCCCTTGGGGTGATTCTTATTCAAATCCTGTGGATGTAGAGAGGAGTTTGCCCTCAAATGGGTCACTATCTTACTTATGTACCTGAGGTGGTATTTTATATTAAGTTGATAGTTATTTTACTTAATTCTATCACTTTATACCCTTCTAAAGGCTTTTCTCAGAAGTCTAGAAAGGACTTTAGGAAAACAAATGTCTTAATATTTGCTAAGAAAGTAAAGGAAGTTTTAAATATATGCTTCCACATTACCAAATTGGAAGACTTTACAACTGGGCAATGAATAGAGTTGCTGTAGTTATTTAATGGTGGTGGTGGTGGGGGGTTGTTCTTGCTTTGTTCTTGTTTATTACCAGACACCTGGTAATAAGTCCAAATTTCCAGCCAAAGTAGTCATTTAAATAATCTATAGTAAGTGTGGAAAAATAGTGATTTGCCTCAGTTAAGAGGGAACCCCCTCATTGATGAAAGCACAAATTTTAAAAGCAATTAATTATCACATAACTGAATAACTTTTAAAAAAGAAGCAAAAAAATCTGTATAAGGTGAAACTTTGGGATAAAAGGCATTTTAAAAATGTTAAAAATCCTTTTCATGTATTTCTGTTAGACTGTGCATCTGTGTGTAGTGTTAACTCCTAGCCTAGAAATTTCTCCATTAAACCAGATACCCTGTGTGAAAAAGAATGTGTGATGGTTGATGATGATTCGGAGAGACTTTTGTTCTTGATGGATGGTAATTTCTTTCTTCAGAATTGGCAAGGGAAAAACAAATGTTCTCATCTTTGTGCTGAATGACCTGATTCCTGATGGATAGCCTGGAAAAAAAATATCTTCTGTGCTATCTCAGCCAGATAATAGTTATCAAAAATGTAACCTTATAAATAGATGGTGACAGGAAGACCACTGTAAGTCAGCATAATACCAAGTTTTCTCCAGGTGAATTCTGTTTAACTTCTTTAGATTTTTTTTTTAATATTGCTATCATTGCAGCATCCCTTTTCTTTAGTGTTATCTCCTTCCCAGACTGGTGATTTTATAAGGGGGGAATTCTTAGTGTGGAAACTGTTATTGCTTCGCTTAGTCTTTAGAACATCACCTCAAGCACTATGTTCACGTAACTATTACGTGAAGCAACATTTGAACCCAGATCTCCTTGATTTCAAAGTTGATCTTTTCCCAGCTACAATGTCTATTAATGCTGCAGAAGTGGATCCATTGGGGATGTTTCAAAGTATAGTAATCTGGGCACTTTTGAAGACTCGACATAACAGCAAATATTATTGTGTGACATTGTAGCAATCTGGGTCATAAACAGACATGATGGTGAAGATAAGCTACAGCTGCTCCTTGATTGATACTGTATTTATGATATGTCTTAGCAAAAAAGCAAACCCTAGTGCAGATTTTTATTTCATGTTTTTTAATGTCATATTGAGTTACATATCATTGTGAAAGGCTATGGAATTGTCTTTCCTAGGGCCTGGCAAGAATAACATGAGGAGATGCCTGTGATGTTTAAATTTAGGCCACATTTCATGAGTACTAAAACATCAGATATAAAACTGTAGATATCTCTTTTTTTTTTTTCTACTTTAGAGTTTTGTGGTTTATTTTTAAGATTTTTTTTAATTTTTATTTAATAATTACTTTATATTGACACTCGTTTCTGTTCCAATTTTTTTTCCCTCCCTCCCTCCACCCCCTCCCCTAGATGGCAAGCAGTCCTTTATATGTTGGATATGTTGCAGTATATCCTAGATACAATATATGTTTGCAGAACCGAACAATTCTCTTGTTGCATAGGGAGAATTGGATTCAGAAGGTATAATAACCCGGGAAGAAAAACAAAAATGCAGATAGTTCACATTCGTTTCCCAGTGTTCTTTCTTTGGGTGTAGCTGCTTTTGTCCATCGTTTATCAATTGAAACTCAGGTTTCTTTGTCAAAGAAATCCACTTCCATCAAAATATGTCCTCATACAATATCATTGTCGAAGTGTATAATGATCTCCTGGTTCTGCTCATTTCACTTAGCATCAGTTCATGTAAGTCTCGCCAGTCCTCTCTGTAATTCATCCTGCTGGTCATTTCTTACAGAACAATAATATTCCATAACATTCATATACCACAATTTACCCAGCCATTCTCCAATTGATGGGCATCCATTCATTTTCCAGTTTCTAGCCACTACAAACAGGGCTGCTACAGACATTTTGGCACATACAGGTCCCTTTCCCTTCTTTAGTATTTTTTTGGGATATAAGCCCAATAGAAACACTGCTGGATCAAAGGGTATGCACAATTTGATAATTTTTTGGGCATAATTCCAGATTGCTCTCCAGAATGGTTGGATTCGTTCACAGCTCCACCAACAATGCATTAGTGTCCCAGTTTTCCCGCATCCCCTCCAACATTCATCATTATTTTTTCCTGTCATCTTAGCCAATCTGACAGATGTGTAGTGGTATCTCAGAGTTGTCTTAATTTGCATTTCTCTGATCAATAATGATTTGGAACACTTTCATATGAGTGGTAATAGTTTCAATTTCATCCTCTGAAAATTGTCTGTTCATATCCTTTGAAAACTGTAGATATCTCATTGGTTCTCTCCCTCCCTCCCTTCTTCCTTCTTTCCTTCTCTCTTTTTCTTCTTCTTCTTCTCCTTCTTTTTCTTCTCTCTCTTTCTTTCTTTTTCTGTCTCTGTCTCTTCTTTCTCTCTCTGTCTCTGTGTATGTGTATCTGTTTGTCTCTCTGTCTCTGTTTCTCTTTTGCAAAAGAGGAAACTGAGCTCAAGAATCCATATAACAGAACTAGAATTCTAATCCTGGTCCTCTGACTAAAATCTAGCACATTTTTCACTATACTATGCTACCTTCATTTAGAAATACACAGTCAAAACCATAATAATTTCACCAATACATGTGCTCCAGTAAAGAGGCATCATCACCTGAAATTCTGAATCACAAAAACTGTAAATAGTCTGAAATTTGGAGAGAAATGTTTTGTTTTGTTTTGTTTTGTTTTTTGAAAGGAAGGTATTTTCCTTTTTTCAAGTAGGGAAAAACTAAGATAGCTAGTCCCTTTGAAATTCCTTGGGCATTGAGCCACTCTGAATATTTCAAAAGCTATATGTTCATTGTCTCCTTTTTGCATTTACACAATCTATTCAGTATACCTGAAGTGCATGCCTACCTTAGTTCTTCCAGAATCCTGTCCTTCTTTTCAATCTCAGATCAGTTACCCCCTAAATTCTAAATGTCGTCCCTCTTTCCCTTGTTAGGGATATTATGTGTTCATTTTCAATTTACATTTCTTAATATTATTATTAGTAGCTGTTGCTTTTAGTGACAATTGTTAGATATGTTGTCTTTCAAAGTTAAAGAGGACCAAAATGACATCAGTATATCCGTGTCAATGTACTCCTTGTCGTCGTTGTTGTTGTTTGTCCTCCATCCTTAACGACCATGACATCAAGAAGCTGATTCGTGACATGGAAGTGAATTGGATTTAAGTGAAGGAGGGTTATACAAGATCATTTTCTTCACTTTTCCCTCTAGAGCCATCTGGGTCCAGTGGCCAGATATAGATCAGGAGGACTGGAGATGGCACTGGATGCCAGTGTGTCAAACTGTGACTGATGAGACCAATGTAACCTCAAAAGGCTCTTGTATAGGTTGAATCTAAATGGTCCATATAAACATTTGGAATGAACATGTTTCTAAAATTGCCCATCTCACATTTTTTATGTTATTAAAATGTATAGAAAAAGATGAGCAGTTATATTCAAAGAATTGGAGTAACTTCTTTATTTTTTATTAAAGTTTTTTATTTTCAAAACATATGCATGGATAATTTTTCAACATAGACCTTACAAAATTATGTTCCAATTCCCCACCCCTTTCTCCAACTCTTCCTCTAGGTGGCAAGTAATCCAGTATATGTTAAACATGGTAAAAAATATATATGTTAAATCCATACATATTTATACAATTATCTTGCTGCACAAGAAAAGTCAGATTAAAAAAAGGAAAAATGAAAAAAGAAAATAAAATGCAAGCAAACAACAACAACAAAAAGAGTGAAAATTCTATGATGTAATCCACACTCAATTCCCATAATTCTTTCTTTGGGTGTAGATGGCTCTCTTCATTATAGTATCATTGAAACTGGCCTGAATCATCCCACTGTATAAGAGAGCCATCAGAATTGATTATCATATAATCTTGTTGCTGCTATGTATAATGATCTCCTGGTTCTGCTCATTTCACTTAGCATCAATTCGTGTAAGTCTCTCCAGGCCTCTCTGAAATCATCCTGCTGATCATTTCTTACAGAACAACAATATTCCATTACATTCATATACCATAACTTATTCAGCCTTTCTCCAATTGATGGGCATGCATTTAGTTTCCAGTTTCTTGCCACTACAAAAAAGGCTGCCACAAACATTTTTGTATATGTAGGTTTCCTAAGGATATGCACAAGTTTGATAGCCCTTTGGCCATAGTTCCAAATTGCTTGGAGTAACTTCTTTAAAATCAAAAGGGTAAAATAAAAAAACAGAATAGATATTTTCTCAGGCAGAAATTTGCTATTTAATATTACATAATTTTCTCTTTTCTTACCTATCTCTATCAACTTTCTTAGCCCCAATATCAGGAACAATTAATTCATCTCTGTAGAGCGGATTTTATCCCCTTTTAATCTATTGTAATGTCAGAATTGATATATATCAGGCCCACTAGAGATTGAGAAAAGATTTGCCAATAAAGAGATCATTAGTATCTTGGAGAGTACAGTTTCATTAGCATGCTGAGAAATGAAAATGCAATTCTGCAAATTAAGAAGAGAATTGTGTGAACCACTGGAAATCATCTACAATAACACAATAGAAAAGGAGATTTCATTGTCCCTCTCAGTTTTGATAAGTCTAAAAGATAAACAAAAGGGAAAATATAAACCCATATGATTTGCTGGAGAAACTAAAGCTAAATGATGCATGATATCTTCTAAATGGGATTACTTAAGAATATATGTATTTCTCAGCACCACATAGAATTTTTACAAAACATCATCTAAGTATTAAGGAACAGATATTAGGAATATTGCTAACAAATGTAAAAAGATAGAAATAGTAAATCCATCCTTTTTCATATCATAGTACAATGTAAATAGTAATCAGTTCAAAGACACAAAACAAAAACATAGACCCAATTGAAACAACAATGAAATCCTAAATAATGAATAAATCAA
The DNA here is from genome assembly GCF_016432865.1 of Antechinus flavipes. NCBI lineage: Eukaryota > Metazoa > Chordata > Mammalia > Dasyuromorphia > Dasyuridae > Antechinus > Antechinus flavipes. The sequence goes on from NC_067402.1 coordinate 207,573,587, forward strand.
AAAACAAATCATAGAAACAATGAATAATTAAATGAAAGGAAATGATAATGATGAAAAACCCACATTTTTAGCATGAAGCTAAAGAAGGGGGAAAAAAAGTTAAAGATATGACAAATTTTTACCTAGGATTTGAGAAATTTAGAAGTAAAAGAAATAAAAACAGGATAGTAGCATATTTTATGATTTACAAAAAGTTTGCAAGTATTACTATCCTTTATTTTACAGCTGAAGAAATTGAGGTTCACAAAAAGATAGGTTACTTGCTTGTGGTCACATAGCTAGGAAGGATCAGAGCCAGATGCTTCCTGAATGCAAATCTGGTATTCTTTTCATCAGAGCAGATTTCTTCTCTTTGAAGAGGGAGAAGAGGGACTCAGAAGAATCAGTAAAATGTTCTTCTCTTCCCAGAAAAGAAGAATCCTTTAGAGATTGAAGATACTAGAGGTGATATTGGGACATGGAAAATAATTGAGGGAACCTGGGGTTGAAAGATAGTGGGAATTGTAGTCTAGATGGCCTTTTATATTTTAACTTTAGAAAGGAAGGTTGTTGATACATCCAAGTTTTCTGTCAAGAGAAATGGAATGAGATTGACATTTTGAGTTTGAGTTGAGATTTGAAAATACTCCCATTGGGAATTCACTATAGAATCCACAATATAATTAGAACTTTCTCTAGGCATAGGAAATGCCTAGCCACTGCTAAGTACTAGAGAGACAAAAATTAACATAAAAGACTCTATATTCTCAAGGAGTTTACATTGTAGTGATGGGGATTTCATGCCTATCCATCTATTCAGTCATCCATACACACAAGCAGTGATTCTGTATTCTTTTAAATTTGTTTTTTTTTTTTTTTGTGGTCAATTCAATAAAAAATGCCATTACATCTTAAAAGCTTAACAAAACAGGAAACCCTCGTTAACCTTTATCACCAAATTAGAGAATTTCAGAGTTGGAAGGAATTTCAGTGACCATATTTAGTTCAAACCATATAATTATAAATAGCTCTCAAACTTAACATAAACATTTAACTAGTATCTGGTTTAGAAATCATCACAGCACTATTGCAACATAAATGCATTTTAAGAAGTAAGAGCCTTCTTCATTAGGTGGCAAAAAAAATTTTTTTTGAACTTAGACAACAATGCACATGTGCATTTCAAAACAGGTTGACAAGCCCTGGAGAAATGGTTAGATCTGAATCGATAATTTAATTATGAAATGGGAGCAGGTATTCCTGGTTCTTTGCATACTCACTGGGAAAGATTATGATTGGCTGTAGGAAACAAGGTGACAATCATAGTTTAATTAAATATGGAGGTTATGAGGACAAAATGATAAGGCAGAAACAAACTTCAAAAGAGTTACAGAGGCAGATAGCAGTATGAGGACAAGAAATGGGATGGTGAAGAAAGACAACCAGTATGTGAGGAAGAGGATGAAGGCAGGGAGAAGCAGAAAGTGTCATTCACATAACCATTGATTAGAGTTGGGAGCACTAGGTAGCATGGAATCAATGGAAATGGAATACAGGGGTAGGAATGGAAGGGCAGGAGTTTAAGGTCTCATTTTTATAGGCTTTTTTGGGGAAATAGACAAGTTCCTACCTATGCCATTATTATGTTCATTAACATATCCAAATCATCTCAGAGTTACCTGCAAAAGTTCAAAGTTGCCATCTCAAAGATATCAGTTTTTTTTTTTTTTTTTTTTAATGTTCTTCTGGTCTTCTGTGTAGAGGTCTGAAATTTGTTTGGAATTTATTTACCATAGGACCAGAACCTTGATAGTAGTGCCTAAATGACTGGGATGTGAATTTTGGTTGATTCATGATATGATTTGATCTCTGGGATCGTTTGTTCACGACTTTCAGGTTCTTCTTTTGCAGTTTTATTTCCTGCTATTATCCCTTACACTTTTTACTTATAAACTTACTATATTGATTAGAAAAGGGATGTGGGATTGATGAAAAGGACCAGGACAACATAGATTTTAACACAAGATCTAACTCAATAGTTTTCAAATTAAGGAACCACTGCAGGGCCCAGGGGACTTGGGATCTGTACTAAGGCTAGAGCTTGAGTTCTGTTGCCACCATCACCACTTGTTGATGTTTTTGATTTCCAAGAATAAGAGTAATAATCGAGAATTCCTCAGGCTGCCAGTTACCTTGGATCCCAAGGACCTTCTGATCTTTTGGACTCACAGACCTGCCCTCAAGCCTAGACACATTCACTTAATCAGCACGGTTTGATTAGTTAGGAAAGGGTACACTAAGTAGAACAGATTATCAGAATCCCATGTACAAGCCCAATATGCTCTGTGTGAGGATAGCCAAAGAGCAGAGGAATCTAGAATAGAGTACCTACCACCTGCCACCCAGGGGGAGCATAAAGAAGCACCAGACAAATACTGTTTTTCCCATTCAAAGATACCTGGAATCATGGGCTCTTTCAGCTTAGGAGCCAATAAGGGACTTGCCTTGCCAGACACAGCCAGAGTTTATCATCCCCAAGTGCTGAATCACAGATGGGACCCTGTTCAGCTTCTAATACTTAATTCTACTTAGGGCATCTGTACAATTGATCCACCAAAAAAAATATATCAAAGATCCTCACTTGTTAAAACATCATTCTTTTGCCAGGAGAGAGGAAGCAATACCTGTCACCTATTTTCTGGTAAATCTAGTGACATTTCCTCCATTTTATTCTCTTTTCTGCCTCATTTCTAATGCTAAAAAAGATTGAGATATATAGTGATTTTTTTTAACCCTAAATCTGAGAAAATTAGCCAGGGAAGAGTCTTGGAAAGAGAAATAGCATTGAGAATTTAACCTTCTCTATTCTCTGTAAATAGTCATTTTATCATGAAAGGCAATATCCTTGATCAGTGTTAGAATAAGGTGAGACTCTGTGATAAGAATAAGATAATGTTTCTAAGCACATCCTGAATATGAAACAGCAAGGATTGAAAGGAGAAAAAAAATTTAGGCACCAACACTGAGAAAGGAGAGTGTGTTATGGCAATTGCTTGAACTAGTCCTTTTTAAGGGCCATTTCTTTTGTGAGTTGAACAAAATGTAGTCTATATTTCTAAATTATCATACCAAATAAGTTTTAAACAAGTTCACACAAGTTTCATTACAGTATTTCTTTTGTACTTAACATTCCTGACACTCCCTTCCTTGAAAAATCTCTGTCCCCCTCTTTGTTCTTTATGATATTCTTTTCTGTCTCTCCTCCTACCTCCCAGATTGCCCCTTTTGTTTCCTTTACTCACCTTCTTCCTTCTACCTTTTAAGCACGGGCATTTTTTCAAAGCCCAGTCACTTTTTGCCTTCTCTTCTTTTTACTGTAGATTCTCTTTCTTCAAAAAACTCATGTTCAGCTCTTAAATGCATCATTCATAAGTTTCTTGAAAATATATATTTTTTTGCTATCAAGTGAAATTCTCGTGTATTTTCTTTTCTTTTTTTTTTCTTGTTTCTTTAAAATATATCAACATTGTACCAAGTAACAATATTATATGATGATCAACTTTTATGGACTTGGTTCTTTTCAACAATGAAGTGATTCAAGGCAATTCCAATAGATTTTTGATAGTAAGTGCTGTATATTTGCAGAAAGCTATGGAGACTGAATGTGGATTAAAATGTAGTATTTCTTTCTTTGTTGTTATTAGTTTTTGTTTGTTTGTTTGCTTGCTTGGTTTTTTCCTTTCTCATGTTTTTTTTTTTTTTTCCCTTTTGATCTGATTTTTCTTATTCTGCATGATGAATATGGAAATAAGGTGAGAAGAATTACACATATTTAGCCTGTATCAGATTGCTTACAGTTTTGGGGAAGGAGGAAAGAGGAAAGGAGGAAGAAAAATTTGCAAAGGTGAATGTTGAAAACTATCTTTGCATGTGTTTGGAAAAATGAAATACTATAAAAAATAAAATAGAATAGAATATATCTTTCAGAAAAGAGATAAGTATGAAATAAAATAAAAAAAAATCTGGTTTCAATCATTACGTCTTCATTTAAAAAAAAAAATGTGGGTAGTTCCCAAATCTGTATCATCAGAATTAACTTTGCTCCATTGAAGTCCCAGTTTGATATTGCCCTTCCAGATCCTGCCCTCTCCCCTCACCTCCTTAACACTATATTCCTCTTTAAAATTACTTTATTTATTTAATAAGATACAGGTTATATCACCTTACTTGATTAAAATAACTTTGAAGAAAATAATTCTTGGGTTTTTGTCTTTTGTGTATTCATTCACTATCATAAAGTCATGAACCCAGGAAGCAGATGCTGAAATTTTGGATGAATTCAATCTGTCATATATTTAAAAACAAACTTGTCTACTCCTAATTGTCTTGCCTTCCAAACTTCTACTTTTTATATGAACATGTTTCTAGGTATCCAAGTTTTGTATGCCCTACTTTTACTTTTTGTATCTAACAATTCACCATCTCTTAATTTTTTTTTCCTTTAAAAATCTGCCTTACTCTGGTCCTTCCTATTATTTTTAATTTAAAATATATATTTTTAAAAATTATGATTTTAACAAAATTAATGTTGTAGTTAACAGAGAAGGGAAAAAGATAATTGAATATGAAACTGAACTTTTACAACATAGTGTTTTTTTGAAGTATGTTAATTAATACTAACAGAACCATTCTGCTTGTCTAGTTCCCATCCTGAACTTCCTGTTTAAAAAAATTTTTTTTTGATCTTCTTTCTAAAAAAAAAAAAAAAACCAGCACAAAAAACCTCACAATCTATCCACTCTCTCCTTACCCAAACAAGTATTCTCCTAAGTAGTAGCTTTTTCTTCTGATAAGTAAGTATATATAGTCAAATAAATGAAATTCATTCATTGGCTGTATCTGAAAATGTATGTATCATTCTACATCATTTCACTTCATATATGTTTTATAAGATTTTTTTGAAATCATCTCTTTTGTCATTTCTTATGGCACAATAACATTCTTTTATGTCCTATGCCATAATTTGTTTAGCTCTTCTCTAAGTAATGGGCACCTAATTTGTTTTTCAATCTTTCTTACAACAACAACAACAACAAAAATGTTGCCATTAATATTTTCGGTATTGGACCAATTCATTGTCCTACCAAGAGGACATTTGGTGATTCTTTCTATTCACAACACTTCCTATTTTCTCAACTTTGCCAATCTGATGAATGCGAAAGAAAATGTCAACTTACTTTAATTTGAATTTCACTTGCTATTAGTGGTTTGTAGCCTTTTTCATATGGTTGTTATAGCTACATTTTTTAAATACTGTCTCTACAATAAGAAAAAAGAAAGGGAAGGGAAAATCATATGTGTGTGTGTGTGTGTGTGTGTATACAAAAAATATTTATAGTAACTCTTTTTTTGTGGCAAAGATTTGGAAATTGAGGGGATGCCCATCATTTGGGGAGATCCTGAACAACTTGTGGTATATGATTGTGATGGAATACTGTTTTGTTATAAGAAATAATGAGCAGAATGCTTTCAGAAAAAACCTGGAAAGACTTATATGAACTGATGTGAAAAGAACCAGAAAAAATATTATACATAGTAATAACAATATTGTATAATGATCAACTGTGAATGACTTAGTTATTCTCAGCAATACAGAGGTTGAAGATAGTTCTGAAGGACGATGATGAAAAATGTTATTCTTCTCCAAAGAAAGAAATGATTGAATCTGAATGCAGATCAAAGCATACTGCCTTTTTTTTTTTTAACTTTATTTTTGTTGTGGGATTGTTGGGCTTTTTTTGGGGGGGGAAGGGGCACTGTGCTTTTTTTCCAACATGTTTAATATGGAAATGTTTTGCATGATTGCACATGTATGGCATTTACCAAAAGAGGGTGGATAGAATTTGGAGCTCAAAATTGTTAAAAAGATTAAAATTGTTTTTACATGTTATTGGAAAAATATTTAATTTTTTTAAAAAAAGCTTCCTCTTCATATTCTTTGACATTTTTTCTTTGGAGCAGGGAGAATAGAATTTATTCTTAAATATTTATATCTATTTTCAGAATACCTTAGTCATTTGATAGTTGTTAGAAAATTTGCTGCAAAGGTTTCCTATCCTATTTCACTCCCTACCTTTCCCAGGAAACTTTTTTCTTCTAATTCTTCCTGAACTGATTTTGTTTGTGCAAAACTTTTTCAATTTTATGTAATCAAATTCATTTAATCTTTTCTGATCACCTATGCCTTGTTTGAACAAAACCTCCTTCCTAGATTCTCCCCTCCTTGCTTTATTCATAGTTTTGATAGGTATTACCTTCTCTCTAATTTATTTATGATATGACTTGTTATGCCACAGTTTTCTTTAACTGTCCTGACTCAGTTTCCTTGTACAAGTTTCCCTTGTCTCAGTCTCCCTAATTACTCCCCTAAGCTGTAAATCTCCCTCTGGTCCATGAAGGCTGAGGACCAATTAGTCTAAGGATATAAATTGTTAGCCCAAGTAAGATAAACAAGAGAGTAGACTTCCTGATTATCTTCTGTCCTTGAGAAATTTACAACATCCCTTAAAGTATTCCAAGATATTTCACTGACATCTTTATCATAGCCTTTTCCAGCTGGGCTTTTCCCGCTCTTTTTCCCTCTTCTTTGTCTCTAAAAGATATATAAAGGTTAGAGATTCCTCCATTCATTGCTGGAGAATGGCGGCTGGCTGTGGATGCTGGACGCTGGATTCTTTGAGATGATAGTCTCCTCCAGACCTGGGACCAACATGAATTCCTTGGTCCCAGTATATCTTTATCTCTGTCTGACTGGATAATTTGAGACGAGAGTCCTGTCCAGTCAATCTTACTCTCCCATTAATAAAATATTAAAAACTCTCTAATCTCTCTCCTGCCTCAGTTTCTCTGGCATTACAGACTCACCATTTAGGATACACACACACACACACACACACACACACACATACACACACACACACACACACACACGGAGCTTATTGTAGCATATGGTGTTAGCTGGAGGTCTAAACCTAATTTCTGCCAGATTGCTTTCTAATTTTCCCAGAATTTTTTGTTAAATAAGAAATCCCTCATTTGGTAGTTGGAAATCCTTGAATTAATTTAATGCTCTGCTACTATTTTAATTGCTTCTGGATCTAAGCCACATAATAATTGGCCAACTTTTTATTTTTTAATTAATATTTATATAATTTTAAAAATATCATTAGGCTTTCATTATTTCTTTTGATATTGATGATCTTAAAATTAAAAGAATGAGAAAATGGAAAATAATCTAGGTATTTCATATAAGAAACAACTTACCTGGGAAATGGATCAACAAGAGGTAACTTAAGAATCATAATATTATCCAAAATTCATGACCTAAAGATGAACCTTGATGCTAAAAAAATCATGAAAAAATATTCATACATCTTAAAATAAGAGGGTAATTTGAATACTGAAAGAAATCTAAAAGAAATTCTAAAACTAAAATTTCTAGGAATGTTATCCAGATGAAAAAATAATAAAAATATCCAGAATGAAAGATTAAGTCAGGGTGGCAAAGGATTTATCAATTGCACATTAAAAAGAACTTACAAAGAACAGAGAACAAGAAATGAGTTCTTCCAAAAAACAGAGTTCTACAAACAAAAATAACTTGCCCAAGAAAATTAAACATCATCCTGCAGGGAGAAAAATAGATATTCATTTAAATAATTTTAGAAAAATGAAAAGGTAACTTCAAGTAAACATTCAGAAGGGCTAGGAGATAGAGGCAGAAGCTATTCTCAACTTCTTGTCCCAGCTCAGGGTTGGAAAAGGGACCAGTAAGAGGAAATAGGTTATTTTATCAGTGACAACAGCTGCAGCAATGACAGGCAGGGACACGAAAAAGAGGTAGAGCCTGACCCTAGAATAAAATCCCTATCCAGCAACTGAGGTCGGGCACTTGTGCAAACAAAAGAAAACCCCTAATGCAATGATGAAATACTTTGGGGTTAAGAGATAAACCCATAAAGAGAGAATAATTCCACAGTAAATACAAGTAGGACCTTAGGGGAAAAATAAACTAAAAATGGTTGGCCCATAATGTCTCTAAGAGTGAATAAGGAAAAAAAAAAAAGGAAGGGATTTTTTAAAAAATGAAAATTAGTACCCCTAAGGAAAAAATTGGAAGGAGGATAACAGTTTAGAATAGAAATGGGAAAATGTCACCTGAGGCAGCTAGATGACACAGTGGATAGAGTACCCTGCTTGGAATCAGGAGGATGTTTTTCTGAGATCAAATCTGGCCTCAAACACTTACTAGCTGTGTGACCCTGAGTAGTCACTTAACCCTATTTGCCTCAGTTTCCTGGTTTGCAAAATGAGCCAAAGAAGGAGATAACATACCATTCTAGTATCTTTGCCAAGAAAATCCAAAAATGATAACATAGAATTAGACATGGCTGACATGACTGAATAACAGTAATTGTGAACTCCTTGAAAAATAGAATAGAACAAAATGAAATTGATTATTCTATGAGATAACAAGAAATAGTAGAAAGTCAAATAATGACATATAGGAAGAACATATAGGATAGTTACTATGCGAAATAGTTGACCTGGAAAAGAGAGAGAATTTAGGAATCATTGACCTTTCAGAAAACCATAGCTAAATAAAAAGCCTAATTCTAATCAACCAGTAGAGAATTATTTATAAAGCATATTTGCCAGATACTGTGCTAAGCACTAGGGAATACAAAAAGAGGCCAAAAATAGACCTTCCCCTCAAGGAGCTTAAAATTTAATGGGAGAATACAACATGCAAACCAAATATATTCAAAACAAGCTATCTATAGGATACACAGAAAATAATTAACAAGAGGGAAGGGAAAAAAATCATAAAAGAAAACTTTAAATATCTATTGGAATCAGAGGGCAAAGTAAAAATAGAATCTACCAGTTATCTCCTGAGACAAAAAAAAAAAAAAAAAAAAAACAAATTGAAAATACTTAGAAGAAATATCATTGACTTATGTGAGACAAAGAAAAAAAACTATTAACAGTCAGAAGTTCAAGGACCAAGGAAATATAATCAGGACCATACAAAACTATGTTACAATCCCTATAAAGGACAGTAAAGTACTTCTAATTAAAAAAAAAAAGTTATTGTATAAATTGTGCATAATCCTGTGCAAATAAACCTTAACAGAATTAGAATTGTAAAGCATTTCTTTATCCCTCCTTTTCCCTCTCAGGTTTAATGTTTATTTTTTCACAACAAACATCAGCCATACAAGAAATGTGTCTGACACATTGTACATCTGAATCCACACATTTAGTAGCTTGGGGGAAAAAAGGAATCTTGCCCCTCTCTGGTAGGAAAAACCTGATAATGTCTTCGAGGTGAGAAGCTATGGAGAATAATGCTGCTCAGGGAAGTACAGAAAAGCAAGTAGATCAAAACCACAGATGAGGGACAAGAAGAAAAAAGTCTCATAGGTGAGAATGGGCTACTTAGAAGCCTTTCCAATTATGATGATGTCTGAAGATTAAACATGGCTGTTAACTCCACACAAAATTTAATGTTTCTCTAGGATGATTTCCTACACTTTCCCCTCCTTCAAAGATCAGCAGATGGAAGAGATGGAAGAGATCTGAGATATGGGAGCTAAGGGAAATCCTTGGGGACTAACTAATTTAAGATCTTCTGTCTCTGCAGACTATGTCTGCATATGAGACAACTGGATACTACAGGACAGTTTGGTCTGAAATCTAGAATTTTAGACTGGGAGAGGAGCCAAGACTAGAAGTATAGTTATTGTCAAACACTTCTGATGAAAAGACCAGGGCTGGGGAGAATCCTTGAAATGCAAGCACAGAAATTAAAAGAATTGCAGAAAGGTTAAAAAAATAAATTGAGCCCTTTGTTGTTGAGGTTTTTTTTTTTTTTCAATTGCATTTTACTCCTCCAAACATTGGGGGTTTTCTCAACAGAAAAACTGGAGTGGTTTGCAATTTCCTTCTCCCTCTCATTTTACAGATTAAGAAACTGAGGCAAACAGGGATAAGTGATTGCCCAGGGTCATGGTCTCTATCTGAGGCTATATTTGGACTTAGGAAGAGGAGTTTTTATGACTTCAGACTTGTATTACCTAGCTGCCCCCAAATTGAGCAGCTAGAAGAGACTAAATCATATTAAGTGCTTGAATCTAAATGGAGATAAAGATACCAATATCCTTTTAAAATCCTACTTTCTTCAAGTGACAGAAGGAATAAAATAAGAAAATCATAGGTTTTCTTTTCATAGATTTAGGTCTGGGTGTGATTTTATTGTATTTACTATTTTCTTAAGAGAAAAAAGGAAAATATTACTGAAGACATGAGGTAGGAGGAGGGGGAAATTAACATTTTCTCGTAATTTCCTCTAATTAGATCATAGCAGAAGAGTTTACAAACTTAGAGGAAGAGATGAAGTGAACATCTCATAAATGTGACATTTATTGTGCAGGTTTAAAAATGCATACATAGACACATAAATGAACAAACACAAAGGGGGAAAATCCTCTATGAAAGATAGATTATAAAGAGAAAATTAAAAATAATAAAGCTAAATATAAGATATACCAATCTTGGTTATTTTTCTACATGAATAGAAGTGAAGAAAAGAAAGTGAGATAAGAGTAACAAAATATAGATTTCTAGTGTTGATTTCTTTTCTTTTTCCTTTATGAAGAAAGTACAGTGCAAAAGAAGAAAATAAGAGGAAATGATAGAAGGAATACTTAATCATAACTATGAATGTGAATGGGGTGAATTCAACCATAAAATGTAGGAGGGGTCACAACATGATTAGAAAACAGAATATAATAATATGTTGTTTGTAAAAAAAAAAAAACACTTAAAATGTAAAGATTCACACAGAGTTAAATTTAAAAATTAGAGCAGCTTATTATATCTTCTGTTAATGTAGAAAAACTTGGGTGGCAATTCTGATCTTAGACAAAGCAACATTAAAATTATACATAATTAAAAGAGATAAGTAGGCAGGCTACAATTATGCTCAGAGACATTATATAATAGATAATGGAATAATATAGGAGCTGAAATACTGTGACTATGTGAAATAAAGGATCTGAAGAGAATTAGAGAAAAGTCAGATATGATAAATCACTAGGTATTGCTGAATGGGAATAGGAAAAAATATACATTTCTCAGTTTTGCATGGCATGTCTACAAAATTGACTGCATATTAGGGTACCCCAAACTCATAAACAAATCCAGAAAACCATGTGGGACTCACTATGACAAAAGGAAAATTTAGATCCTATTTTATAAAATTTTTCAGGAAAGGACATAACCATTATCTTAGTAGCAGCAAAATGCAGTGTAAAGGACACTTGACCTGTATTCAAATCATCTTTGACACATATTACTTACATGAATTTGGCTCTTCCTTCAACATTGCTGAGCTTAATCTGTAAAATGAAAAGGGATGAATCAAAATTCAGCCTTTGACTGATTAAAGCTATTGAGGTCCCTTCCAGTTCTAAAATCTATCCAGTAATTCTCAGTATATAGATATTCTTCTGCTTTTGTAGTCTGAATATTGCATGCTTCAGTTTGGGGCCCATTTTCCCCTGTTCTCAGTCATGATGTGGAGTAAATTAATGAAGAAGATGTGAAATTTTCTAAAGTCATTTTTGCCTAAGAAAAATATAGTTTAGAAAGTCATTTTGGGGGCAACTAGGTAGTGCAGTGGATAGAGCACTGGCCCTGAAGTCAGAGGGACCTGAGTTCAAATCTGGTCTCAGACACGTAACACTGCCTTGCTGTGTGCCCCTGGGCAAGTCATTTAACCCCAATTTCCTCAGCAAAAAAAAAAAAAAAGTGTGTGTGTGTGTGTGTGTGTGTGTGTGTGTGTGTGTGTGTCTGTTTAATTAAAAAAGGAAGTCAATTTTGACTTTTTCAATTAAAAAAACACTTTGACCTTCAGTAATAGCCAATAACAAATTTAGGTTCTAAAACAGGAGGGGGAAAAATTCCCAAAAATGTATGTAGTAGAAGAAACCATTTACTTAGTAGGTATATAATATATGAAAACATAGGAGGAAATTATCCGAATAAAACAGCCAACTTTTAAATTTCAATTTTAAAAAAACAATTCTCAGGCATTTGAAAAATATACTTTTAAAATCATTTATAGTATTAAAAAGAAACCCATAGCATCTACTCTGTTTATATGAATAGACTTTTTAGAAAATGCCACTAAGTGAACAGTATTTTAGGATTTGCCCGAATTTCCTGAAATTCTGTCAAATCTAGAGTTTTAACAAAGTAGGGGAATTTTTCAGACCAGAGATCTAAAGATCCTTCCAGACAGTCTCTCAGTCTTGTTTCTCCCTACAGATTTTCAGTATAACTGCCATGATGATTTTGTAAATCATGGGCCTGCCCATGTAACTGTCTTATTCATTAAAGTATCTGTTGTCCTCTATGATCAAATATTATTTTTATTATTGATACTTTTGTAATCAAAAAATTTTATTGTTTAACTTTTACTTTTGGAGGGGCTGCATTTTCTTTTGCAACATGGCTAATATGGAAATATGTTTTGTATAATTGCATTCTTTGTACAATTTAATTTTTACACAAGCATTATAACATTTTTTTTACAATGTATCAAATATAGATAAGGGCAGGGGAAAGCAATAAACATTTTGTTAAGCATTTATTATGTGTCAGGTATTATGCTAAACGCTTTAAAAACATTTTAATTATACATGCAAATAGTTTACTGCTAGGGATGTGTAATCAAAAAAGTTTAGAATTAACTTCTTTAAACACACCAAAGAATTAGCAATTGTAATACCCTCTCTGAGTTAGGACTCTCCTTCTACTCTCTTATTCCCTCTTTAACTGCAAACTAAGTAAATGGAACGACCAGTTCTATATTCAGGGTATTTGATATTTGTACTGGAACTCATGAACACCCACTAGGGTTTACCATCACCATATAGTAAGCCAGATGGCACAATTAACTCAAAGTAAAGATCATTACTGAAATTGTATATTATAAATAACATTAACAAATGCTCTCAATTTTCTTTATTTTCTTATGGTGTCCCCATGCTGGGAGGTATACATCTTTGCTGGACAAATGACTTAAACTGGGTATCCTAGGCCTGCTTCTCTCTGAATCTCAACTCCTGACTTCCAGACCTAAATTCCCTTTCTACTCATTGCATAGTTGATTGGCTAAAGATGGGCCAAAAAGAGATTATAGTAAAGACTGAACAAAATTCATGTTAGTCCATGGTTGGTAGATGCTGGACCATAGTTCACCAGTGAGACTAGAACGAAAAATGGAGAATTTGAGCTTGGATTAAGACAACTGAGTGAATTACTTTCTCTTGAATACTGTAGAATCATGACAACATATTGAATGAGTAAATGAATGATTAAAGCATTTGTTAAGTATTTACTATGCACAAATCACTTGACTAAGCACTGGGGATACATAATATTTAAAAAAAAAAAGCTTTCAAGATTATATACTAATGGAAGAGATACCATAGAAAATTCCAGCTACAAGTCAGATGAAAGAGTCTCATGGTTCTTAGGCTAAAACAACAAAGCCCTTTGAATGTCATTTCCACTGATAAAATCTCATCAGTTTTTTGTGTTTAACTGTTTTATGTTGTTTGGCAGTGTCAGGGAATTTGATGACAAGAGCTATTTGCCATGTACAATATATATATATATTGTTTGTAGTACAAATCAGTGAAAATGGGGGACAAGGAAATAGATTTTTCCTAATCAGAAATATAAAGAACAATTCTTGCCAGTAGGGGAAAAGAACAAGCTATGTGCAAAAATAGGTTAACTGTAGAATAACACATCTAAAGCCATTGATTAAAGTATCTGGAGTCTTGCTAACCTAATAAATCTAATTGAATGTGTGTGCTCAACACATGAGAATTCACTTTACAAAGGCATTCTAGTGCTTACTAGAAGTAGAAAAGAAAAATGAGAATAATTATCATAAGGAAGGAAAACAGCAAACACAATGCTGTCTCATGCTCTTTATAAAGTATCATTTATGTTATAAAAATGAGTCCTACAGATTGGTCTGAAGTCCTAGAAGTGGGTTCTTTGCTGAAACTATTTAAGTCACTAGGGTTATTTTGTTTCTTTCGTTGAATGTTTTTTTGTTTCTTTGTTTTTAGCAATAATGATTCATTTAGAATATGAAGGAAAGTCTTTTTTTTAAAGTATAATTTAGATTTTTTCCCCAATTATTTGGAAAATTTGAAAGCCAAGCAAAATGAACACAGAAACATCTATAGCTTTTGGTGGGGCAAAGTTAGATTCTGAAGGTAGATCTGGGTACCATAATAGCATTCTAATGCAGAATTAAGAAAATAACTCTTAAAATGTCCAATTTGATATACTAAATACGTATGACTACTAACAAAGTCATTTTAAAAATTATTTTTCATTTTGACTTCTTCCTAGAGGAAGAGAGATTTTTGAACCTCACAACCCCCCAAATTTGGTAAAAATCATGTATCTGATCTATTTTCTCAAAATTTAAAATTCCTTCAGTGAAGATACATTCTAGTATTGTACTAACTATAAAGCCATCAGAAACAATTTAGAATTCTAAATGCCTTTCGTTTAGCATGAGTACAAAATTGCAGCACATTTTAGGTAGTAGTAGTGCTATCTTGATGTAGGTTTGCAATTGGGCTTCTCTTTTGTTTTATAAATACTATGCGATTCACAAGTTCTTTTTTTTTTCTTTTTTTACTGAAGCAATTTGGGGTTAAATGACTTGCCCAAGGTCACACAGCTAGGAAGTGTTAAGTGTGGGTTCACAAATTCTTAATACACAATAGTGATTTGTAGTACACTATGATAAGCAAGTGCTCTGAGCTACAGAGGCAAAAATGGCTTACCTTTAAAATGAGATTAAGTCTTTTTAGGACCTCTTAGCTCTTTTGGGACCATCAAATGATTATAAATTTTAATCATTATGTAAGTGTTGCTATTATTGTAAAATCTTGTTTGACTCTGTGAATCATTTGTTTTTTGTTTGTTTGTTTGTTTGTTTGTTTGCAAAGACTTGTGGTTTGCCATTTCTTTCTCCAGCTTAGTTTACTGATGAGGGTGAAGTTAGTTGCCCAAAGTGACAAGCTAGTAAGTGTCTGAGGCCAGATTTGAACTCAAGAAGATGCGTCTTTCTGACTCCAGGGGGCACTCTCTATTCACATTGTCACCTAATTGTTCTTACATAGATTACCCTTTCTAAATTAAAAACTTTCTGAGGGCAGGGACTACCTTGCTTTTATGATCCTTGAAAGTAGGGATTGTTGCATTCTTTATACCTCTAAGGATTATTGTGAGAATGGAATGCAATTACACTAAAGCCTGTTCAAGACCTTTCAATGCTTACACACCTTTCAGGTTGGCTAAGATGACAGGAAAAGATAAGGACTAATGTTGGAGGGGGTGTGGAGGGGGACACTGATGCATTGTTGGTGGAGTTGTGAACAGATCCAACTATTCTGGAGAGCAATTTGGAACTATGCTCAAAAAGTTATCACCTGTGCGTATCCTTTGTCCCAGCATGTTTCTACTGGGCTTATATCCCAAAGAGATCTTAAAGGAGGGAAAGGGACCTACATGTGAAAAAATGTTATGTGGCCCTGTTTGTAGTGGCCAGAAACTGGAAACTGAGTGGATGCCCATCAGTTGGAGAATGGCTGAATAAGTTATGGTATATGAATGTTATGGAATATTATTGTTCTATAAGAAATGACAGCAGGATGATTTCAGAGAGGCCTGGAGAGACTTAAATGAACTGATGCTAAGTGAAATGAGCAGAACCAGATCATTACCCAGGGCAACAAGATTATATGACAAATTCTGATAAATGTGACTCTTTCCAACAAAGAGATGATTCAAGCCAGTTCCAGTGATCTTGTGATGAAGAGAGCCATCTGTACCCGGAGAGAGAACTCTTGGAACTGAGTGTGGATCACAATATAGCATTCTCACTTTTTGTTTTTCACTTGCATTTTGTTTTCTTACTCATTTATTTTCCTTTTTTGATCTGATTTCTCTTGTGCAGCAAGAGAATTGTATAAATATGTTTACACATATTGGATTTTACATATATTTTAACAAATTTAACATTTAAAAAAGACCCTAAAGTACTACACAAAATACTAGTTATAATAATACTGTTATTATATAATAGTATTAAAATATTCTGTAATAATCATATAATGTATTATATTATAACATAAAATTGTATGTAATATGATAATTATATTGTTATTCCATCCTATTATAATTATGTTATGACATTGTTATAATATGTATTATTTTGTTAGAAAACAATTGTTATTATTTTTTATATATTATTATTATAACATATCTCTTAAGCTAAGAAGACTATAATATGGCAGGAATATATGCAGGACAAACTGAGAAGAACTGAAAGAACAATTTATACAATGATAACATCATTACAGAGAATAAAAAGCTTAAAGACTTTAGATCTCTGATCAGCACAATGATAACCATGGGGTAACCATGCATCCAAGATAATAAAGCTTAAACAGGCTACTTCTGCTAGGGAGGTAAAAAAGCTAAAACTCAAGGAAAAAACCTACATTTTGGAACATGGTCAATGTGGGAATTTGTTCTGCTACTTAGATGGCTATTTTATTTTATTTATTCATCATACAAGATGGGATAGTTGGATAGAAAGATTAATAAAGACAACAACCTATTGGTTAACCTGCCATCTGGGGGAGGGGGTGGGGAAAAGAGGGGAAAAATTGGAACAAAAGGTTTAGCAATTGTCAATGCTGTAAAATTACCCATGCATATTACTTGTAAATAAAAAGCTATAATAAAAATAAAGAAAACAACCAAGAAAGTAATTGTTATCCTTAACTACCACTCGCTCCTTGTCTAAAGAAACTGAGGCTCAGAGAGGTGGATGTTAGAAATGGAATCTAATTCAATAACAAGGAATTGGAAGATAAAATTAATATAATGTATGATGGACTAACAATTAAAAATTTTTAAAAGATAGAGGGATGGATCAGAGCTAACAAGATAAGATTTTTTTTTTAAGGCAGTCAAAATTAAATGACATGCCCAGGGTAATAACATAGTACCTGAGGAACTCATATCCTCCTGACTCCAGGGACTGTGTTCTATCAACTGCACCATCTAGCTGCCCCACAATTTAATCGGGATAAATTTAAAATTGTATTGTTAGCTTAAAAAAATATTAGACATAAAAGAAGGGCAGTAGGAAATGTGTTATAATAATAATTCATGAGTAAAAGACAAAGGTTTTAGGTGATGACCATCACTAAGATGTGTGTCTCCATTTTAGAGCCAGTAGCAATATGACTAAAGCACTGGAATGTGACTTCTCCAAAAACTTATGCAACCTTAAATTATATTAAAAGAAGTCTAGCCTCTAAAAAAAGAAGTAGCAGGGTAGGTATTAGTTTTATATACGGAAAACATTAAATTAACTTGTGTATAGCCATTTGTTGTTATTGTTGTTATTTTTAATAATGGCAGACTTTTGTGACCTTCTTTGTGTTTTTTTTGAGAAAGATACTGGAATGGATTCTCATTTCTTTCTCCAACTTTCTACAGATGAAAAAACTGAAGCAAACAAAATGAAGTGACTTGTCCGGGGTCAACCAGTTAGTGTCTGAGACCAGATTTGAACTCAGGAAGATGAGTTTTTTAGACTCTAGGATTCTGTGCTCTAGCCACTGTGCCACCTACTTGTTTTGTTTAGAGAGTAACAAATCTCAAAATAATAACTAAATTTTAGAAATAAAAATATTTATTAACTGTTAATTATATTAGAATGAAATAAGTTATAAATATTAATATTTGTTAATATTTATCAATAAATATTCATCTGACTTCAAACTGGGTGCTCTTATCTACTGTGCCACCTACTCATTTGATATAGTGTAAAAAGTATTAGCTTTGAAGTCATAGGATCTGGGTTCAAATTCTGCCTCAAATGATTACTACCCTTGTGGCTATGGGCAAATCCCTTAACCACTCTGGTCCTCAGTTCACTCATTTGTAAAATGAGAGGATTAGACTAAATTATTTCTGGAATGGCTTTGAGCTCTAGATTTATGATCCTGTGATTTTAAGGAATGAAGATCCTGGAGAATCCATTGGGAGACCCAAAAAATTTTTTTTGTTGAATCTTTGGAAAATTTGGGGAATTTTCACTGGAGATGAGAAGACTTTAAAAAGACTTAGTTTAAATAGTTGAAGTATGCTTATGTGATCAGTAGATTCCATTTATTTTGTATAGTTCCTAAGGTCACAGATTTTAAGGAAACATTTCATTCTCCCTTATAGCAAAAAAAAAAAAAAATTAGATAAAACAACCCAAAAAAATGACTACACCAGGCAATGTTTGCAATGTCCTGCACCCAGTTTCCTACCTCAGTTTTGCTAGGAAGGAGGCTTGCATGTCTTTTTTAGGCAACCAAGATTAGCATTCAATTTCTGGCTTTGTTTTATGTTCTTTTTGTTTACAGAATTTAGTCATTGTTTATATTAGGATAATGTTTTAATTTTACATTATTCTTTAACTTTACACTGCTTTTTGTATTAAAGCATGATTCTTGATTGTATTAAATAAATACTTGCATTAAACTTTTTATTTGGTGCCTTAATTAGGCACAGATGTGTATACTGTCTTATAGTTTAAAAAGTATTTTTTAAAATGGTTTTCAAGTAGGCAATACAAAAGTAACCCCTATTTTACAGATAAGGAAACTGAGGCTTTGAGAATGGTGACTTGCCAAAGGGTAGAATTAGGATTTCAAGTCTCTCAGTTTCAAGTTCACTTCTCTTTTTACTACACCATCTTGCCTACTCTGGGGCTGGCTAAATGAATGTCTCTTGATGTTTCTCAGATTTGGATAAATAAGTAGTGTCTCAAAAAAAAACAGGACATTCATTTCTTCTTCTCTTCCTCCTCTTTCTCTTCCTTATCTTATTCCTTCTCTTTTTACCCCTCTTCCTCTTCCTGCTGCTCTTCCTCCTCTCCATTCTCTCCTGGTTCTCCTCCTCCCTATCTGACTACTTCATCTCTTTCTCTGGGCTTACATTTAGGACTATGTAACATAATTGAACAGTTCAAATCTGAGTTCAATTCTTTTTTCTGTTTTTTTTTTTAAACTCTCCCATAGTTTTTCCTTTTTGCCCTGATTTTTTTTCTCCCAACATGATTCATAAAGCAATGTATATTAAAATAAATAAAATGACTACAATAAAAATATATATATATATATATATATATATATATATATATATATATATATATATACACTCCACTTTCTGTAAGAAGCCTTTCCCAACTCTTCTTATTCTAGTGCCTTCCATCTTTTAATTATTCCCATTTTCCCCTTTTTAATAACTTGTTTGTACATAGTTGTTGGCTTGTTTTCTCCCTCCATTAGATTGCAGTCTCCTTGTGGATAGAAAACAAATATTATCTTTTGCTTTCTTTTGTATCACTTGTGCTTAGCACAGTGCTTGGCCCCTAATAGGTTCATCCAATGACTGACTAACTAAGACAAGGGTCAGCCCTGTGTTCTTAACTTAAACAAATGAATATATTAATAACTATATTTCAGTATAAATGGTTTCTTTGTAATCTTATTTCTTTCATTTTATGTATTTAAAAATATTATTCTTAGAACTTTACCAGTATGCTAAAAGGATCTATGCTATCAAAAATGTGAAGAAATCTGGATTAGGGAATTATCTTCTTTCATCTTTTCTTTTCCTCTTTCATTACAATTACTCAGGAATCAGACTAGTAATAGTAATATTGTAAGAAATTAAATAGGTCTTAGTGGGCAATTGTGGATTTAATCATTATTCATAACAGTGATAACAAAATGATGAGAAATGTAATCATCTTACAAAAAAATTAAATATGTGAGGTGTGGACTGCCTGTGTTTCATATAATTCTTCCTTCACCTTTCCCCCCTTGCTAAACTCCATCCCTTGAATAGCATCCTCAAACATCCATGTGAGTTAGATGGTTGCTATTATGATCCTTGGATTAATTGGTTAATAGAAAAATTAAATAAGGCTAGTCTGTAGTTTCTGAAGCTACTTCTAAACTTTGCTCCTTCTTTATATTCTTTATATTCCTACAATATAACAAACATTATCTTTGGAATGAATATGAGGGTTTCCTAGATAAGAAAGGGATAAGGGGGAGGTTACCTCAGTCGCCATTGTCTCAGATGAGGAGGTATTATTGGTGATTAGTAACCAAAGTGGTAACATCCAGTGACCCATGTACAAAGTATGAACATCCTTCTTTGATTAAAAATGGGTAGATAGATCTTATGGGTAGCTTAGATCTTGAAGGAAACTAAAATTTCAAGAAGTGGAGATTAGGAGAAAAAGCATTTTAGGAATTGGAATCAACCATTGCAAAGAGATGGGAATAAAAATAGAATGTTTTTTTTTTTTCTCAATGGTATTTTATTTTTCCAAAATACTTCTAAAAATAGTTTTCAACATTCATTTCTGTAAGATTTTGTATTCCAAAGTTTTTCTCCCTCCTTCCTCTTTTCTCCCTCCCCAAGACAACAAGCAAATTCACATTTCTGCATTTGTCATGTTATACTAGAAAAATCAGACCAAAAGGGGGGAAAAAAAAACCCATGAGAGAGAAAAAGCAAACAAACAAACACACAAAATGGTGAAAATTCTATGCTCCAATCTACATTTAGTTTCCTTAGCGTTCTCTCTGGATGCAGATAGCATTTTGAAAATGGAGTATTTTGGAGGGGGAACAGTAAGAATGGCAGTTTGATGAGGCTGTAGAGTTGTTTATAGAATTGTATTTGATGAGCCATAGTTGGACACATGATACTTTGACATAATAATGTCATTCTATTTCTCTTTGAAAAAAGAGGACCACAACCAAGTAACCAAACAGTTGTATAAAGGGAAGCTATATGCAATAAGACTAGGTTAAGGCCGATCCTAGTAGTAATCATGAATAATTCCTCCAGTGTTTATTGAGTAGGTAAGGGTGCTTTATGATCTCCATATCCTCTGATGCAATGAAGGAAGTTGCTTGAATTAAATAATCTCCAAGAGTCCTTTTAGGCCCAAATATGTGATTCTAGGACACTATGTGCCTCTGAATGTAATCAGTGTGTAAATCTTTGTGTAAAAGTAAAAATATATGTTGCTCATTAAAACATGTGCCATGGAAGACATCTCACAACCACCAGTAGGAAATCAAAACCCTTTTATATTGTTAATTACCTATTTTTTTCTTAATGAAGGCTTTCTGTTGTTTTTTTCTGTTATAAGCCAAATCAAAATAGTGAGCAAAATGCCTTGTCAAGAGACATTTCTTTGGTAGAAATTGAATCATGAAGATTCAAATGGTGATAATTTGTTGCTAGTGAACCAGAAACATGTCTGAATCATAAATTAAACCTGACAAATCTGTCATGAAATGTACATTTTAATAGAAGTATAATCTGAGCTTTCATGATTATGTCAAAATCAATAATATATCACCAACTAGTTTTTAGACTGGGTCATATAATCCAGAATTGTGAAATTTCATACAATTTCAAAATGTAGCTTTGGCCAAAAAAACCCCTACTTTTTGACACTTTTTTTTTTCTGTTTGTGTGCACAGAAAAGATGTATAAATCAAATTCCATTCTAGAACCAGCAAACACTGAAAAAATTATGTGGTTAAATTGAAATGCTGTTATATTTGGCAGTGTTTGAAATAAGTGGGCCATTTGTGGAGACTTGGACACCATTATTTCTGAAGTGGTATTGGACCTTTCTATGTAAACACATTACTTAAAGGAGCACATTTTATTTTAAAAGTTGTGTTGTTATTTTTATTTGCAGTGCATGAAGTCATCAAAAAATGTCTATAAAGTAAAAGTCCACACATTTAATGGTATTGCTGATATTGTAAAATGTTCATTTTCTTGGGCCATCACATAATGTATCTCTCTTAACCCCTTTGAAACTTGTACTAAATCTAACACAACAGAGGTTCTAGATATGACCTCCATATTTAACAATATATAGAAAATGAATTCCTTGATTAACAAATTCTAGTTTCATGGGTGTTAATATGCTGTCTATAAAACAGAGGGAAGCAATGTTTGTTTTTTTTTTTTTTTTTTTAGTTACTTATCCAATTGGTTTTTGTTAAGATCTTCACTGTTGGGCGTGGTTAGCAGAGAAACTGATAAAAATTAATCCCTGAGGCAGACAAGGAGAAGGCACTGATAGAGATCCGTTTAACTTTATGGTTCCATCCTCTGAAGTGATTTAGAGTCTCACCTCAGAAATCTCAGTCTTATTATCCCAGTTAAATTTTCCCTATAAAATCTATTTATGGACCATCCTATGACTGTTGCCTTCCTTTGGGTCAGTCTGCCATGACACCCTGCCTCGTGGTGTCTTGCCTTCCCTTTCCCCTTCCCCCATGCCTCATGATCTCTCTCCTAACTCTCCACTATGCTTTTCAACCCACTTCTTATAGCTAACTAACTCTTTTAGGATGCTAAGTTACTTTCAGGATTTAGCCTGCCAGCTAAGAGAATCCCCCAACCCTCAATCCTTTCTCCTGATAAATGGCAAGTTCCACCAAGTTTCCATCATTAATTATTAAAACCTCCTTTTAAGCGCTCCCAACTTTATTTTGTGTTCACCATTCCTGGTGTCTATTATATCCCTTCATTTTGTCTATAACCTATTCTCCTAAATAAATCTAATTTTTGCCAAAGATAATGGTCATTGTGCAATCTTCATAGACTGAACCTCAACTTTTGGTGCCTACCAGCATCTGGTTCTACATCATCCACATAAGTTTCTTTTTATCTTTCAAGAAGACTCAGAAGAATTAAAAAGAGAAACTGCTCAATTCCTTTTTGGAGAGATTTAATTTCATTTGCTTAGTTTGATGAAAAATGAAAAAAAAAATAATACTTCAGCAGCTCTGCTTATTTCTCCATCTGTCACCCACCCCTTCTACTTAAAAAGGACTAAACAGATCCTGGAGGGGAAGTGAGAGAAAGGGAGTGAAACCTTAAGAGTAGCATTCATGAAGTGCCTATTGCTTGCCTGATACTCTGTCCTTTAGGATCTCAGTGTGGTGAGTGGAGAATGACCACCAGACCTGAATGGTACTAGGAATGGTGAATGGAGTCTTTGGGATGAGATTTAGACTCTAAATTTTTGTTTTGTTATTGAGGTATTCTTGGAAGACAAAAGAGAATAATGTGTTAAGTAGTGGGTACCAGTAGCCTCTCTATCCCATTAAATGTGAATTTATTGAAATTATTGTATTTTCACTCATTTTCAAGGGATGCAATGGCAGCTGGGAAGTAGGAACAGGACTGAAGATGGTATGAAGGAATAAATGGGAGAGGAGAACTGAGAGATTGGGAAATTTTGGCAGATTACACTAGGGATATGTTTAGATTGTGATAAAGTAATCTTGATTTTGTTTTGTGTTTAAATTGTTTGTTTAGAACTGAAGTACAATTAAATCAGAGCTTTGTAGCCAATTACTACACCAATAGAATTTGAACTCTCTTTGATCAGGAACTGTTTGGGGAAAGTATGGGTAAGGGAATTGGGAGGGGATATGTCTTTGTATCCTACTATTTTGTGTTCAACATTTTGCTACAAGTTTAGTAACTTAAAAATATTTCTTGAATTGAATGAAACGGATGTGAGGTAGACTGATTGGTAGAAGTCCTGAAAAGCTCAAAGTAATTAGCATTTTGCCTGAAGGGAATCTGGAAATTTTTTAAAGAGATGTTTTTCTTTCCCCTACTAATTCAACTGAATGGTAAAGTGTCCAAATCCTCGAGGAGATAGTGGTTCTGATGTGAGACAACCCAAATCTTAATTAGTGTTATTACAAACACATAAAAATCTTAGGTATATATGTTAGTAACCTTTTTTTCTTTTAAACAACGTGCTTCTCCAAAAATCTTTTATTTGACACTTGTTAGTTGAGCAGATAAGTTAGCCAACAATATAAATGTAGTTTTACCATCCCATCCCCACTTTTACTGATACCTCCTTTCTTTTTTTTTTTATAGTAAATTAAGCAAAACATTTATTAAGCACTTATTATTTGCCAGGCCCATTAAATAACATTTTTAAATATATTTAAATATTATGATTACTACTATTATTATATTGTGGTACTAAATATATATATATATTTTTCAGATTTTTAAAAAATGTTTAATAGCTTTTTATTTACAGGTTATATGCATGGGTCATTTTATAGCATTGACAATTGCCAAATCTTTTGTTCCAATTTTTCTCCTCCTTCCTCTCACCCCTTCCCCTAGATGGCAGGATGACCAATACAGGTTAAATATGTTAAAGTACAAATTAAATACAAAATAAATCATATTTCCTTTCTTTTGGAAAGTGATCATAAAGCAATGAATGTATGTATGAGAAATAAATGAATGTATCTTCAGAAATGCATTTTTTACATCTAACCAATTTTCTTGATAATGGTAGCTGGATTAGTTAAGAACTACATAAAAATTAAATGTGAAATGTGTTTTCCCCCATTGGAATGTAAAATCCTTGAGGGCAGGGGACTGTTTTCTTTTTTATTTCCAGATTTGAGCTCCAGGGCTGGCACTTCGTAAGCACATAAATTTTTTTTGACTAAAGAAAAATCCTAATATATATGACTTGCTAATTTCTAGAGTAGAATATTGAACACTTTAACCTTTTTAAAGCTTTCCTTGACAGTTTGGTCAACATTATAAAGATTATCATATCTAATTCAAAGTCACTTATCCTGTGTGGGTTATTTTTTCGAATGAGGTGTGGGAAAGTCACTTCCTAATTTGGATAGCTCTCCCCTTTTAATCTGGTACCACTATTGTCTGTAACCTGGAATAGCTAATAACTAATCTTGTTAATATGGAGTGAAAATGAATCTTTTGAAGCTTTGAGCAGGAGTTCTTTCTGGGACTTAAGAATAGTGAGGGAAAATAGATTTTTTTTTTTTTTTTTTTTTGCTTATACCTCAATTGGATAACGAATTAGAACTGGAAGGAACCTTAGAGTCTCCTTTCCTCTTCTCTCCCTGCATTTGCCACCCCCATTTTCTAAATAAGTAACTGAGATCTAAAGATGTGTGACTTGATCACAGATAAATCCCTAAAATTTATTTTAATCCAGTTTTTCCTGGTGCTCTACCACTGTGGAAAGTTGAGTTTGTTACAAGTTTGACTCCTAGATAAGAGCATGTAAGAGTACTCTAATTCATTGAACGTGATCTGGCTGCTCTTTAATCAGCTCCTAGGAAAGAAGAGAAGATGTACTCCCCAAAGACTACAAAAGCATCATCTTTTCTTTTTTGCCCCTGAGACAATTCATTTGTTGCTGTTGAACTTACATCTCATGGGTAACAATAGGAACCAGGGCTGCTGCTGAGCCCAAGGGACTGGAGTATTGAGCTTTGTTCCTCTCTGGACCCAAAGATAAAGTTCAGTCCTACGGGAACCAATCTGACCTCCAAAGAGAGGGTTCAGGGTCTCTTCTCTCTTGGACCAGAGGAAAAACTGCTTAAATATTACATTGGGCTCATTCCCCCCAACCCCAAAAGTGAACTAGTACATTGTACTTTTGTTTTACAAAAAACATTGTAGGTACTTGGAAGAAGCAAGAAATTTCTGATAAACCATGGGTGATATAGGAGATAGACTGCTGGACTTGGAGGCAAGAAAACCTGAGTTCAAATCCTGCCCCTCAGATCCTAACTGCCTGGATTCTGTGCAAGTCACTTAAAGAATCTCAGTCTTAGTTTTCCCATCTGTAAAATCGGGAAGTAGCTAGGTGGTTAGGCCTGGAGTCAGGAGGACTTGAGTACACATCCAGCTTCAGACACTTACTAGCTGTGTGATCTTGGCAAATTTTGCTTAGTTTTGGTTTTCCTTAATCCACTGGAGAAGGAAATGGCAAACCAGTCTAGTACCTTTGCTAAGAAAACGCCATGGTCAGTTTGGTCCACACAGAATGATTCTACAAAAACATTGGTTCCTGACCCTGAGTAGCATTTCAAGAGGCTCCAGTGAAAGAATTTATGTAACACATTTAGCAAACCTTAATATTCTATAGAAATCTTGTCAGATTTCATTATCATTGTTCCTAAGAGCAATGTTATGTGAACTCTGCAGCAATGATGATGTAAGTAATGTAGACAACAGATAATGATGTAGACACCAGATGAAGATAGGCACCGAAAGCTGGGTTTCAGTCAACATGAAGAAGTCATGTGAAGAATTCACAATGGCCATTCTTTTTGGCAAAATCTTTTGGCAAAAAAATTTTTAGGGGAATATGTTACAGACAAGATGAAGGGATGCAATAGACACTAGAAAGGGTAAATATGAAATAAAAGTGGAAGAGCATATAAAAGACAAGTTCTTCAGTGAAACTCACAATTACTCAATAGTAAAGGAGCACCCCATGAGGTTGGGGCTTGTTATCTAGCAGGCTAAATTCTGAAAGGGTTGCTACAACACAAAAGGAGAAGTGGGGTTAAGAAACATAGTGGACTTAGGGGAGATATTATGCGGCAATGGGGGGATAAGGAGAAAGATACTACGAGGCAGAGTGCTGAAGCAGACTGACCCATATTGGGACAGCAGGCGTGGTGATGGGGTGCAGCTTCTAGGGGAAATAGAGTAATATTCCTAAAGTCCCCTGATTTAGAATGCTGTTGTTCTAAGTATCTGTCAATAATTCTAAAGTTTTATGCTTTAAGATAGTCCCACAAACATTGCTGACTGTCTGATACTAGTCTGTTTGTCAATGATAACCAAATTCCTGAGACCATTCCTCAATTCTATCTCTGGGCTATAAAATTAACATGTGAAATGAAGAACTGGATAAATTTGTCTCCTTGCTTCAGGTTCTATGCTAAATTCTTTTGGAACTTAATTTGCTTCAATTGGCATTACAATTAACATGAACTTTGCCCCTAGACTTGGAGATGGGGTTAAACTTGCAAATTCTTTTGAGATGCCTTACCACACAGTCTGCTACTCCACCCTTTTGAGGTGTTCTTCAGAGCCTGAACAATAGGATGGCCCATAAGTAGTTTTTATAGAGAAAATTTAACCTCAGGGAACATGACTGGAATTTTTGACAAGGCAACTGCAAGGTGAGACTTCTTGAGGCTCTTTACAGTGAGTGCAGGAGTTTTGCATAACTTGAATTTCTGACTGGATGTCCTCCCCACAAGATGGGACCATGGAGCTATATCAGTGCCTTCTCCCTGTTTGAGCCAGAGATTACTTCTTTCTCTGTTCCATATACCATTCAGAACCTCATCAATAAAAGTGTGGTTTCCTTTTATAGTGATAGACCTAGAACCTTTCTCTTCTCACACTGTCAGTAAACGCCCAAAAAGCAAAGAGCAGGTGTTCGAAAACTGTACTTGCAGGGATAAGATAATCATAATGTGGGAAAGTCGGCTGATGCCACTGACATTTCTATTTAAGTTTGAGTGCAGACGTGCTCATTCTGGCTTCTGAATTTTCCTTTTGAGATGTGGCACAGTCACATCACGGAGAAATATATTTATAAAGTTCTTGCACCACTTAAATCTGAGTACGTTCGGGTGTATGTATGACAGTGTCAAACTATAAATGGCTTCTTTTTACTCATCAAAATCACCTCAGTTGTAGAAAGAGAGGGGTTGGCTCATCTATGCAATTTATCAAATCAGCATCAACTAGAGGAATGTTTTTAATGAGATGAAAAATGAAATTAAATTGAGAATTATGGAAGATGGGCATACATATTGAGACTGATATTTTTAAAACTCATGTTCCATCCTTGTTGAAGACCAGATAAGGTCATTCATATGTTCATAAGACTATAATTTAATTTATAATTAATATAGTCCCTATATTTTACAGATGAAGAAACTGAAGCCCGGGAAGGTTAATCTATTTTTCCTTGGGTCACATGAGTATTGAGTGTCAGAGGAAAGATTTTGAAGCCAGTTCTGCTAATTCTAATACCAATAGCTGCTACTGCTTAAATGAAATCTGTTTATATATTTTTATGTGTTGGAGATAGCAGATAGGGAATTGGATTTGGAGTCTGGAAGTCTTGGTTTTAAATTCCATATCCTACTGTGGAGTTGCATCTTTGGGCAAGGCAATTAATGCCTCATGTCTTTCGGTAGCTCTTTTGAGAAAGTAAGAAGAGAAGTTTAGGACTTGTGTTGGTAGAGCTTCCTTACCCAAGAGGGCCTTGTACCAATGAAATCACAAGTCCATTATCTATTCATGTCTATACTGTAATTAGGAAAGTTACTTTTTTTTAAAGTTAATATTCTGTCTTGACAATGAAACTACAAAGTGTCCCTGGTTCCCAACTTCTCCTGGTAGACCTACCTCCTACTTCTATCAGGCTCCCCTTTCCTTTGCAATGTCACAGTGAACAGCTAAAACTTTCTGGGGGGTTTAAGAGTGATAATAATCCTCTCAATCAGTGCTGATGTTCCTTCAGAGGTCAAGGTTGGGAGGGAGTAGAAAGCTTCCTTTGATGGACATAGATACAGCACCTTGTTGATGTGAATCTTGAAAGATGAATCTCTATTCACATAATGTTGGTCAATCTCCCTTATAAAGTCTCTTCAGCTGGTACTCTTCTCTCCCAAATTGCTAATAAAATGTTTTTTCTCAGTCCTTATTTTCCTTGATTTCTCTGCAGTTTTTGTCACTGTTGATCCCCTTAGCCTCTCTATCCTGTTGAGGGACATTATTTTCCTTCTACCTATCCTGGTTCTCTGACTACCTATCTTTTTGATCCTTTTTGCTGGTCCTCTTCCAGATCATGCCTTCTAACTATGGGTGTCCCTTAGAGTCTTCTCTCTTCTCTTTTCCCTCTATACTACTTCACTTGGTGATTTCTATTCCTTTTTAAGGATTTAATTACCATCTTTGCTGATCCTTCCCCAGCCTCTCTACTAGGACCTCCAAGCTCCCGTTTCCAGTTGTCTTTCTGACATATTCCAAAAGATGTCTATTAGACATCTTAAACTCAACATGCCCCAAATAGAACTCGTTATTCTTCCCTCTAGATACCCCCATTCCCACCCCCACTCTAAATATCTCCCTTATTTCTAAAGGGGACAGAGCCATTATTTAGGCTTGAAATCTAGTTTTCTTAGATTCAGCATTTTCCTCAAGACTTTTCCCCTCATCTTTGCAATTATACCTCCTGAATAAGCACCCTTCTCTTCTCTGATATTGCTACCCTACTGGTACAAGCCTCATCATTTTGCATCTAGATTACTGCAATAATTTCTGATGTCTACCTGTCCAAAGCACCTCTCTACTACTATCCACTTTCCATTCAGCCACCAAAATGACTTTCCTCTAATGCAAGGCTTCTTAAACTTTTCCTACTAGCAGCTTCTTTTTGCCTGAGAAATTTTTACATGACCATAGTTATATAGGTATATAAAGTAGGTATGTAAATCAAACATTTACTGGTAATAAGTCATAAAGAAATTTGGAAAAACAACTCTTTAGCATGCGTATAATTTTACTATTTATTAAAGACAAAAGCAAACTTGTATACTAATGAGGTGCATCTGCTTATTTATTTTTTCATGAAAGAAATGACTGAATATTTGATTCTGCAGGACATAAAGTGAGGTAAGTGATGTAGGTATCAGATGATGGTAGGTACCAAAAGTTGGGGTTCAGTTATATGAAGAATTCACAATGGCCATTCTCTTTGGCAAAAGGAAGGTAACAGCTGTGGGATGGCCTTTAGTAGGTTTTATAGGGAAAATTTAACTTTAGGGACATGACTAGGATTTCTGACTAGGTATGTGCTGAGACTTCAGCAGAGCTGGATTTCAGGAGTTTTACATAACTTGAATTTCCTCTTCAAAGGGTGGGACCACAAAGCTAAATTGATCTCTATCAGTGCTTTCTCTGTGCCTCGCCTCAGGGATTCATTTTTATCAAATCCTCCGCTAACTGCATCCAGCATTGAAGACTTCATTATAAATATTCAGAAACCTTTCACCATTGCCAAATTTTTCATGATCTCACATTCAGTTAAAAGCCCCTTTATGGGGTTATGACTCACAATTTAAGAAAAGCCTGGAAGGACTTAGATGAACTGATGCTGAGAACCAAGAGAACATTGTACACAGTAACAAGATTGCGTGCAGATTAACTGTGATGTCTCTTTTCAACAATGCTTTGATTCAAAACAATTCTATAGACTTGGGATGGAAAGTGCCACTGGCATCTAGAGAGAACTGAGGAGACTGAATGTAAATTAAAGCATAGTACTTTCACCTTTTAATCTTTGCTTGCTTCTGTTTTTTTCCCTTTCTTTTGTGTTTTCCACTTTTACCTGATTTTTCTTCCACACGATCAATATGGAAATGTTTGGAAAAATTGCACATATTTAACTTACATCTAATTGCTTGCTGTCTTCTGGAGGCGGGAGGGAACACAAGATTTTGCAAAGGTGAATGTTGAAAATTATCTTTGCATGTATTTGGAAAAATAAAATACTATTGGGGAAAAAAAAAGTTTTGCTCTAAACCAAGTGTGATCATGTAAGCCCTCCCCACCACCAATCCTATTCAGTGGACTCTCTTAGATCAAATACAAAATGATTTCCCTCTTACTTTCAGTCTTTTTACACTTTACACCAGTAACTCTGGACTTTAAACTATATCTCTTACAAGATAGTTAATCTCTTGATTCTTGGCATTTTTTCTTACCATCTCCCAAACCTAGAATGTACTTCCTCCTCAACTCTAATTAATTATTGAACCTCTAAAATCCTTTCTTTTACTGGAATCCTTTTCCAGCCCCACTTAATCCCAATGCTTTATCTACTGTAATTACTTG
The DNA here is from genome assembly GCF_016432865.1 of Antechinus flavipes. Taxonomy (NCBI): domain Eukaryota; kingdom Metazoa; phylum Chordata; class Mammalia; order Dasyuromorphia; family Dasyuridae; genus Antechinus; species Antechinus flavipes. The sequence continues at coordinate 207,604,580 of NC_067402.1, forward strand.
GTTTTTCCTGCATAAAACCAAGTTCCCTGTAGGTCTTTTCTTTCCCAGGCCATCTTTAGATTGTAAACTTCTTGTGGGCAGGCACTATCTTTTGCTTTTTTGTTGTATTGTCTAAGTATCTGGCTTTTTGGAAGTGCATAATAAATGCTAATTAATTGACTTCCTTGGTGATAAGGTATTTCATCACCTCTCAGTTTTTAGTGTGGGCAGGAATTGATTGCCTTCTTTCAAAGGAGGTGGTGCTAACTAAGCATGTGACCTATTTCAACTGGAAGTAATAGCCGGAACTGGAATTTGTGCCTTTGACTTTATTCCCTCTCATTTGTAAGTGAACTCCTTTTCTTACCTGGGGTCGGTTCTCTCTGCTCCTTGTTCTTTTCTCTCTGCTCCTTGTTCTGTAATCTTCCCACTTCTCTGGCAAACCCAGTTTGTAAGCTTCTCTCTACCTAACTGCAATTTTGGCTTTTACAGAGAAAAGGCAGGAATTTACTAATCTATCCCCCAATTTTCTTTTCTTCTGGCCTCTGAGCTTTAGTTTCTTCTCAGTTTTTGTACTTTTACCTCATTTTCTCAGGTGTTGTACTGCAGAAGACTCCAACTTTGAGAGGTAATCCAGCACCTTCTTTGTACTTAAATAATAATTTGTGTGATTTGCATTTTTGGTATCATTGTTACAGATTGTATTTTTATTACATAGAGCTCATCACTGGTAAATTTCTATGTCCTTGAGCCTTAAGTATTCCCTTGATGTTTAGCTTCTCAGTTTATACTGAGATTAGCATGTTCATTTCTAATCAGTTTTCTTTACCTAAGTGAAATGTGTATTTTTTCCATTCGATTTTCCCTCATGTATCACCCCTCAGCTCTCCATATAAGCCTTTTGTTACTTGTAGCATCATTGGAGATGATAACAAAGGGCAGCAAGAGGGAATTTTAATAAGTATTCTGAACCCATTTTAACCAGAGTATTTTTTTTTGAGCTGAAATTTAAACTAGTTTTTATAATAATTTTGCAATAAAAAAAGGATCTTTGTGCTATTTAAGGCTAGATGGTATTGGTTTTTCTTTTTGTGGCACTAAATTATTTCATATATTTTCAATGTAAAGCTGAATATAAATTATTCTTTGATTTAACGCTTTATAAAATATTAGAATCATGAAGGAAAAAGCTTTGAATTATGGAGTGTGAGTGCCTCCAGTAAACCCTAACCTCACAGCAAATATGATTCCATTTATACCGGTACTTCAACACAATGAGTCTTAAAGGAATATCCTAAAAGGCTTTAATTATGAATACAGTCTTTTTTCCCCTGAAATAAGATAATTTTTTTTTCATTGATCTGCAAGTTGCATATTTTGGGCAGTTAAGTGATGTAATGAGTAGAATTCTGAATCTGAAGTCACAAAAAGATTTATTATTTTTGTGAGTCTCAAGTTGACCTTTGATATATTTGTGATCCTGGGCTAATCACCTGATCCTATTCCTCTCAATTTCTTCATTTGTACAATGATCTGTAGAAGGAAATAGTACCATTACTCCATTATCTTTGCCTAGAAAATCCCAAATGGGGTCACAAAGAATTACACAGGAATGAAAAACAACTTAAAAACAAAGTTGAAAATAAGGGGAAAGGTTTTGTGAATGACAAGTAATTTAAAATCTATAATATTTTATTCAATTTAAAAGATTGTTTTGTTTAGAAATAATTAAACTTAAGAATTAGCCTTTGCCTTATTAAAAAAAATGTCCGTACTAGATTTAAATTTATTTTCCTTCTCCCCTTCCGGGAAAGTTTCTTTGCAAGCTTTTTGGACTTAGGCCTTTATTTTGCTTAAAATTCCTAGAAAGATCCTATAACTTCCATATTCCAATAATAATTAAGTTATTAACATAATGCTAGATGCATTTGGTAGCCTTAGTATTTTTAATAAGACAGATTTACCCCTTATCTTATGTGAAAAATAGGTTTCCTTTTGAGCCATTTTTTTTTGTAGAAGAGCTATTTTCAAGATTCAATTTTCCCTTTTATTTTGTGAGGAAAATAATGGTTGGCATTATTTTCAAAAACCCTGTGATGGCCTTGAAGAGGCCAAATGACAAGGTGTGTCACATCAGGGCCACCCAAAAGATCTCAGTTTTTGTAAGCCTCATTTCTAGCCAAATTGAAGAAAGGAGTGGGGGAGGAATGAGGAAAAGCAATTTTGCTATTTGTTAAAAATATCCTTTTAAAGTTCATGATATTTATTTTAAGATGAAATTGTTTTATGGCAGTATTCCAAATCAGTCTTTCTGTGTCCAGGAAAGTCTATGAAATTTCCACATCAGCTACAAGATCCATTTGGTCACCAGGATCCCTGGATGCAGCTGTGTACTGTGGAAAACTTAATGATAATGTACTTCAGGATAAAGTTTGATCATTCAGTCAAATGAATTTGTGGTAACTGCAAAGGCAGTTTTATTGGACTTTGCTTCATTTTTCTCTTCTGTCTTTGAAGGTTACCCAGATACTGAGAGCAGCCTGGGGCTATATCTGGGAAACTGAGCCTAACTACTGGCTGGGAAAGGTGAGCTACTATATAGGGCATGAAACTTTGCCCAGTTTTGTGTTTTGTTTTGTTTTGTTTTATTTTCAATGATAATTTTTATTTTAACATTTCATTTCTAAATACATGTATCTCTCCATTCTCGTATCCATTAAATAGTCCTATAAATCTATTATTTTAAAAGAAAAACTAGCAATTAAACAAAAAACATAGGACATGAAACTTTAACCAGTTTTTTTTTTAATTTTCACTGATAATATATGTATCTCTCCATTCCAATATCCATTAAATAGTCCTATATATAACTTCTTAAAAAAAAGAAGCAATTTAGCAAAACCAACTTTTGCTATCCCAAAAGTTCTAACAAATGACATTTTTATTTTCTATATGTGATTCCAATCCTTTGTCCATTATTCAAAAACATTCATATTTCAAAGTGATAGCAGTAGTAGTTCCGTTATCACTTGAAGAAACAATTAGGTTTTTATTTTTACTCCTAGTTAGAAAGAATAATTATTTGAAGTGGGAAGCTTTCAGATGTACTAGTCCTTTCTTTCCTCATCTCGATCCCCAATCTCTTTAACCTCTAGCCATAGCCTGGAAATGTGTTTCTCCTTGCCTTGCATCCCAGGAAATACCAAAACTTGTCATTAAAACTTTGCTTAAAAGATTCACTTCCATCTTTGTTTCAGTACTAAATATAGGCAATTACTAGAGATTTCAATCCTAAAAGATGGCTTGATGAGTTCCTATAGCCAGAAAAATACACATGAGGAGCCATACATCCTTGGATAATTTTTCATTGATGTTATTACCTAGATTGGTCCTTAGATGACAGACATCATCAGGTGGTAAGATATTTTTAGCTTGTTTGATAGCCCTTGCTTTGGAGAACCTAGGATTTGCCTCCATTATACATTAAGGTGTTTTAAGATAAGACTTGAATGGAATAGGTTACTGATCAGATAAATTGCTTTAATTAACATTGTAAAAATAAAATATCTTAAAATACCAGTCATGGCAAGAGAAAATTTGAAAGTGCTGAACTGTGATTAAAGTCATGGTTAAAAGCCACTGTAATACTTTGTCATGAAGCTTTATTAGCAGCAAATTATAGCATCAATATTTTAGGTGATGGAAGTCATCCATCTGTTACCTGCTCAGGAGACGTATTATAATTGTTGGAATTGTTATTGCACCAAACCTGATAAAAACAGGATGTGCATTTGTGCAAAATCAATTGTTTTCCTCTTCCAAATTCTGTTTCTTAAAAATCTCCCTAGAGCAATTCAGGAATGATTAATTTATTTAATCACTGATTAAAGATATATTAGGAGGCATCCGTTTAAATGTTATTTACATATGCTCCTTCACTGAGCTGGAGCATAGTTGATGGGTATTCTCTTTGATCAAAATGCAGAATTTGGATTCTTATTCATATTCTAGAATTCTTCTCATCCTTAGAGGATGCAGAAAACTGGTGGCAAGTGCCCAGTAGACTTAATGAATATAGCCATATATACACATCCTTATCTCTCATCCTTATCATATTAATTTCCTAAGTTCACAGTTCTGATTACCAGAATTGTATCCATTTCCCTTTTAGCTGGAAACTTTAAAATGTAAAATTCTGTTAGGTTACAATAGCAAATAGCCACAAGTTTCCATTAAGTACCTTATCAAAATAGTCTTTTAAATCATATTGGAAATAAGTCTTCAAGTTCTGTGAAATACATTTAATTTCAGCATCAGATTTTTAAAGATGCAACTATAGCAATCAAGCAATTATTAACCATCTACTGTAATTAAATTTCAAAGTATCCTAGTAGCTAAGAGGGGAAAATTTTGCTTCAACTCATGAGGGGCCTTCTAATTCTGACATTTTGTAACTTTGACTACATCCAATAACAATACTTTTTTTGTCTCAGTACCTTTATCAGATTGGATTGGAAGGTGAAATAAAGAACTCCCAAAGTTTCCCACCTTGAATTTAGAAAGCTCCTAGATAGATCTTTCTCTCTCAACAGCTTTCCAATGGCAATATTCCTTAACTTTTTACACCTCCCCCTTTTCAGCTTCCTCTTTTTGTGTGTGTGTTCCCCATTAAATTTTAAGTTCCTAAAGAAACGGCAGGGACTTTGTATTTATATATCCTGGCTTTATTGAGGAAACCCTAACTTCCCTTTACAATGAAATTTTAGCTCTGATGAAAGGATTATTTTTTTTAATGGTATCTCCAATTTTTTTTTTCTTCTAATGAATAGTCCTAGAACTATTCCGAACTAAGGTCTGAAATTATAGAAAGGCCTTTAAAATATTTAATCTAATTTCATTTTACAAATGAGAAAACTGAGGACCATGACTACTCAGCTGCATCTGATAATAGCTAAGACCCTTCATGTTCTTTGTACTTTTTATAAGTTTTTTTAAACGGTTAATTTTTTTAAAAACAACTAAAAGCTGTTGAGAGTCATTCCAGTAGTGCTTACCTTCAGGTGATGGCATAGTGTATATAGAAAGAATACTGTATCTGTGTCTTGAGAAGTCTGAGTTCTGAATGCTGACTTTGACATTTGAATCCCTTTTCTCTTATTTGTAAAATTGGTATATCTAGCACCCATTGTGCTGAAGATTTGATAATATTTGATATTTGATAATAGACATCAAACTGATTAACCTCAGGTCTTCTAATGTCTTGCCTAGTTTCTTTATATATTAATTTAAATGTGTTGATTGCATTAAAAAGTTTACCTCACTACTTCAGACGTAATTTAGAATATTTGGCATTTTTGAAAACTTAAGTGAGGTGAGTGGAAAATATCAACTTGATAAAAACAATTACAAATTAGATATTAGAACAAATTTTACTGGCCCTGAGAAATTTTTGGTTCTAAATTTATTGACCATAAAATAATGCTTTTATCATGGATCAAATAATTGTTTGTCCTTCTTTCTCAAAGAGAAAACTACGGCATGCAAGTTGGATTTAATTGAAGGAGTATTTTTTCCTATAGAATCATCCGGATCTAGTAGCCAGGTACAAATCTGGATGACTGAAGATGGCCCTGTATGTAGTAGGAAACTTTGGCCTTTTTAAACTTAGGTCTTTAATAGGTCTCATTTTGACTAAGGCCATATCCATTCAGTGATTAAGGCTTCATGGAAATTAAGACCATCTTCTAGTCTAAAGAACACAAACACTACATTAAATAAGTCTGAGAGGGGAAGACCTTCAGGGTTTCTGGCCCAGAAAGAAATTAATGCTATTATGTCCCAGGCCAAACCCCAATTAGGTCAAATAATAATGAAATATACTCGTTTCTTCTTTCAGACTGCTACTAATCCTATTCAGGGTTTTGCTTGCTCATAAATGAAAAAAAAATGAAATTATTTAGCTATGAAAATTCAAAGCTTTATTTTTCATTTGTGAAGGAAGTCTGTTTCTGCCTGGTAACTTTATCCGACCTTTATTTTCTTCTACTTAGAAGAAAGCTCAGGATCTCCTTTAGGTGGACAAGGGATGAATCAATCAAAACATTTAATTAAATGCTTGCTACATGCCAGCTACTGTGTGCTTTGCTCTGGTGACAAAAAAAGAAGTTCCTGTCCTCAAAGAGCTTATAGTCTAATGGAAGAATCTTCATGGAAACAAATAGAGACAAAGCACGCTATATAATTGAATAAGTAGGAAATAATTAATGGAATTCATTACATGCATTTAAGAATGGATGAAAAAGATTTCCTTTAGAAAATGAGATTTTTAATTGGGACTTAAAAGAAGCCAGAGAAGTCCATAGGAAGCATGTTCTGTTGTTTCAGTCTGACTCTTCTCAACCTCATTTGTGATTTTCTTTGCTAAGATATTGGAGCAGTTTGGCTAATTGTTCAGGTGAGGGAACTGAGTCAGTTTAAATGACAGCTAGTGTCTAGAGGCCAGATTTCAACCTAGGTCTTGCTGTTTTTAGGCCTCCTAGCTGCTCATAAATAATACATTAAGTTTTGAAGATACATATGTTAACCCATTTTCTTAATAAAAAGAAACTTCATGGAATGATTATTTGAGGGTCCCCCTGGCTATTTTAAAAATGTATCCCACGTATTTTCATTCATATGGGTTAACTCTTCTAAGATGAATTACTTGGGCTATATTTATTGACTTAATGAGTTTGGAAGTGGAAGTTTTAATTTGGGGGTTCAGTCTGCACTTAGTATTCTCCTAAGCTGGGCTTTGAAATGGAGAGAAATATACAGTCAAAGAAATTCTTCAAGAGGTCTTGCTACTCCAGAAGTCCTGATTTGAGAGTTGTTGCATTAAAAAAAGGACATGGACAAATATTTTAATACATGAGTAACAGGAATACGTATTTCTTGATAAAGCTTATTTACGTCAGCAATTTTTCTATTGGGAATAGAGATGGATTAGTGATTGATGCCAAAAAGAAATCAACATTAATAATAGTTGATGTTATTTTGAAATAATTTTGAATGAACAACAATTTTGAACTAATATAATATTATTGTAGATTATTTCTTTTATAATTTGAGAAGTGGTATTTCTAACATTACTTTTTTTATAGATTCCCTTCAGGTCCTCTAGGTTTTATAGTCTTCCAAATTAATTTTTAATTTTATAATGTAGATCTTCATGAATATGTTTCTGAAATGTAATTCCTAAGTATGAGAACCAATCCCTTGATTTTCAATTAAACTATATTCTATATTTTTAAAAATGAAAAAGTTCATTTGAAACATTCTGCTTTCTTTATAAAAGAAAATACTTTGTAGTCTCTTGTGCAAATGGTTCTCTACAGATTTTTGTCTGATTATTTATCCTGATAAACAACTTGTAAAATGTTCCACTTTGTGGACAATCTGTTTTCCTATGGTGATTTTTCCTTTTCCAGGTAAGATATAGGTTAAAGATAGTTCAAAACAAAGATAAATATTTTAACTAAGAAATCTTTCTGTTTCTCCTCCCCATCCTCCTTTTTTGGTTTTATTTTTTGAATGATGAATTTCGATACCTGTAAAGTCAGTTGACTTGGATGACTATAGGAAGGTAACATGCTAATAGGGTTCCAGGCCAACTTTAAAAAATGAACAGCTTAAAAACCAGCTTTGCTTATAACTACAGATCAGTTACTTTTCATTTCTCTGGGGCCTCCATCTTAATACTTCATGTAATTTACTGACAGAAAAGCAGAAGCTGAAATGGGGAACATTGCGTATGTAAGACTGTCTTTCCTTACTGGATGATCTCTGAAGTCCTATTGTATTAACTAGTAGTCATCGAGAACAAAAAAGATTTGTTTTTGGGAATGTTTTAAAATATTTTCATTTCTTATTTTGGGTAGTGCAGTGGATAGAATAGTGGACATGGTTTAACAAAATTCATATTTGGGGCAACTAGGTGATAAGGAAGACTTGAGTTCAAATCTGGCCTCAGACACTTAATATATCCTAGCTGTGTGACCCTGGGCAAATCACTTAACCCCAGTTGCCTCAGGAGAAAAAAGTAAAAAAAAAAAAAAAAAAAAACCTCATCTTTGTAAGTTTAAATCTGACCTCATACACTTAGTAGGTGTGTGACTTTGGACAATTTATTTAACTCTTTTTTATTTGCCTCACTTTATTTGTAAATGAGCTAGATAAGGGAATGCATGCAAACCACTCCAATATCTTTGTCAAGGAAACATCAAAATCAGACCAGATAAAAACTAAATAATCCAACCTTCAGATTGCCCATTCTTTCCTTCACTTGTCTTTCCAAAAAAATTTTTTTTTGCTATATTTGAATCTGCTGTTTAGAATTGCTTGAAGCATGATAGATTTTATTCATTCCGTAATCTCATTTATTGTTAAATTGTTAGGTTTAATTTTCTTGTGTCTTCTATTTTTAAAGAGAATTTAATCCACTTTTACTTTCAGAATTGTATATTCTTTCACTAAATACAAACATTACCAAATATTATATGTATATACAAACATATTGTACCCAAAGTCTTTATGTTTAGCTGTTTTAGTTTGTTTTAAATCAACTTAATATTCTTGAAGTTTTTCTCATTAATCTATCCCTTAGTCTTCCCATTAGGAATTATCCTACTCATTCCTAAATTTCTTTGGGTTACTTTTATTTTCTTATGCTTTTACCTTTTTCTTTGCCAATTTGTAATCTCATTTTATTTTCAGGGACCATTAATTTATAAACCCCCTTTCCATTATATGTCTATATTTTTCCTCAATTCTTCTTTTTTTTTAAATAGATTTTATTCTCAGGAATTTTAATTAATCTTTAGAATCAATGGGTTGTAGGGAAGTATATGAAGTATTCTGTGAAGTTAGTTGGCCTGGTTATCTTTTTTCTTATGTTTGGGGGGAAGAGGTAATAAGATCATCTCCTTTTTCTTTTTTCTTTTTTTGTTAAAGTTTTTTTTTTTAATTTTCAAAACATGCGTGGATAATTTTTAACATTCACCCTTGCAAAACCTTATGTTCAAATTTTTTCCCTCCTACCTACCCTCTCCCCTAGATAGCAATTATTCCAGTATATATAATCCACGTAATTCTTATATACATTTCCACAATTGTCATGCTGCACAAGAAAAATCAGATTAAAAAGGGGAAAAAATGAGAAAACAAAATGCAAGCAAACAACAACAGAAAGATTGACCATAACTATATTGTGATCCCCACTCAGTTCCCACAGTCCTGTCTCTGGGTGAAGATAGTTCTCTTCATCATAAGACCATTGGAACTGTCCTGAATGATCTCATTGTTGCAGAGTCTTCCATCAGAATTGATCATTGTATAATATTGTTGCCATGTACGATGATCTAATGGTTCTGCTCACTTCACCTAGTTCATAGTCTCTCAGGGCTCTGTGAAATCATTCTGCTGATCTTTTCTTATAGAACGATAATATTCTATAACTTATAGAACAATAATATTCTCTTGATGTCTGCTGTTTGCTTCCAATATTTTTGGGCAGTTTCATGTAATTAAAAAAAAGCACCAATTTTCTTCTAGAAGGATATATAATCTTTAGTACATTATTTTCAAGTTGCATGTTTGTTTTTTTTAAGTTCTATTTTTTTTTCCATTCAGCTTTTCCATTTTTGTTTTCCTTAATATAATCTATTGTTAGAAAGCATTCTCTGTACTTTCTCTCCTGTGGGGTGGGCTTTGATTTAAAAATATACATATTTTTAAAAGTTTGAATTTCAACCTTTCTTTTCCTTTAACATTTTTAAATTTCTAATTTCTAATTAAGATTTAATTCATGAATTTTTAATTACTGAGCTACTTTAGTCTTGCCTTTTTTTTGTATCCTCAGTGTTTAGTACACTGGCTGGCAAATTGTAAATACAGATAGCTATTTTCTCTTGGTTCTTGAAATTCTTGAATCTTTTGTCCCCTTAGAGAACCTATTATACTTTCACCTAGATTTCCTATGTTGTGGAGTTCTTATCTTCTATGATTGCTTTTTACTTTGAGTGTTAATTTATTATTTATTTCCTATCAACTTTGATCTCTATTAGCTAAACTAATTTCCCCAAATTATCCTTATTTAAAAGATAATTTTTTTAAAAATAACTTTTTATTGATAGAACTCATACCATGGTAATTTTTTACAACATTATCCCTTGCATTCACTTCTGTTCCAATTTTTTCCCTCCCTCCTTCTACTCCCTCCCCCAGATAGCAAGCAGTCCTTTACATGTTGAATAGGTTACAGTATATCCTGGATACAATATACGTGTGCAGAACCAAACAGTTTTCTTTTTTTTTTTTTTTTTTTTTTTTTTTTTTTTTTTTTATAATAAATTTTATTTTATTTAATAATAATTTCGCATTGACAGAATCCATGCCAGGATAATTTCTACACGACATTATCCCTTGCAATCACTTATGTTTCGTTTTTTCCCCCTCCCTCCCTCCTCCCCCCCCCAGGATGGCAAGCAGTCCTATATATGCTAAACATGTTGCAGTATATCCTAGATACAATACATATTTGCAGAACCAAACAGTTCTCTTGTTGCACAGGGAGAATTGGATTCAGAAGGTAAAAATAACTCGGGAAGAAAATCAAAAATGCAAATAGTTCACATGCATTTCCCAGTATTCCTTCTTTGGGTGTAGCTGTTTCTGTCCATCATTTCTCCAATGAAACTCAGTTAAGTCTCTTTGTCAGGGAAATCCACTTCCATCAGAATACATCCTCATACAATATCGTTGTCGAAGTGTATAATGATCTCCTGGTTCTGCTCATCTCACTTAGCATCAGTCCATGTAGGTCTCTCCAAGCCTCTCTGTATTCATCCTGCTGGTCATTCCTTACAGAGCAATAATATTCCATAACATTCATATACCACAATTTACCCAGCCATTCTCCAATTGATGGGCATCCATTCATTTTCCAGTTTCTAGCCACTACAAACAGGGCTGCTACAAACATTTTGGCACATACAGGTCCCCTTCCCTTTTTTAGTATCTCTTTGGGGTATAAGCCCAATAGAAACACTGTAGGATCAAAGGGTATGCACAGTTTGATAACTTTTTGGGCATAATTCCAGATCGCTCTCCAGAATGGCTGGATTCGTTCACAACTCCACCAACAATGCATCAATGTCCCCGTTTTCCCGCATCCCCTCCAACATTCATCATTGTTTTTTCCTGTCATCTTAGCCAATCTGACAGGAGTGTAGTGATATCTCAGAGTTGTCTTAATTTGCATTTCTCTGATCAATAGTGATTTGGAACACTCTTTCATGTGAGTGGTAATAGTTTCAATTTCTTCATCTGAAAATTGTCTGTTCATATCCTTTGACCATTTATCAATTGGAGAATGGCTTGATTTTTTATAAATTTGAGTCAGTTCTCTATATATTTTGGAAATGAGGCCTTTATCAGAACCTTTAATTGTAAAGATGTTTTCCCAGTTAGTTACTTCCCTACTAATCTTGTTTGCATTCGTTCTGTTTGTACAAAGGCTTTTTAATTTGATATAATCAAAATTTTCTATTTTGTGATTGGTAATGGTCTCTAGTTCATCTTTGGTCACAAATTTCTTTCTCCTCCACAAGTCTGAGAGATAAACTATCCTATGTTCCTCTAATTTATTTATAATCTCGTTCTTTATGCCTAGGTCATGGACCCATTTTGATCTTATCTTGGTATGTGGTGTTAAGTGTGGGTCCTTGCCTAATTTCTGCCATACTAATTTCCAGTTATCCCAGCAGTTTTTATCAAATAATGAAATCTTATCCCAAAATTTAGAATCTTTGGGTTTGTCAAACACTAGATTGCTATAGTTGACTATTCTGTCTTGTGAACCTAACCTTTTCCACTGATCAACTAATCTATTTCTAAGCCAATACCAGATGGTTTTGGTGACTGCTGCTTTATAATATAATTTTAGATCAGGTACAGCTAGACCACCTTCATTTGATTTTTTTTTCATTAATTCCCTTGAGATTCTCGACTTTTTATTGTTCCATATGAATTTTGTTGTTATTTTTTCTAAATCATTAAAATATTTTCTTGGAAGTCTGATTGGTATAGCACTAAATAAATAGATTAGTTTAGGGAGTATTGTCATCTTTATTATATTTGCTCGGCCTATCCAAGAGCACTTAATATTTTTCCAATTATTTAAGTCTGACTTTATTTGTGTGAAAACTTTTTTGTAATTTTGCTCATATAATTCCTGACTTTCCTTTGGTAGGTAGATTCCCAAATATTTTATGCTATCAACAGTTATTTTGAATGGAATTTCTCTTTGTATCTCTTGCTCTTGGATTTTGTTGGTGGTGTATAAGAATGCTGAGGATTTATGGGGATTTATTTTGTATCCTGCTACTTTGCTAAAATTATGAATTATTTCTAATAGCTTTTTAGTAGAATCTCTGGGGTTTTCTAGGTATACCATCATATCATCTGCAAAGAGTGATAGTTTGGTTTCCTCATTGCCTACTCTAATTCCTTTAATCTCTTTCTCGACTCTTATTGCAGAGGCCAGTGTTTCTAATACAATATTGAATAATAATGGTGATAGTGGGCAACCTTGCTTCACTCCAGATCTTACCGGGAAAGGTTCCAGTTTTTCCCCATTGCATATGATGCTTACTGAAGGTTTAAAATATATGCTCCTAACTATTTTAAGGAAAAGTCCTTTTATTCCTATGCTCTCAAGTGTTTTTATTAGGAATGGCTGTTGGATTTTATCAAATGCTTTTTCTGCATCTATTGAAATGATCATATGGTTTTTGTTTGGTTGGTTGTTGATATAGTCAATTATGTTAATAGTTTTCCTAATATTGAACCAGCCTGCATTCCTGGTATAAATCCTACTTGGTCATAGTGTATTATCCTGGGGATAATTTTCTGTAATCTTTTTGCTAATATTTTATTTAAGATTTTAGCATCAATATTCATTAGGGAGATTGGTCTATAATTTTCTTTCTCTGTTTTCAGCCTACCTGGTTTAGGTATCAGTACCATATCTGTGTCATAAAAGGAGTTTGGTAGGACTCCTTCAATCCCTACTTCTTCAAATAGTTTATTTAGCATTGGAGTTAGTTGATCTTTAAATGTTTGATAGAATTCAGATGTAAATCCATCTGGTCCTGGGGTTTTTTTCTTAGGGAGTTGATTGATAGTTTGTTCTATTTCTTTTTCTGAGATAGGAGTGTTTAGGATATTTACTTCTTCCTCTGTTAGTTTAGGTAAGCTATATTTTTGGAGGTATTCTTCTATTTCATTTAAGTTGTCGAATTTATTGGCGTAAAGTTGGGCAAAGTAACTCCTAATTATTGCTCTAATTTCCTCTTCGTTAGTGAGAACCAAACAGTTTTCTAAAAGATAATTCTTATCACCAAAATCCTTAAAACTCTGACGATGCTGTCTTTCTGTGATCCTGTAAACTCTCAATTCTCTGTTCTTTCAGATTGCCCAGGACTGTAAATCTGGGTTTTCTTCTTTATGCCTTTACTTAGCTTCATGTTTCTTCCTATTTTATCACTTTGGACAACTTGGAGCACTTGGAATGTGAGGGTTGATTCAGGAGCTTTCTTTAGACCTGGAATGATGTTTTGGATTTTTTTTCCCCTTTTATGCTCTCTTTTTCTGGTAGTTATTTTTATCCATGCCTTTTCCATTGGTATATTTTAGATTCCTAGAGGGTATCTTGCTAGGACATCTACATATATTAGCATTGTTGAATTTCAACATTCAGCATTTATGGATTTCAGAGCAATGACATTTGAATTGATAAAACAAACTACTACTCTATAATTAAAATAGGAAAAGAAGCTTAATTTGCAAAAACCCAAGGCATCCACACTCAAAATTCCAGTTAATACTCTCCCTGTTCTAGGTAACTGAGAAATAAAGAACAACCTTTCCTTAACTCAGTCCTTGGCCTGAAGAAACAAAGCATTCTAGACTGATGATAGAGAGTACAGTATAGAAATGATGTCACCAAGCATTTTGACTTTGGGGCATTGACAATTCCCTCCCCATTACCTCATCTGGGAAGAAAGATCTTGGCTAATGAAGTTCTTTCCTTAGGTCCCCTGGGCTGGGTGGGTCAATCTCAAAACAGGTATTTGCTGTTGGTTATTGCTTTTCCTTTAGCATCTTCCAATTTCCCTGTAAGATTTGTCAAGTTTAAACAAGTATTTTTCTTATTTAATATTTAGTTCAGAAAATTTTTAAAAAGCCTACTTATCTGGCCTACCCTGGGGGAGTGGAAAGAAATAGACTTCTGCCCCTTGTGGGGAAATGACATGGATGATTTCACTAGTTTGTCATAGCCCGTTTTTGTTTTGTTTTGTTTTATTTCTTTTGGCTTAACAAATTTATTGAATCTCTAAAAGAAATAGGTAAGAGTAAACTAATGTAATTCAAAATTAAGGCCTATCTGTAAGGTTGGGATAATATGAAGAGTCAATATTTAGTTTTTTAACAGTCATGTGATAATTAGGGGGGTGGAGTTTTAATAAAGCAAGATTGGATAGATACTCAAATTGCTATAGTAGGCACTGTGTGTGTGTATAGGGGGGCAATAAACAACTGTATCACATGAATTGGCATCCTCACTTGAAATTAGAAAAGTTATCCAAGCTTCATGGTCACCCTGGATCCAAATAAAAAATGTGCTGAAAAATGCTTAATAACAGGCTCTTTAGAAAAGTAGCAGGGCATCTGTTTGAGTTGAGGCTCCCAATGAATGGCTTCTGCATACATCTGGATTCGATTTCACTAAGAATATGTGGTTACTTTTTTTTGTGACTACTTTTATCAAACAGCCATCGCCTACCAATTCAAAATAAACAGTTTCTGGTTATCTTAGGTAGCTTTAATATTTGCAGAGTGTTTTATATATTATTTGATTACAACAGCTCTGTGAAGTAGCTGCTATTATTACTCCATTTTAAAGATGAAGAAAAGAGAGTTTTAAGGGATTGGCCCAGGGTTGAACAGGTAGAGTATGAGGCAGAATTTGAGTGGGCTTCCTGGCTGACAGATCCACCTGTTTGACCTGGCTCCCATAGAAGGGCTAGGTCACACTTCTAACTATATATGTATAGTTTGTTGGGCTTTGCGAAGATCCATGTACCTTTATCCTGAACTTAATTTTTGACTTTATGCTATGAAGATTCATTTTTAGGGTCCCAAACTTTTATCAGACAGGCTAGAAAGTCTTTGTGGGAAATGTCCCCATTTCAATAGCTATTGCCATAAACGCCCTGCAAAACCGTTGTTAGAACAGGCATTTTTTTGCTCTCCAACTCCAATCCTTGCAAATGTTTGCATGAGAGCACTCACTCTATTACCCGTAAAAGTTTGTGTCTTCTAGGCTTGATTGTTTAGGCCAGTACTTGTCCTCCACAGTCTTTGATTTGCAAATTGTACATTTAAGGGGTTTAATAGCTATTATTTATAACTTTCTTGACTTGCATAATAACTATTGTTTTTCCCAGTTCTTTGCATCCTGTCTTTTTCTGACTTTAAATGACCCATTTGGGGAGTGGTTTACCATTGCCTTTTCCAGTTTTTACAGATGAAGAAACTGAGGCAGTTGGGTTAAATGTCTTGCCCAAGGTCTTACTGTTAGTATCTGAGGCCAGATTCGAACAAAGGAAGATGAGTTTTCCTGACTGTAGACTCAGGTTCTGTATCCACCATGGCATGTAGCTTCCCCTTGCATAGTCATACAAATTTAAAAGTTCCCAAAGGAAGAGGGAGGTTCATTGTGGTGTCCTGAAGTGAGTAACAAATTTGACTCAGCAAGCCTTTGGCTTTGACAAGGTTTTTGAGACTTTCAGAGGTCTCACAATGAATTGTTTGCTTGTATTTGCAGCAGAGACACTCTTATTTGCTCTATCCCGCTTGTCAAGGTTGTTTTTGAGTGAGGCTATGCATATAAAACATGAAGTGACATATGAATGTCTGATTATGAGTGTTATAAGCTACCAGGGCATGCACTGGAAAATACTGAGCATAGGAAAGTGAATTAATACTGAAGATGACTTAAAAAGTCTAAGAAAAAAAAAAAAGAGTACGTTTACTAAGACTAAAAGTTATGTTTAGAGTAGTTTCTGTGCAACAAAAGACAAGGAATTATTTTTAGTTAAATTACACATTAAATGACTTCATCTTTTTATTGTTGGGTGCTTTGGGAATCATCAGAGATGATTCTCCTAGATGCAGCTTTACCTGGGGAATAAATATACAACTTACAGTTACCTCATTTCTTTGGTATAAATTTTAAGTCTTGGACAAGTTTCGCTTGCTTCTTTGTGACAAGTCTCCAAGCTACTAGAGTTATCAAAGCTTTTGAAAACTATTGCCCAACTACATATAAATAAATGCAAGGCCTGAAAGAATCCAAAAGTAAATTAGTCAAAAAGGAAAGTTAACCAAAGTGAAAAATTATGAAAAATAGTAGCAGTGCTCTGGACTTTACTTACCTTAGACAGTGCCTTCCATTTTTGAATTTTTGCTTCATAATCCTAATATTGAGATTATTTTTGTTTTAGGCTGTGATTCCAGTCCTTCAATGAGAAAGATGCCAAATTGAGTGTTGGTATCCCATTTATTGATTGATCTGTTTTTCCTGTCACAGGTGAGAAATAAAGGCATTGGGGGCAGAGATTCTTTTACAGTCATTAAGTTGTTTCTTTTCCCTAGTGAATAATGAAGGAAAATAGAATAATAGAATAAGTGATTGGCTTTGTCCTTTTAATTCTCCTGGACTTAATGGAAACGTGATGTTTAAATCAAGGCTTCTTCCTTCCTAAAACCAAAATAAGCTGGCTCAGGCATGTTTGCTTACCTGACTTGTTTGTGAATGACTTAGTTAAGTATTAATGCACATGTGTGAGCTTTTCAGGATGTGAAATGTAAAGTGAGATGGTTCAGGGCATTAGTGACTTTTGTATAAAGGTTCCTATCATAATTTTTCTTGCCCTGTTTATTTAAAATATTAGCAATATTGAGTCACGTAAGTCACATACTTCACTAAAAGTAACTAAATGTGACTCTTTCAATAAAATTGTCTCAGTTGTAGCACTTTGAGGTCTTAATTACTTCACTTTCCTTCCTCTCTTCCATTTGCCAGATTTAGTACAGTTTTTAGAGAAACAGGCCAACAACATAATGATTTTCAGATTATAGAAAGAAAAAAAATCTTAAGATGTTTCCAAATCTTCCAATGACTAGCTTTATGGAGGATCTCTGGAAAAGTCTTAGTAGGAGGCCTGATGAAGACCATCATGAGGATGGTCAAAGATGGAGTCCCTCTATTTCAAATCCTCTCAGCTCTTAAATACCTTAGTAAGATTACATCACTATAGCACACTGAGCATGTGCCAAATGTAGAACCACCATATACCATATCACACTAAATATATGTAAACTAGAGAACCAGAACTACTTCTTGCTGTTAAAATATCAATGTTACATTGGGCTTTTGTTTGTCATGAAATTCATACAAGGAATAATTACTAGTTTGCCTTGATAATTACTCAGATCATTTCTCTTAATGTTTCTAAAATGAAAATTGGTACACTTTGTAGATTTTAGTAGTGCCATCTTATTTTAAAGGTACTTTATTTCCTTAACTTCTCATTCCTATACTTGTATCATCTGCCTCTTTTTTCCTCCATTTACTTTTTAGTTTCATGAAATTTGAAATATGTGTTCAGTACAACATTTCTAGATCACCAGTAATCTAACTTTTAAATCTCAAGGGGCTTTTCTCAAGTTCTGAAAATTCTTTCTCAAGGGATGATCACTGATTACTTTGACTTCTGCACCATTTGATCCAGTTGGGAATTTCTTTTCCTTAGTATTCTTTTTTTAATGTCAGTGATATTGAAATATTGTATTTTTTCTTCAGATACCTCTCTGTTCCTTTTCTGCCTTTTTCTCACTTTTATTCTATTTCCATGGACAATTTTATTTATTTATTTCTACAGGGCAAGGGTGAGACTCTTAATGCAGATGACTTCAAACTGTATTTCTCTTAAATCTTACCTCTTGGCCAACAGTTTTATCTTTCACATGGCATGATTGAGTAATTGCAGATTTGAGCACATTTCTATTCATAGAAATATTTTTAGTTTGACTCATAGAATACTTCTGTGAAATGGTCATCTTGCCTCATATTAAAGAACTGGAGAATGAGGAACCCATCTTATTTTGAAATTCTTTCTGGGGAATCAATTTCCCTTGAACATTTCCAGAATGAGTGCTAACTTAAGTCATACTCAAAAATAAAAATATGTCTTTTTATATTAAAAACCATATTGAATCATGTTCTGTAATTTTGTAGTATTTTCCTTTGGTCTACAGAAAATTGGTTTTAACTGAAGTTTTGGTGTTACCAGCAGCCATATTCATGGTTCTGTTCTTAATTTATCAACACACAGGAAAGTATCAATTGTATTATGAGCTATCACTGCATCTAATAATAGTATATAAAATTTTATTAAGCTCCATCTAATAGACTTAGATTGCAAATATAAACTTGTAGTAAATTCTATTTCCTTTATCTTAAGTTGTAGATTATGTAAATTTTTACCTTATTCGCAAAAGCCTCCATATATATATATATTTTAAATATTCTTTATATACTAATAGTTTGCAGAAGTTTTTCTCATAATAAACCTGTGTTGATATTTAGTTATTCTCATTATCTGGAAAAGGTAACAGATTCAGAGAGAGAGGAAGAGTTAAGTTTCTTTCTCTAGTCTCATAGGATACAGTCTGTTTCAATCTTCCATTTCAATGGGATAGTAATTTGTTTGCTTTTATTGTGCCCGATTCTCCATTTTTCTAGTTACTACCTGCTATTGTTTGTAGATAATGGCTTTAAATTCAGTATCTCCTTATATAATTAGATACAGTACTTTTGAATTCTTGGGTTTCTTAATACTCAAATACCTCTCTTTCTGTGAATTTGTTTGGACAATTTCTTCACCTCTTTAAGTAGAGCTAGCTTTTATTTATCTTTAGTGCAACTTCCAATCTAACTACTAGGAAGCATAAATATGTGAGAAAATTGAAAAATCTTTTGTGGAGAGGAGGAAGAAAGATAAGCAAACTGGGATCCCTTAACCTTTAATCTCTTTGAAGACAAGGGACTATTATATTTTTAAGCCCCCAGAATCTAGTGCTATGGGACATTTGACATAATGGACACAGTGTAAATTGAATTAAATTTTTGATCTTGCCTCTAATCCTATCAGCACTTGAGTACTTTACTCATTTTCCAGTCTTTTCTTTGACATTTTCCTTCTATCTTAACCTTTTTGCTTCTTTCATAAGTAATTTTTATATACCCTGTTGCAGGTTATTTAGGCTCATCCTTCTACACCTGACTTGCAAGAGGTGACAGACATCCTTATTTTGCCCAGTGGACATATAGAGGACAACTAAAGAATTATGCTTAAAAGGGCATAGACAGTTGGATCCCAGATTCCTGAACTCCTGTCTTTCAGTTTATTTTGGCTAAAGACATATATAAGTTAAGAATTCAGGAAGATCCATCCATTGACACAGTTGAAAGCAAGCAGTGTGAAAGGTAAACTAGAGATAAGCGTCTCAGCCTTTATCACTATTTCCAAGGTAGAAAATTGAGTAAAAACAGATTTCACAAGAAGATAAATGAACAGTGAATCTGAAAAAGAAATAATGGATAGAAGTGAAAGAGAAGAGCAAAGAGAAATTCTCGAACTTTTAAAAAGAGAGATAAGAATTGTGAAAGAGAAGTTTGACACTCATAGTGAAGAAAATAGATCTCTCAATGAAGAAAACAGAACACTCAATGAAGAAAACAGAACGCTCAATGAAGAAAACAGAACGCTCAATGAAGAAAACAGAAATCTCAATGAAGAAAATAGGGTTTTCAATATAGAATTAAAAGACACGATGAGCAGAGTTGACAAAGTTGAATCTCTCACAGAGGTTCTATACGTAGAAATAGAAACTATACAACAGAAATTAGCAACTTTTGAACACAAACATAGTAACCTGGATGAGACTTGGGAAAAAGTAATGAATTTAAGAGAAGAGGTTAGGAATGTAGTTTGGGGGGAAATCACACGCCTTACTGTGGCATTTGAAGACATATATAGCGTGGTAAAACATGTAGAAGACAAGTTAAAAGACATATCTGATGAAACTGAAGCTTTAATAAAGCGAATAGCAAATTTGGAACAGAGAAATAAAGAAAAAGACAAATATTTGGCAGGTGAAAAGCAGCAAAAGTCTGCAAGTTACCAAGCAGATCTAAATTTCATACATGCTAAATTAATTAACATTGATGATAAGATGCACAGAAATAACTTAAGAATCATAGGTCTTCCTGAAGAAGATACACCAAAAACTTTGACTACCATGTTTCAGGAAGTTTTGCAAGAAAATTGCCCAGAACTTTTAGACAAAAACATCATCAAAGAAATTCATAGATCACCACCAACCAAAAACCCTATGCTCAGTACTCCAAGGCATGTGATTGTTACATTTAACAGTTTTAGTAATAAACAACAAATTCTGAAAGCATCCAGGAAAAAGATGTTTAAATATGGAGAAACAACAATTCGTATAACAGAGGATTATTCTACAGAAACAAAAAAGCAGAGGAGAGAATGGAATCATATATTCCAAAAAGCTAAGGAACTTAAGTTAAAACCCAGAATGCTATATCCTTCAAAGTTGAGTCTAATCATTAATGAAGAACATTTTATCTTCCACAAAAAAGAAGAATTTGAAGAGTTCCTGAAAGGAAATCGTGAAATGAGCAGAATATTTGATTTGGATTTGGGAAAAGAAAGACAAGTTTAATAAATACAAGTAACTAATAGATTAAGGAATGAAATCATTTTTTTCTTGTATGCTGTTTTAAAAATAAAGAAGTAAAGGAAGTATTATGCCATAGCCTTGAATTGTCCTACATCAGTTATTCTGCCCTAAATCCCAGGCTATTATACCACCCTTCTCTCTTAATCATTTGAATATTTGATAAGGATAAAGATCTTATATTTTAGAATATCAGATGCCTTTCCTGATCCCAATCTATTAGTATATCATGTGCCTTTCCCCCATTTCAGTTTATTAGAATATCAGATGCCTCTCCCCATCTCTGGTGCTTCTCCCCATTGTTATTGTTCCTGTTACCCTATAAAGAATCTCTGTACCCCATATTCGATATTGGATACTTGGAGACAAGAGTCTCATCCAGTCAATTAACTTCAATAAATTAAATTATAACTCTAACCTCTATCTTGCCTCAGTTTCTCAGGCATTACAGAAGAATTTAAATCAATTCCTCTGAAACCTTATGTGTATTGACATCTTTTCTGGTAGGGTATCACTTATCTTCCCTTAAATATTCATTTCTTAATCTCTGGCTGAGGTTTTCCTTTTCTCTAATTACATTTAAAGCAATTTATTTTGGTTTTTAAAACTTGAGTTCTATATTCTCCCTTATTTCCACCCATAGCCCCCATTAGGATAGCATATGTGAAATTATGCAAAACATTTCTTTAAAAGTCATGTTGTTAAAGAAAACATGGGTCTCTACTCCTTCCCCCCCCAAAAACCCTCAAGACAAGGTGAAATAATAAAAGACTATGCTTCAATTTGAATTCAAAAACAACCAATTCCTTTTCTGGGTATGAATAGGATTTTTCATTATAAGTCCTTCAGAGTAGTTGTGTATGGTCATTCCAGAACAATGATATTGCCTTATACACAGTATTTCACTTTGCTTCAGTTCATGGAGGACTTTTCAGGTTTTTCTGAGAACATTGTGCTCATTTCCCATAAAATTTTAGTATTCCATCATAATCACATGCAACAATTTATTCAGCCATTCCCCAGTAAATGGGCATCCCCTCAGTTTCCTGTTTTTAAAAAGTTCTTTTGGGATTCGTGCTTAGTAGTGATATTGTTAGGTCAAAGGATATGCATGAATTTATAGCTTTTGGAGTTTACTTAATATGTTTTCATTTATCAATTGGAGTGTGGCTCTAATTTTTTAAAATGAATTTCTGACTCAGTTCATTTTTCAGAAAAGAGGTCTCATCAGAGAATCTTGCTTCAAAATTCTTTTTACAATTACTATTATGGTTTCCACCCCATTCTATTTTTTCTTTAATCCTGTTTCTCAATGTTTTCCCCAGACCATTTCCTCCCTCCCTCAATATCATCCCCATCTCTTATATCACTCTTCCCATCTTTTTCTTTCCTACATGGAGATGGATCTCTAGCCATAATTCCTCTTTAGTGCCTAGAACTTTTAAAAACAGTTTTAGGTTTTTTTCTGGGATATGTTTAGAAATTGTAATAAAAGGGGAAAATACAAATTGAGGGCTTTTTTTGGGCTACCTTTTGTTTTTTCATTATTTTGCTAAAGCAGGGTTCATATCAATACTCAAACACCAAATGAGTACTTAGAATTGGGAAAATTGTTTCTTCGAATAGTAGCAAATTAGTACATCGGTAACCTTTAAGACTTGAAGAAAATTGGCTAGATTAGATGTATCAATTTCCATGCAAAAAAAAAAAATGCGATATAGATGATATATTGGTCCAATCTATTTCTGTGAATTTGAGATCCCTGGACCTACAGTACTGATGTTATCTTTAAGCATTTGGCAGATAAAAAGAATAGAAACAAAAATTAACAGGCAAATTAAAGATGAGGGGAAGATTTGAGTTTAATCTCTTGAACTTAATTTTTTATCCTTTTAAAAGAAAATTTTAACAGTTTCAATTAAATTGGAATGCAATAGAAATGTCATGTCCTGTTTAGGGAAAGGTATTAAACATTTCTTAAGTACCTACAGTATGACAACTCAGAATTTGACATCTCATTTGATTCTCAAAGGATTGTTACTATCTTGCAATTGAGGTAGAAATTCCTTTTTTATAATTGCCATTTAATCTTTAAGTAACTATTCTGTTTTCCAGAATGTATGGCAAATTTATTTCAGTTCTGACTCTTTGTGACTCCATTTGCAGTTTTCTTGACAAAAAATGTTAGAATGGTTTGGTTTTTTCCTTAGTTCCTTTTCAAATGAGTAATCTGAGGCAAAATGGTAAGGTGATTTATGTAAGGTTACACTGCTAGTCATATCTAACGCTGGATTTGCACTCAGATCTTACCCATAATCTGGTACTGAAATGCTTTGTGTTTACTGTAGTCTAAGGAAATGTTTTGGTAACTGAATATGGCTTATGAAAAAGAAGAGCCCATCAATTTCCTTGCAAACACTAAGGCTGTCAATACATAAATGACCAAAGTTGCAAACATCTGAACTTAATAGCTGAAACAACTTGGGTATATATATTTTTTTCAGGAACTACTCTAACAATGAGTCAGGTGTCGTCTTTGGATTCTCTGTAGTGCTAGCATATTTATATTTATATCCTGAAGAACCTGGAGAAGGAAAGTAATTGAATGATGGTAAGATAGAAATTCCAAGACACGATTTCTGTATAGAGAAAATATCTGTGGAAATGTGTTCACGTGTTTTGAGTTTCAAAGGTTTTTTAATAACAGTGATGGAACAGTGAAAAGTTAGGTTTCTTTTTTTCCCCCCCTACTTAGCCTTATGGTTTCTGTACACATAGTTTGAAAATTCCTCACCAGTTAAGATCCTTAACTAATACATGAGGTCACCAACATGTTATTTGATGTAGTCAAATGCAGGACTATATCTTCATGACTGGTTATATCTATACCTAAGGAGTATAGGGGACAATATTGTGGTTATTTTTTGGACTAGAACAATTGGAAAAACAGACAATATTGCCGATGTATCTAAAATGAGAGCTTTCATACTTTAATGTTTTCCTAGAATATATAAACCAAGTCGGTTATTAGAACTGAATTAGTCTGTACAGAAGCCTTTCAGATTTCCCTGCAAGTAGGCTTAATCTGGTTGATAGAATTCACTCAGCCTAAATTCTCTGCCTTCCTTTCCTAGCAACTGTCTTCGTTCCTTCAGGGCATATCCCAGAGGGAATATGTCTGAGAGGCTATATATGCCTTTGCTCTTTGAAGAACACTAACTCCTGTGCCCTGATACTGTGCTTGGGAACAGGCTCCAGAGTGAGAAGAGATTCCTGTAGTTTCTATTGCTGGGACTAAGGGTGATATTTCGTGATGACAAATATATCGACTGACATTTATATACCACTTTGCTGAGCCTTTTACATATACTATCTTGATCTACAAATCTACACGTGTAATGTCTATTTTACATGTAAGAAAACTAAGGCACGTTTTCTTCCTCTGCATGTTATGCTCTAGGTGGTTGTTTAGTTCATTTACTTTCTCACAATGAACTAATATGAAAGACTGAAGCATAACTGAATTAGGCAGCCACCTAGGGATCACTTGTAGAAGCCTAGAAGAGGAACATTTTTTCATGCTATTTTTAAATGAATGCAATTTTAGTCCTATTACTGTATGTCTATTAAGTATTCTGTAATTAATTTAAAAGTTTTACATTGAAGGCTAAAACCCTTTCTGTGAAATTTTGAAACTTTTCCTGATTTGTACAAATGCTTTCCCTTCATTTTGCTGCCTCCTGATAGGGAATAGATAAGATGACCATCATAGTGGTATATTTCCCATAAAATTTTTCAAGGGATCACCTAGAGTGAAATTAGGATATTCTCTAATTTGCCTTAAAAACCAGAGTATATTCATTCAAAAGCCCAGACAGCTTTTGAAGTGGTACCATAATACAATGTGGTTGTATATTGCTTAAATATAGCTTAAAATAATAAGATTTCTGGAACACTCTGTAGAGGTACATACAAGTAATAGGAATTGCTAATTCACTGGGGGAAAATAAATTAAAGAATGGGCTTTGTGCATGCTGAATAACAATTTTAAGAATAATGTAGGTGTCATTTTTTTTTTTGGTCATGTGAGAAGGGGAGAATCTTTTTTCTTTTTCATGATTGAAAAGTCATTCATTTTTATAAATTAAATGCTAACAGCCAAGGTTGATTTAGCAGTAGAAACTCCCTCTTATTTTCTCTTCATCCCATAAGGTTTTCTGCTTTGCATATCTACCTCTGTATTTTTTTGCCATCTATTATCTCTGAATATAGGGCCTCCAATTCATTCGGTTAAAAACACACCCATCCATGGGAATAAAACAGGTTCTTTTCCTGGCTTCCTTTTTTTGGAGCTACATATGATTAAATGTTCAAAAATTTCAACTAGTGGCAGTCCTTATTTGGTTTTCTAATTAAATGAAAACAAAACAAAGTAGGATGTCCTAGTGCCATAGTAAACCTTGAAAAAGGTTCCTATGTTTAGATGCTGCCTAGGTTCTAAGTCAAATAATCAATAATCAAGATTAAATGCCTACTATATATCAGCAATTGCCTTAGTTACTAAGACACAAAAAGAGGAAAAAGATTCTTTGCTCTTAAGTTGTTCACAGTCTAACATACAAAGATATTGAATGTGGAAATGCCCTTCAGTGGTTGACATGGCAAAGATTATCTTAGGGTTGGAGGACTTGTGTGCAAATTTGAATCTCTGACAATTGGCAAGTCATTTAATCATTCTTAGGCTCAGTTTCCCCATGCGTAACACAGATGGTAACCTACTGAGAACCAATTGTGAACATAAGTGCTCTGTAAGTTAAGTGGGTGGATGCCACTGTATCTTTGTCCTTTCAAAAAGTACTAAAGAGTAACTAGATGGACAGAGCACTGGTCCTGAAATCAGGAGGGCTTGTGAGTTTAAATGCAGCCTGAGACATTTAACACTAGCTGTGTGACCCTGGACAAATTACTTAACCTTCATTGCTTTGTGAAAAAATAAAATGTATTATTCTCCAGCAGTTTAAAAAAAAATCATCCATTTTATTTTAAAAGAGAAAGTTTTGACTTTTGCTGTAACCAGAAGTCAAGACATCTTTAGTTTTAGTCCTTAATGTCCTTTTGTTTTTATCATATGTGTGTGTGGGTATATACATAATACGTCTATATGTTTACATATATGAGATGTATAATAGGTATCCCTAGTTTTTAGCATTCTGTCTCACAGAGTAGACCATTGAGTTGAATATTTTTCTTATTTTTTTTATTAAAGATTTTTTCAAAACATGGATAATTTTTAAACATATGAATAGCCTTGTATTCCAAATTTTCCCTTCCTCCTACCACCTTCCCTAGATGGCAGGTAGACCAATACATGTTAAATATGTTAAAATACATTTTAAATCCAATATATGTAAACATTTATACAGTTGTCTTGCTGCATAAGAAAAATCAGATCCAAAAGGAAAGAAAATGAGTAAGAAAACAATGCAAGTGAACAACAAAAAAGAATATTATGATTCTTATTCCTCAATTTGTCATACATTTTCAGGATAAGGGAAAAAAGAATACAGATTTAACTCCTTTCACCACTGCCCCCATAAATTACAGTTGCATTAATTCATTTTTGCCACTAGGTGGCGCCATGGTGCATAGAGTTTTAGGCTCCGAGTCAGGTAGACTCATCTTGAGTTCAAACCTGGCTTCAGGTGTGATCCCAAGGAAGTCACTGTTTGCCTCAGTTTCCTCATTTGTAAAACGAACAGGAGAAGGAAATGCCAACCACTCCAGTATCTGCCAAGAAAATCCCAAGTGGAGTCACAAAAGATTTGGATACTCCTGAAAAATGACCAAACAAATTCTTTGTAGGGAGATTGTTAAATTTTCAATATTGTTTGTGTACATAATAATATCATTTTGATTTTTAAAAATATAAATTTGAAAACTTCACCTGAGTAGCTCACAAGAAACTATTCCTTACCCTCCCTTTCCTGTTAGAGACAACATGTGAGAATCTTTTTGTAGTCCCTCTAAAATTTATATGCAAACAAATGGTTTGCTGTTAAACAGGGAGTATTTTATTTTTGCTTTTACTGCTCAACAAACGTGACAATTTTCATAAAAAGTGTTTTCCTCCCAATAGCAAATATTTAATAGGGGAAAATCCCCCAACTTGTGAGGTCTTGCCCTAATAAAAATTTATTGTTTTAAAGAGATATATTGCTGTAAATTTACATTCTGCTGTAAAGTATTACAATGAATAATTAAAAGGGAACTATAGTTGTCAAAATAAATGATAACTCTGGATTGTGGTGCACTGCTCTTAATTTTTATAATGCTTTTTTGTTTGTTGATTTGCATAGCTTAGTAATCTACAGTGAATTTCCCAACCATTAATGCAAATTAACAAGAGTATATTGTAATGGTTTTTTTTTAGCTTTTGTCCAGTTATTTAACTGTCTACCTCATACCCTCTCCTCATTGCCTACCACACTATTTTTCCCTGGGAAAAGGACTTTTTCCTCCTTGTTGGTTTAATCTGTATTAAATGAAGAGATCACAATTGCATGAATTGGAAAAAATAAAAAGAAAAACTAATTTTTCAAGAAAAAGTGAAGCTTCTCCCCCATCAGGAGTCTGTTTTGAATATTGAAAGAAGAAATCAGACAGCACATGTATCTCTACTAGTTAATAATTTAAAAACTCACTAATAGGAAATACACACATAAAGGTTTTATGTTTTTTCTTAATAGAAATTTTCTAAGGGAAAACTAGGGTTCTTGCACTATCCAGCATTAGTGTTAATATATTGATGATTCCTTAGCAACAGAGAATTTTCCCAGGAGAGGACACTAGTGCCCAAGTAGATCATTAATGTTTCAAACTGCTTTAAATACCTCTGTTCCTAGGACATTCACTAGCTTTCAGACTCTTCTCTGCCTCTCTGTTTCTCAACTCCCCAAAATCTGTAGGCTTACCTGTGAAGCTCAGTGATTCCATTCTGCAAGGGAAGGAGCAGTTCTCATCCACTGTCAAAAGTCTGGTGCATAAGACCAGAGAATGCTGGATTCCAGCTCGCTGTGTCATTTGATCTGGGATTCCAGTCTGGTGATCCAAGATGGCAACTGTGTTCTTTAATCCCGTACCAGATCACCAACCCCCAAACCGTAACCAGTGTCTAAGATTGAGTTATGTATTGTCATTGAGAGGCTTTGAGGTAGACTGTCTGCAGCATCAGATTTAGTTAATCTGTCCTCCTAGCCGTCTCTCTATGTCTGTGTCTGTCTCTTTGTTTTTCTCTGTCTCTGTGTCTCTACGTCTCCATCTTTCTCCCTCTCCCTGCCTCTGTCTCTTTCTTTGCCTCTCTGTCTCTCTGGTGATTGCTTATTTTAGGGATAACATAGAAACTCATTTCAAGCACTTCACAACCATATCCTGCCTTATCTTTCAAGTCTTATACATTGTTCCCCTTGACAAGTCTAGATCCATACAGACTCCTTTACTTATTGTTACTCTCTGTTTCTGTCTATGCCTCTGAACTGGATGTGTCTTCATGCTTGGAATAAACATCCTTACTTGTTTTCTTAGATTTCTTTAAACTTAACTTTACACATTAGGCTTCAAAATGATAATTTTCCTGCTCCCCCCATTGCCAATTCTTCCTTTCCCCCCAATTTTTTTTTATTTTATGTGTATATACCAACATATTCTCAATAGAATATAAACACCTGGATGGTAGACAGTGTTTAATTTTTCTTTCTATTCTAGCATAGTGCATGTTGACGATAGTTGCTTATACCAGCTGATCACATATCTTTTTCACTTAAAGCTCTATAAAAATTCAAAGGTATCACAGATAATAATTTGGGCAGTCTTGCCCATTTAAGTGATAGACCAAATGGAAAAAGAAAGTGAAAATCTTATTCTCCTGGACTCTACACTTGCCAGTTACTTATAAAGCAATGAGAGACTAAAAGAGTATTATTATTTTTTTAAATAACTTTTTATTGACAGAACCCATGCCAGAGTAAATTTTTACAACATTATCCCTTGCACTCACTTCTGTTCCAATTTTTCCCCTCCCTCCCTCCATCTCCTCCCCCAGATGGCAATCAGTCCTATACATGTTGAATGGGTTACAGTATATCCTAGATACAACATATGTGTGCAGAACTGAACAGTTCTCTTGTTGCACAGGGAGAATTGGATTGAGAAGGTAGAAATAACCTGGGAAGAAAAACAAAAATGCAAGCAGTTTACATTCATTTCCCAGTGTTCTTTCTTTGGGTGTAGCTGCTTCTGTCCATCCTAGATCAAGTTAGATCTTCTCTGAGTTAGATCTTCTCTGAGTTAGATCTTCTCTTTGTCAAAGAGATCCACTTCCATCAGAATACATCTTCATACAGTATCATTGTTAAGGTGCATAATGAGCTGGTTCTGCTCATTTCACTTAGCATCAGTTCATGTAAGTCTCTCCAAGCCTCTCTGTATTCATCCTGCTGGTCATTTCTTACAGAACAATAATATTCCATAACATTCATATACCACAATTTATTCAGCCATTCTCCAATTGATGGGCATCCATTCATTTTCCAGCTTCTGGCCACTATAGACAAGGCTGCCACAAACATTTTGGCACATACAGGTCCCTTTCCCTTCTTTAGTATCTCTTTGGGGTATAAGCCCAATAGAAACACTGCTGGATCAAAGGGTATGCACAGTTTGATAAATTTGAGCATAGTTCCAAATTGCTCTCCAGAATGGTTGGAAGTGTTCACAATTCCACCAACAATGTATTAGTGTCCCTGTTTTCCCACATCCCCTCCAACATTCCACATTATCTTTTCCTGTCACTCTAGCCAATCTGACAGGTGTGTAGTGGTATCTCAGAGTTGTCTTAATTTGCATTTCTCTGATTAATAATGATTTGGAGCATCTTTTCATATGGCTAGAAATAGTTTTAATTTCTTCATCTGAGAATTGTCTGTTCATATCCTAAATGAGTATTATTATTATTATTATTTTTACTGAGACATTTGGGGTTAAGCGACTTGCCCAGGATCACACTGCTAAGAGTGTTAAGTGTCTGAGGCCAGTTTGAACTCATATCCCCCTGACTTCAGGGCTGGTGCTCTATCCACTGCATCACCTAGTTGCCCTTAGAGTATTGATTTTATATTATCAGTTTTAATTCTCAAATTGATGTCTAGGACTTTTTTTGGTTGAATTGTCTGAGGGGATATGGGAGAAGGTGCTAAATTTGGCTTCCTCCAGGAATCCTGCATTTTCTGTCAGTCAGCATCAGGCCAGCCAGCATGGTATTAACAACCAATTAAAATGATCATTGCTTGGATGGATTCTGATTGACAACTTATGTATCCAACTGTGCTCTAAATGTGGATATTTTCATTGCAAATCATCATCATCACTATCACTGACTTTATAATGTTTTAAAGTTTACAAAAACAGTTTACATAAAAACACCTCACATGTTCTTTATAGAATTCCTTTGTGGTAGATGCTTATATGCATTTTACTGTGGAGAAAACTTGAGGTTCAAAATTTGTCATCTGCCTAACATTGCACAGTCAATGGGCTCCTAGGACAGGATACTACCCCCAGAACTTCCTGACTTCAAGATCAGCACACTTTGTAACAAACTGCCTTCCATCTGAAATAAAATTAGTTTTTTTAAAGTACATGATTTAATTAAAACAATATCCAATCAAAATTATCCATCCCCATTGTGAGAACCTTGAAAGGACTTTTAACTGTTGGAACCAGTCAGCCAGAAGCTCTTTGTTCTCCTTGCGTTGGCTCACTGAGACTCATATCCTCCACTACATTTAATGTCTGAAGTAATACACCTATTATTTGGAAGTTAGCAATTCATCATCAAGGAGAGAATCTGTTTATTGCAGATAATGTAGGGAGTTTTTTCAATCTCATGGTTGAACTGTACTTTTGAGTTTCCTTGTACGTTTTATATACATATTTATATAAAGTCAAGTTGGCAAGTATTAAACTCTTACTGGGTACTAGGAATTATAGTAAAATATAGACATATAAAGGCAAAATTCAGGCTAAACCTTGAAGGCTCTTATAATCTAATATATCTAATGGCTGACTAAGGATAACTATTAATCACATTTGTAGAGTATGTGCCTTCAAACTTCTTTGAATGTTTATCTCCAGCAGTAAAATATTTTTATGTATATATCCCCAATATATGTAGGCAGCTAGATAACACTGAGGATAGAGTGCTAGCTCTGAAGTCAGGAGGAACTGAATTCAGAAATCCATTCTCATATAATTACCAACTTTGTGACTGACTCTGGGGAAGTTACTTAACCCTGTGTGCCTCAGTTATTGTAAAATAAACTCGAGAAGGAGATTGCAAATGACTCTAGTATCTTTGTCAAGAAAATCCCAAATGGGGTCACAGAGCCTGTAATGATTGAAATAACACTACAACAATGCTAACATACATAAATAAAAACATGCTGTGTTATATACTTCTCTACATTATATATGAATACATTTATATTCTATGCATGCAAAAATAGAATTTTAAAAGGATGAACAAACACGAAATAAATGATATTAAAATATTCATTTTATTAATGGTACAAAATTCTTTGTTCTCATTAAAATATTAATGTATTTATCAAAAACAATGTGATGGAAAAGAATTCATTATTTTTTTGTAAGTCTTGATTTAATACTTTGTGATACAGCAGTCTGAGAATTTGGTTCTAATTTCAGTTTGTTCTGATATTAGGTTTTAATGACTATTGTATTTAAAATTTTAAATTACATTTCATGAACACATGTAAATCCAAATGGATTTATTGTACTTAATAAGATCATGATACTCATTTTTCAATCAATTTTCAATCAATCAATCCCTAGTAGGGAATAAACATTTATGAAGCATAGACTATGTGCCAAGCACTGTGCTAAGTGCTTTACAAAAGTCTCCATTGTTCCTCACTATAAACCTATGAGGTAGGTGTTGTATCTCTATTTTAGAACTGAAGAAACAGAGAATAAAAGAATATGTAGCTAGAAAGTGTTCAAAGTCACATTTGAACTTGATTCTTCTGGACTGCAGAGCCTGTACCCTGTCCACTGTGCTATCTGTAATTTAAAATATTTTCATTAAAAAAATTCTTTTTAAAGCACTTTTTAATATTTTTCATTGTAGTTTCACATTCTTTTCTTCCCCTTCCCCTTCTCCTACCCATTGGGAAATTTACAAAAGAAGTGCAAATATGTATAGTCAGGGAAAACAAATTTTGTTTGTTCACATCCTTTGCTGAAATCTTTTAAAGATGCGCATGCATTTTGCACAATATGGTTTAGTTAAAAAATGATATAGTCTGTAAACCCACTTAACCTGGCTTGTGTAAACTCCTGTGAGATGAAAGAGGGAAAAGCATTAGTCAGCCTCCTTGCTATAAAACTAATTTCTGTGGTGATTCCCTTAGAATCAGGATCCATCTTCTATGATCATTTGATGTACAGGCCATATGAAAATACCAGTGTTTACCTGTGTATTAAATAATAGCAAATCTTAATTTTCTTTTCTTTTTTTAAAGATAAGAATACATAAAAAATCAAAGGAGAACTATTTTCTTCATATCCACGAGAACCATGTTGTACACACTCTGCTGAGTAGATTCTGGGGTGGATAAAAGTGCAATTTTCTATGCTAAATGGCCATTGATCCCCCATTAACATTTCCTTTTTTCTGTCGCTTAAAGTGGGGAGCAGCTATGTGACAGTGGATGGAAATCTGGAGTTGGTATCAGAAAGACTCATCTGCTGGAGTTCTCATCTTGCCTCAGACATTTATTAGCTATGTGACCCTGTCCAAGTCCAAGTCACTTAATCCTGCTTGCCTCAGTTTCCCTCATCTGTAAAATGAGCTAGAGAAGGAAATGATAATGCATCTTAGTATCTTCGTAGAGAAATAGGGTCACAGAGAGTCAAGTCGACAGAAATAACAGAACAACAAAAATTCTTAAAATCAATATGCTTTATAGTTACCCTTGCCTTACTATGTCAAGCTTTTGTTGTGCTAACTCCCCCTCCATTAGGTTTCTTTTTGTTCTCAAAGAATAGCTCCACTTTTCTCTTTGAATAGCTTTCTCTCTTTTTGAGATAATTGACTTACAGATCAAGATTCTGTTGCCCTAAAGTAGAAAATAATCTAGAAGACTTGAATGTTAGAATCGACAGCTAGATAATTGAGAATCTGGAGTTCACATTCATAGTGAGACCTCTCCAGGGCTCTATTGAAAGTTGCATATGCCATGTTACTGGCTGCTCCCAATTTTATAAAAATATTTATAATTCTCTGTGTTGCGAAAGTTTCTGTAGGAGTCTGGTTATGTGGGATGTAGCTACCTTTGGAAAGTAAGTATCCTGAAGGCAGAAATTGGTTTTTATCTTTCTTTTTTTTTTTTTTTTTTAAATTTTTTATTTAATAATTACTTTATATTGACACTCGTTTCTGTTCCGATTTTTTTTCCCCTCCCTCCCTCCACCCCCTCCCCTAGATGGCAAGCAGTCCTTTATATGTTGGATATGTTGCAGTATATCCTAGATACAATATATGTTTGCAGAACCGAACAGTTCTCTTGTTGCATACGGAGAATTGGATTCAGAAGGTATAAATGACCCGGGAAGAAAAACAAAAATGCAGATAGTTCACATTCGTTTCCCAGTGTTCTTTCTTTGGGTGTAGCTGCTTTTGTCCGTCATTTATCAATTGAAACTCAGGTCTCTTTGTCAAAGAAATCCACTTCCATCAAAATATGTCCTCATACAATATCGTTGTCGAAGTGTATAATGATCTCCTGGTTCTGCTCATTTCACTTAGCATCAGTTCATGTAAGTCTCGCCAGTCCTCTCTGTATTCATCCTGCTGGTCATTTCTTACAGAACAATAATATTCCATAACATTCATATACCACAATTTACCCAGCCATTCTCCAATTGATGGGCATCCATTCATTTTCCAGTTTCTGGCCACTACAAACAGGGCTGCTACAAACATTTTGGCACATACAGGTCCCTTTCCCTTCTTTAGTATTTCTTTGGGATATAAGCCCAATAGAAACACTGCTGGATCAAAGGGTATTCACAGTTTGATAATTTTTTGGGCATAATTCCAGATTGCTCTCCAGAATGGTTGGATTCGTTCACAACTCCACCAACAATGCATTAGTGTCCCAGTTTTCCCGCATCCCCTCCAACATTCATCATTATTTTTTCCTGTCATCTTAACCAATCTGACAGGTGTGTAGTGGTATCTCAGAGTTGTCTTAATTTGCATTTCTCTGATCAATAGTGATTTGGAACACTCTTTCATATGAGTGGTAATAGATTCAATTTCATCCTCTGAAAATTGTCTGTTCATATCCTTTGACCATTTATCAATTGGAGAATGGCTTGATTTCTTATAAATTTGAGTCAGTTCTCTATATATTTTGGAAATGAGGCCTTTATCAGAACCTTTAACTGTGAAAATGTTTTCCCAGTTTGTTGCTTCCCTTCTAATCTTGTTTGCATTAGTTTTATTTGTACAAAGGCTTTTTAATTTGATGTAATCGAAATTTTCTATTTTGTGATCAGTAATGGTCTCTAGTTCATCTTTGGTCACAAATTTCTTTCTCCTCCACAAGTCTGAGAGATAAACTATCCTATGTTCCTCTAATTTATTTATAATCTCGTTCTTTATGCCTAGGTCATGGACCCATTTTGATCTTATCTTGGTATATGGTGTTAGGTGTGGGTCCATGCCTAATTTCTGCCATACTAATCAAATTAAATTACAAGTAATAGTTGTGTGTTCTATATTTTCCAGTCATGTGCCATTATATTTCTGGGACACCAAAGGTAACATTTTGTGATATGACTAAAGGGAAATAAAAGATTAAGCAAATATTCCACCCTTTCATTTTTCCTGGATTGTGGAGACCATGTTTGATTGAATTTTCATTAATTCTCTAGTCTTTTCTTTTTTGTTTTCTAGGAGGAATTTATAATTTTCCTTCCTTCTCTACATTCCAACTTCTCATTTCCTTGTTCTTTCAGATAAGTTCATGGCTATGAAGTTTTCGCTATTCTTGTGGTCAGTGATCAATGAATCAAAGAAACTTGCCCCATCTTCATAAAAGTCTTTAATCTAATTCAGTGATTTTCAAACTTTGGAATATTACCTTTATGCTCTTAATAAATATGGAGGGCTCCAAAGAGCTTTTACTTATATGGGTAATACCTGTCAATATTTGTCACATAAGAAAATAAAACATACATTTTATTATTGTTGTTATTTTTTAAATTTTATTTTATTATAGCTTTTTATTTACAAAACATATGCATGGGTAATTTTTCAACACTGATCTTTGCAAAACTTTCTGTTCTAAATTTTCCCCTCCTTACCCCCACCCCCTTTCCTAGATGGCAGGTAGTCCAATACAATTAAATATGTTAAAATGTGTTAAATCCATTATACATATACCTATTTATAAAGTTATCTTGCTGCACAAGAAAATCGGATCTAAAAAGAAAATTAAAAAAACCTGAGAAGAAAAACAAAAATGCAAGTAAACAGTAGCAGAAAGAATGAAAATGCTCTGTTGTGGTTCATACTCAGTTCCCATAGTCCTTTCTTTGGGTGTAGATGGCTCTCTTCATCACTAAGCAAGTAGAACTGGTTTGAATCATCTCATTGTTGAACATAGTCACATCTGTCAGTATTGATCATCATATAATCTTCTTGTTGCTGTGTATAATGATCTCCTCGTTCTGCTCATTTTCACTCAGCATCAGTTCATGTAAGTCTCTCCAGACCTCTATGAAAATCAACCTGCTGGTCATTTCTTAGAGAACAATAATATTCCATAACATTCACATACTGTAATTTATTCATCCATTCTCCAATTGATGGGCATCCATTCCGTTTCCAGTTTCTAGCCACTACAAAAAGATAAAACATACATTTTTAAAAATGTTTATTAGGTCATTAGAAGTAGTAATAACAAACCTATAACATGGTGATATAAAGAAGTTTTTAAATTATTTTTTATCCAAAATGAAATAATTTATCAAGAAGCATTGTTTTTCTTATCTTTGCAAATGTAATGTTTAGCTTAAGAAAATACAACTGGATTCTTACTTGCTTCTAAAAAAAAAGCTGTCAATACGTTTTGATTGAAGTATATGAAGAAAATCAATTTTCACATAGATATGTGTATTTGGAAAAGGGAGGAATATTTTAGTAGGCAAATCATATATTAATATGATTATGAAACTAGTTTTGACCTTGAGGACCCCTTTTGAGCATTTCTTTAGACCACATTTTCAGAACTGCTGATCTAATCTATTCATCCTGTTCTCTTGTATTTCCTTAGGGATGCTTATTCTAGCTTTAGACTGTCTCCATGGGTACCCCATTAAGCAGCTGGAATTCAACCAGACATTAACTAGTTTATGGCTTCTTAGCAAGCCAGCTGCCAATACATCTATTGTGTAGACTCTCCAGAAAGTCTCCAAATTCTTTTAATGGGACCTTTGTAAACTTTAAAGTGTTAGCCACAGAAGAAGACTAGAGGAAAAGGGAACAAACAACATTTATTAAATACTCATCCTTGTTGTCTTGAATTTTCTTCCTAGTTAAGTTAAAAGCATTTTAATATTTCTTATGTTTGAGACAATAGTTACTATTTTTTGTCTTAAAATTTAATTTCACAAAATTGGAAAACATTTCAATTTTATTTGGGGGGGCAATTCACCCAATTCTCCCCCCAAATCTGTCTCCATTATTACTCCATTGTAGTTTTCAATAAAACTTTCAGTTAAAAATGATCATGCTTTTTCTTTTTGGTAAAATTAATTTTCATATTTTGTTATTTTTTCAGTCAAATAGTCCATTGATTTTTCGGGGTTTTCTTTGCAAAGATGTAGTCGTTTTCCATTTTCTCTCCAGCATATAGATGAGGAACTGAGGAAAACAGGGTGAAGTGACTCGTCTAAGGTTAATAAATATTTGAACTTATATCTTGGAATTTGGATATTCCCAACTTCAAGTACTCTATCTATTGCACCCCCTAGCTGCCCAATTTTCCAGTTCCCTAATTGTCTAATTCTAGCAATACTCTCAAGTAAGATAATCCCTCCTTATTTGTCATGGGTTTTGTACCTAGTATCAGATTTACTTAGCCATTCACAAATTCTGTATCATTTCTTAGCAGCTTTTAAAGCTGAATTTATTTGTATGGTTTGTGGGATTAGGGTGAAGTAGGACAAAATATTTTTTTCTTTTCCATTACTTTTCCTCTTCAGT
Source organism: Antechinus flavipes (assembly GCF_016432865.1). Taxonomy (NCBI): domain Eukaryota; kingdom Metazoa; phylum Chordata; class Mammalia; order Dasyuromorphia; family Dasyuridae; genus Antechinus; species Antechinus flavipes. The sequence continues at coordinate 207,641,838 of NC_067402.1, forward strand.
TGGTAACCAGTGAGACACCATAATATGATAGATGGTTTATCTCAATAAAACAGCAAAGTGAAGGGATAATGACAGAGTCTGCTTTCAGCAATGAAGCCTCCCACTATCTCCAAGCTACTGTAAAGATGACCTCTATCTCAAGCTACATTCAAGCAAAGGTCTTTCTATTCAGTGTGTACAGAATTCATAAGCACTGACAGTAGTGAAGATCCCTGTGATTTGTGCCATTGATGTGAATGCTTTTGTAGCAGCAGTATATGAAATAGGCAAGGATCTCGGTCTGAGAAAGAAGGAAACATGTGTATTAACTTCTTATTATGTGTCTAGCTAAAAGTTTAACAAATATTTAATTTAATTTTATCCTTAGGACAGCCCTGGGAGGGAAGAGCTATTATTATACCCATTTGACATTTGACAAAACTGAGAGAGATAAGTGATTTGTGAAGGGTCACACAGCTGCTAGTAAAAATGAAGGAGCTAGATTTGAACTTGTGTTTATCTGATTCCAGTGCTAGTGCTATCCACTGGGCCAGGAACCTGTCCTTAGAGAAGAGGGCTGCAGGCTCTCTGATAACAAATAGCATCTTGAGATTGACCAGTTAATTGCTTGCGTGTATTTGTATAATTTCTGATTCCCCCAATAGAAATATAAGTTTCTAAAGGGTGGAAACTTCATTTTTGTCTTTGGATTCCTAATATCTACGATAATAAACAGTTGCACGATCAACATGACACTATGGAGATTGTACTGGGGAGATAGAGGCAAAGAATAAAATACAGAGACAATGCTCTTACTTTCTATTGGGGAAGATATACAAGTACATTTATAAATCTGTTTTGTTTTATTGTTCAGTTGTTTTCAATCATGTCCAATTCTTCGTGACCCCATTTGGAATTTTCTTATCAAAGACACAGGAATGGTTTGCCATTTCCTTCTCCAGTTCATATTAGAAATGAGGAAATTGTTCTGTGATTTGTCAGGATTACACAGCTAGTATGGGTCTGAGACCAAATTAGAACTTGATGAGATGAGACTCAACACTCGACCCACTGCACCACCTAGCAATCATATAAATATGTACAGCACATATATAAAGTTAATAAATACAGGTTTATTCAAATTATTTAAATGCACAATAGTTTAGAAAGGAAGGCATTAGCAGTCGGGTGAATTAGGAAAAATTTCATGCAGACAGTGATGCTTGAGCAGTGTTTTGAAGAACAAGAGTCTATGAAGCAGAAGTAAGGATCCACCAGTATTCCAGTATATTTTAGTGTGTGCATGTGTGTTTATGTGTGTGTACACACATATGAAATGTGTCTATGCATGTATACAACATATATGTAAGTGTGTACATGTATGTATGTATGTATATCCCACTCATTATATTAGTGGATTCTAGATATAATGTATGGAAAATTAAAAAATGAATGAAAAGAGGAGAGACAGAAAGAACAAAAAATAGACTAATTTGGCTGAACTGAAGAAAACAGGAAAAGGCTTGAAAATAAACTGGGGCCTTGCTGTGTAGGGCTTTAAACACACAAATGAAGTTTATATTTTTTCCAAAAGGCAATAATAGCATGGCACTGGATTTGATCAAGTTGGAAAATGACATGATTAGGTGTGCAAACCAATTTCATGGCTGTATTCTTTTATTTTTTATTTATTTTATTTTATTTTTCACTGAGGCAATTGGGATTAAGTGACTTGCCCAGGGTCACAAAGCTAAAACGTATTAAAGATTTGAACTCAGGTCCTCCTGACTTCAGGGCTGGTACTCTCCCACTGCACCATCTCATTCTTTCTATCTGTTTTGCTGCTTTGGCATAGTTTGTGAATGTGAAGTTGGATGCATAGGTGTTCTATTGAGGAAACAGAAATTAGTTGTAGATGATTTGCAGAAAATCCTATCATTGATCGAAACTGGAATTCCTAGGGTAAGCACTCAACAATTCTTGAATGTACTAGTCTATACTATACTGTAGTATAGCACTAGTACTATACTAGAATGTATAGTACATATAAGGCTAAAGTCAGAGGTTGATGGACTTTTTTTTCTTAATAGTATTTTATTTTTTCCAACTATGTATAAAGATAAACTTTAATATTCCATTTTTAAAAATTTGAGTTCTGAATTTTCTCCTTTCCCTCACCTTCCTCCTCCCTAAGGCAGTTCTATCTGTGCAATTATGTAAAATAATTTGATAAAGTAGAAATATACCAGAAGGGGGAAAAAACACTAAAAGAACAAAGGGAAAATGCCTCGATCTGCATTCAGGCTCCACCAGTTTTTTCTCTGGATATGGATAGCCTTTTTCATCATGAATCCTTTGGAATTGTCTTGGATCATTGTATTGCTGAGAACAGTTATGTTACTCTTATTTGATCATTTCACAATGCTTTTATTACTGTGTACAATATTCTCCTGGTTCTTGGTTCTCTGGTCTTGATGGGAATGTACATCAAAAAGAATTGGCCATCGAGTTACAAGAGCTGTTTACTTAGTAGAGAAATGCAAGTTTATTTTTCCTTCTTCTCTTCTAAAGATGTGGCTTGAGCCTCTAGATTCCTTTCCTTGGGATTTTCTTTGCAAGGGTTTTTTTCTTCCCTGGTTCCTTCAATATATACACTGTCTAGGAGCATATGGTAATGAACATGTCATCATCTAAGTGAACCTGAGGCTGGACTTCAGTTATCTGGCTGCCTTTTTTGCTTTGTGTTTCTTTCTCTGACTACTGATGACCAAGTAGCGATCTTGAGATGGCCTTTCCTTGAGATGGAGAGTTCCTAAGTCTGAGTTCTGGCTTCCCAGATGTTTCCTGCCAAGTGATTCCTTGGCTTGCCAGAAGATAACACCCTTGACTGAGTGTTATTTATTTTATTTTTGCTGGTGTGGATTCTAGTGATGTGCTTCTTTAGCAGATTCACAAGGCTGTCTATGTTCCAGGGTTTAAAAGATTAATCTCTTATAAGAATATAGTAAGAGTTGTGGGATATTTTCATTATGTTATATTATGTCATGTGTTAAATATTTGTCAGTGCATAATTCTTTCTTTGTCTAAAATTTTTTTTTCATGGTGAAGGAAGTAAATACTGTTCTATATCTGATCTATTTATTTACCTTTCTAGGAGGGACTGTCAGTTCCGTTTGGGAAGATATTAACTACACTAATCATTAAGAGAATATTCCTGATGTTCTGTCTTGTTCACAATGAGCCAAAAAAATTCAATATGAATTTTACTTTTCCTCTTTGGCAATTCTCCCTGAATTGGAACTCATAGCTAAAGCTCCTTAGTTGGAGAAGGGCTATGGTTGCCACATCTGAATGATCATGTGGAATCTGAGAAGTTGATTCTCCATCAATTCCTATGTACTTCATCCCTTTTTGGGGAATTCCGTGTCTTCTGTGAAGATCCAAATTTGTTTGTTTTTTCTTTGAACTAACTAGCTTGTCATCCTCAGATTAATTCACATTTCCATTTGGAATGCCCTATGGTTTTGCCATACTCTCTCCCCTACATCAGTCAAACAGCTCTCTGATCATGATTGATCACCAACTGTCCCTAGAGGACCTCAATTCAAATTGGGTTTCAGACACCACTGTGTGACCCTGGACAAATCACTTAACCCTGATTGCCTTGCCTCCCCCGCAAATATAAATCCAAGTTTTAATTTTAAAAATAGTGTTTTCTGGCTAGTGAGTTTAGGGGTAGCAGCTTATACTGAGCTGCTGTTTCTTTTGTTCTGTCCTGAGGTAGACCCTAGGTATCCTCTGAAATTCTGAGAGAACAGCCAGTATAGAGTGAGATTTTTTCCTCCATTGAAGAAAAAATGGTGTGCTTGATATGTTGCAAGGAAGAGATTTTCATGGGTCATCATTTGGATTATCCCATGCACTGGGAGGAGATTTTGGGAGAAAAGTATGCATTCTGTGGAGTGTTGGAAGGACTCTTGGAGAACTTTTCAGACAAGACACCTGGAGGTCATTTGGGGATTGTCTAAGAACTGTGCAGACATGTTTAACATATATTGGAGTACTTGCCATCTTGGGGAGTGGGGGTGGGAATTGGAACACAAAGCTTTACAAAGGCTAATATTGAAGAATTGCCAACACATATGTTTTGAAAAATAAAAAGATTTAATAATGAAAAAAAGAACTGTGTAGAATGTATTATCCATATCCCCAATGACATTTAGAAGGCCATTAAGGTTTATATCAAGAGGGCTTTATTAAAGCTCTTTAGTACAAGGCACTGGGGGAAGGCACTTGCAAGGACATCTCTTGAGTTTCCCCAAGTTTATAGATAATATTCTACAATTGAAGATATGGACAGATATACTTAACATGTACTCCGGTTGATTTGTGGTGATGAGGTCCAGTGCCAGGGTGATGTCAGTATCAAAAGACAAATACTAGAGTTGTTACAAAGGTAAAAATGACAGAATTTGACCATTGATTGGATATGGAGGGTGAGAAAGAATGAAGAATTGGGATGGACATCTGGCGGGAGAATGATAATAATAGGCAAATTCAGAAGAGAGGCAGCTTTGGGTGGCAGATAAAAATTCTGTTTTGGATACGTTGAATTTAAGATGTCTACAGAGTATCCAGTTGGATGTGTCCAATAGCTAGATAGATGGAGATGAGAGGTTAGAGGTCAGAAGAGAGGTTAGGGCTGGAGAAGTAGAACTCAGATTTGTTTAGAGATGTGATTGCTATTTTTTGTGGGCAGTTTTATTTTTGGCAGATGGGAGAGACAGGAACACCCAGCTAGTATCTTAGAGAGTTTTTGAACTTAGGTCTTCTTAACTGACACTTACCAGGGTAAGTGCTTTATCCCCTCTGCCATCTATCTAGCTGTCCCTAGAGATGTATTTGCAAAGAGATGATGTTGGAGTTCAGAAGGACTCAAGAATCTTGGGATTCCAGACCAAGGTTGTTCCAAAAGAATTTGAAGGCTTAGACCATCTCCAGATCAAGAAGCTGATTTTTATTATAATTGTGATGCTAATTAAAAGAGGCTTAAAGTCCACGAGAGGAAGATATCAGAGAGCAGGAAGCATGCAGTAAATTCATAGGGATTTGGGGAGTACAGAACAAAAAACAGAACAGGGTAAATGATACTATGGGATTGGAGTTAACATGATTGGTGGGAAGTTTGGTAATCACCCCTCATTTTCTCTCGTGAAAGCTAAACTCATGGGCAAGATTGAAGCCCAAACTTTTGGATGACACACCAGTTATCCTTGAAGAATAGTTTAATGGAATAAAGATAACAGGTTCAACTCTGTTTCTTTCACACACATTTTCCAAGGCTGTGCAACATCATTCCCAATAGCTACTTTCCTAAGGTGACTACATCATTCCCAAGGCTTGAAAAACATTGGAAGGGGGGCAGCTAGATGGTGAAGTGAATAGCACGTGGACTCTGAATTCAGGAGGATATGAGTTCAAAGCCAGCCTCAAACAATTAACACTTCCCAACTGTATAACCCTGGGCAAATCATTTAACCTCAATTGCCTTACAACAGAAATAAAAACAAAGAAAAGCATTTGGGGTCTCTACTACTACTGAGGTATGTACTATATCATTGATAATGGAAACTATGGAAGTTGATGAGATTATCAAGTGATATAGTATAGAATAAAGCTTCTAATTGCATATGTTTAACCTATATTGGATTACTTGCTTTCTAGAGGGGGAAAGGTGGGGTAAGGGAGGGAGAAAAATTTGGAACCCAAGGTTTTGCCAGGATGAATGTTGAAAATTATCTTTGCATGTATTTTGAAAATAAAAAGCTATATATAAGAAAAGAACAAAGATTCTTAAATTGTATGTCATGACTTTGTATGAGGGTGAGAATGTGTAGATCAGAAAATTATGATTTACTATCAGTAAATGTTTGATTTATATACCTATTTATCTGGGGTCTCATAAAAATTTCTTGGGCAAAAAGAAGTTGCAAGCAGAAAATGTTTAAGAAACCCTGGTACAGAAGGAGAAAAGCAGAGAGCTCAGGACAAAAATTTTGGGGACCTCTAATGATGTAAATGAAGATTCACCAAAGACAAGGAAGGAGCCATCAGGTAGGAAGAGAACCAAGAAAGTAGCATCACAAAAGCATCCAGGAGAAGGTGATGGAGGGTTTCAAAAATTATAGAGAAGTCAAGAAGTATGAAACTTGAGGCATCACCTTTAGATATTGAATAAACAGATGATTACTAAGCATGTTTTCATATAAATATATTAATACAATTTTTACCTACCAAATAAGAGAAAATATATGGGCATTATCATAATTCTATCAACAAAAAAAGCTAGATGGCAGTGTGTATAGAGCACTGGTTTTAGAGTCAGGAAGAAAATCTAAACCAAATTCAGATCTCTTCCCAGACATTTATTAGCTGTGTGCCTGGATAACTTCTCCCTGCCTCAGTCTCCTTAATTATAAAATAAGGAGAATGATAGCACCTACTTAGCCATGGTTTTTGTGCATATCAAATGAGAGATTTATAAAGCACTGAGCACAGTGACTAGCTTATATTAGGTACTTGATAAAAGCTTGTTTCCTTCTCCAACAAAAATTTATTTATATAAGTACATGGTTACGTTCTCGGGATGTAAAGATAAAAATGAAACTATTAAGATTTGAATCCTTTTCACATTCCCCTTATAATACCTTCTTTATGTGTTGTAGTCAGTAAAGGATATGTTTCAAATAATAATGCATTTATATATTTATGAATTTTTTATGCCATTGAACATGGTCTGTACCTTTCTAAGTTCTTGTTTTTTGTGTATATATTTCAGTGATTTCACTCAAGTGTTTTTATCAAAATGAAATTTTGTTTTGTTTTGGTTTTGATGGTGCAATTGGGGGTAAGTGACTTGCCTAAGGTCACACATTAGTAAGTGTTAAGTGTCTCAGAGTGCATTTGAACTCAGGTCCTCCTGACTCCAGGGTCAGTGTTCTATGCATTGCACCATCTAGCTGCCCATTAATTTGAATTTATGGAAATTTTCTACTTTAGTAAAAGTTCCTCCTGCTCCCATCCCCTCTGAAGATTATTATACTTGGTTTTTCATGATAAATTATTTGTCTTTTTTTGGTCTTATTTTTCTTTTTGATATTATATTCCAGATTTTCTTTTTCTGTATGGTAATTGTTACATAATTTTGTATGATTTTAACTCTTATTCCTTGATGGTTAGTCTCTTCAGTATTGTTACTGAATTTGAATGAATGAATAAATGAAGCATTTATTAAGCACTTGTTCAGTTGTTTTTCTATCATGTCCAACTCTTTGTGACCCTATTTAGGATTTTCTTGGCAAAGATACTAGAATGGTTTGCCATTTCATTCTCCAGCTCATACAGATGAGTAAACCAAGGCAAACAGGATTAAGTGATTTCCTCAGGGTCACACAGCTAGTAAATGTCTGAGACTAGATTTGAACTCTAGAAGATGAATCTTCTTCCTGATTTCAGGCCCAACACTCTATCCACTGCTCTACCTAGCTGCCCATTTATCATGTGCAAATACTGTGCTAATCATTGGAAATACAAATGCAAAAATAAGATAGCCCTGCGCTCCAGCATCTCACAGTCTAATGAAGGAGACAACATATATGGAAGGGTTCAGTTACAAGTAGGATGGAAAGTCCTTTATCCTTAATGTTCCTCACCAAGGCCATTGGCAGTGACTCTTCATTAATGTCATTTCCACTGGTAAAATCATAATTTCTGACATTGAAGCATTGACACTCGGCTGGAAGAATGGTTATTCTAAAGATTCTTTAGTTCAGGGTTCTCACTTATGTCCATTACACAGTGATAGTATCGGTTTTTCCAACATATCTGGAGTCTTTATAACCAATCCATTCTTTTTTCACCAAATTTCTACTGTAACTAATTGCAGAGTCATTTTTAGTTCTTTTGGGCTTTTATCTTGGGATTCTCCCTAATCCACTGTATTTCTTCATTGTATTATGAGTTTCCTTCCTCCTTCCCTCTCTACCTCCTTCTCTTTTTCCTTTCTTTTCTTCTTTCCCTCTTTCCTTTTCTCCCTCCCTTCCTCCCTCTCTCCCTTCCTTTCTTCCTTACTTCCCCTCCCTCTCTCCCTCACTTCCTTCTTTCCTTCCTCCTTCCCTCTTTCCTTCCTTGCTTTCTTTCCTCCTTTCTTTCTTCCACTCTCTTTCCTTCCCTCCTTCTCTCCCTTTCTTCTCTCCTTTCTTTCTTCCTTCTTCCCTCCTTTTCTTCCTCCAATACCACCATGACTGGGGCATAGTGCAATTCCAATGGAAAGGTCCAAAAGTATTGGCCCATACTTTGGGGGAGGAATCTCTTTACACTCTAAACAGAAGGAAAATCTCCTATTTTGGTTGGGTCCTACTGAAAATCAAGGAGCATGATCTCAATCTCATTCATTTGCCATGTGTTTTAGAGACAGACTTTCTACAAGGCCTGGGTCTTAAATAATGAAATAAAATCCTGGATCCTAATTAATAATTGGTTATAAATATAATAGAAAAATAATTTTCCTCACAACTCAATGGGTCTTAATGACTTGTATCTCCATTTTCTGCTCTTAAAAATTCATAGAAGTTGAGAGATTCTCCACGTAGGCTGGATAATCTGTAGTCAAGAATACTGTAGAGAAAATACCTGTTTAAGTACTGTCTGAACCAGAAGGCTACTGAATTCCTTTCTAACTGAATTGAGATTCTATGGCTTTTTATTAGTACATGGATTCTCAGTGAAAGCTTCCAGACTTCATTGTACTTCTGGTTTTTCCTAAGGCAAAAAATGTTTAGACAATCCTGCTTCTGTGGAGCTGCAAAGATCTTCACTTCATGTGCATCAGGGAAAACGTGGCCTCATGTTCAACCAGCTTACATAATTAATGTGCCCCAGAAAACTGTCTAAATTAATTATGGGATTGGCCCCTGAAGGAGCATTTCCATATGAGGAAGTGCTTCAGATGTCTTAACCTGGAGTCAAAGTACTCAAGGCCACTTGCTTAATCTTTATCTATAAGATACTTTATTGATCCATCTATTATTCATAATTTACCCTCCTTTAAACTTGATAGCTCTAGTAAGAACCTAATGTAAACTATTGAATAAAAGCTTTTGGAGAGCCTTCCATGAATACTACTTTAAAGACATTGCGTATCATTTGCCCAAATCATCTTTCTAATCATGGAGGTAATTTTGCAACATAATAGTCATTATTATTTTTGATGTTTACTGCTAAGCACCTTAATTTGATTAAATCTTTTTAATTAAATAAACCTCAGCACTTGTATGATTGATCAGCCTTCATAAATACAATGAAATGCTAATTAAGATGTCTAGGTAGAAAAGTGCTTATACTTTGCCATTAAACATTTGAGAAATTGGAGAGCTGTGGGTACTCAAAAAACACCCGAATTTCTGTCTTTCAAATCTCTTTTTATATCTTCCTCTTATTCTTTTAGAATCTTTTTAGTTGTCTCCTCAAATACACCTTCAATATATGACCTTTTTCTAATCTCCCCAAATGCTATAAAAATGTTATCTCTAAAATTGCTATGTAAATATTTATTTTATATTTAGGATCATAGTATCCAACCAAAATAAACCTAATAATAATAATAACTAATATATAATATATAATAATAATATATATAACAATAATATAATATTTTAAAGCTTGTAAATTTTTTAAAATAAATATCTCATTTAATCCTTACAACAACACTGGGAAAAAAAGTGCTATTATCCCCATTTTATAGATGAGGAAACTGAGGCAAACAAATATTACTTATTCAAAGTCATACAGCTAGTAAGTGTCTGAAGTGGAATTGTAACTTAGATCTTCCTCACTTTATGTCTAATGGTCTATTCATTAAACTACCCTGCTTCTCAGATTAAGAGTTAGAAAGTGTCTTAAATATATTTAAATATGCTATGTACATGTTGTCTTCCTGAGTAGAAAGTTCTTATATCAAATAAATATAGCATGAATTGACATATGTAAAATACTTGAAGGTGGGAATTAAGATTTTTGGGACATCCTAGTGTCAATGGGAGGTCATCTTAGCATGATGACACTGAAACTATTTTGTCCTTGAGAAATTATTACAAACTTAAATATACCTACCAATGTACATACAACACAAGGTAGCTCATCGCATATTAATGGAATCTCCTTTGGCTATATGGAAAGACATGGACATGAATCCCATAGGATGGACAGACCATGGCTAGATTGTGATTTACATAGTTGGAGGGAATAAACATATGGATGTGGTCTCAGATCCCTTGTCATATTATGTTATATAATATATTATATTATTAAATATAACTCCTACCTTGACTCTTTTGTGTTCTAAAATATAGAATACTCTTTTTTTCTTAGCAAGAGCTACTGCTCCATTTGAATGTAATCTTCTTGAGACTAGGGATTATTTCTTGATTTTATTTGTGTCCATAGCACTTTGCATGGTGCTCAATATGGTATATGCTTCATAAATATTTGTTTTTTGAGTGACTTCATGAGACACCTGAACTAAAAAAGTATAGGTTAGGAGATGCTTAAAAATGGTGAATTTTATTTACTTTTTTTGTGTCCTGAATCTTTTTTGTGAAACCAGCCTATTGACCTTTTCCCAGAAACTCCAGCTGAGATCAGAAAAATTTGTTTTTCTTTGGAGAAAGAAGCTTTATGGGTAGTGTCATTGTTCAGACATTATTCATTTGATAGCGTCTCTTTGAATAAATTTTTCTTTTTCTTTTAATTAAAAAAATTTCTTTGAAGAACAATATAGGCTACAGAATTTTATCCTGTATAAAATGATGGTGGTCAGGCTTTCGAATCATAAGTTTTTTACTTTGTTTAAATGTCTCTGAAAAGCTATAGAAATTTACATTGCATTACTTTTTGTGGTAATTTTTATTTTTTTGGTGAGTTGTATATCAGCAACTATACAGTAGATGGCAGTAGGTTGTAACTAAATGATTAAATTTCCTTTGAAAAAATGTGGTTATGAGTTAACATTTCATGTTTTTTGTGTACTAACTTCTAAGCTATAACAGAATTATGAAATATGAAGTTTTTAAAGTCATCTCTATCAGGTTCTAATTCCAAAAAGTACTTTCTGTTTTTCTCACATATACCTTGGTCTCAACCTAATATTAAGTCTTCCTTTCTCATTTATTTTTTGTTATACCTGTCAATATTGGTCTAGCCATTCATAGAACCCAGGATTCCATGTTCTGTCTCCACCAATTTGTGCAAAACATAATCAGGACCAAGAATCCAGTTTCTTTTTTGTATTCATTGTCAGAATCCTTGTCTTCCTCCAAGGCTTAAAAAAGGTGCTTCCTCTGTGAAACCTCCCTGAGTTACCTCCAGGCATTAATTCTGTTCCCCCTTCATTTTTCTTATACAGCAGCCATTTGTTTAAATGGCACATTCCCCTAATAACACATGAATTCCCTGATGGCAGAGATTAATTGCTCATTTTTGATGCTATGTCCACAGTGCTATGTTAGTTTATATTGTAGCCTGTTCCCACCTGTTCTCTCTTTCTTTACTGCCCACTGACTTTCAATGTGAATTCTCATTTTGAGTTTCACAGTGTCTTTTAGTTTGACAAATCTCACAGTCAAATGATAATATTAAACAAATGATATCGCTAAAAATATGCTACTTTGCTTTTATAAATAAAGATGGACCTTGTTAAGCATTAAGGAAGATTTTTCAATCAATCAGCAAGTATTTCTTTTTTTGTGTGTGTATGTCTTTGTTTTCTTTTTTTAAAATTATAGCTTTTTATTTACAAGATACATGCATGGGTAATTTTTGAGCATTGACAACTGCCAAACTTTTGTTCCAATTTTTCCTCTCCTTCTCCCCACTCCTTCCAGATGGCAGGTTAACCAATACATGTTAAATATGTCAAAATATAAGTTAAATACAATATATGTGTACATGTCCATACAGTTATTTTCAGCAAGTATTTCTTAAGTACCTGCTATGTGCCAGATGTTTGGTGATTAGTAAAAAAACTTTGCAGTTTCCACAACAGCAATCCAATCCACTCTTTTCATGTATATTTCTAGGTCCAGCTTACTGTCTGTATTGTCTGTTTTATTATCTCAGTACATCCTATATATAACTTGTTGAATAGAGTTGTTTGAATGATGTCTTCCTTATTAATCTGTGAACTTCTTGACAGCAGGTATTGCCTTTGCCTTTCTTTGTATCTCCATTTCTTACCATGATGCTTGCACATAAGAGAAACTTGATAGATTTTTCATTTTCTTTTTTTTTCAAATAATAACAGCTTATATTTTTCAAAACACATGCAGAGATGATTTTCAGTATTTACCCTTGCAAAACCTTGTGTTCCGAATTTTTTCCCCTCCTTTCCCCTTCCCCCCCTCCCTTCTTTCCTAGACAGTAATATAAGCTAAACATATGCAATTCTTCTAAACATATTTCTACATTTATTATGCTGTACAAGAAAAATCAGATCAAAAAGAAAAATGAGAAAGAATAAAAAAAAAAAAACACAAGCAAGCAAACAACACAAAAGATGAAAACACTGTGTTGTTTCCACATTCAGTCCCCATAGTTCTTTTTTTGGACGCAGATGTCTATTGAAACTGACCAGAATCACCTCATTGTTGAAGAGTCAAGTCTATCAAAATTGATCATATAATCTTATCATTGTACACAGTGTTCTCCTGGTTCTACTCACTTCACTCAGCATTAGTTCATGTAAGTCTCTTCTTTTTGAAATCATCCTGCTGATCATTTCTTATAGAGCAATAATTTTCCATAACATTCATGTACCATCACTTATTCAGCCATTTCCTAACTGATGGGCATCCATTCAGTTTTAATCGATATTTCTTTACTGTCTGACTTTCCATTCCATCTGAGAAGTTCATATATAATTTGGTTTCAGAGTCTCACTTGGGACACTGAAAGATCAAGTGCTTGTCCAGGATTACATAGTTAGTCAGAACCAAGACTTGATTTTAGATTGGACTCCGAGACCACTTTTTTGTCTGCTCAGCTAAAAAGTACATTGAATATAGGAAATAACAATCTAGATTAATCTAGATTAAATTTCATTGCAGAAATTTACCTGAAACCCATCTGTGAGCAGGCTCTAAGATCTAGGGGAAGAGAGAGAGTCAGATAGCATCAGATGATTTACCAGTTTGGGAATAGTACAGTCTTTGAAAAGTATCATTTTGATCAAAAGCCCTCCCCAAAGAGATTAAACCTGGGACCAATCAAGAAAGAAATATAGTGCCTTTTTTTTTTTTAAACAAATAGAGACCATTTCAATCCATTCATCAAATAACAATCAAGTTTGTTTGAGCTCAAATAAAAACTTTTAGATCAATGACTTCTGTAATTCTGCAACTAAAAGGAATGATGATATTGGAGTAGAAGTGACAGGACTTGATAATGATTCAATTTGGAGGGAGAAAAAGGAATGAAAAATGACCTTGAAGTTTCAGTGGGGACCTTGGTAGTATTATTAACAGAAATTGTGTAATAAGGAGAAGAAGCAGCAATTTGTGGCAGGGGGAGTGATGAGAGGCAACATGACCTAGTAAATAGAGAGCTGATCTTGGAGTCAGGAAAACCTGAGTTCAAATTTGATACCTGATGCATATTGAATGTGTGACCCTGACCAAGGCACTTAGCCTCTCAGTTCCCTAGGCAATTCTATCAGACTGTAAGGTACAGATCCTATTTTCAGTAGTAGAGGCAATTTTCTTCACTGGATAATCTCTATATGAATGAAATAACAATCCAGTCCCTGTCCTACCCCACCCAAAAAAAGATAAAGAGTTGAAAGGAACCTTAAGTTCATCCTCCTTATTTTATAGAGCAGCAAATTGAGTTCCAGAGGGGTCAAATGATCTGCCTAGGCAACATAGCTCACTATTTGTGTCCTTGGGAGAAGTCATACCCACATTTTTTAGTTGTCAAGATCAGTGCTCTCCATTCTACTATCCTGTTCAGGTAGGGACACTTTGAATTTGAAGTGTGGATAGATATCCAGCTAGAAATGTCTAACAGGCAATTAAAAATATAAACCTTGAGCTCTGAACAAAGGTCAGTATTGGAGACAGGTATTTGGGAGTCATTCACAAAGAAATTATACTTGAAACTGTGAGTTAGAATGGAATCCGGGTTGAAAAATCCAGTGAAAAGTCAACAGTAATAGATATTGGAGAATGAATACATGTAAGTGTCAGGAGGAAGAAGAGAAACTAATAGAAAAGGGATGGGATAGAAGAGCATGAAATTATTTCACAGAAGCCAGTGGAGGAGAAATTGTCAAAAGAAAGAAAGAAATAGTCAAAATATCAAATAGTGAAGAGAATTATCCATATAATTTATCTGAATTTTGGTTTTCTTCTGGAACCAATTATGTATGTTACATTAAAGTAGACCAGTAGAAAGGCAGAGACCCAGCAGCATGGTCTTGATATGAAATTTCCTAAGTAAAACATATCTCCTGTCATTACACCCACTAAAATAGAGACAGGCAGAAACCAAGCTTCACACTTTGATACAATTTCACAGAATCCCAGAATCCAAAATTGGAGACTAACCATAGGAACAAGGTGAAACCAATGTTTTTAGACACAGTCTATTTGTTGATTAGTTTTTTGTTTTATTTCCTTTTCACAAAGGAAGGTTCTATTGATATGGGTATTAATTGGTCAGTGATATCACTGTTTTTAAAAAAGGAAAAATAACATAGACAAAATATTTTTTTAAAATATCTTTCCTCTTCCCTTCTCACTGCCCTTTTTTATTCTAAATAGTGAAGACTAAAATCTGAGACCTACCAAGGACATGATAAAGGATGCTGAGTGCAATCATCATGGATATTTTATATTTCTGTCAAGTAAACAAGCTTGACTTCTTTTAAGATCCAGGACCCAGTCCTTCTAAAGCAAAGAATCAAATGTTCAGGTTTCTGGTCATCAATATCTCCTGGTTAGTTTTTTTTTTTTAATTATGTTTTTGGCTGGTTTTTCTATTTTAATTTTTCTTTTCAAGGGTGCTCATGTCAGACTTCTTGAGTTTCAAATGAGAAAAGTCTATTTAAGCTTAAAGCCATTTAAGTAATGGAATGTCCTTTAGAATACACACAAGTATGTATGCATGTATGTATGTATATGTCTTTGCACTCAAGGGGTGAATTGTCATAGGATCAAGTAAGATCGGGAAGTTATTTATTTTTTTTTAAATAACTTTTTATTGATAGAACCCATGCCAGGGTAATTTTTAACAGCATTATCCCTTGCATTCACTTCTGTTCCGATTTTTCCCCTCCCTCCCACCACCCCCTCCCCCAGATGGCAAGCAGTCCTTTACATGTTGAGTAGGTTACAGTATATCCTAGATACAATATATGAGTGCAAAACTGAACAGTTTTCTTGTTGCACAAGGAAAATTGAATTCAGAAGGTATAAATAACTCGGAAAGAAAAACAAAAATGCAAGCAGTTTATATTCCTTTCCCAGTGTTCTTTCTTTGGGTGTAGCTGCTTCTGTCCATCTTTGATCAATTAAAACTCTCTTTATCGAAGAGATCCACGTCCATAAGAATACATCCTCAAACAGTATTGTTGTTGAGGTATATAATGATCTCCTGGTTCTGCTCGTTTCATTTAGCATCAGTTCATGTAAGTTTCGCCAGTCCTCTCTGTATTCATCCTGCTGGTCATTCCTTACAGAACAATAATATTCCATAACGTTCATATACCACAATTTACTCAACCATTCTCCAATTGATTGGCATCCATTCATTTTCCAACTTCTGGCCACTACAAACAGGGCTGTCACAAACATTTTGGCACATACAGGTCCCTTTCCCTTCTTTAGTATCTCTTTGGGGTATAAGCCCAGTAGAAACACTGCTGGACCAAAGGGTATGCACAGTTTGATAACTTTTTGAGCATAGTTCCAAATTGCTCTCCAGAATGGCTGGATGTGTCCACAATTCCACCAACAATGTATCAGTGTCCCTGTTTTCCCACATCCCCTCCAACATTCCACATTATCTTTCCCTGTCACTCTAGCCAATCTGACAGGTGTGTAGTGGTATCTCAGAGTTGCCTTAATTTGCATTTCTCTGATTAATAATGATTTGGAGCATATTTTTATATGTCTATAAATAGTTTCAATTTCTTCATCTGAGAATTGTCTGTTCATATCCTTTGATTTATCAATTGGAGAATGGTTTGATTTCTTATAAATTAGAGTCAATTCTCTATATATTTTGGAAATTAGGCCTTTATCAGAACCTTTGATTGTAAAAATGTTTTCCCAGTTTATTGTGGGAAGTTAATTTTTCCCAAAAAAGTATTGAAACTGTTTTTGAAGTTTTGTTAACTCAGAGGATAAGTGCATTGGACATTATTCTGATGCTCTGAATACAAAGGCAGATAGGAAATAATTAACAGAAGAAAGGTTCTAAAATTAAGAGGGATTGAGAAAGGCTTTCTGTAAAAGATGAGATTTTGGTTGGGATTTAGAAAAGGAATTCAGAGAAGTCACTAGGCAGAGCAGAAGAAGGAAAATGTTCCAGGTATGGGGGACAGACAAAGAAAATACTCAGAAGTAAAGGATAGAGTGCCCTGTTTGTGGGATGGCTAGGGGAAGAGGGTAACTGGATCAAACAGTACATTTTTTTTCTAAACATACCTCAACAGTTACCATGCTGCACAAGAAAAATCAGATCAAAAGGGGAAAAAATGAGAAAGAAAAAAAAAAACAATCAACTAAACAACAACAACAAAAAGGTGAAAATACTATGTTGTGATCTATATTCAGTCTCCGCAGTTCTCTTTCTGGATGCAGATGATTCTCTCCATCACAAATCTATTGGAATTGCCTTGAATCACCTCATTGTTGAAAAGAATCAAGGCCACCACATAATCTTATTGTCTACAATGTTCTCTTGTTTCTACTCACTTCACTTAGTTATCAGTTTAAATAAGTCTCCCCAAGCCTTTCTGAAATCATCCTGCTGATTGTTTATTATAGAGCAATAATATTACATTTTTATATTCACATGCCATAACTTATTCAGCTATTCCCCAATTGATGGGCATCCACTGTTTCCACTACAAAAAGGGCTGTTACAAACATTTTTGCACCTGTAGGTCCTTTTCCCTTTTTTATCATCCAGTGTACATTTTTGATGCTAGACATGTTAGAAAATGTTTGGGCAGTCTACTGGAAGCATTTTCCTTTCTTGAGAGAACTTCACTCTGAGCACCTATAGACTTCCATAAGTCTCCTGAATAACACTGGAAGTACATACAGTTAAGTGACTGCCCCAAAGTGGATGGACTCCACTTTTGAATATGTTTTATGCTTAGAAAAAAATTTGTCTGCCCTCACTCTACATTTGCTTACTTTGAAGGTAAAACTATTCAAAATATTATTTAGTAGCAGTATTCTTCTCTTAGTTATAATTAGTGTAATTTTTCAGTAAATTCCTTCATTCATTTCAGGAACTCTCTGTCTCATATAGTTGCATTTACATTAATTCTGTATGCACAGTAGTTACTAAGTTCTTGTTATAAGCAATGGTTAGGTGATGCAGTGAACAGAGTGTTGATCCTGGGATCAAGAAGATCTAAGTTTATTGTGCTCTCAGATACAAGGGACTCTAGGTAAGACACTTAACCTTTATCTATAAAATAAATGCAGAAGGAAGTGGCAAACCATTCTAGTATCTTGCCAAGAAAACCCCAATTGGGGGTTACGAAGAGTTGGACACAACTGAACAGCAATAGCAAGATGATTTGGGGAAAAGATAACCATTAGGAGGAATCAGGGAAAATCTCCATGTAGCCCATGATTCTTCAACTGAGCCCTGAAAAAAAAAAAAAAAACAAACTAAAAATGACAATAAAAACTTGTGAATGTTTTTATTTGTTAGAATAATTGTTACCACTGTTGGTGTTGGGCAAAGTTTGGGATAAAGTGTGATAGATAGGGTTTTGCCTGGATTCTAAGTGTGAAGGAAGCAGTATCTGACTCTAGAACAGGATCTGAACCATTCACCTACAGTGAATTCTAGTCTCTTCTTTCAGGGCACCAGTAATGTCCTCCCTGATTTGGGCAGGATAGATCAGGTCCATTGTCCCATAGGAAAGGGAATTTATACATCAAAACAGAGAAAAGGGAAGCTGAAAAGAGATGAATGAATATCCATTCATGAATACAGCGCCTGACTTCAATTTTTTTTTTTTTACAGATTGCCTTGTCTATCCTTATCTTACCTACTTAAGAGGTATGAATTTTTTAAAAAAAAATTATTAATAGTATTTTATTTTTCCACATACATGCAAGGATAGTTTTCAACATTCACCTTTGCAAAACGTTATGTTCCAAATTTTTCTTTCTCTTCTCCCATAATCCTTTCCCCAGACCTTAAGTAATCCAATATAGGTTAAACATGTGCAGTTTTTATAAACATATTTCCATATTCAACATGTTGCACAGAAAGATCAGACCAAAAAGGAAGACAAACATGAGAAAGAAAAAAAAAACCACACAAACAAGCAAACAGCAACAACAAAAGTGAAAATGTATGTTTTGATCCACATTCATTCTCCATAGTTCTCTCTAGATATGGATGGCTCTTTTCATCACAGGTCTATTGGAAATGCTTTGAATCACCACATTGCTGACAAGTACAGCACAGTTGATCATCACAATGTTCTTTTGTTAGCTCACTTCATTTAGCATCAGTTCATACAAGTCTCTCCAAGAGTTATGAATTGTAAAAGGCTCTAGCTTCGTTTATCTACTTCAATCAATAAATCATTGAATTAGCAACCACTTAGTACTTGCTATGATATGGCCAACAAGGGTACCATATGCCTCAATATAAAACTACATTCCCCCTAAGATCTTTAGAATAGTTTGTGGTTTGGTTATAGCTATATAATCTGTCTATCTGGAACAATTACCTTCCTTTACCTAGACTAGACAAAGGGTTTCTGTGTTTGACAGTGAAGTTAGTGAATTTGTCCATAGAACAAACTGATAGTTCCAATCAGTGATTACATTGTCAAGGAAACTCACTTCTAGCACAGCAGATTAGCGCCTTATCTCCTCAGAGAGCCGTTGGGTCAGTAAGAGGTTAAATGACTTTCTCAGTGTCAAACATTTTGTGTTAGAAGTGAGGCTCAATCCCATTTCATCCTGAATCTGAGCCAGCCATCACTCTATCCATAGACTCATAATGCCTCTCCATTACTAACTCTGTAGTCTTTTCATCTATACGTAAACCTGACTAGTATATGCATTTATTTTATTATAGCTTTTTATTTACAAGATATATACATAGGTAATTTTTCAGCATTGACAATTGCAAAAGCTTTTGTTCCAACTTTTTCCCTCCTTCCTCCCAGATGGCAGGTTAACCAATACATGTTAAATATGTTAAAGTATAAGTTAAAAACAGTATATGTATACATGTCCATACAATTATTTTGCTTTACAAAAAGAATTGGACTTCGAAATAGTGTACAATTATATATGCATTTATTTAAAAAAAATATTTTTATTTCATTAAATATTTCCCAGTTATATATAAAAAAATTAACAATTAAAAAAAAAAATTGTTGAGTTCCAAATTCTTTCCTTCCCTGCTACCATTTATCTCCTTTTGAGAGGACAAGCAATTTGATATTGATTATACATGTGAAGTCATGCAAAATATATTTCTGTATTAGTCATGTTAGCATCTGTATTCATGCTAGATCTCGCCTGAGAAAGCATCATGCAGAAGAATATTAGATTTGGAAGCAATAAGCCTAAGTTCTAGTTGAAATTTTTTTACTTTTGTACAATATTGAGAAGGTCCCTTAGCTGCTCTGAGATTTCCTTTCTTCTTATCTGTATAGTGAACTCAGAAAGTCCTGCTGAACTCAGAAAGTTGCTATAAGAATCAAGGAAAAGAGTGTATGTACATCAGATGATTTGTAACTATACTGTACTATATAAATATAGATTGTTAATATTATCTGTCTGTCTCTCTATCATCTATCTATCTATCTATCTCATCTTTGAAGGTATTAAACTCAGAATGGAATCCCCCAGGATTTATTGGATTTCCACTGTTAACAATCATCTATTAAACCCCAGAAGTCAGCTGGGAATCTACAATCCTTGTATATTCTAGGAGATTTTCTCCAGGAAGAAAACAAGCATTTATTAAGTGCCTACTATGTATCAGACACTGTGCTAATAAATAACACTTTAAAATATTATGTAACTTGGTACTTATAACAGTTCTGGGAAACTGAGTCAAAAATATGGTGCCAAATACTTTACAAATATTATATCTTTGGTTTTCATAACAAAGTTGGGAGGTAAGTATTATTAACCCCATTTTACAAATAAGGAAACTGAGATATATAGAAGTTAAGTGAATTGTCTAGGGTAACATAGCTGGTAAATGACTGAGATAGGATTTGAATGCAATAACCTTTCTGACTCTGGGTTTAGACTCTGACACTCTATGTGATGCTTCATTTCCAGTGTTCACCCCTTCTATGTTAATTTAAGAGTCCATATCATTGCTTAGACCCAGGAGTTAGCATTCACTCCTCCACAATCTCAGCTTGTATTCTAGTCTCAGTAACAGCTCAGAAGTGCCATGCAATTTTACTTATTAGCTTAATAGACCAGATGGCTTCTTTTAAGGACAGTCATGAAACAACGTGGTGACACATTGACGAGTTTGGATGGTGGCTCTAATTCCAGTAGAAATAGTACCATAATTTTTCTAGCTAATTAATAAAACATCCATTATTAGTCTTTAATGTCTAGCTTTGTTTGTTTCAAACACAGTAATTTCCAGTTGCATTTAGTATTACCAAAATGAAAAACTGCCTTGCCTTGCAGCATATTTGACTAAAATCAAATTCCAATTATGGCTCATAATCCCAAATGCACAAAATGGAGTCTGGGTTGTTTCCCAGTGGAAACACAACTTGTGATAAAATGGTATCTCCAGGGAGGGAAAATCACTGAAATGTAGGATTTAAAGACTGAATCAGAGAGTTGACATGTGAATGTTCAATGTGATGGACACGTGACAACTTATGGCAATCTTATAGTTAGTTATTTGTCATACTTTGAGAAGTAATTGTAGGGATGATAACTATCTTTGAGTCTAGACAACCTCAGTTTGAAATTTCCTTCAGACATTTAACAGTGTGACATTACCAAATCACCTATTTGTCCAAGTTTATTTCTCTATCTGTATAATGGGGAACTTATGTAATGTATACAGCATACCTTGCAGGAGTATTACAAAATAATTAAATAATACTTATAAAGCGTGTTTAAACCTTCATCTACTATATAAATATCAGCTTTATTTCATATTGTTATCATTATCATCACCGTCATCAACCCTTAATAATATATTCTAGAATTTTAAAGATCAAACTTGTTGACCTTTAACTTGTAGGTTCTGCTTGCTTCCTTAAAAAAAAAAAAAAAAGAAAAGAAAAAAGAAAAAAACCAAGACATTTATCCAGCCCTTGTCTTGTAAAAGCTGCCGCATAATTGATAATCTTTTGAAGGATCATGGTCAATGACTCCTTGATCTCTTCTGCTGAGATGTAGTTTACCTGGGCTTGGTAAATTGAACTCTTTTGGGAAAACCAGATGCTCTTTTACTAAAAATCTAGCCTCTGGCACAGTTAAATGACCCTGGGGAGGTCACTTAATCCCTCTCAGTTTCAGTTTCCTCAACTATTAAGTGGAGTTAATAATAGCACTTACCTCAGTATTTTTATAAGGATCAATTGAGATCATATTTATAAAGGTCAATACAATACCTGGCACATAATAGACACTTTTCTCCCTTCCTCCTTTTCTTCTTCCTTCCCTCCCTTTTTTTCTTTTTTTTCTTCCTTCCTTTGTGGAATCCTTATATTGTTTCCCTTAGAAATGACATAACTTTCTTCTGTGTGTGTTTGTGTGTAATACATTAGATATTACATACATGCAATAGATAAATATACATATTTATGTCTATATATTTCATATAATGTACACACAATATAATTTATATAATACACATAAAATTTTATATAAACTTATTTCTACATTGTATGTAATTTTAATATAAATTTATACATTATTATACACATGCATACATATGTATGTGTGTCTGTGTATGTGTGTGTGTATATATGTATATGTATATATATATATATATGAAATACATAATATAAAGAGAGAAATGAGAGAGACAGAAAGGGTGAGGGAGAGAGAAAGTAGCATTATTCACTAGGAAGACAAAATTGTGAGGAAATCCAAAGTTTCAGAAAAATGAAAAACTTTGAAGACAGAAATTCCCTCAAAATGTATGTGTATGTGTATGTAGCAGTCTCTTTGTCTAATTCCCATTGCCCCCATCTTCCTAATCAAAATTTTTTTCTCATTGTGTCTCTGGAATCTCATTCTTCTCACCTACCCCATTCCTCTAGGGCCCTTAATTTCATCGTTTGAGTTTTTCTTAAAAAATAATCCTCCAAACTCCTTTTTCTTTAATTACTCCTTTTTTGGGGTCTATCTCTTCCTTTTGAATAAACCTCTATTCCTTCAGAGTCATATTCCAGGCACGGTTGCCTTTCACCAAACCTTAGTGATACCTTTAAGGTCAAATATACCGCCTTACATTAGAGTTTTAGATTTTCTGTATTTCACCTTGTTTGTTACCATACTTGGTACATTTGTATGTAGACATTTGAGGGCACTTATTGCTTTCTTTTTTCTTGGATTTTTATCTCCTGTGAATTTCTGAGCACTTTTGTTACCATTCTTCTTTATCTGATATTGTGTTTTCAGATTAATTCAGCATTCTCAATTCTCCAGGATTTATTGGATGTGTACAAAGATGAAAAAGTAGATCTTCATCTTAAGGAGCTTCTGATCTATTCAGAGTTATTTTTTTGAATGACTAAATGAATTTCTCCTAGAACTGAAAATTAGTGCCTTGAAACTGGGAACATCTTAGGCAAATGGGAGGCAGAACTTATTAGATATCCATTTTTCATAACTAAACAGAGCTATAGTCCTAAAGGATTGGTTACCTTTTACCTTACGGAGGAAGCAGCCTAATAATGAAGATGACATCATATATTTGTGATAGTGTCTGTCTCTGAGAACTTCTAAGTTCATAAAGTTTCTTTATTTAAGTCTAATTAATCTACATATCTCTCCATTTGAGATCAGCAAGGGCCAAGGATTATTATTTCATTTTTTGCAGATGAGGGCACTGGCATACACAAAATTTTTCTTTATGATAACATTAGGAAATAGAAAAGTTGATTTCATTTTCAGTTGCATCATGCTTTCTTAATTTTCATAAAAGTAAGAGAGAATTCTATATATAATTGGCTGTTGTTCACCATATGAATTTTGGTTTGATGGAACATTGAAGAAATGACTTGAGGTGGATACAGGATCTGTAATTTCATTAGTACAAGGATTCCCAAATGAGGGAATCCCCTTTAGTAGTGCAGGCTGAAATTCATAATCTGAGAAAATTGACTAACTATATTATTTGCGCAGAGTCATAAAACTGGAATATGTGAGAGACAGGTATTGAACCTGGCTTCAAAATCAGCTATATTCACTAAGCCATATTGTCTCCCTGAAGAAGTAAGTGGCTTGCCTCAGACAAGTCTGTTTTAAATGAATTTTCTAAATGTCAAACTGTTAGCTCTAAGAGCCACCAAAAAATATTTACTTGAGATTAATAGATAAGGTGAGTTGTCTGGGAAATTTTTAATAGTAGATAAATGTGAAAAATTTTAATTTAGCCCTACTTATAGACTTCCCATAAAAAGCAAGTTACATTTTGCCTTTGAAGAAAAAGAAAAACTAAATTAAAACAAAAAGAAAAACAAAGCTTTTTTAGTCATTTTTTTCCTTAAAGGAGTGCGCTTTTTAAAAAATATGTGCTTTTTTAAAAACACCATCATCTATCCCTTTGAAGTTCTCAAAATATAGCAATTATATTTTGCTGGGATATATTTTTCAATGAATAAATCATGTATTTTGATGAATGAAATACTTTTATTTTTC
Organism: Antechinus flavipes; assembly: GCF_016432865.1. Lineage (NCBI taxonomy): Eukaryota > Metazoa > Chordata > Mammalia > Dasyuromorphia > Dasyuridae > Antechinus > Antechinus flavipes. The sequence goes on from NC_067402.1 coordinate 207,666,002, forward strand.
AGTTAACAAAATTTATCTCCTTCCACAAGCCTTTGGGAAAAAAAAAACAAATATTCTAACAAATATGATATATAAAATATTTAGTTATGGGTGAATAACTTGCAAGTATTTAAGAAGAAAGTGTTGATGAAACTTCAGCAAAGTTCACTCTCAGAAATTCAGAAGTGTCTCTCCCGTTAGAATGTGTCAATAATTGTTGATTTGGGGATTAATTATATATGCACTTTACCCTTCAGCCTGTGATTTATAAATGTATAAATGAGAAAAAAAAACACTTCATAATTTCATAGCATTACACGAGGTGTTGGTGCTGCTGAAAGGGAAAACTTAGATTAGTTGGATTTGAGATGACATTTATAAAGACATAAACCTCTAGTGTAGCTGCAGCTTTAATTATTACTTAAGAGCAGACTCATTAAAATTCCTTAGTAAGATACTTGAACTCCTGATTATGTGAAAGAAGAAAAAGATAAATTTCAGTAATGATATTCAGTCAAACCCTCTGCAATCTCAGCTCTCCTATTACTCATTCTGGGTGGGGCTCTTGAGTTTAGTCTCTGACACCAAATGCTAAAATGCTGACCACTTTCCTGACGATAGATCTCGATGGAGAGTAGACAAAAATACTTTGTCCATTCAGAATATTTTGTTGGTATTTGCAAAAGGTTTTAACTTTTTAAAAGTTTATTAGTTTCACTGAACTCTTGATCGTTATAATTAATTTCTTTCATTGTGTATTAATTATAATAATTTTCTGTGTTTTGGGGAGAAAATAAAATGGCAGTAGTCAAACCATTGAGCCCCATAGGGAAGTCATGCCATCTTTGTTTGCTTGACATTTTCCCCATTCATTAAAGATTTTTTTTTTTTGAAATCTGCTAGTTGATTAATCACTGAGAGAGTTAAATATGACTCTACTTTTTTTTCTGAGCCCTACAATAAGTGCAATAAGTTCATGCAGTCTTCCTTATATTCCCAAGATATATATGCTGATGGCACAGATAATTGGAAATATTTAAAAGTAAAACTGTCTTATTTGTAATAGTTTAAGGTTTTGAATCATATATAGAATAATTGAAACATATAGCGAATGTTTTGAGGAAAACATTGAAGTTGATTGAGATTTTCTGTTAATAACATAAAAAGAAAATGGTACAGAAGTATAAAAAAAGTTGATGACAATGATCAGTTACATTAAGAACAATGTTCCTTTGAAATATAGTTGATACATTAAAATATCTGATTTTTAAAACTGAGAAATGTATATTCAAAATTTCTATTCAGTAAACTTTATCAATAAATATTATATATACATTTACATCATATGTGTATATAATATATATATATTTTATGTGTGTATGTCTTTATCTATAATCTATTTAGTAACTTAATTTTAAACCAAGATGAATAGTTGCTTTAAACCTTTGTCCGTTGTTATATATGTATATATATATAATGCCTTTTATGTGTCTTGGTGGTCAATTAATTTCCTTTAGGTTATATTTTCTTAACCGTAAAATGAAAGGTTTGTACTAAATGGTCTTAAATATCCCATTCAACTCTAGAGCTTGGTGATCTCTGTCATTTTTTCTTCCTCATTCTCCCACCATCTATATCCATCTACTATCTATTCATTCATATATATGTAATATGTGACAATCTATATTCATTTTTTGGAGATGATTTTTTGAATGACTCATTCTCAAGCCAAGTTGAATATTTCTTATTGTGTATAATAATGTCCATTTTTCCTTTTGTCCTTCAGGGAACTCTGTTTTGGAGTCCATTGACCAAGAATCCTTAGTAAATACTGGCTTAAAGCGATCATATGGTACTGATATCTCAAAGAGCCATATAATTTACTTTTTAAAAAAATACTCTGCAACAACTAATAAGAGATGTCTGCTATTCATTAAATGGCAAAGTGTCCCAGGATGAGAAAATGAATTTGTATTTCCATAGGACAACACATTTAAAGGTCTTTCTTCAGTTTTTATCAGCTGAAGCTATAATTTATATATAATTTAATTAGCAGCAGATTGTAACAGGAATTTATTTGAAATGTTTATCACTTCTCTAAATTGATTCTTACCCATTTTTGTGACCAAGGAATGAAAGGGCTTCACTATTTTATATCTATGAAGATGAAATGGGACAAATCCTAGTGATCAAAATGGAATGTGGTTCTTAAGAAGCAGAAGAATATTGTTTTTTCTTTATTATTGTCTGTAAATGTAAAAAATATAAACTTTTTTTTTTCCTGAGGCAATTGGGGTTAAGTGACTTGCCCAGGGTCATGTAGCCTGTAAGTGTTAAGTATATGAGGTCAGATTCGAACTCAGGTCCTCCTAACTTCAGGGCGGGTGCTCTTTCCACTGCCCCCTCATGTTCTTTTTACCACACTATTCTGCCTTTTAAAAATAGCCCAGATGATATAATCTTAGAATATGGCAGTGAAATATGGATAATGAATATTTGGTTAGCATTTTATATTTGCAATGAGCTATCTAAATGCCAAATATAATAAAACCCTAAAATCTGTCTTTTGGCTGCTAAGCTCTTGGCTGGCCAGCTGTTGTGAGAACATTTCCTGCCTATAATGTCATCTTTCATAACAGAAAGAGGGGGATGTTTGTCAGTGCTTTTGCATTGGTGCTGTATGCTGTTCCCATTTCCAGATGTCTTATGGAAGAAGGTCTCCTGTAGAACTGCCATTTTTCTTCTTTTTTAAATGGTATTTTATTTTTTGAAACACATGCAAAGATAGTTTTCAACATTTACTTTGCAAAACTTTGTATTTAATTTTTTTCTCCCTCCTTCCTTCCTTCCCCAAACAGCAAGCACTCTGATATGTTAAATGTGTGCAATTTTTCTAAAGATATTTCCATATTTGTCATGCTAAGCAAAAAAAAAAAAAAATCAGATCAAAAGGGAAAAATCCCACAAAAAAGGAAAAAAAAAATCGATTAAGAAAACAATAACAAAAGATGAAAATAATATGCTTTGATCCACATTCAGTCTTCATAGTGTTTTCTCTGGCTGTGGATGGCACTTTCCATTTGCTTGAATCATCTCATCTTGAAAAGAGTCAAATCCATCACAGTTAATTATCATATAGTCTTGTTGCTGTGTACAGTATTCTCTTGGTTCTGCTCACTTCATTTAGCATCAGTTCATGTAAGTCTTTCCAGGATTTTTGCTCATCATTTTTTATAGAATAATAATATTCCATTACATTCTTATACCATAATTTATTCAGCCATTCCCCAACTGAGGAATTTTTAAGTATTGAAAGTTTGAGAGAGACTAAACTGTTCTTTCTATCTCTTTCTTTGACATCATTTCCTTTACTAATTCACATTTTGCAATTTTTTTTCATCACAAGATGCCAACTTAAATAGTACAAAGGACTGAGCAAGCACAAAGGGTTTCATCCTCTCACTGCCCCTAGCATATATATGGCATCTAAGGTAAAGTAAACAAAGTGCAGACTTTCAGTGATAAAGCAATTTTCTTACCTAATGAAATCACAGACCCAGTCTCTAGCCCTCTACCTTCCCCATTTAAAAAGTGGTTCTGAGAACTCCTACATTGCAATGTAGGACTTTGACCATCTCTCAGAAAATATAATGTCATCAAAAAGATAGCTTTTTAAAAGGATATGGTGTATGAGTTTCTATTCTCAGAAACTTTATTCAATAATATTTGCAAACTTGATTCCACCATCCCCCATTGGATAAAAGTTGTGTTAGACAATTATTGATCTCTAGAAATGTATAATTGAGGACCAGACAGAATAAGTGACATATCTATGGTGAGTATGGTCAGCCATATTGGGCTAGGTTCAAATAATGCAATAAAGTTTTCTAACAGGAAAAGAATTGAATAGAAAGGGACCTGAGCTAACTGCAGAATTAAGTCACAAGATGGAGTCAGTGTGGTTCCCTCAATTCCCATAATTCTTGGAGCGACTATTGATGAGGAAGAAAATGTATTACTAAGTTACTGGGGAGGGAGTAAAAACAATTTTGATTTTAGAGGTCTGAATCAAATTTTTCTGATTGTCTGTTTAGACAATTTGTATAAACTATTTGCAAAGTTGAAATAATGCTTGTTGAAAGGAAGTATATTATCCTTTAAGATAATGAAATGAAGCCACTAGTGAATTATCAGGCCCACTTAACAAAGAAATCACTTAATAAAATATTTTCTTTAGAAGATCACCTTAGATTCTAGCAGTGGCTCTATAATTTCTGAAATTGAGAATGACACATGACCTAGAGCTGGAAGTGATCTCAGAAACTTCCCTGAAAACTAACCACCCACATAAACACAAAGAGGAAAGATAATAGAATTTGTTTAGGCCACTGTCTCATAACAGCCTCGGCAGTTGTAGCTAGTAAATATTACATGATCCTTCAGTTATTTTTCAATAGTTACTTTTTGAATATCTGTTGGTGAATGCTTAGTATTGTGCTAGGAATATGAATTGGAAAAAAGAAAAAGCTTTTTCCCTCAAGGAATTTACAACCTCATTAAGATTCAAGACTAATAGAAGTCAAACAAGCACTTATTAAGCACCTACTATATAATAGAGACTGTTGTAGGTGTTTAAGCAGCAAAACCAGATATTAAATTGTCCTTGTTCTCAAAGTGCTTTCATTCTATTGGGGGCTGAAAGGGAGAACACTATGTATATCTATCTATTTGTCTATAAACATGTTTATATATGTGTGTGCATGGGGGCAAGGACTGTTTCGTTAATTCCTATATACTCCCCCCCCCACACACACACACACAAGTCTAGAGAGGAAGGTAGGAAAACCAGGCACAAAGAGATGAGAGGCATGAGTATTAATAGCCAGTGATCTAGGTTCCCCCCTTTTTCTTTCATCATCATTTCAAAACCTCAGTCTTTCAAGGATGAGCTAATTTTCTCCTTTATCTGATTCCACCCAATCTTACAGAGAATCTCTAGTCTAAAGTGAATTCTACTCAATGAAGCTTGAATGGAGATAGATCCTTTTGTCTAGATTTCTCAAGGCTGGGGGTGGTCTGGATATAGAAATAGTCTCTCTGTCCAAAAATAATATGATGTCACTCCCAATCTCTCATTGAAGTGAGCTCACTTCTCTTTGTAAAATCTCTCTCATTAATTGTTAACCCATGAAAGTTGAGTTGATTGCCATCTGCTAGAACACCTCAAGAAGTCTCCTTGCTTTCTCTTTGACTGTGAGAGAATAAGAAACCCTTTTTGTCCATCACTTGTTGACTAGGATTCATAAAATTGATTATAACTTACCCAACACTTTGTCTCCTAAAATTATTTTCTATATCATTGAGAAGAGGCTATTGCATTTGTCAATTAAAAAAATCATTGAAGTCCCAGTCTGAGGAAACCCTGGGTAACAAAGAAAAACTGAATCACCAACTATAGAGCCCTTGCCCAGGACACCAAGATTTGTCAGTTCTCTGTGTCTAGATTCACCAAGAGAGGAGAAAAGCAAGTATAGGAATCCAGGAAATGGAATTCAGTACTAAACAGTGCTTGACTACTTCACTCCAGGACTAAAAAGTCCTGGCACATAGTTTCATAAAACCATTACTACCTTTCCCTAAATCCTAATGTTTATTTCTTTCTTTCCCCCTTCCCACCTTATTTATTAATACAAATGACAAAAGTAGACTTTCTACAGTTTATAAGGAAAAAAATATATTCTCTGTATGAAAAGAGAATATATAAATTCAGAAACACATATGAGTAATATATGAGTACTGTAATTTTAAAAATATCAAGGGAAATTTTTTTTTTTTTTACCAGACAGTTCTATTTAGATACAGATACCTGGGCCCAGCTTGATTCACCATGATTTCTGTGGATCATAATAGCCAATAAGAAAACTAATATTTATTAAGGACTTGTTTTTATGTGTCAGGCATTGTTCTAAGCACTGGGATATATAGAAAGGCAAAAAACAGAAATGATCACTCGAGTCTTCATGGGACTCAGAGAAGAATTGGCTTATTCCACCTAATACATTCTGTCCATATCCAGTGATTTGGTGATGTGTTCATCAAGGCTCCCTGACTGTTGCTCATTATTTCATTTTCCTATTCCAGGCTCACTTCCAACCAAGAATTTTCTTCATGTTAAAATGTTTCACTTTCTTCTCTATGTAATTATTTAACTAACTTTTCCCCATAATTTAGGGACAAACAAGAAGGCATAAGACTGATATATGCCAGAGGGTTCCATCCTCTCAGCAATAATTTAAGGAATTTAGGGATTTTTAGGGGAAGCTGAGTGGCTTAATGGATAAAGCACTGGGAATGGAGTCAAGAAGACTCCTCTTCATGCTCAGTTCAAATTTTGCTTCAGACTCTTACTAGCTATATGATTCTGGGCTCGTGAGTGACTTTACCCTGTTTATTCTCATTTTCTCTTCTGCAAAATAAGGTGGAGAAAGAAATAGCAAACTACTCTAATATCTTTGCCAAGAAAATCCTAAAGGGGAATCACAAAGAGTTGGACACAACTGAAAATACTGACCATCAGCAATAACAGGGTATTCTAAGAGGCACAGTATATTTCAAGCATGAGATAGCCTATCTCATGGAATTGAGAGATGGTATTCTGAGTATGAAGAACAGCTGAGATGCTAGTTTGGCTGGTAGAAAGACTGAATGAAGAAGAGGCATAAGAGATATCAAGAAAGAAAAAATGGAAATCATATTGTGAAGGGATGAAGGTGTTTGATACTAGAATTTTGTTGTTATTCTAGATACACTGGGAAGTCACTGAAAATTTTTTGAGGTGAATGACATCATCAGATCTCTTTCCTAGGATTATTACTGTGACAGCTATATAGAGGATAAGTTGGAGAGTGGAGAAATTGGAAACAAGGAAACCAGTTAGATTATTCCAGCTGGTAGATAGAGGCAATGACTGAAGTGAAGTATGGAAGTGGTTATGTGGAGAATTGATTGAAGAGATGTTGGGAAGGTAGAATCAACCAATGTTGACAACTTTTATATATAATTTCATTCAGGTTTCCTAAATAGAAATCTGTCTTTTAAAGATCAAAGTTATGCAAATATAATAAGAACTGGAATTTTTGAAATGCTTTCCATGTATTATTTCATTTGAACCTCCTGATATTCCTAGAGGCAAGTGATTTTTCGAATTCATTTTACAGATAGGGAAATAGACTGAGAGGTTAAGTGACTTCCTTAGAATCACCTGCAAATAATTGTCTGCCGCAAGATTCAAACTTATCTTTCTAGCTTCAAATCCCACCCCAAATTCCCACTATACTGCATCACTGGCCTGAATTAGTATCATGATTTTTATCAATGATTCTGTGACAAAATAATGATTTACATACATGAGTCTGCTTTACTTTAGTGGATCATATTTTAATATGACTGAGCAGATGTCCCATAATAGTACACCGTATTTTAAAGTAAGCTTCATATAGTAGTTTGGCAGTGAGGTGGGGCAGGGAATAGAGCACTAGATCTGGAGTTAGGAAGACTCATCTTCTTGAGTTCAAATCTAGCCCCAGATACTTAGTTGTATGACCTTGGGTAAATAACTGTTTGCCTGAGTTTTCTCATCTGTAAAATTCTATGGATAAGGAAATAGAGAACTAGTCTGCCATCTTTGCCAAGAAAATTTCAAATGGGGTCATGAAGAGTCAATACCATTGAAATACCTGAATAACAACAATAACAAATTATATGTGTAGCTTACTTTTTGGGGGGAGTTAAAATGTGCAGTTCTTTTAAAGATTTCCATATTTGTCATGTTAGTACAAGAAAAATCTGACCCAAAGGTAAAAAAAAAAACAACAACAAAAAAAAAAAAAAAAACACGAGAAAGAAAAAAAACAAACAAAAAGGTGCAACTATGTTCCAATCCACATTCAATCTCTATTGTTCTCTCTCTGGATGTGGATGGCTCTTTCCATCACAAGTCTATTAGAAATGCCTTGAATCACTGCATTGCTGAGAAGAGCCAAGTCTATCACAGTTGATCATCTCATAATCTCACTGTTCTGTGTACAATGTTCTCTTGGTTCTACTTATTTCACTTAGCATCAGTTCATGTAAGTTTCTCCAGGCCTCTCTGCAATCATCCTGGTTATCATTTCTTATAGAACAATAATATTTCATTACATTCATATGCTACACCTTATTCAGCCATTCTCCAACAAATGGGCATTCACTCAATTTCCAGTTCCTTGCCATTACAAAAAAGGCTGCTATAAACATTTTTGCACATGTGGGTCCTTTTCCCTTTATTATAATCTCAGGCAGCTAGATAATGCAGTGGTTAGAGTACCAACCCTGAATTCAGAAGGACCTGAGTTCAAATGTGGCCTCAGACACTTGACACTTCCTATCTGTGTGACCCTGGGCAAGTCACTTAAACCCTATTGCCCCAGTTTAAAAAAAAAAAAAAAGCCTTTTTTAATGATCTCTTTGGCATATAGACTCAGTAGAGAATAGATCAAAGGATATGCACAGTTTTATAACCCTTTGGGCATAGTTCCAAATTGCTCTCCAGAATGATTGGATCAGTTCATAACTCCACCAACAATGTATTAGTGCCCCAGTTTTTCACCACCCCTCCAACATTTATCATTATCTTTTCTGTCATCTTAGCCAGCCTGAGAGGTGTGAAGTAATACCTCAGATTTGTCTTAATTTGCTTTTCTTTAATCAATAGTGATTTAGAACATTTTTTCATAAGACATAGTAGCTTACTTTAAAATAATGTCATCCATCCCCCTCACCTATCCACTATCCCCAAATATTGGTTTTAAAGACAAGGTGATTTATATCAGCAGAGAAGAAAGTTCAACATTCTAGCAGTGGGGATGTTGTATCAGTGGTGAAAAAGAAAAACAAAAACCTAAGTCTAAAACTGAATTTTTAACTTACCACTATCACTGTGCTTAGAATATTTTTAATTTAATGTGCTTAGAACTAAAAAAGTGTGAGACATACTTCTTCAACAGAAGGTTGGGGTGATATTAGCTAGTAATGTCTCCAGGAATTATCCAAGAATATGTTAGCCAACTTTGGAGGGTCTTGTGAAGCTCTTCATAGAAATGATCTATTTCTGTCTCTGCAGTGGGTGTTAGTGTATAAATTACAGTGATTTCATGGTGTCCTATTTGTTTGCCCTCATTATGAGTACCAGAAAGCAGAGGAACCCTGTGAAATGATGTTTCCATAGCAAAGTGGAAAGAAAGCATAATGTGGAATTGGGAGAACTAGGTTTAAATTCAGAAAAAAAATAAAAACAAACTTAGTAGCTTCATGACTGTGAATTTTGTAGTGGATGACATAATAGTTGTGGTGATTTCATAGTGCCCTATTTGTTTGACCTCATTTTAAGCACTACAAGGGAAGGAACCAAGTGTCCAATGAAGTATTGTAATGTTGGAGTGCCACTGAGTCTCAGTTTCTTTATCTGTTAATACCTTTTGCACCCTACCTAACTAGGCTGTTGTGAAGAATATATACCACAAATTCTATATCCATAGAAATGGGATCTCTGAGTCAAAGGGCAAAGACTTAGTATAAAGGCTCTTAACTTGGAGTTCACAAACACTTGGATGGGGGAAAAAAAAAAATCTATCTTCATTTTCACTAACCTCTAAATGATAATTAGCATTTCTTGCAATAATTTAAAAACATTATTCCGAAAAAGAGTCCTTATGCTTCATGAGGCTGCCAAAATGATCTGTGAAATTAAAAAAAGGTTAGGAACCCTTGCCTTAGTGACATATGGTTAAATATATTTGACTATGAAAGGAGGTTGGCTGATAGTACATTGAAAATGAGACAGAGCAAAGATCTGTATTCTAGGCTGATATCACAGGATGTTAGAAGAACCAGAAGAAAGCTTTCTTCACATTGCTAGGCACAAAAATATATTGATAAGAATCAATCGATATTTTTTAGATAACTGAAGGAAAAGCTCAATTTCAAATAGAAATTAAAGGGAAAATATAGGGTTTTTTTTTTCCTATCCAAATAAACCTAGGCACCAGGTTATGAGCCCTTATTCTAAGGCGTTTGCCACCTATACCTTTTAACCCAGATCTCACTTATATCACTTGAGACAAACAGACAATATGATTTCAATAGGAGATTGGTCAGTCATCTGTTAGTCCAGTAGAACCTCTTAATACATAGCAACATAGTCCAGAAAATTAAATTCTAATGTTGACCATGTCTTAAAATATCTCTATCTGCATTTTAAGTATATAATCTTCTTGTATCAACCTCATTCTTTTGAACCAGTAGTTTCTTATTACATTGATCAGAGTTCTGAAATCTTTCAAAGCTATTTTTCTCTAAAACCTTAACATTGTATAAATTATTCTGCTTGTTTCACTCTGTATCAGTTCAAAAAAGATCTTTCCATTTTCCTCTGAAGTTTTCTTTTTAGTGATTTCTAATGCCACAATAATATTCCATTACATTCATATACCACAATTTATTTAGCCATTCCCCAGTAGGAGAATACCTCTTTAGTTTCCAATTTTTGACTAACATAATAAAAAATAAAATAAAATCTTATGTCTTAACCCTCAGTCTGAAGTAAATTTAGTAGCTTTAAAATAAGAAGTAGATTTACAATGTGGAACAACATCTCATTAAGTGAAGTTAACATTTTATTCATCACATAAAATTACATCCATTAAACTGCCAGAGATGTTCTTTAAAGTATTATATTGATAACTTCTAAATGTAAAATTATTTCTGGAGGAAAGGAGTAACTATGTATGTAGGAACCACTGAACTTAAGTTGGAAGGAACCTTCAAAGTTGTCAAAGCCAATATCATACTTTGCAGATAAGAAAATTCCAGATGACAGAAGTTGTTATTTGTGCAAGTTCACAGAGGTAAGGGAATAAGCAACACAAAGAAAGAAACTAAAATATGACCATATCTTGTCATATGAGAAATTGACTGAATCAGAAATTTCTGTGGGACTATAGGATTTAGGATTAGAAGGGATCCTAAAGAGATCATTTCCTGCAGTCACCCTCATTTTATGAATGGGGAAAAGGAGGATCAAAATGACTTATTGAATGTATCAGTAGGTACAATCAGCTGAGTCAAGATTTGAATGTCTATTTTGTTTGTTTTGTTATTTAGTGTTGTAAACTAGATTAACTTTGCAATTTGAATTTCAATGTTACTGGGAAGAGGAATATTGGACAATCATAAAGGGGAAAAATTGAGGTTATATATCATTAATATTCCAGATCTTCTTCCCTTAGTCCAGCCAGGCTTCTCCTTCATAATGGAATATGTATGTGTATGTGTTTATGTGTGTGCATATGTGTGTATACACACATATATATATATACACATATACTCACATACATTCACAAACTCACACACTTATAAACACATACTATCTGTCTATCTGTCTAAAATTGCTTATCAGCTTAGGAAGGAGAGAGAAAAAGGGAGGAAAAAGTTGAGAATGCAAAATTTTATTTAAAAAAATAATGTTAAAAATGATTTTTTCTGACCCCAGCTTTTGGGATAAAGATTCACTATTTGACAAAAACTGCTGGGAAAATTGGAAACTAGTATGTAAGAAATTAGGGCTTGACCCACACCTAACACCACATACCAAGATAAGACCCAAATGGGTGCATAATTTAGACATAAAGAGTGATATTATAAGCAAATTAGAAGAACATAGGATAGTTTATCTCTCATATCTGTGGAGAAGGAAGGAATTTGTGGCCAAAGAATAACTGGAATACATCATTGAACACAAAATAGATCATTTTGATTATATTAAGTTAAAAAGTTTTTGTAAGGGGCAGTTAAGTACCACAGTGGATAGAGCACCAGCCCTGAAGTCAGGAGGACCTGAGTTCAAATGTGACCTCAGATACTTACTACTTCCTACCTGTGTGACCCTGGGCAAGTCACTTAACCCCAATTGTCTCAGCAAAAAAAAAAAAAAAAAAAAAAGTACAACCAAATCTAATGCAGACAAGATCAGAAGGGAAGCAATAAATTGGGAGACCATTTTTACATTCAAGGATTCCAATAAAGACTTCATTTCTAAAATATGTAGAGAATTGACTCAAGCCATTCCCTAATTGAAAAATGGTCAAAAGATATGAACAGACAATTTTCAGATGAAGAAATTGAAACTATTTCTAATCATATGAGAAGGTGCTCTAAATCACTCTTGATCAGAGAAATGCAAATTAAGACAACTCTGAGATACCACTAGACACCTGCCAGATTGGATAAAATGACAGGAAAAGATAATGCAGAATGTTGGAGGGGATGTGGGAAAACTGGGGCACTGATACATTGTTGGTGGAATTGTGAACGGATCCAACCATTCTGGAGAGCGATTTGGAACTATGCTCAAAAAGTTATCAAACTGTGCACACCCTTTGATCCAGCAGTGTTTCTACTGGGCTTATACCCCAAAGAGATACTAAAGAAGGGAAAGGGACCTGTATGTGCCAAAATGTTTGTGGCAGCCCTCTTTGTGATGGCCAGAAACTGGAAACTGAATGGATGGCCACTAATTGGAGAATGGCTGAATAAATTGTGGTATATGAATGTTATGGAATATTATTGTTCTGTAAGAAACGACCAGCAGGATGATTTCAGAAAGGCCTGGAGAGACTTACATGAACTGATGCCAAGTGAAATGAGCAGAACCAGAAGATCAGCATATATTATACGATGATCAATTCTAATGAATGTGATTCTTTCCAACAATGAGATGATTGATGCCAGTTCCAATGATCTTGTGATGAAGAGAGCCATCTACACCCAGAGGGAGGACTGTGGAAACTGAATGTGGATCATAACATAGTATTTTCACTCTTTTTGTTGTTGTTCATTTGCATTTTGTTTTCTTACTCATTTACTTTCTTTTCGTGTACAGCAAGAAAATTGTATAAATATGTTTATATATATGTTGGATTTAACTTGTATTTTATCATGTTTAATATATATTGGATTGCTTGTCATCTGGGGAGGGGGTGAGGGGAAGGAGGAGGAAATCTGAAACACAAGGCTATGCAAGGGTTAATGTTGTCAAATTATCCTTGCATATATTTTGACAATGAAAAGCTTTAAAATTTAAAAAATACAATAAAAAATAAAAAAATAAATAAAAATTGTCTTTCCTTATAATTGGAAAAAGAAAAAAGAAAAATTTAAAAAAAAAGAAATGGGATTATAGAAAATTCAAGTGTTCACCTTTTTTTCATTAATGACAAAAAGAAACTTCTTAATGTTTAGGTTATTATTTCCTCATAATAAGAATGATCCTCCTTGCAGGCTACTTCAAATAAAGTATTTTAAGGATTAATGAAACCCTTCTGGTTTACTTTGGTCAATCTTTAGAAGTCTTTTATTGTTTTGGGTTCAGTCAAGGAATGGAGATTATCCTCTAATTACACATTGAAGAGTCTTTCTAGCCTTGTGGGTTTGGGCTATTTGTAGGCTTAAGGGACAGAAGCTATAAGCATAAACTCTGTCCAAGAGTAGAAGATTAAGCCACTTTAAATACTTATATGTAAATTAAACGACTTTTTCTGGTCATGGATTAAGCGTATTACATGGATTTGAAGCTTCAAGGATCACATTTGCTTGCTATAAAACCTGCTGAATATACCCAGTGAATTTCTCATTGAATAGGGAGGCAGAAGCCATATATAAGGATTATGTTGACTGGTTACTTATCCGAGTTTTCTTTTCTCCCTAACCTCCCCCAGAGTATTCCCATTCTACCTGAGGGACTGTCAATTAGAAAGCCACCTACACTGTTTCATGGATTGACTGTGCAGTGAATAACTATTATTTTTGTACTTGGGAATCCAAACTTGTACTTTCTGGGGAGATTCTCAGGCTCCATTTCCTATAGCTTCTTGTATAGCATAGCTGCCAAATACCTGTAAAATGAAGTAAAATCTAGCCATGAAATAGATAAAGAATTTAATAAGCACCTACTGCATGCCAAGTATTGAGAATAAAAGTAAAAGTACACAAAGCAATCCGACAGTCTATTGGAGCTAGAAAATAGGAATATGGTGGATCAAGATTGTAAGAAGCACTTTATCAAGAACTCCACTGATTTGCTGATGAATCCAGAAAAGATTTTATTTTATCTTCTTGCAAGAATGGGTTTCCAAATAGTAAACACATCCTTGAAACCCCAAACCACAGTCTTTTATTCTCTATTCCAAAATCCAAGTCTCTCTCCTGTTTCCCCCATGGCCAAGTACCGCAGAGATTACCCCCTATCTGAAGTGCCTAATTCCGCTATGTGAACATAAATTCCCACCCCCATTACAACTACCATTATTGTTTACCTAATTTGCTCATAGTTCCCAGTGAGTGACTATATTGACAGTCCCTCTATAAATTTGACTTCCTTTGTTTCAGTTTCATTTCTCTAATATTTAACATAACTCTGTGGAAACTAAAACTTCATCTAACTCTCCCAAGATGGAATGGTATCAGACCATGGAATTGTCCAGATTGTTGCTGAATCAGGAGAGGCTTTTCTGGATCAGAAATTCTCATTGGATTATAGGATTCAGGGTTAGAAGAGGCCTTGGAGAAATCATCTATTACAACCCCACTCATTTTATGGATGGGGAAAGGGAGGAACAAAGTGGTTGCTGAATGTATCACAAAGTAATATCAACTGAGGCAGGATCTTTGCATAAAGATTCTGATTGTGGGTCCTCTTTGAGAATGAAGAACAACTATTAACCACAACAGCAAAAATAGGGGTCCTAAATAAGAAGTCACCAGCCAGAGAGTAGGACTTCAGGGTTCTCCATCAAGGGAAGGTTATTGGCAAAGTGGAGGAAGAGAAAAAAAGAAATTGGAGAGTGAGTCTAGAGGAGAAAGTGAATGAAAGAAAATGAATGAGATAGTACTTTTAAATTGCTTACTGCATGCTAAGCTTCGGGAATACAAATACAAAAATCAACTCCAGTCCATTTTCTAGGAGTTTTAAATTCTTAATGTGGGAGGAAATGAAGGGAATAAGCATTTATTAAGCACATATTATGTGTTAGATACTGGGTTAAGTGCTTGACAAATAATTCATTTGATCCTCACAACTTAGTGAAGTGGATACTGTCATCTCCATTTTATTATTTCTAGTCACTCTCCCTTCTCCCACCTCAACATAAGTTTTAAAGAGTCAGGGACTATTTTTTAGTTTTTGTCTTTTATTTTCAATACCTAGCTTAAGATCTTGCCCCAAAATTGAAATAAAAAAATTGAAATTGTTGAGAATAGAATTCTTATAGAAATTTTCACCCTGGAGAATTATTTCTGATGAGTGATCATTGCAGCTGACCTAACATTTATTTATTTAGCAGGATAGTTAGTGTTAAGTAACTTGCCCAAGATCACACAGCTAGTGAATGTTTGTTAAGTATCTGAGACCAGATTTAAACCAGGCCATCCTGATGCTATATTCATTATGCCATCTAGTTCCCCCAAATTTTACTTTATTTTTTCTTGTTGACCTAATATTTAGCAAGATAAGTGATTTGTTGATTTTGAAGGCTAGGTTAATAAAAATGTTTAAGTCTTCAGAAGCCAAGGGATGAGTCTTTCTGTTCATAGCTGGTCACTGCTTTTTAAAAAATTGTCCTTTATCACTACAGTTTGACAATTCAATTCAATAAACAGTTAATAAATACTTTTTATATTACAGTCCAGGGTATAAATTACAAATTTATACACAACATCCATCTTCCTCCCAAGGAATTTTTTTTTTACCTAAGAAAAGTTCATACCAATAAAGTAAAAGAAATTTTATCTACTAGAGAAAATTTTTTACTAGTAGCTACAATGTACATTTTTCATAGTAAGTATGGGGTAATCGTGTCTGTCATATTCAAATTCTATTAGAGTGCAGGAGATCAAGAATAAATAGTTTGCATTATATTGTGTTTTAAAATAATGAAAACAGATGAAGGAAATCTTCAAGAGTGAGCTGAACACCAGTAGCTTTTAGGTCTAAGCAGAGGTTCTTAACTTTGCGTGTCATGGTCCTCTTTAGAAAACTGGTTTTTAAAAGTCTAAAATAAAATATATAGAATAAAAAAGGAAACCAATTATATTTCCATTTACATATGATATTTTTATGATATATGATCTATTTTATTAATATTATATTGTACATTCCCAAATATATAACTAACAATTATATAGAAAGTTATAAACATGTATATAGATATAAATACACATATACATAAATATATAAAAGAACTTTATTCAGAGTGTACTTATGGTCTCCAGTTTTAAGTGAACAGGAAGTTGGTTATATAGATGTACACACATACATTAAAACTAAGTTCACAGAACACACACATATCTTCTCTTTTTTGTTTTTTAAATAGTATTTTATTTTTCTAAATACATGCAAAAATAGTTTTCAACATTCACCTTTGCAAAAACTTTTACAAATTCCCTCCCTCCCCAAGACAGCAATTTGATGTAGGCTAAACCCACATATCTTCTCTATTCATCATCTCTCTCCTCTCTAACCTCTCTATCTCTTTTTCTATCTCTGATTCTGTGTCTCTGTCTTTCTGTGTTTCTCTGTCTCTCTGTCTCTGTCTCTGTCTCTCTCTGTCTCTCTGTCTCTGTCTCTCTTTTCCCTCTCCACCTTTTCTCCCTCTCCTTCTTTCTCTCCCTCCCTCTTTCTCTCCTGCTCCTGGAACAAACTTTTACATGGTCTTTTCTCAAGCACTTCTGCTACAACAATCAAAAGAACAAGGTTGTCAGCATTAAACCTGCAACCAAATCCCCGTGTCTTGGGTTATTCAGTTCCTTCCTCTTGTTGTGGGGGAGGGAAGACTTTCACTACTTGACCTTGTCCAAACTTGTCAACAGCTGCTAAGTGATGTTAATGCAGACAAATGTAACAATCATGAGTCATACTCCCAGACTCCAAACAAAGGAATGAAATTCCCAGTATGTTGCTTTTATAGAACAAAATCATAGAAATGAAGAGCAGGACTGTACTTAGAGATCAGTTTGGCCAGTCCCAACCACCTCCTACAGAAGAGAAAACTGAAGCAGGGGGTTTAGATAACTAATTATTGTCCGAATTCTAACTTGATTTCGGATCTCTTGAATAGCTCTTTACAAGCTTGATACAATATTTTAATGATCTCTTGATTATTATTTTTTCAACATGAAGAAAGACTTGAAAAAAATCCTGAACAGTGTTGAGGTTAATTATATGAATTAATCATTACTCTCGAGCTGGAGAGAATTTCAGAGTTAGATCTTGTTCAACTCCTTCATTTTATAGTGGAAGAAACTGAGATGGGAAGTTAGGTGATTTAAGAAGTAGAATATGTGCCAAGGGTTTTTGATTTCAGGGGCACCATTCATTCTAGATACTGTAACAAGTTGCTTTCTTGTAGCAGATATTATTACAACATGGAAACTGTCCTGTAATATTGCTATATGTTTAAAGTCTCTGTTACTCTCAAACTGTGAGAGACTCAATAGCAAAAGATTGTCATATGGGAGGTCTACTTGTCTCTTTATTATTCATAGCATTAGTAGATTTAGAACTAGAAGGGAATATTGAGACTGTACAATCCAATCCTTGCGTACAAATTGGGTAATTGATACACAGAGAGATTGATTTGCTCAATATTGTGCAGGGATAAACGATTAGAGTTGAGGTTTGAACCCTCATCATTTGATTCTAGATCTAGGGCTCTTTCTCCTAGGTGATGTCATTGGTCCTCTTTTAGAGCAAAGGATGAACAACAACATTTAACAGACTTCAGCATCAACAGTATTCCACTTAGATTTAGAGTGTACATTCCCCAATTGTCATATGACACACGTCTTCCCATAGCTTATAAGAATTAGGAGGAAAACATATGCTATGTAATTAGTAATGGGATATGATTCTTGCCCAAGACTATGTACCTCTTAGCATTAGTTTCCCCATTTAGAAAATGAGGATCATAAGTCTACTTAATAGGGTTATAGTAAACATCACATGAGATAATAGATAAAAAAAATCATCAAACCATAAAATACTTTTTTATCATTATTATCATAATTTACATATTTCCATCTTATCAGCATGGAGAGGATATGAACCCATGTCTCTTTGGAAATTTTCATGACATAGCACTTGGACTTGGAGTCCATATCTAATTGTCTATTGCTGTTCCCTTTTTTCTTGGGGAGGGGAATGGCTCAGTAATTTGTAACAGGAAGAGCATGCTAGAATTCAACATTTCTATGTTCTGTAGAAACATTTTTAAGTTTTTACTTTTATAAAAATTTGCTTTCTAAGTTTTAGGAAAATGTCTACTTCATAGTTTATCTCTCCTCCCTCCCCCTCTCCCCCAATCAACATTCAATAAACATTTATCAATTGTCTGTGATATTGACCAAATAATTTTTTATGCATATCAAAAGGGGCATTTTTTTACTTTAAAAAATGGGATATTAAAGTTAGTCAGAAATTATTAATAAATCAATTGTCTACAAAAATGAATGCAAAATCTTCATATGATGATTTTGTGATCTTATTCTGCAAAAATCTGACAATAATTCCCTGAAAATAATACATATGAGATAGTTTCCCCTTATCTGGAATGAAGTTTTGTCTTTAATTTCACCAATACAGTTCTTATGTGATATTTATTTAGATTATTTGCATATTAGTCTTGACTCCCTCCTGCCTTTTAAATAAAGCATTTTATTAAAATGAAAGAAATTCGTTGTTTGATCTGGGTGAGCCCCAGATATGTTTTTTAAAATTTGAAAATAAAAGGCTTCATACTGAACTCCACTTTTCCCCCCAGTGGTTTTCCAAGACTTTGATTTAGAATGTAATCTAACACAAAATTGAAATAAATAATGGGAACAGAAAGTGTAAGTTAAATTGAAAGTACTTGTATGGATTAACCTGTTTGGAGTATAGCCCTAATGAAATCAAGGTCATAGCTCAGAGTTATATTATAGACATGTTAGCTTCACATTAAAAAACATTGTGTCCTCTAAAAAAGACACACACACAAGACAGAAGGCATATCTTTAGCCAGTTGTTTCCATTTTCTCCCCTTCTTACCTCAGATTTTTTATGTTTTTAGACATGCCTAGATGGCTCCCCTCAAATCCATAGAATAATTGTGAAGCCATCACTTGGGGAAAAGTCAGAAGAGTTTAGGACTGGGAATCAGGAAGATCTGATTTCAGTTCCTGCCCTATATGCTTACTAGTCACGTGAGCCTGGTCAAGTCATTTAACCTGAGTTTTCCTCTGAGGATATGGGAATAATAACGGTAACTTCTTTCCAGTGTTACTGTGAAGATCAAATGAGATAATATGTACAGTACTTTGTAAAACTTAAAAGTGCTATAAAAATGTTAGCTTTTAAAATTGTTCAAAGGAAGGGTCTCAGAAGCTATAATGAGCTTAAACAACTGCTTAATTCCTTATATACAGTTTAAAATTTTACATTTATCAGTCATATCCCCTTATAGTGAAATTTTAGTTTTTATTTATAGTCAAATGAAACTGATATTAGCAATGCTGGTGTTCCCTCCAACATTGCTGGTCATAGCTCATCCATGCTTGCTTATTAAAAGTAACTCTTGTCCTTACCCTACCAGATTTTGTCCATGTTCTCTCAGACTATATAGTAAGACCACTATAGGGAGGCCCACCCCCCAAGTGGGGATCAGAGTTGGAGAGAGAGGATAGGAAAATGGGAAGGAGTGGGAGAGAAGAGGAAGCCAGTACTTCTCTTTATCTTGACATTAAGTCTATAGTTGTCCACTGGTCCCAGATGTCTCTGGAGGGGAAAGTGAGGCAGGTGACCTTGAACAGCACTCTCTCACTTAAATCCAATTCATTTGCATATCATAGCAACACCTCCCTGTTGTCCTGATCCTCTCTGAGAAGGAAGGACAAACACCACCAGCAAAATAAGTGTTAACTATAATAATAATCATGGTTTTATTATTGCTATTAATAAGATTCCTATTATAAGAGCGCTTTCGTTTTAGCTACTTATCCTCTTTGTTCGCCATGTTGATATTTTCGTTGTTTAAGGCTGGCTAAACATTTATGTTGATGATATTCTGCTAAAATGGCACTATTTAGCTTAGGAACAGTGAGAATGGGAAGCAAGTGTGATATTTTCCTGACACTGCCCTTTTTCCCCTAAGATGGCAGCTTGTTCTTGATTTACCCTTCTCTGAAATGGATGAAAAATCCTGAGTGACAGTTTCTGGATAATTAATAGCCAATTTATTAATTAGGAGGCTGAACATTGTAGATAACCCTTGAATTTCCTTAACAATAAGCATTCAGTAAGGTTTTGCAAGGATAAATATTGAAAATTATCTATGTATATGTTTTCTATATAAAAACCTTTAATAAAAAGCAAAAGTAAAAAACAAACAAACAAAAATAATATAGGGTTCATTTTCATTTGTCAAGGGAATTCAAGGTTTATTTAAAACTTTTCGGATTTTTATTGCGAGTCTTTGGTTATCACTGACCATTGATTGGCTGATTATTAACTAGCCTAATTAATAAGAGGTGGCTTAAATGTCTTGGGCTTCTCTTGCTGATTACCTGGCTTGATCAGAAGACTTAACCACTTCTAACAATCCAGACAGAGGAATCCATTTCCATCTATAGCACTGAATTTGGTTTTCTCCTTCATGAACTGGGTCACTCTAAATGCTATAGAAGCAATACTAGTACAGGAGCTTCTTCGCCCAGGTTAACTACTCACTCAGTCTAGATTTTGTTTATACTACATAAGAAATTTGATCTTCTAGTTGGGGAGGCCCCATCCAAGATTGAAAAAAGCTTATTCTTTGAGGACTGGAAGCAATCTCATCAATTGGTCATGGCCTCTAAAAACTGGTTTTTACAAGAGTTGGACCTTAATGATTAAATTGAAAAGAAATTCTGAATCCCAATTTAATTTGGTTATTAATATAGTAGTATAATAATTTCTCTCATCCCAGACCCCTCAGACTTTTAAAAAATATGTTCTGACTATTGTCCCTCATAGATTCTTCCTATTATTTCTCTAGCTAGAATTCTCATGTATCCTGCCTTCCATTAGGTTTTATAGTAGATAGAACTCAGAGAGACCTATGTTCAAATATAATTGGAGACACCAATTAATATCAATCTCTCTACTTTCATATCCCTTGATAATATTTTGGCAATCAGAGAAGCCTATAACTTAAATAAATTTCTGCAATGATGTAATATGAAATTTGTCTTTGTTCAATAGGATTTACAATTGTGATTTTTAAATTATGGGTGTTATTACTATAAGAATTTAGGAGGCAAATAAAGAATGTTAGAGTAGATGATCTCTAAGATTCCTTCCACCCTTAAATCCAGAGATCCTAAGTGTCTTCCATAGAAGCTACTTTCAAGTCAAGAAGAACTGGATTCAAGTCTGCTGCCTCTGAAACAGATAGTGTTTGTGATATTAAGCTAGTCCTCTCACCTTAATAGTGAGTCTTCTCACTTGTGACTTTTCTGCACCAGTGAAATGTAAGGTTCGATCCCTGTCCTTATTGTCACATATATTATGCTCTTTTATGTCCTATAATTTCTTTGGGATGGCAAAAGAATAGATATAATATAATTTGCATATTGCAGTTCAAAAACTTAAGGCACAGGTAGATTTGATTTGTTCAAAGTCATAACTCTAGTAACAGAGCTGGTCTCCTGTTTGGTCTCTTGACTTTCCAGTCCTCTTCTAAACTCTGCTTTCCCCTTTATGATTTAATATTTGAAGAAAATACTTGTCCTGTTTTAGTTTACCAAGTTTATTTTTAGATACTGTGATTTCAGCAAGTAATACATTATAGAAAAGTTTCAGTATCTTAAATCAGAAGCATTGGGGTTGACTCTCAGCTTAGTGGTATCAGAGGATTTCTCCAATAGATTTATTCTTTATATTTTCTTTCAAATGTTCGTGATTTCTTGCTTCCTTTTCCCCTTTCTGTCTTTTGTCCCTCAAATATGAGTCTAAAGGGAATTAGTACTAAATATCCCATTTTCCTCTGATAGCAATATTTATCTCCCAAGCTATTCACTTCAGCCTTGTTATAATTTTCTCTTTTAGTCTCTTCATAATTTGTAAAGAGGGTATAATATTGCTTTCATTACTTATTTTACATAGTTTTGAAAATGTGCTTTATAAATTGTAAATGAATTCATAAGTACACACTCAGTCTTGCCCATTTGCTTAAGTAGTTATGAGGGAAGATATAGTTAAATAATTTTTATTTATTCTGTTGGCTTTTTTATACATTCTGTCAATCAAATCAATCAATCAACAAACATTGACTAAGTGTTTACTACATGCCCCTGACTGAAATTTGTAATTTGTTAAAATCCAGGAATTTGTAATCATACATGTCTCAAATTTTATTTTCTAGGTTAGAAATTTCTAATGTTCAAAGCATTCAAAATAAATTCTTCTTTTAATGCTAGGTAAGTCATAAAGGTTTGGATTTTGGTGTTATTTAAATACACATACTTTACCTCATAGAACTCTTAATTTATCAGCATTTGAATTTGTGTTCTTAAATCTAATTTACAATTTATGTTGTTTTGAGATGAAAAATTCCAAGGTATCTTAGGATGTCCTTCGTAGATTTCTTCTTTGTATTCTATTTCAAATATTCATGATTTCTGCTTTCTATTTCCCTTTTTGTCTCTTATCCCTCATATATGAGTCTGTATGAAATTATTATCAAATTCTGCACTTTCCTCTTATAGGAATATTTATGCCCTGGGATGCTTACTGCAGCTGT
Source organism: Antechinus flavipes (assembly GCF_016432865.1). Classification (NCBI taxonomy): domain Eukaryota; kingdom Metazoa; phylum Chordata; class Mammalia; order Dasyuromorphia; family Dasyuridae; genus Antechinus; species Antechinus flavipes. Next base: position 207,688,885 of record NC_067402.1, read on the forward strand.
TAAGCCCTAGAATCATTCAGTCTGCACCACAAGCACAAATTCTTTCTATAGCATTCCTAGAAAACAAGCAATCTGCTTTCAGTGAGGACTTCCAGTAACAAGAAATTTGCTGCTACCATTTTTGGACAGGCTATTTGTGAGAGATGAGGAAATCCACCCTCTTCTGAACTGAAATTCTTTGTAAATTTTTTTTACCATATCTCAAGGAACCTAATTCTATTACTAATTCTAGATCAATTTAATCCCTCTTTGCCCCCAACAAATCTTCAAATAACTTATAAAATAAACTATAATAAATAAGATGGATTGAGTTATCTAAGGTATTAAAGATACTTTTCTCTATATTAGTTCATCTGAAGGCTACAATCCTATCTTCTCCACCTGCCCCACCCCCAAATCTTTCCATCTCTAGACTAAATACCTAGGGTTCCTTTAACCACTCTTAATAAGGCATAATTTTGTGTCATCAACTACTAGCTCCCATGGACATCCTTCACATTCTCATTATCATTTCTGAAATGTGATGTTTCAATATGGATTCTGTATTCTAGATGTTCCCTGACTAGAATAGATTATTGAAGGACCATCATCTTCCATGTTCTGGGCACTTTTATTTTAATGTGGCCTAAGATTTTATTAGTCTTTTTTTTGGGGAGGGAGGCGGAAATCTGGAGAATCCTTCTCTGCAAGCTCAATGTGAGTGAACTGTAATGGGGCCATAGACTAGGAATTGTGAGAGGGCTTTGTTGCATTGTTTGAACCAATTGTGTGGGTGGAAAGCTGGACCAATTTTATGTATTGCTTAGGGATGCTTAAGTAAGGACCTAGTTATACCGTTCAGAAACCCAGACAGATCCTAAGATTGAAGAAAGTTTTCTCTCCATTTTACATCTTAAGGAATACACATCTTATCTGAAAACTGGCTCTGTACTGGTAGATTAATCAGCTAATGTTTCTATGTTCCTTCAGCTGTTTACAAACACTTGGAGGAAGATAGATTTCTCTTATTTCTGAAATCAGGGAATTGTGCCTATTCATTTCACTGGCCCTCCCAAGTTGAAAAGTCCCTACTCTCTCCTCCAATTAGAAATCAAATTCCCTAATGTTGAATCATGCTAATTATTTCCTTTTAATTAGTTGGCCTTATTTGATTGTTTTCAATGTATAAATATCTTTCTCCCTCTTTATTCAGAGTCCAGGCTTAAGCTGAGAAAGAGGCCTGGTCCTAATTTATTAAACAATTGCCAAGCATTGCTTAATAAATTAAGATGTTCAGAAGCTTGAACCTTTGTTCCTTCAATCATTTCATCTTTCAGCTGCCATACTTATGATAATGTAATATAATATAATTAATATAATATAATATATTATAATGTAACATAATATGACATAACATAACAAAATATAATATGATATAATATATAATATAACATAAGGTGTTGCAGTGAATAGACTGCTAGGCCTGGAATCAGAAAGATGCAACTTCCTGAGTTCAAATTTGACTTCAGATACTTACTAGCTGTGTGACTCTGGGTAAGTCACTTAACCTTGTTTGCCTCAGTTTCCTGATTTGTAAAACAAGCTGGAGAAGGAAATGCAAACCATTACTGTATCTTTGTCAAGAAGACCTCTTATGGGATCACAAAAAGTCAGTCATGACTGATAACAGCTCAATAATAAATGCAACGTGGCATGATATCACATAATACAATATGGAATCAAACATTTTGTTTGACCCTATTACTATCACAACTTTCACAATAGAGAAAAGTCATCTTCTGAAAATCATCTACTGAAAAATCATCTGCTTTTACAAATACAAATCATGTGTCTCTTAATCAAATGATAACTTATCCTTGTTCTTCTTTCATCTAAAGCTAATCACTGATTCCTAAACTTTATAATAAGATCCTTTTGCTTTATTATGTCTTAGGTAGTTTTATCTCATGCCTGAATGCCATGTCAGGCTCCTGAACTTCTACTAAAGATAGCAATCTTGTCTGTTCAAATCTTTGCCTTTCGAATTTGTTTTTAGCAGGAAGATTTATCACAGGAGAAAATCTGATTTTTCAATCTCATGTCAGCAACCTAGAATCATCTTGATATTTTTGGAAATTAAAAAATATATGTTTATATATATATATATATGTATATATAGATAGATAGATATGTATATACATATAGATAGATAGATATATGTATAGATAGATAGATATGTATATACATATAGGTAGATAGATAGAGATATAATATACATATATGTATATATGTGTATATTTATGTGTGTGTGTGTGTGTGTGTGTGTGTGTGTGTGTGTGTATTCCAGAGTACATATCAATCTGGGTGGCCCCACATGGCAATTTTAATTAAATGAAGCAGAAAAAAAAACTTTATATCCACTGCCATTCAGGAATGGGAGGAAATAAATTTATGAAGTCAAGATTTAAGAATTTATCTATCTCTCATTCTAAAACAGACTTCATTTAACTATCTCTCATTACAAAAAAGATTCAGAGATAATTTTTTGTGCGTATACATGGATATATGTTATATGTATGTATACCATGGTATGTCACACTGAGACACATACACAGCTGTATACTGTCACACTCACAACAAAAATAGTGACAAATGCATTTAGCTATACAAAACGTTGGGAAATTTTGAAGTTTGTATTAAAAAATAAAATTTATGAAAAATTTTAGTTCATTTTTTAAAATTAATTCAAGTAAAATTCAATAATTCAATTAAAAAGCAATTATTTTAGGCTGGGCCCAACTCAGGACAGTCTTCTGGTAGATTAGGTTCATTATTAGAAGAAAATTCAACAGCCAGAAATCAGTTAATACAAGGGACTTGATGAACAGAGAGGTTAGTAAACAAGAGCTGGCATTGAGGACATTGTGAGTTGATTGAAGGAAGGAAGAGGCCTCTTTGTTAGAGTTGTTCATCATGATCCCCATTTAAACATTAATGAGAACCTGGATATTCTAGTGGTTGTTTTGAACTCAAGACACCAAGAGCCAACAGCCTGAGTCTTTAGGAGACTAGAGGAGAGTCTCAATGACTTTTAAGGAAAAATTAATCTAACAAGGGGAGGGAGGTGTATTACTCCTATCATGGAAAATCAATTTTAAAATCAATTTGAAAAAATCACACATTGGAATTAATTTTAAAAAACAAACACTGGAAGTGTAAATTGTACACACATTGAAATTTGAACACTTAAAATGAAATGCAATCTCAAAAGGTTAAAAAGTGAATAAAAATCAATGTAGTTAATCTTGTAAAACATTAAAGTTTACTTTTTCAAAATATGAATCCATTTTTAAAGTTTAACTTCATTTTCAAAGATTTTTTTCCTATACTGATTGCCTAGATTGCAAATAGGTTTTAATGTTATGGTACCATTGCAATTAGCACTTGGGCCATAACATGGAAGCATTTTTTAAAAAAAGTTTTTTATTGATATTTTCTATTACATCATCATAGTAAAGCCAGTCTTTCCTCAAGAAACATATTTTTTTTTTGAGAGGAAAAGAATTTTTTAAAATAATTATAACTTTTTATCTACAGAACCCATGCCTGGATAATTTTTTATAACATTATCCCTTGCACTCACTTCTGTTCTGACTTTTCCCCTTCTTCCCTCCCTCCACCCCCTCCCCCAAATGGCAAGTCCTATATATGTTAAATATTTCACAGTATATCCTATACACAATATATTGTGCAGAACCAAACAGTTCTCTTGTTGCACAGGAAGAATGGATTCAAAAGGTAAAAATAACCTGGGAAGAAAAACAAAAATGCAAACAGTTTATATTCATTTCCCAGTGTTCTTTCTTTGGGTGTAGCTGCTTCTGTCCATCATTGATCAGTTGAAACTGAGTTAGATCTTTTCTTTGTCGAAGAAATCCACTTCCATCAGAATACATAGAGAAAAAGAATTTAATACAACTTATTAATACATTGAAAAAGTTTACAGTTATGTACAATGTGTAACACTTGTGAACTATCCACTTCCATGAAGGAATCATTTGGGGTTATCTTCTCATAAATTATCTTTTAAGTTCTACTTGATTTTTATAATTTTGTTACATTTACATTTGATTTTGGGTGGGATGTCATTTACTATGCATAGTTTCTTCATGTCTGCTAACTTCACTCTACATCAATTCATGTAAATCTTTCCATGCTTCAGTCTTCATTACATATGATAATTTCTTTTAAAGTGAAGAATATTGGAATATTGCTTGTCCTTTCATTTGGAAAAGTAGAAATAGAATAGATACTTATTTATTTGTTAATGGAATTGACTTCATCACATTGCTTGACAAAAAGTGAACAGTTGAGTTAAAATAATACATCCCCATCTCCAAAAAATATTCTGAATTAAAAAAAAATACTGACATAGATAGATGCTCTGTGTACTTAAAAAGTAATAAGTGCCTGGGCAAACTTAGATCTATTATGAGCAAAGAATAAGAATCAGGATTTTAGCTTAGACTTTGCTACTATTTTTAGTCAGATGACTGGGAAAGTCACTTCATTTGTGAGCACTGGCCCCAGTCTCCTTAGCTCTGTAAAATGAAGGAGCTGTCGTAGAGAATTTCCAAGTTCCCTTTCAGTTATAAAATTCAGTGACTCAGAGGAGCTAATTAGATACTGCTGCTTCTGACAGCCCTTAAATGAAAGTATCAGGAAGCAGAGGTCTCAGTTGTGCCAGTCTCTGTCTATGCTATAAACAGAAAATTTTATTATTAGTATCAGCCTCTTATCAGGCTAATATCTAATAAAATATTTCCTACTTTAGTGATTATTAGATTGAAAATGTGTGTGTATGTTTATTTGAAAGAGAACAAAGAGTCAAAAATAAAATCCAATTGGCAATCTCTGTGTAAGAAGAAAAAGTTATAGAATTTGCTGTAGTCTTTCAATGTACTGGAATCTTTTTGTTTTGGAGGGGTGCTTTCAATGATAGGATCACTAATGGAGTCATGACATGGTTTGTGAGAAGTCTGGACAAGCACACTCATATAATAGCCACTGGATCATTGTTTGAAAACTTACATTAAGTGTATTGTAGAGAAATACAGTACAAGAGGGAACTTGGAGGAGTAAAGCTTCCTACGTAGGGAGTAATGTGCACACATATTCAACAGCCTGATCTTAACTAATGGCAATAATTTTTCTTTAAAAAAAAAAAATTACTTTGATGATTCCAGTTCATTACGACAATGAAAAATGCATAAATATCTTTGTGTGTATTGTATTTTTTTTTTTATTAACCTCCTTGGGGATATAGCCTTAGCAGTGAGACCTTTGGATCAAAGACTATGGACATTTTAGATAGATTTTACATAATTTACATAATTAATTGCATAATTACATAATTGCAAATTGATCTTCAGAATTCAGATCTTTATCAAAATGCATTAATGTTTCTGTTTTTCTACAGTCCCTCTAATATTATTTCTACCATATTTCTTTTTTTGCCAGTTAGCTAAGTATTTGATAAAAGATTAGAGTTATTTTTATTTGCATATCTTTTAGTGTAATATTTTGGATCATTCTTTATGTGGTTGCTTATAGATTATTCCTTTGACTTTCTATCTCTTAAGGGTATGGCTTTTGGTCTTATATATTTTGTGTTAGTTTTCCACATATCAACTATTCGACCCCTATTGAAGATATTTTATGGAATTTTTTCCACTTTTCATAATCAATATTTTTCAGGTCATATCCTCTGGTCCTTTTCATTCTCTGGTGGTACTAGAATTCTTTATCTCTGGATGTGGAAGCTATCCCTAATTCTCTAATTTGTCTATGAAATAAATTTATATCTAGATCCTGTATTAATCAAAGGTTGTTTATGTATATGGCATGGGATGTTGCTCTAAATACAGTTTCTGCCAACTCTTTGTTGTATTTAATTTCTTTGTTTTTCTTGGCAAATTTTTATATAATCTATAGTGATGTTGGAATGCATTTATTTTTCAATATCTTCCTACTTAGTTTTGCTGAAAATATTCTGGAATAATGATGACTTTATGTATTTATTCTATATCCTGTTATTTTACGGCAATTATCATTTTTTTATTTGACACTGGAATTCTCCAAGCACACTATTGTGTCTTCTGTAAAATGTATTTCTTTTTCTTCTCTTATTACCATAATCTGTACTTCTAGAACTATATCTACCACGTAATTATAGTGGCTGTAGATGTCCTCACTTTACACTTAGTCCTACTGAAAAAGCCTCTGGGGTCTCCATTATAAATTATGCATATTCTTGGTTTAAGTTATACACTACTTATTTAAAGAAAATTGTATTAAGATTATTCCTTTTTTCCTTTGCTTTTAAATTTTTTAACATTAAAGAGTATTGCAGTTTGTGAGAAGTTTTTCTAGGTTTCTATTAATATAATGCTGTTTTTTTTTATTTTTATGTTGTTAATATGTTCTATTATGTTTATCATTTTTATTGTATATTTATCATTACAATATTATTATTATTATACTCCTTATTATATTACAATAATTCTATACCAGTGCTTCATTCCTAGTATAAGTGCAGCCTGGCCAAATGTTTTTATTTTGCTAATATTTTATTCTATATTTTTGCATTTATATTCATCAGAGATATTTAGCATCATAGCTTTTTCACCTTAGTTTTAACTCCTTTAGGGTTAAGGAATTATAACTGCCTTAAAAAAAGGAATAGGTATTCCTCACTCTTCATTTTTGCAGACAATTGATATATATCATGAAATCTCTTTGTGGTATGACGAAAAAGTAAATCGTAACTTGGTTATTAACACTTGTTTCCTTGTGTTGCTTGTATTAATTCCAAAATATTAATATATTAACTCCTGAACTATTTATTAAGTACCTACCATGTCCCATGTCCAGTACTAGACATTGATGGAGACAGTTACTGTATTTAAAGAACTTATTCTGCTGGGTTGATAAGAAATTTGTTTCACAATAGGATCAGTTTTCTCCCCAGAGTAGTATTTAATTTTCACTAATTATCTATTTCTAAACCACTTTTTCCTTACAGATACCTTTTTCTTTGTCTTTTCCTTTCTAGGTCAAAAATAGAAAACATAGTAAAAGGTCACACTGTTTCCTCTTGGTCTGAATAACATTTTCTTCCAAAGCCATAATAATTTCCTTTTGATCAGAGAAAAAAAGTTGTGTAGCAACCAGAGCACTTTTCTCTATCTATTTTTATGAATATTCAATTGCCATAAAAATCACTTTGCTAAGCTCTTAAGTTTTTTCTGCTATTTAGTCCAACCCTTTTCTTAAGAGGTCAAAACTTAGAAAAGAGAGGTTGGACAGGGACAGAGGAGGAAGAAGAGGGAGATAAAAAACGTATGTGTGTATTACACATACATATATAAGATAGATAATATTTATTCATATAATTTATGTAGCAGCATATTAATGTAATTGATGAATTATTGCCAGATTTTAGGGCTAATGAATACAGGTGTTCTCTTAACACACTTGTAGCCTAAATATAGAGGACTAGGTGGTATAGTGGGTAGAGCATCATACCTGGAATCAGAAAATCTGAGTTCAAATTAACCCTAGTTTCTTCATCTGTAAAATGAACTAGAGAAGGAAATGGCAAACTACTCTAGTATTTTGCCAGAAAAACACCAAATGGCATCATGAATAATTGAATCACTGAATAGACAAAAAAAAAAAAAAAAAAAAAACCTCACCTGTTCTGTGTATGCTAATCATGCCTAAGAACTCGATGGTTCCGAGCAACACACAAAAGAATTAATGATATTTTCATGCAAAATAATATGAAACAATAAACAAATAATATACTGAGTTGTGATCATCTGGAGAGGTTGAATTTTGAGACAGATTTTGAAATAATAACTTATGATGAAAACTTATGATGCACTTACATGTGCATTGGTGATTTAAGGTTTACAGAGTGTTTTCATTAATATTTTCTCATTTAATCTTCATTACAACCCTGAGAGGGAGTTAGTAAAACATAGTATTCTCTTTAGTTTACAGATGAAAAAAACTGAGATTTAACACATTAAGGATTTGCCTACAACTTAAAAAGTGTTCAAAGTAGGACTCAAATCCCAGATGATGATGATGATGATGATAATTCTTTATGTTTACTATTGCTCCACAGAGGAGTTAAATTTGTTTCTACTCAGTAACAACACTGAATAATATAATAAATTGTATAATAGTCATTCAGTTAATAAGCATTTATTAAGCTCCTGCTATATCCTGGATACTGGATTAAGTGCAAAGGAATATCAATGTAAATTAGTAGGAAGACAGCTCCTTCTCTCAAGCAGCTTACATTCTAATAGGGGAAGACGCAAAAAAGGCAAATTAAAAAGGGAAAGAAGGTGGACTTAGAGACATGGTAGCTAGGTAACAAAAATGTGGGATGATTTTTGTGGAGCACTTTCTCAAAATAAAGGTTCTGGGAACAATTCATCAGTGGAAGAAAGGGCATCAGGAACCGAGGCAGGAGGCAAAAGAGGCCTGGTGATATAATCCAGAGGCTTTGGGAAGCCAGTGGAAACCTGAGCCCAGAGAATGAGAGCAAATGCTTAATAATATTTAGCTCATTTATTTAGGCACTGTAGAGATCTATGGTGTTAATTTCATCTATATTCCTTATACTGACACAGTTTATACCTTCACACCTTTGTAAATTATCTTTATCAGTTTCTGTGGCAAAAAAAAAAAAAATTAATGATTCATAGTTAATCCTCTTATTGGGGATAAGCTTCACCATATTCTCCAAATTTTTTGGAAATAATAAAATAAAGTAAAAATAAAAACCAGAACCCCTAAACATCAAATTTAGAAGGGCATCAATTGAAATGTTTTAAATTCAAAGTGTAATACCAGGTCATATATATTTTTGCATCTTCCCTAATACTAAGCAAAGTGCTTGCAAATTGTTAATGAACATTTGCTGAATTTGAAGGTTAACCTTCTGGCAAAGCCTGTAAAAATGCATGATTCCAGTTTTATCATGATGAAACATCAGATTAGAATTTTGGTGGGGGAACAATAATAATAGTTAGCATTTATCTAGTTTTTTAAGAGCATTTTACAAATATTATCTAATTTGATTATCCCAGCAATCCTAAGAAGTTGTTTGTCCTTCATTTTCAAAGTGGACCAGTGACAACATAATATTTTAACTTGCACGTGAATTGGATTTAAGTGAGGCAGAGATATATAGTTATCACTCACACTTTTTCAGTCATCAGAGTTCAGTGGCAAGATGAAAATCAGTACCTACTTCAGTTGCCTTCAAATTGTCTAATCTGTCAATTTTGCCAGGGGAATTCTTCACAAGCTTGGGAGAAACAGCCTCCTAAGTAACTTGCAGTTTTAAGGCTGGTCAGCTACCCTAGACTTGGGTTTGTCTGCTGAGACAGTTTAATCAATAATGTGGACAATGTGCATTCTACAACTTCTTGGAGCCACTGGGAAGAGCTAAGAGATAGGTGGCTACGAAAGGTGGATGAACAGCTCTAAAAAGGCTGGGTGAGCCTTTATATCAGAGGTGCTAGTTTTCCATGAACACACCATATACTCTTGCTTAGGAAGTGGTATTATTATCCCCATTTTACAGGTAAGAAAAATGAGGCAGAAAAAAGTTAAGTGATTTACCCACAGCAATATAACTAGTCAATGTCCTGGGATAGATTAAGCTATGCTGCCTAAAAATTCTGGAAAAGTATACATTTCCAACTTTGATAAAATAATTAGAATGTGTGCTTTGAAAAGCTAAAAGTCATATAAATGTGAAATATTTATTATTATTGTTAGTAATAATAGCAGTAATCATCTCTAAATAATAATTCACAATAAGGACTGAGTTACAGTTGGCTGAATCATGCCATAGCCTCATAATGTGTATGGAAAACTGGAATGAGATCATCTTTAGCACACTTCCTACTGATTTACTCTTTTTCAGATTGAACTTTAAGTAATTTTAATTTGTTTAACCTTCCAGTCTTAGGAATTTAATTCCAATGATATTCATGGCAGGGTATAATTCACAACAAGTATTTTGGACTCACTAATGTCTACAGAAAAAAAATAGTGTTAGAAAGAATATTAAGCTAGTATAAAATGATCACAGGTTTCAAGGACTTATAAATTATAGCCTATAAGTATTAATCTGTTTCAATATTACCTTGAAGGACAAGAATTTGGAGACTGGACCAAATACCATTTGGCCATAGGTTGCCATATCTTTGTGCAGGCTGTGAATATGTACTCTATCCAAATATACTAATTCAGTTCACAGGTTACCAATTGTTAGTTTAACAAGTTGGGGGGGGGGGAGAGAAGAAAAAGGAAAATAAAAGAAAAAAAGAGAAAATGACACTATAATGTTATTATATATTGGAAAGGTATAACAAGTTGATTAATGAATTTTCATGTACAATCATCTTTTTTTCCCCCTATTCTGCTGTTATAGAAATACTTGTTTTATTCTTAAATTAAGAATAAAATAAATAAAAATTTCAAACATTGGCTACAAAATGTTGCTTAATGAAAAGGAATATTTTACTTATCATTTTGTGGGTGGAAAATTCATTTGCATAGGCAGACATTATTTAGGAGCAGAAACTTGTTGCCAACTACCTTACTTTCCTTGCATCTCTCACCTCTTTCTCCTACTTTCCTCCAGGTGAGGAATACTAATACCTCCCAGCCCTAAAAAGAAAATCTTTCATACCTTTCTTAGAATAATCCTCTAATCACATATCAGGTAGGTTTTTTTTTCCCCACTCCTAGATAAGCAATGGTCATTACAAACATTCAAATAAGATCACCGTATAAAACCTGGTAATAGAAGTCTCCTCTTGAAACAAGTTGTTAAATGAATGGATTTAAGTTTTACTTTATTTCTTTATTTTTTCATTATTAATGAGGAGTAAATTGGCAGTGACACCCACAGAAAATGAGGGGATTGCCAGTGAACAAACTGATGGTCAGATTATATGTCACCTCACCAGCGCTGGTGTTCCCTTTCTTTTCAGTTACTGCCTCTTTTGTTTGTTTGCTGCTGTATGCATTTGTTTATATGATTAAAATGAAACTGATAGAGATAGCATGTTATAGAATGTCAGTGCTAGAGAAGGCCTTAGAAATTATGTAGTCTAACCCCTCTATTTTGCTATTTATTCTAAAATTACTAGAATCAGGAAATTTTTAGTTAGAAGGATGTTATTGGGTAACCTGCTAATTTTGCAGATGAGGAAACTTGATCTTGGAGGTCATATGACTATAGATAGTAGCATGTCCAACACTCAAGTCCTGTACAAATTACATAAATAAATATTTAAGTACTTTGTAAATGCTAGTTGCTATTGTTATTATTACTTCACTGTTTAATTGTAGTAGAAATGGATTCCTGGGTTCTTGAAGGCTGTACCAGAAGTTTAACCTGCAAATTTAACAAATGTTTATTAAGTATCTGCAAGCTTTATGGCTAGCATTGTAATTTCTAACCTCAAATCTAATACTCTTTCCACAATATCAGTGATCCTCTGCAAAAAAAATCTGAATAAATACAAATAAAAATAAACACATAAATCTACTAGTACCAAGTGTTCAGCAATTTGTTTAAAAAAAAAATTAATTGCTTTTGACAAAACAATGGTAACGATGTCTATTTTTCATCAATGTTTCCTTTTCTCTTTTTTTCCTGATTTTTGAGGGAGGTTTTGTTATTCTCCCTATGTTTTACATAAATATAGTAAATATATATATATATATATATATCATTCTAATATTGCTCTCTTTAAAATATCCTACTTCATGTAAGCCTTCTTATGTTCTCTCTGATGTTCATGTTCATTCTTAAATAATTAGTTAATTTGATGAGAGGCAACATGGGCATAATGGGCAGAGACTTGGTTTTGAGATAAGGAGGGCCTGATTTCAAGACCTGCCTCTGACATATAGTAGACATGTCACTTGGTAAGTCACATGACTTCTTAGGGATCCACCATGCAGAGAAGGTGGCAAACTGTATTGGTAGCAGAAATTTTCAGCCCTGGGAGTTTAGTATAGTAATGAAATTACAAGCCCAGTCTCTATTCCCCTCCCTATCTTGTCTATACATATACACACATACATGTGTTTGAGCATTTGTACTTCTCTCTCTCGTATATATAAATACACACACACACACACACACACATACACACACATGAGTGAATACCTCATGTATCCACAAAGATGTATATACATGTATATCTCCATAGCTGTATTGTATCTATATTGTTACAAATATAAATGAGTGTATATGTTGTGTATACATAAACATCTATATATGTATATCTATAGCTACATTGTATCTATATTGGTACAAATATAAATATATGAGTGTATATGTCATGTATACATAAACCTCTATCTATGTATATCTCGATAGCTACATTGCATCTATATTGGTACAAATATAAATATATGAGTGTATATGTCATGTATAGATAAACAACTATACACATGTATATCTCTATAGCTACATTGTATCTATATTGTTACAAATATAAATGAGTATATATGTTGTGTATACATAAACATCTATATACACGTATATCTCTATAGCTACATTGTATCTATATTGGTACAAATATAAATATATGAGTGTATATGTCGTGTATATATAAACATCTACATACATGTATATCTCTATAGCTACATTGTATCTATACTGGTACAAGTATAAATATATGAGTGTATATGTTCTGTATCCATAAACATCTATATCTCTGTAGTTATAGTGTATCTATATTGGTACAAATATAAATATATGAGTGTATATGTCATGTATCTATAAACATCTATATATACATGTATATTTGTATGTACATATATACACATCTTCTTATACTTCTATAGCCATCCATCTTGATATATATTTACCCATATATGAGTGTGTACATCATGTATACATAAACATCTCTCTATATATGTACACATGAAACTCGCTATGTGTATATATACACACATATACATATACATGCATACATATATACATACACATATACATGCATATATACACACACACATACATGCATCTCTAACTATGTATATACATTTATACACACCTATATTTCTATGGCTATATAGATACATGAGCATGCACATTTATATGCATATGTACACATATAACTATACATGGGCATATACACATTTGTGCATTTATCTGTATATATGTTGATGTACATGCTTAAACCATGTAATCTATGTACACATGTGTATCTATCTGTATATATATGTGCATATATATACATACACACACATCTCTGTATATATCTTCATGCCTATATAAATATACATTCCATATATGCGTAAATCTTTATATACACATGTATATATGTGTGTATGTGTATACATCTATGTCTATACATAGACATATGAAGGTATACTTCATATATGTGTATATACTTATACACATATATGTCTCTGTATCTTTTGACTTATGATTTCATAAAATGTAGGAAGCTCTAGATGAGGAGATTCCTTTACTCTGGAGCTTGGCAGGTATTCTCCAATATAGGGTCTTAGAAAGATGACATGGTGTATTGCAACTTTAAGTAATTTATTTAGGGTTTCACAGCATGTATGTCTCAGAGAAGGGCTTGAACTCAGGTCTTTCTGAATTTATCCTTGTCATTTTCTCTGTCTGTTATAGCCAAGATATCAGCTTTGGGGTCTGCAGGTGCCCTGCAAACTTCCAGAATGCAGGGAAATCAGATTAAAGTGTAATTAGAAAATGTTTAACAAAATAAATAAAAATAAAATCCAACACAGATCATGCCCATTTGTGGTTTTCTAAGTCAATCTGCACCATCAGGGATCCATTTCTATTTGCGTTTGCCTCATCTGAATTACTCCCTACTGCCTCCTTTATTTCTTAAAAACAATAATATTCCATTCCATTCATATACAACAGTGTTCAGGCATTTCACAGCAGCTGCACATGTGGGCTATTGCCAGCTCCTGTTGCTATTATAAATAAAGCAGCTTTGAATGTTTAAGTATAAACAGATTTTTATTTCTGTGTAATAATATCCTTAAAAGAGAGTTCTTATAGTAGGCTCACTGAGGCAAAGGATATAAATAGTTTTATGGATCTATAATCTACTTGGTAAGGACATTCCCATGACTGGTGTAGACCTGCTTTCTTGATTTGCTCTTGAATTCTTTTTTTAAAATTATCATTATTATTATTATTATTAGCCACAGGTTTTTTGGAAACAGGCCAAAAACTGTGTGGTTCTTAGTCCTAGCTGGCCTTTTTACTCCCACCCTGCCACTATCACAGAAGTAGAAAAGGGTTATACAGAACTAAGCATCATTTGGCCTTTCAATCAGTTTTGTATTTGGCCATGGATAAATATTCATCATCCAGAAGCCATCCTCATGTTGATGCTTTTTTTCCCTACTTAGCTAGCCACATCCCCAGATAACATACAGAAATTGACTTCCCAACTATATTCTTAAAACTTTCTAGAATTGGAAGCCTGGATGACCTCCCTCATCCAATGTGGCTTTAGAATTAGACTTCGGCTGGTCCTTCACAGGTATTCAACATAGGGTATAGATGTGGGCAGTTGTATTATGTGTGAAGAGAAATTGAAATAGAGGGAGAAAGAATCACTCAGCTTCATTCTAATCAGTGTTTGGTATTTTCTTCTTCACTAATGATAGACTTATTAATAAATGCTTTTAAAAAAAAGTGGATTTGAATTTTACCTCCATTTTGTGAATGAGGAAGAAGGATTGGGCAGGAGAAAACTCACGGTTGTTAATGAAAAGGATCCATAGTTCAGAGCCATACAAAGTAATACAGAAACTCAGAACAGGCCCAATAATTAACTAAATTGATAACTAAATTGGGGTGCTGCCTGTGTGAGTATTTAAGATGTGTCCTGAATATAGATAGCATGCTAGATTTTAGAACATCAAGGGACCTGAGGGGCCTTGGAATCAAATCCCTTTATTTTATTATTACTTATTAAATGTCTTGCCCAGAGGCAAACACTTAGTAATTTCCTGGAAGGAATAGAACTTTTAAAAGGTAGCAAGATTAATGAATATTCAAAATTGATGGAAAATTGCTGCTCTGTAAAAAATGATGACTAGGTTGATTCTGGAAAAACATGGAGAGATTTGTATGAAATAGCAAAAAGTGAAATGAGCAGATCCAAGAGGACATTGTATACGGTAATAGCAGTATTGTTTGAAGAATAACTAAGTTATTCTGCAAATTATAAATCCCCATATCAGCTATAAAAGATCTATCAAGGAAGATGCTATCTACCTCCAAAAAAAGAACTGATAAATAGAAATATATGTAGTATGGTTTTACATGCATATATGTATATATACATGCATGTGTGGGTATGTATGTATATATAAGCATACATACATATATAAGTGTATATATATGCATGCATGCATACACATGTGTGTAACTGTGTGAGTGTGTGTGAAATGATGATCTTTTCTAGTACTGGGTGAGGAGGGAAGGAAGGAGACAGTCCTGAAGATAGTTCAGAATTTAAAATGTAACAAAAACAATAAATTAAATTTAAAATATGTAGGATTTGAGATTCTTTTTCTTCGTTTTAATTCAAATTCATGATATTCTAAAAGTTGAATTTAGAAAGGAAAACAATGAATTTAGGAAGGAAGCAATAAAAAGTTTCTGAGCAATTTTTCCCTAACAAAATTTTAAAGTTTTTTTGTTTTTATTTTCCCAAAGGTTTTTCTTCTTCTTTGTTGACTGTAGGTTTGGCTGTAATAATATATTTAAAACCTCACATTGTAAGTAGCTACAGTAGTATGCAAAATAATAGAATAGCTGAAAATTAAATTCCATTATACTTATATAAAATAACATTTTCCTAACTTCTAAAGTCATTTTAAGCACCCATTCCTTCCAAGTCCTTGGCAATCATCAAAACTCTGAATGCTAGAAGGAAGCTTAGTTACATTTATAGCCTATATCATAATTTTCATGCCAGAGACGTAGGTAGTATGTAACATTTTATATCTATTTTAAACCTCGAGTAAAGAATAAATCACTTATTACCAGTTCTTTTAAGGCTAATGGCCTTGAGTTTTATAGCTAGGCCTCCAGTTATCTTTATGAAATCATGGTTCTTTTAGGAGAGAGTCATCCTGTTCCCCTAAGAAAACAAATTCTTTGTCTGTACTCTGGGCATATATAGTTCTCTGATTTGCTGTGCTGTATGTACAGGATTTAGCATAGAATTACACACAGAAAAAAAATGTAAATTAAACACTTTTGATGATCTAACTAGTATATGAAATACAGATACAAATAGTTAAAAGATGGGTCCAATATCAATTAGATACCAATTCTTAATGATGTGACATTACTAATGATGGTTAATTATGCGATATGGTCATAGAGTATGTAATCTTTAATTGGGATAGACTTTAGGTAATATAAACTTCTCCCATGTTGTTATTTCCCTTCTCTTTCAAGTGTGAACTTTTTACTGAAGAAAAAAATCTTCCAAGTTGACTTTTGAATCTATAAGTCTTCTTGCTTCTTTGGGCCATCTTAATGTGTCTGATTTTCTGTTTAATGATAATAATGTCTTTATTGTGAACCTCTTAGCATTTAGGAATAGCATCCTATCCTCTTTTTATGTTGGACTCTGGGTACCTCTGCTACTGTTAACATTATGGGAATCATTGCTAATGCTATTAACATTTGAAAACCTGTCAGCCTTTTAGAAAGTATGAAACATTAGATCTTTATAATGGCTAAAGATCATTTCTCTGTATTCTTTTGGAAAGCACATGACTCTTAGCGGAATTAGAATTGAGTACACTTGGGATTTACCTAGCAAATGTTAGTGAAGGGCTCTTTCAGAATTTCTGTTTATTCACTGTTTTCTTTTTAAAACATTAAAACTGTTCATTTTAAAACATTAAGAAAAATTTAAATTCCTTTAAAAAACATTAGTTAGACTTGTATGAAATGATCCAAATGGGAATGAAAAGGAAAGGACTTTTTTGGGTTTTTCATATATAGAGACATATATCTTCAGTCAACAAGCATTTTTAAGTGTCTAAAATGTGCTAAATTCTCAAAATACAATGACACAAAACAGTTCCTTTCTTCAAGGAGCTTATGTTCTATTAGTGAAACAACTCATGTATTTATAAGGAAACACCAAGCATATGCAAGATAAATATAAATTTTAGGAAGATAGGAGTAGCTAGGAGATGAGGAAAAACCTCAGGCAAGAGGAGACATTTGAAGGAAGCTTTGGAGGAATCCAGAGATTCCAAGAGGCTGAACTGAGCTGAGAAAGAAAAGCTTTTGCAGTGTGGAAAGATAGTCTGGGCAAAGGCATGGAGACAAGAATTGGAATGTTTCTTCCTACATACAAAATACACCCAAACACATACCCTCTCCCATCAATTCTGCTTCATCCTTTTTGGAACCCTACTTTTCTGTTCCTTGGTAAAGATAAAAGAAAGCAATATCTGGATTCACTAATGTCTACATTATTGGTTCTAATAAATATCTCACTGGCTGTGGTTATCAAAGTAAACACTTTTTGTTTCCAGTGTTGCTCCTATTTAGCAGGCTTTATTTTGGCAGGTCAAGGAACAAAGATGTAATTTCTCATTGAATTTTTTTGTGTTGTGGAAGTGTTACCAATTGCATGGGCTTGGGGAGAGGGATTTGCCAGATGAGTAAAACAAATGATGATGATAATTTCAGTTTAAGTTTCATATGTTATATAACAAGTAAACCTCTTACCTAGAAGATCTCTTCTTTAGAAGTTGTTGATCAACAATCATTTCAAAGAACTATAGAGCAGTCTACTAGGCATTATTTGGAGTACATATCAAGGGGTGTAACACCATGGACCTAAGTGTCATGGAAGATGAAATTCCGTGGAATTCCATGAAAGAAAAAATTCCAAACCAATACCCAGAACTTGTATGGTTTAACAAGTTCTGGGTATTGGTTTGGAATTTTTTTTTATTAATTTATTAAGGCAGCACAGAAACAAACAAAAACAACCCAACTCTATAGGTGCAACCAAGAAAATAAGGTAGTATAGCTGGTTTTTTGTTTGTTTTGTTTTGTTTTGTTTTGTTTTTGCTAGATTTTTGTTTATTTTAATTTAATGTGATAAAACAGTAATAACAATAATAAAAGCTAGTATTCACATGGCATTTTAAGGTTAGCAAAGCATATCAAAAACATTTTCCCATTTGATCTTCATAATAATTCTGCGAAGCAGGTGGTACTACTATTATCCTCATTTGACAGATGAAGAAACTGTGGTAGGTGTTAAGTAACTTGTTCTGGGTCACACTGATGTCATGGGTAATTAGGTGAGGTTGGCAGAGAAAGTCTGATGTACTGTTAAGATTATATATTCCTTGAGGCAAGCAGGGAAGAACACCATGGGGATTAGCTCAGCCTTACAGTCCCACCCCCTGTGGAGGTATTGGTTAGCCCCACTTTATGGTATTCAATCGGAAAGCCAAGTTATGATGTCATATCCCCAAGGCCAAATTTCCTTTCTCCTGGCTAATTGTGAGTTCCACTGGGGAATTTGTCTTTTCCTTTGTTTACTGTTTAAAATCCCTTTCTTTGCTAACTGGAGGCTTTCCCAAATCTATTCATATTTACCACTTCTGGTGTCCATTTTATCTCTTCATTTTGTCTATGACTTCTTCTCATAAATAAAGGTACCTTTTGGCAAAGAGACCGCTATTGTGAATTCTTTCTATGTTCCCTATGCCTTGAGCTTCATATTTTGAACTAGGAATTACTCCCAACCCTTATCATTTGGTACCAACTTCACCAAAATCACATACTTAGTATTAAGGTTGGGAAAGGGGACCCGAAAGTTTGGGGTCACAAATCAGTGTTGTGAGGTGTCTCAAAAGAATTTGCAGGCTTAAATCCACTTCCTAGTCAAGAGGCAGAGTTTATTGTAATTGTAAAGCCATCACACGCAGACTAAATTCCAAGAGAATTTAGCAAAGTCCTAAGAGAGAGTAGACCCCTTTATCCAGCTTTCTATCAATTACATATTAATTCTATGGCTCGGAGGAATGGTCTCAAGAATTTGATTATCATTGACCAACAGATTATCTATTCTGACAGTCAGCAATTACTGTGGTCTATTTACTAAATAGTCTCAGGAGTTTGATCTGTGGGGCTATTCTGAGGCCAGAAGCTATCTGACTGAGGAATGTTCTATGCAGAACCAGACAGATTGGCCATGGCCATTTCCTGAAGCAGAGTACAAAGCCAAAAGATTTAGGTTGACTGATTTAACAGAAGCCCCTCTAAGATCAGGGGACCACAAAATCATATTATATCACTAGTATGTGTTTGAGACAAGATTTAAAATCAGATTTTCCTGAATACAAGTTCAACATTCTAGTCATATTTACTATGTCACTTTGAGTCATTTTTTTTTAGTCATGTCCAACCTTTTATGACTCCAAATGGATATTGAAGTAGTTTACAATTTCCTTTGTCAGCTTATTTTACAGATGAGGAAACTAAGGCAAACTAGTTAAGTGACTTGTTCAGGGTCATACAATTAATAATAGTTTTTGACTGGATTTGAACTCATAAAGATGAGTCTTTCTATGTTAGGGATGGGTGCTCTATCCACTGCCCACCTAGCTGCCAGATTAAAGTCCAATAAACTTATGTGTCCAGGTCAAGTCTCAACTACTCTCCAAGAGCTTATCTGAAGTATATAATTCTTGCTACTTCCTCTTAAGAACAACAACAAATTTGCAAGTTTTAGGATGTTTCCCTTAATTTACATAAAATTCTATTTTTTTCCTTTAGATTTTAAAATTTTTACTCCTCATTTTTATATCATTTAAGCAGAATATGCAACAACAGGCATTATTATTCATTGCATAGCATTTGCTATTCATTCACATATTCACTTATTTTGAATACATTTGGGTATCTGCTGGGAATTCTGAGGGAACAAATGATCCAATTATATTTGGAACAATTAAAACATTTAAAATGTACCTAAGATTTAAAACTTGAACCTCTATGCTTACTAAACAAATACTAACCAAGTCTCAAACCTACCTTACGTTGATGTCTTTCCTTTCTCTCCATTCATTTTTATATTAATAGGACTTAAGGGGACCCCAAAATTCTGCATTCTGATTGACATTATCTATCATATCAATATAACATAAGGATCATTTGTGATATGTTAATGATGAACTTCTCAGGGCCATCATTCTCATTTAAATTTTAATTATCTTTTTTCTGCCCCGTTGCAGTTGACTCAAACGTCAAACTCTTTGTAGTGGCTGTTCAGTTATTTTCAGTCTCTTCATGACCCATTTGGGGTTTTCTTGGTGGAAAGACTGGAGAGATTGGCCTTTTTCTCCAGCTTATTTTACAGATGGGGAAAACTGAGGCATACAGGGTGAAGTAATTTGCTAAGATCACACAGCTAGTAAATGTTTGAGGCCAGACTTGAACTCAGGAAGACCCAGCACTCTGTCAAGTGTTTCTCCTAGCTGTCCAATTCTTTGTATATCTTTATCTGTGTATTCAACCCTCTTTTATGTGGTTCAGGCTTAAGAGGGACTTCCTGAAATATTGTTACTTCCAGCCTTTCCTTCTCCCCCTTTCCTTTTCATTTCTTCCATTTCTCTCCTTTCTCAAATTCTGCAGAATAGAACCACACCTGCATTGTCTTATTTACATCCCTCTGTGACCCTTAAAGACATCTGGATTCAAAAGGAACACCTGTCTCTTTCCCCCTTATTAGAATGTAAACCTTTCATTATTGTTTAACCAATTCCTAATGCTCAAATGTATTTGCCTTTCTATGTTTCACTTGATGCCTTTGTTTGCATTTCAAAGCTTCATCCCAGCTCTGGTCTTTTCATCAGGAATGCTTGAAAGTCCTCTATTCTATAAAACATCTATTTTTCCCTGAAGGGTTTCTATTCAGTTTTTCAGAGTAAAATTTTTTTTGGAATATTTGTATTCCTGAAATTTAGTACAGTGACTAGCATCTGCTGCTAAAAAATATTCTTGTGGATTAATTCTTTGCTTTAAGCCTTTATCATTTTGCCTGTTTAAAAGTCATATTATTTTTATTATAGATAGATCTGAATCTGGATCCTTGGTACTTAAACAGTTTCTTTCTGGTTGCTTGGATTATTTTTTTTCTTTAAATCTGGATTTTGACTATTTCTGGGTTTCCCCTTCCCCCCAGTTTGTATTTTCTTTCAGAAGGTGAATGTGGTGAATTTGTTCTATTATATTTATTTGTTCTCCTGTTCTCATTTGGCCTTGAAGATTTAAAAAAAAGTTTCTTGAAATGACATAATGATTTTTTTTTGTTTGTTTGATTATGGTATTCAGGAAGATCTATGATTCTTACGTGTTCTTTCCTTATTCTTATTTTCCATGTCAGTTTTAATAATAGATGCTTTATATTGTCTTGCATTTTTCAGTCATTTGAATTTATTATAGTATTTTTTTTTTTTTGGTTATTTCATGGGTTCATTTAGTTCTGTATCTCCATTTTGTTTTTCAGGAAAGTTTACTACCCAGTTTAAGCTATTTATTCTCCTTTAAATGTTTGTTGTTGTTCAGGCATTTTTCAGTCATGTCCAACTCTTTGCTACCCCATTTGGGATTTTCTTGGCAAAGATACTAGAGCAGTTTGCCATTTTCTTCTTAAGCGCATTTTACAGCTGAGGAAACTGAGGCAAACAGATCTAAGTAATCTGACTAAAGCCACATAGTTAGTAAGTGTCTGAAACTGGATAAAAACTCAACAAGATGAATCTTTCTAAGTCCAGAATTAGCACTCTATCCACTATGTTACTTAACTGTCCAATTGATAAATACTGTTACTTAAATATTGTTAAGTGCCCAGTTTGTATTTACAAAACATTATCAAATTAATGTGCTCAATTGAAAAAAAAACTGGAATTAAGACTGAAGCTATCCAGGTGGGATTTTGAACTCTGCCATTAACACGTTATGCCATCTTGGGCAAACCTCTTGCTTTCCATGGACCTCAGTTTTCTTATCTATAAAAGGAGAAGGTTGGATGAGATAAGGTCTCTCCCAGTTTTCTTTCAGTTCTAAAGACTTCTATACTTATCACTTAATATAGTGTTTAGCATATAGTAGACACTTAAATCTGAGTAATTAGAAAACTGATTTGATTTTGCATTAAAAATATGCCCTGAAAGAGCAAAGTATCTTTAGATATATTGCAATTAAAGATTTCTTCTGTTGCAGTCATGAAAATGAAACATTCCTTGAATAGAACCAGCTACACCCAGTGAAAGAACTCTGGGAATTGAGTTGTGAACCACTGCATAGCATTTCCAATTCCTCTGTTTTTGATTTCCTTCACAGGTTAATTGTATGTTATTTCAAATTCCAATTGTTCTTGTGCAGCAAAATAACTGTATGGATATGTATACATATATTGTATTTAACATATACTTTAACATATTTAACATGTATTGGTCCACCTGCCATCTGGGGGAGGGAGTGGGGGGAAGGAGGGGAAAAATTGGAAAAAAGGTTTTGCAATTGTCAATGCATATATTTTGTAAATGAAAAGCTATTAAAAAAAAATGAAACATTCTTTAATCAATAAAAAGGACATTTCACAAAGCCTAGAGGGAATTTGGGGGCAGGTAGGTGGCACAGTATTCGGAGTGCTGCACATGGGGTACACATCATCCTGAGTTCAAATGTGGCCTGAGATACTTACTGGCTGTGTGACACTGGGTGAGTAACTTAACCATGTTTGATTAGGTTTCTTCAACTGTAAAATGAACTAGAGAAGAAAGTGACAAACCATTCCAAAATCTTTGCCAAGAAAACCCCACATGAGGTTATAAAGAGTCAGACATAGTTAAAATGACTGAACAACAACAGAGGGGGAATTTGAAATATTAAATGTTTGGTTAAATTAATGAATTTTCCCAACCACATCAGCATTGAAACACTTGCTAATGTAGTTTTGTGTGCATAGTAGGTGTATAGTTATCATACAATGATAATGTATTAGTGTAATGGTCTTCCCCTTATGCTTTGTGGTCACACAAAACTCACCTGCTTTTTTTCTCAATCTTTCAAGGAAAAAAATCTGTCAATCAGTAAATGCTGACTGTGTGTGTTTATGTATGTATGTGTGTGTATATATATATACAATAATCTTAGAAGATAAAGGAAAAATAGCATTCCCATTTTACAGATAAGGAAATTGAAGCAAACAGAGATGATGTCATCTTTATGATTAATGCAAATTAATATTACTATATACAAATATATTAAGTGATACTTAGTATATATTAAATATTTTTTGTGCTAGTACTAATTTATACAAAGAACTTTACCATTTCATCTGATCTTTACTGCAGCCTAGGAGGTAGGTGCTATTATTTTCCTCATTTTACACTTAATGAGGCATAAGAAGGTAAAGGAACTTCTCTAATTAGTAAAACTGCCTAAGGGTAGATTTAAACTCAGTCCACACTCAGTCCACACTCAGTCCACATTCAAGACTCTGTGCACTATGGCACTTTCTAGCTATCTTATTGGCTTCTAGATAGTCTTTGCTGTTGCTGTTGCTTGTTATTTTTTCTTGAAGAGTATCATAACATCAGGGAGGTGACACCATGACATGCAAGTGAATTAGATTAAAAAAAAATAGCCTCTAGGCTTATTGCAGAAGTTGAGGTTTGAACTGAATCTGAAAGAAAAAAAGAAAACAAATAAAAATCCCCTTTTGGGATAAAAAAAAATCACTTCTATAGTCTTCAGTTGGTAGAATGAGGTTCATTTGGTGGACTTGAAAATGGAAAATTCTAAGATACTGAGGAAAATAATCCAACTGAAGCCTACATAAAAATGAAAACAAAGAGGTATGTATTTGCAACTTGGATGGATGTCAGCTGTGTCAATATAATCACAGTGATTACAGATATTTTGCCCTCTGAAATTCCTATATTATCATTTGATAACAGAAGATCATCAATTATACAGGCATATAATTATTCAGTAGAGTCAAAGAGGTGAGATGTAACATCATTAAATTTTTAAGTAGAGTTGCATTAAAACATGAGCTTTGACTTCAATCTTCTTTAAGAATGAATCAACAAATCAGTATTATTGTCACCTGCTATGTACCAGATAGGTAGCTAAGTCACTCAGTGGTTAGAGTACCAGGCCTGGGATTAGGAAGACTCATTTTCCTGAGATTTGACTCAGATATTTACTAGCTGTGTGATTCTAGGCAAGCCATTTAATCCTGTTTGCCTCAGTTTCCTTATTTGTAAAGTGGGCTGGAGAAATAAATGGCAATCTACTTCAGTATCCTTGCCAAGAAAACCCCAGATGGAGTCCCAAAGAGACTGAAACAACTCAATTACAATATGTATCAAATACTGTGCTGAGAGTTGGTTGCTCTCTAGAAGCTTAGTTTATCAGTATTAAGTCTATATACAATTAAAGATGAATACAAATTATCTATGAGGTGATTTGGCAGGGAACACGGGACTGAGGGCCATCAGAAAATATCTCATGTAGGCAGTGTCTCTTGATTTGAACTTTAAAGGATGCTAGAGATTTTAAGAGGTAGAAATGAGGTGAGGGAAAGGGAAATTCTAGGTATTGGGAAATTGCTTATGTAACATCCTGGAGGTTTGAGATGGGACATGCTATTCAGCAGAGAAGACATTGGGTGGAATGTAGAGTATATGTAGGGGAGTATCCTGGGAAGGTAAGATGTGGTTAGATCATGAAAGACTCTCTAAATATCAAACAGAAATTGTCTTCTGGGCTATAAGAGATCTCCTGGAGTTTTTTGACTTGGGGAATGGCATGCTCAAACACATGTATTAGGGACATCATTTGGGCAGTATTGAGGAATTGAATCACTGAGCTCTTTTAGGAGATTCTTGCAGCCGTTCAGATGATTGTTGCTAAGGGCTTATTCATACTGGGAATGAAGAAGTAGTTCTGTAAGCAAAAATAATAATCCTTGGTAACAGTTTGGATATGGAGGATGAAAGAGCGTCAGAATGAAAGTATGTCTCTGAAGCTATCTATCTTGTTTACTAGGAAAATGATGGTTACCTTGATACAAATAAATAATATTAGAAAGAGTAGTGGTTTGGAGAGAACAGAATTCTAGAATCATCCAACTGAAAATGTCTTATAGGTAAACTGGTGATGTGGAAATAGAATCCAAGAGATATATTAGCCCTAGGATAGGGACATTGATGAACCATTTTCATAGAATTGACCCATTGGGAAAACAACAAGATGATCAAGAAAGAAGCCTTACAGAGAGAATAGAAGTGCAGAACCTTGGGGTACACCCACATTTAGAGGGTGGGATTCAGATGATGAGCTAGCAAATGAGACAGAGAAAGAGTGGTCCTATAAGTAGAAGGAGTGCTGGGAGAGGATAATGTCAGAAAGGAGGCTATCTAGGAGAAGAGAGTGATCAGTAGTATTAAATGCTGCAGAAAGTTCAAGAATAACAAGGCTAGAGAAAAGATCTTTGAATATGATAATTAAGACATCACTGGTAACTTTGGAAAGAGTAGTTTCAATAGTATGATGAAGTTAAGAAATCAGACTACCAGAGTCTGAGAAAGAAAAGGCAAAGAAAGTGCCCTCTCCCTCTCCTTTTGCCCTGGGTATTTGATTGTAAAAGGTGAGCTCTAAGACAAAAAATACACATAAGAGAGATAAAGGGAGTTGAGAGGTAGACAAACAGGATAGTTTTAGAATTACAATGTTGCACTGTTATATGAATATATGTATATATTTTTTAAAGTTGATTTTGTTCTGTATAAAAAACCAAGATGTACATATTAGATATTCAGAAATTTATATTTTATATTTATATATGAAAATTGTTATTTTTCTCAAGTTCCTAATAGAAAACAAAAAAAATTAAATATTTTTAAATTGTCTGCTTTCAAGGGACTTGGCTACCTGGGACTACCAAGGGAAGAAAAAGACCCTGCCCTCTCTTTTATATAAATTGAATATAAAATATAAACAGATAAGTAAATTCAAAAAGCTAACCCTAGGAGGAAGCTAAGGCATTTCCGAGCTAAAAGTGAGGAGTGCGGGCATTTTAGCTATGTTGGACAGCCTATGCTAGTTTTGGAGAGGAGATGGACTGAATGTTTGTTCCTGGCAACAGAAATTAAGCGGCAAATTGAGCTAGAAAATTGGGAAGGTGAAGGGGAAAGTGAAATAAATCTCTAAGAGTAGGTTCAAGTGAGATTGTGAAGGGCTTTCAAATATAAAATAGATATTTAGTGTCTTTAATCCTAGAAGCAAAAGGAGGCTGAAGATGTTTAGATAGAATTATAATAATATAAAATCAGATAATAAGTATATGGTGCTTGTTACATAGTAATCACTGTATAAATATTAGCTGTTATTAGTTTCAGTTGTGATATTTTAATAGTATTTTATTTTTTTCCAATTATGTGTGAAGAATGTTCAATATTCATTTTTTGTAAGATTTTAAATTCCAAATTTTTCTTCCCCTCTTCAAAGCAGCAAGCAATTTTATATAGGTTATTTATGTGCAATAATGTAAAACATTTCCAGATTAACACTACCTTTCATTCTAAATCTAGCTCTCTTTC
Source organism: Antechinus flavipes (assembly GCF_016432865.1). Taxonomy (NCBI): domain Eukaryota; kingdom Metazoa; phylum Chordata; class Mammalia; order Dasyuromorphia; family Dasyuridae; genus Antechinus; species Antechinus flavipes. The sequence continues at coordinate 207,715,642 of NC_067402.1, forward strand.
ACATGGTTAAATTAAACATAGTTCTTACTCTCAAAGAACTTCTAATCTAGTAAGGGAGAATTATATATATATATATATATATATATATTATATATATATATATATATATATATATGTGTGTGTGTATATATATATATATATATATATATATATATATATATATATACACTTGACAATTCAGCCCTATTGAGTGTGAAAATTCGATAGAAATATAAACTTCTGTGAGAGTTTGCAGGAAAGAGAGCCCACTTCTGGTAAAGAGAGGGAGAGAAGACACAGCTCTTTGATATAAGTGGGTATTTGCAAAATCAGGCAGATATTATAGACCCCATAGGTAAATTGACCAAAGGCTTGAGATAGTGAGATCCATTTGTTAGGATTATAGGTATCACGAAGGGGATTAGTATGAAATAGATTCAAAGTGGGAGATTGGAACTTGTCTAGAGGAGATCTCAAGCTCCAGGTTCCCAATTGTATTTCCTGTTTTGTAGGGAGTAGTGAGTTGTTAAAGTGTTTGAGGGGAGGATTATCCAACCTGTGAACTAGGAAGATTAATTTGGCAGGTGAATAGATTGGCAAGGAGAGAACGTTGAGAAGCAAAAATTGCACTAAGCCAATAGCATGTATTTATTATGCTGTCTAACTTTTTGCAGGACAATACAATATTTTAAATATGTTAAACCAAAAGGAGGCTACCCTTGCAGGTCTGTTTGGAAATTTGTGTGCAGGTTAATATTTCGATGATTTTTTAAACAGAAACTGGAATTATCAGTTGATCATTGAAAATACATTCTTTCATATTTTCTATTGAAAGAGTTGCTGAATCAATAACACCTATTACAAAAAGATAGTTTACCATAATGTTTCCCTCTTCCTCTCTCACAATTGCCCAAGTAGCATGGTGTTCTTTAAAAAAAATATAATTTCAATAGAATATTTATTAACTTTTTGTCCCTGCTGCTTCCTTTTTTCTGTAGTACCAAATGGTTTTAATGGACTAGTCCAGTCTTTTTTTTCACCTATCAGTGATTACAGCCATTAGTTCATGTGAGAACTTACTATCTTTATGGGTTTAGCTTTTCCTTGGTCTCAAAGGCTTTCAGACCCTATCAGAAATGTAGAAATATTCATGAGTTAGGAGCTTTGGTTAGTTAGAAGTCTAAAAAATTCAGAGATAATAAAAATCAGTTATATTTTACTTCAGTTTTGATGTATATAGTATCCTACTATTTGTGGAATTTATTATACAATGTAAAGTTTTGTATTTTTAGAGCATGTCTTAAATTTGAAATTAAGAATGATAATGGGCTAAATCTAAAATTTTTAAATGTGGAACCCTTGAAGTTATAGTATGTAACTTTGGACTTGTAGTACCACAGTGATATCTATAGATTTGTATATTTGTATAGATTTTCAGGCATATTTTAATATTGTCAATTTTATTGGGTTTCTGTTTATAATTGATAAATGCAGGATTGTAAGAAAGTGATAGTGTTAGAAAACCAAAAGGTCTCAGAGTAAAATGGAGTTGGTATTTTTTTGTCATCTAAATGGCTCAAGTAGATTCTGATCAATGCAGGATTGCCTTGGCATTGTCTAAAACTCTGTCCTTGCCCATACAGATAAATATTTTTGTGTTCAGTCATTTCAGTCATGTCCTACTCTTCATGATCCTATTTAAGGATTTCTTAGCAAAGCTATTGAAGTACTTTGTCATTTCCTTCTCCAGTTGATTTTACAAATGAGGAAACTGAGGCAAAGAAGGTTAAGTGATTTGCTGAAGTCACATAGCTAATACATGTCTGAGGCCATATTTGAACTCAGAAAGGGGTCTTTTTGACTGCAGGCCCAGCACTTTATCCACTGTGTCACCTATTCTTAATGCCATTTTAAATTTTGGTAACAATCAAGTCAATTCTGTGGTTTACAATAATGTCAAGAATAGCATAGAAGCTCCTGCATTGAAGAGGTGAACAAAACCATACTGTCTGTCCCAAAACTTTTAAAGTTTTAATAACTAAACTTTAATAATTAGTAAGTAACTTTAATAGGTTTTAGTAACTAAACTTTAGTTACTGAAAGTTAAAATTTCATTAAGACTTTGAGACACCCAATATGCTTTTGTTTACTTCCTCAGAGCTGGTACTTTTGTGCAATTCTTGACATTACTGTAAACTATAGAATTAGGCTAATTAGGGCATGAAAAGGAAAGAAATGTTTCTTTAGAAAATTAAATAGAAAAAGAATAATAGCTCACTGTTAGAATACTTCAACTAGAACATAATGATTCACATTTCAGTAGCACTTTTTAGTTTGTTAAAGTACTTTACACATCTCATCTCCCTATTTCCTTATACCTTTGTGACATAGTTACTATTATTATTTTCTTTTGTACAGGTGATGTAATTAAATCTCAGACAGGTTAAATGACTTGATAGGTTAAGATCAATCAACCAGTAAATTACTGAGGCAGGATTTCTATCCAAGATTTTGAATTCCATCCTACTTTCAAAAATCATGTTGCCTCTCATGAAAAAAAAAAAAAAAGGAAGAGTTTTTTTTTTTTTTCCCAGAGCAGTTCCTAATTTGGTTCACTAATTTGACTCAGTACAATCACTAATTACTTGTGGTGTTTGTTAATGAACACTTAGAGCCACTTGTCTAAACCATAATCAACATAGTCTAACTTTGTTAGTTTTCAATGTGAAGAGCTACCTAAGCCAATTCATCCATCTGTGAAATATTTCAGTGTTGACCCTCTCTGGTATATGAGATTCTGGGCTAAAAAGAGAGTATGACAGTTTTTATAGTTTGATAATGTTTGCTTACTGAGTGTGAAATGAAATTTAACTGTGGCATGTCTGCATTTGTAAATTTAGCGTGGTTGTTTACACTTCTTGGGAAATGACATGTCAGGCTGTCATTCTTGAATCCCAGAATGGACTATGAGTGGTAGGCCTTGAGAACTGAGTTTATTTCCTTTGGTTAACAATAATTTCTTCCCTGTTCCTTTTCCTTGTACAATTTTATATAATCAATATTATGTATAGAATAAGCTTACTAAAGAAAAAAAGGATGGCATTTTTGAAAGGTTATCCAGTTGAAACTTAAGAATTCTAGCTCAATGCTGAAGCAATTGGATAATATATGATGTAATAGGTTTACCTACTCCGTGATTACATTTAAAGGTGTGTTGTTTCATACCAGGTGGAGAATTTCAGTAGAAGATGTTAGCTTTTTATTTTTTTCCAACTCTGCACATTAATATGATGTACAAGATAATACTGACTGATATCATTATTAGGCTGTTATGTGGTTCCATTAAGCCTCACTTATATTTGAAACTGTGATCTTGACTGAAAGATTCTTCCTAGGGAACATTTTCTCTTCCTGTCTGTTCTTTTGGTTTGCAAGAGAACAATAATTTAAAATAGTACCCATTTCTCTTGAGAGGAAAAAAAAAAAAAAACTTTTGATGATGCATTTCTGAAAGTTTCCTTTTTGCTAAATGTATGTGATTATAGGAAAGCTTTCTTGATACTTACAATGCTCCACAGTCTCATTTTTCCATATAAGTTGTGTTGACTACTTGAATGTTATAATTTAACTTTTACCTCTTAGGTTGTCTTATGGATGTTCTATTTTGTGATTCATTTTTCCTATCTTTTTGCCTTCTAATTCTGTAATTTTTCTTCTATAACTTCTGTTTGGGATACCATTTATTGTACAACCTAATGAAGTTAACATATTTCAGAAAATAGGCAAGTTCCAGTTGTTTTAGAACTTTTTACTCACTTTGCATTATCTAAGTGTATATGGCCACTTTCAATAGCTCTTTACTGCCAGAAATAATAGAGTTGGTGGATTGTTGTTGTGGTCAAGCTGATTTAGGAAAATCATAAGAGAGGGTGTGTGACACATAGGTATTTATAAGTACTTCTTAGCTTGACTCAACTTGACCATAAAAATATGCATGTACTTATTAGATACTAAGTGTTGGTTTCTTTGTTAAACACAGACATTTCAATCCTTTATTTCAATCAATTAATAAGCATATTTGGTGCCTACTATGTGCCAGACACTGTGCTAAGCATCTTAGTAGTTCTCATGGAGAAATCAAATACTATATTCAGATATTTCTTCATAAATTCCTGCAAATGCAAAAACTAATTAATTACATTTGAACCCTTACCTAATTAACAACACAGAGCCTCATTTCCCATTACTTTTCCCTCCTTATTTCAGTCTCAGATTCAAATTTTCAGATTGGAAATGTCTTCCCCAACTACCACCAAGAAAGAAAGAAAAAACAAAAGAAGAAAGAAAGAAAAGAGGGAGAAAGTAAGATGGAAAGATAGAAGGAATGAGGAAAGAAAGGAAGAAAAAAAGAAAATGTGTTTCATTCTGTATTCTTAGTCTATCAGCTCTCTGTCTAGAGAGGTAGATAGTGTGTTTTAGTATGAGTCCTTAGGGAATGTGCTTGGTAATTTTATTGATAAGTTACTAAGTTGATTATCTTGACAATGTAAAAAATTTTCTGATTCTACTTACTATTCTTTGTATCAATTCAAAAAATCTTCATAGGTTTTTCTGAAACTATCTTTTTTACTTTTATAGTACAGTTGTATTTTATCACATTCACATATTGCAACTTGTTCTGCCATTCCCCAATTGATAGGCATCTCGTCAGTTTCTAGTTCTTGCCACCACAAAAAGAACTGACATAAATATTTTTGCATCTTTTAGTCTTTTTTCTCTTTCTTTCTTTGATCTCATTGGGATAGACTTAGTAGAAGTATTACTGGGTCAAAGGGTATGCATAGTTTTATAGCTTTTTGGTCACAATTCCAATTTGCTTCCCAGAATGATTGGACTATTTTATAGCTCTATTACCAGTATTTGATAGTATGACTGCTTCTCTATGATGGGTGTGCAGGGGCACCCAGAGTTGTTTTAATTTCTATTTCTCTAATTATTAGTGATTTAGAGTATGGCTATTTATAACTTGGATTTTTTTCTCTGAAGACCACTTATTTCTATCTTTTTCCCCCTATTATCAATTTGGGAATAAATCTTTTTTAAAATTTGATTCAATTTCCTATATATTTTAAAAAAATGAGATCTTTATCAGAGAAATTTGCTGCAAAGTTTTATTTTTATTTTTTCTCCTTTTCCTTCAAATTTTAACTCCTATGAATTTCTCTCTTTCTTGTTTGGTCATTCAGTCTTACTCTAGTCATAGACCTGGTAGATAATTTCTTTCATGCTTCCTTAACTTGCTTATGATATCACTCTTTATATCTAAATCATGTACCAATTTTGGGCTTATCTTTGAATATGTTGTGAGCTAGTGGTCTAGACCTAGTTTCTGCCAAATTACCTTTAGTTTTCCAACCATTTTTGTTGATTATTGAGTTCTTGTCCCATCTAGCTGGAATCTTTGAATTTATCACTAGACTACTGTGCTCATTTGCTTCTGTATATTGTGGATCTAATCTGTTCCACTGCTCAATCTCTCTTTTCTTAGCTAAGATTTAACAAAGTATTTTGATCATTACAACTTGGGATATAGTTTAAGATCTGATACTATAAAGCTCCCTTTTTTTCTTTCTTTTCATCAATTTCTTTTTATTCCTCTAGATGAATTTTGTGATGACTATTATTACTATTTTTCTTTATAAAGGATTCTTTGGTTCTTTGATTTGTATAGCACTGAATAAGTACATCAACTTAAAGTATCATTATTATTATATTGGATCAGTTTTTATTGTGCAGTTCTGTAACATCTGACTTTTTTGACTTTCTAATCCCACTGTCCATGGGGCTTTCTTGCTATTTCTTTCTCTGAGTAATGAACAGTTCTACAATTAAGTGTGTGTGTGTGTGTGTGTGTGTGTGTGTGTGTGTGTGTGTGTGAAGAGTGTTTTGTAATTGTATTTTTATAATTCCTGTAATTTATAATTACAAGATTATAAATCATAGCAGATTAAGTCCCAAGAATTTTACACTCTTTACAATTATTTTACATAGGATTTTTGTTTATGTCTCTTTCTACTGGCTTTTATCAATAATATACAAAACTGCTAATGATTTGGGTGGGTTACTTTATATCCTGCAACTTTGCTGATGTTAATTGTTTCAGTTAGTTTTTTGTTGTTGACTTTCTAGGATTCTTTAAGTAAATCATGATATCATCTGCAAAGAATAATGGTTTTATTTCCTCTTTGCCTGTATTTAGCCTTTTAATTTCTTTTTCTTATTTTATTGACATAGCTAGCATTTCTAGTGCAATATTGAGTGGTGATTGGAATAATAGATATTCTTGCTTCATCCCTGATCCTATTGAAAAGTTTTCTACTTATCTCTATTACATGTATTGCTTATAATTTTAAAGAAAGCTTAATTAATTCTTGGGTTTTCTAGTGTTTTTTTTAAAACAAGAATGAGTATTGTTTTTTATAAAAATCCTTTTTCTTATGCAAATTAAGACACTCTGAATACCACTACACATCTCTCAGATTGACAAAGATGACAGGAAAAGATAATGACCAATGTTGGAAGGGATGTGAGAAAACTGGGACATTGATATTTTGTTAGTGGAACTAGGAACAGATCCAACCTTTCTGGAGAGCAATTTGGAATTATGCTCAAAAGTTATCAAACTGTGCATACCCTTTGACCCAGCAGTGTTTCTACTGGGGTTATATCCCAAAGAGATCTTAAAGGAGGGAAAGGGACCCATATGTGCAGAAATGTTTGTGGCAGCCCTTTTTATAGTGGCTAGAAATTGGAAACTGAATGGATGCCCATCAATTGGAGAATGGCTGAATAAATTGTGGCATATGAATGTTATGGAATATTATTGTTCTGTAAGAAATGACCAGCAAGATGATTTCAGAGAGACTTGGAGAGACCTACATGAACTGTTGCTGAGTGAAATGAGCATTATACACGGCAACAACAACACTATATAGGTGATCAATTCTGATGGATGTGGCTCTCTTCAACAATGAGATGATTCAAACCAGTTCCAATTGTTCAGGGATGAAGAGAGCCATCTACACCCAGAGAGAGAACTGTGGGAACTGAGTGTAGACCACAAGATAGCATTTTCACTACTTCTGGTATTGTTTGCTTGCATTTTGTTTTTCTTCTAAGGTTTTTTTCTTTCTTTCTAGATCTAATTTTTTTTTTTTGTACAGCAAGATAATTATATAAATATGTATACATATATTGGATTTAACATATATTTATATTTAACATGTATTGGACTATCTGCCATCTCGGGGAGAGGTTGAGGGAAAGGAGAGGAAAATTTGGAACAGAAAGTTTTGCAAGGGTCAATGTTGAAAAAATTATCCATGCATATGTTTTATAAATAAAAAGCTATTTTAAAAACCCAAACATTTTCTGCATTTACTGAGACAATTATATGATTTTTTTTTGGTTTGGTTGTTAATATAGCTAATTATAGTTTATATAATTATATAAATTTATAGTTTATAGTTTCTCTAATATTGAACTAACCTGGTCAACTTTCTAAAATTCTAAATTATGGATACATTTTACCAATTTGCATCAGTGAAGATACATTTCCTTTTTCTCTGGGACCAAAAAAACCCAACTTATATTTCTATAGAACTCTAAGGTTGATGAAGTTCTTGTGAAATAGGTAATGTATGTATCCCTGTTTTAGAAATGAAGAAATTTAGGCTCAGGGAATTAGGTGATTTGATCATTTTCACATAGTTGGTAACAGAATCCCCTGGGATCCAGTCTCAAGATATGTCTCCAAGTCCAACAATCTTTCCACTTATATCAGGATGCTTTGAGACTCAAAAGCAGAGATGATTTGAGTATACACAGCCAAGGCCAAGATGCTTAATTTTTTGGTGGGTTCTGTGCTTGAACCTCTCTCCTTAATCAGGGAGCTTGGTGTTATCGGGACCATTGATTCGATTCAATAGGTGTTGTAAGTTTAGTCTTTCAGACCCCATTATTATAAGGAGCTTTTCTTACCATGCTGCAAACTGTCATTTGGGTCCAGAAATTCAGTCTGTTTATATTATCTCTTTTGCTTCCAAAATGTAGAAGGAAGGAAGTGAAAGTTCCACTTTTGAAGAGTAGCTGCATGTATCCATTTTGTATGCACCTACAACAAATGTAGACTATTTTATAGTATCATCAGTTTAGATGTGAAAAATCCTTAGAGATCAGATAGTCTAATCCATAAGAAAAAGACTCAAGTCAAGTTCACTGACTTAAACCTGTGGACTTCTGACAATACCATTTTATCTCTAAGTAGCTCTGTATCTTAGCAAAACTACCCTGGCCATCAAAAGAGAAATTATATAAAGTATATAAAGCAGCTAAAATATAAAGTTCACACTCCCATTTTCATTTTTCTATCTCTCTCTCAAAAAAAAAAAAAAAAACCTGAGCTTTGAAGACAATCTTCAGTTAACCTCTGCTCATAAAAACTTCTTCAGACAAAGTAAGGGAGGTTAGAGGTTCAGATTTAAGGATACCTCATCACATTCCATTCTTTGCTGAGGGAATTTTAAATTCTCTTTACAGGAGGCTAGATCTCCTGCTGTGGAATAATTAGTTAACTGAGATAGTGAAGTTTAAAAAGCCATATTTTTGTATTTGTATCTGTGTGGCCTGGAATTGACCATTAGTGAAGGATAGCACACAAAAAGAACAATCTCTAATTAGGAGCAGATAGGTAGATTGTTCAGACTTTATCACAGTTCCTGCCTGTCTAGAGGAAGCAATCTCCTTATAGAAATGAATTCTCAAACAATAATAGGTCCTATAGTATATTTATATATTGCATATATATGGTGGGGAGCTATATCAAAGGGGGGAAATCACTTAACCATGTTTATTGTAGTTTCCTCATCCATAAAATGAGCTGAAAGAGAAAATGACAAACCACTCTAATATCTTTGCCAAGAAATATCCAAATGGGCGCATGAAGAATTGGATAGGACTAAAAAGTGACCAAAAATTTTTTTTTAAATATACCATAAATACTCAGGTAACATAAGGATCAGAAATCTGATTGATTATTCACGTGACAGTATGTGGGAGAAGAGAGAGACAATTAAAGAAGGTTATTCATACCCAAGTAAAACAGGATTCTCATCCTTGGCAGAATATATCTGGGAGACTAGGAAGAAACTTTCAGTGATCTTGAGTCCCTAGGTACCTTGAGAAAAGTGCTTCTAGGTTTGCAATGTTCACACATTACAGTGGTTTCCTTTTCTTCTGGATAAAATAATTTAAATAATAAAACAAATCCTCCTGTTTCCTTACAAAGAGAAACACCTTGTGCACTGGGTAGCAGATTAGGCTATGAAACAACATATAACATAGATAACCTGTTTCTATTCAATTAAGCAGGTAAAACAGATGCAGTTTTGGGTTTATTAACAAGAGACTGGGAACTGGGCTCTCAGATGCTTTTAGTAGATCATTTGTCTTTCCTCAGGTTAATTTTTAACTTACCTGTACCTAAGGAAAGAGAGTAATGAGAAAAAGAAAAGTGGCTTGTTTTTTTGTTGTTCCTGAAGAAAATCCTGCAATATCCCTTTGTCACCTGTTATTTATCTCTTTGACTGCAACATTTCTGAAACAAAATATATTATTGGATATTAATAAACTGTATTTCATAATGATTTTTAAATTTTTTTTTAAGTTCATGTGTGTATGAATACACACACATCATTGTCAAAAATATGTGATTTCTTTGAAGAGAAAATTCTCAAGCAACACAGTAGAAACAGCTAGGTGGTACATTGAATAAGGCCTTGGGCTTGGAACAAGGAAGTCAATTTAAAAGTTCAAATCTGGACTGAAATACTAGCTGTATGACCCTGAACAAGTTGTTTAACCCTGTATGCTTCAGTTTCCTCATCTGTAAAATGGCAAAGCAGTCCAGTATCTTTGCCAAAAAAAAAAAACCCAAATAGGGTCAGGAGAAGTAAACACCACTGAAAAAAAACAACTTAGGCTTTAGCCTTGCCTGAGGCTGAGACTTGATCATGGTCATATAGCTTGTATGTGCTAGATATAATATTGAATTCAGCTTTTTCTGACCCAGAGTTTAACATCTTGTGTTATGTGCCACATCGCCAGCGTATGCACACACATATTATATAAACATTTAAAGATATATAGCTCATTGAAGGGATTGAGAAAACCAAATTGTCTTTTAAACAGAAATCTTTTTGCCTCAAGGTCTGATGAACACACTTATAGGCTAAAGTTTTATTGTTTTTTTTAAAACAATGAATGTAAACATTTCACTTATTTAATGGCTCAAATAAGATGCATTCATCTGGAGCTCTTGTTGATTGAAATTCAGTTTTGGTTGAGTATCTAAGATGACCTGATTTAAGAGTACCAAACCATCACATTTCTCTTCTTATTCTAAATTTAATCTCTCAGAATTATAATTGAAAGTTTGACTTGCTGCAAAATACAAATCTTCATCTGAGTTTGCAAATAGGACATATTGCAAAGATCAACAAGCATGGAGAGGATATAAAAATAGAAGGGCTCAATGGTCCTCTTAGGCTTGTTTTTTAAAGATCCTCTGCCAACTGATGGCAACATTGTTTTCAATAGTTAAAACAACTTTTTCAGAGATCAAAATATCTTATAGGCGTATGAATTGATCTTCAGGACATCTGTAAGAGATGAATAATCTACTTGAAACTGAGGAAATTAAAGTGGAGAGATTATTTATTTGTTGATTCAAAAAAAGCATTTATTAAGGATCTTCTTATGTGCCAGATACTGTCCTAAGCTCTGGGGAAAACAAATCCAAGCAAGTAAGAGTTTCTGTCCTCAAAGAGTTTGCATTTTAATGGAGAAGACAACTTATCAGAGAACTAGTACTAGGATGGGAAAGATGTCAGAGGATTCCTAGAAGATTGGCCTGATATGGAAATGACTGAGAAGTAAGGAGGTTGTCTGGTAGAAGCAAATCTTTCTAATATGTCACAAGGTAGAATTGTAATATCATCAGCTATTTAATTACAAGCATTTATTAAGTTGACTGACTTTGTATGCATGCATGTAAGCGTACATGGTCCAATGTTATGAGCAAGTCTTCAAGCTTTTCATATTTTCATATTAAGTATGTTTAGCTGTGCTAAATGCTGCGGATGCAAAGTAAGATTTCCAAGGAGCTCACATGCTATTTGGAGGACTGAGGTGGGGAATCAAAGTATGCATACAAGCCAGATATATATACAGGATAAATTAGGGCTAATCAGCAGAAGGAAGAGTCTAGCATTAAGAAGGGTATCAGGTGATATTTTAGCTGAGAATTGAAAGAAGCCAGGAAACAGATATGCTGAGGGAGAGACTTCAGATATAGAGATAGCCAGTGAGAATGCACATTTAGGAGATGGACTGGCTTGAGTAAGGAGCAGCAAAACTTCCTTTGTGCCAAGCATTGTGCTGAGCTTTGGGGATACACAACCAAAAGTGAACTCAGTCTGTTTCCTCAAGGAGCTTTTATCAAATCAGGGAACACGATGCCAGTGGAAGAGTTGTAGCCAGGTTAGAATATTGAGGTTTAGAAAGTGAAAGGGATGGTGAGCAAAGAAGCCTTTGGGGATTAGATTGACACAGCAGCCATGGTGGTATTGCTTTTATGGTGATTTCAAAACCAGAAGGAATGGGGATGGGGGTGAGCACATATGAGCAGTGGCAAGTCAGTGTCCCAATGAATAAAGGGAATCATGGTTTGAATCTTCTTAGCTTTAACAAGCCCTGTGAAGTGCTCAGTTGTTGTTTGTCCTTTCTCAAAGAGACATCATGACATCAGAGAGGTGATGCTATGAGATACAAGTGAATTGGATTCAATTGAGGGAGGGCAGTGTGAGGTTACCAGCCTCACTTTCTCCTCTACAACCATCTGGGTCCATTGGCTAGATAAAGATCAGGAAGGACTGAAGATGTAGAAGACCCTGGATACAGTGGAAGGATTTGACTTTTTTAAGCTAAGATTTTTGATAGGATTTAAGTTTGACTGAAGCAGTCATCCATTCAGTGATTAAGGATAAGTAAGAAATGAGGCACTGAATGGCTTTTAGTCGATCACAGCCTAGATTTTTTTCTTAAGGACAGTGCTTTAAACCCAAATTGCTCTGGCTCTCTTGGATCGGCCAACCAAAGGTCCCAAGCAAAGCCCATTTGGTCTTTGTTTAAACCCTGATTGTCTCTGTATGAATAAAATTCGCAGTTTTTGCTGAAGGTCTTCCTCTCCTAGATTCTCCCTTTTCCCCATAGTGTTCAGTGTCCTGGCATCCTGGGATGGGGCAGAAGGATCTGGTGGTGAGACTACTAGGGAGATGTCCAGAGATGAATGTTATAAATTCGTTCCTTGATTCATTCTTTAAAGTAGGTAGGAGAATGCTAGTTCAGAAGGGAGCCATGAAAGAGAAAACCACTGCTTTGTTTGGAAAAGCTGGATGACTGCTTCTTAGGGAGGAAATAATTAATATCTTCCTTCTCTCCTTTTAAGTATTTGCTAGCACACATTCATTATTCTTATAAGAAGCATACTGCATTGAATAATTCAGCCTACTTTATTTTTCTAATATGAGTAAACTTTCACAATGAGTGTAATTTTTATGTTAGGGAAAACTTATCTATAAATAAGGTTTTTACTGAAGTAGGCATTTGGGCCCAGTCACAAGAAGATTGTGGCAATAATTCCAGATAGGTACAAGCAGAGTTGGTGTTAATTAAAACAAAATCAGTGCCACAATATGGGATAATCAATCAGTCAATCAATCAATCAACATTAATTAAACATTAAGCATTGTGATAAATGTTGGGAATACAAGGAAAAGCAAAAAAAAAAAAAATTCCCATTCTTAGAAAGCTTACAATCTGATGGGGCAGATAACATGAAAACAAATATCTAAAAACAGGCTACACATAGGGTATGTACATGTGTGTATGTATATGTGTGTGTGTGTGTGTGTGTGTGTATTTATAGGAAATTAACATAGGGAAGATAGGAATTAAGAAGGATTGGGAAAAGTTTCTTCTCTAAGTCTTACAGGAAGTTAGGGAGGTCAGTTGTTGGAGTAGAACAGGCAGAGGGCCCTAGGCTAGGGAGAAAGAGGTGAAGATGAAATGTTTTATTCTGGAACAGATAGGTGGCCAGTGTTACTGAATTTTAGTATATATGCTGGGGAGTGTGATGTAAGAAGACTGGAAAAGTAAGAAGGGGCTAGGTTATTAAGGACTTTGAATGCCAAGTAGAGTGTTTTCTATTTGCTCCGGGAGGCTAGGGAGCCATTGGAGTTTATTGAGTAGGGGATGATGTATGTATATGTGACATGATCAGATTTACACTTAAGTAAAAACACTTTCGTGTCTTGAATAGACCAGTGGGAACACACGAGGCAGGAAGATCCACTAACAGGCAATTCTAATAGTCCAGGTATGAAATAATGAGGGTCTGTGCCAGGGAGGTAGCAGTATCAGAGGAGCAAAGAAAGAGTGCAAAGATGAAAATCAATGGACCTTGGCAACAGCTTGGATATGGAAAATGGGAGATAATGAGGAATCCAGGATGACTCTTAGTTTTTGAGCCAAATGGATGGAGATAATAAGGATGGACTTGAAATGATCCAAATAAAAGCAAAGACCACAAAGGATAATGAATAAAGAATATTCTCACTCAGTGAAATGAGTTAAGAAAGATGCGAGTAAAGGGAATTGGAAGGAAAGGAATAGGGAATGGGGAAAGGTATGGCCTTTTCAAGAAGAGTACCTCCTAATCCTCAGAAAGCCAATTACTACATAGTCTCACTGTGAACTAATTAGAAAAATTTCTGGTCTCCTTTCAACCAGGTAGCTGTAGGCATGTCTATATTGCCCTGGAAAGGTGCTCATCAGATTCCTGTATGAGAGGGTTCTTGCCCTGTAATGTTGTCAGAATGACTGGGGCAGTCCCTTATCAGATGCACCATCTCTTTCCTTCATGCTTCAGCTTTTTTTCTTTAGAGTAAATGCAGTGGTTGTAGGGGACTGGGGTACAGTCTTCTTTTTCATCTCATACTCAATTGAGACAAATGCTCATATAACTCTAGTTAATTACTGTTGTGGTGTTTTGTACTAAAAGGGTATAGTTGAAGTGATAAACTAAATGTATGTATAATTTGACTCTGTTATATTTTATAGTTATGTCTATATATCTAATTAAATTAGCTCAGCAGTTAAATGATTGATTATTAATTGTGCTCAGTTCATAGAGCAATTATTTCTGGAATTAACTTAGCATCCAGAACACCAAATACTATTGAAAACTTGGAAAGTATGTCAGAAAATCATCTAGTCCATTTTGTACTCAGACAGGAATCCCTTATAAAATATCCCCAACAAATTGCTATCCAGTCTCTATTGAAAAACTTTGTATAAAGGAGAAAACTATCTGTTGGTTTGGTCTCTTCCACTTTTGGACAGCTCCAGGTAGAAGGATTGTCTTTCTATTGAAGCAAAATCAATTGTTACACAGCTTGTATTCTTTTCTTCTGGTCCTTCCATTTGCCCAAGTAGAACATGTTGAATTTCTTTTCTGCACAAGGACCCTTTAAACAGTGACTATGACCCTAGTTGTTTTCTTTGACAATCTAAATGTCCTCAATTCTTTATAGTTTTGAGTCCTCATCATCCTGGTCACTTCATATGGATCTACCCCAATTTGTCAGTGCTTTATCTAAAATACGATGGCCAAAAACTAACTACCATATTCTAGATACGGTCTGAGTAGGGCAGGATTTAAGCAGCACCACCACTCATTCTGTTCATGGTGCTTCTAAAGATAGGATGATGCTGTGGAAAGAGAGCTGGATTTGGAAACAGAGGACTTGATTTTAAAATTTCATCTCTTCTCTTTATGATGTAGGTGAGCAGGTCTCTCATTCTCACTTTCTCAGGGCTTAATTTTCCTCATCTATAACTAGAAAAGTTTGAACTAGAGGACTTCTTAATTACCTTCTACCTTTAAATCTAGGATTTTTTGATAATTTTGTATTTTCTATAATGGCATTGGGACAGCTAGGTGGTGCCATAGTGGATAGAGTGGCAGGATTAGAATCAGGAAGAGTTATCATTAATATTCAAATCCAACTTACTAGGTTGGTACTTACTAGCTATAATGTTAGGCAATTGATTTTACCCTGCTTGCCTCAATTTCCTCATTGTAAAATGAGCTAGAGAAGGAAATAGCAAACCAGTCCAGTATCTTTGCCAAGAAATCCCCATGTCAGACATAATTGAAATGACTGAACCGAAGATTATAGGACATCATATCTATTCCTATTAAAGTAAATAAAATTAGACTTCTTGGTTTTGCCTGATGGAGATGTTTAGGACTCTGATTCTATTACATCCAAGAAATCAACCATTTCTCATAGCTTTGAATCATCTGTCAATGTTGTATTTGTCATTACTTTTAACCCAGGGCCCATGAATTTGTTTTTAGAAATATTCTGACAACTCTATTTCAGTGTTAACTGGTTTTCTTTTCTTTTTTGGGGGGGGTGGGTGGGTCAGGCAAATAGGGTCTCATAGATCACTAAGTGCTCAGGGTCACAAAATTTGAACTCAGGTCTTCCTGACTTAAGACTTAGTGCTCTCTAACTTGTGCTACCTAACTTCCCCAACTGATTTCCTTTGTAATCCTTTGTATTTTATTTCATGCACTCAGAAACATTATTCTGAGGAATCCATAGGTTTTCCTAAATTGCCAAAGGAAGGTCCATAAAAGAAAAAATGGTTAAGAATTTTTTCTGTAAATCAAAGCTTAAACTTCTTCCATTCCTGACTCCTTTTTGCCTGAGAAATTTTTACACAGCCCTGGGTATATAGATATATAAGGTATGTCTATAAATCAAAATTTTAATGATAATAAATCATAAGTAAATATGTTTTAAAACAGTTCTTTGGTATATAATTTTGCCATTTATTAAACACAAAAGTAAATTTGCATAATAAGGAGATGGATATCCTTGTTTATTTTTACATTTAATTCTTTATGTAATATGTTTTTTACATAAAGAATTAAATCTTGATAACATATTTCATAACTTTTACTAATGCCAAATTTTTCATGACTCTCTTAGTTATGCAACCCCCATATAGGGGCCTGACCACACAGTTTAAGAAGCTTTGCTCTAAACAATTATTCATAACAAATACTAATAAATCAATAACCAAACAAAAATGATTGTAAATCTTTAATTAGAACCTCAACATTTGAACCATTTGTCTTTTTTTTTTTTTTTTTTTTTTTTTTTTTACTGAGATAATTGGGGTTAAGTGACTTGCCCAGAGTTATACAACCAGGGTGTGTTAAGTGTCTGAGTTCAGATTTGAACTCAGGTTCTCCTGACTTCAGGACTGGTGCCTTAACCACTGTGCCATCTAGCTTCCCCTTAATGTCTTTTAATCAGAAGGAAAGAATATAAAATCAGTACTAGGTATACAAACACAGAAGTGACTCTCTTTTCCTTTAACGAACTTCTAATGAAGGGAAACCCCACAGAGAAATGCAAGGTAATTTGAGGAAACAAAGAACTCAACACTGGAAGGATGAGGGAAGGCTTCCTGGAAAGCTGCTATCTTTTCAGCTCTCAATCTTCAGGGAAGAAAAGGGATTCTATGAGGTTGTAGTGAGGAGGGAGGGCCTTTCAGCCACCAGGTCAGCTTGTGAAAATGCAGAGGGAAAGAGATGAAATATAAAGCATAGTCCTACTGACTTCCCTAGTTTCCTTCAAGTCTCAGCTAAAATTCTACTGTTTTTTGGAAGCCTTCCCCAATCCCTCTTAATACTTGTCCCTTTCCTCTCAATTATTTCCTGTTTGTAGCTTGTTGTATTTGTCTGTGTGCTGTTCTCCCATTAAATCATAAGCTTTTTAAGGGACTGTCTTTTGCTTCTTTTTGTATCTCTAGCACCCTAGAACAGTACCTGGAACATAATAGACACTTAATAAGGGATCTATTGATTGCTATTTTGTTTTAAATTTATGGAATAAAACAAACATTTCCATAACATATGATAATAAAAAAGATAATAAAAAACAAAACTGCATATCGACATGTACAATTTCTTGTTCTTTTATAATATGTAATGAAGCTACCATGTAAATTCCATTTTTCCTTTTTTAAATTTCTTCCCTCCCCCCTCACTCTAGAGATAGCTTCCATTAGACACAAATATATATATATGTATATGTGTATGTGTGTGTGTGTGTGTGTGTTCTTTCTTTGAATACAGATAATATCTTCCTTCATAAGTCCTTTGCAGTTAATTTGGGTGTTTATAATAGTCAAAATGCCACATTTGCTTAAACTTATTATATAAAACTGATCCCAGGTCTTTCATAGCTAAAAGTAACAGCAGAAGAGAGCCTGATTTTTATTGTCCAAGCTACTTCCTGAGGCAAGCAAGGAACAATGATAGGATTATCTCAGAGTTCCATGTACCTTTTTTTCTTAAGTACGCCTTTTTCCTCTTTTCAATTCCTTACATTGACAAAATCACCACGATGCCACAGTTCACTGTATCTAATCAGAAAGCAAGTTATGTTGCCAACCTGAGGTAATATTTTCCCTATAAAAGAACCTACTGTGCTTCACTAACTCTCGAACTCCTTTGCTAAGAAACACAATGGCTAACTCTTTTAGGGTGTTAAACTTCTGTAGGAATTTAACCCCACCATTGACATAAATTTCTGCTAATTCCGCCTTATGGCAAGGGTTCATTAGGAACTTACCATGCCTTAATGGCCTCTTCCTCTATAATGGCATCTTCCCCAGTTAATTGTGTGTTCCACTAGGGAATTTAGCTCTCCTTTCCCCTTAATTGCTAAAAACCTCTTTTCTTTGCTAAAACTCCATAGGTATTTAATCCACTCTTATTGGAATAAGATCTTTTCTTCTTGATGTGGAGATAGTATAAATCTTCAAATTCTTTTTTTTTTTTTTTTTGGACTGAGGCACTTGGGGTTAAGTGACTTGCCCAGGGTCACACTGTTAGGAAGTGTTAAGTGTCTCAGACCAGATTTTAACTCAGGTCTTCCTGATTTCAGGGATGGTGCTCTGTCCACTGAGCCACCTAGCTGCCCCAAGTCTACAAATTCTTTTGAAATAACATGAGACACTGGCCCATAACTCCAGTATACTTTGGGGGTTCAGCCCCCTCTTTTCTTCAACATGTATTGGTCAAACCCCATCATTTGACTCCATACAGGGAGAGTCTGATTATACCCCCAAAACTCTAACAAAACTAAATCAAGGTAATAACTTAACCAAGAAATCTTAAATGTATTTGCTCTGAGTGTCTTTCTGAAATGTCTACAAACTTATAAATATTACCCTTGATGCATTTCTTTGTTAAAAAGAAAAGAAAAGATACAGTTGCAGTCAATATGTTTGTTAATCGTGATTTGCACACAGCCACCCAATGGGTGTGTCAGAGGACCAGAACCCAGGCCTTCCTGGTCCTGAGATCAATTCTCCATTGACTATGTCCAGTTAACTTTCTTATCAGCTTGGTAGACATCATTATATTAGGAAATTGATTTAGAAATACTCAATTTCAGAGGGATCTTAGAAATCACTCATTTTACAAAGAAAACAGAGGTCCAGAGATACCAGCTGATTTGCTCAAAGTCACACAGCTTGTTAGTGATTAATCGAAACTCAATCCAATGGTGTTTACTTGCTCTAGTTTAATTTTTGTTTAAGAAGCTAGAATAACAAAGAGAGGATCTGAAACCAGGGGCTGATGAGCTTTTGTGTTAAGATGGCTATTAAAGAAAACACTCTTTTCTTTTATTAATCAGTGGCAATAAATAGTCTGTCTCTTCATAGCCATAATGTTGAAGCATAAAAGTTAAATCCATGGGAGCATTAAAGATATTTACTTATTTTAACTAGGAATACTCTAGGTTGCTGAATTTCAACTTCATCTAACTGAGTATGTACATTTCTAACAATATGCCATGCTTGTCCGTTGGCAGCAGGTGCTGCTTGGAAATATCAAAGTGACTTCAGTCATGAAGGAAGAAAAATTGCTTGTGGCTCTAACCAGATATACAATAGTCTGGTGTAGGATCAGTTTTCTCTGATGGTGCTGCAAACTTGATTTTACAAGGAGATTGAATGACCTTTGCCATGGTTAGAAACACCAGGGGGAAAAAAAAATCACATTTCTTGGGATCGAAGATTACAGGATACTGTCCACTCAGCAGATGATATATAGGCCTTGTGTGATTAATTACATTTGAACTTATCAAATATTTCCTTATGAAAGTCTTCATTTACTGTAAAACATGAGAGAGAAGAAATGTTGATGGTAAATAATCACCTGCCTCTATTTTTGAAAGGATATTACTCCTAGTCTGAAATAGTTCAGGTAGTCTTATCTTAAAGAATATTGATGATGAGAGCTATGAGGTAGAAGGAGAGAGGAAGGGGAAAAGAGACTCATTTCAAAATCAAAAGATCTGGATTTTTCTAGGTTCCGATGCCAGTAGTATGACCTTGGGAAAATCAATTAACTTAGATGAACCTAATTTTTTGTTTATAAAATAAGGATTAACAATACTTCTAGCAATAAACTGGGAAAACATTTTTATATCCAAAGGTTCTGATAAAGGCCTCATTTCTAAAATATATAGAGAATTGACTCAAATTTTTAATAGTTTCAGCCATTCTCCAATTGATAAATGATTAGAGGATATGAACCAACAATTTTCAGATGAAGAAATTGAAAGTATTTGTAGCCACATGAAAAGATTCTCCAAATCACTATTGATCAGAGAAATGCAAATTAAGACAACTCTGAGATACCACTACGCACCTGTCAGATTGGCTAAGATGACAGTAAAAATTAGTGACCAATGTTGGAGGGGATGTGGGAAAACTGGGACACTGATGCATTGTTGGTAGAGTTGTGAACAGATCCAACCATTCTAGAAAGTAATCTGGAACTATACTCAAAACGTTATCAAACTGTGCATACCCTTTGATCTAGCAGTGTTTCAACTGGAATTATGTCTTAAAGAGATCTTAAAGGAGCGAAAGGGACCCCCCATGTACAAAAATGTTTGTGGCAGCCCTCTTTGTAGTGGCAAGAAACTGAAAACTGAGTGGATGCCCATCAGTTGGAGAATGGCTGAACAAGTTATGTTATATGAATGTTATGAAATATTATTGTTCTATAAGAAACGACCAACAGGATGATTTCAGAAGGGCTTGGAGAGACTTACATGAACTAATGCTAAGTGAAATGAGCAGAACCAGGAGATCATTATACACAGCAACAAAAAGATTATACGATGATCATTTCTGATGGATGTGGCCCTCTTCAACAATGAGATGATTCAAACCAATTCCAACTGTTCAGCAATGAAGAGATCTATCCACAGCCAGAGAGGGAACCATGGGAACAGAGGGTGGACCACAACATAGCATTCTCACTCTCTCTGTTGTAATTTGTTTGCCTTTTGTTTTCTTTCTCAGTTTTTCTTTTTCTTCCTTCTTGATCTGATTTTTGTTGTGCAGTAAGATAACTGTATAAATATGTATACATATAATGGATTTAACATGTATTTTAACATATTTACCATTTATTGGACTTCCTGCCAGCTAAGGGAGGGGTTGGGGGAAGGAAGGGAAAATTTGGAGCAAAAGGTTTTGCAAGGGTCAATGTTGAAAAAATTATCCATGCATATGTTTTGTAAATAAAAAAAGCTTTAGTTAAATAAAAACAATACTTCTACTTCTCATAGGGTTTTGAGTAGGAAAGTACTTTGTAAGCCTTCAAGTCTTTATTTTATTTTATTTTTTGTTTCAAGTGCTTTATAAATATTAACCATGATCATTATTTTACCTTTTATCTTAAATTTTAAAAAAATGAGTAGCCAGGTGCTAGAGTGGATAGAGCGCTAGACCTGGATTCAGGAAGACCAGAGTTCAAATGTAGCTTCAGACACTAGCTGTGTGGCCCTGGGCAAGTCACTTAATCCTTTTTGCCCCAGTTTACTCATCTGTAAAATGAATTGGACAAGAAAATGACTAACCATTCCAGTATCTTTGCCAAAAAAACAAAACCTCTATGGGTTGTTTTAAGCAACACAAAGTGTTTCTTCCTGCACCCCCATCTTGCTAAAGATCTGAGAATGGTTTGGAGAATGGTTTGAGAATAGGTTTGAGAAAGATTTGGAGAATGCATGTCTGTTAGAATATCTGTAGCTAGAATCCATACTTTGGGTAGGGGTTGATCTCTAATCTATTACCTGGTAGGTCTCTTCCAGCTTTGCCATTCTATAAAATTATGCCATAAAATATAATGGCTCTATAAATCAAGACAATCTTTCTTTTCTTATTGTTGGCTGTGTCTATCCCATATAGATTCAACTAGCTGTTCCTTAAAGAGTATTGAAACCACCTTTAAGACTTAGTTGATGCAAACAATGAAAGTTTGTGTCATAGTTTCCTGACTGCGTAAGTACAGAAATCAGGGTATGAGGAGGGATAGTAGTTCAGCCTAAGAGGCTCTTCTAACTAGTACATCACCATTGACATTCATAGGCTGGAAAGCCTTATGCAACTAAGTCAATATATCCTTAATGAACTTCCTTTTTTTGCCAGGGACCTGGTAATACAAAGAAAGACAAAACTACAAAAACAGTCCCTGCCCTCAAAAAGGGCATTCTGATAGGGGACACATGTAAATAAATAGGAACATACAAGTTTTATACTGAATAGAATGAAGGGACCCTCAGAGAGAGAGGAAGGGTTGGGAGGAAGCAAGGGGAGACCTAGAAAGATATCTTGCAGAAGCTGTGATTTGAGTTGAATCAGGAAAGCTAGAGATGTCAAGAATCAAAGGTAGAGAAGGAATGCATTCCAAACACAGGCATTATACACCATAAGGCATGAAAATGGGAAATCGAGTATTCAAAAAATAATAGTAAATAGGCCAGTATCCTTGTCTCATAAAGTGCATGAAGGGGAATAAATTGTCTGAAGACTGTAAAGACAGGAAGGTTCCAGATTGTGAAGAGCTTTAAGTGTCAAATGAATTACTTGATATTTGATCTTGGAGGTGAGAGGGATCCATTGTAGTTTATTAAGAGGAAGGGGGCTATGATTGGTTCTATGAGTGTCATTTTGTTGAACTCAGCTACCTGAGTCAGCCCTGCTTAAGTACACCTTTTTAGCTCCCTCTTCTCCCAGAAGAATTTAGCTCTCTGTTGTTTTTGTCCTTTCTCTCTCTCTTTCTCTCTCTCTCTCACACACACATGTACATCTATCTCTCTTGTTTTTTTTAACTTTGACAATTCAGTTAGAATTTTTATCTAAGTCTAGAACAGGTAGAATTGGTTTGTGTTTTTGTTTTTTTCCAAACGACACGTACCGTCTTTTACTTGCTGACTACCGTATGTTGTTGCTAAGTCTATGAGGGATCTCTCTGTGAAGCGCATTTTAATATTTAGATCAAACAGTGATCGGAATACATTAATGCCCAGCGGGTAAACGTGTCATTTGAAAGCAGCTGCTGAACCTTCTTCCTGCTGCTCCAATTAACACATCTAGCACACGCTTGTCGGCCAGTGGGCTGTGTGTACGGATGAAACCACTTGGCTGCTTATTCATAGAGTATATTGGGTAGCACAAAGAGTTCATCAACTTAGCTGCTTTTAGAACGAGGGACAATGAAAGGGGTTTTTTCAGCATATGCTTCTGGCTCTCGTATGCAAGGAAGGGGGGATGAGTAGGCAGGGAGAGCCAGATCCACCTTGAGATATGGTTCAGTCCATTGACTGGGATGCTGTCCCCGCCTCTCCCTCCTCCCTAACCCCTCCCCTCTCCCCCTGCCTTCAAATGATGGAGACTTTGGCTAGTGAAATTATGTAGTGTTGGGATTCCTCTTGCTATCAGCTTGGATCTCTTGAACTTTCTGGTTTTGTTTTTTAATGCTGCCTAAAGTTCAAAGCTTTGCTTTCCTCCCAGGTTTTCAGAGTAGCCTTTCTCTATCTCTCTCTTTTTTTTCCATTAAAAAAAGTACTCCAATTTATGAAAAGATATGAGCAAAATTTCAGGGTAAACCTGCATGCCTCATTATTGTAGCTGAAATTATTGGTGGCTTTTTTTTTTTTTATGGTACCGGAGAGACCGATAAAAGGGCACTGTTTTCCAGCTCTCTCGCTCTCTCTCCTTTTTTGGGGTCCATTCATGCTCAAACCCGCACTAGCTCTCTGTGAAGCTGTTGTTTAATCCAAGGTAAAGTAGGCTGGTTGTGAAAAGTGGAAGCAATGGAACGCTTCCTAGGTTTTGTGAAGCAGATAAGACGATCCAGGAGAAGAAAAGGGAAAAAATACAGACCAGAAGAAGATTATCACGAGGGCTATGAGGATGTCTATTACTATGCTTCAGAACATTTTCGAAGTAAGCACTCTCCTTCCCCTCCTATTTCTTCTCCTCTTAATGCTAGGCATAACAAACAGTAAGTGGTGCCTGCAGCTTTGATCTTTCTTTTTAAGATCCAGAGATGTCCCCAACTGTGATCTGTGAGTCTTGTGCCAGTGACTAAGTGTTTCCTCTGTTGCTATATGCTACTAACAGAGAACCATAAAATATTAAGTCTTTATAGATGACTTGTTAATATTTCAGGTGCAATTAGTTATGTTACAATGGTAATAAACCTAATGTTAAATGAACTAAACTTTGTTGACTTTTAGCATTTTTTTTGGTTAGCTTTATTCTGTCTTAGAAAGGAAAAGACTAGTTTGGAAGAAATCCTTGCTTGTGTGTCAGTTGGAAGCGATGGTTAATATTAGTGATCCTGACTTCTAGACAATTGTTTGATTAATTGGATGTATTCTTTTTAGTATAAACAGTTAGTGACTCATGACTTTCTGGTTTGCATGTTCACAATTTCTGATGTTTTTTTTTAATTTTAATTTAAGTGATTCTTTATGACTAGAGCAGTAGCAGTAGAACAGAATAACATGCTTGCATGCAGGCATTTGCAAATTAGCCTTTAAGTAGTGGAGAATTTGAATTTTTTTCTTGTGCCTGTCAGTACTTTGAATTCATGCTACATGCTTTGACTTATTCTAGTGGATTGAAAATGCCTAGAAATGCCTAAGGGTTCAGTTGGAGGAAAGCTGCCCGTAATGGTAGCCTCTGTAGGGAAGAACCTGACATTCATCCATATTGCACAGAAATTATTTTTAAACTAAGATTTTCATTTTCTTTTACTATTGTGAATATGATGCTTTTCAAAGTTCCATTTCAGCTTTCCTCCTTTCTGAGCAATGATGTCAAACTATAAATGTGTCTCATTTACAACTGCTGTGTTGAATAATAAATAATTTAGAGTCCTAGTTCTGTGAGAACTAGTTTTAGATGCCTAGGACTCTGCTGTGATTTAGAAAGAAAAAAAAATCACATGGTAGTAGTAATAAGGTGATCATGGATGCATTTTCTTATTCTTGGTATCAGTTGACAATGATATTTGACCTTACACAGACCACTCTGTTTTTAATGGACCTATTATCAGCTGAATGCTCATTTTTGAATATTTTATATGGATATATCTTTACAGAACATTATCATCTCTTAAAGGCTCTTATTCTTTTAAAGATCTAATTTACATAAATAACCTTTCAATTTAGCACACATGTTTTTTATATGTGTCTATGTATGAATATATCTTATATTCACTTTTTCATGACAGAAGTAAAAGAGATTGGGGAGTAAAAACTTAAAACATTTGATAAAATGCAGATATTTCAGAGAAAACCATAGCAACTTATACATGTATTTTACTGGCAGCCCTGTCAATAAATGTAAATCAAATTCAGAACTTTCTGGTTCATATTTTGATTTTTGGGGGGCAAAATTCAGATGAACCATGGAAAGTATCAGGCTAGACCATTAGATACTTTGGGGAAGAGATGCTGAAAACAATAGTTAGGAAAAAAGTTGAAGCTCTATAAAATCTCAAATGTGCTTATGTTGCCCAAAGTGATTATACTAAGTTAGGGAACACGGGAACTAAAGTATTGCACTTAAAAAATATTTTAGCTTTCCAGAAATCAGTTAAGGTTGTACTAAGAGAAATAGTCTTCAGAGTTAAAGAAAAGTCTCTGTATGTGACATAGATGTACATATATTTATACATATGTCGATATATGTATATATGATCAGTGCTTTTCTGATATTTACCAGCTTTCTAAATCTTTAGAATTAAATAAGCCACTGCTTAATGTATGGTTCAGGAGACTTAGGTGAATAGCTTACCTACAACTTCAATAAGCTACTTAATAAACAAAATATGACACAGGAGATTCAAGCTTTTGGTATTTGACTATTCATCAATCATCTAACAGCATGGAGTGTTTTATCGAGATATATCATACAAAATAATGGTTTTATTGTGCACCTTTTGTCTTCTATTTCAGGACACAAGAGTGTGCCACTCTTGGAATCGGGTAGGTGTGTCTTCTAAAATTGCTTTGCAGAAAAATATCAAAGGAAAAAGATAATTAATAGTTTTAAGACATTAAATTTATTTGTTTGGAAGTTCAGAGGAATTCCCTTTCTTAATCATGCATTGTGTTTTCCCAAAGAAACCTTAGAAATTCTTCTATTTACAGTCTGAATTTTGTGTGAGTACTGAAATAAGATTTCAACATCTGATGATCGGATCAAAGACTTGATATTGAAATATTAAAGAAAATATTTTTATAGATATTTTATATTTCTTCCTTCTCTCTAGCTTCCAGTATAGTTTGCACTATAATTTCAAAGGACATGACTGTATATCTGTTATAAATTTCCTTAACATTGCAGGTTTCCACAGGTAGATTATATGTAAAATCAACAAAGTTGAATTGTAAAGACTCATATTTCCCCCTAATACACCCTAAATACTTCTGTGGAAGGGTATTTTCATTTTTCTCCTGATATGTAAAATCCTACCAAAGTTTCTCATGCTTCTTTATTTCAAATGCATGTCTTGGAGCATTTAAAATGCAAAGCCCTTCATTAATCTAAAAGTAATATAAAATCCCACAGACATTCTACTCTAGAATAAGGTAGAATTTTTCTTTGATACCTCACTAGAAATGACATTAGATAATAAAAGCAGCAACAACTTTAATTAGCTGTGATGTTTCAGAGAAATTCTGTCTTTTCAATCAGATTCCTTAAATTGAAATGAAAGAAAGCTGGACTATTATTTTGTAACTTCTTAGAGCTTTCTAAAGTTCTGAGATTTCAGACTTATCTTAGTCTTTAAAACAGTTGATATAAATCTAATGTGTTATATAAGTGTATAATATAAATGTATTCTGTTGGAATGTGCTTGGTACAGGTCAAGGCAGAGATAATGAGAAAATATATTTTGCTGGTCACCTGGCAACTTCCTATCAGCCAATGCTAATTAAACTTATGTGTTTTGTTTTTTTAAAGAAATTTCTGGCCATTTTTGAAGATTGAAAAGTTTTGAAGAATTTCACCAAGTCTCATATATCACTTTCTATTTTTCTAGCTGGTCAGTTAGAAAGCTCAGTGCAGGCAGGCCTGGAATCAGGAAGTCCTGACCTCAAATCCAACCTTAGATAGTTGCTAGCTTTGTGACCCTTGGAAAGTCATTTGTCTCAGTTTTCCCATCTATAAAATGACCTGGAAAAGGAATTAGCTGCTTCAGAATCTTTTCCAGGAAAATCCCAAATGGTGTCTTTCACAAATCACAAAAAGTCAGACACAATTGAACAATAACAACGACAACTAATATCTAATCAAATACAAGCTTTTAAGAGTTTCCTTTAAATTAAGTTTCTATGTGGATGATTTGCTTGCTATTCTGGTTAAAAATTAAAATTTCTATTAGGTAAGATGCATTTAGCTGAAAATTGCTTTAAAATCACCATCTAATTTTATTTTGTTGTTCATTTTAAATATATAAAACCATGGACCTAAAATGGCACTTAAAAAAATGGGGATTTCATTGATATGATATTTGTAATATTAAAGAATATATTTATGGTTCTGTTTCTTTTATGCGTTAAAATTAACAGCTGAACAAAATTTATATTGTCAATGCATTGTTAAATATATACTATGAATCTCTGCAAATCAGAATTTACAATGTACAACTTTAAACATATCTCTTAGTGTAATGCAACTATTGACATCCATGATAACAGAAATTCTGAACTACAAAGTCAGAATTGTCATTATTATTAAGTGATTTTATAAATCAGATAAAGAGTTAGGAAGATCTTGGCTTACATTATGCCTCTGACACTTAGCTATGTGGACAAGAAACAAGCAAGGTAATTTATCCCCAGCCTTAGTTTCCTCATCTGTAAAATGGAGATAGTAATAGTACTCACCTTTCAGGTCGGTGTAATGATCAAATTGAATAATGTGTTGAAAGCACTTTGCAGGTATAAAATTCTAATCCCACCCTCACCTCAGACAACTTTCCAAGACTTGTTATAGTCCATTTGCTAATCATCTCCTTGGGTGAAAATCCTGGAGTGCCCATGTTAATGAAATCCTAGGTCCTAAGTTGTAATTTACACACACACACACACACACACACACACACACACCCCTGTATGCATGTATATAATAATTTATGTGTATATATCTTTATATGTAAACATATATACACATATATAGTCACACATATACATAATACACAAATATATTATAAACATGTCCTGAACCTCTTTGGGATTTTCTTGGCAAAGATAGTAGAATCATTTGCTATTTTCTTCTCCAGTTCATTTTATAGATGAGGAAACTGAGGCAAACAGAGTGAAGTCACTTGTCCAGGACCATTTAACTAGTAAATATTTCAATCCATATTTGAACTCATACCTTGAATGCAGGTCCAGCACTCTTTCCACTGGGGGCTGCCCTCAGTTTATACAGTCTAAATTTCATTTCAGAAAAATGCCTTTGAAACACAGGTGTTAACGACTCACCAACAAAAATTTATTATATTAAATGCCTGTGATATACCAGATATTGTCTTAGGTACAAGGGATAAAAAGACTAAAAATAAATCAGTTCCTTCCAACAAAGAACTTCTATTCTCTTGGGGGAAACTCCATGTACACAGTTAAACAAATCTAAAATATAAAAATTCCGTTTCAGGTAATCAATGCTGAGAATGGAATGGAGTGGGATGGAATCAGGAAAGGTCTAAAGTAAGTGGTAGTAAATGAAGTATGAAGGAATCTTGGGTATCTGAGAGACAAGGCTGAAGAGAGAGTTCATTCCAAGTGTCAAGAACAGTCTATGCAAAAGCATATACATGGAAGAGTGATGGTGACTTCTGTTTTATGTTTTGGGAAAAGGCAGGGACCTACCTGTGATTTCACTTCTATGGGAAACTCTCAAGTGAGGAAACTCCTTTACTAATTAATGCATCTTTCTTCCACAACTGTTTCCTAGACTAGAAATGTCAAACACTTAGGTCCCTGACCACATACAGCCCACAACTGTTCCTGAATGTAGCCTGAACCAGATTAAAACAAACTTGGGAAATAGTTAGCAAAATAAATAAAAATACAGTAGGTCATAGGTAATATTACACTTTAAAACTAAGTCAATATGTGTTCTACAGGGTCCTTATTGCATAGATTCACAGCTCTCAATCCTCAATTCTAAGTGATAACACTTATCTAGAGCGTGGAGAGGTTAAGTTATTTTTTCCAAGGTCCTACAGAAGATATATATCAGATGCTGATTTGTATTGATGTGAGCCTTCATAGTTAGAATCTAGCTATCTGCTGGGCCACGCTGGTTTAGTCTTATTTTTGCCTTATGACTATATTATTAATTTGTCAAATTTTTTTAAATCTGTGGATTTTTGTTTATTTTTTTTGCAGTCTGGTGACCCCATTGACCACACCTTGTTATAGTTTGTTTGAAGTAATATTGAATTCGATTGGTTTTTAACCAATGTGGTTTTGTTAAGTACATAGAGAGACCATTCAGAAATTGAATTGCTTTAAGAAATTCAGTGTTCTCTTTGCAACTATACAAATTCTACATTCTGAGAGAAGAGATCTTCCAGCTGTTGGTCATCTTTCTTTATCCTATTAAAAAGACCAGATTTCTCTTAAAGGAGAATGGTTTGTTTATATAAATTTATAAACTCTGCATTAGTGATGAAGCAGATATTGGAGATTTATTTCCTCTATCTGAGGGTTCTGCTAGCAAGGCCTGAGAGATGGAGATTTTTCAGCTAATGAGGTCAGAGATTTATATCTACCTCATAGAATTGGTCATCCCATATTCCTTCATTCTAATGCTTAAGAAGATCACAACTAATGCTGGCAAAGATCAAGCTCTCTCTGTTTGCAAAGTATGTCTTTTTCCTCTCCTCATTGCCCCTAGCTCATTTAGAGGAATTGTTGCTACCATTATTAATAGCAATATTAGTATGTCTGTCACAATGGGTGCCTGGAGAAAGGAAGATTTATCTTTGTGAGTTGAAATCCAAATGTGTGACCCTGTGCAAGTCACTCAGTCCAGTTTGCCTCAGTTTCCTTATTTGTAAATTGAGCTAGAGAAGTGGCAAACTACTCTAGTGTCTTTGCCAAGCAAACTCACAAATGGGGTCACCAAAAACCAGAAATGATTCAAACAACAAACATGAGTTGAGTCTGTAAGGCTGGAGTAGTGTTTTAAATTAATTTTAATTATATTTAATAATTTATTTTGGGAACAAAGATGATAAAACTTCACAGTTAAATATTTCAGACTCTTGCTCCCAGCTAATGCAAGGCTTTAGCAGTGCTGACCTTTTGTTTGAGGAATTTCAGCTGAAATGGGATGAGGTGTTTTCTTCTGTCTTTCTAGTATAGGATCACACCCTTGATTTTTCTTTACTTTGAATTACCTTCTCTTATGGTATAAGAATATTTTTAATCTTGTACAAAATTGAGTGGTCAACATGTTCCATTTGCCCAGAATGTTTTATGTCAGCATCTCAGAATAGCTCAGCTTGCAGAAAGGAAAAAAAAGAATGAAATAATTCATAGTCATATGGGCAATTTTTTAGCTTTCTCTTAATGCATGTCATTGATATCTAAGAATAGGTATTTAGCTCTGTCATATTAATTCACACCAGAAATATTAAATGCTATTTCATCCTATAGATACCACTATTCAATTTAGACAGTGTGTTATCTGAAAAAGGCACATTCAGCAGCAAATGTATTTTGTTCAGCCAAATTACTGTGGAATTAAAAATAAAAAAGATAATAGATTTTGGTCCTTTTTATTCAATGACACTGTCATTAACAGTAAAGGTTAGTGCTTGAAAAGACTGGCATACAAGTGTTTTATTACTACTAATAATAACTAGCATTTATAAAGCTCTCTAAGATTTATAGGAAGCTTTACAAATATTATTTCATTTTGTCTTCATACCAACCCTGTGGTGCTATTATTATCTCTATTTTATAGATAAGGAAACTGAGTCAGGTAGCAGTTGAATGAGTTGCCCAGTGTCATATGACTCCTAATTGTTTGAAACTGTATTTGACCTTGGGAATTCCTGACTCTAGGTTTGGGCTCTGTTTTACTCAACGTGCTAAAGAATCTAACACAATAAAATTTAATAAAGAGAAATTAAGTGTAAAGTTGAACTTTAGGTGAAAAAAAAAACCAAAGCAATTTATTAGACATTCAGGAATCATGTAACTGCAATTCATGTGAAAAAGATTTCTGGATTTTTGCTGACTATAAGTTAAATAGTCAAGTAAAAGTCGGCTACATGATGTGAATGCCAAATAAATCTAATGCAATAATTATTTATTTTTAATCTTCACCTGTGATTGCATCAGTGTGGAAAATGTTAATTGTAGAAACAGCTTTCACTGATGGAGATCAACCACTGCACTGGGACTTAGTCAGAAGCTGCTGGGGGCTGAAGGGAGTGAGAGGGGGAGTGATAGCTAGAGTATTAAATTTGGAACCAGAAGTCTTGATTTCAAATACTACCCAGACACTGGTGGTGTGACCCTGGACAAGTAACTTATACTCCCTCAGCTTCTGTTTCTTCATGTATAAAATGTAGGTAATAATGGCACATTGTCATCAGGATTCTTGTGAGGGTAAAATGAGATAAAATATACAAGTCACTTTGTAAGGTTACAATGCTGAAAAAACATTTATTATTATTGTTATTGTTATTACAGAGTTACTTGAGGAGCACTGGATGATTAAGCAATATGTGTAGAGTCACACTTTTGGTGTGTGTCAGAAGCAGGACTTTAAGACCCAAATCATTTTGATTCTGTGACCTGCCCTTTGTTGCTGTCTACATTAATAGATATAGACTGGCTGGAATAAGGGTTTAATGACTCACTGTATTCCGTGGAGATTCTACACTATGTAGTATACCCCAGACTGTGCCCTATATATTAGTCAGATCAGTTTTGTATTTAGTTTTGGACACAGATTTTTTTTTTTTTTTTAAGAGGAACATTTAATAGAAAACATCCAGAAAAGGTCATTTGGTATTCTGGAATCATGTTATATGAGGTGTAGTCAAAAGACCTGGAGGAGACAAAGAGAATGGGGGAAGGGAGGAAGTAACATGATAACTCTCTTTAAATATTTGAAAGGTTGTAATATAAAAGAGGAAATAGAGTGATTCTTTATAGCTTCAGAGGGCAGAACTATGTCCAATGGGTAGAAGTTATAGAGAGGCATATTTTTACTCTTTCAAAGTAAAAATTTTCACACAGAGCTTCGAAAACATAGAATGTGTTGCTTCATGAAATAGAGCAGAAACTGGACCACCATCTGTCACTGATGCTATAGATGCTTTTTCTAAGTAGGCAAAAAAAAAAAAAAAGTCACACTTGATCAATAGAGAACCTCTTAACTTTATTTATCCTAAATAGTGTTATTTATCCTAGTGTTATTTATTATTATCCTAAATAGGATTATTTATCCTAATTAGTGTTATTTGGTTTCTTGAGTAACATCATCCATGTTGAAGCCTCCTAACTTATAGAATTGAAGCTGTAAGTCAGGTTCTTGTCTCTTCTTTATGATTATCTGATTGATTTTCAAGTTGCTCACCTTTAGACACAAAAGCTAATTGGTGGAAGAGTGAAGAAGAGAAGGTTTAGTGACTCCCACTTCATTGCTTTTTCTGTTTTTATTCCTAGTGTAATAGTGTAACAGTTCCATAAATAGAATAAGAATTTCCTATACAAAAGAAAAGGAATTAACTGGGTGGGCATGTTAATTACTGAGTCTATACAGAATGTGTAGATTGATTGCCTATTTCATTAACTTTTTATGTAGGTTCAAGGAAGAATTGAATGCTGGCAGAATGTTTATTGCCAGAGGTAGTTATGCTTCTTGGATGAGATTTTAGGATTCTCCAAATATGACTTTTAACTGGATTCCCAATGCTTAGGGAATTAGCAGATTCCCTACATGTAGTAATATTTAATAAACACTTGATTTTTGTTATTGTTTGGTCTCTGAGATAATATCCTGCTATTTCGACATTGACTATTTAGAGACAGTAATCCTACCTCTCTATCAAACTGTGGCAAATAACCAACATTAGAAGATAAATGAGATGGGAGTTATGTTTTGGAGCAGGTTGAACTTTGTCACCTTATGGACAACCATTTGTATGGAATGGTGAGAATAATTAGTCAATCAACCAACAAAATTCATTAAGCTTAGTTTTTTAAATCAAGAATCTCTGAGTTCATTCCAGAGAAAGATAAAAATTTCTCCATGCCTAATTAGAGCTATGGCTTCATGAATTCCTGTGACCAAAAAACATCACTTCCTGCCAACTACCTTCCTTGTGTTAAATTTCCGAGAATTTCTAGCTAAAATTGCCCTTCTGTAACAGATACAGCCCATTATTAGATCCACACTCTAGCATTTCGATCTTGGTAAGACCTAACTGAATTTCTGATCTACTAGCATTGCCATCGAGAACCCAAGAGCTACTTTCGTGCCTGAATGAAGCAGAATGTTTATGAGTGAATTCACTAAAGTACTTATGTAGAATCCAATCCAATTCTTATCTCCGAAGAGAAAACCAGGACTCAATATGGAGCTATAATTCTAGAAGATAAAATGCTTCAATGTGAATGATGTCACTTGAAAAACCAAATAACAGCAGAATTTATGGTAGAATTGAGTCTGTATATTTTCCATTTGCTATATTGGAATTCTACCTAGATATCTCATTAACAGTTATATCTAGGCTTAATGCCAAAAAGGCATTCAGCAAAATTGATGCCAGTTGGTTTATCGGCCAGACAATTAATGTCTGTGGAACTAATTTTTTTAAATAATAAATTTTATATAAACTTAATAATTCCAAATGAATATTAATATTTAAGTCAAAGGAGAGATAAAGACCCAAAGAAAACCTTTTAACTCAAACTATTTACATTTCTAGAAGTGTGTGTGTGTGTTAACAAAATAACAATAGCAATTATGTAGTTTGTGGAATTTAATCTAGAGATACTGATTCATTTGTACTTATCACAAAATTGTCATTAAGAATTTCATTAAACCAAAAATCATTTGGATATTTCTCTTTTCTCTTGCATTCCAAGGAATGCACTTCAATAAGTTACTCGGAATTGGAAATATTTTGAAATAATGATTTATCTTGCTTTCCACTTTTCTTCCCCAGAAAAGATGTGAAGATAGTGATTTGTTTTTAAATGCATAAAATAAATTACATTATTCTGAGGAGGGGAGAATAGGCATCAACTATTAAGGGGACCACAACACAAAAAAGATTAAGAACCCCTAAATTGGATTAACTTTAAGGTTCTCTCCAGTTCTGAATTTATAATCCTGTGAAATAGCCTTTGATTTTTGCTTCTTTGGGGGAGGAAGAATGCAACATTTAGAGAAATAATACAAATTAGTTTGAGGAAGGTGCAAGCCTTAACCACTGGGTTGGTTTTTGGAGTGAGTCATTTAATTGTCAAGAAAGGTATGAGAAAAAGTAGCATCTGAGAGAAGAAGGAAGGAGGAAATAAGCAGATTAAGTACCTATTACATGCCAGGCATTGGGCTAATTGCTTTACAAATATTATCTCATTTGTTCTCTTGAGGTCTTGAGGCATGTTGCTAATAAGTAATTATTAAGTCTTATCTATAATAATTAAAGGGGTAGCTAGGAGGTCCAATAAATAGAGCGTCCAGCCTGAGTCAGGAAAGATTCATCTTTCTGAGTTCCTCTGGTCTCAGACACTCCGTAGCTGTGTGATCCTGGGCAAATCACTTAACCCTGTTTGCCTCAGTTTCCTGATCTGTAAAATAAGCTGGAAAGGGAAATGGCAAATCACTTCAAAATTTTCACCAAGAATACTCCAGATGAAGTCACAGAGAGTTGGATATGATGAAATAATTGAATGTCAACCTAAGGATTTGGGAATTTTTAACTTTGGGCTTTTCCCTGGGAGTTCTCGAAAGCATAGCAATTTTTTTTAAGTTTATGGTAGAAGATATTTTATTGAATTTTATGATGACCCACTGTGAAGCAAGAATTGCTATTATATTTTTCCATTGAAATTCCTGTTTTATGTTTCAAAATATTGACATATGCTTAATTAGTATCATATTCATCTTATTTGTCATGATTCCTATGCTTCTTAGATATTTTAGATAACATGTTTATTTTGGATAATAATTTCTTTTATGAAATAACTTGGTATGAGGAATATAATTTGAATTACTTGCAAAATTTGCTAACTGAAATAAATGCTCAATTTGTTTTTTATTATGCAGTTTAGTTATTATAGAAGAGACTAAAATAATGGAGTAAATCTTTCTTAAGCATCTGCTTTGAACTTGGCGCTAAGTACTGAGGAAGATACAAGATCCTTGCTTTAAGGAAATTTATTAGTGGAGAGCAGGATGGTAGCACAACACCAATGTATGACTAATATACAATATTACATAGTAAATTTCTTAGTGAGAGACAAAAACAGTGCTAAGTGAAGTCTGAGGGGACCATGTTTGCCAGATGGGGACTGGGGAAGAATTCCTGAAGGAGTTAAGATTTGAATTAGGCTTTATAGTGCAGGGAAAAAAATGAAACTTGTTAACAAAGGAGACTGGAGTTCATTCCAATTATAGGGCACTGGATGAACAAAGGGAGGCATAAAAGTGGTGTGTATTTGGAAGGTAAAAGGATTGTGATAGTAGACTGTGAGTATTTGAAGGACTGTCATATAAAAGAAAGATTTGATTTTTTTTTTTTTCTGCATGGGTCTACAGGGCAGAATCAAGAGCAATGAATTGAAGGAGTAAATTTAAGTTAGAGTATGAAAAAAAAATGTTAGTAATTAGAATTGTCTTAAAGTAGAATGGATTGCTTTAGGGTGATATGTCCCTCCCCTCACTGGAAGTCTTGAAGCAGAAGCTGGATGTCAGCTCTTCAGCAGGATAGAATTGGGTATTCTTTTTCATCGATGGATTTATGGACAACATGGCTTCCAGTGTCTCTTGATTCAGTTCTGTATATCAGATGGAACATGATGTGTGTGAAGAGAAGATAAAATAAATCTTAAAAAGAAAGATTGTGCTAGATTGAGGAGGAATTTGAATACTGGGTACAAAAAACACCTCCCATCCTCCAAAACCCCCCCTGAATTTTCTTGATAGGAAATAGAAAGCCATAG
Organism: Antechinus flavipes; assembly: GCF_016432865.1. Lineage (NCBI taxonomy): Eukaryota > Metazoa > Chordata > Mammalia > Dasyuromorphia > Dasyuridae > Antechinus > Antechinus flavipes. Next base: position 207,751,413 of record NC_067402.1, read on the forward strand.
AAGACTTTTGAGCAAAAGAATTCTTTTGTACTTGTATTACCTAATGAATACTTTATAAATACTTGTTGATTGATGACCTGGAAGATTAGTCTGGCAACGGCCCTGATGAAGTCCTGGGTACCAAGGTGGTAGAGAAAACCCAAAGTATTGATAAGTACTGATAAAATTATAATACTTCCTGAGGCTAAGTAGTGATAGGGATTAGCTCAGCCTTATAACCCCACCTCTGTGAAGGTCTTGGGAAACCCCATTTTACTGTCCATAAGAAGGCCAAGTTATAATGTCAACCCCCCCAAGGTAAATTTCCCCTACAAATCTATCCATGGCCCATGCCATCTTTTCTGAACCCCTAATGGTATCCTTCTCACTTCCTCCCCCAGACTTCATACCTCATGATGTCTTTCTTCCTGTCATAGATAACTCTTTTAGGGTGCTAAATCCCATTTAGGGTTATCCTGCCAATCCCTTAGCTAACTCCTTGGGATTAGACTGCCACAATATTCTGTCTAATGGTATCCTTCTCACCTCCTCCCCCAGACTTCATGGTGTCTTTCCTTTCACCTCTTTCCCCATACCTCATGATGTCTTTCTTCCTCTCATAGCTAACTCTTTTAGGATACTAAATCCCATTTAGGGTTAGCCTGCCAATCCCTTAGCTAACTCCTTGGGGATTAGTCTGCTAAACTCCTCTATGGATTTATCCTGCCAGTTAATGGCATATTCCCACCTCATGGCATTCTTTCTCCTGGTTAATTATGAGTTCCACTAGGCAACTTGTCTTTTTCATTGTTACTAACTGTAATCTTTCTAATGCTCTCCCGATGCTATTTCATATTTATCTCTCCTAGTGTCTATTTTACCTCTTAATTTTGTCCAATATCTCTTCTCATATATAAAGATAAATTTTGGCAAAGAGAACATTATTTGTGAATTCTTCACATATGCCTTGAACCTCATATGTGAATTAGGAATTGTCTGTGCTGAACCTCATCATTTGATGCCAGTCTCATCGGTCACTATGAAAGATGAATCAGGAGGGTGAGAGTGAAGATGGGAAGACCTTTAAGGAGGTTATTACAATAGTCCCGGTAGGTGGTGAACTAGGCTGGTGAACATGGGTATAGAGAAAGTACAAATTCAAGAGAAGTATTTCAAAGTAGAAATGATTTCTGTAGCACTTGGTAAACAGCAGAACAAGAAAAACATGGAAAAAAGGGAAGTCACAGATAATCCCAAGGTTATTTCCATGGGAGACCTGGTGGTGCTATAGAAAGGAATAGTGAAATCACAAGAAACTTTTCTTTTGTTTCCTTTCTGTTTTTCTTTTGTTTATTTTGTTTATCTACGACTCTCTACAGGTTATATCCGCCTGGTTTTCTCACTTGGATCTGAAACTCAACATAATGAGCTTGGTTTTGGCTATGTTGAGTTTCAGATAAAAGTCTTGTAAAGACTTTGTAAAGTTCTGAAGACTTTTGCTCCACTTTTTGAGAGGTATTGTTGTTAGCATGCTATACCCTACCTATGTCTCCCATGTTCCTTTCTTTGCCCTTTGAGCTTTTTGTAATTTTTCTTAAAAGTCTAATTTACAAATGGAATGTTCTAAATGTTACTTTCAGATATTGGTTAATTGAAATTTTAATTTTGGAAAGGAATCGTAACATATCTGTCATTGAATGTCATGCTTTGGCATTTAACCAGACTACTAATATCATTCATTTGTAATTTGTGTGGCTATATTTAATGTCTATGGCTATATGTGTGTCTATTATTGATAGGTACTCACCAGTTTTCGTGAAATTCTGCTGCATTGCATTTTGTTTAGATATATCTGAATACTTGACCAATATATTTTTAATAATCTGAGCATAGTGGAGGTTTTTTTTTTTTTTAGTGTAGTAGTTGTTTCCAATTACTTCTAAGCTATTCATACAGTTTTATGTGACTACTTCTGGCAGTGGCCCTGAGCTAGTGTAGGAAATCAGATCTGATTTGTGAAATCATTTCAAGATAAACTAGGGTCTTGTCAAACAGAACCAATTCAGAATGTAATACTAGCAGGGCTATTTATACCTGCTGATTCTAAAGTTCAGTATTTTTAAAAGTCTCCATTAGGTGAAATGGAAACATTTTTAAAAGGTTCTTGCTTCCTAGTCATTTAGAATGTTGTGATTAGTGCTTGACTTTATACAAAATTCAAAATACATGTGGAAATGGTAATTAATCACATTTTAAAACTAATTGATAATTATCTCATATTTGAGAATTCTATCAATATAATTCACTCTATAATGATCATCATTTTTTACAGGATGCTATAAAATGTTAGGATAAGAAAAGTTAGGCCTTCATGATCAGCCTATCATAAATTTATGCCACAGGGGCATAAGAAATTTTGGTTTTTTTTTTTTTTTAAAGTTATTGTTGGAGAAATGGGAAATTCCAAGGATTTGAAAATTATTATTGATGCTTTATTCTTTTAATTGATTGCAGTTCTTGTGGTTGGTAGGAAATAGCCACATGTCTATTTTTAAGAATCTCAAAGTATTTATCTTGCAGAAATTAGAACTTAAAAAAAATCTTAGACAAAGGTAGGAATGCAACCCCTACCTTAGAGGCAAGCTCATTGCTGTCATTTGTCTTTTCCTCTATAATTAATCTTTTCAAGCCTGAGATCTTTTCTAAAGCAAGGGATGGTCATTTTTAGTCTGAACTCTCACTTTATTTTTCAATGTCTCTATCTTTTTGCCCTTTCTTACATTCAATCCTATCTTAAGTCTTGCCTGGATAATGTTACTCTAGCAGAGAGTGTGGGAGTGTACAGAGATAAAGGCATGTAATCTAAAAGAAGGAATAGAAATACAGTGGAGGCAAAAAGAGAAGATCATGGAATCATAGATTTATAGCTGAGAGAAGCCTTAAGGGATATCCAGGCTATTTCCCTCTTTTTTGCAAATAATTTTCAAGGTGCAAAAAGGCTATATGAATATGGCCTTCAGTTACTAATTATGCCTGTAGTCTTAGGTTAATCATTTGACCTCTTTCAGTCTCAGTTTCTTCATCTGTAAAATGAAAAGGTTGCATGAGATACCTAAGGATTCTTCTATTGCTAAGATGAATTGGTCCTGCCTTTCTCCCCAAAATGTATGTATACTTTACTTTTATTTTTTAAATCAATGGATTTTGAATGGAATGGACATATCTGTGTACCAGTCACTGTGCTAAATGCTAGAAATACAAATAGAAAATCAAGACAGTCCCTACCCTTAAGGTATTCACATCTTAATTAAGAGAAGTTTGAGCCTCATAGAGAAGGATTAAGTTCAAACAAGGTGACTGACCCAGGAACTCTTAGAGTACAAAAGCTGGTCAGATGACAATACTCAGGGATCTGGTAATAATACCAGTATCTGGTAATAATAAGAGTGCTCTGTGAGTAAAGATGGCTTGGAATTGGTTGGTTAGACCTTTCTTCTTCTTCTTCTTCTTTCTTCCTCCCTCCTCTCTCCTCCCTCCTCCCTCCTCCCTCCTTCTTCCTCCTTCCTCCTTCCTCCTTCCTCTTTCCTCCCTTCCTCTTTCCTCCTTCCTCTTTCCTCCTTCCTCTTCCTCCTTCCTCCTTCCTCTTTCCTCCTTCCTCTTTCCTCCTCCTCTCCTCCTCCTTCCTCCTCCTCCTTCCTCCTCCTCCTCCTCTTCCTCTTTCTTCTTCTTCTCCTTCCTCCTCCTTCCTCCTTCCTCCTTCCTCCTTTCTCCTTTCTCCTTTCTCCTCCTTCCTCCTTCCTTCTCCTCCTCCTCCTCCTCCTCCTCCTCCTTCTTCTCCTTCCTTTCTCTCTCTCTCTCCTCCCTCCTCTCTTCCTCTCTCCCTCCTTCCCTCCCTCCCTCTGTGCCTCCCTCCCTCCTTCCTTTTCTCCTTCTCTCTCCCTCTCTGTCATAATGAGTTCAAATCAGGCTTCAGATATATATTTTCTCTGTGACCCTGGGCAAATGACTTAACCCTCTTGGTCTCAATTTCCTTATCTATAAAATAAGCTGCAGAAGGAAATGCAAATATTTTAGTTTCTTTGTCAAGAAAACCCCAAATAAAGAATCAGATGTGACTGAAAAACAACTCAAAACAAGGACAAAGGTCCGTGGTTCATCATGTCTCCCCGAGTTCATGTTTCTTCTCGTTTTAGATTTTTGTTCAAAACCTACTTCTGGAAATCATAATGTGGTAGATTATAAAATGCCCTGAATCTGAGGTTAGAAAGACTTAGTTCAAATTTCTCCTTAGACACATATTATTTCTGTGACTCTGAATATATCATTTAAGTCATCTCTGCTTCAGCTTCCTTATTTGTAAAAAGAGGGAAATAGCCTAGATATCCCTTAAGGTCCCTCTTAGCTCTACATCGATAATTCCATGATCTTCTCTCTTCCCTTCCACTGGATTGTAGTTGATGGCTTCCTATTTATCTCAATGGTGTGATCAATCAATCAGCAAGTATTTATTAAGTGCCTGCTATATATCAAGTATTGTACATAGCCATGTCCCCAAGTAGTGATTGTTGGGAAGGAGGTAATGAACCATTAGAATCAGAAAATTTGGGTTTGAATCTTCTCCCTACTAATTACTACCTGTATGACATTGGATAAGTCACTTGGTTTAACTTATCTATGAAATGAAGGATTTGACTAGTTCTCTAATGCCCTTTCTATTTCTAAAAATGTACTGATTCAATGTTTCCAACTCAATTTTCATGCAATATGGTAAAAAAAAAAAACACTGGATTTTTAAAAAATAACAATGGCTTTTTAGTTTTCAAAATATATGCAAAGATAGTTTTCAACATTCATCCTTGTAAAAACCTTGAAAATATTGGATTTTAAGCTGAAATAACTGGATTTTAATCTCTTTTCTGCTGGATGTCACTTTGCATGTTCTTTGTTAAAGAAGAGAGCTTCCTTGTGCCTCAACTTCTTCAAACATAAAATGAAGGTATTGGAACTGAATGATCCATTAGGTCCTTTCCTGCTCTATAGTATGTGAGCAGTCAGCATGCATACAAGTCTATGTGCAGTGCAGAGTTACTTTTTTATTCTTTAGAAGATTCTAAAATTCATATAGATTTTTGTAGAATAACTCTCAGAACTGGTTTACGTCTTACCTTTGCCAAGTTATATAACTCCAGATGAATCATTAGAGAAGACACACATTCAAAAACCTGTCTATGAATTTCCATATGGGTACCAGATTTACTTTTAGATAATTGTCATTGTGACAGCAACTAGTGGGCACAGGGGATAGAGTGCCAGGTATAGAATCGGGAAGACTCATCTTCCTGAATTCTAATCTAGCCTCAGACTATCTGTATAATCCTAAGTAAGTCATTGAACCCAGTTTGCCTCAGTTTCCTAATCTATAAAATGAGCTGAAGAAGGAACTGGCAAACTACTCCAATATCTTTGCCAAGAAAACCTCAAATAAGGTCATGAAGAGTTAGACATGAACGAAAAACAACTGAAAATTGTCATAATGTAAAGTGATATTATTTTGTTGTAAATGCTCAAATAATTAACTGTATAAAGTACTTGTACATTAGCAATGTCATTCATGAATATGGAAATGAACATTGAATATTCAGTAAGTTATTTCAATTGTACTATACTTGAACTTTGCACAAGATTGTGTCTTGAAGTTGGAAGTAAAATGAAGTTGGAAGTCTCAGTCATATGACATAATGGAAGAAACTCTAGACTTAGAGGTTGTAGGTTCAGAACTTATCTCTTCTGCTTTCCATCAGTGACTTTGGGCAAACTGATTCATCTCTTTTGGGCTCAGTTTCCTTATCTGTAACATGAAGAAGAAGGTTAAGATTTGCTCCAAGCTGCCTTCTAGCCATCAGTGTTATTATCCAACTTTTAATTTTTTATTCATTGTTGAAGTATGCCCAACAAACCCAGGGCTGGTCTTCCACTAATATAATATTCTACTTTGAACCATATCACTATACCCTTACATTTGGCTGGAGGCATCTGAGAATTACCAAATGTAAACATGAAGCTTTTTCTCCTAAATCACCAACAGTGAAAGTTTTCTTCCATATAGAATCAGCACTTGTGTATTTTGCAGACAGCTTGTAATTTAGGTTTTAAAGTTTCATATTAAATAAAAACATGTTTCTTTCCAATCAATTAAATAGTGTTTGAATATCTAGATAATGAAGTAGATAGAAAGATTTGAGATAGTTCTTTGTCCTGAAAAAACGTACAGTGTAATGGAAGAAATAAGGCATGCTCAACAGCAATATAGTAATATAACAGTAATGTTAATGATACAATGCACAAGGATTTTAAGTGAATGAATATTGTGATAATATTAAACATAGTTCTTGAGATTCGAATGTTTTAAGTAGATTGGAGGGAAGTTGTAAAGAACTTTAACAGTTAAATGGAGGTATTTGTCTTTGTTCCTACAGGTTATAGGAAATCCTTGAAGCTTACTAAATAACATGGTCAGACCTCCACTTTAGGGATGACATTTTGTTTGCTGTGTGGAGGATGTATTGGAGAGGGACTTTGAGACTGGCAAAGCAATTAGGGGGCTATTGTAATAGTGCAGGCAAGAAGGAATAGAATCTTGAACTAGGGTGGTAGCTGTGTGGGTGGGGAAGAGACAGATTGAAAGATGTTGTGGAGTAGAAATGAAAGATTTGGTAAATAATGGCTTATTGGAGGCAAAGGGATCTTTAGAATAACTCCAAGTTTTCACATTTGGGTAACTGGGAGAAAGGTAGTACCTACTATGTATTTGGGAATAAATAGACAAAAGGGAAGGAGACAATAAAGAGAGTAAAGATGAAGAGAGAAAACAATGGTGGAACAAAGTAAGAGAAAAGGCAAAAGAATTGTGAGCACAAGTAAAGGGTTTGGTATTTAAAATCTCCTACAACCTGGCCCCCAACTACTTTTTGACTTAGTATAGACTTTCATATACATTGTTTCTTAGACATGACAGTCTTTGATTGAGTTTCATGCCTAAGTGCTCTCCTTCCTCACATCTGCATCTTAGAATACTAAGATTTCTTTAGACTCGTTTAAAAGCCATGTTCTACACAAAACCCAAAACCTTTACTCTCAAAAACTTTTCTCCTTTTGTATATATATATCTGTACATACACATGTCCTCTCACCCCCACCTCTCCTTAGACTTAATTGAGAGCAGGAATTGTTTAACTTTGTATTTCCAGTTTCTAACAGATGCTAAATATCACTTGTTAACTGATTGATTGAAAATAACATCCATCACCCCTCTGAGATGGGTGGACTTAAGAATAAATTAAAATAGAGCTTTTTAGGTGTAGAGGAAGCATGTCATATTGGATGATTTCAATTCTCTTATTAAACTAAGAGACTAAAACAGAAACATAAGAGGCACTCGGGTATAGTTTTGTATTCAAAAAGAATGGAAAATAACTCATTAGTTATAATTCTTTAAGGTTTGCAATAGTTGAAGTTAGGAATTCATCTGGAATGAATGATATGTAAAAAAGATGTCTGAGCAAAAGTGAGAACTCAGATGAGGTTAAAAAACATTTCACGGCAAAATGTAGAATTGTCATCTACAAGGAACGTAGTGAATATCTGTTTTTTCAACTTTGGTGTATGTTTCATACTCAAAGACTCATGAGAACCATCACTGTACATAATTTCTAAAGACTTTTTTTTAAGTTAAAATAAAGAGCTTATTAGTGTTGTAGTATTTCAATTCATGCTTTTAACCTTGTTCATTAAAAGTGAAGTAGAAAACCTGTATCTAAAAGACTTCCTTTGCCAGAAATACAGCTTAGAGTACAGCATTCAATAAGCATTGATTACTCAGTCTGAGGCAGTTTACTGCTGATTTTATTTCTCTAAAAGAGTCAATTATTCTTGCCAGGGCATTTTTATTCATGGACCTCCTATTTGAACTTGAATAATGACTTTTAATAGAATAAAGTCTTGAAAATAATCATTTTAAAAACTGCTGTTTCTCAGTGGTTTTAAAATGTTGACTTGGTAAATCATAAAGAAGTCCAGAAAATGTTTTTTTGACAGAAAGTTATAGTTATAGAGCACATATTCCACATATTAATGCAGTTCTAGGCCAAATATACAGCATTTATCTTTGTTGTACTTCTGCAGTATTCTCATCAGTCAACTGGGATTTATTATGGACCTATTATGTTAGCAGGTACTATGCTAAACATCAGTGATTCAAAGAAAGTCAAAAATCAAACCAAATCAGTCTTATCTCTCTGGGAACCCAATTCAAAGGCACTGTTCAAATAGTTATACGCAAATAAGATGTACTCTATATAGAAAAAAGTTAACAGAATTAATTGGAGATAATTAATAAAAGAAAGATACTAAGACTGAAGAGGACTTCTTGCTAAAGATAGGACTTTTACTGAGATTTTGAAGGAAGGGAAGTTTGGAAGTAGAGGTGAGGAAGAAAAATGTTCAAGATTTGAGGACAACTCACCAGTGTGAACACTAGAAATTGAGTGTTGTATGTGAAGAACAGTATCACATATATAGAAAAAAGGAAGAAATACAAAGTACTAAATCAAATCAGTCTTTGCCTATAAAAAATTATTTGTTGACACCAATAATGATTTTTGTGTTGGACTTTCTTTCTGCAATGTATTTTTTTTTATTTCATGAAATATTTCACAATTACATATAATTTTTTGAGTTCTAAATTCTTTCCTTCCCTTTCCTTGAGAAGGCAAGCAATTTAATATAGATTATACACGTAAAGTAATGCAAAACATTTCCATAATAGTCAAGAAAACAGAACACAAAAGAAAAAATAGAAAAAGAAAGAATAGACTCTTCTGACCTGCATTCAGACTCAATTAGTTCTTTTTCTGGATGTGTGTAGCATTTTTTCCTTATGAGTCCTTTGGAATTTTCTTGGACCATTGTCTTGCTGAGAATAGCTAAGTCTTTCATAGTTGATTCATATTCCCTTCTGTGTACAATGAGCTGGTTCTATTCACTTCACTTCTCATTAGTTTATAAAAGTCTTCCTAGGCTTTTCTGAAATTATTCTGCTCACTATTTATTATTATACAATAGTATTCTACCACAATCATATATTGTTCAGCTATTCTTGAATTCATGAGTACCTCTTAAATTTCTGATTCTTTGCTACTATAAAAAAATTTGCTATAAATATTTTTGTTCCTATAGATTTTTTTTTTTAATCTCTTTAGGATATAGACTTAGTAGTAGTACTGCTGGGCTGAAAGGTATGCAGTTTTATAGCCCTTTGGGCATAACTCCAAATTGCTCTCCAGAATGGTTGGATTAGTTCACGATTCCACCATTACATTAGTGACCTAATTTTTCTACATCCTCTCCAATATTTCTAATTTTCTATTTCTGTCATATTAGTCAATCTGATAAGTTTTAATTTTGCATTTCTCTAGTCAATAGTAGTTTAGAACATTTTTTCATATGACAATAGATAGTTTTTGTTTTGTTTTGTTTTTTGCTAAGGCAATTGGGGTTAAGTGACTTGCCCAGGGTCACACAGCTAGGAAATATTAATTGTCTCCAGGCCAAATTTGAACTCAGGTCCTCCTGACTTCAGGGCTGGTGCTCTATCCACTGCACCACCTAGCTGCCCTGACTATAGATAGTTTTGATCATCTGAAAACTGCCTGTTGATATTTTTTTGACCATTTATTAATTGGGGAATGACTTGTTTGCCTATAAATTTGACTTAATTCTTTATATATATTTGAGAAATGAGGACTTTATCAGAGAAACTTGCTGTAAACATTTTTTTTTTCCCTTCCAGTTTCTCTTGCTCCATTCTTGGCTGCATTGGTTTTTGTATAGATTTTAATTTCTTATAATTTTAATTTCTTATAATTAAAATAATCCATTTTACATCCCGTAATGTTTTCTACCTCTTGTTTGGTGATAACTTTTTCTTTTATTCCTAGATCTGATAGGTAAAATTTCCCCTAATTTGATTATATTGCACTTTATTTCTAAATCATGTATCCATTTTGATCTTGTCTTGGTATATGGTATGAGGTATTGGTCTATGCCTACTTTCTGCAAACAGCTTTCCAGTTTTTCCAGCAATTTTTGTCAAATAGAGAATTTTTGTTCCAAAAGTTTAGATCTAGATGACTATGGTTATTTATTTTGTATGTTATGAATATAATCTATTTCTCTTATTCATTGCTTTATTTTTTTTAGCCAGTGTCAGATTATCTTGATTAGCGCTTTGTAATATAGTTTGAAACCTGGAATTGTCAAACTGTTTTCCTTGATATAGTTTTTTTCATAGATTCGCTTGCTATTCTTGACCGTTAGTTCTTTTAGATAACTTTAAAAATTATTTTTCTAGCTCTATAAACTAATTCTTTGATATAGCATTGAATAAGCAAATCAACTTGGGCAGAACTGTTATTTTTATTATGTTAGCCCAGCCTATCCATGAGCAATTAATATTTCTCCAATTATTTAGAGACCTGGGTTTTCTAAGTGTGTGCTTATTATTCCTAGGTTTGTTCTGGCAGATTCTTAAGTATTTCATATTGTTAACCTTTATTTTAAATGAAATTTCTCTTTTTATCTCTTCCTTCTAGATTTTGTTGGTAACATATAGAAATGTTGATTTGTATAGTTTTATTTAATATCTTGCAACTTTGCTGAAGTTAATTGTTGCAGGTCATTTTAAAGTTGATTCTCAGATTCTCTAAGTATACTATTATGTCATCTTCAAAGAGTGATAATTTTGTTTTCTTATTACCTCTTCCAATTCCTTCAATTTCTTTTTTTCTTATTGTTATACTAGCATTTCTAGTAAAATATTGGATTATTGTGGTGATGATAGACATCATTGCTTCATCCTTAATCTTATTAGAAAGACTTTTTTACGTTTTAGTTAAATGTTTTTTTTTTTTTTTTAAATAAATGATTTGTTATACTTTTGGCTTTTCAATGAAAGGTAGATTGGCTAGTCAGTGTATCAGAAATATAAAAAATAAAACAAAACAAAAAAAGCTCAGAATTTGAATTGATTAGGTCAAGAAGTTTAATTAACATGAATCTTTTCTAAGCAAATTCATGTTTCTTAGTGAAAATCAATGTTGTAGACAAGACATGTATTTGGAATGCAGTAGGGGTGACTAAAGTGACTAAATTCTGCTTAAATATATGTTGATGAATGTTGTAAGGACCAAAATGAGAAAACATGTGAAGTGCTTGGTAAAATGTAAAACATTATATGAATATTAGCTATCATGATTATTGTTATTAATATTAATATTTTTAATACTGGACATTTACATAGGACCTATTTGGGGCTTACAACCCTGGAAAGTTGTTATCCCCACTTTAGAGATGAGGAAATTGTAAATCGAGATTATTGGTTTAATCAAGGAAGAAAATGACTCCTTACTCTCAGAGAAGAAACAATTGAAGTTAAGTGACTTGTCCAGGGTCATTGAGAAGTGTTATGTCAAGTGTCTGAGGCCAAATTTGAACTCAGGTCCTCTTGACTTCAGGGCTGGTGCTCTATCCACTGCCCCACCTAGCTGTCCCCTATGCAAGCCCTCAGTATACCCTTTATCTACCAAATTCCATCTTCTTATCAGCTGATTCCATAAATTCTTGTTGCCTTAGATGTTAATTCTAATAGTCCTATAGAACAGAGTTTTTTAATCTTTCTGTTTGTCATATACTCCTATAGTAGATAAGTGAAACCTATGGACCCCTTCTCAGAATAATATTTTAAAATTATTCCTTTGGGGTTCATATACCTTGGCTTAAGAATGCATGATTCAGATGAATTTATTATTTATATCTCATTACCATATTTCACAGTAGAGATTTCATATATATATATATACATGTATATGTATATACATGTATATATATAAAATGTATATATACATGTGTGTATGTATATATATGTGTGTTATATATAAGCTGTTATTTATCCTTCATTTTTGAAAAGGACCAATGACATCCTGGAATGATCTCTTGACTTGTACATAGACTAGTACATATAAACATTTATATCATTAAATGTCAGATTAACTTGTTTTCTTTAATTATAATTTTTATTATGTTTCTTTGGCTGGAATCTGAAATGGCTTAGCTATGAGCTAACCTCAGTATTTTCTCGCTTTCAGAGCTTGGTCATCTGCTCAAGACCGGACTAAAAATTAGAGCAAATATTGTTCATTGCCTTTAACTTTAATTTCCTACACCCTGAAAGCTGTATACAACAACATAAAGATAATGGCAGCAGTATTGAAGAAAAACATCTCTTTGATTGTATGTTCCATTAACCTAGAAAATCTTACCGCATGAATGAACTGGTAGGAAACACAATTTACAATGCATAATGAATGAGCCTGAACTTCTTAAGTATCTAAGCTATATTACTGATTGAATGCCTGGGAGTTCTTTATAAAGAATCTTGAATGAATCAGCCCCAAAGTAAATGCTCTGTTGCTGACTCAACAATGTCTTTCTACATTCACTTATTTTAAGTTGTTTTTCAGCATCTTATTAGTGAGTAGTTCCCCAGACTTTGCTTGGAATATCCCATTCTAAATACTTGTAGTTAGAATCAACTGTAAAATTGATAAGTTGCTCATCAACCCTTATTGTCTTTAATACCATCTAACAGGATGCTGTCAGCAAAATATGTTTGGGATAATGTTGTCATTATGACAGTTTAAGGAGAGCAAAACCTAGCTCTAAAAACATGGATTTGAGTCCTCATTGGTTTTGTTTTTATTTTATTTTAGCTTTGTCTGATTCTTAACCTATTTGGGGTTTTCTTGGCAAAGATACTGGAGTGATTGGCCATTTCCTTCTCTATCTTAATTTACAGATGAGGAAACTGAGGCAAATAGGATAAAGTGACTTGCCTAAGGCCACATGGCTAATAAGTGCTTGAGGCCAGCTTTGAACATGGAAGATGAGTTTTCCTGACTCTAAACCTGGTATTGCATGCACTGTGCCATCTACCTTCCCATTTTCCTGCATTTGAATTTCAAATAATTGCCATCTGGGAAAGTGTGATGCTGTCAGTTTAGAATACCTTAGTCTAACATATAGATTTTTATGCAGGCCTCAATAAGTCATAGAAATAAGTATATCACATCCAAACTGATAACTGGTGTCTTTCTATTAAAATAATATTTTTATTTTAAGACTTTTTATCAGTAACATTTTACCCAAGTTAGACTAAAGGATAAAAGACAAACTCAAATTATAAATTATTCAAATTATAAATTAAACATCTTGGCCACTACTTAGCTATTAAAAGTTCCAGTTATCCAAATATTGGTTTTCTTTAATAGGAGAAAAAGGCCATATTATTTTTCTCTCTATTCCCCTGGAGAAAAGATTTAACTTTCTATGGTCTCCTGATCAAAGAGAGAGTGTTAATTACCTCTTTAGCAATTCCTATTATTCTGTGAACACCAACTGCTCTTTATTTCTCAAAGAGGTAAGTTCTCTGCTCTGTGGTTCTGACTTCCTTTACCACTTCTCTAGTGCACGCCTAGAATTTTCGAACTGGTAATTACCTTAGAGATCATCCAGGCCAAATACCTCATTTTACAGATGAAGAAACTAAGACCCTCAGACCCTCTCCTGGCAGTTGAATTTATACTTCCATTTTATAACATGACTTCCTAAAAGGGATAGGTAGTTTTTCTTCTAACATCATAAAATCACCACAAAAACAAACCATGTTTTAAACAAAAACAACCATCGATTATTTGGGGTGTGATTTTTTAAAAAACATTCCTATTGAGCTGAATCTGAAAAGATTAAATTTAATAAGCATAAACATAAAGGTCCATGCTTAGATTTAAAAAAAAAAAAAAAAAAAGGGAATCACACAATGGGTTGAATTGTTACCAGGTCCCTGTGAAAAAGAAATGGAGGAATTTTTGGACTTGCAAGCTTAATATGGAATCATGACATGGAAGCCTTCATTTCATATTTCCCTCAAAAGCTCAATAGAATCAGAGACTGCTTTAATAGAAACATGTCAACCAGAAAAAAAGGGATACTGTAGTTTTGTTGTGAAGGCAGCTAAGTGGTACTATAGTGCACAGCGTTCTGGACATGGATTTAGAAAGACCTTTGGTCAAAACGTGGCCTCAGACATTAGCTGGATCAGGAAAATCACCTATCCTTTATTTACCTTAATACACCAAAGAAGGAAATGGCAAATTACTCCAGTATTTTTAACCAAGAAAATGCTATGATATGATTCTTGAGTTCATCAAGACTTAGACATGACTGAATTGGACAGCAAGAAGCCTCCTTATTTGTCTTTGTCAGACAATACTGGGAGTTCTTCCTTTGGGGAAGGAAATGGATCACCTAGAGTACTTTAAAAGTATGATGACCAATAGAGTATCCCAAACCATATCATACAAAAATTCATTGAGGGAACATTGCACTTATTCTGGAGAAAAAAAAATCATGAAGGCAAAGCCAGTTGTCTTTTAGTATTTAAGTTTTCATTAGTAGAGGAAAAAACTAGAAATAACAAAGAGAAGCAGATTTCAGCTCCCTATAAGAAAAACATTTCCTAATTAAAAGTAGTCTTAGAGTGGAATAGAGTAGGAGTGGAGTTTGTGTTCCCTCTCACTAGAAGTCTTTAAGTAGTGGCTGGAAAACCATATATCAAGACTAGTTTAGACAAAATGCTTCTTCTGGTAAGAAATGTGCTTGATTTCTAAATCTCCTTTCAACTCTGAGATTCAGTGATCTCAGTAAAAGTTCAATGTGACTGTTCACACAGAATGACTGAATGATTTGACTATTTATTTATTAAAGAAAAATGCAGCCAAAAAAAATAAAGATCAGAAAAATGTATTTCCCTTATTTTTGGCTAATAAAATTAATAATAATAATGAATAAATAATTTTTCTGACTCCAAATTCTGGTAGCTCTCTGATGTCACATTCTAAGAGGAGAAAATAATGGGTAACATTCTCATATCTGACAGACAGAAATAAAATAAATTTCTTTTTCTATTTTTATTTTTTCTGCAACTTGCTTGGCAAGGAAGATAGTTCCCCTAGAAGAGCTGCTATGTAAATAAAGTGAAAGAGTTTTAGCTCATATTACATTTGATATAATGTTTTTTCCCCCTATCTATAGCTTCAAAGCTTCTGTGAAAATATGGCTCTTACTTAGAGTCTAATTCATTTATACTCTGTATTTCCCTTCAGGTAGCTATTCATTATAGTTGTGCAGAGATTTAAAAATAAGAGACGCTCAATAAATATTTGTTGAATTAATGTTGAATAGAGTAACATGCTATAGGCAGGAAAGAATTTGGAAGAAAACTCATTAGAGGGCTTGGCTTTACCATAAGCCAGATATGTGATCTTGGGAAGGTATTTTACAATTTGATTCCTTAGTTGATTTATTTGTATAATTTGGACTAGATAATTTATATAATCCTCTCCAAATCCAAAAATTGCATAATTTTATGATTAGTATTTTCCATCTCATTTCAAGAAGGAAAATAATGAACCAAATGTATAGTTTCCATTAAATCATTCTTTACTTCTTCAACAAATATTTGACTGCCTTTGGGACCTCATTTTTTTATTTATTTATAAAATGGACTAACTCCTTTTAGATCTAAATCTGTATCTTATGGAGGGTGACAGGGTAAAGAAGTATCTTGAGCTGTCCCTGTTCTCAAGAACTTTACATTCATGATAAAACACTATTTATTGGTACTACTAGCATAAAGAAAAGTTGCCATTTCATTACATTTCATCTAAACATGATAGTTTGCAATAATGAGTAGAAAGCTTACTTCAAAGTCAAGAAGACACCTTCTGATGCCTACTATAGCATCAGACTATAGCAGTCTGACTCTGGGTAGGTCACTTAATTTCTTCTCTTAACTCCTCCCTACAACTGTCAAAAATTGTAAATTGTACAGAGGAGACTAATCTTCATTGGTAGAGGTATAATTGTACTTAGCAGGAGTTCTCTGCACCCCAAAATCACAGATCCAGGAAAACTAACCCAAATTTTAAAAATCATATAAAGACAAAAGATCATTATTAATCTAAATGCTATTGCTTATGTAAACTTGATACTTATGTATGATTCAGAAAGATGTCAGTGTCATTAACATTTCTTAAAATGTAAGTTTTTGCAAAGCTGTCTGAATTTTGATTCATTCTGAAATTTAGCAGGCACCTAAAGTGTTTTTTAATTGATTCTGGTTGATTCAGTATACACTTATTAAATACTTGCTATGTGGAAGGTACTGTGGTAGACAGTGAGGATAAAAAGATTTTTAAAACTGCACAGATGCCACCCTCAAGAAACTTAGAATTTAGTGGAAAGGGGAATATAATAATTAAAAGTATTAGATAAGGGAGTAATGAGAGATTCAGACAAAGCAGATTAGGAAATGTGAGGAAGGAGAGAACAGTTCAGGTAGGAAGATGAGTGGTGTCCTCATTAGGGGTTTTCTTGGAAGACTCTAGACAGTTTGCAGTTTCCTTTTCCATCTCATTTTATAGTGAGGAAACGGGCAAATATGTAGAATGACTTGTTTAGTGTCACACAGTTGGTTAAGTGTCTGGAGCCTGTACTAAATAAGCATTATGAAAGGAATACACATACATATATTATATATACACTAAACAAGAAGGATTATGAAAGGGATACATATAAAAAGGAAATTATTCCATTGTTGAGGAAACTACCCACTCAGTTGTTCAGGATTTGTAATTGAGCATGTTGACTTGACAGAAAAGCTAATTGTCCAGTATGAATAGAATTTTTGTTTATGAAGTGAAATAAAGATAGAAAGCTTGAAGCAGATTATGAAGGACCTTAAATGCCAGGCTGATACATTTGTGTTCAGTCTTGTAGAGGGATTCTTAATCTATAGCAGGGATTCTTAGTCTAGGTCCCAGATCACATTGACAGTCTTTTGAAGTCTATGGACCCCTTCTGAGAATCCTATTTTTAAATGTATAAAATAGACTGCATAGTGTTACAAAGGAAATCAGTTGCATTGAAATTGTTATAAAAAAAAATTTTTTTTTTAAAGAACAAGTTCACAAATCCCTGATAAGAACACTGCTATAGTATAGACAATTAGGAATTAGAGAAAGTTTTTGAAGAAGGAGAGTACATTAATACTGTCTGTAGCAATTATTTTATTTTTTAATTTTATAACAATACTTAACTATCTTCTCTCTTGATTAAGTTCGTAAACTCCTGAAAGAAGGAACTACCTCTTAGACTTAAAGAAACAAACAAAAATCTTCCAGAAATGAATATATTGTATGTGCTCTGGAATCCTCAGTGGGTTGAATTTTAAAATTCAAAATGTAGATTTTTGATTGAAGAATCCATAAAAATATAGCATCCTTAGAAAGAAGATTTGGGTGTTTCCTTTTGCTGAGAGACTCCAGTTCCACTCAACAAATATTTATTTCCGATCCAGATAGTAAGAAACAAATTCCCTCTCTATCCTAGGAAAATAGCTGAAGCAATAGGGGGAAAAACAAAAATGGGCAGCTGTGCATTTTATTTGCTGATTTTATTGTTCATAGCTCACAGATTTAAAGCCAGAAGGGACTTTAGAATTCATCTCATCCATGCCTCTCATTTTACAGATGAGAAAATGTTTCCATTGGGACAGAATAACTTGCCCAAGGTCCCATAGCTATGAATTACCAGAGCCAAGGTCTGAATTCAGATCTTCTGACTCCAGTTATAGCACGTTTACATTATTTCATCAAGCATCAATGATTTATTCTCTTGTATTTGCTTTGTTGATGCAGCGAGAAACCCCTATATTTTTTATTATTATGTTATTTTAATGGGTTATTGTGTCCCAAAAGCTTCATTCACCAGTATATAGCCAGACATTTAAAAATGAGCTCCACTGAACCAGGGTTCTAAGTTTATAGAAGAGAGATGCAAAGTCTGTCTGTCATGAGACCTTGCTAGTTGGCTCAGTGGATGGAGCTCTGTCTGCCCTCAGGTACTTCTTATGTGTGTGCTTTATTCATTCATTCATCCATCCATTATTATTTATATATTAATCTCTTACTGATTCAGTTTCTTCAGCTGTAAAATGGGGACAGTAACACTCTCAGAGTCTTTATGAGGTCCAAATGACATAATATTTGTAAAGTGCTTAGCAAAGCAATTGGAAAATAATTAAGTGCTTAATAATTGTTAAGCACCTAGGTCCACTGGATAGAGCTCTGGGACTGGGATCAGGAAGACTCATCTTCTAGTGTTTACATCCAGTCTTCAGACCTTTACTAGCCATGTAATCCTGGACAAGTCACTTAACTAGGTTTGCCTTAGTTTCCCCTAAGTAAAATGAGCTGGAGAAGGAAATTTTCTTTGACAAGAAAACCCTACACAGGATTACAGTCAGTTGGATACATGAAAATACTGAACAATAAATGTTTGCTCCCTCTTCCCCTTCCAAAATGATAGGACCAGGAGTAATTTGTACACAAATGATACAATTGTCAGCAAATTCAGAAAACATCCACATTCATGATATTCAGGAGTAAAAATGGATGATGAGCAACTACAAGCTTTTGTTTCATTCTTTTAAAATTATTTATCTATCATAAACTTTCTTTTACTTTTAAATTCATCTGAATTTCTAGATGAAACAATTGAGTTTGAGAGACTTTCATTTGCCTAGGATCATATAAATTTAATTTATGTGATTAGAAGGATTGAAATACTGATCTCCTTGATTTTTGCCTCAAAAAGAGTTGTCCTGACCCTTGTTTTGCTCCTGGACTCTGGTATCTGGAGGAGAGAGTGAGGCTGATGACTTTGCTCTCTGCCTCACTTAAATGTAATTCTCTTGTGAGTCAAGTCTTTGCCCTCCTGATTGTCATTGGTTCTCTTCAAGGGCAAATGGCAACAAATACCTCAAAGAACACAGATTCCTGCCTAGTAATTTCCAGATAGTGCATTTACCTATTAAAGATGGATCTTCTTGTAGTCATCTTCACCTGAATTTCTGTCTTTATCATCTCCCAATTTACTTCAGTATTCCCTGTTCTTCCCTTCTTTCTTTCAGTGGCTCTTAAAATTCTTTCCCTCTCTCCCACATAATCTGCAAAAGCAAAACAAATGAAAATCCTAAATCTTCTATTGGAAGTAATTGGTAGATGTTATTTATCTCCATATTTGCTGTGTTTCATTGCTCAAAACATCATTCCTAATACTGAACTCTCAATGTATATGTGGCTTCATATTGGTTTTTAAAATAACTTCCTTTTCCCTAAAGTGAAAAATGTCATTTTTGAATGAGGGTGAGTGCATTAATACTGTTTGCATCAATTATTTTAATTTTTAATTATATATTTTTGCCTACTTATCTTGCTTCTTGATTGAGTTTATAAATCCCCTATAGCTCTCAGACTTAAACCAAAAAATACTCCAGAAGTGTGTAAATTGTGGATGCTCGAAAATCCTCAGTGGGTTAAATTTTAAAATTTGAAATATAGACTTTTGATTGAAATTGGAGAGAAAACAAAGAATCTGTGAAAATATAATATCCTTATTAGGAAGGTTTTAGTGTCACTCTTTTTCTGAGAGTATTCAGGAGTTGATGTATCACTATGGAAATTTTTTTTTACCTGATTTACAATGAAAAAATTGTGGTTGTATCCTTCCTTTGCTGTGGTAGATCATTATAGCAGACAAATAGTATCTGACTACACCTTAATTGGATGAAAACAATGAGCTACCTTAAGTACTGAATACATATACACATATACACATATATAAACATATTTATATGTATGTATACACACATGTGCATATACATATATACACATATATGTACACACACACACCCCACTGATGTTAATAATTAAAGTAGCAACATTCAATGCAGGGAAATTCTTTTTTGTATATATGTTAATGGATTGTTGTTGTTGTGGGTTTTGCAAAATTTTTTTGTATTCTTATTCTCATTGCTTTTATCTGCTCTATACAATTTCACTAGCAGGTTTGTTATCTTATTTCTAATCTAAAATGCAAACACTTCCTTTAGTCCCTGGAAATTTAAGCATGAATATCTTGGCTGTGTATGTAAATGATGGTAAGAACATCTGAGCCCTCTAATCAGCCTCTGTTTGGTTTGGAGTCTTGAAGCAGATCAGCAATTTCTGCTTGTATCCCTGGGCATCCATAGAAGAGATCATTAGGCCAATGGCCATCCCTTCATTAAATTTTGAGTCATAGAAATGAGATTTGTAATTGGATTTAAATAGGGACCAGTCTTTTGGATTTGGGATTATTCCTCCCTGAGTGATATTTTGTTTCAAGGCAGTTTATATATATCAAAGCAGTTTTATGTATCAGTATCAATCAATAAGCATTTATTAAATACCTAATGTGCTTAGTATTAGGGATAAAATAAAGAAGTCAAATATAAAATAGTTCTTTCTTCAAGAAACTTCATTTTGTTAGAGGACATGACTTGTATATATGGGCAGTTACAAAGTACATTCAAAATAAATGTGAGATAATTTTTGGATGGGTGGCAGTAGCAGTTGGTAGGTAATTGGGAATGTCTTCTATAAGATGAGGTGCTTGATCTAAGCTTTAAAGGAAACTTGGGATTCTGAGGGGGAGAGGTAATTGAAGAGATGTGGTGCAGTTTATACAAATGTATAGTAAGGGGAGATGAAATATTGTGTATGATGAAACAGAAGGAATTAGAAAAGAAGACCATAGAATGCAAAAAGGAGAGCATTGTATAATAAGCCTAAATGGAAGATTAGAAGGAAATTATGAATGGTTTTAATACAAATAGAAATTTACATGATAATTTGTTATTTATTTGAAAGGAATAGCAAGTTGTACATAGTAGACTTACAGTTTCATATGCAATCATCCTTTTTGTTGTACTATTATGGAAATAGTCGTTTTATTCCATAAGTTAAAGGAAAGATGTTTTAAAATGCCAAAAAAACAAGATCCTGTCTCAGATGCTTACTAGCTATGTTACCTTGGGCAATCCTGTTTGCCTCAGTTTCCTCTTCAATAAAATAAGCTAGAGAAGGAAATGACAAATCACTCTAGTAATTTTGCCAAAAACACTCAAAAGGGGTCATGAAAAGTCAGTCATGATTGAAAATAGACTAAACAGCAACAGAACTAAGTTCTGGGTTTCCATGAAGGAACAAAATGGTGCTAATTCTTGAAGAGCTTAAATTTTTGTTAACATGTGCATATGTAGATATATAGGGTAGCTATATATAAGAATAGAAATTTAATGTGAATATCCTTAGCACATTTATCCTAACTGTAATATAATTTATTCATTCTGGCCACAGATTCAGATCTACTAGGAATTTCTAAATTTAACCAAGTATTTTTTAATAGAATGGTTACAATAAATAGAGAACCATCTAGCTTATTTTGATAGCTCAGTAGTAAACCTAAAATTATATTTTGCTTTGTGATGGGAAGAGAAGAGAAGAGAAAAAGAGATCCCACATAATAGGTAAACATTTTTACTAGCCACCTTTTAGAGGAAAAGCTGAAAATTTTCTTAAAAGCAATGTTTACAACCTTTTTCTTTTTAAACAACTTATTCTTTGCTTTATTTGAAACCTTTCACAGAGTATATATTGCATTAATGAAAAATACAGATTTTTTTCATAATATGCTTGGTGGCATTTTAAATTATTTAATATTTACTAGACAGTCATAATGTGCTGAACAGAAAAATCTCAATTTTTCTTTTCAGCTTATTTGCAATCCCTTTAATATACTTGCTTTCCAGTCTCCTTGTTGTTCCTCCTCTTTTTTTTTTCCTCTCTGTTATATCTTAACCTCCTCTACAACAGAGTCATTCACCCAGCTATTAAGGACTGGACACAGATGCATCCTTGAATTTTATTTCACATTCATCATTTGAAATATAACCGCAAGCAAGTAGCTTATGGTCTTTCAGTGCTGGGAAATCAATATGTTAATTTACCCCCCATCCTCTTCCTAATACCATCTTTGAGAGAGTGAGCAATTCCAGCAAAATGAGCTGTGGGTAGTCTAGTGAGACCTAAGTGTTGCCCACTAGCACCCCTTTTATACGGTTGTATGCACAGATACAGGTAGCTTCCACATTTTGTGTAAATTAGTACTTTGTATTCAGATTAGACTATCCCATGAATAACAGGGTTAGAAAGTGTTTAATTGCCATGACCAGTCCACAAAAAGCCTCTGCATAACATTTTGAATAACATCATAGTGTTGAAAAAAGACTAGGACCCAGTGGGAAAAAAAGCTGGTCAGGGGTCAGGGGACCTGGATTTGAATCCTGGTTCTGCTATTTTCCTATCTGGGTGATTATGAGTGAGTCACTCAATTTCAGTTTACTCATCTATAAAATGGTGATAGAAGACTTAACGGGGCAGCTAGATGGCACTACAATGGATAGAGCACTGATTTTGGAGTTAGGAGATCTGAGTTCACATTTAGCCTCATATATTTACTATCTGTATGACCCTAGGCTAATTACTTAAGCCTGTTTGCCTCAGTTTCCTTCTCTGTAAAATGAGCTGGAGAAAGAAATGGCAAACTACTCCAGGATCTTTGCCAAGAAAATTCCAAATAAGATCACAGAGAGTTGGATGTGATTGGAAAATGATTGAAAAAGAAGGCTAACATGGCCTCTAAGACTCCTTTCATTTCTAAAGCTTATGATTCTAATGATCTATTGTCATCCAATCATGTGCGAGTCTTTGTGACCCTGTGAACCATACTGTCTATGGGGTTTTCTCGACAAGCAGAGTGGAATGATTTGCCATTTTCTTCTCAAGTGCTTATAATCTCATCTAACTTAGTGTAGGAATCTGTTCTAAGTTCTATGGGTTTTTCATTTATTTGTCATTAATACATTCCAGATACTTAAAAATCATCAAGTGCTCTCTGCCTTTTCTTCTTATGGGGAGCTAACTATCTGTAAATTAGACCTGCTCATTTGTTTAACAGTATTGGGATGTGTGCATGCACCTGCCTCCAACACACATGTTTATATTTAATTAAATTTGCCCCACAGTGATTGCTACACATTGGTTCTGCTTTCAGGAGTAATAGAAATAAGTTGGTTTCTGCTTCCAAGTGATAGTACTTAGATATTTAGAGATTGTTATCATGTTACTGCTAAATTTTCCTTTAGTCTAGAAAGTTAATTATCTCATTCTTTCTGCCATTACTTATCTAGGAGAATTTAAAAAACGGCAACCTTTTTGGTTCTCTGTATGAATACCATTTTCAGTGTCCCTCTTTGAAAGTTGATTTTAGAACTGAATACACTATCCCACATAGTTTATGTCCATTGGGACTCTTATCTTCCTTTTTTTTTTTTTTTTTTTTTTGAAACCATTCTTCTTAGAAAGTATCCCACATTTCAGAAAATAAGAAACAGTTTATGTTTTCTACCTTAACTTCTGTTTAATTCTTATATTAAAAAAATTAAACATAGAATTTTAAATGATCATCATTAAATCCCATGTTATCTGTTTAATCTCTTCATTCTAGTTTGTTGAAATATTTCTAAATCTTGGTTCTGTCATTTGATATATCTTTGCTAGATATGTGACATCTACAGATATAGAGAGGAGAGCAAAAAAATAATACTAACTTTTCTGGGGCATTCCTAATTTAGGCTTGTCCAGTGAATCAGGTTCATGATTAAAATTCATGAAGCACTTAAAAGTGCTTGAAAGTGACTTTACTAATAATACCAAATAATAATTTTGGCAAATTATTTTTCCATATAATTTTAATTAATAAATAATAACAAACTTTAAAATAACATTGTTAAGATTTAAAAAGTGTAGTAATTCAGATTAAATGGCTACTTCCCTCTACCTCTGCATTCACCATGGTAAATAGCCATGTTATAAAGGCTTTCCTTACAGGACATTGGGGAATTCTGTTAAAATCTTTGACACAAATTTACATAGGTTGAGCTTTTTATACCTTAAGTGATAAGAAAGACAATTGCTTTCTTTCCCTCTTTAAATGATTAGTCTAGCCTCCAAGAAATCCATGATTCTCCTGTTACTACAACCGCGCCAGAAAAGTACTCCCAAATCAGTTTGTTAAACTGTTATGTGCAAAGCATTGTACTAAGTACTAGGGATATAAAACTGAAAATATAATGTAATCCCTATCCTCAACTACTTTACAACTTCCTAAGTGACATGCAACATCCACATAAATACTATACAAAAGCTAATGTGATAATGTGATAGGGGTAGCTAGGTGGCGCCATAGTGTATCTAGCACTGGGCGAGTTCAAATCTGGCCTCAGACCTTTATTAGCTGTGTGACTCTGGTGTAGAAACTTAACCTTGTTTGCTGCAATTTTCTCATAAAATGATTGTGTGATAGGGGAAAAGGAGATATCCCAATACAGAACTTTAGGAAATTTTGAGGAAAGAACACAATTTTTCTTTTTTAGTAAATTATATTGTTTTTCCTTTTTAGAAATATAATCTTCATAAAAGTGATCCTCTAAATGATTATTTAAAAATAAAAAATAAAACTATAACAATATAATCTCAGTATTTAAGAATAATTGGATTTTTTTTCTGTCACAACTGAACTTGAGGACTTTGACAAAGCCAGATGATGGAAGAAACACCATCTTAACTGCCTCAAAAGTGATTTTAACCTTTTGGGGAAATGAGTAGACTTCATTTCTTGGTGTAGAGTGTACTGAATTCAGTAGGACTGATTTCAAATAATAAACTGACCTCTGCTTCTAGCTTCATCTGACCTGATCCTTATAATCTGTGTGAATTCTGACAAGTAATTTAAATTCTCTGGGCTTTAATTTCTTTATTTATAAAATGAGGGAGTTGGACTAGTCCTAAGTCCCATCTAAATTGGTGTCTTTGGTCTTTTCTTCCTTTTTTTCTTTTGAAGTTGATCAATTATTAGATTTATAGATGTGTCTATTATAGATTTATAGACTGTACCAAGAAATGAGTCTAGGCTATAGTCAGTAATTTTACCTTGGTCAATTCATATGAATTGAAAAAATTAACATGAATATAAAACACTTTATCAGATGATTTGCCAACTCTTTGATAAAGTTTTTCAGATTATACATGTTAACTAGATGGAGAATTATGAGCTATAGTAAGCACTATACAATAATACATTATAATACAATTTATATATTATAAATCCAAATTATAATAAGCAATTTTCCTACAATGGAACAATATAAAGAACAAATTGTCTAGCTATGTATAAGAATATATGCTATATATAATAATGCATATCTACATATAGTTGTTTATGTAAACTGGTATCTTTTAGATAATATTTGACATAATAAAACATGAATATATATTAATATGATGAATGGATGAGCATAAAGATTAATCGTTAATGGTTTAATGTCACCTTGGAAGAAATTGACAAGGGTAGTGACCCAGGTACAAATTCTGTTTAACATTTTATCAATGACATGACTGTAGAGTGTGAAAATGAACATATTGTGGGACAGGTTCAGAATTTTTAAAGATCTTGATAGGAGAGAATATTGGGTTAATCAAATTAGATGGTATTTAATGGGGATAAATTTGAATTCTTAAAGTTAAGCTAAAAAAAAAATAAACCTAATAAGTACAAGATGGGGAAGCTGTAATTAGCTAGCCATTTATTAATCTACTTGATTAGGAAGCTAGATATTCATGACTACTACACACTCATTACTCTACTATGCTGCCAACTTGCTGTGAGTCCACTGCGCAGTAGAGAGTTAGATAGTTCTGGGCATCTCATTTGTGAAAGAACATTGATAAGCTGGAGAGTACCCAGACAAGGATAATCATAAAGATGAAGGACCATGAGTTCATGACCAATAAGGACGATCGGGTTGAAAGAAATATTTAGCCAGAAGAAGGAAAGAACTAGTCCCAGAAAGTTGATGGGAATGAAGGCCAGGGAGGGTACAGCACTTTGGGGTTATAAATAGAAAAGATAAAATAGCTCCTACTCTCAGAGAGCTTATATGATTAGTTGTTATTCATTGTTTTTCAGTCTTGAACTATTCTTTGTGGTCCCATTTGGGGTTTTCTTAGCAAAGACATTGGAGTGGCTTTCCATCTCTTTCTCCAGCTCATTTTACAGTTGAGGAAACTAAGACAAATAGGGTTAAGTGACTTGCCCAGACTAGCTTGCTTACAGCAAGCTGTATCTCAAGTCTGAGATAAAGATTGGAGCTCAGGAAGGTGAGTCTTCCTGACTCGAGGCCAGGTGATCTCTCCTCTGTGCCACCTTGCTCTTTATACCATAGCAGTCTTCATTACATTTGAATACTGGCATAGGAAAGAGGGATTTCTTCATGGCCCGAGAGGGCAGAACCAGGAGCAAAGAATGGAAGTTTTAGATAGATTTTGGTGTAGGCTTAGGCCCAAACTTCCTAGCAATTAAATTGATTGGGGAATGTAATGGATTGCCTCAGGAATAAGATATTCCCTCTCCCCTGGAGCTTTTAAAAATGGTTCAATGTATAGAGTGCTAGGTCTGCAGTTGGGAAAACCTGAATTCAAATCCAGCTTCAGATGTGTGACCCTGGGCTAGTCAATTAGCTTCTTTCTCTATTTCCTCATCTGTAAAATGAAAGTAATGACAACACCAACTTTATAAGATTAATGTTTTTTTTTTCCTTAGGTAATTAAGCTTACCGCAAAGCTAGTAATAGGTATCTAAGAGATTTGAACTCTAGGGCCAGTGCTCTATCCACAGAACCATCTAGTTACCCCTATCATGATGTTTTGAGGACAAAATGAGATAATAATAGCTATAAAGTTCTTAGTTTAGTGCCTGTCACAAAGTAGGTGCTTAATAAATGACTTTATCCTTTCTTCCTTAAAACAATGACCAGATGATCATTTGTGCAATATTGTGTAGAGAGGATTCAGATACAGGATAGACTTGATGACCTTTGAACACCCCTCTATTAATTCAGATTCTGTATATGAAAGTGGTTGTTAAAGTTTTTTTTTTTTTTTTTAATTGCTAGGATTGTTATTCTAGTAAGGAAGATTTTTTTTTTAAACACAAGATAGATAGCCATAAGAGAGAAAATGAATAATATACAGCCATCAGTCTCAAAGCTATTTTGTGTCACTGACTCAGTTCCTTATAGATACTGTGTTCTGAAAGCAGATCATGCATGTCCTTGACTTGTGCCCAAGCTGGGGAAAAAAAGCAATATCTGTTACATAGGATAATTAATTTCTTTGGGGGAATTGGAAAGGGAAAGGGCGTGTCTAGAGAGAGGTGTGTGTGTTTGTGTGTGTGTGTGTGTGTGTGTGTGTGTGTGTGTGTGTGTGTGTGTGTGTTTTAATTCAATAGAGATTTCTGTGTCTGGGTTATTTCGGTTGTTGGAGCAATGATGGATATATGTTCTCACTAGCCTGAGTAGTTCCTCTTTTAATATAGATTTCAATCCTTTTTCACCCAGTGAAGTTTTTTAGTCAATATCTTTCTATAAATCCTTCATAGTCAAACTGCCCAAAGCTCAGAAAAATATCTGTTTTTTAAAACATTTCAGAAAACAATGCCTTTGTCTTCTCATGCTTACTGCATGTTTAACCTTTTGGGGTCATGCGTGTTGCAGGGAATAGCTTACCTAGCTATAGATTTTTACTGTAGGTAAAAATCAGAAAGGAAAAACATTATTTAACCTTTCATTGCCTCTGTTTCCTCCTCTATAAAATGGGGATATTAATAGCACTTAACTCCCAGCATTGTTGTGAGATTCAAATGAGATGATGATTGTAAATGCTTAGCACAGTGCTTATCACATATTAAAGGGTGGATAAATGTTTGCTATGATTATGATGATGTCCTTCATGCTTCCTCTGATGAAAATATATTAGAGTATGGTACTACTAGTCATGTTACTTCCCTTGGATCTTTCACCAATATCCTCACAGGGCATTTCTCTTCCTGAAACCTGAAAAGCCTCCAATACTGATAGCATTATTTTATTCTGATGCAAGTTTTTTTTTTTTTTTTAATGAAACTGTAACAAGAAAAGAATACATTTTACCATTTTTATAATATGTAGCTAGACCACTTGTTCTTTATATGATTCCTGTTGTAGGGGAACTATGTATTATTAGTAATAATGATATAATATAGTAACATATTATAATAATAAGAGTAAGAATGATAATAGTTATAATAATAATAGCTACTATTTATTATCTTATTTGATCCTCATAGCAATCTTGTGCTATTAATAGTAGGTGCTATTAATATTCCCATTTTAAAGAGGAGGAAACTGAGACAATCAGAGGTTAAGTGACCTATCCAGAAGTCACACAGCAGATAATTGTTTGAGGCTGGATTTGAACTCAAATTTTCCTGATTTTCTGGCTCTCTCTCCACTTACCACTATATCTCCTAGCTATCGAAGATGTCATTGAATTGCTGAAGGCAACCCAGGCAACCAAGAGGTTAGTTTCCTCAAATTATCATGAAAATCAATGATAGAAGAGAAAATAGAATTGGTTTTCTGTCTTCAGTACCTTGGTTCACTACCTAATCCTCTGGGTGATACAGTTCTTACATCATTAACTTTTTTAATTCCCCCAGGTTTATCATTCCTTGTGTTGTTGACTGGAGTATTTATTACTATGGAAACAATAAGTGAAGTGACAAAGCCTTACCAATGTGAATTTAAGCAGCATCAACTGAGCTTGGCTTTGTGTCAGTGCACCCGCTAGACATTGTTGAGAAAACATCCCAATTAATGGGCAATTATGGAAAAATGTAAATTTGGAAATGGGTGACTGATAAAAGGAGGCTGGATAAAATATTAATTGCAATAAGGTTCATCAGATCAGGCCTTCTTTAATAATGATGGAAGAAACTCTTGTTTGTAAATCTTCAGTGGAATATTACTAGGGTACAGAGAACAATAGATATGAACCTCCCTCCCCAACAAAAAAGATGTATAAATCTTCTTACCCTTTACCTTCATTATCCTCTATAGTTTACACTCGTTATCTTACTGTTCCTAACATAAGACACTCCATTTCCTGACTGAGAATTTTTACTGACTGTCCTCTTTGCTTAAAATTCTCTACTTCTTCATCTTTATTTTTGGTTTCCTTCAAATCCCAGCTAAAATTCTCCTTTCTCTGAGAAGTCTTCTCTGATTCTGTTCAATACTTATACTTTCTCTCTGTTATGTATCTTCAATTTATCCTGAACATATCTAGTTTGTACTCCCCCTTTAAACTGCAGTTTCCTTCAAAGCAAGAACTTTACTTTGTGTTGCCAGTATCTAGTATATAGTTAAGTACTTAATAAATGGTTATTGATCAACTGACTTCTAATTGACTAAGAGAAGGCTGATAGCTTCACGTGGGATTACATTTAATATATATAAGTTTCAACTGAAAGTCCTCCCTCTCTCATTTATTTAGATTTTAAGCAATTTCCCCAAACAATTTCCAGAGTTCTCTTTGTATATAATTTCAAAAATTACTGCCCCCTCCTCCAATAGATTTTTGGGACCAATTAGGTAAAGTACTGGGTCTGGAATTAGGAAGATCCAAGTTCAAATCCAGTCTCAGATATTTACTAGCTGTGGGATCCTAATCAAGTCACTTAATCCTGTTTACCTCAGTTTCCTTACCTGCTAAGTGAGCTAGAGAAGGAAATGGCAAACCCCAAGAAAACCCCTCACTGGGTCATGAAAAGTTGGGCACAGCTGAAATAACTGACCAAGCAAAAGAGAAGAACATTTAGTCACTATTGTTATACATATAATTCATGACTCTTCAAGGACATAATTATTCATTGGCAAAGTGAATCAATTCTTGCTTTAGGAGCCCACTGGATATAAACATTTAAGGGGAATTATTTGTGTTCATCTTTTGACCTTTATTCCTTCCAGATAAGTGGGGGGGGTGGTGGTTTTAATAAGGTTCATCACAAATGAGTCATTACAGTGCTAAAGTGGTTCAGGAGAAGGTTGTAAATTTGAGATTAGGTTTTAAAATGTTATCTGGATATAACATGTGAGTATCTGCATGATGTCACTGTGTGGTTGCAGCCAAGCAGAGACCCACTGACATCATGGGCATGCTTTTGCATCTCCATTGACATAGAGAAATCATTTGCTTGTCTCTTGCTTTAGTGATTATATAATTTCTTACATTCTAGCTGCAATTTCAGTGTAATAGGGGAAATTGTATACTTTGTTTTGTATTAATCTTGCCAAAAGTCAGTTGCACTGACTGAAACTTTTTTTTTAGAATGTTGGGTAGGTATTTGCTAGGAAAATAAAGGATGACATAGAGAATTCACTTTGAATTATTTTTGTTTAATTAGACTTTTCAGAAAATAAAGGCTTAAAATCTAACACATACTTTTGGGGACAAATCATTCTAAAAGCAATTTATTGTATAGAGTACCTAAATACTTAATGCAGATTTTTCTGAGCCTTTCCTTCCCTTCTCCCCCAAGATTGGTAATCTAAATATACACACACAACCCAGAGTCACGTGGGTGACTGGTTTCTGCTTTAGTATGCCTCATGACAAGACTAGTTGGCAGAGAATCACATTTGCTGTTGTAGCAGTTAAAAAAAGTCTGAATTCTACAAAGAGAAAATTTGAATAGAGTATTTTTTAAAATGAGTAATTCATTTTAAATATTTATGTTTGGATATTTATCTGAACTGAGAAGTTCATTAAAATCTTTTATGTATACCAACAAATTTTAAAAATCATCTAATAGCTATATATCACAATAATATTGTCATTGCATAAAATAAATATATATTAATCTATGTATAGATGTATGTCTATAAGTATGAATTTATATGTACATCTGTCTGTGGATCTGTACATATTAGATTGATACATATGTAGTTCTATATACAGAGACAGAAACATATCTAGATGTAAATATACATATATTTATGCTTGTGTTTATATATACATATATGTGTGTCTATGTATTCATTTATATACCATTCCTTCCTTCCTTCCTGGTCATTTCCAGTCATCTTGACTTATGTCTTGTCACTGAACTCATATAGCTCTGGGGGAGAGAGTGAAGCTGATGACTTTGCACAGCTCTGTCTCACTTGAATCTAATTCACTTGCAAGTCAAGACAACACCCTCCTAATGTCATTGGCCCTCATCAAGATCAAAGGACGAATAATAATGTCTATGTATGCATGTGTTTATTAATGCATATATGTGTCTGTATTCATTTATTCATTCATCAGTTATCCTCCCTGCCTCCCTCTCTTCCTTCTGGAATTCTCAGGGAAGACAGACACTGAAGGATCAAAAAGTGATATCAGTATGAACGATTGGCTTTAACAACCTAATTATCTCAATGGTAACTCTATGTTAACTTTATTGTAGCCATGAGAGAGAATATAGTATAGTGTAAAAGAAAATGATTTCCAAGCCAGGAATACTGGACTCTGAAGTATTATCTCTGACTTAAACTTCTCGGTGACTTCAGTTAACTTCCTCACACTCTAAGAAGCAAAGAAGGTGCCCATCCTTCACAGGTGGATTGTTTAGAGTGAATTTTTTTACTGAGAAGTTCACTATTCCATTGAAATCCCAGTTCCATTACCTATCCTGTGTGTATTTATTTTTTTAAATGCATGCATGTATGTATGTATATGTATACATACATACATGTATATACACATATAGCTGTGTATACATCTATTTGTATGTGTATACAATGCATGCACTTATATATATACACATACACACATATATGTATGTGTATGATATTCTCTCTTTCCATCAATAGCATATAAACTGCTTAAAAGATTCCCCCCTCAAATCACTATACTTAGCCCAAAGCTTTACAAATAGTGAACTATTTTTTAGCAAGCACACTGCAAAAATCTATACAGAACTCCCTTGATTCATTTTGCTGATGCCTCCCTATTTTGTAGATGAGAAATCTGAGGCAGAAGGTAGTTGTTAACGAGTACGTCTTTTTTTTTTTTTTTTGCCTATTCTGAATTTCTAATCTTTAAGAAGACTAAATGTTTAAAATTTATCTGAATAATTCTAAAATTTAGCCTTCAATTTATTAATGAATTTCTCATAATAGGTCTTAAATTGAGATCAGACTTCTTTCAGTATCCAAGTAGTAGTTGATAGATAATAGTTCTCTTGAATTGGGACTGATGTAGTATTAAGTACACTGGCTTTGATGTCAATACATCAAGGTTAAAGCCCCATCTCAAATTTTATTAACTGATAACTAGTTAATTCACTTCAAGACTTTCAAACTCAATTTGCTTATCTGTTAAATATAGGTATTCTTTCTACCAACCTCACAGGGATGCCTTAAGAATAATGTAAGCATAAAACTATATAAGATGATATATTATTACAATTGTACAGTTATACATAACTTCCTGGGATCATTTGCAATCAGATGAGCTTCTAAAGCTTTCATGAGTTTCACACATTAAAATAATTAACATATTTTGTCAAAATGTCAGACTTCTATATATTTTTCCACATCTTAGTTGTCTATTGTATTTATATACTGTATTAGCTTTCAGTCTTTAATATTTGAGCTGTTGCTAACTTTTGCTAATTACCAAAGCAATTAGATCACTTGATGAGTGACTTAGTAGTTGAATTAATCTTATTATAGTTTAAGATAACTAATTTTCATTATTTCACTTTCTAATCAATATTTCAAAATGAAAACTCTTAGCATAATATAGTTCTGGTAATTAAAATAATCTATCATGTCTGTTTTAAAATAACCACCAAGCTTAATGGAAGAAAAGAACTGGAAAAATAATTGTGTACATATGAATCCTTTTCCTTTCTTTGATGTCTTTGAGGTATAGACCTACTAGTGGAATTGCTGGGTCAAAGAGTATGCACAGTTTAATAGCTTTGGGGCAAAGTTCTAAATTGCTTTCCAGAATGTCTAGACCAAGTGTATTAGTTTACCTATTTTCCCACATCCTCTCCAGCATTTATTGTTTTCTTTTTTCTTTTTTTTGGTCAGTCTGATGAATGTGAGGTGTTACTTCAAAATTGTTTTAGTTTTCATTTCTCAAATTATTGATGATTTAGAGCATTTTTTCATGACTATTGGCAGCTTGAATTTCTTTCTCCGAAAACTATCTTTTCATATCTTTGATTATTCATCAATTGGGGAATAAGACTAGTTCTTCTAAAATGCAATTTCACCAACCCTTTCATCATCTCCAGAAGACTGTTCACACTTTCTCTTTAATCTTAACTTTTCCTTATATACTTACTATCTCCTTTCTTGCTGCCTACATACTTGCTCATGTCTCCCCATCCTTAAAAACCCTCGCTTAATCCTACCTTACAAGTCTTCCTTTCCCGCCAAACTTTTTGGGAAAAGCTACCTCTACTTGGTTCTCTCCAACATTACCTTAATTTCTTAATTGCTGAAATCATTGGTAATTTTTAAATTCTCCCAGTTCTTAACCTTCTTGTCACACTGGAAATTATTGATTATCATCTCCTTTCTTCTATTTCTTCTCTGGTTTCTTGTTTTTTCCTCTTATATATCTGATAGATCCTGAGTTTCCTTTGCTGAATTTTAGTGTTGTTCCCATTAAATTGTGATCTGAAAAATCAGATCAACAAGGAAAAACAATAAGAAAGGAAACAAAATGCAAACAACAACAAAAGGAGTGAAAATATTGTGTTGTGATCCACATTCAGGTCCCACAATTCTCTCTGAGTGCAGATGTCTCTTTTCATCACAAGATCATTGAAACTGGCTAGAATCATCTTGTTGAAGAGAGCCATGTCCATCAGAATTGTTCATTGTATAATCTTGTTGTTATGTACAATGTTCTCTTGGTTCTTCTCACTTCACTTGGCATCAATTCATGTAAATCTCTCCAGGTCTGTCTGAAATTATCCTCCTGGTCATTTCTTATAGAACAATAATATATACCATAACATATTTAGTCATTCTCCAATTGACGGGAACACACTCAGTTTCCAGGTCTTTGACTCTACAAAAAGGGCTATCACAAACATTTTTGCATGGGTGGGTCCCTTTCCCTCATTTATGATCTCTTTAGGATACAAGTCCACTAGAAACACTGCTGGATCAAAGGGTATAACATCTTCCTTTCTAAGTGGTTTCATGATCTGTAACTTGTAAGTATATTGTAAATACATACATACATATGTTGTTTTCTCTACTGGAATGCAAATTCTTTGTGAGCAATGGCAATTTTTGCCCTTTTTCTTCTAAAAGCATACTTCATGACATATAGTAATCTTTTAATAAATGCTTATTGATTGATTGAATGATGGACTTATTTCATTGGGCTCATAGTGGCTGAGGGTTGCTAAGCATATAATCTCTAATGATTGATTGATAACTTCTGGTGAAGGATGGACAAATTACTTCATTACTCTCTTATGATCTCATGGCATATAATGAGATCATTATATATCTAATTATACATAGGCATATAATCTTAGCTCTTGTGTTGTCTCTTCAGGACCAGCCATCTCTGCTCGAGCTTGCTAGAGTATGCTCTTTTGTCATAGCTACCATACACAGCTAACAAAAGCCAAATGGTAACTCCATTTTAAAAGTATTTTCTTTTAATTATCACAGGTAGAAATCACAGCCCTTTGTTACAGACAACTAAGTAATGTAGAATTGGACTATTCTCAAATCCTCTCTAGTTTAACATGCAAATGATTTTGAGACAAGGCGAAAGCTAAGCATTAGAAAGAAGCAAGGTTGTTGTCACCATGTTCTTTTCGTTATTTTTAGTGCTCTATTTTTGCCAAAAAAGCACTACAGTCTTTGTTTCCTTATACCTGAAACCCCATAACTCTGAAAACTATTATCAATTTCTTCATCTCTAAAGTGGGAAGGAAGATTTCTTCCTGTTCTAATTCTCATAATTTTTGCAATTCTAGCCAATTTTTGTCATCTACAACTTGGTATGAATGAATTTTGTATCTTTTTTTCTGAAAGTGTTTAAGAGAAATAGATTCTTGAAAAGGGTAAAATAAGTTTGGGTACTTTGAGAATGTGGATAAAAGGGCAAATGACAAGAAGCTGAATATGCTGGAGGAAAAAATTACTTATTTCCTTGTTCTGAATAGAGGGAACCAAAGCAAAAGTAATCTTCTCTCCTCTTTCCTTCCCCACCTCTCGCAATAACCATATACAGTAATCTGTTTGAACTAAAAATAGAAAAATTTATTTTTACAACACATGTTAAAAAAAGGTTGCTTTAAGCTGAATCTATCAAGATATCAATCTACTCAAAATAAATTTTACATGAAAATGATTAAAAATAATTTGTAGCATTAAGAGGAATTCTTGTAGCGCTTCTTTGAGATTGGGGCTAGTGTCACAGGTGAGGACATATTAAGTCCTTTAGCAGAAGAATTTAGAAATGTTGGCTGTGAGTTGTTAGAACCTTTTGTGCTTAGCCATAACTGCAATATTGTGCTAACTATGCAACACCATGAAGTCATTTTAATTACTTGAAATCATACAGGGTAAGAAATTAATGTACTTTACCATTAGCCTCCAACTAGAATAATAGTGATCTCCAATAGGTCTTGTTAATCACCTTGAAGATCTGGCTTTTGGTTGTGAACAATATATGACTCTTCATTTAAAACTTAATCAGATGCCCATCAATTGGAGAATGGCTGAATACATTGTGGTATATGAATATTATGGAATATTATTGTTTGGTAAGAAATGACCAACAGAATGATTTCAGAGAGGCCTGGAGAGAGTTACACGAACGGATGTTGAGTGAAACGAGCAGGGCCAGGAGATCATTCTATACTTCAACAACAATAGTATATGATGATCAATTCTGATGGACCTAGCCATCTTCAGCAATGAGATGAACCAAATCAGTTCCAATGGAGCAGTAATGAACTGAATCAGCTACTCCCAGCGAAAGAATTCTGGGAGATGACTAAGAACTATTACATTGAATTCCCAATCCCTATATTTTTGCCTGCCTGCATTTTGGATTTCCTTCACAGGCTAATTGTACAATATTTCAGAGTCCGATTCTTTTTGTACAGCAAAATAACGGTTTGGTCATGTATACTTATTGTGTATCTAATTTTTTTTTTTGAATTTTGAAAATTTTTGTTGACAAGGGAATATCGAAACATAATTAAGGAGTTAGAAAAGAAATCATTCCGTGGCTTGTATTGTTGCATATTTTGCCACCACCATAAACAGTACAATTTAATATGATAAATATAAATTTCATATTCAAGCCTCTGGCGAAAAAAATCACATCACATTTGTTAAAGTTTAACAACAACAAAAAAATAGAAAATTAACATTAAAAAGATCATGTTACTAACTTAAATGGCAAAAATCACTACAATCTAGGATTCCATTAGGCTGTAATTGAGATGTTTGTGCAGAACCTGTCATCATTCATTATAGCAAGAGAAAGAGATCAGGACTCAGAACTCCATCATCTGAGGATTCAAAGCCTTCTGGTAAGAAGAGGTTGAGAGTGGTCAAGTGAGCATGTCCCAAAGGCAACAGCAACAGAGAGCAGTCCAGCAAGCTGTGAGGCAGGCCTGTGTCATTCCTTCTTTGGTCTTCCACTACATATACTGTGGTTTTGGGAGCTTCTGGAGGTGGTCCACCCTGCCAGCCATACTGTGGATAGCCTTGATATGGATACCCTGTATTAGGGGGTGGATAAGGCCCTGGAGGCCCAGCAGGGTAAGGCCTAGCAGGAGGATATGCTTGAGAACTACCTGGTTGCTGTATATATGGTGGATATGGGGCAGTTGGGCCTGGGTCCGAGTAGGGTGGAGGATTTCCATAATTCATGATGGAATGAAAACCTTGCCTCCAGCGTAGCCGCGGCCAGTTGGGAACACCCTCACTCCGATGCCGGAAGAGAGAGAAGGAACACGAGCGTCCGCAGCACCTGCCGCTTCGAATGCTGAAACCCTTGTGTATCTAATTTATACTTTAATATATTTAACATCTACTGGTCATCCTGCCATCTAGGGGAGGAGGTTTGGGGGAGAGAGGGGAAAAATTGGAACAAAACGTTTGGCAATTGTCAATGCTGTAAAATCACCCATACATATAACTTGTAAATAAAAAGCTATAGAAAAAAAATAAAACTGAATCATATCTTGAAAAAAGACTTATTAAATGACATTTAAATCTATTACAGTGCCTAGGACTTAAAATATTGTTCATTTGAGTTATTATTACACTTTAAAAAGAGCCTTAAATGTAGAGAGCAATGACCCTTAACAACTTTGGGTGTTTTAATTCTTTTTGATAGATAATTGATATAAAATGTAGTTATTTTAATTGAATACGAGGACATGATCATTCTTATTTTTGGAATTTTTTTTGCTTCTTTAAATTAATAGTATTCTTTCTAAATACTAATATGAATTTAAGGAATCACTCCTTGGTTACAATATGGAATTACATACAGTTACAGATTCTATGGAAGAAGGGCTTAAAGGAGTTTTGGTTTATGGTACTATGACATAGTTTGAGTACTTAGGGGTGGAAAAGACCCTGAATTCTCAAAAACTATAGAAGGATATTATAATAACATATAATATTAAGCCAGAAGGAATTTGAATATGGGACAGGTGATAGGCTATATGATGTTGGTCATCTGAGTAAGTGGTAGGAGTTCTCATTTTCTTTTGACATGGCAATCACAGATGAAGCATAATAGGCTTGCTAGCCTTGTAGTCAGTAAATTTTGTTTCTGAAACATACCAGTTGTTTGACCATGGACAAAACTCTTAAAACCATAAGTTATAGATGAATTGTTCTTAAGCATTGGTGAAAGGAATTTCCATTTTGTGTGTTCCCTCAATTATAATAATCACTAATGAAGTGCTATTCACCCTCCCCAAAGATAAATCCACAAACTCAAAAATACCAAATGACACAGCCCTATGTACCTAATATTTGCACATGTACATGTATGTGCATGTATACACATACACACACACACACACACACACACACATCCCAGTGCTAGAGTGGCATAAAAATGGGGGGGGGGAAATAAAGAGTGCTAAGAATTTTCAAGTGCTATAAACTCTAAAAATGCTAAAATAATTGTTGCAACTTTTTAAAAAATTATAGCTTTTTATTGACTGAACACATGCATGGTTAATTTTTACAGCATTGTCCCTTGTACTCACTTCTGTTCCAGCTTTCCCTTCCTTCCCTCCACCTCCTGCACTAGATGACAGGCAGTCTTATACATGTTAAACATGTTAAAATATATCCTAGATACAATATATGTGTGCAGCTCTGTACAGTTCTCTTATTGCACAGGAAGAATTGGATTCAGAAGGTAAAAATAACCTGAGGAAAAAAAAAAAAACAAAGATGCAAGTAGTCCACATTCATTTCCCAGTGTTTCATTCTCTGGGTGTAGCTGATTCTGTCCATCACTGATTGGAACTGAGTTAGATCTTCTCTTTGTCGAAGAAATCCACTTCCACCGGACTACATCCTCATTTAGTATTGTTGTTGAGGTATATAATGATCTCCTGGTTCTGCTCATTTCACTTAGCATCAGTTCATATAAGTCTCTCCAAGCCTCTCTATATTCATCCTGCTGGTCATTTCTTACAGAACAATAATATTCCACAACATTCATATACCACAATTTACCCAACTATTCTCCAACTGATGAGCATCCATTCATTTTCCAGTTTCTAGCCACTACAAAGAGGGCTGCCACAAACATTTTGGCACATACAGGTCCCTTTCCCTTCTTTAGTATCTCTTTGGGATATAAACCCAGTATGCACAGTTTGATAATTGTTGCAACTTTTAATGCACATTCTTTTTTCCTAGTTATCATGATATTGCTATCATCCTTTGACCTTGAAACTTTAAGCCTCTGTTTTTTTCCTTGACATACATTAATAATTTTTTTTCTTGA
This sequence comes from Antechinus flavipes, assembly GCF_016432865.1. NCBI lineage: Eukaryota > Metazoa > Chordata > Mammalia > Dasyuromorphia > Dasyuridae > Antechinus > Antechinus flavipes. The sequence continues at coordinate 207,790,472 of NC_067402.1, forward strand.
GTCCCAATGATATTTGGTAATATTAGAAAAAGAGGACAACATGCTTGTCAGGTTACATAAGCATTCATTTTCTTTCAAATATATTAAATAGTACCAATTTCATTGGTAGTATTAGAAAAAGCTTCCACAAGATAAAGGATATGGGAGCTCTCCCCCATGGAATTATAAAGCCTGGCACCATTCATGTATAAAAAGTGTTTGAAGTGTTTTGGTTTGGCTCCTTTAGTTTGTAAACCATACTAAATTCTATTTAGGAGATATGATAATGTATATAAGGCTAGATAGAACCAAGTAGCTCCCTGAAAAATGCCATATATATATATATATATATATATATATAGAGAGAGAGAGAGAGAGAGAGAGAGAGAGAGAGAGAGAGAGAGAGAGATTTTGTTGATGGTATATTTTAAGTAGAATTTTCTAGTAGAAATCAAGTACTTTAATATTCTTACTTAAAATATTTAAGTACTACTTAAAATATACTAATTTAACTAATGTCATTTTCTTGTTAATGTTTATATAGAACATTTGTTTTAGTGACAAGTTGTGAATACTTTGTATAAAGCACTTAAACATTTAGTTGAACTATATTTGGATGTGTCACTGGTGTCTAATCCTTTTCTAAGAGAAATATGATGCCTTCTATTATAAAAGGTGATCAGACATGTAGGAGAAAATGGATAAATTTTTCTAGCCACTATAATAAAGTTTTTGAATGATGTTGAAATGTTTGTTTTGTTCTTGGCTTTCTTTTGATTCCTTGTGTTTCCTCAATCTTTTGACTTTTAATTTCACTTGATGATTAAGGGATGCTATGATTTCTAGTGGACAGCTAGGTGGTGTAGTGCTGGGCCTGGAGTAAGGAAGAATTATCTTGTGATTTCAAATCTGGCCTCACACTTACTAGCTATATGATTCTAGGCAATTCATAGAACCCTGTTTACTTCGGTTTCCTCATCTGTAAAATGAACTGGAAGAGGAAATGGCAAACCACTCTAGTGTCTTTGCCATGAAAACCCCAAATAGGATCACAGAATGAAACATGACACAAATGACCAAACAATGGAATTTCTAAGATGCTTTGGGCATCCTTCTTGTTTAACTCTTTGGGGGTTGTTCTTCATTGGGCTACACAAACTTCAGGTTTTCCCTCTCTTATTATGACTGTCATCACTGTTGACAAAATGCAGTCTGAAGCGCTTGTTTCTAATTCATGAGATCTATTTCCAGTTTTATTATGAGATAGCTCTCACCTATAATGAATGTGTTCAGGTCTTCAGGCCATTTCATGTTCAATAATGAATATGCTAATAGTTAGTGCCCTCTGTTCTGAAGTATTTCTAGAAGGTATAGTCTTTATTTCTGATTTATTGTGCTTCTTTTTACTTTCAAGTAATATGAGTATATGAATGATGTCTCTGTCATCCTTGTCAAGTTGATTATTTCATGGATCAGAAAAGGGAAGAATATAACTTTATGCTATTCTATCTATTTCTTTGATGCTTAAGAGCAGTTACTTATAGTTAATCAAATTAGTGGTGTTACCAGAGTCCAATTTGCCAGAATTTCAGGATTCTTATAAAGCTTTAATAGCTATAGTGAAATGCTTTTTTTTTTTTTTTTTTTTTTTTTGGCATACTACAGTTCCTACTGTACATTGCTCTTATTGGCATTCCCATATTCTGCTGTCACTCATCACAACAAGGATTATTGGCTGGACTTTGAGATAGTTATGATAATTATCATTGTACTTATAATAACGTAATGATAATAACAACAATCATAAGATGCTTTAATCTTATGGACCAATCTCTATTTCTCTATTCTATAATATACTTGACAAGATCCCAATTAAGTCAACATACTTGATGACTTCAGTGCCAAAGTGAACAGAAGGAAAGAAGACAAAAACTGTTGGAAAATGCCATTTATGATCTAAAAATCAAAGGCTTGTAGATTTCTCAAAAGTTTCACACCTTTATATAATGAATACTTTCTTCAAGGAGAGAGTTGGAAGGGACTAAAAAGAGTAAGATATATACTTTCTAAAAAAAATAAGGAATGAGGAAATGCATGGCATTAAAGCAGCTTCAATTGAACCTGTTTTAAGAAAGATGTTGACTCTTCTTTCCCTCCAATTTTAACCAGACAAAAATAAAGACCTTGATTCCCTTTCTGTTTTCTAGAGAAGTTTGTCCAATATAAACTAGTGATAAAGGTACCAAGAGTCCAAAAACATATCTGTCCAGAAAAATACTTCATCCTGAGATGGAGAGGCAAGACTATCAAAGGCAATTTGTTTTTCTTATTGGACAAGAGGTATGTTCTTAGTTTTGTACTCTTGACCCTTTTTTGATTGTATTGGTTTTTGAATTGAGAGAGGGGCCTAAGATGTCTTTTTTGTTCAATTTCCTACCCAGATGAAATTTTTTCTGCAGCATTTTGGGCAGTGATTCTATAGTTTCTGCTTACACTAGTTAAAGGAATCTCCATATCTTACAAGGTAACCCTTTTTAATTCATATTTCTCATTGCTAACATATTCTTCTTTATGTTGAGCCCAAATCTCTCTTTATTCAACATTATTCCCATTATTCCTAGGCTTGCCCTCTGGATTTATCTGTAACATCTCTTATGGTAGTAGACTTCAAAATTTTTCATATATTTGAAGAATTGTATCATCATCACATTCCTTCCCCTCCCCAATTTTTTTCTGCTCTTAGATTTTTTTTTTTTTGAGCTACTTTGTAAATTCTCTTCCCATTGTTGTAGATAACTGTTTGTGACTGGCTCTTTCCATAGGTAGTGTTCTCAAGTGAACATCATTTTCCAGCTCTGGCTAATATGACCAAAGTGGATCTTTTCCTTGCTTTATTCACTATGTCTGTTGATTATATTGTATTAAAAATTAGTGCCCAAAGGAACTGGAAACTAAATGGATATCCATCAGTTGGAAAATGGCTGAATAAGTTATGGTATTTATGAAAATAATGGAATATTATTGTTATATAAGAAATAATCAGCAGGATGATTTGAGGAAGGCCTGGAGAGATTTGCATGCACTGATGCTGAGTGAAATGAGTATACAATGTTCCAGGAGAACATTACATATAGCAACAAGATTATGTGATGATTAACTTTGATGAACATGGCTTTTTCAACAATGAGGTGATTAAAGCCAATTCCAATAGCTTTGAGTTGGAAAGAGCCCTCTGCATACAGAAAGGGGACTGAGGGGACTAAGAATGGAGCACATCATAGTATTTTCACTGTTTTTGTTGTTATTTGCTTGCTGTCTGAGGCAGAGGAGAAGGAAGGGGAGGGAGAAAAATTTTAAATACAAGGTTTTTCAAAGGTGAATGTTGAAAACTATCTTTGTATGTATTTTGAAAATAAAAGCTATTATTAGATTTTAATTAAAAATCATGCCCAGAATGAAGAAAACCAATTTAAAAAGAATAAAATAAAAGAATGAGTATATTCCCTTTTTTCTCCATAATCACATTACACTATTGGCCTATATTGAGTTTTCAATTAGCTAAAAAACCCTTAAGTTTCCTGGATATAAGCTTCTTAGTTTTCCCAATCTATTCACATAATTGATGCTACTAACCAGAATTCAGGATTTCACATTTCACCTAATTGGATTATGTTTTATTTTTTGGACCACTATTTTCTGAGATCTTTCTGGAACCTGATTCTTAATGTCTGATACATTAACAGTCCTGCCTAGTTTTATGATCTGTGAGGCTTGTGAGAAGTTTGGTGGTGAGAAGTTTTGATTTAGATTTAGTCACTTATTTTCTTAAAAACTTAGCTTGAAGGCCACCTTTCTTTATGAAGCCTTTCCTCACTTTCTCCTCCTCCCAACAGCTACTGATGTCTTACATTCTCAAATTTCTTTTCCTTATGTTTATTTGGTATATACTTGTATATATTTATGTAAGCACATTATTTTTCTAGGTAGAATATAAGCTCATTGAAGACAGGGAATGTTTAATTTTTGTTTTTATAACCCCTACTCTATGAACCATTCCTTACATTGAGTGGATGCAGAATCTATTGCTTGATTATTGCTTGATTGGCATTTTATTAGTATTAGCTGTAAGATTCCATATAATCCATGCAAAAGTAATTTTACCTCTTTGAACCTGAGCTTCTATAAAATAGGGAAATGGATGCTTATGTAACCTGACAAGCATGTTGTCCTCTGTAAACTCTAAAATGCTGTATATTTGTGAATTATCTGAAAATCTGATAAGCATGCTGTCTCTGTCTTCCAAGTTACTTATAATGCTGAGCTGAAGAGGGTTGTGAACAGAGTTGTACACTTCTAAGGTTCAACTTTGACACATTCCAAGTTCATATTGAGTCGTTAATTGTTTGATTAAATCTGCAAAAATATGATGATCACTTAAAAATACCTGACTTGCTTGCTGTAGAAGAAAGGAAACGAATCATTTATTCAGTACCTACTATGTATAAGCACTGTGCTAAGTGTTTCCCAGATTTTATTTGATCCTTATAACAACCCTATGAAGGGGGCTCAATTATTCCAGTTTTACAGGTGAGGAAATTGAGACCGAAAGAGATTAAATGACATGCCCAGCACATCATAACTAATAAATATCTGAGATCAAAATTAAACTTGGGTCTCCCTGGCTTTAAGTCTAGTTCTCAGTCCACTTCACCACCCAGCTATTTTGGTAATAAAAGATATTAGTTAGACTGTTGTTTTGCATTTTTTTTTCATGATGTCTTTTAGGATTTCCTTGGCATTTCCTTCTCCAGCTCATGAGGAAACTGAGGCAAATGGGCTTAAGTGACTTGCCTATAGCTAGTCTGGATTTGAACACAGATATTCCTGACTCCATACCTGGTTCTCTCTTCATAGTGCTACCTAGATGACTTTAGGTGAGAAGTAGTCTTACAAAGAAGCTAACAATTCCAAGAGTTAAAGATATAGGTAATTTTGTATCTGTGTGTCTCAGATAATCTTTCTCAGCAGAGGAGAGCAAAAAAGGGATAAGAATTAAAATCCAATCCCTTTTCTTACCTTCTTATCCTTCTGAATAAGCATGAATATAGAAATACATCTTTACTGTGGAATAAATACTGAATTTAGCTGGAAGTTTCCCAATATAGAAAATAATGAATAAGATTTCATAGTAATTTGTTCATTCTTGGGAACAAGTGTATCCCTGTTAATGAAACAGGTGTTTCCTTAAAATATATAAATTTTGGGGGCAATTTTTAAAACTATGTATATATGGTCCTTATTCTTCTGTTTTGTTGGCTCAAATTTTAATTTCTCTGATTTTCTTAAGATTTTATAGTTACAAAGTCAGATAAGTTAACGAAATAAAGGATGGCTTAACAAAATTAGAGTCCAATCACTAATCAATATTTAGATTATTGTAGCCTGGGACTAATTCAGAAGAAACGTAACTCCTACCCTCTCTTATATGTTGTCTCTCCCATTAGATGGCAAGCTTCTTGAGGACAAGGACTATCTTTCTGTATCTTCAATGCTTAGCACAGTGTTTCATTCATACTAACCACTTAATAAATGCTTGTTGACTGACTGTCTAATATTTCAGCAAAAGGAATATTGGACTTAAGGGAAGAAGAATCCTCATTTTAAATCCCCTCTCCCAGATCTATCATATCTAATAGATAATTTATTTTCTTTGAGCCTCAGTTTCTTCATCTTCAAAAGAGAGATGGGCATACTGTCTTATAGGATTATTAGTTTTGCAAACATCTGAAATATTTTTAAAATGGGAGTTTTTCTTTCTTTCTTTCTTTCTTTCTTTCTTTCTTTCTTTCTTTCTTTCTTTCTTTTTTTTTTTTTTTGGTTCTATCAGCTTAATCATATTTTTCCCCTCACTTATATTAATTTTCTTCTCTTTAGTTAGAAACAAAAATGAAACACATTTTCTAAATGGTTGTTTGTGTCCAGTTGGGACTTGGATGGTCAAATGGCCTCTTTGTATGACCTGAATCATTTGTGTTCCTAGGTGCCCAGCTACACAGTTTTCTTGGCAAAAAATGGATAGTACTGGGAAGCATCATGTAGCAATGACTGGTCATGGCAGGCAGCGGTTTGCCTCGTTAGGCAATGTAAGAGCTTGCCTTACCACTTTGTAATTTATGTCACTGGCATAAAAGTGGGAAGGCTCTTAGAGAGTTTTCTGGGAAAAAATATAAAACAAACTCTTTGATAATGTGAGAACATAATACAAGCTTAGCAGATGGCATTGTCATTTGTGACTTGTCTATAATTATTATTCAATTTTAGGTGGTACTTATGTTCTTTGCCCAGAATGAGAAGATTCATTTGTATACATCATTATTATCTCTGCTGACATGTGCTCTAGTGACATTAATCTGTGTTTTATTTCCTGCAGCAGTAATAATGGGGTTGTCTTCCATGGCTGTATTATGTTGTCATGTTTTTCGGAAATCATGCTCACAGTACAAAGGAGATATCTCATGTGGGGATAAACTCTAAAATAGCTGACATTTACCAGCCATGCAGGGAAGCAACTCATTTTCTTCCACTTCATTCTGTTTTCTTGTCAAGTTGTACCCTGGCTCATCATCATTGACTCTGACTAGACTGATAGTTGTTTGTCATTGCACGGCATACATCATTTCTGAGCTACTGGTTATTTTGAAAGACTTTAATTTTTTTTTTTTAAGAGTATACTTCCTAGAAATATTCTTGCCATTCCTCATTATAATTTGGATGGTAATCATAACAAGGTAATTACTGCCAACTCATTTGTATATGGGTCTAAGATGGCTGTAATACAGATCCATGCCTCCAAAGCTTTAAATGGAGATGTGACACGTTCCAATACTTGATTTGATTTTTTTTTCCTGCTACAAAGAAATGGATGACTAGGTTGGCTGCTTTGGGAGATTCATCATCATTGTAATGGCATTCAATGACCTTCAGACACACGTGGTTATTTTCTAAATTTGATTCTGGAAACAAAACACACTTGCTGTGAACACACCAGGGGCAAGCTTGGAAACGCTGATCCTTTCCTCCAACATTCATACTATAATTTTCTTTGGCAAAATTCTCTCTTTATTGTATTTGCATTTTGCTTTTAAAACACCAGGTTGCCTGACAATGGCTTTTGTAAATTAAACTAGTTTTAAATTAAATTCAACTCAACAAGTGCCTATTGAGGATCTATCATGCATTTATAAAATGGTTATCTGTATAGCAGTGTAATAATAATTGACATTTTAAAATACTTTTTAACTTTTCAAAGCACATTGATGCTCAAATGAGATAATGTATGTCAGCTTGTGAGGAAGACACTATAGGTATTAACCTCCCAATTAATTAATCTAATTAAATTAGTCAACTAATGAATTTAATTAAACCCATTTTATAGATGAAGAAATCTAGACTCAGAGAGATTAATTGACTTGCCAAAGTCACAACATTAGGTTGTGAGCTCCTAATAAGCAGGGATTTTCTTCTGCCTCTTTTTAAAAAATATTCTCAGCATTTAAGGCACTACTTGATGCTTAGTAAGTGCTTAATAAATGCTTATTGAATAACTGATAATTCTTTTTTGTTAAATATTTTATTTTATTTTATAATAACTTTATATTGACAGAACTCATGCCAGGGTAATTTTTTTTACAACATTATCCCTTGCACTCGCTTCTGTTCCAATTTTCCCCCTCTCTCCCTCCACCCCCTCCCCTAGATGGCAGGCAGTCCTATATATGTTAGATATGTTGCAGTATATCCTAGATACAATATATGTTTGCAGAACCGAACAGTTCTCTTGTTGCACAGGGAGAATTGGATTCAGAAAGTATAAATAACCCGGGAAGAAAAACAAAAATGGAAATAGTTCACATTTGTTTCCCGGTGTTCTTTCTTTGGGTGTAGCTGCTTCTGTCCATCATTTATCAATTGAAACTCAGTTAGGTCTCTTTGTCAAAGAAATCCACTTCTATCAGAATACATCCTCATACAATATCGTTGTCGAAGTGTATAATGATCTCCTGGTTCTGCTCATTTCACTTAGCATCAGTTCATGTAAGTCTCTCCAAGCATCTCTGTATTCATCCTGCTGGTCATTTCTTACAGAACAATAATATTCCATAACATTCATATACTACAATTTACCCAGCCATTCTCCAATTGATGGGCATCCATTCAATTTCCAGTTTCTAGCCACTACAAACAGGGCTGCCACAAACATTTTGGCACATACAGGTCCCTTTCCCTTCTTTAGTATTTCTTTGGGATATAAGCCCAATAGAAACACTGCTGGATCAAAGGGTATGCACTAACTGATAATTCTTAATTATGAGATTTTGAGAAGTAGGATTTGAACCTTTCTGATTTCCATACAACACTTCATCCATTATGCTATATTTTCTTTGGGTATGGCCTCTAGCCTAATGTGTTCAATCATATCCAACTCATCTTGACTCCTTTCTGGGGTTTTCTTGGTAAAGATACTGAAGTGGTTTGCCATTTCCTTCTCCAGCTCATTTTACAAATAAGGAAACTAATGCAAACCTGTCAAAGGTCACATAGCTAGGAAGTGTCTGAGGCAAATCTGAACTTAGGAAGATGAGTCTTCCTGACTCCAGAGCTCTATCCCCATTGCCATTTAACTGCCCTTTAACCTAATAGGCTCCTGTTTAGCAAAAGTAATGATGAAATAAATTAGATAACATTACTTATTGTTTACTTAGCAAGTTTATATTGAATCCTTGGTCTGAAGAACTCAAGGTGTTGATCTTGGAACTTCAAATGTGAGGAATATAACATAGTTAATATCACAAAATTGAAAAGCACAGGTAAGGTAGAAAAATAGGTTGATTGAAAAGGGATAAGGAGAGGAAATAATAGCAAATGAAATCTCTTGAAAGAAGTTCATGGTGAATTTCCTAGTAGCTTCCTTCCTTATCGTTATCTGAGAACTTTGGATGCTAGGGGCTTTAACTTCTATTCAAGGGAAAAGTCTTATTTACACAATTGTAGAATATTAAGTATGGCTTCAGTTTTGGTAAGCTGCCTTCCTTCCAGAATGACATGGTTGATCACTCAAGATTGCTATTTAATGTTAAATATAGTTCATGCTTATTAAAGCTGGATGACCTGGGAAATACAGCCAAACCCTAAACCCTTTCAACCTTGCCCATAACCAGTAGTGTAATGAGCGGAAATTCAGTCATATTCAATCTGTTTCATGTAGCTTAAAGACTAAAGAAGGGACATGGAAACTGATGTTAGAATATGCTTCAGGTCATTTTATTTCTTCAACTCAATAATTCACAGGCATCAAAAGTCCTTGAGAAATAACCTCCTGAAGCTTCTGTATATATCCTGATTACGACATTCTTGAAAAACATGACAAGACTATGCAGAGACTATTATAGATAATTTTGTAGAGTCAGCACAGTATTGTGGATTAATTTTTTTCAACCTCTGAACCTAAGCAAGATTCAAAGTCTTATGGCACAGTGCCTTATAGTAGGTAAAATTGGGCACAAGTTTTTTGGAAGTAGAACCAGATGAAGTTCTCATTGAAGTACACTTCTTAGAGGAGGTGTGTTAATTGACAATGAAATGGAAAAAAAAAAAAAAGAGGGATATTTTTAGAGAGAAATTTTTTCAAGGATTAGAGGGCCTTAAAAATCCTTCCCATCTTAGATTCCAGGATTCTCTAACTGTTAGAATCAGAAGCAGAGCTCCAAAGGGTTGGGACATTTCACCACTCAGAATATGTTCTGGATCCACACATATGGACTAGACTGAATTCCATCCTTTGAGAAGGGCAGGGCTCTCATTGCTTTCACTTTTCAACTTGTTAAAACTTACCCAGGGAGAAATTACTTAAAGCTTAGTTTATAGCTCCTGGTTGTGGTTTCCCAATGAAGGGAAGAGATAGAAAGGTAGCTATTGGAGACTATGAATTATATATGGGACAAGTATTTATCCCTGCTTCCCCCAAAAGAATCAAAAATCTAAACAAAGACAGAAAATCTTAAAAAACAGAATTTGGTGATTGTTTATAACTGTTATTATACTTTGGTGAAGTGGATATAAACTTCTCCTCCCCCCACATAAACATAAGGCATTTTATGGGACTCCTTAGAAGAAATTTCAACTGCCCCTCGCAATATTTTCAGGCATCTAGACCAGGTCTTTGGTCATCATCTTCCTGATGGTGATCTGTTCCAAAAATTCTAGAATGGCTACTAGAAACTTCTGCCTTTTCTCCAGTCAATCATTAGAATTCACAAGATGACTCCCAAGTCATCCTTTTGTTTTAGGAATTTTGTTTTAGGAATAATACTTAGATATATAGGGATTTCATATGGAAAAAAATGTGGCTGATGACTAATAGAGAAATGCAAATTAAAGCAAATCTGAGACCCTACCTCAGACTAGCAAAGATGAAGAAAGAACAAAATGACCGTTGTTAGAGATACTATACATGCAAATGTATAATGGGATGGATCACAACTCTAAAAGTTATTTAATAATATGTGTTGTGTAATATTATTTAGTTATCAATGTATATTATAGTTTTACATTATATTGTATTTATTTAGTATCATATAGATTTCTCACTATGGCTTGCTTGGAAAACATTACATGTTGCATGTATTTTTCATATCCATATCTATTTTGATATTTAAAATTATCCTTCAAAATATTTATTTAGCAACCCATCTGTATTTAAGCAAAATAATTTTCTAATAATATTCTTAGTTAAATAATGAAGATATGGGTACCTTCAAGCAACCTAAATGAATAAAAGCCAGCTTAAAAGTCCCTTAGAAATTGGTCTAGGAAACCAGGAGAGCTGCTCTGAAAAGCTCCCTGTGCTTTAAAAATCACTTTTAAAAACTTTATATATGTTAATAAGGGTTACAAAGGAATGTGAGACCACTGTGAGAAAGTAGGTCAGTCTGAACCTAGGCAAATGAAATCTTCAGGGATGCGGGTTGAGTGCACTTAACAATTCAAAGCATTAGATATAACTTCATTTCCTGAGACATTTTAAAGATTTCTATTTCTACCTGGTCTTGAAATTAAAGGAGGCAAAGGAGGAAATGCATTGATTAGATCACCAGCTCTGGAGTCAGGAGTACCTGATTTTAAATCCATCCTCAAACACTTACTAGCTGTAAGACCCTGGACAAATCACTTAATCCTGTTTGCCTCAGTTTCCTTAATCTTATATACTATGAACTGGAAAAAGAAATTGCAAATCACTTTAATATCTTTGCCAAGAAAACCCCAAATAGGGTCATGAAGAGTTGGGGATAACTGAAAAAAAAAATGACTGAACATCAACAACAAAATGTTTTCTCTCTAATTAGATTGTATGATATATTGGGAAAAGACCAGGATTTGAAGATGGAAAATCTGGGTTCCAGTGGTAGCTTTGCCCATTATGAGTTGCTTGATGTGGGGGAAATTCTTACTCTCTTTAAAATGAGTTTCCTTGTCAATCATTGAGAAGCTTGACTTGGAAGTTTTCCACGGTCCATTTATTTCAGTTGGAAATCTTTGCTTCTACAATTGCAAGCTCTTTAAAGACACCGACTATATCTCTTGTCTCCTCTCTAATGTTAAGCGAGTAGATTCTGAAGAATTACTAATTTATGATAATTCAAGAATAATGTTCTTGACTATCTTTCAGCTCAATTAACATAAGAAAGCAGTATTAGTCCCAGTGTGATAATAGCTTCCTGGAGGTAGGATATATTGTTCCTCCCTAAAGAGTCTCAACATTAAAAAAGGGCTGAGAGAGACCAGCAGCACCATCATGAAGCATTTTTAAGGGAAGGGAACAAGCAATTGCTTGTTCCTACTATGTGCTAAGTGCTTTGCTAAGCATTTTACAAAAACTTACTTTTATATTTTAACTGTTCCTAGTTATATTTCTCTGTGTTAGATGCTAGAAAAAAGTTTTCCTTTACTTGAGAGCTTAATGTCAAAACCAGACAAAATTTTCAGCTAGAAATAAAAAAAAAGGGCTTTACTTAAAATTACCGTTTTCCCCACATAGTATTTTTAGTTTTCATGTGATTTTCTTTTTCCTCCCTAAAAATGATTGAGTATCCCTATCAGATATAGTATTGTTCAGGCATTTGGCAGACACGTTAGACAGTGTTCCACTAATTCCTATTATTCTTTACCTGCAACATCCCTTACAATTGTCTTCTCAAATTCTCTCTTAAATGGAATGGTCTAATCATAACAAATTGCTGTGCCATGGTTTATGATGTGTCTAAATGAATCCTTTTCATTTGTGTCTCTTGAAAATTGGGTCTTGCTGTCTCTGCAGATGACAGATTGTGTTTCTTCTTATGTATTCCTTTCCCTGTGGTTTGTTAGATTTGTGACAGCTTTTTTTGTGGAGGGGGTTAAGAATTCAATATTTTTTTTTTCCTTTTTTAATTATAGCATACATGGTCACCTAAAGGTTTCTTTTTCAGATAACTGCATTAAAATGATAAAATCAAATTGATGATATTCATTCACTTTCAGATTATGTACAAAAAGTAAAGATACATTTACCACATTGGTAAATGGAATGAATACAGTGTGATGTTTAAGCACATTTATTAAATTGGGCAGGGTTGTCAAGTCGCTTTACTGGCCTATGAAATGATTTTTCACTGGAAAGTTTTTTCCCTTGAACTGTTTCAAACTGAATTATGGCCCAATAAGAAAGAAGTAATAAATAAATAGAGAAGGAAGCATTTATTAAATGCCTACTATGTATCAGTAGTCATACTGTACATATGCCTATGTGCAAACATCTCATTTCATTTTCACAATAACTTTATGAGGTAGGTGCTATTATCATTGCCTATATTTTACACTTGGGGAAACTGAGGCATACAGAGGTTAAGTGATTTGCCTCTAGTTTCGGAGTTTGGATTTGAACTCAAGTTTTCCAGACTCCATGCCAAGAATACCTGAATTAGGCACTCAGACATCTTAGATATAAGGTACTACCGTGTCCTATTAAGGAATCTTTTTTTTTTTTTTTTAATGGAAATAACTTTTCTAGTTTTACTTTCTGTCTTTAAAAGCAATATTCATGATTATGTATCTTTAAAGTAAGATTGAATCTTGTCCCATTTCTTCATTTGGCAGATTTATTTCTGTTTTCCCACTTCTGAGCAGGTGCTAACAGCTCCAGAAAAGTTTCCTCCACTACACTTCCTCTTCCTCTCCCACCTTTCTTTTCACTCTTCTTCCTTTCTCTTCTTTCTCACCTTTGAATAGCATAAACACCTCTGTGACATCTATTTCAGATTTACTCCTACCTTTTACTCTTTTGTTTGCTTTTCTTAAGTATTTTCTTCTACACCCTCTTTAACTTCTCCTCCTTGCCTTACCACCAGAGTGATAGGAGAAGGGTTGATTAAAATTGGAGGACATGGACCCCTCACCTCAAGCCCTAATTATACTCATTAAGCTCCTTTCAAATTCATATTTGTGAATTAAAAAAAAATTTTAAAACATAAACTTTTTATAAAATACAAATAACTCTTCTTTCTTTGCCTATCTTCTTCCATCCCCCCAAGCAGCCCACCATAATACAGATCCGAAGATGAAAGAGAATCAAGTTTTCTCAACTCCGAGAATTTTTTAGGCCATATCAGTTTAAATAATGTATTCTGTCATTTTTAGCAGAATACAGAAAGCTCTTTCTGTGTGTTTTTTAATGATTAAAGTAAAACCATATAGTTAAAAATCTCTTTGATATGTGAGTTGGTGAATTAACCCCAAACTTCAAATCCATTGCTCAATTAGTAAATTCTGTAAAGTAAGAATATATGGTGGGAGGGCTATTGACCTGGAACCAAAACCAACAGATCTGTATATTAAATCCAGAATGTAGTCACCTATTACATGGCCATTGGGTGAGTTTTTTGACATTTATAAAATTTTGAGGTTTATTTTTTGAGGATCAAATAGGATGATATAGTTAAAAACTCTTGGTAAACTTTAAAGCTCTATAGAAATGTCATTTTAAAAAATATTTGAATTCAAAACTGACTTTCAAATTGGGTTATTATTCTGGCTCTATTTTTGCATCCAGTTCTATGTTAATATTTTAAATTCCCATTCAAAAATATTTCTTTAGCACCTACCTGTATTTAACTTTACACTCTGAGTGCTAGAAGCCAAACTTAACAGATGTGGCTTCTGTGAAGGAAGATTTTACAATCTAAGGCAGGTGAGAAAAACATAAAAAATATAGACAGATGCAGACAAAGTTTAGAAAACATGAATAGATATCACATCCAAGTGGTGCTGTCATTAAGTTTAATGTCATGGAATAATGATGGGGCAGTTAGGTGGTGATGTAACTAGCATAGTAGGCCAGGATCTGTAGTCAAACCCAGATTTAGACATTTACTAGCTGTATGATCCTAAGCAAGTCAGTTCACCCTGTTTGCTTCTATTTCCTCATCTGTAAAATGGACCAGAAAAGGAAATGACAAAATACTCCATTATTTTTGCCAAGAAAAAGAGTTGGATGTGACTGAAAGAACTGAACAATTCTTTAAACTTCCCTAAAGAGAAAAGTTAAAAAAAAATCCTTGGAATGATATTTAGTATCTTCTATAAAATCTGGTCCCGTCTAATCTCATTGTTCCCTCCCAGGTAGATTAGACTGTTTGGCTTCCAAATATGTGTCCCACTCTCCTGCTAACATGACTTTATTTTGTCTTTTTTTGCCTTCTCTTAATTCGCCTTTTGGATGTCTAAACTCCTTTGAAACCTCTACTCAAATACTTATGTCATTCCTCCATGATTTTTGTCCTTTGCCCCTCAGTATTTCACTTGTCTTCCCTGTCTTGTTTTTAATGAACCTACTTTGTAATACTGTGTTCCCTACCTTATTATTCCCTGCCGCACTCTGCTGGTACTAATCTTTTTCAGTCTCTTCAAGGCTAGCTTAATATGCACCCCAGGCCTGAACCAATAGATGATCTGGC
Organism: Antechinus flavipes; assembly: GCF_016432865.1. NCBI lineage: Eukaryota > Metazoa > Chordata > Mammalia > Dasyuromorphia > Dasyuridae > Antechinus > Antechinus flavipes. Next base: position 207,805,498 of record NC_067402.1, read on the forward strand.
CCAGACCAAGGCCCATAATTAGGGAAGAATACCTTAGGGTTGGAATTTGTGCTTTAGGTGTGTTGTGAATAGAAAAAAGCAATGGGTCAGGCCCAGAGTGAGGCTGGGAGACATTCTGGGTGATAGAAGGACACTGGCAAAAAAGGCCATCTCAGAAGCATGGAATCATGGACTGCCTAGCAAATTGTGTTCATTAAGCTTTCTTTCAAATTCACATTTTGAAGTATTTTTTTTAAAACATAAACCTTATTTTTAAAAATAGGAATATTCTTTTCCCTCTCCCTCCCTTCCCCAAGTAGCCTACAGACCTTAAGATGAAAGAGAATTGTTTTAAAGAATTTAAAATTTTAACATTAAAAGCCATGATAGCATAGTCCAGCAGTTCTCTCATTGTGGTATTGGAGCTCTTGAGAATTCCCAGTACTCTTTTGGGTAGTCTGTGAGATAAAAATTCTTTTTACAATAATATTAAAATGTTTAATTTCTAATATGATAAGTAAACACTGATAGATATAAGCCACAGAAACCGAATTTCTTTGAGAAAGGGGAAGACTTCTTAATAATTTTTAGGAGAATAAAGAAGTCCTGAGACCAGAAAGTTTAAGAACTGCTAATCTAGTTAATCTCTACCTTCTACTTCCACTGTTCTTACCCTGCTACTTTCCCTCCCCCACCTTAATTTTTGGGACAAAGACATTAAAAAATAAAATCTATGAGTGTTATCACATGGAAAATAAAGAGAAGATGATTAGAATCCATTGCTTTCCAAAATCCAGCTTTTATTATACAGCATTGTACGGCCTCCATCGTGTGTTTCCAACCCATTGGGCAAAATCCTACATCATAGCTACCTAACTATACATAGTGTTAAAGGATCTCCTGATCTTGTCTTTTTGAATTGCCACATTTTCAAGAAATATTGGACCCAGACTATGCAGGAGGCCTTAAATATATCCAGGATAAACCTTACCAAGCTCTAGGTGATATAATTTATTGTTTGCACCCCAAGATGGACACCTTGTGAGTCATTGGGAGTCAAAAAACATTAATCTGTACTAGAGGAGAAACTGCTTGTATTGCTGATATCCTTGTAGATAGACAATCATAGTTTGACAATAGATAAGACTATTAAGCACTTACTATATGCTAGGATACAAGCAAGATAGTTCCTGCCTTCAAAGAGATTACATTTTAATGAGGAAAAAAACCTACTAAAGGGAAGCTGAAGGGTGGAGAGGATTAGATACCTAGCCCAGAGTGGGAGAGGTTTGGAAAATGAGCCATCTGGGAATGAAGTGAGCATGACTGGAACCCATGGATGTGCTGGGGAATATTTAACAGCTGGCTTTCTGAAAAGGGCAAGAAACAGTTTAAAGTTTAATCATTATTAACATTTTCTCTTATCACGTTCATAAGTCTAGAAATCAACAAAACAATAAATCAAGCCTGATTTGTGATGTTTGCCAATTCCTGAAGTGTAAATATTCATACTGAAAATTTAACAGTTGGCTTGCTAGTACAAAATGACTGCTCTCCTAAAATCCTTCCTGAAATGACAAAGGATATTGTAGGAGTATTTATGAAAAAAGCTAAATAAGTAATAATCACACAGAATGAGGGGGGTAGAGTTGGAAGTAGCCTATAACAATGCAGAGATGGTAGGTTCGGGATCTCCCCCATCTCAAAAAATACCTTCTTTGCACATTCTGCCATTTAGAAGTTCATTTTCTGGAATGACTTCCTCTTTAAAATGCAAATAATCCCCAAGAGCTTTGGATCTAATAGTTTAGTGTGAATTACCTTAATGAGATAATCAGATTTGATTTTTCTCTGAGATTGGCTGAAATCTGTCACATACTAATTTTTGAGGTGGGAGAAAGGATTGTTTCTGGAGAGCAGGAGGGAATAGGGTACCAATGTATAACTAAGGTAGTGTGACTATAACTTTAATTCAAAACAGTGGAAATTAATAATTAGTAGGTGGGTGGCAGTTGTAGTCCTTCAACAAGTTAGAAACAGTAAAACAAACAGTTAATTAGCATGAATAATTAATTAAACTAGGAAGCTATTAGCTGGATGAGTTTCTTCCTCAAACTCTCTATTCTTTTACTATATGTCTTCAAATCTCTCACTGCTGCCCAGGGGATGGTATTCCCCCATTTTCTCCTCTTTTCCTACCATTGGAGACCACTTGCCTCATCCAAGGTTTTTGTTTGTTTGTTTGTTTTTGGCACTTGCCCTGGAAGTAAACATTCCTAGCAAATAGTGCTAGTGAATGCTGTGGGCACCAAGACATTAGAAACTGGGAGATGAGATTGTCTTTTTTTCAGTTTTTCCTAGGGCTGTGATGGTGGCTACTACTCATACTTAGTCTTTCAAGACTTCTGATTTCCTCCAGCTTCCTAAGAGATTCCCCTGTGTATCTGAAGTCCAGCTACTGAGCCAATTAGTACTGCTTCAGTGTAAATCTATGTCTTCTTCTCTTAGTTCAAATGGCCATCGTATAGATTAAGTTCTCATCATTAAGTCCTCATCACTTCCTGCCTGGACTATCTCAATAATCTAATTGGTCTCCTTGACTCAAGTCTTTTCTGTTTCCAATCCATCTTCCCATGTCTGGAATGTTCTCCCATCTCACTGTCTCTTCTCTGTTCAACTAACACTGTCTATACAAAGTTGTTGTGTGCCTTCCCTCCTCCCCCAAATTTATTTCATATGTATTTATGTATATATTGTCTCCTGTGATTGAAAATAACCTTGCTGAGGGAAGAGACCAATTAATTTTTTCTTTTGTGTCTCCAGTGCTCATCATACTGCCTGGCAAATTGTTTTCATTTAATAAACAATCGTTGACTGATTAATTGATTGATTAGTTCACAGTAGCCCAGGGTCACATAGCTCTGATTATAGCTTCATTTGTTTTCTTGGTTGACACCATCTGCTCCTATCCATCAGTTTTCTTTATTTTTCACTTGCTGTGAGTTATGGCAACAATCATCCCATATTCAGAATCATGAGAGTCCTTTCATTTGAACTAAACAGTTTATCTTTCTTCAATCCTAAATTGTATATTAGTTTACATACAATCTTGGTCAAACTTACAAGACACTTGGTTTCTAAATCTGATTTTGCTATTTAGTCCCTCCCCCCATTTATGTGGTATAATATCCCATCATTCTAAATATTAATTAATTGTTATTGTGAAATAAAGATAACTGAGTAGTTACATCCAGACAACAATTTACTTAGTATTTGGAGAAACAAGCCAGGACCTAGAACCATGTTGTTTTATTTTGTTTTGTTTTGTTTTTCACGACTAATGTAGAATTTGCAGGAACTAAAAAATAGGATAAAAGATATTGAGACACTTAGTTTCTTATTGGTAAAAGAGATTGGGAGCCACTAGAGTGAGAGGAAAAGAGTAGTTCTGTGACATTTCTTAAATCTTTATGAGAGAAAGTAATCTTGTGAGTTATCCAAAATCAAGTGATTTGTAAGCCCCTGAAATTTAGCTTCACAAAATGATGAAAATTTCCCAATATATCCCTCTTCTATTCAGAAAGCCTTCTCTTGTGACAAAGAATACAAAACCAATCAGTATATCAGTTAGGTCTGATAGCATAAACTGTGTTCTACTTCTGTATCTTCCCACTTATGCAAATACAGGAGGAAGTATGGAACTCCTCTTGAAGTCCAGCCCTTGAAGTCAAAACTTGGTGTTGTTTTGATTTGCATTTCTCTTATTGATTAGAAGTTTGGAGCAATCTTTTATGTAATTCTAAATAACCTTAGTAATTTTCTCATCAGTATGGGAGTGGAGAGGTCAATTAGTTATCATTGAGGATAACCCTCTCGTTTTACAGAGGAGGAAACAAAATCCAATCAATTAATCAATAAGTATTAAGTACCTAAAATAAGCCAGGTTGAGAAAACAAACACAAAAAAATCCAGTCACTCAGCATTTATTCAGAGCTTACTCTGCATGCAAACAAAAAATGGAATGGCTCTTCATTCAATATTCTCATTGGAGAGACACCCATCATATAGGTGTATACAAAACAGATCCAAGGTAACCTTTGTGGGGAAGGTGCTAGGGAGCTGGGGAATTGAGAATCAAACCTATCATGCAGAAGATGTTGTTTAAGCCAAGTGTTAAAGGAAAACAGATATTTCAGGAGGTAAAAGTGAGGACAGAATGAATTCTAGGAATATGGGAGATAGTTCAAAAGTAGGGAAATAGGATATGGAGTAATCTTTGTGAAGAATAGTAAGAGGGTCCTTTTGGCTGACCTAGTTAGCTGAAAATATGAGGATTTATAAGGTATTTCATACTTGTTTTTATGATAATCATCCTATAATTGCTTTCCTTTGTATAAAGCACTGAATTGTCCCAAGGACTCTATCTATAAATTAGATAGATAGATATAAATTACTCCTCTTACCTAGTCTTCTGCCATGATATTTTTCTACTTCCTTTGTTTCCAGCTACCCATCTCTTTCTGTTGTTAATATTGTTCGTCTTTCATTGTCGAATATAACTGGCATTAGGGAGACAATGCCATAACATGTAAATGAATTGGATTTGAGTGAGGGAGGGTTGTACAAGGTCACCAGCCCCACTTTTCCCTCCAGAACCATATAGGTCCAGTGGCGAGATATGGATCACGATGACTGGAGATGGTTCCGTGATATAATGGTTGCAGTTTGGACTTTCGATACAGTGATGAGTTCATATTTTGATGGGACTTTCCCATCTCTCTCTTTAATTGAGTGAAAGGATTTCCTCAAGCTGTTCCCAGAATGCACACAATTTCTTTTTTTCTCTCTCTAGTTTACTTGATTCAAAGTGACTTAGTGGAAATTTTCAGACCTGCCAGTTTGCCTTGAAAAGAGATAGTGCCTATCTTATTTAGTTCTTAGTTGTATTTTCTGTTGATGAGGCAAGTTCATTTGGCATACAAGTAGGGTGTGAGAGCTTCTGTGCACTTTGTATGTAGATTGGTATATATCTATCATTGACAAGAGAGAGAAGAAAGATATTTTCCCCAAGAGTTTTTCTTTTAACATATTGCATCCTCAAATCACCTAATTTGGTTTATTTTGTTCCTCTTACCAATGACCTATACTATGTAAAATCAACAATTAATTTTAATTATCAATATAGAGAGAAATTGGGACAGACACTTTAAAATATATCATCCCAGAGTGCTTCATTCACCTCTTCATTCTGTTAGTTTGCAAATGAATCTTATTGTCTTGGGAAAGGAGAAGTCATTTCCCAAAATGTTATTTTCTTTCCCAGCTCCTCATTCCTAAACTCATTTGGGTGATTACAACAATTACAAGAGTATATGCTTTTCTGTTGGGCATATGACACAGTGGGCCCCCAAAGACCACTCTGCCACCTTTTCCAAATGTAATTCCTTTGATCATCCATGTTCCAGTTAACCTTTCCTCAGAAAGTTTGTATTTGTTTTCCTGATATTTGATATTGTCTAGCATTTTTCGATTCCAGAAGGGTTCCTCTAACCATCACCAGTAGCTGTTTATTTGTTGTGGCAGAGTTCCTTTATTGTTTTTTAGTACTATACTTCACACCCTAGTTCCTGGCTGATTATAACAAAACAACCCTGTCCTTTGTGAGTTTCTGTATTAGTCCTTCTGCTTGGTTTGTTCAGAAATAAACCCTTTATTGGAGTTTTCAATAGTAAACATTAATACAAGTGGCAGGCCTCATAAATCAAATGAAAATACAGTTTCCAAAGAGGAGGGAAATAACCGAGAGTCCATATAAAAGGAGGGAAGGATGAAAAAAAGGGACTTGTGGGTAATGAGGTGCTCTGGCCTCCTGATGATCCGCTGGCAGAAAATGACAGATCTGTGAAGGAGCCTCTATGTTCGACAGAGGAATGTAAAGGGTTGGACCATGATATGAAGAGAGTTAGTGTTGTAATGATGGGTATCATTGATAATGCTGAAGCTTTGAGAGTGCAGCTAATTATTTGCCTTTTGAGAATGTGATCTGCTACTATGAATACTAATGCCTTATGTCTGCCCTGAAAGGATAAGATTATTTGTGGAAGGAGAAGACCATCACACAAAGATGGTCCACTAGGTGATGATTTATTTGGCCTTGGCAACCCAACTCATGCAAACTGCTGTCTTCCATTTGCAAAGTGTTCTTTTGTGTTTATTATTTCATTTTATTCTGATGACATTTCTCTGACAGAATAGAGAGAAGTGTGATATTTTTTCTGTAATGTTAAATACATGGAATGACTCAAGTCTTAAGATAGTTTTAAACTTTAAATCACTACCATATATATATATGTACATGTGTATGTATGTGTTTTTATGAATGCATATATATGTGTGTATATGAATGTGTCTATATGTGTGTGCATGTACCTACACATCCACATATGTGTATGTGTGTATTGCATGTATTTGTTGCTGTTTATTATAATTAAAAATTTTAAATGCCTGACTCATCATGATCCCTTTTGAGTTTTCTTGTCAAAGATACTGGAGTAATTTGTCATTTCCTTCCCTAATTCATTTTATATATGAAGAGACTGAGGTAAACAGGGTGAAGTGACTTGCCCAGATTCACACAGTAGTAAGTGTGAAGATGAATTTAAACTCAGCACTTCCTGACTCCAAGCCTGATGCCCTCTTCACTGGGCTACCTAGTTTCCCCCATTGTATGTATATGTATGTGGAGTGTGTGTGCCAAGGTTGTATGTCTATGGATACACACACACACACACACACACACACACACACATATATGTATATATATGTTTAAATTTAAATTATTGTTCTATGGTATATTGGGGGTATTTTAAGGTGAAAGGAAAAGGTAGTAAGGGATATCAAGTTAGAAAATTGATTACAGAATCAGGAACATCCCACTTTTTTTTTTTAAACATACTGTGACTGCGGCAAATCATTAATCTTTTGATATGCCCACATTTGTCTTTTTGTGTGATTATCTCCAGTACTTAGATTACCTGAAATTGTGCCTGATAGGTTTTTTTGTTTGCTTTTTTTTTTTTTTTTTTTTTTGTGGGGAGGGGAGGGAAATTGGGATTAAGTGACTTGCTCAGAGACACACAGCTAGTGTGTCTGAGGCCATTTCCTTCTGATTCAAGGGTCAGAATTAAGTTTTTAATGCAATTAGATCACCATAAGTGTGAGTACTGAATCTTCATATTTGCATGCATTCAAAATCACATTATTATGATTACAAAAAGCACGGTACTTGTTTCCAGCTCAATAAAATATGCATTTCAAACTTGAATATGGGCACTATTTCATGAAATTTAATTATTTTTGTGCTAATCTAGTCTGAGCTATAAATACTTTTTAATTTATTCAGAAAACAAAGTGGGAGCAACATTACATATTAGATATTTATTAACAAAAGGAAAAAGCATGGAAATAAACTCAGGACACAGCAAATCTCAAAGAAATATTTGAGGAAGAAGAATAGGGCAAAAAGTATATAAAAAGACTAGGGAGGATTTGTGGGAGGGTGGAGTTGGGAAAGCAGATTTTCTAAGGTGAAAGTGTGGGTAAAAGAGATGCTAAGGCAGCATCCTGGGATCACTAAAGGTGACTAAGAGGACAATATAGATAGGGAGTAGGAAGAAGAGGCAATCAATCATGGCTGACTTGCAGTCTAAGCAAAAAGGCATCTTACTCAGCTGCGGGCAATGACTTCATAATAAAATCCCCATACAGGAGGGCAGAAAGTAGCCCTTTGTGCATTCGGGGCTTTCGATCTCTCACTGGGTTGCATATATGATCACGGTCAACCTTTCAGACATCATTCTCCCTTCCCATTCCACCGGTGCTGGAATGGAAGAGTACCTGCTGAAGATTGAAGCCAATGTGCACAGCCCCGTGAGAGGATGTCAGTGTTTTAATGGATTTTTTAAAAACAGACTCATACACGCGTGTGTGAATGCACACAACACACACTCATACCCCCAACAACAACCCTTCTTGCAGGAACACTGTCGGAGCACTGACATGAATTTGATTTGAAGCCTTGTGTCCTAGAAAACATCTCTGTAATCCTTGCAGGAAGATTCTACCCCTACAAAGAGTGCCCAAGAATTTGCCCAGAGTAAACATGTTGCATGATACTTGTTCACCTTCCCATATGCTTCCTCCTTACTGCATTTCTCTTACAAAATTAATTTGTGGTTTACTTAATTTTCAATAAAACAATTAGTGGGCTCTTAAATAATTACCATGCTTATTGCCTTCTGTCCCTTTTTTCTTGAGTCTCATCATATCACTTCTGTTTTTTCTTCCTTTTATGTACTATATCACTTTCAGAGTGCAATCACTTTCAATAAAGACAATATATATACACTGAATAGTTGCATTTGAATTCGAAGCATGTTCCTTTGGAAACTGATGCATGCTGAAATTGATAAAAAAAAAAAAAGGGGGGGGCTTATGGAAAGATTTGTCTTAAAAAGGGCAGCTTTTGTATATGGAAGAGCATTGCTTATGATTGCTTCTTCTATTTCTCCAGCTTAGCTCATTGTCCTGTCTTAGGCACTTCTGATGAGCTTTCCCCTGATGCCTTCCTTTCTCCTTCCATCCACCTTTGCTCATAGTATTCTTTTCTTCTTCTCATGTCACCTCTATTCCTTTATTCCTTCTTCTGCTGCTGTATCTTTTTTATCTTCCCACCAACTTTGAAAAGATTTCTTTCTTTTGTCATGAAAGGAGTTTTCAAATCACTATAGACAATATGGAGGATAGAGAAATTTATATCCTGGATTGTGTCTTTTCCTTCTGTGTTCCCTTTGTAAGCTCCATCAATAGCTACTGAGATTTTTATTTATTATTATTATTGAACACTCATCACTTTTTAGTGGCTTTGTTGTAAATCTTTTGTATCAAAATACTTATTTCTGTTTTCCTTCTTGTTAATCCTTTCAGTGTCCCAAATATTTACTAATTTTTTTTTTCTGTGCATATTGGAGCGCAAATATAGCCATGCAAAAATAGTATTGGTTTTCCACTCTGAGCTCTATTAAAACTTGGGATGGGCAAGTATTATCAGACCAACATAAGATTTGACTGAAGTTGTTTAGTGATAATAAAAAAAAAAAATAGCACCTAGGTGGCAGTGGATAGAATATCCTCAGGCACTTACTAGTTGTGTGACCCTGCACAAGTCACTTAAATCTTTTTGCCTCATTTTCCTTATCTGTATAATGAGCTAAACAAAGAAGTGGCAAAATAGTTTAGTGTCTTAGTCAAGAAAACCCCCAAAGGGTTAATGACAAGTCAGGTGTGACTTGAATGACTGAACAGCAACAAACAAATATTTAATAACAGCTGTCATATGGAAGGAAATACAATGGTGAATGTAAGAACAGCTGAGAGAACAATTTGCATATTTTTCAAAAAGGGAATGCTGTATAATGAATGGAGTGCTAGTTTTGGAGTTGGGAAGTCTAAAGTTCAGATTCTTCCTTGGATATGTACTGACTGTAGCCCAGGGGTCCTCAAACTACACCCGTGGGCCAGATGCAGCAGCTGAGGACAATTATCCCCCTCACCCAGCGCTATGAAGTGTCTTTATTTAAAAGCCCACAAAACAAAGTTTTTTGTTTTTACAATAGTCCGGCCCTCCTGCAGTCTGAGGGACAGTGAACTGGCCCCCTATTTAAAAAGTTTGAGGACCCCCGGGTAGCCCTTGGCAATTCATTTTACCACAACTTGAAGACTATGTTGCAGAGAAGGTGTAAACCTGCTTTGGAAGATGGGCGTCCTCACTGAGAGTCCCCTATCCCAGTGATATCAGGGGATCAGTTCTCATTTCTAATCCCGGCCATAACCTTATTTTTCATCACGGGCAAGGCTTTATTAATTGCCACCAATTCATTCTATTCCCTAATCACAAATCTGACCGTGCTGATTCAGTATTCCGGGATCACAGAATTTGGAAGGGACCTCAATGGCCATTTAGTCAAAAAAAAACACGCCCAAGAAGAATCCCTTTCCATAACATCCCTTACAAGTAGTTGCCCTCTGCTAGAAGACCTTCCCAAAAAGAGGATCTATCTTTGCTAGCTTGCCCAGGTTGGAATTGCAGTGGATATTTGTGGGCCCCATCGTGCTGTTGATTGTCATGAAAGCTCAGACCCTCTCTGTTTTTGTCCAAACTGCCATCCTCATGGCCTCCCCTTCAGAGATTCACCATGTTGGTGCAAACACCTGATCAATTAGTTCTTCTGCAGCTCAGAACTTTTGAGTTCAAGTTCCTCTAGCCTCAATCTCCTAGATGGCAGGTATCACCACACACTTCTCATTTCATTTTTAGTTTTCATGTTAGGAAATTTTTTCTCGATATCAAGTCTAAATCGGTCTTTTTGCTACTTTGATCAGATATTCCTGGTATTACTTTCTTGGGCCAATCAGACAAGCCTAATCCCTCTCCCAAATAACAGCCCTTCAAATATTTGAAGATAGAATCATGTTCCCCCTCTACACCCCAGATTCTCCAGGCTAAAAATTTCTAATTTCATCAGTTTTCCCATGGCATGAACTCAAGGCCTTTTACTGTCTTCATTGTCCTCTTCTGGCCCCTTTCCAGTCTACCAATGTCCTTATTAAACCACAGTGCTTGGATAGGTTTGACAAGGGCAGAATATAATGGGACTCTTCATCACCTCCCTGTTCCTAGTAGCTGTGCTCCTCTTAATGCAACCCAAGATCACATTAGCTTTTTTTTTTTTCATTTCTGCCTCATCACACTGCTGAATCATATTGACCTTTCAGTCTACTAAAATTAGATTTTTTTTCAGAACTGCTCTCTAACTGTGCTTCCCCCATTGCATGCTTGTAAAGTTAATTTTTTTATACCAAAGCGCAGCATTTTACCTTGATTCCTATTGAATTTCATCTTATCAGATTTATCCTAGTGCTCTAATCCAGGAGTGTCAAACAAGCTGCCATAGTGTATATGGCTTGCTACTCTCAGTTGAGGCTTGAACTAGATTAAAATGTCATTGAGAAATGTTTAACAAAATAAATAAAAGTACAATAAAATATAGATAATGTTAATATGTGATTTTCCAAGTCAATATATGTCTTGCAGGGATTCTTATGTGCAGCTTAATGGCCTTCATTTCTTTTTCAATTTTACATTACTACTCTTGCCTGTTAAGATCTTTTTGAATGCTGACTCTACCATCTACTATGTCAGTTTTATGTCATCTGTAAATCTGATGAGCATTCCATCTGTTCCTTTATCCAGGTTATTAATAAAAATGTTTTAACAGTAAAAGACCAAGCACAGATCTCTCGGAGCAGAGAGGGATATTTCATTACAGATGTCCTGCCATTGAAAATTGAACAATCATTGGTTTCCTATGAGTTCTGAAACCACTTTATTCCATTTTCATTTGTTCCTCATTTCCACAAAAATTGTTTAAGATATTTTATCATAAGCTTTGCAAAAATGTAGGTAAACTCTACCCACAGCTTTACTCTTTACTAGTTTAGTAATGCTGTTAAAATTTTTTTAAAGGAAATTCTTAATGAAGTTGTTCTTTGTAATCTCTACTTGCCTTGCTAGTTTTTTTTTTTTTTACCAGCCATCTCTTTAATGTTCCTTTCTATAGTTTTCTAGAATTAGAGAAATCAACTTATAGATGGTTGAATGTTTTCTTCCATTTTTTTGAAAATCAGGACGTCAGTTGCCCTTCTCCAATTCTATGATCTGCATCCATTTTCTACATCATTTCAAATATTGATAGACGACTCTTGAAATCCCTTCCCAGTTTTATACCTAGAATTCTATGATTCTCTTCTTCCATAAATTAAAGACTCAAGTTTTCTTTGTTTTAACAACAAAGCAGTGGCATAAAAAATATTGGAACTGGCCAAGCTAATAGCCTCTAGGTGTCTGTCACCTATTTTGCCCCCTTCCATCCCACCAAAGGGATTTACATCTATTTAATTTGACTCTTCTGATCTCTTTTAAAGTACAATGCACGCAGCAGACTTTCATTTGTAAATCCTAATGATCTTGAACCTTTCTTACCTCAGAAAACTTCCCTTTTCCTACTGCCAAAAGATGGATGGAATTCAACCAAGATATTTCTTTCGTAAATTTGTAGACTTGAATTTCTGAGAAGCAGAGGCAAAAACAATCAGGAGGACATCATTGTGAATTTTCACTCTTCCACGATTTAGCGAGCCAAGTTTTCTTCAGATTTCCTAGTAACAAAATCAGTGGCATTGAGAGGGATCTGAAAGACAATTTATCAGCCCCTAGGTATCTGTCCCAAGCATGTTTTTATTATTCTCTTGAAAATAAGGTTATAAAAATGTAATTGCTGACACAACCTTAATGATAGCAGTGCAAGCATGCTACTGTAATTAAAGGAGGGGGTTTTATTGTACCAGATCTGGGAGAGGCCAGCATTTATAGTCTTCAGATCTAAGGGCTAACACAGCACTCTACTCAGGTTTTTGCTGCTTTGACTGTGTGATCTGTTTCTTTTTGGAGAATGGAGTAGGACTTAACCTACATAGAAGGCATCCTTCTCATTTGACAAAGGAATAAGCACGCTCTGCCTTCTTTTTTGGGTTTCAAAATGCTACCTTTGGCTAAGAACTTTAAAGCCTGAAAACACTAGTCATGTCAACGCTCATTTTATAGGGAGGTTAAGTGGTTTTTCTCAGGTTGATTGATAGCAAGTTGTTGAGCTGTAATTTGAATTCAGGTCTTTTGACTTCATGGTTAGCACACTAAATCTTGTATCACTTTACATTAATAATAATAATAAGTAACATTTATATAGCTCTTACTGTGTGCCAGCACTATACAAAACACTTTAAAATGTTGTCTCATTTGATCACAACATCGCTGGGAGTTTGGTGTTATTATAATCCCCATTTTACAGGTGTAGAAACAGGGAAACAGGGTTAAGACCAAGGTCACACAGCTAGGTTCTGGTTGGATTTGAACTCAGGTTACAAGATTCTATATTAGCAATCTAAGCATAACATAATCTACCTCCACATAGTAATATTTCTGTAATTTTTAGATAACTAGATGGCACAATGGATAGAGTGCCAGCCCTAGAGTCAGGAAGACCTAAGCTCAAATATGACCACAGATACTTATTCAAAGATGTATTGAGCAATGTATGACTCTGAGTAAATCAGTTAATCCTGTTTTTCTTAATTTCCACATCTATAAAATGAGCTGGAGAAGAAAATGGCAAACCATTCCTGTATCTTTGCTGAGAAAATCCCAAATGATGTCATGAAAAGTTGGACATGACTAAAAAACAATTGAACAACAACTTCTAGAATACTTGCTTTTGAAATTTTCCCTTATTTTCTTTAGGAGGAATATTTAAAGATTCAGTGACATTGTAATTCAAATTCCACAAGACATTGTCCTCCACCCCCCAAAAAAAAGTTGGAAGCCATCAAAATGGTAGACACCAAAATTGCTTTTGACACCTGCCTTTTCTGTTTTGTTTCATCTTGCTTCTATTTTACTTGACAGCTGGTCTTTCACTTAAAGAATATTTGTTATGTTAGTTGCTCCTTTACCTAATACCGTACTTTATATAATATGGATGCTCAGTAAATCGTGTTTTATTGAGATAAATAACATTTAGGTCATCCTCCCTTTCTTTCTCCATCTGCCTTTCCCTTTTAATCTCAAAATTCCATAAGAAAATGAATCTGCTGTAATGTTGGACTTGGCTCTAACCAAAGCTAATTAGTCCATACACACGCATCTCTGAGCTTTGTTAGCCAGACAGGAGTGATCTTATGACTTCATACAATTCTCCTTGCCCTTTCACCTTAGAAGATGAGATATATACCTTGCTAGCTTCAGATAGCTTAATGCATTTTATGACGTGAATAATTAAAGGTCTTCTCAGCCCACTATGTTTTAATACCAGTTTAACAATAGCATAAAGAGAATATTTATTGCTCAATACATCTTTGAAGTGATAATTATAGCACAAATAACCTTTCCTATTTGTCAGTCCCAATGCCCTGAAGTCCACTAGCAGAGAAAAACAATAAATAAGGTTTCCTCAAGGTATAAGGTACAATCTTGATGACCTCATTTGCTGAGTAATAAAATGGGATGGATATTAAAATAACCTTATAATGGCCATTATTGCCTTTCATTAGTAAATTATTTTGATTTTCCCAAATAATTTGTGAAGTTCACTTCCATTCCCTGGCTTTCAACTGTGAGTATTATTTCTTTCCAGAAGAACTCAAAGTTCTTTATGTGGAAAAAATTTCATTTACTTTTCATTCATAGGGGGAGATATATGAGTTAGAATCTGTGCATTACCATTAAGACAATTATTTTCTTTAAACTTTTTCTTATTATGAACTTTATATGAATTTTATAAAAACAAAACTTTAATTTTACAGAAGAGTGCAGAAAAGAAGCTTGAGCTCCTTTTATATATTTTTTGTTGTTGTTGCCAGGGCAATCAGGGCTAAGTGACTTGCCCAGAGTCATAGCTATTAAGTGTCAAGTTTCTTAAGTAGGATTTGAATTCAGGTTCTCCTGATACCAGGATCAGTGCTCTACTCACTATATCACTTAGCTGTGTCCTTTTAAAATGTATATTAAAAATTGAACTAAGGAGCAACCATATTTTCTGACTTTCTTGTGTTTTCACCTAACATCAAGAGATAATTAACAACAAAAATCAATAAATATTTATTATTTGTTTCTTTTTTGTAGAGAGTACTATGGGGAAGTGCTATAGGAAATAGTTCGAATAAGGTGCAGTCCCTATGTAATCTTTTTTTCATAACTGCATTTTTAATTGTATTTTTTTGCATTTAAAAATGTTATTTTGAGAATTATTGAATACAGTCATTGCAAAAATACTGAGTTAGACCAAGAAATGAAAGTTTAAATCACATTTAGGTACTCAAATGGATCTGTGATCTCATCAATTTGGAATTCCCTCCAATACTTGCCTCTTTAATGTGACTTTTGTTTATGTATTTTCATAAGTTTACTCTTTCATAAGTTTACATCATAAGATGTTGGAGTCTATCTTTTCTTTCTCCTGACGTCAAGGATGTTGATAGAACACCATGGCTATTTACCATTCATCCCTTACTCTTTCGATGTAATTAGCTGATCTTCTTTTGTTGTCTGACAATCATTTTATGATATCTTATGCTTCTGCTCTTTATAACTTCTCATTGGTTATATGTTAAGCCTCTTCAAATTCATGTTATATTTCTCCATTGTCTTTTATGTAATACTTAGCTTTATTGTTTAGATGTACTGGTGGTCCATGTCTCATTGCCATAAAATAACATGAATACTTAACAATCACTAAAATTTATTAAGCATCTACTTTGTTCCTGTGCTAAAGTCTGTAAAGTGTGAGTACTAGATAAAGTGTTAAAATAATGGATAAAATTTTAATATGAGCCTTTGTTTTCATGGGAAACTTGGGATTAATAATCAAGCTTTGTAATTATAAAATAGCTTTGCAATTTTCAAAAAGTAACCTGGTCTGCTCTTTGCTTTTTCAACTTCATACCTAGCTCATTGGGCCATTTGTCCCAGACATAAATTCTATCACACAAGATCTATCAAGTGCCCTCCCAAATAAGTTGTTGAAAAAAGAGCAATAAGCATTCTTCGTCCATTTACATTTTCCTTTGTGTGGATGTTTATGCCAAAATCTAGCAAATGATTACCGATTCTTCCAGGAATATTCTCCAGTATTCTTGGGACTGATGCAGCCTATGCAGTTGTGAAGGCATTCAAGGTTTAATAGCATGGTATCTGAGGGATGGGAAGATATCAAAGACACGGAAAAACTTTTAAAGTTTATTGGTGCTGAAAACATTGACCAAGAGAACATCAATATCTATTGATCTGTACCTACTATTGAAGTATATAAAAGCTCTATGAGAGTCATTTATACAGAAACCAAAGGCAGCTTTAGTGAGGGTATTGGTAGGATATAAGCAGGCTTTTGCAAGAGATACTCAGCAATGGATCAGATGTTTGCTGTTTCACAGTAATATAAAGATGTAGAGTGCATGTAATTCTATCAAGCTAATTGTTGATTATGGAAAAAAAATGTTGATTTCGAAAATAAAAATGCTACCTTGCAGACTTTTTTTTTAAACAAGGAGGTTTCCAATCCTTAAATCAGAATCACTCAAGAGTCCTCACATGATAAAAAGACAAATAACTATTTAATAACCATCTAATAATAATCAGGTGAGACATTAAAGAGGGAGATGTATGCTCACCACATATGTGATCTTGTGATGAAAAAATGTATGCATAGTGAATTCCTATGGATGCTTCTGTT
The DNA here is from genome assembly GCF_016432865.1 of Antechinus flavipes. Classification (NCBI taxonomy): domain Eukaryota; kingdom Metazoa; phylum Chordata; class Mammalia; order Dasyuromorphia; family Dasyuridae; genus Antechinus; species Antechinus flavipes. The sequence continues at coordinate 207,821,877 of NC_067402.1, forward strand.
CATAGATTTCATTGTACTGATCACAATCCACACATATTTGGGACAATCCATATTATTTGCTAATTAAAGGCAGTCATGTTTATTCTAAAGTTAGGGGATAAGTTACTTCATTCAAAATTAACTAACGAATTTTCTAGTTCCTTAATTATAGCTAGTATTGCAGCACATTTATATTTTGAATGTGGGGAAGCATTTGCAGTATCGATGTAAATTTGGTAATTTGTTTGATAAATTTGGTAATGTTTTATATGACTGTAAATTGGTATTATTGAAAGTTAGATCATTCTAATTATGGAGTAAAGATTAGAAATAGTGATGATAGAAGTCTGTTTCACATTAGATTAAGTGAATTTTAAAATGCCTTTAAAATAATGGGAAATATTATTGAGGTGTAAAAGTGTTAGAGACATTGATTCAAAATGGATCCGATCTTATATACAACTGCTGCAAAATTGAAACATCACTTACATGAACATTCACTTACTTGGAAGATGGTGGGTATAACAAAATATAGAAACTTGAAGGCTTGGGCAACCCTGTAGTTATCATTCTCAAAACTATATAGAAACTAATGTTTACTATTTCTTTAACATAATATATTTTATATATGACAAAAGTCAAACACTGAGAAATGACTACATGGATAAATTTAATGTTATCCAAAAGATAAGGACTAATATTATATCTCAGAAGAGACATTTTGCTTCACTGCTACCATTCTATTAGGCATCATTAATGGTAATAGTTATCAATTGGGTGGGTACTCTTCTCCAAATGTACTGAATAAGCATATATCCTCCTTGTATTTTCAGAAGATCTGTCTGAATGATGATATTTTTCTGCTTAATATATTAGTATTGACTAGACTATAGAAATTCATTCCACAGATAAATGTACCTTTATCCTCATGTGCATTTTAATCATATGTATTCTGTTATGTGTGCATATACCCAATTTTCTAAGATTGTCAAACAATTCTGATAATACTTTGAACTATGTTGACTTGAATTTTAATATATTTAAATTGAAATATATGGTAAATGTTATATAACACAGAAAAATACAGAGAATTTTGAATAAGAATTGTTTGTGTCTGAGTTATTTTCCAGCCCCTTTTAAACAGAACTACATGATCCTACAATCCTAGGACTTTATGTAATTTGTTGTTGTTATTGTTTTTCAATCACATATGACTCTTTTGGTGAACCCCATGGACCGTATTATCCATTGGAGTTTCTTGGCAAAGATACTGAAATGGTTTGCTATTTCCTTCTCCAGGGGATGATAACAAACAGAAATTTAATGACTAGCTCAGTATCACACAGCTACTAAGTATCTGAGGCCAAATTTGAACTCAGGTCTTCCTGATTCTATGTCAAGCACTTTATCCACTGAGTCATCTAGATGCCTTATACCTCTCTTTGTTATCTTACAGATCTTCTGATCTAAATTCCTGCCTGGTGAAGAAGGTCCTTCAACAATATTCTTAAAAGTTCTGTTGGTAAAATATTAGTGCCACTCTCACTGACTCAATATCATGATGTGAAAATAGGATCACTAGGTATTGCACTGAGTACTTGGAGTCTGGGGGATCTGAGATTAAATCCTTTCTCAGATACCAACTTTCTCATAAGAGGAACTTAGATATTGCCTCATTTCTCAGGAGATGTTCAGTGATTTACCACATTCATCCAAGTAATTCCTCTTTGTGTATATATCCATTTCACATTTTTTTCTTTTGAGCATTTAATCTTTTGCATCCTATCATGTCGTCCCCCACAGAAACTAAGTTTGGTGTCTCAAATAGAGAGCTTAACTTTGAATTGACTGTGAGTCAGCCTAAACATAGATGAATTCGTTAATATATCAAGATTGCTTCATTTCTTATGTTCCTTTTCTAAAAAGAACTGAAATATAAAAGATTCAAATATCTTTGATGACCCAATCTAGTCTTCTTTCTCTAAATAAAGCATTTTCCATATTTTCCAAGATTTTCAGCAGTTTTTTTGGATTTATTTCTCCTTCTGCTCTTTCATTTTCCATTCTAAATGTGCTCATATTGTATTTAAAACAAACAGCCCTCTTCTTGAGGTCATAATCCTTAATTTTAATATTTATATTTTTAATCCATTCTTAGGCAACAGAAAATCAGTAGAAACAATTTTGAGGGTAAAGAAAAAATAACAGGTTATATTTTCCCTCCTGAATCTTTCAGTCTCCACAAAACAACAATAACAACAACAAAAATAAAATCTTCCATTCTGAAGTCCTGTGAGATTCAGCTGGTTTTCAGAGTAGAAAAATAAACATTGAAGATTTTTCATGGTATGTTAAGAGAATTTTTTTGTTGTTGTTGTTGTAGCCATTGAGATAGAAATGGAGGAGAAAATAGAAGACTGAAATTATGTGCGTGTTTATTAGAACAGATGAGTTGTCCAAGGTACTGATAACATCCAATATGCCACATGTTACCATTAGTATTAGCTAGGTCTGCAGGGAACACGTTGAATCCCTTGAGTCCCTTGTTTTTCCTTCTCAGAATTAGTTTCCTTTCATTTTAATATCTAAATGATCTTGTCCAAGGGTATATTGTAAAGATAATAGCTAACTCTATTTCTATGACTTCTTTTAACCTTTTGTCAATGAATATGACCCCAAGAGAACTATGGCAAGATAAGATACTACGACCCTGGAACCATCTGGAGCCAGATTTCTAAAAGTAATTACAGTGCCAATGCTTTGTAGACAGTAAGAATTATGACCAAACATGGAAATGTGTTTTGTATGACTTCACACATATAATGAGTATCATATTGCTTGCCTCCACAATAGATGGGGAAGAGTTGTAGGGAGAGCTTGAATTCAGACATGAAAATAAAAATATAAAATATAGTGGTACATCATTTCTATATGCCTGTAACTCAAATCCAATTGTGGATAGGTACTTAAAAGTATAAGCATTAAGAATTTATTATTCAAGAATGAGATTTCCTAAAATAGAAACATGACTTCTGAGCATCATTTAACCTGCTTTTATTCTTGTGTATTACATTGTACTTGATATATACTTTTACATTTAAACTGCCTGAGAGGTCTTCATTAATATAGTTTCCTAGTCATTGGCTGTTTATAACAACCTCACTAGTATTCAGACCTTTCTTAGCACTAGTAACTTAAATTTATTCTGACTATTCACATGTATCCAGAAGGTCTCCTCTGGATTGAACTTTATTCAGTTGTAGAATTTTATTGGGTACATTGCTTCCAAACATTGTGAATCTTATTAAGTGAAAATTAACTCATGGCTCATAAATTGCCTATTGAATTAATTTATTTCTATTAGAGAATATGTCAATTCTTTTTTCTCTGTCCTTTTTAGATGTGGTCTCTCCTTTTGACAATACTGTTTAAACTAATTTTTCACATATACATAATCTATATCACACTGCTTGCCTTCTAAAGGGATGAGAAAGGAGGAAGGAAGAGAATTTTGAACTCCAAATTTTTAAAACTGAATATCAGTTTTGTTATTACAAGCAATTGAGAAAAAATTTTAAAAGAGGCATGAAGTTGCTGCAATAGTCTAGAAGAAAAAGAATTTAGTATAAACTGGGATTGTGTCATCGTGAGCAGAGAACAGGTAACAGTTGCGAGAAGTGTTGTGTAAAAATGCAATCGACTTTTAGATTTCATCATTCTATATAAGTCCACAAATAAGAAATTTAAGTTTTTAAAAAATCTGGTTTATTATTTGGTTTTCTAAATGTTTTAATTAGCTTGCTCAGGACAAAAATTTTATATAAGCTTTTCTTCTAATTCTTTTTTATAGCTTTTCTATTTGAGTACAGCCATTTGAATTGCTTTATAAACATTTATTGCTTATTAGCTTACCTTTCTTCCTTTCTGCATCTTTTATATCTAATATAAATTTATTTTTAATAGTATTTTATTTTTCCAAATACCTATAAAGAATTTTCAACTAATATAAATTTCTTATTCTTACAGTAATATATTTGCTGTCCATTATTACATTTTGTACTGAAGAAATTTTTATTATTTTAAATTATTTGATGCATGAAGGTTATCTTCCCAAAAGGATTTCATTACTCTCTCTGAATTATTTCATTTGCATGGATTCTATTAATACTTTTATGTAACAACACAGAAAAAAAAATGTCAAATATTGTAATAAAATATTACATGAAATAAAAAAATAAAATAAACTAAGGCAATTTGAGTCAGTGTATTTGTTGGTCAAGTCTCATAGTGTCTTTGAGTCCCAGTTGTCTTATGTGCAAAATGAGAGGTCAAACTCACTGCAGTGCCCACAAACGGCCTCAAAACTCCCAAATACTTTAATATGGAACCAAATTTTGGGCATGGGACAGCTAGATGGCATAGTGGATAGAATGCAGGCTCTGGGGTTGGGGGGATCCGAGTTCAAAATTCAGCCTTAGATCTTTACTAGTTGTATGACTTTGGACAAGTCACAACCCCTGTTGTCTTAAAAATGTAATCGGGCACTTTTAAATAAAATGAATAACATAGCACAACATAGAATAGTTATTTTGTGGCTTAAAAGTCAATATTTTGCCTGCAGAGATCTGTTTCTACATAAGTTTGATGCCACTGTGGTAGATAATCTCTAAATAAGATCCCTTCTTCTGTAAAATGGGAATAGTAACAATTTCACTCCTTGCTTCACAGGACTGTTTATAAGGGAGACATTTTGTAAACCTGAAAGTGCTATGGGAAAACAATGTGGTATATTGATTGAAGAACTGTTCTTTTGGATTCAGGTCTCTCCTCCATAACACATACTGGCTTTGGGACTCAGAGTAAGTTCAGTCTCAAAACATAGCCCAAGCAACTCCCCTGTGCTAGAAATGACTGAATAGGGGATGGTCTGAGTTTTAGTAGAGGACTTAGCCAACCCTAAATCTCCTACATCAGTGGTATCAAACTTGCATGTGGCAAACTCCCCTTCACTACAGTTTAACCTCTAGATTAAATTGCATTTGGGACTTGTTAATAAATTAAATAAACATTTAATAAAATATAATGTTAATTTCTGTATTTTTAATCCAATGTACTTTACTTGAGTTTGACACTACTGTTTTACACCAATGAAATGTAAGTTCTAGACAAAATAGAAGTACTATAGAAATGTGACTTATTATATATTAACTATGTGTTCCACTCAATAATTAATTGTATAATTATGCAATACTATAACCTTATAATTATATTATGAATATATTTATATATTATGTTGTAATATAATAATTATATATTATCATTATAAATATATATTTATTTTTTATTATTCATCGTCCTTTCCATTTCTAATATTTTGTAATTAAATCATCTGATAATGAACATTTGCCTTATGAAAATTATGTCTAGTAAACACAATAAAACTAAGCCACATATGCAAAAAGTTAGATACATCTCCCTATCTAAGTCTAGGAGCCATCCATATGGGAAACAAATAAACAAAATCCAGGGCAGATCATCAGTGGTACCAAAAATTAAATTGTATTAATGTATATGTGTGTATCTAATTACACTTAGTTTTCATTTTTATTTCTTTGTTCATTTCTGTAGCTACTCTTAAAGTCTTTGCTGCCAAACCAATTTTTTTCTTTCTGAGGTATTGATCATATTTATTATAGAATTACTCTCTTTTGGGTTACATGGTTCTCTCTTAACTCATGATACTTCTTCATTGTGCTTGTTTTTTTTCTTTTGATTAATTGTCTCAGTTTCTAAATTGGGATTTTATGATAGGAATGGCTATTCTCCATGCTGCAGTTTGGCTGCCACAATGTTTTTGGGTCTAGTGGCTAATTTGGGACCCAACTCTATAGTGTAAATTCCTGGTTCCTATGTAGGTCTCCTGGTAGACCACCATAGGTTTTGCATTTAGCTCTTCTCTTCCTCCATCTGCTTGTTTACATCCTGATGTAGAGGTGGCTCCATTCCCTGTCTTGCCCTTGAAAGGCTTCCCTGGGTGTCTTATATTGTAGCGATCACACAGGGCATGACGTTCCAGTGTTGGGACAGGCTGATTGCTCTGCCTGTCACCTCTTTTGTGGTGACTGACTGGGATACTGGTTTCTGGTCTCTTGGAGGTTCCCTAATGCTGATGCTGCAATCAGGACCACATTAACTCTGGATTTCTGTTGTTCCCTTACTGTCTGCCTGGGGATTTGGCTGACCCTCCTTGTTGCTTTAACTCCAGCATGGCCTGGGTGGGGAAAGGGAGGGAAATGCTGTCCTGGCCTTTGATTCCTGAGGTAGCATGAGGCTGGACTGTGCAATCTAGTGGCCTTTTGTGCTTCTGTACTGGGGTCTATTGGTGAGCTGGCTTCATATTTTTTGGAATGCCCCAGGTAAATGTATGCAGCCTGACTTTGCCATCCTATGCATTGAGCTATCAAGGCTGGCTTTTTCTTCTGCTGTTCTGATAGGCTGGGAGTAAGATCCTGCTAGGTTTAGATCCTAGCTCCTGGTATTGCCTTCCTCCTTTCCTGTCTTGTCTCCACATACATCATCTGCAGGCTTCTTGGGACTTTCAAAACTGGAAGGAGGAGCTTGTTGCTATATGCCTTTGGTTTTCCTTTTTCTGGTGACTTATTAGTTATCCTTGGTTCTAGAAGAAAACCAATGACATCAAAAGGGAAATGTCTTGATTTGTATGTGAATTGGATTTAAGTAAGGCAGAGTTGCATAGAGTTGTCAACTTTACTTTTTCCTCCCCAGTGATCACACAAAAGTTAAGACCATTAGTGATTTATTAGAAGTTTTTCAGTGTTTGGGAGAGAACCAGGCTCCTCTATAAATTTTCATTTGTTATCTTAATTGGAAGTCCTGTTGTGTACTGGGCAAATCACTTAATTTCTCCAGGTATCAATTTTCCCATCTATAAATGAAACATACTGAATAAACACACTTTTACTCAAAGAAGAACACAGAGATGATTGGAAGTCTTAGATTTTGTGATGGACAAATATTGTTGGGAAGTCAAGAGAAGGGATAAGTTTAGATGGAAAAAATGGTTTTAGGTTTGGTTTTAGACATAATGAGTTTGAGGGATTCACAAGACATCCAGGTGGATTTGTCTGTCTGGTAGTTTTAAATATGGAAAAGGGAGAGAAAAGAACTAGATTTGCCCATTTGGGAATTGCCTTTAGAGAAGTAATCACTGAAACTATGGAAGTAATGAGAATAACAAATAAAATAGTATAAAGAAGACTATATCACCTATATTTGGAGGAATCCCCATTCTTAAGGAGCAGCAGGAAAAGAAATGAAAAAAAGAGAGTGGAAGAAAAGAAAAGCAGAGAAAGAAAGAGGAAGAGGAGGAAGAAGGAAGGGAGAGAGGGAAAGAAGAGAAAGGAAAAAAAGGAAAAGGAAGAAAGAAAGAGAAGGCAAGAGATAGAGAGAAAGTAAAGGAGCAAGGATAAGCCAGAGACAGCACAATTAAGAATTCAAGGAATGAAAAAGTATGCAAAAGGAGGGGAAATTAATGGATATATGGTTACAAGAGCATTTGTTAAGTGCTTAGTATGTGTCAAACTCTATATTAAACATTGAGATAAAGTTTTCAAGTTTTCAAGAAGCTCACATTCTGATTAGGAAAGAGAGCGTGAATTTTTTGAGGGTAAGATGCAGGAGAGATAGAAAGGCCAATGTTCTTTAGAGTATAGTAGGAGTGCTGCTGACAAATCCCAATACTTATTCTGAGTGTCTGGAGGACATAGTGTCAGGACGTTTCACAAGACCTAATGGACCACAAGCAACGTCAGTAAGACCCTATAGCCCTACATTTTGACGGAGATCAGTACTTATATTCCCAAGTGGCAAGAGGCTATTTCTGGAGCAATTATCATTGAAAATGAGAGGGGTAATCCTAAAGACCAGAGTGGAGCAGGGCTCTAGATCTCTTCTGACAAAGGAGAGAAGTAGGTCAGCATCCAGCTGGGAGAGGTGTAGAACACTTGGTGGAAATTGGGCTTTGGGGTTTGGTCAGAGAAAGGGAGGGTCTTTGTATGCCTGGTTTCTGCTTGGACCTTGGTATCTGTGTATATGAGATGAGGTTGGAGATGGGAGTAGGAAGAGGAAAATTCCCAAGCCTTCCTGTGGACTTCTTGTTGGACACTTTGATGGTGAGAAGTGCTATTCTGGCAGTACTGTAAAGGATGATTTAAAACAATAAGTAGAGGCAGAAAGACATTTAGGAGGTTATTGTAATTGTTTTAGGCTCATAGCAATAGGGACAGAGAATAAGTTATAGATATAAGAGATACTGGGAAGGTAGGAGTAACAACATTTTTAAAACTTTTTTAAAAATAATTGGATATGAGAAGAGGAGAAGGGACAGTCCAAAGACCACCCCAAGGATTCAGAAATGGGAACTGGGCTAATAATGGTGGTGCCATCGACAGAAATAGTAAAGTAAGATAAAGATCTAGGTCATGGTGCAAAAGATAATGAATCAGTTAGAGACATAATGAGTTTTTGGCAGCAGCAAGAGAGTTGCATCCAGTGGGCAGTTGTAGATACTACTAGTCTGGGACTCAGGAGCCTGGTCTTAATTCTCTCCTCATCATAATTCCTCTTCTGATCATTATGTCAGAAATTAGTCTTGCCCAAACCATCTATCTTATATTATTTTCAAGGTTGATGCTCATCAATGTCACCAGCTCTTTATAAGGAAACTACCCTCAAACCCCCCTTCTCTCCCACCTAAATATATTCTAGGGTAGAACAAAGTGAATAATATGTGAGTCATAAGCTACGGGGAGAAGGTTCATTTATATCTCAGAGAAAGACTTTAGGCTGTTGTCTTAATTTCAAACTGCTTCATAGAGAAAAGTCATCCAGTCATTTGTTATCCAGTAGCAATGTTCCTTTGTCATAACAGCATATGAGTTAGAGCTGGAAGGAACTTTAGCTAGAAGAAACTTTAGCCAAAAGGATTGTTTAGTCCAACTCTATCATTTTGCAGTTTAGGAAATTAAGGCCATGAGAGAAAGATGAATTGACTTGTCTAAGGTCACCAAATGCTTTACTATTTGCTAATAGCAAATTTGTTAGTGTTCTCATCAGTACGAGCACTTCTTGGTTTGGAGATGATGGCAGGTACTTTTTTATTCTGGGCAACAGTGCAAGGGATTCTTCTGATGGGCATTGTGTCACATTTTTCTTTCTCACAAGTGCTGGCTGCCTATTTGACATCCTTCCCTCTTACTACATGACCTGTGGACCTCCCTTGTTGCCCATGTGTCTGAAGGTTAGCTATTAGGCTAAGATGAACGGTAGGGAAAAAAATCTAAACAAAGGCCAAATTGATCTTTATAATTCTCCTCTGTTTTGAAAGTGATGATGGAAGAAGGATGGGTCAGGGAAAAGAGTCATAGTTTGTTATTAAACATAATGTATTTGCAATGGCCAAACTTGTTCCTGAAAAAGAGATGAGAAAATGTACCTTTGACCCTTCACTATGGGGGTGGGAATAGTGAATAGACTTCCAAGAGATTGATATGATGGTTTTACTAGCCTGTTTTCTTTTTTAATTATGTTTGTTTGGGGGGAGGCAAACAGTGTTGTGATTTGTCCACAGGTAATAAGTGTTACGTGTCTGAAACCAATTTTGAACTCAGATCCTCCTGACTTCAGGACTGGTGCTCAATCCACTATGTCATCTCTCTGCTCCACCCCTAGCCTGTTTCCTTTTAAATTCCTTTTGTAAAATAATGGATGGCTGGATAAGTATATGGAAAGAAACAAAGGTAATACATAACAAAAGTTATCAATAATTATTTGTAAAGAGAGACATGGGGGAAAATATACTCATTCATTTTTTAGACTTTTCAAGTTTCCACAGAGAATAAATGAATTAGACTTTAACCCCATTTCTTCTGAATCTAAATATATTGTTGTTTTCATTGTATTATTCTTCCTATTATCTATCTACATCATTTGTAAGTCAAAGTGATTTTTTTTTTATATCAGGATCTTTGATTTCATTGGTTTAGAGAACTCCCTAGAAGGAAACTCCCTGTATGAGGGAAGATCAACATCTGCTCTGCGATTTGTTTTTTATCAGTTAATGAGCATTTATTATTTACTCTGTGCTAATTATCTAGGTACTAAGGATAAAAAGAGAAAGCAAAGAAACACCCTGCCCAAAACAATTTCTTTCCAATGGGGAAGATAGCATGTAGTTGTAATGGAGATTTGGCCAGTGAAAGCTCAGTCCTTACAAACTTAGTTCATACAGATGTGGAGATATGTTTAGAAGAACTGCACGTTTAACCTATATTAGATTGCTTGTTGTCTGAAGGAACGAGCGGGGTAAAGGGTGGGGAAGGTGTAGGGTGGGAGAAAAATCTGGATTCTGGGGCTTTGCAGGGATGAGTGTTATACTCTCTTTGCATGTATTTTGAAAAATAAAAAGCTTTTATTTAACAAAAACCTTAGATCATAAAAAGGAAAAAGTTTGTTTTGGCTGGTGAGCACCTTTTGAATGTATACTTGGATCTTACTCAGCAGATACTCCCTTCACTCCTCCCCCCAGACCTTTTCTCCTCTATATAAAAAGGGCAACAATTACAGAATATCTTTGTATCTTTGAAGTCTATGTGGAGAGCATCCTGGACATGCCCATAAGGACTGGCTCTTATTGGTCAGTCTTCATTTTATATAAAAGTGGTTACATGAAAGATATATACAAACTAGATGGGAAAGGTCCCTTAGAGGGAAAGTTCTCCTCCAGAACTTGGCTTGAATTGAGTCTTGAAGGACACCAAGGATTCTTAGAGAACGAAGTGATCAAAAAGCGTATTACAGGAATGAGGAGCAGCTAGTGCAAATGCAGGGAGATGTTGTGTGTGAGGAACATCAAGTAAGCCACAATGGGTGGGATTGTGGAGTATATAAAAGGGACTGGAAAAGTAAGACAGGACCATGTTGAGAAGGAGCAGCTAGATGATGTAGGGGATAGAGAGCTGGGTCTGGAGTCAGCAAGAGTCATCTTCTTGAGTTCAGATCTGGTCTTAGAGATTTAACTAGCTGTGAGACCTTGGGCAAATCACTTAACTTAGCTTGTCTCAGTTTCCTCATCTGTAAAATAAATTAGAGAAGGAAATGACAAAACACTCTAGTATCTCTGCCAAGAAAACCCCAAATAGGGTCATGATGAGTTAGACACGATTGAAATGGACTGGAGAACAGGCCAGGAAGGGCTTTCAGTACCAAATAGGATTGATGGTTCCCTTAACAGAAATAGGGAAATCTTTTTTTTTTTTAATTTTATTTTATTTAGTAATAACTTTGTATTGACAGAATCCATGCCAGGATAATTTTTACACGACATTATCCCTTGCAATCACTTATGTTTCGTTTTTTCCCCTCCCTCCCTCCTCCCCCCCCCCAAGATGGCAAGCAGTCCTATATATGTTAAATATGTTGCAGTATATCGAAATAGGGAAATCTGAAAGGGTGAGGTGGGGTGGATTTGGGAAGGAAAACAATGAGTTCTGTTTTGGTCATATTGAATTTGAGATGCCAATGGAACATCCACTTCAAAATGTCTAGTTGGCTGTCAGTTTCACTGGGTTAATTTAGGATACTCTCTGAATGGCACTAAATTCATTTTTGCAGTCGACACTGCTGTGAGTCAGGATGGCTTTTTGCCAAAGCATGGCTTGTTATTAGGGAGAGAGGAAAGAAGGAAGGAGGGGGGCGGGCAGGGTCTTTGACCCCATTGCTTAATTTCCCTGTGCTTAGGGCATATAGCATAACACTCTCTATGGCACAGTGCCTCAGAACCCTTCTGCCCTGACTTTGACTAAAATTGGTTTACAGCTGAGTGGCAAGTTCATGGGGGTTTCATTGACTCCCATCTGTTAGTCTTTCATGAAAATTACATAGATGCAGGGTTTTAAAGAATATAGTGGTATTTGTTGAGAAATTAGTGTCAAGGCCCTACTTAAAAGCTCTGGAAATTTTCTGATGTTAAAAAAGGGAAAAATCTTTCATACTTAAAAAAATTTTGTCCATGTGCACTTACTTTGCCAGTACCCACATTATATAATCATGTTGCTGTAGTTCCTATAGAGAAGTGTTATGGATTAAATAATTTGAGGCAGGTAGGTGTTATAGGAAATAGATTCTGAACTGGAAGTTAGGAAGACTAAAGTTTTGAACCCTGCCTCAGACATTTACTAGCTATGTGACTTCAGGAAAATCAATAACCCTTTGTGTACCTCACCGTGTTCTTCTGTCAAAGGAGAGGGTTAATAGACTGGATGGTCTCCATAGTCCTATCCAGTTGTCTGTGATTAGTATGAGTGAACTTGGAATTGGAATACCTAAGGTAAAAGACAAAAACTGCCATTTGACTTATTTTTGTGATTTGAGTAAGTTATACAAGCCTTAATAGCCTCAGTTTCCCGAATTGGTAAATGAGAGGATTGAGTAGGGTAGTGTAGGGTAATGGGAAAGCATTGAATTTGGAGATAGAATTACTGGGCTCCAATGTGTGATCATGAGCACCCCTAACTCCTTTTTTTAGAAGGAAGCTTTCCTTTTTTGATCTCTAAAATGAGGCTGTAGGATTTGGTGATCCCTAATGTGTTGTGATATCAAAGAAGGAAATATTATTCCTTTTTATTTATACACATTCTATCCTTGTTCTATTCTTTGTCCTCTAACCTTATCATTTGAGCTAGTCATAAGACACTGATATTGTCAAAGAAATGTCTTTTTTTTTTCCTGAGGCAATTGGGGTCAAGTGACTTGCCCAGAATCACACAGCTAGGAAGTGTTAAGTGTCTGAGACCAGATTTGAACTCAGGTCTTCTTGACCTCAGGGTAGCACTCTATCTACTATGCTATCTAGCTGCCCTGAAATGTCTTTTACTTACAAATGATACCTGTCTGCCTCAGTTTCTTCAATTATAAAATGGGAGTAATTCCAGAACCTACTTCACAAAGTTGTAAGAACCTAATGAGACAGTATTTGTAAAACGCACTTGGCACAGTACCTGGCAAATAGCACATTCTCTTCTCTTCTCTCCTTCCATCAGACATATGTTTATATGTGTCTTTGAGGTTAGACTAAAACTAACCACAACTGTAGTTCAGTGTCTTTGCACTAAAACTATCTTGTGTAAGCTCCTGTTCCTTATGTTAAGGCAACCAATATTTGTCTCATAGCAGTCTAATAACTTGTTTCTTGGTTCTGAAATACCATCAAATGTACAGCACTCAGAGACCAGATGATTTCTGAAGCTTAAAAAACCCTATCTGTAAAGGAGATATCTGATGCATGGCTGGGGGAGGAGTCTTTTCTTAATATGTCATTTTCTATTCCAGAAGAAAGACTCCCTGATAAGAATCCTTTATGTTAATATAGACTTTCAAGTAGATTCTACAGTATAAAGCTACTTAAACTATGGTTTGTGACCCCATATAGAATCATATAACTGAATGTGGGAGTTGTGAAATTATTATTTATTATCTGTAAATGTTTGATTTGTACATGTATTTCATCTGTCTATATACCAGGGTTATGTAAAAATTTCTCCAGGGAAAAGGGGTTATAAGCCAAAAAATTTTAAGAAGCCCTGGTATGGATGAATAAAACTAGCTAGCTATGAAGTCAGGAAATGAATGAAGGACTGAAGCAGCCCTAATCTTAATCATTTGGTCTTGTTTCTGGTATCAGTTTGGCTAATATAGTAAATTATTTCAAGGGTAATTGAGGATTCTCAGAAATAAATGATTATATTCATTGTTCTAGGTGTTTTTGACATTAAAGAGGGTTGGGGGAAAACACACACACACACACACACACACACACACACACCAGTTAATAATGAAATTGTCTTTAACAACATTCCTTTAAACAGTTGTTTTCCTTTGTTGTCATGTTTACCAATTTGGTGGATGTGGGATGGAATCTGAGTTGTTTTAATTTGCATTTCTTTTATTGTTAATGATTGAAACATTTTCCCTATGATTGTTGATAGTATCAATAGTTGCTTTAAGAATTGTCCATTCACATCATGTGAACATTTACTTATTGGTAAATAGCTCTTCTTAAATTTTAACTAATTCCTGATTTGTCGTGGATATTAGATTTTATCATTAAAAATTTGCTACAAAATTTTCCCCAGTTAACTTGTTTGTTTTCTATTTCTATTTCTATTCCTAATTGCATTAATTTAGTTTATGCAAAACTTTTTTCAATTTTAGTTAATAATAACTATTCATTACATGAAGTCCCAGATGAGCTATTTAAAACCCTAAAAGATGATGCTGTTAAATTGCTGCACTCAATATGCCAGCCAATTTGGAAAACACAACAGTGGCCACTGGATTGGAAAATATTGGTTTATATCTCAGTCCTAAAGAAAGGCAATGCCAAGGAATGTCCAAATCCCAAACAGTTGCACTCATTTCATATGTCCAGCAAGATTCCATATGCTCAAGATTCTGCAAGCTAGGCTTTAGCAATATGTGAACCAAGAATTACCACAGGAAAAGGATAGTTTTCAAAGAGGCAAAGGAACTGAAGACCAAATTTCCAACATTCACTGGATTATGGAGAAGACAAGGGAGTTCCAGAAAAATATTTCTGCTTCACTGACTATGCTAACACTTTTGCTTATGTGGATTGTAACAAAATATATCAAGTCCTTAAAGAAAGAGAAATGCCCGGTCATTTTATCTTTCTTCCAAGGAACTTGTATGTGTGCCAAGAAGCAATAATTAGAACCAAAAATAGAACAACTGATTAGTTTAAAGTTGGAAAAGGAATATGACAAAACTGTATATTGTCACCTTGTTTATTTAGCTTGCCTGCAAGTATATCATGTAAAATTCCAGATTGAATCTGGATGAATCAAAGTTTAAAATTAAGATTGCTGGGAGAAATTTCAGATATGTAGGTGACGGAAAGTAAAAAAGAAAGTAAGAAAACCCTTGATGAAGGTGAAAGAGGGGAATGTAAAAGCTGGCTTGAAATTTAACATCAAAAAACCTGAGATCTTGGTGATTGATCCCATACTTCCTGGCAGAATGAAGGAGAAGAAATGGAAACAGTGTCAGATTTCATTGCAGCTATTAAATTAAAAGAAACCTGCTTCTTGGAAAGAAAACTATGGCAAATCTAGATAGCATACTACTAAAAAAGCAGACATCACTTTACTGACAAAGGTCCATCTAGTCAAAGCTATGGTTTTTCCATTAGCAATTTTTTAATTGTGAGTAAGGAAAACTCAGCACCACAGAATTGACACTTTTGAATTGTGGTGTTGGGGAAGACTCTTGGCAGTCTCTTGAACAGCAAGGAAATCAATCGACACTTAAAGAAATTAATTCAGACTACTCACTAGAAAATCAAATACTTGAATATGACGGTTAAATACTTTGTCTATATAATGAGAAGATGGGATTCATTGGAAAAGCCCCAGATGCTGGGAAAGATTGAAGACAAAAAGAAAAGGAGATGGCAGAAGATGAGATAGATAGACAGTGTCATGAAAACAATGGACATGAATTTAGACAGACTTTGGGAGATAATGAAGGACAGAAGGGCCTGGTATGCTTTGTTTTATAGGATCATGGAGAATTGAACACAACTAAGTGAATGAACAGCAAATCTCTTTTATCTTATTATCCTTTTAATGCTTTTTTTTCCCTCCATAGTGGTAAAAAGTAACCATTCCTGTTCCTCTGATTTTTATCATGTGACCTTTTGTAATTTAGCTCATGTGTTCAGTTAGAGATCATGATGGTAGATGGTATGAGATGTTGATCTAAACCTAACCTCTGCCAGACTGCTGTTCCAAAAGTTTTTGTTGAATAGTGAGCTGTTAGTTGAGTCCTTGGGTTTGCTACACACACTATATGCTTCTATGCTCAATGCTACTATGTTCATTGGCTTCTGAGTCTTATGTATTTTTTTTTTTGATGATGTATTTTTCAAATTTCTTCTTCTATTAAGATGCTTAATCTTTTTTAGGCATCTTACTAGGGAAAAAAAAAACTTTAAAAATGAATTTTGCTATGTTCTCTCAATTCTGTAAATTCTTTACTAGTTTTATTCACATGGGACTGTATAAATTGATTTTGATAACATTGTCATTTTTATTGTATTGGTACTTCTAGGCCATGAGCAGTTAATATCGATTTTTTTAATTTTTATTTATTTTTGCTGAGGCAATTGGGGTTAAGTGACTTGTCCAGAGTCATACAGCTAGGAAGTGTTAAGCTTCTGAGGTCACATTTGAATTCAGGTGCCCCTGACTTCAGGGCTGGTGCTCTAGTCACTGTACTACCTTTCTGTCCCTAATATCAATGATTAATGCCAATTATTTAGAATAGCTCTTTCTACAAAGGGTATGTTTTAGTGCTATTCATATAGTTCCTGTGTTTTTATTGATAATTTATATGTTCTACTATAATTTATGTGAAATGTTTTTTGTCTGCTGACTTTTATTGTTAATAATAATGTAATGGTGATGTATCAGTAACTATATCTATATGTGACCTAACCTACCAGTAAATCTAGCCAATTCAATCAAACTATTTAATGCAGTGTTGAGAATTTGGGGAAGGGGAATCTCAATACATCAGATTTAATACTATTTAGACATTAGGGGAAAAAATGCAATTAAATGATTTTTTTCACATTTCAAATAGTTATTCTGATGAAATGGAGACAAAGACTCAGAATAATACATGCACTCTATACAATCAAAAGAGAAATAAAAATATCTCAGTTCATAACTAGAAAACATTTACAATGTTTAAAATTTTGATTTCTAAGTGCTTCACAAATATCTCATTTTATCCTCACAATATCCCTGGGAGGTATATGTTATTCTTTTCTCCATTTCAAAAATGAGAATATTGAGTAAGACAGAGGTAAAATGATTTGCCCAATGTCAAACAACTATTAACTATCTAAGGCTATATTTGAACTAGCGCCTTCCTAACTCCAGGTGTACTATTCTTTTCATTTTGCTGTTTAGATTAACGGATGATTTGGCATAATTTATTTTATTTCTTATTATATACTAAATTTTAAAATTGCTTTAGTTAATTTTAGTTGACTTTCAAGGGTT
Source organism: Antechinus flavipes (assembly GCF_016432865.1). Taxonomy (NCBI): domain Eukaryota; kingdom Metazoa; phylum Chordata; class Mammalia; order Dasyuromorphia; family Dasyuridae; genus Antechinus; species Antechinus flavipes. Next base: position 207,839,021 of record NC_067402.1, read on the forward strand.
TCCCAAGCATCACTTAATTTGCAACAAATGAATTTTTTTTTCCTACTTTGGTTATTCTTATTTCCTTAACTAGCAACATTATATTTTATGCAGATAAATTAGGACTTTCTATTAAGATCATGGAAGGGTGTTCATTATTACCATCAATATTTGATACAGCTCTATAAATGCTAGTGATAGCAAAAAGACAGGAAAAAGAAATTGATAAGAGTAAGCATAGGCAAAGAAACAAAATAACTAGGTTTTATATGACATAATGGTGGTAACTCCTTGTCTTAACTCATCATATTTCTTCATTGTTTTCAGCACTTTTTGCTATTGTTGTTGCTTTATCACATTTTTCACAGTAATTGGATTGGAAGTTTTTGCTTGGGCTGGTTCTCTCTGGCATCATTGGAAGTGTTTGGTATTCCTTATTTGGTCCTGAGTGTCATTGCCACTTTGGATCCAGGTAGGGTTACTAGTATTAGGTCCCATTCCTTGTTTCAATTCTTGGTTTCTTAGTCTAGTTGTGGTCTGTGGTGCATTCCAGCCTTTCCCTGAGATCAGTCAGTTTTCCCTGGTTCTATCAATGAGATAATATTTGTTAAAGGAATTAGCTCAGGGCCTGGCACATAGTAGGTAGTATATAAAAGCTAGTTGTTATCATTCTCATTATTGTTACCAAGTACTGGTTATTACCATTATTGTTGTAATCACCATTACCCCACTATCAACCTTCACCAGCTTCTGATCATATTTTAGTGATATTCTGGACTATCTTGGAAGAATTCTTCCACTCCCAACTTTCACATAACCATAATCAAAAAACAAAGTTATTGGTTGTCTGTTTTTCAGACACAAAGTTATTGTTGTCTGTTTCTAAGACACAGTGTTATTGGTTGCCTCTTATTCTAGGTTATAAATAGTGTCAAAGTTCCCAAGGTGACCTACATATGTCTATTTAACCTGAAATATGTAGAGAAGTGGGAATACCTTTGTTATTTGTAGGCAAGTCTGTAACTCAGTATCTCATTCAAGAGATGACATCTCTTGTCATCTTGTCAGTTGCTATAGTGATATGGATTGACAAAGAGAAATTGTCCCTCTGAGGGAGCAAGGCTCTAGATTTGATTTACGTTTGTTCTTTGGGGCTATTTCTAAGTTATATATTAAATTCAAGAATTATCCATAGAAGAAAAAAATCTGTAACTTTCAGCAAAAATTATAATTCTAAAATCTTTTTTTAAAAGAAACAAAAAGTTTGTTGGAGAAACATAACATAGACAATGTATTAAATTTTTATTTCTTGGTAACATTATCTCGATCAGCTTCTAGTTTCATTAGTTGAGTGACCATACCTGAGCATTGACCAAGTTGAAAAGCCATAGGGAATGTCTATGTCCTATTTTCCATGAGTTAAATAAGTATTTTTAAATGAAGCTAATGTAATTTTATTTGTTAATTAGATATTTAAAATTAAGTTATAGTTTTAAAAAGGCCTAATTACTCTTTAATGTGCATTATCTTCTTAGTAAAGTGTTCTATTTTCCTAGACAGACTTATAGAGTCAATTCAGAATAATCTGCTGAAGATTTAATTCTTAATTTTCTTTGAGCTGCAGTAATATGAATTACTTTGGTAATAAATTTTCTACATTTGCAAAATGGCTGCTCGTGACAAGATTAGTTATCATTTTTGTCTGCTCACTTTTCTGTACTACAGTTGTCATTTTCTTACCAAAGGCATATTGACTTTTGATGTACCTGTTTTATTGATTTAAAAGGATTAAAATTTTACCAGGATCATGGTTTTTTATATATTAAAAAAAATTCTACCTCTTGGTTTGAAATCATATGAATATACAGAGGTCATCTTCATTTCAAATGACTAAAAAGTTAGAACTATGAATTTATTTCAAACAAAGATGTTACCTTAATTTAATTAAAGACAGCAAAAAAAGATGTTTTTTTTTTCTTTTTTTCCTTTTCTGACTTTTTTTTCCTTCTGGTTAAATTGGAATGTGGCTGTCTGCTTGTACTTTTGGCTTGTGCATGCTGCCCTCTGCCTACAAACTTCCAGATGTATGATTTTCTTTATTTTTTAAAAAGTTTTCTAAGTTGGTTGGTTCTGACACTATTTGGGTTATAGATTTCTTTCTTCTATCTTAATAAAGTGGTCCTTGATTTGCCAGTGGCTTATATTCTAAAAATTCATATTTATATTTATTATTTATATTTAGGCAAACATTTCCATAAAGAAACAGATGGCTAAGGACAAAGTTTATATGTTTGGCACTTTTTTCTTAGGAGTGATTCCAGATCTGAAATTCATACTAAAATACAGTTTGTAAATTGTGGTTCTAAGAGGTACTTCTCCAGTTGTGAATTGAACTGAATACAACAAATTGTTTTGAGGTACCTGATAAAGTTCTATCCAGAGATAAAGAAATCCATATAATCTAGTCAAAGTGAGAATCTCTTAAACAATTAGTCAGTTAACAAGCATTAAAAGCTTAACTTCTTATGCCAGACACTGACACCAGTGAACTGAGTAGAAGTACACAAACGTGACTATTGTTGACACAAAAAATGTTACTGTACAAAAACTATTTTCAAGTAATTAACATCCCACTGTAATTTATGTATATAAGCAATGAATCAATCAGTCTTGTACTAAATGCCTCCTTTCTGAAAGGTGCCATATTGGATATATTTATAGGCAAAATAAAATAGTCCCTGGTTGCATTTTAGAGGAGAAAGAAGATGTAGATGGGAGAATATGGAAGATATACAAGATAAATATCAGATGATTCAGAAGGGGAACCCTAGCATCTAAGAGTGTATAATATGAAGAATTACTTTTAGTCATTCTTCAGTAACATTATTTTTGTGGAGGAGGGGAATGGGATTTGGCACATAAATTGTGTTTAATCAACTTTAAAAAGTTACAAATATATAAGTGACACTATTAAGAGTTCATTGTTGTGTAGTAGATAGAATGCTGGATTTGGAGCCAGAGAGTCTGAATTTGTGTTCTCATCTACTTATATATGAGAATTTTAAAAATTCACTTTTGAATGAGTAAACCGAAAAGGTAGATAGTGCAATAGATAGAGTGCTGGGTCTGGAGTTAGGAAGACTCATTTTCCTGAGTTCAAATCTGGCCTCAGATACTTAGTGGCTGTGTAACCCTGGGCATGTCACTTAACCCTATTTGCCTCAGTTTCCTCACCTGTAAGAAATGAGCTGGAAAAAGAAATGGTAAACTACTTCAGTATCTTTGCCAAGAAAGCCCCAAATGAGGTAACAGAGTTAGATGTGACTAAAACTATTAAACAACAACAGTGACAATGTGGATGGATAAAATGAAGAGTTGCCCTAGATCCCAACTTCTTAAACTGTGGATCACAACCCAATATGGGATCTTATAATTGAATGTGGGGGATGTAGAAACATTTAATGTTTGATCTGTATACCTATTTTGTAAATCTGTATGCCCAGGATTGAATGAAATTTTCCACTCGTGGAAAAAGTTTAAGGAGCCCTGCTCTCAGTTATCTCCAAGGCTTCTTTTAGCTCATATTTTAAATTTATGATATAAGAGTATGAGGCAACCATCATTATCTGTGTGATCCTTGGGCAAGGCAGAACCTCTCATTTTTTTCAGTTTTCTCATTTGTAAAATGAGAGAATCAGATTAGATGATTTCTAAGACTTCTTCAAACTTTAAATCTATGGTCCTGTGAATTAACAATGCAGGATAGAAGATGACTAAATTGCCCCCAAAGAGCTTTCAAGAGCTCAGGGATAGGGTCTGTGAGTTTAGTTGCAGCATGTGAAGCAATCTAATAGAAATCTCTACTCAGGTAAGTAGAAATACACCTGAATATGATGTGTCTAACTTCTATCTGACTAGATATTGGCACTATGAGAGTCCCCAGTGCTCACAAGCCCTGTCTTGACCATGCATAATTGGGGATGCTCTTTCCTGCCTCAATCTCCAGTGCTTAATTTAGGGACTGGCATATAGTTAGAGTTTAATACATGCTTACGGACTAGGGGAGGTGAATAGAAAAGAATAAGAAAGAGGCCATACTTATATCCTAAAGAAATGTTAAAAGAGGGGAAGGGGCCCATATGTGCAAAGATGTTTGTGGCAGCCCTATTTGTAGTGGCAAGAAACTGGAAACTGAGTGGATGCCCATTAATTGGAGAATAGTTGGGTAAATTATGGTATATGAATATTGTTCTGTAAGAAACAATCAGCAGGATGATTTCAGAGAGGCCTGGAGAGACTTATATGAACTGATGCTAAATGAAATGAGCAGAACCAGGAGATAATTATACACAGCAACAATAAGATTATATGATGATTGATTCTAATGGACATGGCTCTTTTCCATAATGAGATGATTCAGATCAGTTCCAATGATCTTGTGGTGAAGAAATTTAGCATTTTCACTCTTTTTGTTGTTTTTGCTTGCATTCTATTTTTCCTCATTTTTTCATTTTTGATTTGATTTTTCTTGTGCCACAAGATAAGTGCATAAATATGTATACATATTTTGGATTTAACATATGTATATATTTTACCATGTTTAACATATATTGGATTACTTGCCATCTAGAGGAGGGCATGGGGGGAAAGGAGGGAAATTGGAACATAAGGTTTTGCAAGGGTTAATGTTGAAAAATTATTCATGCATATATTTTATGGAGATAAACCCATAAAAAGCTTTAATAAAAAAAAGAAAGAGGCCACACAGTACAGAGGAAAAAATGATGACTCTGAACTTAAAAGACCTAGCTTAATACTAGCTGTGTTAGTTTGATCAAATCAATTAATTTGCTTGACTCTTCTTCCCTCTTGTAAAGTGAGGGGCCTGGAACAGTTAGCCTTTGAGGGCATCTCCAGGTCTATGATCTTTTGATTAAGATGGGAACTTTTTGAGAAAAAATTAAAGAAAATTGATTTGCTTCTGAATGAAAAGATTTCTATTTTATTGTTAAGTTTGTATTTCCTCTGAACTTCACCAAGATGTTATGATATGAAGTAGAACAATATATAGCATGCAAGAAAGATTTGCAACATATGAAAACTTTGTAGATGGAGATTTCTGGGAGTTCCCTCTTTCTGTGAAATTACAGGTCCTGCACCTATTCCTCTCTAATATATTTACTTATTAAATCCTTGCTATTAGTGATGAATGGTGCTAGATTTATCTTGGTGGAATAAAAATCTGCTTCTGTTACTTTTACATTTTGGCCCTAGGAGAGTGAGAAATTCTTGAGTTCTACCTTTACAGCAATACTTTCAAATAATATTCTGTTTGGTTTAGCTTGGGATCCATTTTTCCCAGTGGCTACTCATACCTGAAATATATTAGGTCAATTTCTGTTTGCAGTCTACTACCTACATATAGACTAATGGGGTCCCTACTGAGGTGATCCTGATCTCTCAGAAACATCCAGTCAAAATGAAATTCTCTGGGCTTAAAGACCATCCCAAGGGAGATATATCCTTTGCACAATCAGCTAGCAAAGGGCAGAATCTCAGCGGAGAATTGGGTTATAGTCCAGCAAGTATCCAAATAAGAAATCAATTGGTATTTTTTCATGAAACCTACCTTGACTAAACCGAGACACATACAGAATCACTTCCCCCAGCCACAAAGCACCCCTTCATGTTCTTTATTACATATTGAGGTAATTCCCTTCACACTGTGATTAGAAGGGGCGTGTTGTGAGGTAAGAACGTACATGCTCCTTTAATACTGTGGCTGCTATTCCTCTATCTTGTGCTTACACATTCCTGCTGCCACAGTTTATGCATTTTTTGATGCCAACTCTGTTGAAAACTCTGGTGATGGGTATGGTCACTGGAGAACATATGGACTTGGGAGCTGCCTGTCAAACATCTGTGTGCCAGCAGGGGGTACAGGTGGAAGGATTTCTTCCTGTTCCTACTTCTGCCTGGTTTATGTTGCTGACAGCAGTGGTATATAAAACCCCAGCTTCATTAAGCTATTTGATCAGCATTCACATTTGGTCATGAATAATTTATTTTGACCTAATAAACAGCAGGGCCAAGCAGGGCTTTTCAGAGCCCTAGAAGCCAGATGATGGCAGAAGGAACTGGCTTTGCCATTATCTTTATATTTTTCCTCCTTTCTAATTCACCAGTGCCCTTGACATTATGATTACTGAAGATATCAGCAGCTTATCAGAAAAATTCGTATGGTCTAAAAAAGTGTGACCTTCATTTATTCTTAAATAGATAAAATCAACATAAAATATAAACCTATTTTTCATGTAAGCTTAGGTGTATTGCTCTTCTATATAGTATATCTACATATCTTCAGCTTTTTGATATCTAAGAAAACATTTTGAGATAGGGAAAATGAATTTCCCTGATAGCAAAGATGTTTGCTGTGTTGTGATGAAGTGATATTTACTGTGTACAGAAAATTTTCTTGATGATTTAATTTTTGTCACAAAATCTTAAAATTTTAGTTTCTTTTCCAGAATTAATATCAGCTGAATTAAGTATAATTTAGACTAAAATTAGAAAAGGAGCATCCTGGTCTTGAGAAGCAATACCTTGTGAGTCTATTCTTAGATATTGAACAGTTTTCTTTGTGTGAAAAGATGTGAAGTAGTTTGACTTTTCTCCCTATATCCCAACAAGGTATTGCGGTTTCTCAGTCAACCTGATGGGATTATTATGACATCAGCCATTGGAAAGACCTAACAGACACCATATAAGGAACTTTTATAGTGATTGGTTTAGAAAATCACCAGGGCTTCTGGTGGGTCTAAAAAAACACTCAGCTGTAGTTAGCCTTTTTTTTTTTTTCCCTGAGGCAGTTGGGGTTAAGTGACTTGCCCAGGGTCACACAGCTAGGAAGTATTAAATGTCTGAGGCCAGATTTGAACTCAGGTCCTCTTGACTTCAGGGCTGGTGCTCTAACCATTGTGCCACCTAGGTACCCTTAGCCCTATTTTCAAGAAGAGTTAGCTATGGAAGAGGAATCTAGCTCTTGAGTTTCAAAGTTCTTCTCTTTCCCATGCTTCTGGCTCAGAGCAGCATGGGAGGGGGAAGATATGCTTTCCTCTTTTCTCTGCTTCTCACCCTTCACTGCTGCCAATGACTATTAGAAAAGGCCATGGAGCAAGCATTCAATAGTAACCAGTTGGAATAGTGGTTCAGTACACATTGGCAAGACGAGTGCCTTGTGCCTCTTCCCTTATGAATTCTGTGTGTTTCTATTCTTCTCGTTGGCACTATATATTTCTGGAAGATTGCATTCCATGTTTATGAGGAAGACATTTTGTTGTTATTTATTCCCTCTCAATAAATATCTTTGCTTTGAGCTAATATTGTCAACTGACTATGGGGATAAACCTATCAGTGAGGGTTCATGAGCTAGGATAATATTTTAGAAATGTAGCTCCAGGGGCAGCTAGGTGACACAGTGGATAGAGCACCAACTCTGAAGTCAGGAAGAGTTGAGTTCAAATCTGATCTCAGACACTTAACACTTCTTAGCTGTGTGACCCTGGGCAAGTCACTTAATCTCAATTGCCTGAACCAAAAAAAAAAAAAAAAAAAAAAAGAAAGAAGGAAGAAAGAAAAAGAGGGAAGGAGGAAGGAAAGAATGTAGATCCAGAGAGTATCTTAGATTAAAGTTGAGAACCTAACCTGTGAATGGGAGTTTGGGGGGGGGGGTGTTGGGGAAGATAATCAAAAAGTTGATACTATTCCGGGATAGGACAATTTTCAAGAAATACTTCATTGTAGCTCATAGTATAATTATTTTCTATTAAATATATTATACAACCAAATATACATTAAATCTGAGCAAATGTGTTACTTTTTGAGGCAAGATTCCCATCTGCCTAGCAGCATATACGCACAAAGTATTACTGTATTAGTTTAGTGAAACATATATTTGAAAAAATGGGGAAAAGATGTTTACTTATACAAAAATAGTAGTGATGCTAATACATTTCTTCTAAAATGTATTTATTTTGTAGTTCTTTGCATATACTTATGTATATGTATGTATATACATATAGGGCAACTAATTAATGCAATGGTACAACACTTGCCATGGAATCAGGAGGACTTGACTTCAAATCTTGCCTCAGACACTAGCTCTGTGACTCTGGGCAAGTTACTTAAGCCCTGTTTGCCTCAGTTTCCTTATCTGTAAAATGAGTTGGAGAGGGAAATAGAAAACTACTTTAGTATCTTTGCCAAGAAAATCCCCACTGTGGTCATAAAGATTCAGACATGACTGAAACAACTGAAGAACAACAAAATATATGCATCTATAGTGTGTGTATATATATCATACATATATATGATACATATATGTGTGCATATGTGGATGAGTATATATGGGTGTGTGTAGGTGTATGTGTATACACACATTATACCCACTCTATGCCATATATATGTATGTATATGTATATATATGTATGCATATATTTGTATGTGCATGCATATGTATTATATTATGAATATATATGCACATTCTTTTAGGATAAGGATACTTTCATTTTCATCTTTATTTCTCCAGTGTCTAGCACGCTGTCTGGCATATAGAAGGTTCTTTATAAATTCTTGTTAATTAAGAACAAAACTATTATACTTATGTATTACATACTATAATACAATGTCTAGTATTTTTTTTTTACAAAAACTATGCTTTGTTTTAAGCATATTTCAGCCTATTATTCTGTTGATCAGATGTTATTTATGTTTCAGTCCTCTTTAATTATAAGATAGAGTTTTATGGTAAGAATTAGTAGTTTCAGTCTTGTATTTAGGACCATTAGCTTGTGAATTTTATCTTTCTTGCTTACTCAGTTTTAGTAAACAGATCTCTCTGCATTTTATTAGCAAGATTAGTTGTTATTTATGCCAGCACTAAAATCTATTGTATTTCCTGCTTGTGATTTGTAGGAACCAACTTTTAGTTTCTGTTAATTCAGAACATTACATTTTCTTGCCTTTCATATTATCCATCAATGTGTGGGTCATGTTAGAGTTCTATTAATTAAAATGTCAGCTTCTATCCTATTAAATGGTCTTTACTCATCTTCATTAAAACAGCTGGAAAGTTTGGAGATTAGATTCTGTGTGGAAATCTTGAAACTGAAAAAGGAATTTTTGAAAAGTACCATTTTTGACCAGTAGAGGGAGTCAATTAACATGAAATTCAACTTTAGAAAAGAATTATTCAGAGGAAAAACTGGTGAAAGCTGTATTTTTTCTATAAAGATATCAGAAAAAAGAGTGGAAATACATCTTACTACATACAGAACTAATTTAAATAAGGTGTTCTTAGTACAGAAATAACTACATTCTTATATATCCTTGTTATTCATGATGTTTATTTTTTTCAGTCGTATTTCTATTTATACCTGGGTTCTCATTGTATATCCTATGCATATTATTCTGTGAGTATATTTGTGTTCCTGGGTCTATAAACATAACTTTTACTAAGATATTGTAATTATATATGAATTGTTTTGATACAGTTCTTCCAAATAAAAATTTACCATTATCAGTTTTTGTAAAGTTCCCATATTTAAACAGGTGTTTGGTTTGAGACAGTAGGTTGGAACAATGTGGCATAGGGGATCAGTCAGTAAGACTTGCTGAATTCAAATGCTGTCTATAATCTTTTTTTCCAAGAAATGAAATACTGTTGGATTAGTAGTGCTCCCACATGATACAGATAAAATTACAGACTCTATTCCTTTGTTTAGACCTATAATAATTTGTCACAATGATAAAGCAATCAAATTTGGTACTGGAGCAGGAAAATATTCATAATGGCAATCCAGTAATAGAAGTTTAAAAAGCAACTTAGCAGTTTTTCACTAAAATTATGTTAAATGACTAAGATTATGAAAATTCTTAATAGATACAGCATGAATTAATGAAAAGGGTCCTAGATTGACATCAGTTGACAAAAAAAAATCACTAAATAATTTAAAAATCTATAATTTTATTATTGTGAGTACATGTATGACTGATCCTAACAAAAAGGTGGGACTCATAACTTAGTAGATGGTCTTCAAAAATTGCTTTAGTTGAAAACTCCTACCAGCAGAGAGAAGCCAGAGCATTCTTGGCAACTTAATTTTAGAGAACTGCCAGATTAACTGAGAGGTTAAATATCTCGGCCAGAATCACACACTTAGTATGTGTCAGAAGCAGAATTTGAGGCCAGCTATTCCTAGACTGCAAAAATGTTGCAACTAGGTGGCTTAATGTGTTGAGAGTCAGAAAAACCTAAATTAAAATCCAGCCTCAGTTACTTTTCAGCTCTGTGATCCTGGGCAAGATCTGTTTGCCTCAGTTTTCTTATCTGTAAAATGGTAATGATAATAGCATCTACTTCCCAGAATTATTTCTTGGATAAAAAGAAAGAGATAATATTTGAAGCACTTTGCAAACCCTTAAAGTTCTATGTCAATGCTAATTGTTGTTGCTGTTACTATTATTATATTATCTTCATTGGTACACCAGTTCACTTCCATCAATCTCCACTGCACTTTGGATGATAAAGAATTTATTAAGTGCTTACAGTATGGCAGACACTGGCCTATGAACTTGGGATACAAATACAATAAAACAAGATGGTTACTACTCTTACATTAATAGGAGAAGAAGAAAAAATACTGGGAAGCTAGAAAGGAGGAGCTTCCAAAGGATACTTATTTTCTGCAGGCAGGGTGGGGATGCACAGTGTTCATGGAGTGGAAACCAAAGGTAGCTGATGTGAAATGAAGTAAGCTGGAAAATTCTGAGCCTTCTGTAAAGGGAGAATTGGAGAGGAACTTATTGTCTACCCTCTAGTTGTCCAATCGGAGGGGAGACAGAACTGAAGGTAATGAGCATCAAAGCTAAATCATTCTCCCTGATGATGAGATTTCAGATGATGAGGTTATTTTATAGAATGGTTCCTCAAATCCAAGTCTTCTGACGCCAAGTGCAGTGTTCTTTCTACTATACCACCCAAGGAACGGATGTTATCCTTTCAGTATCATGATATGCTCTCCAATCGGTATTTCTAAGACTACCAAAACATACCTTCCTTCATGGACAGCCCACTGCACTCAAGATGAAAGATTATATATAACACATATAAGCAGGGATCTAATTTCATGAGATTACTACACCACGGCCATTCATGGGCACCAGCTGGATCATCTTCACTCTGGTCAATTACATTTTTATGTGCCCTATAAGCTATTTCTGGGGGGTTATTTGCTGTAAAATCCCTGAATTTTAGCATTGCATATAAGTCTCAGAGATTCACTGCAAGCAATTTTTTTTCTACATCATTTAATTCTTTGCAAATACATGTGGCATTTTAGAATAAACTAATCTCCTTTTCTGAAAAGCTTATAATCTGAAGGCAAAAAAAAACCCAGTAAAGGTATAAAACAGAACAGCAGCTACAGTATAGAAACCATGGGGTGAAGGTTTTATGGCTGTAAGGCTTCCCAAAAGATATAGGATTCTGATATAACTTTGAAGTGACAGACCAGAGTTTTGACATGACTTGGAAGGAAGGCCCTGTCTTAAGGGAAACCAACTTGCAAATTGAAAAATGTATTTTTTTTAATTGAGAGATTTATATTGGAATTTGAAACTGATGTTTTTACATTCTGCATAAGAAGATATTATTATCATAATGTGACCTACTTTAAGAACAAAAATGACACCTATTTACTACATTATGGTTTAGAAGGCATTTTCCTCATGATAGTCTTTGGTAATTCAAAATCCACTTTACAGAAGAAGAAAATTGAACCCAATGAAGCTGAATGACTGTTTACACCAATCTCATGGGTTGCACTGTATCAGAGATGAAGAGATTTCTCTTTCTTCCCTTCCTCTACCTCACATTTATAATGTGGAAACATCTTTATCCAGAAGTCCAAATGTTGATTTTTTAAAGTTCAAAATGAATTTGTTTCTTTTTTTTTAAAACTTATTTATTTATTTTTAATACACATTGCTTTATGAATCACATTGGAAGAGAAAAATCAGAACAAAAGAGAAAAACCATGGGAGAGGGAGGAAAAAAAAGAAAAAAATGAACGTGGCATGTGTTGATTTACATTTAATCTACATAGTTCTCTTTCTGGATACAGATGGTATTTTCTATCCAAAATCTCATGGGATTGCCTTAGATCACTGAACCACTGAGAAGAACTAAGCCTTTCATAGTTGATCATCGCACATTCTTGATGTTATTGTGCACAATGTATTCCTGGTTCTGCTTGTTTCACTCAATATCAGTTTGTGTGAATCTTTCCAGGCTTTTCTAAAATCATCTTGTTCATCCTTTTTTAATGGAACAATTAATATTCCATTACTTTCATATATCACAATTTATTTAACCACTCCCTACTGATTGGCATCTTTCATTTTTTAATTCTTTGCTTACACAAAAATAGCTGCTACAAACATTTTTGCTCATGTGGTCCTTTTCCCTTCTTTCCCGTGGGAGATAGAATCAGTAATGGCATTGTTGGATCAAAGGGTATGCACAGCTTTATAGCTCTTTGGGCATGGTTCCAAATTGCTCTCCAGAATGGTTGGATCAGTTCACAACTCCACCTACAATGCATTAAGGTCCCAGCTTTCCCACATCCCCTCCAACATTTATCATTATCTTTTCCTACCATCTGAGCCAATCTGACATATGAGGTGATACCTCAGAGTTGTTTTAATTTGCACTTCTCTAATCAAAAGTGATTGAGAACATTTTTTCATATGAGTAGAAATGGTTTTAATTTCTTCATCTAAAAATTGTCTGTTCATATCCTTTGATCATTTATCAATTGGGGAATGACTTCTGTTCTTATAAATTTGACACGGTTCTTTATATATTTTAGAAATGAGACATTTATCAGAAACACTGCCTGTAAAATTTTTTTCCCAGCTTTTTAAAATCTTGTTTCTTTTGGTTTGTTTGTGCAAAACCTTTTTAATTTAATGTAATCAAAATGTTCTCTAGTTCTTCTTTGGTCATAAATTCCTCTTTTCTCCAAAGATCTTATAGGTAAATCATTCCTTGGTCTCCTAATTTGTTCATGGTATCATCCTTTATGCCTAAATCATATACCTGTTTTGACCTTATTTTGATATGGGATGTGAGATGTAGGTCTATGCTGAGTTTCTGACATGTTATTTTCCATTTTCCCCAGCATTTTTTGTCAAATATTGAGTTCTTATCCCAGAAACTGGAGTTTGGGAGTTTATCAGATACTAGATTACTATAGACCTTGAATATTGTGTCATGTGTATCTAATCTATTCCATTGAGCCATCACTCTATTTCTTAGCCAGTACCAAATGATTTTGATGACTGCAGTTTTAAAATATAGTTTTAGGTCTGGTACTGCTAAGCCACCATCCTTTGTATTTTTTTTTCACTAATTCCCCTGATATTCTTGACCTTTTGTTCTTCCAGATTAATTTTGTTATTATTTTTCTGGTTCTCTAAAATAATTTTTGACAGTTTTATTGGTATAGCACTGAATCAGTAAATCAATTTCAGCAGAATTGTCATTTTTATTATATTAGCTTGGTCTACCCATGAGCAATTGATATTGTTCCAATTGTTTAGATTTAACTTTATTTGGGTGAGAAGTGTTTTGTAATTGTGTTCATATAGTCCCTGGGTTTGTCTTGACAGATAGATACCCAAATATTTTATTTTATCTATAATTATCTTAATTGGAATTTCTCTTTCTGTCTCTTGCTGGTGGGCTTTGTCAGTAATATATAGAAATGCTGATGATTTGTGTGGGTTTTCTTTCCTTATTGTCTATTTTAATTCCTTTCATTTCTTTTTTTTTTTTTTCTTATTGCTAGAGCCAACATTTCTAGTACAATGTTGAATACTAGTGGTGATAATGGGCATCCTTATTTTCACCCTTGAGCTACTGGGAATGCATCCAGCTTCTCTCCATTACAGATAATGTTTGCTATTGTTTTTACAGAGATACTGCTTATTATTTTAAGGAAAGCTCCTTTCATCTCTATGTTCTCTAGTGTTTTTTAACGAGAATGGGTGCTCTATTTTGTCAAAAGCTTTTTCTGCATCTGTTGAGATTATCATATGATTTTTTTGTTATTTGTTATTACTTATGTTATTATTATGTTACATTATGTTATTATTTGTTATTGAAATGTTTGATTATGGTAATAATTTTCCTAATATTCAACTAGCCCTGCATTCCTGTATAAATCCCACTTGGTCATAGTGTATTATACTGCTGATAAGTTGGTGTGGTCTCTTTGCTAATATTTTCCTTAAATTTTTTGCATAAACATTCATTAGAGAGATGAATTTTCTTTTTCTGTTTTGGCTCTTCCTGGGTTAGGTATTAGTACCATATTTGCATCATAGAAGGAATTTGGCAGGACTCCTTCTTTACCTATTTTTCCAAATAGTTTACACAGTATTGGAATTAATTGTTCTTTAAATGTTTAGTAGAATTCACTTGTAAATCCATCTGGCCCTAGAGATTTTTTCTTAGGGAATTCATTAATGATTTGTTCTATTTCTTTGTCTAAAATGGGACTATTTAAATAGTTTATTTCCTCTTCTATAATGTTCTGGCTAGCTCTCTGGAGGTCCTCCGAATGGGCCTTGGTTTCAGCAGAATAATCACCACAAGAATAGTCAGGAATAAAGTCCAAAGTCTTCTATTATCTCCTTCACAATCTATCCTTCACTTGGGGCCAGGCTACCTTTCTGGGGGGCCTTGGTCGTAGTGGAGAAGTGCAGGAGGCAGGAGAGCCATCAGAATGGTGGGAATTTGAATGTCTTCTTCCAGTCCTTGTTGGTTTTTATATACTCTATTACAATTACATCATTACTACACTATGCATGTGTGAACTTAGAGAACCATTACATCACCAAGCTAAGTGCTAAGTATATATGTAAACTAGATAATCAATTCCTCTTGTTTGAAGTATACTTCTTTCAAGTATACTTCTCCAGAGTTCTGGCTCTCTACACTCTTCAGTTAATCTATGCAATTTATATTCTTGTAAATATTCATCTATTTTGGTTAGATTGTCAAATCTGCTGCCACACAGTTGGGTAAAATAGCTCCCAATTATTGCTTTAATTTCTTTTTTCATTGGTGGTAAGTTTACCCTTTTAATTTTTTGATGCTGGTGATTTTTTTTTCCCTTTTCTAATATTATTAACCAAAGGTTTATCTATTTTGTTGATTTTTTTTTCATAAATCCAACTCTTACTTTTATGAATTACTTCAATAGTTTTCTAATTTCAGTTTTATTAATTTCTCCTTTGAGTTTCAGAATTTCTAATTTGGTATTTAATTGGGGAGAGGTTACTTTGTTCTTTTTCTAGCTTTTTAGTTGCATCCCCAATTCATTTATCTTCCCTTTCTCTATTTAATTTGTGTAGCTATTTAGAGATATAAAATTTCCCCTAAGAACTGCTTTGGCTACATCCAATATGCTTTGGTATGTTGTCTCATTATTGTCATTCACTTGGATGAAATTATGGTTTGTTTCTGTGATTTGTTATTTGCCCCATTCATTTTTTAGAATTAGATTATTTAATATCCAGTTGATTTTTAGTCTATCTTTCCCTGGCCCTTTATTAAATATAATTTTTATTGCATTGGGGCCTGAAAAAGAAAGCATTTATTTTTTCTGCCTTTCTGCATTTGTTTTTAATGTTTTTATTTTTGTGTAAGTACCAGGTACTGCCAAGAAAAAAGTATATTCCTTTCTGTCAGTTTTCTCTAGAGATGTATTCCATCTAGGTTTTCTAGGATCCTATTAATCTCTTTAATTTCTTTCTTGTTTATCTTGTGTGTAGATTTGTCTAATTCTGAGAGGGAAAGATTGCGGTCTTCAACTAATATAGTTTTGCTGTCTATTTCTTCCTGTAGCTGGTTTAATATTTTCTCTAGGAATTTATTGCTCTACCATTTGATACATATATATTTAATACCCTTACTACTTCATTGGTTATAGTACCCTTTATCAAGATATACTTTCCTTCCTTATCTTTTTAAATCAGATGTATTTTTACTTTTGCTTTATCTGAGATCAAAATTGCTACTCCTGTTTTTTTTTTTAACTTCAGCTGAAGCATAATAAATTTTGTTTCAGCCTTTTACCTTTATTCTGTATATGTCTCTCTGTGTCAAATGTATTTCTTATAAACAACTAGGATTCTGCGTTTTAATCCACTCTACTATTTGCTTCCATTTTGTGGGAGTTCATCTCATTCACATTCACAGTTATGATTAGTAGCTATGTATTTTCTTCCGTCCTATTTTCTCCCCTGTATATACTTTTGTTTGTTCTTTCTAACCTGTCCTTAGTAGTGTTTTGGTTTTTTTTTTTAACTCACCCCACTATTTTGAGTGGGTAAAAAGCATACCTCTGCCTTCTCTTACTTTTTTTTCCCTAGTGTTTCTGCCATCCTTTCTATCTATCTCCTTCCTTTTCATTTCTCTTTCTCCTCATACTTCTTTATAGGATTAGATAAATTTCTATACCCAACTGAATGATTTTTATTTCCTCTAAGCCAAAACTCATGAGATTAAGCTTCAGAGTTCACCACCTCCCCTTCCTTTTTTTTTTCCCTTTAATTGTAATAGGTCTTTTGTGCCTCTTCATGTGATCTAATTTGTTCAATAATACCTCTCCTTTCCTTCTCCTAGTACAGTCCCTTTTCCATCTCTTAATGTCTTTTTCTTTGATAGAATCACATCAGAGTCCTTTCACAATCACACCCTCTGAACAGGTGATGCCCACTCCCTTCCCCTGTCTGCCCCAGTAACAGATATAGTTCTTAAGAGTTACAGATACTATTTTCCCATTTAGGTATGTAAACAATTTAATCTTTAAATAATATATATTTTCCCCCTGTTTACCTTTCTGTGTTTCTCTTGAGTCTATCAAGATTGAATTTTCTGTTTTGTTTTTAATAGAAATGATTGAAAGTCTCTTACTTTATTGAAGATCCATCACCTCCCCTGAAAGTTGATATTCAGGCTCCCTGCATAGTTAATTCTTAGTCATAATCTCAGGTCTTTTGCCTTCCAGAATATGGTATTCCAGGCCCTCTGATTCTTTATTGTATAAACTGCCAGATCTTGGGTAATCCTGACTGTTGCTTCTTGATAATTTGAATTGTTTTTGTCTAGCAGCTTGCAATATTTTTTCCTTGAGATTGTAGTTCTGGAGTTTTGCAGCAACATTCCTTAGGGTTTTCCTTGTGATAGATTCTTTCAATGAGTATTTCCCCCTCTCTTTCTAGAATATCGAAGGAGTTTTCCTTAATGATCTCTTGAAGAATGCTACTTAGGCTCTTTTTTTGGTCATGGTCTTCAGGTAGAGCAGTAATTTTAAAATTGTCTCTTCTTGATCTATTTTCCAGTTTGGATGGTTTTCCAATGAGGTATTTTACATCTTTTTTCATTTTTTTCATTTTTTTTTTAGTTTATTTGACTGATTCTTGATGTCTCATTAAAGTCATTAGCTTCCATTTGCCTGGTCTAGTTTTTAACTTGCGATTTCTTTCACTTAGCTTTTGTATCTCCTTTTCCATTTGGTTATTTCTACTTTTGAAGGTGTAGTTATCTTCAGTGGATTTCATTTGTTTATTTTGCTTTTGGCCAATTGTATTTTTTAAGGAATTGCCTTCCTTTTCCAAGCTGTTGACTTTCTCTTGCATACACACCTCTCATTTCTTTTCTCATTTTTTTTTCTTCTACCTCTCTTATTTCCTTTTTAAAATCTTTTATGAGCACTTCAAGAAAGTCTCTTTGGCCCTGAGACCAATTCATATCACTCTTTGAAATTTCCTCTGTGGACATTTTGTTTTCTTCTGAATTGGTGTTTTGGTCTTCCCTGTCATTGTAGTAACTTTCTATGGTTAAGGTTCTTTTCTGTTTCTTGCTTTTTCTTTCCCTTTTTTTTTTTTTTTTTTTTGACATTTTCCCTCTTTTTTTTTTTTTTAAACTTTTATGGCCAAGCTCTGTCTCTGGGGTAAAGGGATACTGTCCCAAGCATCCTGTGTAGCTTTGAACCTTGGCTTTGAGCACAGAGATTTCTTGTAATGGATAACTTTTATCTGCTCTTTCCACGAAACAACCTGGTTTCCCAGTATTTGTCTTCTGAGCTGGGATTGGGGGACTGTCCTACTGGTTTGTTTCACTACTGAGCCAGGACCAAGGGTGTCAGTTGCTGATCTGCTGTGATTAAGACCCTCCCACTGCCTTTCCCAAGCTCTATCTGAGCTGTACTCACCCCAGTGATACTGACCTTGAAGTCCTTCCAATGTATCTTGAGCGGAAGAGTAGTTTCATTCTGTCAGATTCTGTTCAGAGGTTTGGTCTCATGTGGTTTTTGAGGGAAACTGGGAGAGTTTGAGCAGCTTCCTGGCTTCACTCTGCCATCTTGACTACCAGTCCAAGTGTTTAGATAGAATGAAAGCCCAGAGCTGCTAATGGATGATGCCTGCTAGGTAGAAAGATTTCTAACTCCTCCTATCCTTATCAGCCATGTAGCTTTATCATTGGACAATTAGTCTTATGATTCTGAGTTATTTGCTAGTCCTTCTGTACCACACCAGCCAATGCATTTTCATGCAATGGTTTTCCTTTTATTCATTTTAAAACATGCATTTGCAACATATAACTCTTGAAGATGAATTCATATAGGCAACTTGTAATGATTCTTTAAAGCAGGTATCTATATCTAGATGTATACCTAGATATCTATCTATCTATCTATATATATTATATATATCTATTATATATAATAAGTATCTAAATACAGATATAGATATATACATATATTTATGTGTGTATGTATGTATCTTTATTTTATACATACATATATATATTTATATATGTAAGTGAACTTCACCCCGATTTAGTTGATGTAGAAGATACATAATAAAAGATATGAATGGGGAATTAAGGCTATTGTAAAAGATATGACTTAAATCTTGGTACCTCTTTAAGCTATATGAATATTTACCTGATGAAGCTGGAGAAGAGAATACTACCAGTATTTAGTTTTAAATAACTAGATCCTGAGGGACTCAAGATAATCAAGTCTGGAAGAGATTCTGAAGTGAGAATCCTACCTAGGAAAAGGAAAGGATTTCACTTTCTTTCTTCCCTACCTCACATTGGTTATAGTATTTAGCAGTAGAACAGAAACTAGTGATTTGAGTGTCATGGAGATTGAAAGCTCAGGAACTGCCAGTGGAGGAGATCCCTGCTAGATAGAAAGGGGGGGTGGTGGTGGTTTATCTCCTTTCCTCATCAGTCATGGAGCTCTGAAAGGATATTTATTTGACTTGTGGGAGACACTGACTGGGGAGCAGACCCAACATAGATAGAGAATTAGTCACTTAAGAGAGGAAAGGTCTTTATAGAATGTATACCTGGCAGCAGAGAGAAAAGATTTGGACTATCTGTAGAACAGAAGAGATAACCAGTCAAGCAGCTGATTCTGCAGAGATGCTGCACTTAAGGGAGGCTATATGAAGATACTATGAAAAGATAAAGAACTGATAGCCTCAGCAGTATCAGAAGTTATGAACTGCTTTTTCCCATACATGTATCACACACATCTTTTACTGACAAGTTGCTTTTACCAAAAACTATTTTGTTTGATCCTGTTTTTCCTATGAACATTGTATTTTTGGGAGAGGGAACCCTTAAGATAATGGAGAAAATACATTTTTTTAATTGAAGCTTTTTATTTTCAAAACAGATTCAAGGATAATTTTTCACCAATGACCCTTGCAAAACCTTGTGTTCCAATTCCCCCTTCCCTTCACCCTCTTCTCTAGATGGCAAATAATCCAATATATGTTAAACATGGTAAAAAATATATGTTAAATCCAATAGAGTCATACATATTTATACAATTATCTTGCTGCACAAGAAAAATCAGATCAAAAAGGAAAAAAATGAGAAAGAAAATAAAACTCAAGCAAACAATAATAAAAGAAGTGAAAATGCCATGTTGTGATCCACACTCAGTTCCCACAATCCTTTCTCTGGATGTAGATGGCTCTCTACATCAGAATTGATTATCGTATGTACAATGCTCTCCAGGTTCTGCTCATTTCACTCAGCATCAGTTCCTATAAGTCTCTCTGGCCTCTCTGAAATCATCCCGCTGGTCATTTCTTACAGAACAATAATATTCCATAGCATTCATATACTATAACTTATTCAGCCATTCTCCAGCTGATGGACATCCACTCTGCTTCCAGTTTCTTGCCACTACAAAAAAGGCTGCCACAAACATTGAGAAAATGTATTATTACTAATGTTCTTGCTACACCATCGAATAAATGAGTAAGTGCTTTTTCTAGGAGTTTATTGAGCTTACTGGCAGTGGCTTGTAAGATACAGTACCGGCCTACAGCTCCACAGTGTTATCCTAGAACTTATGGTAGTGGGTACATTCTGGGAGACCCAACTTATGAGTGCTAGTGTAAGTATCTCAGAGAGTTTCCACGTTAACAGAATACATTGTGGCTTTTTGATAAACATATTGTGAAATGGTTCTTCTCTAAATTCTCATTCATCAAAGAGGAGATTCCTTTATCCTTCTCTTGTTAACTAAAATGATTCCTTAGCTTGTACAAGAAAATGACTTCCTTTTCTACCACCCACTTTGAGCTCAGCTTTTAAATGTGCTAGTAATGTGTCTTATATTGAATCCTTCTTTGTTTTGTTATTGTAACTTTTAATTGAGGTTGTCTTTATTATGCTGCTCATACTGCCATTTTGTTGTAACTCATTTCCTAGTAATTGGATATGCACCTTCTTTGAAATTTAATTTTCTTTGTGCTTGTAAAATGCAAAGAGCAAGGCATACACATGAACTTTCATAGAACTTTTGCTGTCATTAAGAATGAGGATCAGAAATTACTATATTGAAAGCAGAACTTTAAGCATTTCAACCATGCCTAGAAACTGTCAAAGAAACAAAAGAAGTGGATTTAGTAGAAAGAAATCTCAGCATAGGGGAGGAAATTGTAATTCATTATTAAATGAGAATATCATGGCATCTCAGTGATGAAATCATTGGTTTCTTCTTTGACAGATAATCTGAAATTCATTCCCATGCAGAATAAAATGAAATGAATTTGATAGCCTCAGCTTGAGTGGCGAAAAATGGAGATAATAACCCCCATTTCATTGTAGCACAAAGCATTGTACAACTTAGAGCAGATAGGTGGATGATAAGCAAAAGTATTCCTTTAATGGAATAGGCAAATAAGAATCTGAAATCTTTTATACAAAACATTGAAATCTGAGACATTTCAAAATGGAGGACTAAGTAAAACTACAAAGGAGTTTCTCAGAGCTTTTCTAAGAAGTAGACTCTTTATTTTAGAAATGAAGTATCTGAGACTCAGAGTTATACAAATCTTGGTCTTCTAAATCCAAGTATAGTGTTCATTTTGCTATATTCTATGGTAAGAATTAAGGATGAAAAAAAACTAAAACAGATATTAAGCTCTTACTATGTTTCAAGCACTATGTTAATATTGGGAGATCCAAATAGATAATAATAGTCAATATTTGGACACTCTCTCAGGAGAACACATCAATTCGAAGTGAGCAATAGATAAAAAAAGTTACATGCTACCCATTTTTTATTCTCAGCAAAACAATCACTTCCTCATCTCCCACATGTATCTGATATAGTTTGGCAATAACCTTAGTCTTATATCTCATCTCCATCTAGTCTTGTCTATCCCTGCTTCTGCATACTGTTTGTGATTCTGGCATCTCAGTCTCAGGGCCTATCAGTTTTCTCCCCTCAATGTGTCCCCCTTGTAGCTGTACCCCCATCTTCTCTTAAATCAGCATCTTTCTCAAGCATTTCTGCTTTTCCTTCCCTTTACTTAGGGACAGGTAAGACTAAGTCCTCATGGATCTCCATAGATAAAAACTAGAAACAATTCACCAATGCCTTATTATATACATATGTTATAATATATAGGTATACAGGTGAGAATATACTTCTATATGCTGTCGTGGATAGTGCTTAACACAGTACCTGGCACATGCTTAAAAGATTTTTCTTAAATTAATAAATGTAACAGTAGTCAAGACATATAATGGACAAACAATTAGAAGCTAGAATTAATGGAAATCTCATTTGATCCTCATATAAACCCAGTGAGATTAAAGATAGTTTTATCTTCATTTTATAGAAAATTGAGCAATAGAGAGTTTAAATGACTTATCCAGGATAATGCAGCTTTAGTATCTGAGTCAGGTTGCAAACTCAGCTTCCCAAGTCTCCTATTTTCCTACTTAAGATGCCATATAAATGCATATATATATCCATACTCTTTATGCACATATATGATATATACACATGTATGCTATATAAGTGTTGGGCATTGTGATTATATATATACATAACATAAATGTACACAGATCTCTGTGAGTGTATACATACATAACCACATATATATTGATTAGTGTCGAGAACTCCTAGTAAGGAATATATATATAGATTAACAAAACACTTTTTATGTATTATCTCCTTTTCAACTCATTTGTATCAATGTGTAAATTTGCATGGTGTTAGTAGGCATAAATAACAAAAGCTATACATCTTTAATATAAGTAGTTAAGTGGCTCAGTGGATAGGATATTCACTGAAATACACACTGGATAGTTCATATCCAATCTCAAACACTATCTCTGTGACCCAGAACAAGTTTTTACTTAACCTCTCTTTGCCTCCGTTTCCTCATCTGTAAAATGGGAATAACAAAAGGGTTGTTGTGAAAATGAAATGAGATAATATTAAACATTAGCTATTATTATTATTATTATTATTATTATTGTTATTTATCCTCTTCCTCCTCACCATCATCATCAAATTCCATTAGCAAGTGACATGGAGTAGTACTTTGGTCAATCTTCTAAAATAGTAGGACCAAGGACAGAGAAAAATGGATTAAAAAGTCAGGATTTCTTCAATACTGTGAATGTCTGTTCTCTTCTAATTGATCCATTTCTGGACCAGGTGTTCTCTGTCCTGCATAATACAGTCTAGAGCGAAGGGGAATAGTTTGCTACCTGGGCAGAATTTCTTAAACAGAGGCCATTAAAAAGGTAAGGTTTGTATATTAGCTGAAAGTTCAAAAGGGCTCTAGTGAAATGATTTTTCTTTTTTCCAGAAAGACTTCCCTTCACACAGAACCATACTCAATATATTTATCAGTGAGTTGAAAGCTTTTTTAAAATCCCATAACGGAGCAAATAAAATACTCTTAAAATCAATCAACATTTTCCTACCCTGAGTGAATGGATATTTTTATTCCTTGCCTTGTGTCAGATGAAGAAATAAGAATAGGTGGTTTTCTTTTTTTCTCTTTCTTTCTTTCTTTCTTTCTTTCTTTCTTTCTTTCTTTCTTTCTTTCTTTCTTTCTTTCTTTCCTTCTTTCTTTCTTTCTTTCTTTCCTTTCTTCCTTTCTTCTTTCTTCTTTCTTTCCTTCTTTCCTTCCTTTCTTTCTTCCTCCCTCACTTCCTCCCTTCCTCCCTCCCTCCCTCCCTTCCTTCCTCCCTCTTTTCCTTCCTTCCTTTCTTCCTTTTTTCCTTCCTTCCTTCCTTCCTCTTTCTCTTTTTTCTCTCCCTGCCTTCCATCCTTTTTTTCATGATTCCTTTCTTTCTTTGCCCCCTTTTATATAACTGCCTTTTCTTAGAAAAGAATGGGGCCATTCTAATTTCACTGTGCTGGATTGGCACTCATTGGACTGTCTTCAGACAAGAAAAAAGCAGAGGTTATAAGCTTCAATTTGAAATATGAGATTGTAAGATAAACAGAAACAATTTGGCCTAATTCCCCTATCTTACTGCTGAGAAAACTGAGGCCCCGAAGGATATGGGATTTGAACCCAAGATCTCTTATAGTCCTTACAGCCCTACTAGTTGTTCTGTAAAGAGGTCTTTAGCCTCAGTCATTTTATCCTTTTCCTTTGTGCAAAAAAGGCATATATGGTCTAGAAGCCTTTTAGAAATTAATCATGAGTTTATGTGTCAAGGAAGTGAAGTCTAATAGTAACTTTGAAGCATTGACAGTCTTTTTTTTTTTTTTAATAACTTTTTATTGATAGAACGCATGCCAGGGTAATTTTTTACAGCATTATCCCTTGCATTCACTTCTGTTCCGATTTTCCCCCTCCCTCCACCCCTTCCCCCAGATGGCAAGCAGTCCTTTACATGTTGAATGGGTTGCAGCATATCCTAGATACAACATATGTGTGCAGAACCGAACAGTTTTCTTGTTGCACAGGAAGAATTGAATTCAGAAGGTATAAGTAACCCGGGAAGAAAAACAAAAATGCAAGCAGTTTATATTCATTTCCCAGTGTTCTTTCTCTGGGTGTAGCTGCTTCTGTCCATCTTTGATCAATTAAGGCTCTCTTTATTGAAGAGATCCACTTCCATCAGAATACATCCTCAAACAGTATCGTTGTTGAGGTATATAATGATCTCCTGGTTCGAAGCATTGACAGTCTTATGCTGAGATTTAGTAATCCATTTGTAATAATAACCAGGGGAGGAGGTAGTGGTAGGTACAGGTCTGGTCTTAGAAAACATTTTGCATCTTATTTCTTTCACTTAACTTGTGTGACCTTGGGAAAATAACTATCTGAAACCTCAGTTTCTTTATCTGAAACATGAAGGATTTAGATCAGATGGCCCTGGAGACTCCAGTTAGTTCTGAATCTTTGCTCCTGTATTTCTGAGCTCCTATATTCCTATAGAATTATATATAAATTCTTTATTTATGATGCTTCCATTGCCTAAGTTTACTTCTTCTTTCTCCATTTACAGAAAAAAAAAATCACTACTACCACCAATCTAAAGACTGAATTAGTAGTAAGTAATACTTGAATTTTAGAAAAAGTGCCCCACCTTCCAACTCCATGTTTAAGACAAAGGAATGGCTCTCTAGCAGTAGAATTTGATATATCTGTTCTTACAGGTCTGGGAGAAGTCTGAGGTTGAAAGAAGAGGTTCTCAATATATTTGAAAACCTGAGCCTAGACATTCCTTTGTAGCCCCTTCCAACCAACCTCCTTACTTACTATGTCCTAAAATCAATGACTACCATGAAAGTTCCTACTCCATCTCCCCCATAGGCTTTTTAGACTGCCAAAACACAAGTATAATAACTAATATAATGCTTTACTAGTGTAACCTACTACATATTAATTTTTGATTGGATATATATATATATATATATATAATATATATATATATATATATATATATATACTGACCCCACTAGTTTTGTGATCCTGGGCAAGTCATTAATATTTGCCTTTATCCACCAGAGAAGGACATGGCAAACCACTCCACCGATCTTACCAAGAAAATCCATGGGTAATACTGATGTGCTCATTGTGTCATAATGACAAGCCTGAACAGTAACAACAACAACAACAATAGTTATAACAACAATATGACTGTTACTACTAATGTTACTACCTTGCTTATTACTACAAATATTATTTCTATTGTATGGTAATAATATATGATTATTATATGATATGCCAAAAACTTCAGAGTTTGTGCTCAGAACAAGATTTTCTTATCCTACATTCTTTCCAGAATGCTAAACTGGCTCTAAATTCAATTGTATGAAGTTTTGAGAATTTTAAAATTTGTCTTCACTAGAATTGTTCTCGAGTGCCTCATTTTGGTGTGAGGCAATTTTGGATTCTCAAATGCTCTATCAGTGAAGTGCTGGCAAACAGTACCAAAGTAAAAATTTCCATTATAAAAGTAGCAGCAGGCATGTATCATTCTAAGACCAATATAAATAAATTCAGAGAATCTCATTAAGGGAGAAAAAAAGAATTAGGATTTATTAAGCCCTCACTATGTGTTTAGACATTGTATTAAGAACTTTAAAAAAAAAAACATATCTCATTTGATCCTTATAACAACTTGCTTCACAGTTGAGGAAAGTGCTTGAGACAGAGATTGTGACTAAGGTCACATTTAAATTCAGGTCTTCCTGATTGCAGGGTTGGTGCTCTATCCACTGCCCAGGAAACTTGCATAACCAAGAGGAGTGAATCCTAGGAATCTAACTGAGCTATGCATACTACATGTATCTGGTATGTAGAGGAATTTTTCATTCATAATAATCAATCCAAGTCTACATCTTTGGTTCCAGAGCAGGAGGGTCTCTTCGTGGGAAAGCAATCACCCTGAGCCATTCTGCTCATGTAAGATTTGTGGAAAAATCAAAGAGAAAAGGTTTTTGTTTGTTTTAGCAGAAGGGTGAGAGGCTGACTTTCAATAAATCACTAATCCATGTGCTCTGGGAGCTCTAAATGTGGAGGCTTGATTTTTTTTCCTCTTTTTTTTTTTTTAATTCTTTTTGGTTTGCCTTTGTAAACACTAAGTTAAAATTCTGTTATCCTAAATTTAGGATTATAATCTCTAAACTCTCTATGGGAAGTCTCTATCCTTGTTGAAATGTTATTTTCTGGATTTTTTAAATTAATTATGCCAAATAGATTCTACTAAAAATCATTAAAAGTTGATTTTCTGTCACCTTTAGAATTTCAAGCAGCCTTGAATAAAACATCAACATGTCCAGCTTTGTATCCTGATTATGAGAATCATCAACGACCACAACATCCTGGGTTTGGTGGACAAATAAATGTGAAGCAAAATCAGTTCCAGATTCCTAGAAACAGATACCCCATTCTCATTCCTTCCAGACCTATAAAAGACACTGATCTCTACCTCAACAGTGTGACTCCACCCAAACATGACAGCCATATTTGTTGGCAATTTCAGTAACCCTTATTTTGGTTTACAAATTTCTGCTCTGGTTCCTTGGTTATCCCTGTATCCATCACAAGTGCATGATATGCTTTCCTATTTCCCCAGCTCAGCTGATAGACTAAAATCACAAATAGTGAGGTTTTAATTTATTAACACACAGTGATCCCAGCTCAAAGTGTGAATAGTTTTCTCTGATGGTCTTAAAGTAGTAGCATGAGATTGGCTAGGCTAGAAATATGGCCATGCCTCCAAGGCTCTTAAAAGGCTGAGTTGCTGGCGAGGTAGCCATTTCATTAGTTGAAGCCAGTTGTTTAGGAGACTACTGGCCTAGGACCAGAAGGCAGCAAGGGAAGGACTGTTTCCCACCCATTTGTCAGCTGTGTCTACCAGTGAAGCTACTTACCCAGAGGGAAACACTAGAGTTCAAAGCATAGTTGAAAAAATAGAAACATATATTTCAGACAGTCATGAGTGCAAAAAAAGCAATCATTTGAGGGATAAAACATCTTCAAGGATTGAGAACTTTGTCATCTAATGAGGGAGTTGGCTGTGGACTTAAGAGAGGGCTTTAGAGAGGATTCCCTCAAGAGAGAAGGAACTTACAGGATTTTGGGTACTAAGAGTTGTAAAGTTACTTGGCCACATATGTGTGATTCTACTGTTATATTCCAAGCTTAAGCCTCTTCTCACTGACTGTGATATTTGTACAAAACTGTGCCAGGGAATCATGGGAGCAAAGTGTTGTAACTACTATTCTTACTATACTATTTTAGTAAATACCTTTGCTAAGAGCTCATCTACCACTTGATTATTAATGGGAAATGTATCAACTGGAACTTATGAGTCATGGTACTGGAGGTATATACATAATAAATAGACCATTTGGGGTAAAATGTAAAGTGAATGAATGAGAGTAATATGCAGGTAATCTAAGATGGGTTAGAGCTATATTGTGAAAGGCTTCAACTGAAATAATGCATTAGTTTATCCACACACAGCATTTTGCCTGATTATCCCATTCCAGCACACAAAAAAATTAAATTTCTTCAGAAGCCATTTAGTTAGGTCACATTAGTTTCCATCTACATCTTCTAAGTCAAGGAGAGGGAGAAATGAAATTCTCAAAAGATTTGTATTTGTGCTACCCCACCCAGCCTTGATGGTATTAGGGTGAGCAATAATCTTAAGAAAAATTCTAATGGAGTTCACAGTGGATTTCAAATTTAATAAAGATCGTTAGCATTAGCATTTTGTTTGACTTTTGTTGGCCAAGCTTAATATCTGCTTGAATTGCATCTCATTTTCACACATCACTGGATATGCCCATTCAGTCTTTATTTAAGTTTTCTTCTCAGGTGTGAAATGAGCTGATGATAAATCTTTAGTCACTCCAATGTCCAAATGATTGTGATGGATGGCTATAATCTTTTGCCTTCTGATAACTTTGACTATGATTATTATCACAAAAGCTTGGGGGATTCTTATGATGAGATAGCACTTGGGATACATTGTTCTCTTTTCCCTACAGCAGTAGTTCCCTACAGCAAGAACAAAAAAAAGACCCAAACAAAAAATCACCAGACCAACAACTAGCATGGTATAGTACAAAGAACACTGGACTTGGATTTAGGAACATCTGAGATCAATTGTCTTTTTTTTGGCCCTTGCTAACAGTGTGGCCACAGATAAGTTGTCAGCTTCTGAATATGTCTTGTCATCTATGATGGGAATAATGATATGTGGGCTTCTTAGATCTTAGGAATGTTGTGAGTTTAAAGTGAGCATATGTATTTAAATTAATTTTTAATCCTTAAGATGCTGTAATGTTAAGTAACTATTACTTTACCTTTATAAACCCACCTAGACTTTCACAAATTAAGAAGTCTAATAAATGCAATGACAAACTATGATTCCAGAAGACTGATGATAAATGAGACATATATTTTTTGGTCATGAGCAATATGAGAATGTTTTTTCTTTTCTATGCATGTTTATTACCAGAATTTTCTTTACCCAAAGTAAGATAGGTTAAGGTAGGAGCTAGGAAAAAATAAATGTTCATTGAAAAAAATAGAAATAAATTCTTTCTTTAAATGCGGTTCCCCCAAAAGAATGAACTTGTACTTCCAGAGGCTCTCTAGAAAATGTTCTCTCCAAATAAAAAAGCAATAATGGTGGGAATGGGAGACATAGAACATTGATTCTAATCTGCAGTGGCAACATGAAATTCTGGGTATGATAAATGCAGATGAGAAGGTTGTTTGCTACAGACCCAGGTGATTTCTTGAGTACATCTGTTACTATGTTTATCCATTAGTGCCAATACTAAAGTCAAAAAGAGTTGATAGTATAAGATATTTTTCATGGCAAGCTAAAGGATATGAGGAAGAGGAAAGAACAATAATTTATTTTGAAATTGGATAAATGTATATCAATTGCTTCTCTAATTCTGTGCTAAGATGTACCTTCTTTAAAACAAATAAATGAAAGCTTTAGCTGTTGCTGTAAAGGTCTGCATTTCAAGCAGCAGCTGAGGAACATTTCTATGAACTCAACAGTTTTATGGTGTTTTTCAGGTCTTGGCAGTTGGTGTACTTCCATTAGCATATGTTTCTGCAGAATACTGTATTTCATCCATCTGAGACTCCCTTTTGATCAATTAAATTTCTGTAGCATCCTCACCAAATATGTTTGTAGAGTAGATCTGTAGAATGCCTGTATTCTAGAGATGAGTGTAATGTCAGTCCTGAAAATAAAATATTAGACATGAAAATGAGAAAAAATAGCATTAGAAATAAAAATATCCCACATAGGGAACTATTTCATCGACTATTGGGACCCACAAAGAGTAAGGGAAAATAAATGCATAGCAGGTCACTGGAGACTAGTATTTGCAGGCAGATATAAAGTCCCTCTCTGTCTTTGTGAGCTTCTGGGAGCCTTAGAAATTTTGAGTAAGCTTTAAAGAGACATAGCTTCTTTCCCCCGGCAAAAAACTCTTATGAGATATGGAATGTGCACAGTGGCATGAGTGTGAAATGGAATGCTAGGCTCATGAGTTTCAAAAGGTGACTGGAAAGACTGTTTGGATATAGAGGTCAGTCTAATTGGTGTTTGGGTTCCACCAAAGTTGGCTGTTGCTGTTGCAACTTCCATTCATAGTAACCTAGAGAACAGACTAAAGCTGAAAGATAGAAGCATATTGGGACTGCACTATTGTGACTCTACCTTTTCATTTGTGCAAATTAATATCAAACAGTGATTTTTGTTTGCTATTCCTCTTCTCCCCCTCTTTAATCAGGAAAGCTTATGTTAAATCCAAGTTTCCCCTTTAAGTCCATTTAGCCAGCAGAAAATAAAAGTGTGAATAGTCACATGAATTTTCTGATTTGCACAAACTTCATTATTGGAAAAGATATTTAATAGAGCAAGAGGTTATGAGCCTGATGCTCTAGAAGAAGGAATGAAACAGAGAAAAGGAAATCCCTGTCAAAAGTCACCAGGATTTGTCCTATCTTGAGCCAAATGAAAGACAATCTCATTGAGTTATATTTAATAACTTTCCAAAGTATGGCAAAAGCTTGAATAAGCTTTTCTTCCTATCCTTACACCCAGGCAAAAAAAAAAAAAAAAAAAAAAAAAAAAAGGAATCCAAAGGTAGTTTCTGACTAATAAAAGGAGCCAAGTAGATGATTACTTTGGATCACTCAAACTCCTGCATTCCTTTTGTGAATGTCCAACATGAAAGCTCAAAAGCTTCCGAAATTTTTGGAGCACAACTTAAAGCTGAGGGCAATCAACACCATAACCTGAGAGAAGAATATGAATGGATAGAGAGAATTTGTGATACTTTATATTCCAAATGCGGGGGAGCCAGAGACAAAGAAGATAGAATCCTTATCCTTCCTTTCCTACAGCAACACAGACTATTCTTTTCACTTACTAGTACACACAATACCTTATAAACATAGAACTACAAATGTACCAAGATAGGGTACATTTTGTTTTGTGTTTTGCTTGTTTTTTTTATGGATATGTGTTTCCCCCCTACTTTTTGTTTCAATATGCTATAAGGAACTGAAAGTATTTTTAAAATTGCATGTCAAAGTTGTTCATTTGGCTGACATGGATTTTTCTTAAGTCTCATGGAAACAAATTTTATCATGGGACCATTGGGTATATTTCCTAATTGGGCATAAGTATAAAATCATCATCTAGTTCATGATCCTGCCTTGAGATTATTCCACACCAAAAAGACTTTGAATACGATGTTTAATGAAACCTTGTCACTAATGTGACATATCACATTATATATTGGCTAGCCCTTTAAGAAGAGCTTTATGAGAAAAATTGTTTCATTTTGGCCAGAGATAGTTAAATGTTCTCCATTAATTTGAATTTTACATTTCTTTCAAGGCTCATCTCAAGTTTTATGTATTTCCTCCCTAATCATTTTCTTTTATTCAAAATTATCTCTAATGATTCAGTACAGTTCCAATGGTCCTCTGATGAAGAGAGCCATCTGCACCTAGAGAGAGAACTGTGGGAACCAAGTATAGATCATAACATAATATTTTCACTCTTTTTGTTCTAGTTTGCTTCCATTTTGTTTTCTTTCTCATTTTTTTTCCTTTTTGACCTGATTTGTCTTGTGTAGCATAATAATTATGGAAATATGTATAGAAGAATTGTACATGTTTAACTTATTGGATTACTTGCCATTTAAAATTAGAAGAACAAAAAGATTATACATGAAATTACAGGTCTCTTTTTAAATACACACGCACACATATACACACACACACACTTATGTAAAATGTAGCTTTCAAAGCTGTCTTGCTCATCTAGACCTATTTCTTCTAGTCTTCCTTCTCTTTTCTCTTTAATAAGAAAATGTGTAATGACCCCTCTGTCTCCTTTTTAAGCTGTCCTATCTCTGTTCTTTGCCATTCTACTTCATTTCACTCCATTGGAAAAAAAAATTTTTTTTAAAGACTTTTGTAACAAACATATACAGTAAAATTTAGAGTGTAACTATATTGATCCATGTATATTATTCTCAATTAAATCATTCATTTCTTCTAAAATGGATAGAGCCCCTGTCCTATGTGTTAGAGAAGATAGCAAAGTTCAAATAAAATAAAATCCTTGCTCTCTAGCGTTTATATTTTGTACATGATAAAACATAAACGCCGATGACTGTTATTATACAATTTGTATGCTAAGTGCATTAGAGAGTTATGAAGCAATATTGCACGGCACACAAAAAAAATATTCTTGGTAGAGGGAGTTGATAAAATCTTCTTGGAGAAATTTTGGAAATCTTTTTGGACAGATATTTATATTGGGAGAGACAGACATTTGAGTTATTTTGAACAGAATGTTTGGAAATTTTAACAGGAAAGAAGATATAAGGGAATATTGTGAAGTCTCAGATGTGGAAAGTACAAGACATATTCAGGGCATGACTAGTCTAACTTTGCAATTGTAGCATATCAAGAAACATAAGGTTGGAAGGATTATGTTACAGTAGATTATGAAGATACTGAAATTGCTAGATGAAGAATGAAGAAGGATAGTCATCTGAAAACAAATCTAGTGATTTTAGTGGATTAAAGACTCTCTTCTATATATATCAATAATGTGACATAGTAGCCAATTATATTCCAAGAAAAATAATTCAGTCTTGGACTGAACTGAGAGACATTTTGTTGTTGCTGTTGTTGAGTAATTTCAGTCATGTTTTATTCTCTGTGATCCTATTTGGGTTTTTGAGGAGCAAAGATACTGAAATGATTTGCCATTTCCTTCCCCATCTATATGATTTTATAAGGAATTAGTCCAGAGTTACATAGCTAGGGAGTGTCAAAGTTTGCATTTTAACTCCAGGACCAATATCTTACTTACTGTGCCACCTAATTCCATTGAGAGACAGAGATTCCACGAGAAATATGGTAATCCACAAATGGAATATTGTATTGATTCTGGGATGTCAAATTTTAGGATAGGCATTTGTAAGCTAGAGAATGTCCAGAAGAGGACAACTAGAATGGGGAATGACCTTGAGTTGATACTATTTGAGGTTAGGTTGAAAATGGTAGGGAAATCTATCTTAGAGAAGACTTTTGAAGGCGGAGTGGGAACTTAATAGCTTTCTTTAAGTATTTGAAGGACTATCACCTGAAGGATATAAAATACTTATTCTGTTTGGTCCCAGAAGATACTCTAAAAATAATATATGAAAATTACAAAGATATGTTTAGTCTTGATAAGAAAAACTACCCTAGCAATTCAGTATGTCCAGAAGTAGAATTTGTTTTTTTCAGGAGGCAGTAAGCGCACTTCCTTACTTTTTGAGGTCTTGAAGCAAAACCTGGATGACTGCTTGTCAGATTATAGAGCTATGATATGGACTCTGATGGTCTCCGAGGACCCATGAAACTTAAAATGCTATGAAAAGGAATTGAATTTTCCTAGGTGCCAAGGTATGAATGAGATCCTTAAGAACAAATACCATGACTTTTCTCTCCTTTTGTATCTTTTTATGGTTAAATCTTTTTTCAATTTCTCTTTGTGATCTTATTTTGAGGGCAAAAAAAAAATCTCATTTCTTGGCATAGACAGTTTGCCATTTTGTTCTCCAGGTCATTTTATAGATGAGGAATCTGAGGTTGAAGTGACTTGCCCAGGGTCATTCAGTGAGTGAGTGATTGAGGCTGGGTTTGAACTCAGAGAGATGAGGCTTCCTGACTCCAAATCTAGCACTCTAACCACTTCACCATGTCATTGCCCTTTATCCTACTGCATCCAGGGCCCCCTTCAATTGTCCTGATCTATCAATCTTTATCACTGCTTAAAAGTCCAAAATACAAATAAGCATTTAATAAGTAGAAGGGTTTTTATATTAATCACTCACTCAACTAATATTTCTTAAGTATCTGCTGTGTGCCAGGCATTAAACTAAGGATGCAAAAAGAGGCAAAAGGTAGTTCCTGGTCTCAAGCAGCTTACATGAATGGAGGAGAATCCATGCAAACAAATATGTCCAAACAAGCTATGAAAAAGGATTTTTAGGAAATAATTAACAGAGAAAAAGCACTAGAATTAAGAAGGAGAAAAGGCTTTCTGAATTAAGAGTTGTTGAATCTCAGAAAGGTCTCACAGCTTTACAAACTTGTCTGATTCAGCAGCGTCTTCAAAACTTTGTTTTGCTGTTTCTACCTTGTTTGCCCTTCTCTCTTGCTGAAATGCTATTGTAATGAGAGTTATCTTTCAAGCCCAGTTTAAGCTCTATCCTGTCTATGAACTGTTTTCCAAATGTTCCAGTTGATCTTACTTTTCTTTGAAAACCTAAAGTACTTACAATAGATATATTCTTTTGGGGTCATTATTGTCTTATTCTCCTATATTGTTATTTCATAGGATTACAGATTTAGATCTAGAAGATGCTTTTGAGATCAACCAATCTGGTGGTAACAAATTGAAATAAAAATGGGGACCACTAATTAGTACATAAGGATCCCTATAGGCTACATTTTAACTTAGCTTTAAAATGTAATTGTATTTTTATTTTTTTTGTTAAATATTTCCCACTTACATTTTAATCTGATTTGAGCCACACTCAATAGTTTTCTCCCTGTGGACTACACATTTGATATCTCTGATCTAGTCTGACTCCCTTATATTAAAGATAGAAAACTGAAATCCAAAGAAATATCAGGTTTAATTCTGGATCTTCTTCTTGGCCATGAGCCTGAGACTCTGTGTAGTCTTCTTCTTCTTATAGATCTTCTTCTCTTTAGGGGATCTATTTCTTGGCCAGAATCCAGGCTCCCTGTGGGAATGCTCTTAAGTCAAGGCCAGCCAGCTATGCTACAAACAATGTGCTTTTCAGGATGTGTAGGAGATGTTGCCCAAGACCCTGCATATTCCTATTGTATATTGTATATTGATCAAGTTCTTTCTTCAGCTGTTATACCTATCACTGAACACATTAGTCTGTATGAGATTTGACAAGTACAGAATAAAATGAGACTATCAGCTTCCAATCCTGAA
Organism: Antechinus flavipes; assembly: GCF_016432865.1. Classification (NCBI taxonomy): domain Eukaryota; kingdom Metazoa; phylum Chordata; class Mammalia; order Dasyuromorphia; family Dasyuridae; genus Antechinus; species Antechinus flavipes. Next base: position 207,873,957 of record NC_067402.1, read on the forward strand.
AGACATCTTTCTTAATATACCTAGGAGCCATATTAACCTTGTAGATCACTAAAACTCTTAGATCTTTTTCAGAGCAACTGCTTTTATCTATCATTGGTGTTAGCTATCCTTCTTAATCTTATGTCATCAATGAATTTAAAGAGCATTTATAACTTTGTTCAAATCATTAATAAAAATGTAAATAGCAAAGGGCCAAGTGCAGATCCCTGGGGTACGCCACTGCACAAATCTTGGCACGTTGACATTAAGCCATTATCACCTACTCTTTGAGTCAGACTATTCAAAATGTAGTGAATCTGTTGGATTGGATTATTATTCAATCTATCTTTTTTCCATCTATGCAAAATAGAATGAGATATTTTATCAGAAAATTTGCTAAAATTTAAATCATGTCATTTCCCTCAAATACTAATTTAGTAATCCTGTTTGTTTTTTAAATCCTGTTTAAATGAGTTGTTTTTAATAAAACCATGCTGTTGGTTGATGAATATTCTAGAATTTTCCCAGGGACCTGAGTCAAACTCACTGGTCCATACTTTTCTTGTCTTTTAAAAATCATTTTTTAAATTAACAAGCATTTATTTTCTCTCCCTTCCTCTCTGGCTCTTTTGGGGAAAGAGAGGAGGAATTAGAGAAGAAAAAAACTAAACTCATAAATAAATACTCACTAACATTCTTATAACTGGTCATCTGAAATCATGGTTGATCATTGACCTGATCAGAATTCTTAAATTTTTCAAAGTACTTGATTTGTATTTTTCTTGTAGAATAAATTTCTATTTTTGCATCAGTTCACAGAAATCATCCAAGGTTTTTCTGAAACCATCCCCTTTGTAGTTTCTTATAGTATAATACTAAAATGTTATAGGTAAATATGCTATTATTAGTTCAATCATTCTCCAATTGATGAGCACCCCCTTAATTTCTGGTTCTTTGACACCACAAAAAGGCTACTATAAATATAAATAATATAAATATTTTGCCCATGATCCTTTTCCTTTTTTATGATTTATTTAGTGAAAAAATCTGATTGTACTACTTGTAGGTCAGATGGTATACTCAATTTACTAATGTGGTGATGTGGTTCAAAAATACTTTCAAGAATGACTAGACCAACTCACAGTTCCATTAAGAGTGTACCTGTTTTTCAGTAACCTTTCCAATATTTGTCAGTTTTTCCTATGTCCCTTTCATAAATTTATGACCTATAGTTTTCAGCCTCTGTTCTTTTTCTTTTTCTTTCTTTCTTTTTAAATTTTTTTTTTTTGAAAATCAGGACATTTATCCTTCTTCAGCCTTTTGGTATATCTCTTACTTCCTATAATCTTTAAATTGACAGTGATAGTGGCTTAATAATCATATCTGCCAATTCTTCGATACCTAAGGACAATAATCTGAGTTTTCTTCCCTGAGAAAAAAGACATGAATGGAAACAAATTGACCCTTCTTTTCCTTTTTCCTTTTAGAATCATTTTCTGAATCTCCCTCCAAATTTTAAACTTTAATTCTTGTAGAGTTCTAGAACTTAAAGGTTAATATTTACATATTGTTTCTTCCAGGTGGATATACATATCTTTAGGACAGGGATTGATTTTTTTATTTATTTATTTCTGTATCTTTTGGCATGGTACATTATACATACTAGATTAGCAGTTAAATAGCTTATTGAATTGAGTCAACATGAAGTCCAGTAAGATTGTCAAGTGCTCCAACTCTCATGGTTCTCCATCAATCTGCAAACAATTGCTAAGCTTTTCTTCATGTCATGAACTGTGCTAAGTGCTAGACCATCAAGACCTCTTGGTTCTATTCAACACTATTCATTTACACTCTATTGTACTATGTTGCCTATTTGATGTCAACTACAATTTTTTTTTCATTTTTGTCCATATTTAAATTTTTTGGAAGGAGAAAAGAGCATGTTTGATTTTTTTGTACATATAAATCAACACAAGCCATTGAATAAAATATTTTTGAAAAGCATAAATTAGGCCAACTTTCTAAAGTTATATAGTCATATCAGAATTAAAGGGAAGAATAATAGAGAATGTAAAAAGATAAGATGAAGATATTGGTGTGTTGTAATAACCTCAAAAGGGAAAAAACACATGTACATACATCTATGTGTGCAATTGCATATATTTGTATGTGTGTGCATTTACATAAGTCATTTTGACAATTATATTTCCAATAAAAGATGCACAGGTGGAAAAGTGCTCACCTTATCTCCCTTGCATGCCTGCCTCCCCAGGCTTTCATCACTCATTTTTGTTCTTCATTTTAAGTGAATCTCAGGGTATCTTTCATGTAATCTGTGTTCCATGCCCCCCTTTTTATAGCCCTTTTAAGTGGTTGCTTGTTATTCTTGTTTTAGGATTTTATTGCTGATGAGTTTTGCCTTTCTGATTCACATTCTTTCTGTTGGTACAGTTGATATACAGTGAGTGGTCAGGTTTGTTTTATCTCATTCCCTTCCCAAGTTGGTCTCATCTCTGGTTGCTTGGATATCATTATCTTCAGTTTAATAGAAAGAATAACTTTGTAGGCAGACTCATATAGTTGATAGAGAACTGGCCTTGGACCTGAATTCAAGTACCATCCTTGATACATGGAAATCACTTAACTTCCCAGTCAGTGCTCAAGGCAACTCTGAATAAAGAATAAGTTGCACTTCAAGAGTATAAAGAATTTTCTCATTGGGACACTGATCACCTAGCCCTCAAATCCTCCCCCCACCTGCCCCCCCCCCACAAAACTTTATGAAGTTATAATAGTTTTCCTTTAATTTTTTACAGTTTGCTTCAGTTCATCAGTTCTGGAAAAATGTGTATCAGAACAATTTCTTTTAGATAAACAAGAGATCCAAAATTTAGAAGACGATATACATACATATGTGCATATACACCCACATGGATGAAAAAATATATATGTGTGTATACATATATCTTTATACATGCATACTTAAAGAAAAACAAAGAGAGTGTGGGTGTGTGTGTATGAGAGAGAGAATGAGTGAGAGAGAGAGATGTTGTTGGTTAAGTACAGACTTCCTTTGTTAAAGCTAACTTGTTTCCCCCCAATTCTGGTGAAATTGTGACATCAGAAAGGTTTCTTTTCTGTCTAATTGAAATTATTCAAGACCTTAGAAAAGGTGGGAATCATTGAAGATGTTGATCTTGTTCCATAATGTGAGAATTGCTTGTAAAACTGATATATCCCTTAACTTTGAGATTACTTTAAATCCCAGGAATACCATAATTATGCATCTACTCAGGCAAAAATTACTCCCAGGTTGATTTTAAGCTTATTTTGATTACACATCCTTGCAAGGTTGAGAGAGAGAGAAAGAAAGAGAGAGAGAGAGAGAGAGAGAGAGAGAGAGAGAGAGAGAGAGAGAGAGAGAGAGAAAGAGAGAGAGAATCCTTTTAGGTTTGACTTGTGTCTTTTTCTCTCGTGTTCTGTTTTTCTTTTGGTTGCTACTTCTGACTGATTCTGGTGAAAAACTGCCGTGGTAATGTGTTTCATCATATTTGGACAGTCAGAGGATTCATATGAATCACCCTGGTGGAAGCTACCAGGTATAAATCTGGTGTATGTACCTGAAAAGATGCCACATCTCTTTCCCTTTCCTCCTCCCCTAATCCAGGAAACATGCTGCTGTTTTATCGATTTAACTTTAGACTAGTGGCAATTTTTGAAATTGGCTACTGACTCACAGGTGCTATGTAGGGGAGCTTTTTAGCAATATTTATTATAAAGGCAACTGTACTATTATAGATAAACCCTACAGATAATGAAACATAACCTTATCCTTTTGATCTTTAAAAAAAATCATTTATTTCATTCTCCTGATTGAATACAGTTGGGATTAGATTGCACACCCCACCTATTTCTTCTTGTTGTTTGACCCTTGGTTTTGTCACATTTATTAGCTGAAGCATGAATGATTATGCAGAGGAACATAAATCTTTTGTGGTTCCTCAGAGGATAGATGCCTCTACTGCATCTTTTCATGCAGTAGAGAAAGTCAAGAGAAGTAAAAAATGCACTGGAAGATACTTTTAATGTCTATGGTCTTCTAATTTACCTAATAGTTTCATCTTTACAAACCCCAGTTGGTTGATTTTTCACTTGTTCTTTATTTTTTAAGCACCATTCATTCCTTCTTCAAATATCTGTGGGCATCTACATATAGGACATTTAACATACCTAAGGTTCTGTGTTGCTCTAATAAATACATTTATTCTCTTACCCATAGGAGCCAATTTCCTTAATTCAGCCTTGCAAATGAGCTCACAAGTTTAACAGTTTTACTTAATTGTAGTAGCTCATCTTCTACTTCATTCTGAAAAGAATTGGTCACATCAAGAGTGTAAAGTCTTGACTTGAAAGTGAATGGGATTTAAGTGAGACAGTGGTATACAACATCATCAGCCTTACTCTTTCTTCAAGAGTCATCAAGGTCCAGGGGCAAGACATAGGTCAGGACAACTGGTGATGGCTCCCTCTAGAAGGTATATAAATATTATGAAAAATGAAATTAACTGCAACTATTTGCAAACAACCTACCTATGAAATTTCAATAAATACTACCTTATAGGAGCTGGGCCTGTTTTGGAAGTCTTAGACTGTAACATTTGAACTCCTTCCTTGCCTTAATCTGCTTATTTTGTGATTTGGTGCGATGTTTATAATTTTCCACAGCTATAAGTTGTGTAAACATTTGACATTTTTATGAGGCTCCTCTAATAGTTGGAAAATTACCATCCTAAAGGTCAAGTCAGGTAGTGAAGGCTGATTTGCTGCATTTAGTTTTTTGCTGGATGGTTAACTCGACTGTCAGAGTTTATAGCTAGGAAGATGAAATCAACCTGGTTCTGACATTCTGAAAACTCTTTACTCAAGTTTCAAAACTCAAGTTTCCATGTGATGGTCCAATGGAGCAAATATGATTCTGCAATCATAGGATATGAGTTCAAATAATACTCAGTGCGGGGCAGCTAGGTGTCACAGTGGATAGAGCAGCAGTCCTGAAGTTAGGAGAACCTGAGTTCAAATCTGGATTTGGACACTTAACACTTCCTCGCTGTGTGACCCTGGGCAAGTCACTTAACCCCAATTGCCTCAGCAAAAACAAAACAAACAAAAACAACAAAAAATGGGAAATTACTTACTTTCCTTGGGACTCAGTTTTCTCATCTGTAAAACCAGAAATGTTGGTTTAGATGAATTCTGAGGTCTTTTCTGTCTCTGTATCTATGACTGTACAATTTTTGTGGTGTTGGGTTGTGGTACTGATCTTGTTGGGTGTTGTTATGAATAATTGGGGAGAAAAGGGGAGGGATCTGCGATTTAAGGATGTTAGGAACAATCAGTGAGCCCAGTCTCCTTACCGATGCAGAATGGCATCTTTCAATTAACAATCTTTAGAGAATTCCTTGGAGGCACTGAGAAAGTAAGCAAATTACTAAGGTTCCACAGCCAGGCAGGATGTGACTCTAGGACTTCCTGACTGAGCCTAGTCCTTCTTCCACCATTCCATGCTGCTAACAAATACAGTGTGATTACTCTTGTATTTAAAAAATGCAGCTTTGACAGTTCAACTCCCTGCCTTTCTGAAGAACTGGTCCATCCTATTAGCCTGATGACAATTGACCCTTTTCTTTAAAACCTACAGGGAAAGGTAGCCCACAACCATTCTCAGTAATGCATTACAATAATGTATTACTTCATAGCCCTCTCAGGAATGTCTTTTAATGTCTGGTCTCTAATCCTTCTTGCTGCAGATTTAAAAAAACCCACTTATTTTACTCTCAGTGCAAATGAACATCAATTCTCTATTGCAGAAGTGTCAGCTCCCCAGGACTGGGAGTCAGATTAAAATCAAATAGGGAAACATTTTATAAAATAAATAAAAATACAATAAAACACAGATAATATTACATCTTAAAACTAAGTTAATATGTAGCCCGCAGTGATCTTTATGTGTGGATTAATGATCCTGATTCTATTTGAGATTGATACTCTCTTTGTTACTCTGTTACACAAATAGTATCTTTTCAGATATTCAAAAGCTTATATCAAAGTCTCCTTCAGCATTATACCCCCCAAAGTTTGTTTTTTCCTTGGGTCTGACTCTTCATGACCCCATTTAGAGTTTTCTTGGCAGAAACTAAAGTGGTTTATTATTTCCTTTTCCAACTTCTTTTACAGATGGATTTTTACAGATAGGATTAAGTGACTTGCCCAGGATCACACAGCTAATAAGCCTGTGACCTGCCTCCAGGTCTGAGACTCTATCCACTGCAACATTTACCATTCCAAAAGCTTAAAATCCTCAATTCATTTAGACTTCCCTTGTATGGCCTATTTTTCAAAACTATCAATTTTCATTATTCTTTTCTTTATTTTTTTTTCTGAGTCTCTGTTGAAATCTCCAAGTTTCAAGTTTAAGGAAGAGTTCTTTACATTCTTCTTAAATTGTAGACTTGAAACTAAGCATAATTCTCTAGGAAACACATAGACATATTGCTAGTACTTTGTTTCTTAGGATCATAGTTTTAAAGCTGAAAGTTACTTTAGGGTCTCCCAATCCAATATCTTCACTTTAGTTTCTACATGTGAAATTCCTGTTTTCTTTAATTATATTCTTTTAAAAATTAATTTAATTTAATTTTAAATCTATGTTTTATATTTAATATATGGAATAAAACAATTATTCCCATAACATATTATAATAAAAAAGTTGATTGCATGTGAAACTAAATCTATTATGTACAACTTGCTATTCCTTTAAAATGTATAATAAAATTATCATGTAAATTTCTTTTTTTTCCTTCTACCCCTCCACCCTAGAGATGGCTACCATTAGACATAAATAATTATATGTAAAATTATTCTTATTTAAAGTAATATTCTTGCTTAAAGGAAAAGGCAAAACAAGTCACCTTACTTTTTTTTTTTCAGATTCAGAGATAAACTACAGTAACAAACAAATAAACAACAAAATCCCCAAACTAACCTTGCTACGCAATGCTTCAAGTGCAATTATATTCATTTAATACCACCTTTTTAGCCCTACAGGAGCTAAAAAGTACTCATGTAACCATCAGCCTTCTATCCTTACTTATTTAATACATATGTGGTACCACAAGGTTGGTTTGCTATGTTTTTATGTTTTGTTTGTCTTCTTTCTCCCCAAACAAGCTATTTTTATTAAAATTGTCATGGGGCATATGTGGAAGTGCTATATTATGAAGGATTGCCTTTGGGAGAGTTTACTTTAACTCACTGAGACTGCCATGTATTGCCTCTATCCAATTCATTCTGTCCCTTCCAAATTCTTCTATTCAATTCTACCTGTCTCTTTGGTCCCCCAACTTGTCACTGCGCCAAAATACTGCCTTCTATCCAAAGTAATGGTCCCTTAATTTATTGAGGGATAATTCCAAAGCAGGAGTGGGGGTAGAAGAGGTATGATAAATTATGAATGTGATAAAATATTAATGTATTTTAAAATGTTTTAATGGCAAACAATATATGACATAAAATCATAAAGATCTAAGGCAGAGACCTCAGAGACCATCTGGCTTAATCCCTTTATTTTTCAGATGATAAAACTCAGGGCCAAAGAGGTCACACACTACTAATAAGCTGAGCCAGGATTTCAAGTTATGTTTTTTGAGGCCAAATCTGTTGCTTTTTGCTTTATACACTTTTGTTCAAATTTTGTAATATTTAATGGTGTCCAGACATGTATTCTCAATGTATTATTGCTATTTGAATTATATGATCCCCTAAGAAAGAAATGGGATCCTTGGAATAAGGGAGATGAGTAGAACTTAGAGGAAATATTAGGAAGAGAAAGTTATGTGAAAAGACAAAAACACTTTTTGAAATTAAGGCGTTATAAAGAGGTTGGGGGAAAATATGATCGGTCAATTTATTATAAAAGATTTGGAAGAAAGGGATAAATACAGGATTTAATAAGTGTTTACTATTTATCAGGCATTGTGATATATTCATATGTATATTCATATACATATATGTATATGTATATGTGTGAATACATATATAAGAAAAAAAGGTATTTTATGGAGAAAGATAGTGTCTGAAAAGGAACTGGAATGAAGGTGATCCTGGGGATGGCAAGGCTACTGGGGAGGAGACAGAAAAGTCCAAAGAATCAAGAATGGAGTCAGCAATAAAGAAATCATGGATAACCTGGTAGCTCTTGAATAAGTGGTGATTCAGTCCAGAAACTCCTGAATTGGAGGAGAGATCTCTAGGGAAAGAGGGTTAGATAACTGTTGGGGAGGAACTGGATGGTCCACTTAAAAGACCATTAAAAACAAGATAAACAACATTCATGCTTTGGGGAGGAGCAGGACTAGATGAAATCTAAGATCCCTTCCATTCAGGTATCTTTTGATCCTAAAGATAGGATAGAAGAGAGTGAAGGGAGACCAGAGTAGCCAAGCTTCTGGAAAAATGAATCTAGAATGTGCTGGTAGAGCCAAATAACTTGGCTCAAAAAACAAAGTGAGGAGCAGAATGTCCAAAATCAAGGAAAAGGGATATTATCTGGGGAACATGATATTATTAAATTGGGTGCCTTCTCAGACATCAATTTTAATTAGAAATCAGAAAGATCCCTCTTCTTCCTGAACCTAGTGGGTTCCTAGACTAGACTGTGGAATAAGCTAACATGAAGGAAAATAACAAGAATAACAGTGAGTAATTTGTAAATACATACATATATCTATCTATATTTATATCATCTACCTGCTTACCTACCTATCTAAAAAACACACATCACTAAAATTTTTAAAAGACCAAAATACAAGTGACCTAAAGGTCAGAACCAAAATAAGATATTGTTTAAATACCTTCATTTTCAAAGAGGATCAATGGCATAACTGGGTAATGTCTTGACTTGCAAGTGAATTGGATTTAAGTGAGGCTGAGTTGCTCAAAGTCATCAGCCTTACTCTCTCAGATCAGTGAAGTCCAGTATAGTATTGAAATGATCATAGGTATTGAAAGGGGAAATGGTGACATGAATGACATGGTCAACAAGCATTTATTAAACACTTAATATATGCCAGGCTCTATGTAAATGCTCATACTTCCAAATTTTATCATCACACTGTAGTAAAAATTATTTGTATACTTAGGAGGTTAATATATCAGAAGGAATATTGAATTAGGAGTCAGAACACTTGTATTTGGATTCTAAGATCTTTTTACTTCCTGTGTGACCTTATCCAAATCCCATTATTCTTCCTCTTCAAAGTAAAGGTCTATATAAGACCTTTAGGTAATTAATAGTATCTCTTTCAGTATTAAATCTTATTAAACAATCGTGTACATGCATGCATGTCGTTGGAATAAGGGAGGCCAAGGGGAGGCAATGTGAAACTGTGGAAAGAATATGTGGGAAAACTGTAGAGTTGGAGGGCTGGGTTCAAATCTCAATTCCATCATTCCCTGTGGCAAGTCAACTTAAACTCTTTTGGTCTTAGTTTCCTCGTCTGTAAATTAAAGAGTTCTGGATCAATATTATCTGAGATCTCCTCTAATGCTAGATTTTTTGTCCTGTGAAAAGCTATGAACAGAGGGCTATTTTCTCCTTCTCCTCCTCCTCCTCCTCCTCCTCTTCCTCCTTCTCCTCCTTCTTCCTCTTCTTCTTCTTCTTCCTCCTCCTCCTCCTCCTCCTCCTCCTCCTCCTCCTCCTCCTCCTCCTCCTCCTCCTCCTCCTCCTCCTCTTCTTCTTCTTCTTCTTCTTCTTCTTCTCTTCTTCTTCTTCTTCTCTTCTTCTTCTTCTTCTTCTTCTTTTCCCTCTCTCTCCCTCTTTTCCTTCCTTCCTTCCTTCCCTCCTTTCTTCCTTCCTTCCCTCTTTCCTCTTCTTCCTCTTCCTCCTCCTCCTCCTCCTCCTACTCCTCTTCCTCTTCCTTCTCCTCCTCCTCCTCCTTCTTCCTCTTCCTCTTTGTAGAAGTAGTAGTAATAGTAGTAATTTATAACTAACTTTTAGCTTTTTAAAAAATTACAACACATCAGAAACACAAAATCATTAACTGTGTCTTCTCAACCCAATAAGAGTATGCATCTTCTTCAGAGTATTTTATTTGTATGACCTTACTTGGACAAGTTTTTCTTTGGGCAATGGTTTAATCACCATTGTCATCCATATATAGGAAGAGATAATCTCTGAAGTTCATTCTGGCTTTAAATCTAGTGACAGCATCTTGCATGCTTATATTTCCCAGATTCATTAGCACATGCTCAGAAATATCCTTATGAATTTTAGGCAAATTTTTATAGAAGCTGGTATATATGGCAGCCTCTTTTGCAATATTCCTCAGCCTGCCATAGAGACCATCTTGTGATATATCCTTGTCAGATATGGGTCAGGAGATAGCTTCCTATTTTGCAAATTAAAACTTTCCTAAGGTTGTGATGGCTTTCATTGGCTTTAGGAGGAGGTGTAGTCTCCTTTCTCCTCATCCTTCAGCCTTTTCACATCACCACACACTGGAGGCACAAAATTACTAAGTGCTTTTTAATCACCATAGATTTGCAAGACTATGTCCTAATGACGCTTCCTGAAGGGGATCATTACTTGTACAAAAATGTTTTCCTATGAAGTATTTGGGAAAAACTGTGCTAATGAATCTTGATATATCCAGCCAAATAGAATTCCTAACCTCTGAAATACTGTCAGCAAACCAGCTGTTTCTTTTCATAATGGCCAGTGACTACCATTGTCCGTTGATCATATTTTCAGAGATCATCCTATTTGTCTATCCTAAATACCTTGCCTAAGGTTCTTAATCCTTTTTTTGCATCATGGATTATCTGGTGAGAGCCCTTCTCCAAATAATGTTTTTAAATGTAAATGCATAAAATAAAACACATAAGGTTACAATGGAAAACAATTATATTGAAACAATTATAAAAATATTTTTGCAAAAATCACAAAAATTAGGTTCATGCACACCAAGTTAAGAATTTCTGGTCTAATCTTACATGGATATACTCAAGAACCATGAAGCAGATGTTGGTTGGCAAGAACTAAAAAATGCAAGGAATCCCCAGGTTGTAAAATTGACACCAGGTGACAATGAACAATTGGTGATTTTGTTCAGAAAGAGCCAATGTAAGTTTATTTGAAAGAAAGGGTCACAGTGATATTTACACATTTTTCTGGACCCCAGCAGATTATTAGAAAGTGTCCTGGAGTATTTCAGGAATGTTTGGTTGCTATGAAATAAGAAAAAAAAATGAACATGTTAAAGACCATACTTTAAGTTGTGATGTTTCCAAAGGGACAGGAATATAGTTAGAACTGCTGTGGTCCATTGACCACATCTCACCTTAGTCATTAGTTGTATGATAAGTAAGAAGCCTCCCAGGTTCGCGAAGTTTCCTCATCTAGAAAATAGTAATAATAATAATTGCCTTACCTAATTATAAAAAAGAGCCATGCAGATTTTAAAGACCTATGTGGATGGGTTATTTTAATATATATTATAGATATATGTATATATATAGAGAGATATTATTATATATTTAAGTAATGAAATGCACATGAGGAAAAATATGTTATATAGTTAGGAAAAAAACATTGTATAAAAAGAGAGGAAATGGTAGTAATTTAATAAATAAATGAACAAATCATGTTCAGCAATCATCTTTAAAAAAAAAAACAGTTTACTAAATTAGTTGAGATGGTTAAGTTGGTAGTTGCAGTTCCCTCTTAGCATTTTAATCAAGCATCCTGAGAAAATCTGATGAGAAATTAAATTCACATAGATGAGTGCTGTCTTACAAATTGGTTGTTATCAAAGAGATTATAATAGTATGAAAAAGAGTATTGACTTCTTGAGGCATTCCATTTTTATGTGAAAAATTGTAAAATGCCACCCCCAGATGTGTGTGTATCTGACAGATAATTTGTGTTTTGTTTCTGAGTATTTATGACCCATTCCACTAGCTCCCATTCTGGGGCTCTGGGCTCCTGATTAGTGAGAATTCTTCATATCTAGGCTGACCCAGATACCATTTTCTTGTCATGTTTCTATTTCTTTTCCCCTCCTCCTTTGAATTTTTCATCTCTGACTCTGGAAACCAGTAATAAAATCAGCTTTACTATTCCTGAAAACGGACATGTTAATCAATTACCTTATGGCTCTGTATACCATCCTTCTGACTTTCTAGACCAAAACATGCCCTTCCTGGCCATGACTTCCCCATATGTTCTGTCTACTCTTAAGAGAATACGAGCTCCAAGGGCAAAAATTGTTTTGCCTTTTAAATTTGTATCTCCAGAACTGAGCATAATCTTTGGTACATAATAAGCACTTAATAAATGTTTTTGTTGTTGTTGTTGTTATTCCTTCATTATCACACTTCTGTATTAAGAAATGTAAGTCTTTGCAGCCAAAGCCAAAATGGAAGGGGTTGAAACGCAGTAAAAACTCAGGAGTGAAAGAGAGTAGGAAAAAAAAAAGTGTGTATATACATACATACATACATACACACACACACACACACACACACATATATATATATATATATACATACACACATATGTAGGAAGAGAATTTGAGGTGGGGAAGGAAATGTCTGTAAATCAATAATCAAAAAATGTTTACTGAGTCCTTAGAATATGTCAGGACGTGTAGAGTAATGGATAGTTAGCTAGCCACTGAGTCAGGAAACCTGGGTTTGAGCTCTGCCTCTGATACATACTGGTTTTCATGACCATAGGCAAATGTGTTAATGCCTTAACAAATAAAAAAGAGTGTTACTTGCATAGTAGTTGTGGATCTTCATTGGTAGAGGGAGTTCACCATACCAAAGAAATGACATGTCCAATTCCATCATGCCCTCCTTTCCTTTGACCCCAGTTGGGCTCCAAACATCAAAGTGAGATATCCCCTGCCCTTAAATAACTTACATTCAATTAGGGATATGTAAAACATCTACAGATAAGTAAACACAGGAGATACACACAAATATGTAACAGTGATTTTGAGGGGGATACTAAATAACAGGGAGAATAGAAAAAAACTTCTTGAAGAAAATGAGCATTAATGTTCTAAAGTATGTAATAATGAAAACAAGTTGGAATTATAGGATAATGATATCTTCAACTTGGAAAGGGGAACTCGATTTAAAAAATAAATAGAAATATTTTTTTTCCTTCAATGATTGTTAAATCAGTGATTTCTAAAGTTCTTTCTATTTTCAACCTATATCTGGATATATGCTAGCAGGACTACAACGGTGTGTGACGAGAGGACAAGATCAGGGGATATTTAGCAGTTCACTTTGGAATGATGAATATATGAAAAGCAGTAATATGAAATAAACTTGAAAAAGTTGAGGTTAGATTGTATAAGGTCTTAAATACCATATTAATGTTCCTATATAGATATAATAGGGAACTATTTCTTTTCTTCAGCAGCGTTCAGATTAGGAAGAATATTTTGACAACTGCATAAAGGTTAGTTTAGAGGAGAAAGTTATGAGTCAGGGAGATAAATGAGAAAGTTATTACATCAATCTAGACAAGAAGTGATGAGTGACTGAATTTGAATGGAATCAGTTTGAAAAAAGAGGAGGAGACATGTGAGAAATGTAAGCACAGAATCACTAGTACCTGGAAACTGATTGGATATATGGAGAAAAGGAAGAAAGAAAAGTGATCTGGGATTTTGAACCTGAGTAACTAGGAGAATGATGGCAATATCAATAGATATGGGAAGCTAGGGGAATGAGACAGGGTTTGGGTTTTTTTGGAGGGGTTATAAATTCCATTTTAAACATTAAATTTGAAGTGTCAAGGATATCAAGGTGGAAGTATCTAATAGGTATTTGGAAATAAAAGATTGAACTTAAAGGATTTCATTGGAGCTAGATATATAGATTTGGGACTTGGGGTAAGGACCATTTCACCTTTTTTGAGGTTGTTGTTTTTTTGTTTTTCTCTCTGGGGCTCATCATAGTTCCTGGCACATAGTAGGTGCTGAATAAATGCTTGTTGTTTGACTAAGTGACCAAGGCAAAGAAAATAAAGAGAAGGTGCATGTAAATTTTTTTGGGGTAAACTGAATAATTATTAAAATATTGAATATGCATAATCAAAAATTATTTAATTTTGAATGAAGAAACCTGTTTATCTCCAACTAATACCTTCATCAAGGATGTTCTCAATTTGTGAATATATGACTCTCACAAAAAAGTCACTTTTTAGATATTAACAAGTTTCAAGATTCTTTTCACACTTTTGATGTCTTCTCCTCCTTCATATTCCTTTTATATCAATCTCTCTATGCTCTCCCAGTTGTGTTACCTTCAGTATAAATCTCATTCTGGTTCCATTTCTGACTTCTCTGTAAGTTCCTTTGGGATAGTAACGCTAAGATGGAAGCGTGATGGGTTCCATTTTCCTTGCTCGGGAAAAAACCAAAACAAAACAAAACAATTTGTTGAATTGGTTTTTATAATCTCCTTTCACCCCTCCCATTTTTCTTTTATTTGTTGTTCTTCCTTTCATTTTTATCTGTGAACATCTTGAGGATTACTTTTCTTGGTTGAATTTTGCAAAGATTTCTTTAAACTAGTTTTCTCTTCTGGTGATTTTCTCCACTTCATAAGATGTTGGTGCTCCTAATCCTCATTACCTTTCTTCATAAGATTTAATAAATATTTTTTATTCCAACTTGGTCTTGACTTTGGCAGCATATCTCTCTCTTTTACAATGTTTGCTTAGATGATTTTGATCTCCTTACCAATGATTTATATTAGTTCAAATGAATGAAATTATTGTAGTCAGTTTTGATGTCATTTCTGTTGTCCATTTCCTATTTATTATTATTTATTTAAATAACTTATTTAAGTAATTCAGGATTGAACAATTTTAATTAGATACTATATCTTTTTTATTATTATTCTTTCTTAGTGCTTTTTATTTTTTTTTAAATCCTGATCTCAGGAAGTGGTTTGATTATACATAAAACAAACAACTGATAACTTCCACATCAGTACCAGTAATATATATGCCCTATTTAATATAGTCTCCTTTTTTGAAAATATTATAATTTTTATTCTATATCATCATATTTGGAGTTGACCATGTTCAACACTTGCTGATTTTTGTTTTAGAGAAAGTATTTGTGATGTAGAGATGGGAGGCTTTTATATAATCTACATGTCTCCTATCTAATTTTTCACCTGAGCTATATTTTAACGTGTGTGTATGCTATCATACATACATTCACACTCACACATCCTCAAGTTTTCCCTCTTTTTCATTGAAGTCACTATTTAGTGAAGTGTATTTTTTTTTAATTTATAGGTTCTTAGATTTTAGAATTTTTCTACCCTGATTTTTGTCATATGTTGCAAATATTTTCTTAGCGGTCTTTTTTACAAATATTTATCAAATATAATAACCAAAATATGATAACTAAATGCTTCCCTGATGATGTTTCTTGTAGTCTCCGAGCATGGAATAAAATCTACTTTACCAATTCTTTTCTTCTCCAAGAGTGTATGGAAATCATTTAACTTCAAATTGTTTTTCTTTCAATTTTTAAAGAATTCATTATTTTTCAAAAGAATGTCTACACTGATATGATTCAGCTCCTTCAGCAACATGACTGCTTGTTGGTCACTGAGCCAGTATCTAGAAATACCCACAGACAAGTTTAAATTTACATGGTTCTTAACATCATCTACCTCTTCTGCAACTCTGTCACCATAACTCCCAAAACGGAAAGGTAGTGGGGGAAGAGGAAGAAGACAAAAAACTAAAGACCATTTTCACCTTTGTTTCCTGTATTATCATGGCCAAAAACCCCACCCAAAACAAAACAAACAAATCAAAACCCTTGATTTTGAGTAAATGGCCAATAAATACTAAATTATATTAGTAATATAGTTCTCAGTAGCTAGGAAGATTGGTCTTCAAAAACACATTTTGTAATTGAGGCCATATTAGGCAACACATGGAACTTTTTAGAATGGGAGAACTTGTCACACCTTGTGCTATGTTGATATAAGCATCAAGAATCGAAGGTCATGTTTAGAAGGAGGCATGTAGAACTTTCCCCACTATTAAGATATCGCTGCCTTTTGGGGTCTTTTCTTTCAAGGAAGAAATAGTGTTCTAGATAAGTATTTTGCCAGCATTTGAGCCTCAGATGGATCAGAGGGATTTCAGTAGGGGTGCAGGGAGGCAAGGACCCTGTCAGTTTTGCTTTTGCCTGTCAAGAAGTATGAGGAAGAGGGGTGTCTCTTGAGGGATGAAAAGTATTCTGCTGACAGTTTTCACTGAATTATTTGAGGGAGAGCCAAAATGACAGGCGATGAGAGAAGATAGCAAGAAGTGTTCTGGTTTCTTGTCTTTTTCTGGAAGAGGGAAAGCTATAGGATAACTGTATCTCCATGATCTCCCTGAGGCCGTGCCTTAAGATGGCTAACTGCATATATATACATGAACTGGCAGCCATGGTGTCTAAGGAGAAGAAAATATTCCCCTAAGGGATTAGTCATGGAGCAGAGTCGGTTATTTCTCCTGTCAGAAAAATGGGACATAACAGTTCTAAGGCTCTTCGTGGGGCCAGAGGATGTAGCAAATGAAAAGGGAACTTTCTCTGAAAGGAAGGTATTTGATCATTGTAGCCCTAGGGAAGAAACAAATCAGATCCGAGTATACATGAGAGTAAGGTGGTAAGAGTTTCCTATGTGATTTTGAGCTTTATTCATATAGACATTAATGAAATGGAGTAAGGTGGTAATGTTACACCAGTAGGCTTCTCTTAATACTACCTGACAGCTGCATATTTTGGGCACCTGGATTATGAGAAAGGTGTTAGATTGGAAGGAAGATCTTAAAAGGAGCTCAATATCAATATTTATCTCTGTGGCTAACCCAATTCTCTAGCACTAAAGGACATCCTTATTTAAAGATAAAAATATAAAGAAGACTGAGATTTGAGATGACTTAATAGAAAAAGAGGTTGAAGTTCAGAAAGAAGTCTACATGAGCAGAAGACAGCATTTCCTTTGGTACTATCATGCATTTAGCATAGACTGACCATTGAGTAATGGTGTAGTATTTAGGACATCCTAGGAATCTTTTCATTGTCTGTACCCTATAGGAAGGAAATAGATACCTAGAATATCCCATTACATTCATATGAAGATTGATTTATTTTAACTAAAATAGAAGACATCCATTTTGATGCCAATGGATTGAGCTTTTTTGGGTTTGTTTAAATCAATAAGAAGTTTGTGAATGAGTTGTTAAAAGCTCTGTCATTAAATTTGGAATGTAGGAAGTTATTTTAGATGCCAGTTCTAAGGTTTTACTGCATTGGAGTGAAATTATATGAATAATTCATGTAGTTCTAGAAATAATAATCAAATATTCAAGACAATGATGTATTGTTTGGTGGAGCTAATTGGGGATTTTTTTCTGAAATAATCAACTTTGTGATTTTCTGATTCTTGTGCTAACTTTCAAAAAAGAATCAGGAATTTTGATGACGGATGTAAAATAAGCATTAGTTTGCTATTGAATAAAGCGAGTGATGTGATGCTGACGGGTAAAAGAAGTGTGCAAAGCCTTCTTGTCGTTTTGTGAATGGATTGTGATGGATTTATTAATTTGCTCTTCTCTCCACTGGAGCTGATGTTTAAAAATACCTGGCATGTTGCGAGATTGTAGAATGAGGAGTAAGGTCAAGAGAAGTGGCCAATTGTTTTAGAAAGGAACTAAGAAAGAATACTAAGGAACATTAAAAATGCAAATATTAACTTTTGTTTATTTTTCCCCGGGAGCCTTAGAAACAATCTTGACTGTGATGATTTCTAGACTGGCCTTTTAGTGGAGTGTGCGATGAAGGGGGGGATATGAATCCTTCTGTCTGAGATTGCTTTCTGTCCCTGACCATGCTCCTCCTTCCCCCTCCCCCTTTGCATTTTATCTGTAATCCAGCACCTTCCCGGATCAGATATTTGTAAATGTCAAATAGGTCCTTTTGATTCAAGTGAAGCAAGTTCATTTTAAAAATAAAAACGTTCTTTTCTCCTACTTCCTCCAAGTGGAAAGTCCTGCCTTTCTGTAAAATTTATGACGATTGTATTTCTTATTACTACTACTGTTTCAAGAGTTATTGTATAGGATATACACACATGTATATGTGTGCCTATACGCACACACGCACACATATTTCTTTCCTAAAGTCAGATTGCAAACATTTAGATTTGCATTATCTGTTTAAGGGGAGGGAAAAGGGCGGGGATAGGATGGGACGGGGGGAAGTCTGAATTTGCTAAAATTCTATATATGGATGGTCCTTTGCCTAGCAAGAATCCAGAGCTGCTCAGTGCCTAGTAGTAAGTAGATTTACAGAGTAACTCCTGGTCCTAGCACCGGTTCCCCTTTGACACTGTTCGGGGCTGGTACGTTGCTGCAGTTAGCAAGCTCTTACTTTCGAAGCCGTCGTGATTCTGCAGGGAAGGGGGCAGTGGAGGGGAGTAGTAGTTGTAGTAGTGAATGACACAGCTTCGCCAGATGACATGAAGCTGATCTCTGCATCAGCCGAGAGGAATTAAGCTTTGTCACTCCCCACTGGGACTACCTTTCTCGTGCTATGTGCGCCCGGAATTCATATGCTCCTGCCGCATCCCGCCGAGCAGAATCCTGAGTGCACTTGACCAGCGGAGGTTGGCTGCAAGCAAGAATGATAGCTGTCTCTTTTAAATGCCGCTGTCAGATTCTGAGGAGGCTTACTAAAGGTTCGTGCTTTTTTCCGTTACTATTATTTTTTTTTAAATTCCTTCTATGACTCCGTTGCAGCATTCCATGAGCACAGCCTGATGGGTTTTACTTTCAAATGTGCCTGCCTTTGCGATTTATTGTCAGGCAACAAAAGAACTCCGTGAATATTTAGATTTCATATAAATATCCAGACAGGTAGGGCTTTGCTTTGCTCCGGAGTCCTTAAATGAGTCCCAAGCTGTGGGCGCCTTGCAATCACAAAGCTTGATTGTAATTTTTAAATGACTTCATTCATTGCATAAAAGGGAATTGGTTTCACTCTGGGGCTGAAGTTATTATGGGATCCTCTTATTTTTGCATGCCTGTTACCCGGTCAGTGGAAGTCATGCATGTGTTGTATTCTGTGCTCTCTCTGCATGCTACACCTTACTAAATGCAGCCAGTGGAGTCAGAAATCTCACAGCTGGCGGATTCATTGAAGGATTGTTTAATGTTTTTAATATTTGACATTTCTTAGGGCTTCCTTCTACTTACAGGACTTTGATGTTTTAGAAATCCTGGAATTACTGGCAGAGAAATTTGCCCGTTTCAATTGTTCTGGTCCTTAATGATATTGTGACAGTGTGACGTTCAATCGGGAAGGATTTGTTTGGGGTTTTTTCTTTTTCTTTTTAGTAAAATTGTTTTCTTTACATCGCCATTAATATTATAGACTCTGGTTTTCTCTTTTAAAACTTTAAAATATCCAGAACATTTATTTCCTTCAAAATCTATCCAACCGTGCCATCATCTTTATTCTGCATATATCCTATTAGAAAATAAGAGAACAGTTTTTGAAATCTTAGCTTTTAAATGCTGTCACTCACTATTTCTCTTCTGCAGATTAAAATGTATTGCAAAAACTTTGCACTTGCACCCAGATTGACTGCAAATGTCTGTGCTTTTAGACCTGTTATATGCTGTAGTGCCAAGTAATTAATGAATGTAATTATACTTGAGAAGCTGTGAACCTATAAATATGTTAATAGGCACTATTTCTATCAGTTTAGCTTGACACATCAGAGTTCTTTGATCACCAGCAATGCAGCTGAAAATGCAATTAATATTTTATTTGGCAGAAGAATGAGTATGAAGCAAATAGTGAGCAATAGATCTTGATTCAGTAAATGGGGGAGACAATAAAGACTGTAGCCAACAGAACTGTTCTAATGGATCTGCAAGTTGTTTAGAAAGGAGTTTGAGTCTTTTAAAAGGCACTTTGGGTGAAATATGGGAAAGGCTAAACATTTTAAAATAGGTAATAGGACTGTGGCAGTTGATTTTATCTTTGAAATTCGTCTCATGCTATTCAAATATCTCATTTCTTATTTTTAAAAATCTTTTCAAAAATAGATGATCATTCATTTTATGTGCTTTTGAAGTGTCTTCAGAAAGTTAATTTTTTTTTCCTACCTAATTTTAGCATTTAAGGCTAGTTAGTTTAATTTTGGGAAAGGTGCTGGATAGACTTACATCTGCCTAACTGCCTCTGAAGTAATCAATATTTCTGCATTTATATATCTAAAATTCTTTTATATTTCTCCAAAGTAGAATGGAAACAGACAATATTTAATTCTTTGTGGGTTTTGTTTTGTTTGTTTTGTTTTAACTTTCTCCTGTTCTCCAGGTTGTATAAAAACATTGATCTCCTTCATTGGGGAAAAGTGTGATTTAAATGTATTTGCTAGTATATCTACTAACAGTCTAGATAAAAAAGAAAAGTATTGATAGTTTTTTTGTAGGTGCTAGTTTACATTGTCTTTTAAAAATCTATGTGATGTTTCTCATTGGTGTTTACTTTAAGACTTCTAATTAACAATTTAATGAAAGTTCAAGAGGCATCAATTAGTAATAGCTTCCCTCCCTTTAAAGAATATGTATTTGAATACTCTAACTATTGGAAGGGTGTGTCTTATGTTTGGCTTAGCTTTGCTAAGTTTAGACTCATGCAATCCTTAGTTCAAATCTAACTGAAGCTGACTAAAACCCATTATTCTAAAATAGATAAATTGAGTTCCTGTTGTTTGATCCTTAGTGAACCTTTATATTAGGTCCCTAATATAAGCATGATAAAAACCAATGGCCCCTTTTAAAAACAGATATGAGGTTATAAATGCTCCTGACTTGGAATTATTTCAAGGTAGGTAGGGGAGAAATGACAAATTTAGAAAATTGAATTTAGTGGAATTCTCTATGGTCTCTTTGGGAATGAGACTGTAATGTTAGAACTTCTTTCTTCTCTTCCTCTATAGAAACATAAATTTTTAACTCTAACTAAGATCTTTAAAAAAAAAAAAAGCCACTCCCACAAATGCTTTATTTTAAAGTTATTTTCTTGTTCTGTGAGATGGTTATCACTTGCATCAGAACACAGTAACCGCATCATAATTTCAGCACTTTTAAAAAGAAAGAGATGAATGAAAAACATTGACAATTAAAATAAGCCTGTGTTTTCTCAAGAGGAAAAACAATTATGGGATTTTTACTTTGGTGTGTAGATATGAATTTTTCCCCACACAATCCAAGACTGAGGCCATTATACAATTAGATGAGTCATGTGTCTTTTTAAAAAAAACAAATTTTCACTTAGATTATTATTTAATAAACGTGTTGCTTTAAAAAAAATAACCAAAATGAAAGTTTATACAATATTGGCTGAACAACAAAGTACCTGAGAATGTATCTTGGAACACAAGCCTACCATATTGTAATGTGTACTTATTTCAGGAGGAACTTAGCACTCTCTGCCTGGAGAATGCAATTTTTTTTTCTTATTTAGTTTTCAGGTGACTTTCTCAATTTAGATTGTGACTTATTTGCCTAGATGGACCTAGAAGGAAGAAAATAGCTTTAACCTAAAGAGTCTCCATTGTAAATTATTATTTTTGTGAATTTTAGTATCATTAAAAGGACCCAAAACTTCAGTCATTTGATTATTAAAAATTTTAATACAGAAATTGAATTTATATCTAGGTCCCTAACGTTTACACTGGCACTTAGTGTATAGTATTGGTACAGGGTATAGAACTGCTTTTAATTATTTCATCATAGAAATACATAAAGTACAGAATGCCCACAGTAGTCCATAAGCACAGACAGAAATATAAAATACTCAAATAGTCCATTGCAATCCTATCTTTGTCTCCCCTAGAGTTTGATGTCTGAATTCTTGATTTGGAAAACTCTCTAAGTTGGAATTATCCATCAGGTAACCTTGAAAGTCCATAGGTTCTTCTCTCAGGTTTTTTTGCAAGCTCATATTTACCACTGCCACACATCTCTGAGATACCCACTAGTGTCTCAGTGTCTGCTGAATCTTGGTCTTAGAAAGCACATTCTAAGCAACTCTAGTCTCTGAACTGTGATTGAAAAAGAAAATAGAAAAGCACATAATGACTAGGAACCTAATATCCAGGAACTTAAGATCAATTGAGCAAGCTATATACACTTACCTACTATAAGTTTCCTTTGCTCTTAAAGAGAGGGAGAAAGAGAAAAAATTATTTCCTACCCTAACCCAAAACTTAAGTACCTTGAGATCTGATCTGAAAGACCAAGGAAGAGAGTTTTTGGAAAAAGGCCCACTTGGGTCTTAACTAACTTTGGGGAAAGGCTAGTTTATCAGACAAGAATCTGCTCCCTTAACTTTGCCATCCACCATCTTGAAGACAGTCCTTCTCACTGGGAGCCAATCAAAAGCTCATTCAGCAAGGTACCAGAGTGCCAGCTGCACCAGCTGGAGCTGCACCTTCACCAATAAAAGTCTATACTGTAATTTCATTAAGCTGATTGAAAAACTCATCAGATTGATCAGAAGTTCTTTTAATCACTCCTCTTCCCCCAACTTAATTCAATGCATTTATTTTACATTCACTAAATACCAGCCTTTAGCGCTTAATGCTTTTCATGATGAGGCTCTAGCTACCTTTCTTGGATTATTTCACAAAACATTTTTCTTCCTTTTAAAAATTATTTTAAAATTTTATCAGGAACATTTTATTTATTTTTTCTCCCTTCTACTTTTTTACTCTTGTCTCACTCAAAACAAAACAAAACAACAAAACAAAAACAAAACAAAATAAACGAAGGGTTAGCTAGATAATGAAGTGAATAGAGCACTGGCCCTGAAGTCAGAAAGACCAGAGTTCAAACTTAGATACTTGGAATTTACTAGCTGTGTGACCTTGAGCAAGTCACTTAATCCCAATTCTCTCCCCCCCTCACACCCCCTGAAAAAAAAAAAAAGAGAAAAAAAAACTTTGTCAAGAAATATGCATAATAAAGAAATTCTCACATTGGACATATTAAAAAACAATGAATGGCTATATGTGTATATTGAGTCCATCACCTCCCTGGCAGAAAGTGGGTAGCTTTTCAAATGTATTTGGTTATTACATTGATCAAAGATTTTAAGTCTTTTAAAATTGTTGTTTTATACATTATACATAGACATTTAAACATTGTATTTAATAACACAGTGTTGTTATATGAGCTGTTCTCTTGGTCATTCTAATGCTACTCTTCATTAATTCATATATGTTTTTGTAGGTTTCTCTGAAAGAGTTCTTTTCTTACTGCAAAATAATAGCATTTCATTAAACCATTTTTTGTTCAACTATTTCCCAGTTAATGGTCACCACCTTTTTTTCTAGTTCTTTGTACTCACAAATAGCTCCTAAAAATTATTTTTTGTATCTAGGGGACCATGCCATTTTTTTTTTGGAGTATTAAGCTAGTAATGATACAATGATATTTCTGGATTAATATGTATGCACAGTTCAGTGATTTGCCGGGTGGGGAGGGGTAGTAGTTCTAAATAGCTTTCCAGAATGCCTAAACAACTGTCTAGGTTCATTCATAATGCATGAAGTGTACCTGTTTTCTCTCAGATGCCTCAACATTTGTCATTTTTGCTTTTTATTAATTTTGTCAATATTATATATATACCTTTCCTTCACATACTCCATATCATGGTCAAAAGTCCCTCTCACCCCCCTTTCTTTCTCCCCCACCCAATATTCCATTTCTGTTCCTTGGCATATTTTCCTATTTTGTCTTCATGCCTGGATTGAACTCCTTCCTCATATCCAAACAATAGAATCCTTGTTGTTGTTCAGTCATGTCCAACTTTTTTTTTTTTCATGACGCCATCTGGGGTTTTCTTGGCAAAAATATTGAAGGGATTTATAATTTCCTTTTCCAGATCATTTTTCAGATGAGGAAATTGAGACAAAGTTAATTAACTTGACCAGAGTTTCATAGCTAATAAGTATCTGAGACTGGATTTGAACTCAGGTCTTCCTAGTAGCCCAACAGAATCTTTCACTTCAATTCCATTCTAATCAGTTTTCCATTTTAAAAGAGACTTTTCTAGTGCTCTTTCCCCTGGAAATAATTTCATTTGTTATAGTATTTTGTGCATATATTTTGCATTTACTTATCTGTGTAAATATAGGCTCCCATACTACTTGATAAAAATGTAAACATCCTGAGGACTAAAATTTTTATTTTTTTATTTTTATATACCTAGCAGTTAGTACAATGCCTAGAATATATTATGGGCTTAATAAGTACTTGTTGAATGAGTTAATAGATTCTTTGAATTTTTTCAGTACTCAAAGAAGTTTTTATTTGAGAATATTCCTTTTCCTAAAAGAGATTTCACTGTAAGGCAGCTGAGTGTTTTTAAAGTTTTCTCTTTTTTTTGGGTCATTTCTCCTGTGTCCATCATGTATACCTCTTTTGTTTTTCCCTTTATTCTTTTCTCTTCCTAGCTTCTTTTTATTTCCTTTTTTTCCTTATCTAGACCTTAACTTTACTAATGAGTGTTGTTTTAAGGATCAAATGAGATAGTATTTGTAAAATGATTAGAACAGTGGCTGACACATATTGGACACTATATAAATTTGTATTCTTCCCTACTTCCCTTCCCTTAGTGGCCCTAAGGGTTAAAGAGTTTGCCAACCATTTGTCTTAGCATTCATCTGGATCAGAGTTATACTATTCATAAAGTTATAAAATCATTAACTTTCTAAGGAAGAGTTAGAAGTTGCAGAATCTAGTCCCTTGCCTAAAGGAAAAAGTATAAGCAATACCATTCAGGATAATTATCAATCCTATTCTTAAATATTTCCAAGAAAGGCAATCTTACAACACTGGTAACCTAATATTCGAAAGTCTTCCAAGTCAAGAAGATATTCCTTATATCCATTTGAAATCGCCAATTTTTTTGTTTTCTTGGGAGATGGAGAAAATTCACAATTCCTTCCCATAATGACATCTTTTGAAGTCTCCATGAATCGACCAGAATCTCATTTTCCTTTTTTGGTAAATATCATTCTGTTCTGCATTTTGATTCCTCTTCTTGTGATATTCCTTATTAAAAACATATGGTTCCTTTTGCCCTTGCTTATTTGTTTGTGACTTTTCACTGTTGAGTCACCATTTTCTTCTAAAGGATATTCATTCCTTTCGATATTGATCATTACCACTCTTTCAAATAAACACCCTCCTGGACTACATCTCATTTTCCTCTTTCTCTGCATTTTCCTACCTCTTTCTCGCCCATCCCTGGGTTCTTCTGTCAGTTTTCACAATCTCATCTCTTCTTTATAGCTCCCTCGATCTGAAACAGCTTTACTATATCTCTCTACCTCATTAACTTTCCATCCCTTTTCAAATCTCACCTGAAAACATATCTTTCTCCCTTGCCTTTACCTCTTAATTTCTTTCCACCTAAACTCGTGTTTGTCATTCCAGTCAGTACTTTACTTAAGGTACCATTTATTTAAAAGACATTGTACAAAATAAAGTTGTCTTATTTTGTTGGATTGTGATCTGTCAGCAGGATGTAGGTCATATTGCTTACAAATGGAGCTGCCCTTATTTAAAATAATAAGAGATTATAACCTGCTTCCACCTGATGGATTGTTTGTGGTTGTTGTCTGAATTTTATTTTTTATATTTTTTTATTATTTGTTATATCTGAATTTAAAATCACATTCACATACATTCCCACAGTTTAGAAGAACTGGGTGCAATTGTGTCATAGTCCATTATTGACCTAATTGTCAGAAGGTATAACAAACCTATCATTTTAAGGGAGTCAATACTGTTGATGCTTTGGGTTACAGTGAAAAGAGTGTTGGATTTGGAGAGGACTTGGGTTTGAATCTAAGCTCTCTGGGCCTCAGTTTATCTCATTGATCAAGTTGGGTAATAACCATTCTAAATTTAAATTTGTAATTCTATAAGATATTCTATATGGGATATTCTACAAACCTTGAAATATGGTCAAAATGTGGGCTGTTATTATTATCCTATTCACTTTATTCTTTAAGGATCTGAAAGCTTCTCCTTATAAGTGATTACAGTTTGGATATTGGTATATTTTACTTCTGGCACTTCCTTTAGGTTATACTCTAATTTTTTAAGGTGGACCAACTTTATTATTATAGTTTCCTATAACTAATGTACCACTGAACAATAGTGATGATCAGGGAAGGGCCCAGAGTCCTCTGAGATATCTAGAGCTAGAAAGGGAAAGAGGAAGGTATATTTTCATCAGGGAATTAACATATTATCTCATCTAAGAAATAAAATTAAAGGCTTTATGGAATTTTTTAATTTATATTCTTTTGCCTTTAGGAAAGAATTTAGGAGAAAAGAATATGTTAATGTTAAGGACACACTAACCACAAAATTTGCTCTATTCTTTGTTTTTAATACCACCACTGACCAAAGCCTCATCCCCCTTTTTTCCAAGGATTGTGAGGAATGTTAAAATCATTCATATAGAAACTGATCAGAGTACTGAAGTATCATTTTAAAATGATATAAGTCAGTAAGAATTAAACTTTTGTACCATATAAGATTTGGGGGCTACTGTAGGTCAAATCATAATCTAATCCAACTTGATACAACTCTTACTAAGCACCTTCTATGTGCAAAGTTGTACTAGGTGTTAAACTTCATAGAAGTATAAATTTAGAGTTAGAAAGAATTCTAGAAAACCATATAATCCAACTCCCTCCTTTATAGATGAGGAAATTCAAAACAAGAAAGGTTTAGTGACTTGTACTATTAGTGTCTAAGATAGAATTTTAATCCAGTCCAGCATTCTATCTGGTCTTCCATAACAAACAAAACAAATAAAAAAAGAGTTCTTAACTCCTTGCATTTTTAATAATGAAGCAAAACTTATTTCATATCATATTCTTTTTGTGAAAGTGGGGAAAAATTCTATGTCAAGGGAACTAGAAATAACCAGACAGTGCTAAGAAGGCTATATTTTAATATCTAATCTCTTTATTTTGCTCTTTCTCCTTTTTTACTCCTCAGTTTTGTAACCATTAAGTTGTCCTTAAAATTTTAAAAAATATTTTTAAAAAGGGAAAAGCTGCATAATTTCTTCTTTTCAAAATTTCTTTATTTTTACAAATATTTATCAGATCTCCTAACCACTACCCTTCCCCAAATGAACAATTTTGAAAAAGAACTTTTAGAGCAAATATGCATAGACCAGAAAAATTAATTTCTGCATTATCTGTGTCTTCAACTATCTGATCCAGTCTGCATTTTAGCGCAAAATTTATTCTTTGTCAAAATCTTGAGGCAAAAAAGGAAATAGTTTGGTTTTTTGTTTGTTTCTTTGTTTTTTACAAATGTTTCCTCCCACTAGTGTTCAGTGAGAGGTATAATTAAGGTCCATCAGGAAGCCCTTGGTTGGTCAAGGGAAGGTAAAAAGATTAACCAGGACTCTTTTTGCTTCAAAACACTGAAGGTGGGGAATAGGAAGTGGGAAATCCAAAGTCAGCAAACAAAGCCTGGGTCTGTCATGAAGTAAATCCAATGTTGATAAAAGTAGTGATTTGTTAGGAGGAAACTTTTGGGGAGTTTCTTTTTGTTTTTAACTGTCCCTCTTCCCTGCCTTCTGGCACAGTGGGAGCTTGGACATAGGGAGAGGGCAAAACAATAAATGTTCTTCTGTAATTACTAGCCAGGGACTCTAGTTTCATGAATGAAAAGAGACACTATATTTATCATGTTTGATTTCTAGAAGTATACAACTTAACCTTTCCATAAGGAGGAGGAGGGAAAACAATAATGAAGACAAGATATTAGCTTTATTATTTTTCAGGCTTTTCTAACCCTGTATATTCAGATGAAATTTCTTGACCACAGACAAAGGAGAAGATTGAAAATCTCATAATGAATAATTAAAACTAGGTTATTAAATAATTATGTATAATCACTAAACATGCACCTATGGTTTTTTAAAATCATACAGTGTAAAATTCACAGAAATTATTTCTATATTCACATAAACCTTGTGCCCTTTTATAGATTCTCAAGAACATGGAATGTTTCCTGACCTCAAGGATGTTGCATTCTAATAGGTAGAGGACAGCTTATATAAATCAGAACTTATGAGATAAGTGTATAATTACAGAAGGTTACTTTGGTATGGCAGAAGCAGGTAAAAGATATGAATTCTGTTAATATAGAACAGAGATAGAAAAGTGCTTCCTCAGATTACATTTATGTAGTAATTATAAATGCTTATATAACGTCATTCCCCCCCCCCAATGTATACATACATTCCCTTTTTTTTTTTAGAAGGTTGTAGAACTGTGATTTCAAAGGTATTGGGAAAGCCCTGATTTGTAAACTCCAACTCATGAAGATAAATAACTACTCTGTAAGATACATTTTTAGAGAGCTGCCTAAGGCACAACAGTTTAAGTGGCTTTCACAAGGGATACAACCTATAAGTATCAACCATTCAACAAGTATTTATTATGCCCTTGCCTAGACAGTGTTTTGTGAACTGGGGATACAAGTGCAAAGAATGAAACAATCACTACTTCTAATGAGCTTTTTTTTTTTCCTAATGAAGGAGAGACACACACAATGTACATACAATATAGTACATATAATATGTGTGTATACATGAAAGGCATGTTATATGGCACATCACATATAGAGATATTCATATGTAGTATAAACTAAATACATATATTTCAGCAATATCTGATTCTTTGGGACCCCATTTAGGATTTTCTTATCAGAGATACTGAAAAAGTTTTCCATTTCTTCTCCAGATCTACCTCTTTTATAGAAGAGGAAACTAAGACAAAAGAATTAAGTGGCTTGCCCAAAGCCACACATTTACAATAGTTAAGTACAATCAATCAATCAATAAATGTTTATTAAACTCACACTGTGTGTCAAAACCTGTGCTAAATACTGGGGATACAAAAAGAGATAAAAGACAATCCCTATTCTCAAAGAGTTTATAGTCTAATGGGGGGAGGTAGCATGTAAACCAAGGTTTTGTGTTGAGGATGGTACCTGGACTGTATCTTAAGGGAAGAGAGCAACTCATGAGGTGGAGGTAAAGCATTTTAAACCTGGAGGAGTTACTTGTGCAAAGGTACTGAGAGAAGAGAATGGATGTTTTGCATGAAGACTGCAGAGGTCAATTTTGTTTGATTATAGAGTGTGGGAGAGGGGATAATATCCAGGGAGGATAGAATGTAGGTTGAAACCAGATTGTGTAAGGCTTTCAAAGCTAAATATCTTAACCTATAAAGCTCATATTTTATCCAAAAGGCAAAAGGGAACTCTCGGAGTTGACTAAGTAGAACAGTGGTTCTCAAACTTTTGTTTTCAGTATCTTTATCCTATTAAAAATTATTGAGGATCTCTCCAAAGAGTTTTTGTTTATCTGGATTATATTTATAGACACTTACCATATTGGAAATAAAAACTATTTTTGAATTTGTAGACCCTCTAAGGGTTTCAAGAGATCCCCAGGATTCTCAATGAGAACCATTGAAGTAGAGCAATCACTTAGTCTTAAGTGCAGATATGACTAGGTTTTCTTTATGCCTCTACACCTTCATGTACAAACAGTGTTGCAAATCAATAAATGAAGCAAGGACATATAAAATATTCACATTTCCTATCTTTAAGAACACGGAAAAAAGGTGAAATTGCAAAGAGTAACTTTTTTCGATGACCTACTTCTGTTGGTAACCATTTACTATTAATCTAAAAGACTGCAGCCTTATAGGTTGTCAATGGATTATTTGCTTTGTACAATATTGATTAAGATTTCTATCCAGCAGAATTGTAGACTGCCAACAATAAAGCTGATCTAGGAATAAAGTGTGGGCAGGAGATGGAGGAAAATGTTTATTTTATGTGTCTGTGTCTGACCACAGGAACACAAACACATTGCTTCCTTATTCTCTTTCCCAAGTTTTTCCTAAGTATGAGTTAAAAAGCTGCATAACATCTAATATGATAAAGGACAAAATTTCTATTTGTCACTAGTTATTTTCTGGGACCAAGTTTTGTCTTTAACAGTATTAAATATTCAGATGAGTCTTTTGCTGTTGTTTTTGCCATTTGTGTTACTGTAGTCATATTTCTTGTTTTCCTCCTTTAAATCACTCTTCATAAGTCTTCCCATGTTTCTCTCAATTCTTATTCATCATTCTGTGAAGTGTTGTAATATCTCTTTATATTTAGGCCCCACAAGTTGACATGGGATTTTTATGACTGATCTTTGGAAGAGCCCTTTTTAGTTGGGCATGCAATTGTTAATCATTTTTTAATCTCATTTCATAAATGTAAAACAGCATCCCAAAGGTTTTATGTTATAGTTGGTATAGAAAGTCCTATCTAGATGAATCTAGCCTAGAGAGGAATGAAGACAGGATTGACCTCTGTCTTTCTCTTCCTTAAATTAGACATTCTGGGAGGAACTAGTGAATTAGGAGGTGAGGCCACAGGAGCACAGGATAATTCCAATGTAAGTACTCTAGAGGGGGCATGGTGCTCTGAAGTCCAAAAGATCTGGGGAAGTTACCTAACCTCAATTGTCTACCCAAATAGAAATATAGTAGAAATGTAGGTTGAAACCAGGTTGTATAAGGCTTTCACAGTTAAATACCTTGTCTCATAAAGTTATTTTATCCAAAAGGCAATAGGAAACTCTTGAAGTTGACTAAGTAGAGGAATGACTTGGTCTTAAGTGCAGATCTGACAATGTTTTCTTTATGCTTCTATACCTTTATGTACAAACAATGTTATATCTGATGGTTTAGTGAATTTCTAGGATGAAGAGATTTCTGTGGGATGGTAGACAAAATCCTGTGAAGAGTTAGCAGGGAAGGAAGATAGACATAGAGCCAATATGACAGAGCAAAGGCAGGGATTTGCCTGAGCTCTCCTTGAGATCCCTGCAAATACCTATAAATAATGAATGTAATCAAATTCTAGAGCAATAGAACCCAGAAAAAGACAGAGTGAAGCAGTTTTCAGCCCAAGACAGCTTAGGAGGTTGGCAGGAAAGATCTAATGCTCTAGGGTAAGAGTAGAGCATAATCTGGTGCAGACCACCAGCAGAGATCTGGTCCCAGCAAACCAGAAGACCTTGGGGTGACTGAATCTGCAGTTGTAGTAGTTGCTATTGGAGCTCTCAACTCACAGATTCCAAGAGATATGTTCAGTGAGCTAGAAGATTTACAAGGGCAGAACTCTGTTGCATTGTCTCTTCTTGGATCTGGGTCTCAGTCTTGGATCTTAGTCCCAGTGTGAAGAGGAGCACTAAGGTAGTGGAATTTGTGGCTGCAGGAAAGCAGGTTTGAAAAGAGTGCTTGTGGTGGCTCACAAACCAGTACACAGTACAGAAGAGTAGTAAACTCACCTCTTCCTGGATCATACAACCTTGGAAGACCCCAAAACTTACTAGTCCCTAGAATTACCTCTGAAAACAACTGTAGGAAAAATCTGAAGCTTGAGACAGTGATCCCTCCAGTGGGGAAACAGAGCCCCACTTTAGCATAGAATTAAAAGTCAAGAAAAAGGCTGCAGAATGAGAAAACAACAGGGAAAAAAAATTCTGACCATAAAAAGTTACTATGGTGACAAGGAAGATCAAAATATAAACTCAGAAGAAGGGAACAAAGTCAAAGCTCCTGCATCATCAAAAAAAAAAAATGTGAATTGATCTCAGGCCATGGAAGAGCACAAAAAGGATTTTTAAATTCAAATAAAAAAGAGGGAAAATTGGGAAGAAAAGTGAAAGGGATAGAAGAAAAATCATGAAAAAAGAATGAACAACTTGGTAAAGAGGGCACAAAAAATACTGAAGAGTCAACAAGGGAATCTAGACAGACTGTTATTTCTGTCCACGGTATCAGCATTAACCTACTTTCGTAGTCTTGGGGTTTTCTTTTTTAAAAATAAAGCTATACATGTATGTGTGTGTGTGTGTGTGTGTGTATATATATATATATATATATATATAATATACACACACACATACATATATATATATATTTCGTATACATATGTATCTTTGTATATATATTTATTTCATATACATATGTATGTTTGTATATATATTTCATATGCATATGTATGTTTGTATATATATACATGTATGTACATATAAATGTATATATCTGTTTATATAACTACATGTATGTGTGTATCTGTAAGGATACAGTTTCTACATTGTCTTTATTCCTTAATGTATACCTTTCTTCACCTTGTCACAGAAAGTCATCCCTTTTGACAAAGAATAAACTAACCAAACTATTGAATATCTGGTAATATATACAGTGTTCCCACCCCATAATAACTCCTTATCGCTGCAGCAGAGTGAAGGAAGATGCTTTCAATTATCTCTTCTTTGTTGCCAAGCCTGATCATTAGTATTTTAGAGGGAAGAAGGAAGGTGAATTAAAGGGAAGAAGCAAGCATTTCTATATGATTTACTATGTGCCAGGTACTATACAATATCATGCAGGGATTATGTCATGTGATCTTCACAAAGATGCTATTATTAACCCCATTTTCAGTTGAGGAAACTGAGACAAACAAGTTAAGTGTCTTAGCCAAGATCATCCATCTAGTGCACATTTGAGGCTGCATTTGAACTCATATCTTCCTGACTCCAAGTTCGGAGTTCTATCCACTGGCCACCTAGTTGTCTAATAACATTTAATTTGATTGTTTTGTTGTTTTTTTTATTTACATTGTCATCTTATGTATATTCTTTTTCTGCTTTTGCTTACTTGGAATCAGCTCATATTGTTTCCCCACGCTTTTCTGTTTGCTTCATAATTTTTATTTGTTAAGGTACAATAATCATCTTTTATATTCATGAAATTCAACTTTAGACATTGATGGACATTTGCTTTGTTCCCCATTCTTTTCTATTACAAAAAGTATTGCAATAAATATTTTGGTATATATGAATCTTTATTTTATATCCTGAGCACTGACATCTCTGTGTCAAAGGGTATAGATTTATTTTTTTCATTTTCTTTGGACAATTATAAATAGCTTTCTGGAATGTTTAAGCCAATTCATAGTTTCACCAATAGGATATTAAGGTACTTGTTATTTGACAACACTTTCAATATTTTATAACTTTTCTCATCTTTGCCAATTTGCTGGGCATTAAAGTGAAACTTTAGGAATGTTTGGATTTGCATTCCTCTTATTAGTCATTTGGTATATTTTTTTTATTAATGGTTTTCAATTCTTTATCTGAGAACTGTATTGATTAATGTTCTTTGAATACTTGTCTATTTGTGAAAGACATATGACTTTATTGATTTCTTTTAGTTGCCATATGTCTTGAATATTAGACCCTTATTAGAAATGTTTCATTTAGTCAGCAATGAACTAGAATTTCTTGACTCCAATATGTCAGCCATTATGCCAGAAAATACAAATGCAAGTAACTAAATAATCACTACTTTCAATGACCTTATATTCTCATCACAGGAAGCTTAAGTAAATGTAGAAGTAGATATAGAATAAAAATAATAGATATAGATATAGAGCTCCCCTGGCACATCCACTGAAAAGCCAAGGTCAATTATAGAAAGATCCACATGAACTGATGTAGATTAAAAATAATAATAGATATAATAGAACTCAATTCATAATTGCATAATATAAAATAATAACTAGAAAGAACTTGAGCATGCTTTAAGCCAAAGCTTCTTAAAGTATTGTTGGCAATCCTATATGGGGTCACACAACTGAAAGTGAGGGGCATGGTATTATGATTTATTATTGGTAAATGTTTGATCTGTATACCTATATTGTATTCCTGTCACACAAAAATTTATTGGGCAAAAAGGGGTCATAAGTGGAAAAAATTTAAGAAATTCTGGTCCAAACCACTGAGTATATGTTTGCACCCATCAAGTAGCCTACCTGGATTCATAGGCATGGGATTCATAAGTGTGGCACTGATCCCAGATTGATCCTGGGATTTTTGATGATTATTAAACCACAGCAACTCTTAAAAATTATGAATTGAATAATGCAGGAATTTTATTTTCTTATAAGTAGGTGGAATATGCACACCAATAAAATCATAGACCCTTGAAGTGTAATTATATGGAGGGGAGATAGTGTTTTGATTATGGTGATATAATTATAGTTCTGTTTTGAAAATAGATAAACTTTTAGTTTCCTTTTTAAAAATGAAATATTAAATGTAAAAGCACAGTATCTTTTATGTTTCCAGTTCGTATTACCTATGCCTTCCATCATGTTTTTTTTTGGGGGGAGGCAGCATATATCCTGAGTTTTTAAAGAAAAATCTATTAACAAGAGGCAGTTAGGTGGTACCACGGATAGATCACTTACTCTGAGGTAAGGAGGACCTGATTTCAAATCTGGCCTCCAATATTTTACGCTTACAAGATGTATGACCTCTAGGCAAGCCACTTAACTCTGATTACCTTGCCCCCCCAAAAATGTGTTTGGTTTATATAGAAATATATATAGGTTATATAGGTATGTACATACACATATACACATATATGTATGTGTATACATGCATATATTTGTGCACATGTATACGTACATGTGTGTGCATGCACATACGTGTGTATATTATGGAAACTGGTGTGTGTGTGTGCGCACATGCATGTATGTGGATGTAACAAGTTTCCTTAATACAAGTAGCATGTAAACTCCTTGCAGGAAGGGATTTTCTCACTTTAATTTGTATAACCTTAATGCCTAGTTGGCACAGTGCCTGGCATACAGTAAGTTCAGCCACATCACCTCCATTCTCAAACTCACTCCAGTATCTTCCTATTGCCTCCACAATAAAACACAAACTCCTCCTTGACATTTAAAGCCTTTCATAACCTAGCCTATCAGGCTTCTTATGCCTTATACCACCAAGTGCTCCTGACTCTTTTACCACCAAGATCCTCCACCTCCAGACTCTTGTCATTTTCCCTGACTTTTCTGTCATGCTTGAAGGGCTCTCTCATCTCTGCCTCCAGATTTCCTTGGCTTCCTTCAGATCCCAGCTAAACCTCCACCTTCTATTAGAGGCCATCCCCAACCCCTCTTATTCGTAGTCCCATACCTCTGTTGATTTTTTTCCCTACTCATCCTGTATGTATCTTATTTTTGAATTTGTTTTGTGTTTGGTTATCATATCCCCCATTATATTGTAAGTTATTCAAGGTCAGGAATTATCTTTTGTCTTTGTTTTTCTCTCTAGTGCTTATTTCTGCCTGACACATTTTAGGCACTTAATAAATGCTTATTGCCTGAGATAGTAGGTAATTGATAAATATTTGCTTGATTAATTGAATTAGTGTTTCCATTTCTAAGGGTTATATGATGCTAAAAAGAGCACCAGTGGAATGCATCTCTTAAAAATTCAGATTTAAAGGATTTAACAAAAATGGAGCAACACTTGCTAATGCAAGAATGTTAAATGTGGGATTTAAAGAAATTCCTTTAATCAGCTGCTGAGCATTTTCCCTGGGCAATGGAAGATTTGTATTCTTTTTTCTCTCAGTTACCTTGTTAGGTGACCTGAACTCGCTGTCTCCCAATGTTTTATGGCTTATGTTAAACTAGCTTCAAATAAATTATTATCTGAATTAACTAATGAATAAGCATCAAATATAAAATGAACATAGATAGTCTTCTAATTTACAAATGCATTCCATCTCCAAAGTTAATTTGCACATTGGTGTTTGGAAACTTGTGGAAGATCTTCACATAAAAATAATGCAATAGGTGATGGTTTGGCTCCTGGAGGAATCCAGATAGTTAATTTACGTCATAATGTAGTTTGATTGGGAGCTCTCAGTCCAGAAATCAGTCAGCCAACAAGCATTTTTATTAAATGCCCACTACATGTCAGACAGTGTGCTAGGTACTAGAAATAGGCAGATAAAAAATGGAAGTGTTTGCTCTTAAGTTAACATTCTGTTGGGAAGACAATGTGTGTGTGTGTGTGTGTGTGTGTGTGTGTGTGTGTGTGTGTGTATGACTGTGTGATCAAGAATCATTTATTAAACATTTACTATTTGCCAAGAGCTGGATATTCAAATAGAAAATGAAACTGTCTGAATTCCAGGAGCTCACATTTTAATGGGAAGAGTGTTCAGGACAGACAGGAGGTTTTAGTTGTATGGGTCTATGGCAAAATTCCAGGGTTCTTAGGATGGAGAAAAAAGTAATACATCTTTCTTAATATCATTTCCATTAACAAAATCATTCATTAACACAGCCAAAAACTTTGGTAGTGAAAAGTATTTTCTGAGCCTTCAGAAGTTGTGATTGCTGAGAATATAGAGGCTTTGACAACTGACAAGTCACATCTCTGCAAAATCTGTTTTTCTGTATATAGCTGGGATGGAGTAGAGGTGACCTGGAAGCAGGGTCAATAGCCTGAGGGGACCCTGCTATTTTGGGGATTCTGATCTTACCTAGTCTTTCTGGAAGTTGGTTGAAGGTTCTAAGATGCCAGGTTCCTTCTCTTCAGGGATTGCTCCCCTGCATTATATATGAGGAAAGGAGCTTATTAAAAGCAAGGCTGATAGTTTGGGGACACTGCTGTTCCCCCTGGCTCTTAGGTACAGAGTTTTGGTGGACTTTATCCATCAGGTTCTGGGAACAGGTGATGGTAACAATTTGATTCTCATTGACATATGTCACCTATCCCTCCTTCAGCTTCAACTAGCATAGTAGTACATACATATAATACACATGTATTACACACAAATTACACATGTATGTACATATATATTCATGCAAAATATATAAAAACAAACATAAGACAGTAAACAAGAACATTTTACAGTTAGGAGCATCAGGAAAGGCTTCATTAAGAACATAATACACAACTTGAGGGTTTAAGGAATTGAAAAAGTCTGTAAAAAAAAGAAGGATTGTATTTCAAGCATAGAGGCTACTCATTTAAAATTTAAAATAAAATTAAAATTAAAATAAGAAAAGATGGAATTAATTTGGGAAGAACAGAGAGAAGACCTCTTTGGTTAAACCTTAGGGTGTAGGAAAAGAAGTTGTACAAGATGAGATTGGAAGGAACAGAAAGGGTATTTATAAATGCTTATAGGCATTGGAAGCAAGCAGAAGAGTTTAGATTTGATCCTAGAGGCAGTCAGGGTAGGGTATATGGGGTGTTTAAGGTGGATTAATGCCTCTGGTGTGCTGGTTTGCTAAACTCTTTTTGGGGCTACTCATCCACCTTTGGTATCCACTTGGCAAGCTATAACATGCATAGAGACCATACCATAATAAACTGTCTCAGCAGGTGGGCTAAACCAAATAGAGAGTAACTCACAGGTGAGTTAGGGGGTAAATACTGTAATCATGTGGTACAATGAGGACAAATTTGTTCCAGTGACTTCGAAGTCACCAAGATCATCCACTGCATCCTGAGCCATTGCTAGTTATCTTGAGTTTTCTCTTGCCATTGAACTTTGATGAGCCTGGAAAAGAAAGACTGATAACTTTGTATACTTTTGCCTCACTAAAACCCAGTTCCTGCGTGCCAGTGATTCTCTTTGGAAACAAGGAACAGACAATTGAGTCTAGAGAAGGAAAAGTCTTGAGTCAGGGAGACCCATGAGAGGAGATTTAGAGTTGTCCAGGTGAGAGTTTGTGAGTTTCTGTATTTAAAGGTGGCTTCAGTGCAAGGCATGTTCTGGAGAGAGAAACAGCAAGATTTGGCAATTGATGGGGTACTTTGGATAATGGAAAGGAAGCCAGATGAGGAAAACTGGAAGTTTAAGAATACCTGGATTCAAATGCCACTTATAGCACTTACTAGCAGTAAGAATATGCTTAATTTCTCTGAACTTAAGGCAAATCTTTTCTTTCACTCCCTCCTAATTCCAAATTTCTATGTCATGAGAGGGGAGTTCCACACTGAGCAGTTTGTTTCCTTGAACGTCACTTTTAGAAAAGGCATTTCCTGATCCTTTTAAAACTCAATTACTTTGTCTCCAACAAGAAAGTTTTTTTTTTTTAAACTTTAGAAAAGTAATATCCCACATGTTAGTACTGAATGATTTCACTGCCCAATGATAGCAGCACAACTAAGAGAGCCACGATTCTGCAAGTGGCTGAGTATTTAGAGAACATCTGGAGAAGCAAAGAAAGTTGCTATATATTAAAATGTTTATATGTAAACAGATGTAAATTCAAGAAAAAATGAATTCCCTAGACATCTATGTAATTTAGTCAGCAGCCAAGAGGATTTTAGTTCTTTAAAATTGGTGAATCTTTGCAACCATTAGATATTGTATGAAACATTCACTGTTTACAAAAAACTTTAATAAAATCCTATCTTCTTGAGTGTGGGTGAGATGAGATAAAGTTGTCTTTTTTTTTCTTCCCCTCTAATCCCGAAATTATATATTGAGGTACAGAAAGCTTAGAGTTTTGTTACTGTGACAGTTTCTCCTTAACCTTATCCTTCAGGCCTACTATTTTGGTCATTGAATTTTCTCTTTGATGGGACTGACTCTTAGCATTCTTTTATTCGATGGATACATCTTCTGTGTCACCTAGAGTGGGTGGCTAGGTTCCACAGTGGATAGAGCACTGGACTTGTATCAGGAAGACTTATCATCATGATTTCAAATCTGACCTTAGACACTTACTAGGTATGTGACCCGGGGCATTCATTTAATGCTGTTTGCCTCAGTTTCCTCATCTGTAAAAATAAGCTGGAGAAGGAAATGGCAAATAACTAAAAAGAGTCAGTTAGAATTGGACACATTTGAACCAATTAAAAAACAACAAAAATCACTTATATCAGGGGATTATAAGGGATCTTTTTTTGGGGGGTATTATAGTCCCCATTGTCAATCTAGTAAAGCCTATAGATTTCTCAGAATAGTATTTTTTAAATTCATAATTGAATCAAATGCTAACTTTTAAGTAGATATCAGTGAAAATAAAAAAGTAAAATTTCCCCCATCCTTGTACTCCTGAAATACATCCAGTGACCTTAGGTTAAGACCCCACATCTAGATATTTAGAAATTAATGCTTAAAGACACACAATTCATTCCCCATGATGCTTGGTGTAACATAATGCAAATTCATCTGTTCTAAAGTGCCTAATGCTCAATAATTTTCTGTGTCAGTACCAATGAATAGTAGAATGACTGGAAAGGACTCTTAGTGTCTCAACCTCCAATCCAGTGACCTGTATGCTATGGGATATTGACATTCCTGAGTAGCAAACCTGTTGCTCTTCTATCCTGACCAAGGTATAAGTGTGTCATGAAAATTAATAAGTGGGCTCCATAATAAAAAAGAGATATAAAGTGCTAATGTGATAGATCTGAATGATGTCTATAAAATACAGAGAAAAAAGCCTTTTATAACCCAGGGCTTGAAATGTATAAGTAGACATCTGGAAAATAAAAGGAGAAACTTCAGTTAAAAGGGTCATTTTTTTCTTTTTTACAATCAAGATAAGTTTCTTACTAACTTAAATTTTTCCATGTTAGAGGTTAGTACATGCCAAGAAAAATATATTTATGATTATCTGGATCAATAGGCCAGAAATAATCTTCAACAAAAAGACAAAATGATGCTATACTGCCTTCCTAGCCTCTCAACCCCTGGAGGTCATGGTACATCACTGTTATTTCAAACCTAACAGATCAAAGCAGAAATCTTCACCTTCCCTCTAAGAGCATAGTCTTTTCAATTTTACCATTTCTGCCAAAGGCACCACCAAAGGCATTTCTTTCTTCATCTATAAGCTTGGACTTGGTAGTGTCTAAACTAGAACAAACCCCTATATTTCTAATTATTTACTTGGGAATAAACCTTGATTCTTTCCCCATTTTTATCCCTTATGTACAAGTTCAATGATTCTTCCTTGAAGATGTTCATGATCTTCATATTTTCATTTTTTCTTTTCATCTTTTCATTTCTAATGTTATTATCTTGTGCTGGTCTTTATTATCTCTTTTCTGAGTTGCAGATAGATGCTGTGGTCCAAGTAGAAAAATTGGATTTTCTAGTCAAGGTTTTAGGCTTAAAATTTGGTTCTGCTTGTCTGTGTGACTTTATCCAAGTACCTCTCTAGATTATTACTTTCTGTTTTTTAAATTTAATTTGTTTTTCAACAACCCAAAATGTATTTTCTCTCTCTCCCACTTCCATCCTTTTCTCTCATTGAAAAAAGAAACTTCTGAACTTCTTAACCATTAAGGCCATTACTATAATTCCAATCACCCAAGCTTTCTCTCATTCTCACAAACATAATGAATTGCCAAATGTTATTTCTTTCTATATCCCATATCTTGACTATATCCCCTTCTTTTTCCTCATGCAGTGACTACCCTGCTTCAGACCCTCATCAGTTGTCCTCTAGACTAATGGAATATTGGCCTACTGACCCTTGCTCCATGTTTCTCCCCACTCTAATCCAACCTCCACAGAGCTGCCAAAGTGATTTCCTCAAAGCACTTAACCATGTTAGCTCTCCTTCTCATCCTTTAAATTCCAATGGTCCCCTATTGCCTGTAGGATTAAATAGAAACCCTCATAATTTGGCCTCTTCTTTTCTTTCCAGCCTTCTAAAACATTATTCCTCTCTCCACAAAGTAGCTGTATCTTTCCTCTATACGAACTGGTCCTCATTCCTAAAGTGTCCCCCCTACTCAATTCTGCCTTTTGGAATCCCTGGTTTTCTTCAAAATTCAACTGAAATTGTCTCCCTTAGGAAGTGTTCTAGCTACTAACCTGTTAAAGTTATAAAATAAACTAAATAAAATAAAATAAAGTTATAAAATAAATTAAATAAAATAAAGTTATTTTAAAAAACCCTAATATCAATCTGTTAAGATCACAAAATAACCTTGTTATCAAATAACCTGTTAAGGTTACAAAACAACCTTATTATTAAATACCAGGTAAGGTTACAAAATAACTTCATTATTAACCTGTTGAAGTTATCTTTTTCATCTACTGTTCATGTATCTTGAATGTACCTTATTTATGCACGTTATTCTCCTTCCCCATTTTGTAAGCTCCTTGAGGAAGAGAACTTAGAAAAAAAAATTCTCAGCACTATCATGGTGCCTAGCATAAGTGACTAATAAATGTGGTGGGGGTTTTCCCCCTGATGTGGGTATAGGAAGCCCCATCTGCTGCTTTCATTATCTGAATCATTTTTAAAAGATATTGGGAAGTGATGGATGATGTTATTTAGTTTAGAATGGGTAAATAGTTTCTCTTCTTTAAAAAAAAATTGCTTATGGAAGTTTCTACTGAGCATAAGGAAACATTTTTTCTTCATTATCCAATATTGTAAAATGCTGGTTATAGTGTTGCTGGTGCGATGGTGAATTGTTATAAGCCTACAGATATTATCCTAATGCCCGTATTTGCTGTTTTCCCCAATTAGTCATGGTGTATTAAAGGAGCACAATCTTTTCTCATCTTTTGGCAGCTATTTCTGCTGAAATGCTCACATCCACATTAAAAGAATGGCAATTGCATACATTCAGATATGGAAATTGAGAATATGGGGAAAGGCTGAATAAATGACAGAGGCAGAAAGGCAACCCCTATATCAAACTATAATAGTTTTAAGAGCTTAAGATTTAAGAAAAGAGCTTAAAATTTCCCTGATGGTTCTCTAGTCTTTGCTTTACTTAGCTTTGCAGAAGACTCTAGGCTTTGAATAGAACCAAGGATCCACTTTACTTTTGGATAATCCTTTGGTCTACATAATATGGATTTGAAAAAATATTAATGGATACAATAAAACTCTACATTTCTTATTTGGATAATAGTCCACAGTTGATTTGCCACCTGTTGACAATATTGTAGAGATGCCCATTTAATCGACTGTTAATATAATGGTTCATAAGTGGCTTCTAAAATTGCAGAATGCTTGCAAATTACCTTGGGAAATGAATTATTTAGAGGGGGCTAAAATCCATAAGATATGAAAATACCACCCAGATTTTAAATGCCATCTTCTTGAGACTGATAGTTACTTTGACATATGTGTCATTTTCACTTAATGCTGTTTCCTGAGGACTTTCTGGGCATTGAATTGTATATCAAGAATCTTATTGTCTTGAAAATCCTCAACTATGGTTTCAATCTCTCTATCCTTGCAGTTTTAGAAGTAGAACAATTGAAGTCAGCATTACCCCAGTGGAAATAGGAGTTATTTGGGGGATTTTCCTTTATAACTGGCAGTGATTCAGACTTTGAATCATAGGCTCAAATTCCCAAAAGTTTCTAGTTGTCTATAACAGCAAATGTTTACATGGAAGGATATAGTTTACAAAAATCTCTCCTGAATAGAAGGGATTAAGCCTCTATTTCCCTAAAGAGCATTATGCTAAATGCTTTACAAATATTACCTCATTTGATCCTCACAACAGCCCTAGGGAATAGGGGAGGGGTTGGTGATATTATCTTCCCGATTTTATAATGAAGGAATCTGAGGCAGACAGGTTAAGTGACAGAGTCACAAACCTAAGGAGTACTGTAGAACCCAGGCCTTTTGACTCCTAAATCCAGAGTACTTTCTGCTACCTCTTATTAAAGAGAATCATATGTCCTATTGTATTTGGATTGGCTTCCCCCAAAAATTATAATTGTAATTACAAAGAGAAGAGTAATAGTACAGTGGCTTAATTGTTTATAGGTATATTCTATTTATTCTTTTCAATAGATGCTGACTGTTAATTTAACACTAACTATAAATGAATGGTGTCTTGGATCTGCAATATCTAATGTCATTGGTTTCTTTCATTCTTTTCTCTCTTTCTTTATATTCTACTATAATAATCAAAACCAGCCTGTGAACTCTTATGGAGAATGTCTAGGTCCAAGATAACTAAGGAGAAGAGTACTATATTTTCTGTAAAAATCTCTAGATTTCTCTTTCCCTCTGAATTGGATGGGTTCCTACCATTGTATATGTAATATTTTGCTTTTTTTCCCAGAGATTAGGATTTAGCATATGGCTTTTAGAGAGAAGCCTTAATGGCATCCGCCAGTACTTTTAATATGTAACAGTTTAAATTTGCCTATAATTGAGTTGCTTCCAGATAGCTGTATCCTGAAGTTTTTATAGATTGAATACTTTGGGTGGTGGTGGGGGAAATCAAAGGGAATTGTATGAATCAGGCCTGCGTCAAAGCAGGAAGCATTTGAGAATTCCTTAGAAATATGTACCTTATTAGATTTATAGTTAAGGAATGTATTGGTGCTTTTTCTTTTATCTTAGTTACTACATATGGCAAAATTCTCATTTTTTCACTTATAAGAATAACATTTCCCTTTTCATCCCATTAATAGTAAACCTGTGGGAACCTGTGAAGGCAAGAGAATGAACATATTCTTTCTAGTGAATGTACAAATTCAAAAGTTAGAATATTAATTTTAATAAATTGTACCAGAATGCAAAAATCATTAAATTAGATTTGCAAAGGGATTTCCTGCCCAAGGTTGTTTTCAGCTTTATTATCAAGCTTACTTTCTGAAAATGCCTACCAGAAAAGACTCTTCTGTTTACCATGTGCTTGGCAAGCAATCTTTTTTTATTTCTTCTAAAGTAAAGAAAGTAGTATAGTTTGTCATTTCTTCAAGGAAAGTCATACTTTTTGCTTCAGATAAGAATTCGTGAAGGAAAAATACCATTTCTAAACAACAGTGAGTTGAGCATATCTAATTTGAAAGGATAGTGGAAGGCTGAGAATATTTTTCCTCTTTTAAAAAATATACTTTAATTTTAACATCCATTTTTTAAATTTTGAATTCCATTTCTCTCCCTCTCTCTAGTTCTCCATCAACTAAGCAGGCAAACAATATGTCTGTTACACATGTAAAGTCATGCAAGATATACTTCCATATTAGCCATATTGTACTCTCTCTGGAGGTAGATAGCATGTCTTCGATCATTGTATTAATCAGAGTAGCTAAGGCATTCACACTTGATCATTGTACAATATTGCTATTACTATGTATGATGTTTTCCTAGTTCTGTTCACTTTTCATGAGTTCATATAGGTCCTCATTTATTGGAAGTGTCTTGCTCATCATCTCTATAGTATTGCATCACAGTCATATACCACAACTTATTCTTTTCCCAATTGATTGATATCCTTTCAATGATCAGTTTTTTGCTACCACAAAAAGAGTTATTTTAAATATTTTGGGCCCTATAGATCCTTCAATCTCTTTGGGATAGAGACCTAGTAGTGGTTTTCCTGGGTCAAAGGATGTGCACAGTTTTATAGATATTTGGGAATAGTTCCAGATTGTTCTCCAGAATGGTTGGATCAATTTACAACTCTACCAGTAGTGCATCAGTATCCCTACTTTTCCACAACCTCTTCAGCATTTGTCATTTTGCTTTTCTGTCATGTTAACCAGTCTGGTAGTTATGAAGTATGATCTCTCAAAGAT
This sequence comes from Antechinus flavipes, assembly GCF_016432865.1. Classification (NCBI taxonomy): domain Eukaryota; kingdom Metazoa; phylum Chordata; class Mammalia; order Dasyuromorphia; family Dasyuridae; genus Antechinus; species Antechinus flavipes. The sequence goes on from NC_067402.1 coordinate 207,918,570, forward strand.
GTTTTAATTTGCATTTCTCTAATCAGTAGTGATTTAGAGCATTTTTAATGTGGCTGTTGATAGCTTTGACTTCTTCTGAAGACTATTTGTTGATAGGCTTCTTATTTTTTTTTTTTATAAATTTGACTCACTTTCTTATATATTTGAAAAATGAAGCCTTTATCAGAGAAACTTGCCATAAATTTCCACCCCCATCCAGTTTTAACTACTTTCCTTCTAATTTTGGCTATGTTGGTTTTCATTGTGAAAAAAACTTAACTTCATTTAGTCGAATTATTTTACTTCCCATGATCCTGTCTAACTTTTGTTTGATCTCAAGATCTTCCTTTATCCATAGAGCTGACAAGTACATTTTCCCATGCTTCTCTACTTCTCTAATTTGCTTGTGCTTTCACTATGTTTAAGTCATTTACCCATTTTCACATTATTTTGTTATAGAGAAGTTGAGTTGTATCTAGTTTCTGCTAAACTGCTTTAAAGCTTTCCCAGTAATTTTTGTCAAATGATAAATTCTTACCCTCAAAGTTTGAATCTTTGGGTTTATCATTGATCACTATGGTAATTTGCTATGTTGTATTGCATACCTAATCCATTTCTCTGATCCAGCAATTTTGTTTCTTAATCAGTACTTAGTTGTTTTGATAACTGCTTTGTAATATAATTTGAAAATTGTTACATCTTCCTTTCTTCACAGTTTTAAATTTGATTCCCTTGATATTCTTGACCTGTTGTTCTTCCAGATGACTTTTGTTGCTATTTTTCTACCTGTAATTCTTTGCTTGCTTTACTAGTATGGTACCAAATACTAATTTCCATTAGAATTGTCATTTTTTATTATATTGGCTTATCCTTTCCATGAGCAATTAATATTTCCCCAATTGTTCAGATCTGCTTATATTTGTGTGAAAAGCATTTTGTAATTGTATTCATATTGTTTCTGGATTTGTCTTGGAAGTGGATTCCCAGATATTTTATGTTATTTGCAGTTTTTTAAATGGAATATCTCTTTCTATCTCTTCTTGCTGGGTTATCTTGGTAATACTAGAAATACTGGTGATTTGTGAGGGTTTATTTTATGTCCTGCAACTTTAATAAAATTTGTAATTATTTCAACTAGTTTTTTAACTAATTCTCTAGGGTTTTCTTAATATGCCCTTTCCAAAGAGTGATAATTTCTCTATTGCCTATTTTAATTCCTTCTATTTCTTTTTCTTCTTTTATTTCTTCTTATTTATTTCTAGCATTTCTAATACAATATTGAATTGTAGTGGTGGTAATGGACATTCTTGAGAAGGTTGAGATTTCTAAAGTATATTTTCTGTGTAATAGTCTATATCCCCCAAGCTTTGGACAGAATTTCTTATGCTACCATCCTGGACAAGATGGAGATATGTGGGCTAAATGATAGAAAAACTAGGTAGAATTGGAAATGATTGAACAGTAAGACACTAAGAGTATCTGATTCATAGGTCAATGTTGGTATAGAAGAAAGTGTCCAATGGGATAGTAGAGGCATTTTGACATTTATATTATTAGTACCTTAGAAAAAGTGGTAGATGACGTGCTTTTCAAATCTGAAGATGATGAGAAAGTAGAGTTCTTAGGGGGACACATTAGATTAAAAAATTTCAGAATTGTGAGCCAATATAATAAGATGGAATCTTAATGTAGTAAATGTAGCATTCTATATTGGGGTTAAATAATCCATTTCAAAAGTAATAATAATAATAATAGCTTATATTTATATAATGCTTTAAGGTTTGCAAAGAATTTCATCTATATATATATATAAAATCCCATTAGATCATTTCACCAGCCTTGTGAAGTAGGTGCTGTTATTATCACTCTGGTTTATAGATGAGGAAGCTGCAACTGAGAGAAATTAAGTGCCTTATCTAGGGTCATATAGCTAAAAGTATCTGAGGCTGGATTTGAATTTAGGTTTTTCTAACACTTTTATTTACTGTTATCCTAACTAATTGCAGAACCAGGGTTGTTAGACAAGGGAAAAATTCTAGGGGGTCACAAGAGGTGTTGAGTCCACACTTAATCAATTGTGTGGCATGGCAGCTAAAATATAATTATTATCCTAGGGTTCATGGTGTCCTCAGGTAGTCCTGATGACTCTTCTGCCCAGCCCCGCACTTGCAGTTTCTCTTCATTTCTAGGCACATTTTAGAATCCCCATTAATAATCAAATCCCCAGGAGCATAACCAAGACAATGAGAGGGACTAGAGGCCATAATATATGTGTCAGGAGAAGAAATTTTGACTATGTAACCTAGAGAATAGAAGACTTAGTGGGGCTTGAGAGCTGTGTTCACCTTAGAAAAGCTGGCCTGTACAAAAGAGATTAGACTTGTTCTGCTAGTTACTTGAAGGCATAATTAGGATAATGGGAGGAAGGTGCAGAAGGGAATTTAAAACTAAAAGTTAGTTCTATGTATCCTAAAGCTAAGAAACACTTCAAGACCATGAAAGTTGTCCAAGAGTAGAATCCAGTTCCTTTGGGAAGATGCAGGTTTTCCCTAGCTGAAGATCTTTAAGCAGAGTTGTTGGGGTAGAGAGAGGTACTGGTTTCACTAGATGGCCTCTGAGTATACTTCCACCTGTGAAAGTGTGATTCTGTTAAATAAATATTGATTAGGCATCCACTAAGTACAAGGCTTTTTGATAGGCCCTGGGAGACAATGATCTCTTCCTTCAGGCAGGTTACAACCGATTAAGTACAGGGAGAAAAAAAATCTAAAAAACAATCTACATTGACAATTCTATAAGGCCCCATTTGACCTCTTTCTCTTTTCCTCAGTTGCCTCATTTCAATTTTTACAAGGTGAAACCATTGTCTTGATTCACCATCCCTCTCCTGGGAGGAACTTAGAATCAGGAAAACTTTCCTTTTAAACATTGGTCAATAACGAATCTTGAGAGGTGATACAGTCACCAAATAATCATTAAATGTCATCACTAGTTTGTTCCTTCCAGTTAGAAATCTTGCCTGGAAGTCCTTTAAGTGTCCGAAATTTTATTTCTGATTTATCTCCTTTATAGCTTGTTTGTACATAGTTGTTTACATGTTGTCCCTGCTATTAAACTGTAGGCTCCTTTGTTTTAACTTCCTTTTGTATCTCCAGCATTTAGCAACTAGTAGGCACTTAATAAATGCTTATTTACTGTCATGTTTAAAGTGATATTTAATATTTTCCCTCACTAAACTTGTCTGTCCCCCAGTTTTCATCATTGATTATAATACCACCTTCTCAGAGAAATCTTAATCTTATTTTCCCTTCTGTCTTCCTATCTGCAATAAATGAATGAACGCCTGCAAAAGTATCTATTAAATACTTACTACCTGCAAAGCATTGAGGATACGGATGGAACAGTTTTTCTCAAGTAGCTCACATTCTAATTAATTAGGGAGACCACATATACAAGGGGTTTCAGCTCCTTTTAGGGTATTGTCTCAAAGCACATGATAATATATTTTCTCTAATATAATTTCTACTGATGAAATCAAATCCATTTCTGATGTTGAACTATTTGACAGTGCCAAAGACTTGATGCTGAAAACTTTCTTTTCTGGGTCTTAAGTATCTGTGATCACTGAGAAGGTGGGGGGCTTTAGCCCCTCTGAACCAATTAATTGTTGGGTCAGATCACCACAGGAAATGCTTCTCTTGATTGTTTGTGGCTTCAGGATCCAGGTAGGAGGTAGGACTGGTGGTCTGAGAGGTGGTTCTCCTAGGGCATTTGACATTCATTTGCTTTTTGGTGGTAGTTCATTAATTGGGGCAAAGGGAATGGGAACAAGCATTTATTTAAGTCCCTACTACGTGCCAGGTGGTGTGCTAAGCTCTTAAGGATATCACATTTGGTCATTTTATCAGTAGTAGGTGTTAGTGAAGGCAGTTCTCCACAATAATGGTGTTAGTGATGGCAGTTCTCCACAATAATTGTTTCTCTCAGTGATGGCTTCCCAGGCTGGAAGCAGGACTGGGGCTTGGTAGAATGATGCTATTTCCAAGATTCTTGGTTTCAGGGTCCCAAGTTCTTTGCATGAAGCATTTGAAGGGAAGTCATCATTGGGAAAGCGACTTGCTTGGCACTTATTTACTCCTGCCTTTGAGAGAGAGAGGTCAGAGACATAAGAAGACACACACAGAAAGACAAAGACACAGAGATGTGGATAGAAGGAGAGACACAGGGTCCTCCCAGAGAAGGGAGGTCATCACTAAGACAGAGCCAGAAACAGAAAGACAAACATACAGAGAGAATGTTATCTTGTCAGTCTAAAAGAGAGAGAATGCTTTCACATTTAGGCACTGAAATCTTGCTGCTTCAGGTAAACAAACTTGCCTATACCACAGGGTTAACAGTGTGTGAGGATAGCTGGCTTCTTTTCCACAAGAATCATTACCTTTGGTCATGGCTCCAAGGGCTGGATTTGAGGGAGAATTGCTATATGAGAGGCCTTAGAGTTCAGAGTCCTGGGCTATCTCCATTGAGGGCTAAAGGAAGGAGGCAGTCAAGGAGATGATGGTAGTGATAGCAGTTTGGACCTCTCTGGCACATCCCACTTCCTCTCTCCCCGTCCTGGTGCCTTACTCCTTTAACTAATGAAATAACTGCCACTTCCTATTGATTCTTTCAGCACTCTAGTTTAGAACCTTACTACTCAGACTATTGCAAAAGCCTCCTAACAGGTTTTTGTCTCCTGTCTCTCGATCGGCTATACCTTGTACATATTGTGATCATTTTTTCCTCATTCAGCTGTCTGATCATTTTGCTCTACTGTTAGGAAACATTGTGCCTTTAGGATATTGCCTTTAGTATAAAACTAATCCCATTAGACTTGTATTTAGGGCCCTTCACAACCTGGCTCTAACTTAATTTCTACTCTTGTTTGTTCTTACTTGCCTTCTCCTACTCTATGTCCTGGCTAGAGTGGGCTGCGGGATGCCCCTTCTGCATTTTCCTTCCTATGTGCATCTGTACAAACTCTCCTTAAGAGCTTTTATGTGATGACATTCTTCTCTTTAAGGATTTCCTCAAGTGCTATCTCCTTCTTTATCCCTCCAGATGAAGGTGATCTTGCTATTCTTTCTCATTCATTTATATGGATCTCTTTATGTTAATATCTGTTGAAGCCATAAGATACACTTCTGCCATCTGTCATAACAAGAAAGTAGCCTGAATTGTGTTGTGTGTATTTGTTTGAGAGAGATAGAGACAGACAGATAAATAAAGAGAGAAAAGTAAAAGAGACAAACGGGGATAGAGAGAGGGGGACAGAGAGACATACGAGACAACAGAGACACAGAGAGATAAAGGACAGGGAGCCACAGAGAGAATACAGAGAAAGACAGAGCCAAATAGAGAAACATAGAGAGGGAGGAAGGGAGGAGGAAGGAAAAGAGAGAAGATGAAGAGATTTCAGCAGCATTCAATAATCTAGGAGTATAAGTAGGAGAATCATAGCTACCTTGAATTTATTTTATATTTATCCTAATCTTTAGTTCTTCAATTGTTTCCAGCTCTGTGTGACTTTGTGCCAGTGCTATCAATGGGTTTTCTTGGTAAGGATGTTGGAGTGATTTGCCATTTCCTTCTCCACTGAATTAAGGCAAGGAAAGGCTAAGTGGCTTAAGCCACAGAGCTTAGTGTCTAAGATTGTATATATACTTAAATAGATACCTTTTGTCTCCCTAATAAAATGTAAGCTTCTAAGAGAGTGGGGAATTCTTTTTTTTTTTTTTTAATTGTTTACAATTTAACTAATAGAGATGTGTGACCTAGTCAATGGGAGGCAGAGGAGGATTAAATAGAGCAAATAATTAAAAGCTTTATAAACTATTGTTGTTATGAATAAGACTGTTAAACTTGCTACTGTTTTAGTGCAATGATTACTTTGTATTTAAATTTGTATGCCTACATTTCAACATCTTTATTTATAGAATCATTTCCATGTTAAAGTAAAAACAAAATTTGTTTCTCCAGGTTTTTAGCATATTAACTAGCTCATAGTTGGTAATAAATTCTTGTTGACTGAATAATTGATCTATCTTTTCTCTACCTCTCTCATATTTTACTTGGAATTCTACTTATTGATATTGTTTGTCATTAAGATAGCTACCTATCATAGTAGGTAGAAGGTCTGGAGTCAAGAAGACTCATATTCCTGAGCTCAGGTATGAACTCAGACACTTAATAGCTGTGTTACTCTGGGAAAGTCACTTAACCCTGTTTGCCTCAGTTTCCTCATCTGTCAGATGACCTGGAGAACAAAATGGCAATTCATTCCAGTATCTTTGCCAATAAAACTCCAAATAGGGTCATGAAGAATGAACAACTGAACAACAAAATATTGACTTAAGCTAATCGAATTGAATATTCAAAGAATGTTTTCATATCATAACTCTAGTCACCTAAGTTTATTCAGAGTAAGGTCCCCTTGGTTCAAACTCTTGTTGATGTTTTGTCTTTTTTCCTTTCATACCTTCATACTTTCATTCCTTCCTCTAGAACAGGGCTTCTTAAAACTTTTTCCACTCATGATCCCTTTTAACCCAAGAGATTTTTTTTGGATTCTGGGTATATACTTCTATATAATAAGTATATAAATCAAACACCTACTGATAATAAATAATAATTTCTTCACTCCCACATTCTGTTATGAGACCTATATGAGGTTGCAAACCACAGTTTAAGAAGCTGGGCTGTACAGAAAGGTTAAAAGGGTTTGGGTTTTTTTGTTTGTTTGTTTTATTTTGTTTTTGTTTTTTGTTTGTTTTGCTGAGGCAATTGGGATTAAGTGACTTGCCCAGGATCACACAGCCAGGACTTGTTAAATGTCTGAGACCAGATTTGAACTTAGGTCCTCTTGACTAAAGGGTTGGTGCTCTATAGGTTTAAAGGTTAAAACAAGGTTCAGTAAACAAAAGGAACTTTATGTATTATGATGTCATAAATTGTATAATTCTGAAAAAAAAAAAAAACCAGACTGCCTGCTTGTATGTTGTAGGATCAAAAAAGTGAGTACTCTCCTTGGTATTCTCCATAGGTGTTCTCCACCAGATTAAGGATGAAGTTGGGCATATTTTTAGCACATAATGATGATGACTTATATATAGAGAGAGAAGTACCATAATATTAGGCACTGAATTCTTGGCCATATGAACTGGTAAGACACCTTGTAGATCAAAGTATCTGTGCCATAGGGTACTCACTGATTATTGCCAAACCTCTACTTCACAGCCCTGTGAACTGAGAATTACTGATTCCAGTGGGGCTCCGTGGATCTTCTGCTAATTGCTACAGTGTGATGTAATGGAAAGAACACTAGATTTCAAATCATATTTGAGTTCTGATCCCTGACACTAGCTGTATAACCTCCCTGAGCCTCAGTTTCCTGATCTGTAAAATGAAAGTGATAATACTTTATAGCTCCTACCTCATAGCTATTGTGTGGAAAGAATAGTAAAGCATTTGTTAACAATAGGTTATTCACATTAATTTGGCCCTTAGCTACAGGTTAAAAAAAAGGTACAGGAAATCATACCCTATTGGCTCTAACTTTGGGGGTACAACTAGGTAGCACAGTAGATAAAGCTAGAGTCAGGAAGACCCAAGTTCAAACAGCATCAGACACTAGCTGTATGATCTTGGGCAGGTCACTTAACTGCAGTCTACCTCAGTTTCCTCATCTATAACATGGGGATAATAACATTCTACCTAACACTGTTGTTGTGAGGATCTAATAATATAATGTTTATGAAGTACCTTAACACAGAACTCAGCACATAGTAGGTTTTAATAAATGCTATTTATCTCACCTTTTCCTCCACCATCTTTGTTCTCTCTTCAAACTCTCTTGGATACAATTGTTCTTTCTATGTTCCTGCTTTCTTTGCTTTTTTATTCCTGTTCATAATTTACCATTTTCTAGATTTTATTTGTATTTGTGGTTCCCTAACAAAAACACTCTGACATATTCCTATATCATTCGTTGAGGTTAACAAAAGATTTTCTTCAGAATAGTCTCATGAATAGTGTTAAGTATCACTACTTCCTTTTTTACAAATAGAGAAGCTGAGGCTCAGGGATTGTTTAATGACTTAGTTTTTAAGTTCAGGTCTCCCAAGACCAAGTTTGGGGCATTTCCCATTTTGCTATACTCGCTTTCAAAAATACATTCATGAGGCTGCCAGATGACAACATGAAGAGAATACCAATCCTAGAGTCAGGAAGTCCTGAGTTCAAAAGCAGACTCAGATACTTATTAGCTGTGTGATTCTGGGTAAGTCACTTAATCCCTATTTGCTTCAACAACAACAACAATCCAACCAAACAAATAAAATGAAAAGGGAAAAAAGGAAGTATATTCATTCCCTCCTTATCTTTGCAATGAAATCAGTAGTTTACCAATCAGAATTATTTTTACGGATCTATTGTGTGCAAAGCACGGCAGAGTGTATGTGCATTAATAGACATAAATAACTTTGTGATCTTGAAGAAATCCCTTAGTTGTTCTTATTTTGTCCATCTGTAAAATGAAAAGGTTGGATAAAATGGCCTCTAAATCTATGTTCCTGTATACATATTAACATATAGTATAATGATTTATATGAGCAGAGACCATCATTCCCCTTTAACTAAAATGTTATTTACCTTTTTTGTGTGTTTACAGTTTTTTTTTAAATAAAAAGATGAGTGGAAGTAACTCCCCATTCTGAGAAAAATCCATGGCAAAATCAATTAAAACATTGAATGTTTTCTCTCATGAATCTACAAGACCTCTTCTGTTGAATAGCAATGAGGAAAATAGTCAGGACTTTAAGTTAAGTGGCTCTGTCCTCTACAGAGAGAGGATGTACAACTCAGCAAGTGAGGCCCTCCAGGCCTACATTGATGATTTTGATCAAAGCCATGCTCCTAGTGATGTGAGCAGACCAAAGGTTGACGTGATACAGGACCATCCTAAGCCTATGTTCTACAACTTTTCTCCCAGATTCAGCAATGGTACGCTTCCATTATATTTGTTTCATATGTCTTCTTGTATGGATTTAATTGATCTTGTGAGATGTCCTACAATTCGGTAAGCTTCTCCAATTATTCTTTTTTCATTCCATGACATAGGTGGTTTTGCAGTATTTGAATCTGAATTTTTTAGTAATTCTCGCAACTACAATGTTTCTCTAATCAGAATCCTTAGAAAAGAGATAAGAAGAGATAAAAGAGTAAAAGAGATAGAAGTTTGATAAGGCCTTTCATCACTTCACCTTGTATAGTGGAAAGAATATTAGAAAAAAATTTTAATTTTTTATTTTTAATTCATTGAACAAAACAAGCAGTTATAAAACACAGTTTCATATGCAATCTTTCTTCCTTCCTTCCTTCCTTCCTTCTTTTCTTTCTTTCTTCCTTCCTTCCTTTTTCTTTCTCTCTTTCTCTCTCTCTTTCTTTTTTTCTCTTTCTCTCTCTCTTTCTTTCTTTCTTTCTTTCTTTCTTTCTTTCTTTCTTTCTTTCTTTCTTTCTTTCTTTCTTTCTTTCTTTCTTTCTTTCTTTCTTTCTTTCTTTCTTTCTTTCTCTTTCTTTCACAGTTGGGGTTAAGTGACTTGCCCAGGCTCATATAGCTAGGACGCATTAAATGTCTGAGTTCACATTTGAACTCGGGTCCTCCTGACTTCAGGGCTGATGCTCTATCTACTGCGCTACCTAGCTGCCCTGCACTCTTTTTAATGTACTGTAAATCTACAATTTGATATTCCCTCCAAATATGCAACAAAGTTATCATATTAATTTCTTTTTTCCCTTTTTTTCTTCTCTCTCTCTTCCTCATCAACCCTAGAAATGGTTATCATATGTATGTGTATGCTTTTATTTATCAGTTGTTTCTCTGGATACAAACAGCATCTTTTTCATTCATCCTGTATATTTATAATAGTCAAAATTACATTGTCACTGGGTTCCAGTCCCAATTTTGGCCTAACCAACTGTATAATCCAGGACAATATTTAACTAGTAATTTAGTAAACATATATTAAGCACATGTGTGAAGCAGTATGGGGGCTTTCCAATTATAAATATCACATTAACTGTCCTCACAGACATCATTTTATATCGAATATGTGGAATAAAATATGTATATATGTATACATTAGTATGTGAACAATTCCAAGACATTAAAATATGTATTTCCCAAGACTTTACATTATGATGAAAGAGACAACATGTATACATTAGAAAGTAAATTTTTAGAGAAGTTTCCCTATTTTCTTTGTATCTTCAGTGCTTACTAAATGTGTTGCCTGGCACTATAGGTACCAAATAAAAATAGTTATTTTTTGACTGATCTACATCAGTTTTGTCTGTGTAAAGTTTGATTTACATTATAATGGGGGAGATTGCCAAAGAAGGAAGGTAGAAACATAAAAAAAAGAAATAAAGGCCTGCAAAACACCTATCTTAATGGATTAGGATTCTTTCTGAGGCACCAGAAAAGACAGAGAAGTGATTTAAGGAAGAATGAGGAAAACCAGGAGAATCTTGTGCCACAAAATGCAAAAGAGAGAGTTCTGCTCAGTAATGATAAGGGTACTAAGACTTCATGGGGGACAAAGAGTGAAAAATGAACCTTTATATTTGGTGATTAATGAGACCAATTTTTTTGTATGATTATGGTAAGGTTGAAAGAGGTTATAAGGGATTAGAGATTATTACAAAGTTAGGACCAAGTTATATCTATTTACTAGAGGCCCCTTATTAAACTACTCTCTTTTTAAATACATTTCCATTCTCTCCCAGTATTCAGCTACCTACTCTCTCACTTTCTTCCATTCACCCCATTCTCTAATATTTATATATATATAAATATATACACATCATATTAATTATTAGTATTTTATTTTTCAAATCAACATAAAGATAATTTTCTACATTCATCTTTGTAAGACTTTGTGTTCCAAATTTTCCCTCTTCCTTCCTTCTCTCATCCCTCCCCAAGATTAGCAAACAGTCTGATATAGGTTAAATATCAAATATGATATTTCGTCCTCTTTGTTCACTATCCCTATTATAGTGGGAGGCAACTTTCATGATGATATAACTTTGAAATTGCCACTGTAATTATTTTATTGCAATCACTGTCTAGCTTGCTGAGGACAAAATTAGTCTCCCTTAGAGAAAAATGACAAATTTGTATGATGTAATTTGAATATTTCTATGAAAAGATAAAGATTTTAATTTATTGCAAAGTAGGTGGTAAATAGGCAAATGTACCTATTAACATTTTGGAATTTCATGCTTTTTGACAAGAATAGTTACTGTGTTTTGTCAAAAGCTTTTTCTGCATCTATTAAAATAACCATATGATTCTGTTGATTTGTTATTTATGTAGTCAATTATCCTGATAGTTTTTTCTCCTAATACTGAATCAGCCCTGTATTCCTAGTATAAATCTTATCTGGCCATAGTGATCCTGGGGACAAAATCTGTAATCTCCTTTCTAGTATTTTATTTGCATTTTATATCAATTTTCATTAGGGAAATTGGTCTGTAGTTTTGTTTCTCTTTTTTGGCCCTTTCTGGTTTAGGTATCAGCATAATATTTGTGTCATGAAAGGAATTTGGCAAGATTCCTTCTTTGTCTATTTCTCAAAATAATTTATATAGGATTGGAATTAATTATTATTAAATGTTTAGTACAATTGTAAATCCATCTGCTCTTGTTTTTTTTTCTCTTTTTAAATTGATAGTATTTTCCCCCAATTACATATAAAGATAATTTTCAACATTCATCTTTGTAAGATTTTGAGTTCCAAATTTTTCTCTCTCCCTTTCCTTCCCTTCCCCAAGATAGCAAGTCATCTGAGAAAGGTTATATGTGTACAATCATGTTAATCATATTTCTACATTAGTCATATTGTCAAAGAAGATATAGAACAAAAGGGAACAACTTCTTTTTTTTTTTTATTTTAATAGCCTTTTATTTCGAGATTATAGGTTTGGGTAACTTTACAGCATTGACAATTTCCAAACCTCTTGTTCCAATTTTTCCCCTCCTTCCCTGCACTCCCTCCCCCAGATGGCAGAATGACCAGTAGATTTAAATATATTAAAGTGTAAATTAGATACACAATAAGTACACATGACCAAACCGTTATTTTGCTGTACAAAAAGAATTGACTCTGAAATATTGTACAATTAGCCTGTGAAGGAAATCAAAAATGCAGGTGGGCAAAAATAAAGGGATTGGAAATTCAATGTAATGGTTCTTAGTCATCTTCCAGAGTTAAAAGGGAATAACTTTGAGGAAAAAAACCCCAACAATAAAAGTGAAAATAGTATGCTTCAATCTACATTCAGACTCCATAGTTCTATCTGGAGAGGAACAGCATTTACTATTATGAGTCTTTTGGAATTGTCTTAGATTTTTATATTGGTGAAAAGTGTGAAGTCTATCATAGTTGGTCATTGCACACTGCTATTACTGTATACAATATCCTTCTACGTCTGCCCACTTCACTCAGCATCAGTTCATGTAAGTTTTTCCAGGCTTTTCTGAAAGCAGCCCATTCATCATTTCTTATAGCACAATAGTATTCCCTTACGTTCATATGCCACAACTTGTTCAGCCATTCCCCAGTTGATGAGCATACCCTCAAATTCTTTGCTACCACAAAAAAGAGCTGCTATAAATGTTTTTGATCATATAGGTCATTTTTCCTTTCCTTAGCTTTTTCTCTAAAGGAAGAACCCCATGTTTTCTAAACAAGTAATATTATCCTTATGATAGAATTTTAAATTTAGGAATCCATGGTAAAGATGAATTAGTAAAGAAACTAGCTGTCTTCCCCTGTTAAATGCATGTAAGATTCTTCCACTTAGTATCTGAGGCAGCTAGGTGGTGCCATAATTCATAGCATGCTGGGCCTGGATTCAGGAAAACTCCAACTCTAACCTCATACACTTAATAATTGTGTGATCTCATTGTGACCTCATTTAACTTCTATTTGTCTCAGTTTTCTCAACTACAAAATGGAAATATTAATAGCACCTACCCTTGCAGGGTAGGTATGAGGATCCAGTGAGATGATATTTTATCAAATGCTTAAACATAGTTCCTGGAACATAGTAGGTACCATATTTACTATGTACTCATTCATTCATTTATTATGTACTATGTGTTATATACCTGTTATGTTTATTCCCTCTACCTGGAAATCTAGAAAATATCTGAAATTCAAAATGAATAACCTTTTAAAAATTATCAATCAAGTCAATGGGAATTTATTTCTGAAAAACTGATGCAAATGCCAAGTTCCATTCTTAAATGGCATATTGTTGAGAGACTTGGAGTGTCACAATTCCTAATACACATTTGCTAGTGATACGACTTAAAATAGTTACTTAGTTTTCTGAGTTTCATTTTACTCATTGGTAAAGTGGAAGAATAATTCTTGAACTGCCTGCCTCACTAGATTCTCAAGAGAAAAGCATCATCTTGCAGGCCCCATTTAGGATTATATTGATTTACACAGTATTTGTTGTTGTATAGTCATTTTCAATCATGTTTGACTTTTCATGTCCCCATTTGGGGTTTTCTTGGCAAAGATACCAGAGTAGTTTGCCATTTCCTTCTACAACTATTTTACAAATGAGGAAACTGAGGCAAACAAGCTTGTTCAAGGTCAAAAAGGAAATAATGTAGATATTTAATAAATGTTTTTTGACTGAATTTTAGCCACTCAAGAAGATCCAGAAGTTTGCAGGGCAGTTATTAATCGAAAGCCCTTTATAAACATGAGTTATTATTATGTAAATAATTAAAGCTGTGAATAATTTAGCATTTCAGAGGAGAAACTAGAGATCCCATTATTCTCCATACATGAGACAGATATCCTGTATATATAATCATATTTCTTTTTACTTAAATTATTCCCCTCATGATGTTTGTCATGGGATGAAAAAGAGAACTGGCATGAAACTAGATTTGAATTTGTTTTAAATAACAATGTTATAATTCATGTCATTGAAGAGCAAAAAACAATCAAACTTTATTAGGTAGTACTTCCAGTTGTCGTACTGAGAATGCTATTCCCTCTAAGGTTCACTTGCAGAACCCGGAAGGAGCTTCATCCTTACAAATGCAGGGTTTTGCAGATGGGACGTGCAGAGATTAAAAGACCCTGATTGTTCTTGTTAATGGACTTGGTACATTCCACTGGGCAGTAGTTCCTATACTATTGTCCTCTTGAGTTATGAATCCCAGCAACATTTCATTCTTGGAAACTCTTACTTTGAATATTTATTGGACTGCACATTTGTGGTGTCATTATGTGGCTTGAATTCTAGCTATCATTTCTCTTTGTCTAATTCTGGTATTCTCATATTGCAATGCTTGAGTCTTCTTATTTGCCTGTGGCAAAATTCTTTATTTTATTAGGTTTTCTTTTGGGGAATGAAGGGGAAGGAAAGGTACAGATTTGTGATTCCATAGAGGTAGGAATTTCTCGTTGTTTATTATCCCTTTACTCATGCAAATCAAAAACTCTGATCCACAGTTCTGTAAGTTATATAGTTTTGGAGAGTTTTTGTTGCCCTGAAAAATTAAGTTACTTAACTAGCGTTACATAGTCAGCATATGTCAAAATCAGGACTAGAGTCTATGTCTTTCTGATTTCGAGGCCCAAATTCTCTCTAATATACCTTACAACTTATTGTTATATGAGTATAAAATACTAAACATTTAGAAATTTTTTTCATGAGCCATAATGCATACATAATATTAATTAGATTCTTTCTATGGGCTTACCTTACCTAGTGGATATTATAGTTTCCCAATATTTCCTTGAATATCCGTACTGACACTGAAATTACCCTTCCCCATTTTTCTATTGGGCAAAATCACTTTAGTTTCAAAATTTCAGAACTGGTGTCTCAACTGTTATGTTTTCCCCTTTCCCTTTTCTACATAAAGATTTTTGCTGAAAGTCACACATGCTTTATCCTAAAGTTGGGAAGTAACTTGATTGAAACAAATTTATCATCATGCTCCTCAATTTAGCAGTTTGTATTCTACTTCCAGCTGCAATAGCTAAGAGTTTTCTAAGTATAAATATTTATAATTCATATAAGGTAGTTGATGTAATTCGTTATTTATTTGATACTTGAATCCATGAGGAATTCCAGTATCCTGTATCAAATGAGCCTTCTTTTTTTTATATATACCTTTCTTAAAGGTAATTGTACCTATACTTATTATTCTTTGTGTGTGGTTGAAAAAATTGATATGTAATTATTAAAGAACTCTCATTTGTAACATGTGACCCAGAGCTTCCCAAGACTCAGGGATTATAAAGACTGAATCCAATCCTAGGGACTGACCCCAAAAGGATATATTTCTCTCTTTGGCTGATGTACCCATACCTAGAATTATTCTGGGACACTCACTTAATATAGCTTACTTTTGACTTGTTTCCCCAGATACAAATAATGGGATCCCAACTCCCTTACAGTCATTCTAGGTAAATATGGGTAGGATAGCTTTTATTTCACTTACCAGAAAGCACAGAAGACAAAGGAACTCATAAACAGATAAATATGTAAAATACTTACATTGCTCATCAGCTCCACTTAGAGATCTTGCCTCATCCCAAAGTACTGTGGACAGTTCCCCCTATCACCCTATAGATTGCTCTTGAAGGCAAATAAACTTGGAAAGCTGCTAAATGAGCAGCCTTTGCCATCACCTCTTCATCATCCAAATAACTCATTTGGTTTTCTTGTCTAAGTATAACATGCTCAGCAACTGTGTGAATGAATGGCTTTTCTTCCTCTGATTCCTGAACTTTATGTTATCCAAATTCCTCAAGGCTGAACAGCACACAGAAAATCTTTTCTTTTTTCTTTTTTTCTTTTTTTTTTTTTTTTTTTGGTGAAAAGGCTGCTTTCTATAAGCACACTGCCTTAGATCATTCAGAATTCCTCTTCATCCATATAGAACTTTGAAATCCCATTTTGCATTTAAAAATCCTTCTTAACCTGCTCCTCCCTATATTTCCTTCTGTCCCTCCATGTCCTTTTCAGTGCAATCCCACTGGTTTTTCCTTGAAGAAGAAACACTTTCTCCTGACTCCAGGCATTTTCACTGGCTATTGTCCCTGCCTTGACTATTCTCTCTCCTCAGGTTTGTCTTCTGGATTCCTTCAAGTCCTAACTAAAATCTCTCTTTATACTGGAAGTTCTTTCTCAACCTCCCTTAATTCTCCTGCCTTTTCTTTGTTGTTATCAAGCCTGCTGATCATTTTGGAAGCAGCCTTAATCATTGTAATTCTTTGTCCTTTCATCAAGGTGCCAGTTGGCATGTCCATACTCTCTCTAGGGAGATGGACATCAGATGTCGCAAATAAAATTTCACACCTTATAATCTCATTAGGCTGATTGTAAGAACTCATCAAATTGATCAGGGCATTCCCCCATTAACCCAAATCCCTTTACACACTTTCATAGTTTTTATATCATCATAAAGCAAGTGCTATTAATCACATATATTGTCATATTTGGTCCTCACAAACTACCTGTGAGAAAAGCAGTGGAATAATTATTTTCTCCATTATATAGATGGGGAGACTGATACTCAGAAAAGTGACTCAAATAAAAATGCCCAACTAATAAGTGACAGAACCAGGGCTGAAATCCAGGTTATCTTATTCTAAGTCCTATGACTCTCCCTCATACTATGCCATCTTCATTATTGACTCTTTCCACAATGTATGTGTCGTCACAGTCCCTTTTTGCAGAAACATTATTAGCACTCTACTTTTAAAATTCTTTATCCATGTGTGCGATGCCTTTGTTCAAAATGGACCATCCTGTTTCTCACTGCTGCATCCCAGCTGTTTCCTAGCATTCTAAAATAGTGTTGCATTATTTCTTCTTCTGGGAATCATTAAAATTTTTAAAAAATGTTCTCCTGTCTTGTGAATTATCACATTTCTTATCATGATAAAGCCTTCAAGCTCTGTATTGTTGATGAAAATTTTTGCCTTCCTCAGTAATGTTCCTTGGATAGAGAGAGAGGCTAGGCTATAGCTGTTGTTTTCAATCCCTTAGATCAGTTTGTGGAATTTGTGGCTCTGTAGAGCAGCTCATAGTCTTTTGTTTGCCTTCTTACAGACATGCTTCTACGATGCAGTCTTCAGCAGGCTTTAAGCAGTTCCTAATTGAGTGTCCCAAGGACTCTTGAAACGTGTTGTTCACTTATTGGAGATTCCCCATATTCTTTAGTGGACTTCCAATATCCTTTACTTCTTCCTCACAATTGGGCTAACTTTCTTATTACTATGTGCTAGCCACGACAGGATACAGATAAGGATAAAATATGACATATCCTCAATGAGTTGGAATACATCTAGACTCATTACTATGTGCTAGCCATGACAAGATACAGATAAGGATAAGATATGATTTACACCTTCAATGAGTTGGAATACATCTAGAATGATATATTTATGGGACTTAGAGTTTTATATTATACATACTGTTTTACATACATTATCTCATTTGGTCTTCATGATAAACTTATACTGGAGAATTTTTAACAGTAATGAAAAGTTTAAGGAAAGGGAATGAACACTTATTAAGAGCCTATTGTGTGTCAGACACTATGTTAAATTTTATAAATATCTCAATTTGTGCACTCATTTGTGTACCTCAAAGTACAATTATGATCTCCATTTTACAGGTGTGAAAACTAGGGCAGACTCAAGTTAAGGGACATGTCTGGTGTCATACAATTGTTAAGTATTTTAGTCTTCATTTGAACTCAGGTCTTCCTGACTCCAGGAACAGCTAGATGACACAATGGATAGACTGCCTGCCCTGGAGTTAGGATATTCTAATTATCCAGTACTTATCCCCTTCCTACCTTTCCAGTCTTCTTAGACCTTCTTTCCTCTCCATTCTCAGATATTCTGTGATCTGGTGACATCATTATTTTTGCTTTCTTCATAGGAAACATCCTATCTTCCCACTTCTGCCCATTTTCATTCATTTTCTGTTATGCCTGGAATTCTTTTCCCTGTTTGCTGACTTGACTGGCTTCCTTCTAATCCCTGATGAAATATTACCTTGTACAGAAAGCCTTTCCCAATCTTTCTTAATTCTAGTCCTTCTCATCTGTCAGTTGTCATCAATTTATCCTTTATATGTCTTGTTTATACATAATTAGTTTTGTATTGTCTTCCCTATTAGATCTTAAAGGCAGAGACTGATTTTTAGCCTTTCTTTGTATCTACAATGCTTAGGACAGTATTGGTATGTAATAAGTACTTAATAAATGTATATTGTCCTTATGACATTTCTGATTATTGAAACCATAGGGATTCACAGCAGTTTATTGAGTAGAGGATGTGAACTGAACTTTGCTTAAGTAGAAATCACTTTGGCAGTTGTTTGGAGCTAAGTGACTCATTCAACTGTAACTTTTTATGACTAGGTTCTCAACTAGTCAAGTCAACAATTTATTCACTATAAGCAGAAAAAGTCAAATCAAAACATCTTTTACTTCCCACCACATTTCCAGGTGCTTCAGATAATTTCACTCTGTTGGGAAAGAGATTTCTATTTACATCTCATTCATTTGGATCAAGAAGAACTGAAAGACATTGAAAATCCAATTTTTTGTTTTGAGTAGTTTCATATTCTATAGGTCATTTCCACCAAACTATATTATATGGTACCTACAGTGGATATAATGAGAAATGCCTAGTTCTCATGCCCTTAATTATGATACTCCTTGGGTATTGATGTTTTAGACACCATAGATAAGAAAATTAATATAAACAAATTATTCTTTGTTAATCTAAATTTAAAATATATTTGTTCTGATTGAAGGAATCTTGTAGCTTAATTATTTTCTCTCCTAGTGTGATAAACATAAACACCAGTGGGGGTGGTAAGGAGATGCCATTTGATTGTATCGGGAAGACTCCATAATGCATGACAATTGTGACTGTGAAAGAATGTATGCAATTAAGAAGTCTGTCTTACTCTAGTTTGCTAACACTTGAAAATCTTTTCAGTCTGCTAGATGCAGAGTCTGGGTCAGACATTTATTTCTGCCCCCTAGGCAAAGTTTGGAAATCCTGCTCTTTGTTTATTACTGTCCACTGGAGAATTTGAGCCTTCACTGTAACTAATTTGTGACTTGACTTATGACACAATAGAAATACTACATATCCGAAAAAAGAGAGTTTTCCAACAATAAAAAATATGTCTGTTCTTTTTATTTCTCCTCTGATGTTTTCTCAGGACATAGAAAAGACTCTGGGTTTTCAAAAGTATTTCAGAGCACCAGTTCTGAAAGGTCCTCCTGACTTGGAAAGGCCTCAAACTGGGCTTTTTTGTGATGAGCTCTATTTTTGCCACCTGAGGACTAGATTGACTAGATTTTTAACTAGTTCCTCACCAGAAAGACCAGGGTGATAAGGGTTGGTTTTTGTCTAGTGTTTTGTTTTGCTGTAGAAGATGGCTAAATCCCAGCTCCTGTTGGAAATGATTTCTAAACTTTATGAAGCAATGCCCTCCCCTTTTTTTAATCTGAAGAGTTATCACAAAATTCAGGATAAAGTCTGACTTGCTTTTATTGTCTTATACTTCCAGTATATGCAGCAAACCAAAGAGCAAACTGTGTTGTAAAGCAGATGCCGCTTATTGTTAAGTTTTTTTTTTAATAAAGGAAATAGAAAATATTATTTCAAAAAGTTTTTTTTCATACTTTCCCATTTACTCCCCCTATCCAAAAAGAACTCTCACTTCAAAAAACTGTAAGGAAGATCAGTAAGGAAGATGACAAATCTTACTAAGAACATATGCCTCATTCATTATTTATTGTCTTTTGAGACAAGAGGCATGCTTGAGGTCATTTAGGCTGGAAAAACAAAGTATATTTCATATTCAGAAATATACTAATTCTTCTTGGTGCTTGGTTTTTCGGACTATTCTTTTATGGCTTGATTTTTTTATTTTCTTTATCTTTAATATGAAACTAGTTCATCTCCTTTTAAGGAGAAAGCTCAGCTCAGACATCTTCCCATTTTTTCCCTGGTTGACTTACTTTGGAATTTCTTGAACTTCATTATTGATGAAGTTTAGGTTCTGGGGTTCCTGGTTAGGGAACCAAAATATGATGAGATCTAGATTTAGAATGGTCAGGGAACCAAATGATGAGATTAGATTCAGAGAACCAAAATGAGATTAGGGTGCCTGGTGGTCAGGAAGTTAAATGACTAGAGCTAGTGGCAGGATTGGGATTCAGTGAACCAAATGAAGAGGTTTGGCTCCCCTAAATCCCTTGGGATTTGGCACATGGGGAGGGAGTTGTGGGAACGCACTTCTGGCGGTGCAGAGATTCTTTGTAAAGGAATTTACAAACCCGAAAACCTAAACTGGTAAAAGAGGTTTTATTATTGGCACTGGGAAGTTAGTTTGCTATGCATGAATAGAAAGGCTGAATTCCTTAGTAGCAAAGTCCTGGTAAGGAAGTAAAGTAAGGTCCCGACAGATAAAGAGAGAGTAACTCTGGAAGAGAATATTCCAGCAGACAGAGTTTGCTATGCCAGGAAGAAAGAGAGTTTCCTTGGCATTTTAGCTCCTCTGCAAAGAGAGGGTTTAAGATTGGCTCTTTTATAATAGAAGTTTTGGCTCAAAGCCAAAGTGGGGTAGTGGAGGGTAAGGGGTGGAGTTCCAAGTTGGCTCTTTTATCTACAAGCTGGGTTTCAACTTGAGCTAGCTAGCCCTACCTAGAATTGAATAGAAAATCTTAGAATTGAATGGGTGTTTCTCCAATTCAATGTGATTGGTATCTCCAAGCTAGCCTTACCTATATTCAGAATGAAGCTGTTTTGTCCTCTGGCAGGGTCTTGACAGTGTCAGGATTCAAGGATAATCTGTCCTTCAAGGAGTTTTAAGTGTTTCACCTCATGGCTCATTCCCAAAGTCAGAGAGAGAGAAAGAGAAAGAGTTTGGGGGCTCCCCTCGTCATTATGACTCTGTCAGTTACCTTTCCCCCTTTTCTTCTCTATCTCACCCCCTTTATTTTCAGTTTCCTTTTCTGTGTTGTCTTGCTCCTTTAGATTGTCAACTCTTTGAGGGCAAAGACTGTCTTTTTTAAAAATGGTACCATGAGTACTTAGCACTTAAAAGTTACTGACAATTGTTAAACTGTGTGGTGAGTTAGGGGAATGTCCCCCTCAAGCACATAAAGACTTTCCCTAGCAGAATGGTGGGGTGAGAAGAATTTAGTCGAATGGCCATGAAAACAGCTCATGGAACACTTAAAACTTGGTTAGACATTGAAGACACCAAGGCTATCCACTACATGCTGGATCATTATCAGTTATCATGACTTCTGTCCTGCCACTGGACAGACAACTCAGGAAGAGAGAGTGAAGCTGATGATTTTGTGTAACTCTGCCCTACTTAAATTCTTTTAATGTAAAAACATCACCTCGTGATGTCATTGGTCCTCTAAAAATAAAGGATAGATTGCTGCTAGGTGGTCCAATGGATAGAGCATTGATCCTGGAGTCAGGAGGACCTGAGTTCAAATCCAACTTTAGATGTTCACTGTATGACCCTGGGCAAGTCACTTAACCCTGTTTGCCTCAGTTATTTTATTTGTGAAGAAATTGGCAAACCATTCCGGTATCTGTTTTTTATCTGAAAACCATTCCAGTATCTCTGCCAAGATCCCAAATGTTGTCACAATGAATTGGACATTGCTGAACAATAACACTATATTTCAAAGGCATACTCAATTATAAGTGAGTTATAATAATAAGATGTATTTCTGTGAGGAACATGCTTGGAAACTTACATATATATGTTATACATAATTATATATTAACTTTATAAATATAAATTGTTATTACTTCTATTTTTCTAATCTCTCTCTGGAGAATGGCCTGAGACAAAATCTACGAGAGAGAGAGAAAATAAAAGGAATCTGGGTAATTATTTTCCAAATGATCCATTATCAATCAGTTAGTAAGCATCCATTATGCAAAAAATCTGTGCCAAAAACTGCACTAAGTGCTGGGTATAAAGAATGGTCTTTGCCGGCCTCAAGTTGGTACATTCTGATGGAAGAAAAAAACATGTAAATAACTAGGCATATGGAATATTTCTGTACTCTAAGAAATGATGTGTGTGAGAAATACCGAGAAGCATTGAAAGACTTATATTAACTGATATAGAGGGAAGTAAGCAAAGCCAAGAAAACAATATATACAGTCATTATAGCAACATGGATGGAAAGAATGATAAATCAAAATTAATAAAAATATGTAATTATAAAATTACATTATAATATATTATACATTATGAAATTATAAATAAATTAAAACTCCAGCAGGACCAGAAGAAAGAGATATGAGAGGATAGCCCCAACCCAACCTTTCATGGAAGTCAGAGGTCCACAGATGTTTACACATTGCACAGGTTTCCAATACATTGAAAAAGTCTAAATTGTTCTGATTCTTATTTCCCTTTCTAAAAATATTATTTGCCATATGCAATGAGTCTCTTGAAGAGAAGGATACTTGAGGTATACATGATGAAATGGAAAATATTAAAAAAATATTTAAAAGCAACTTGGTATATACAAGTTTGTATATACAAACTGTAAACAATAAATAGATCAGCACAGAGGAAGAGGCATTAGTTTGGGAATATGATGGTGAAGAACTTCTGTAAAAGGTGGAATTTAAACCAAATAATTATCAAAATTGTTGCTATTTGTCTTTTATAGACACATTAGAGAGAAACGTCAGCTTTTTAATCCAATGCCAATCTACTAGAAAAAAGATTCAAAAGAGAGCATTTATCTCTGGCTGTGAACATTTCTCTACTTTTTTGTCCAACCTAACCCTCTTTTAATAACTATACTGATAATTCCTATTTTTCCCATATTTATCTTGTTCTATATTGTCATTGTTTTTATATTATTTCTCTCTTTGGATTGTAAGCTTCTTGAGGGCTGGGGCCCTCTATTATCATTTTTGGTAATCCCTGCACTTTGCACAATGCCTTGCACATAGTAGATGCTTTAAACATTGATTTTTAAATATTTTCTTGTAGACAGATATAATGTCTTTTTGGGCAAAAAAAAATTACCCAGTTAGCTACTTCTTTTGACTGTGTATTATTCAAAAGAATAAGCCTGTGTCATTACTTT
Source organism: Antechinus flavipes (assembly GCF_016432865.1). Lineage (NCBI taxonomy): Eukaryota > Metazoa > Chordata > Mammalia > Dasyuromorphia > Dasyuridae > Antechinus > Antechinus flavipes. The sequence continues at coordinate 207,941,806 of NC_067402.1, forward strand.
TAAGTGTTACTCAACTTTAAAGTACATGCTATAGACTGTTAGTTCATATGATGCAGGAGGGGTGACTATTCACCGTACATTTTGGTAGTTGATCTCTATTTCTCTGCACTTCTGGCAAAATTGTGATTTATGTAGCCAGCTCTTTTAGGCAGTAGAGTAATTTATTATATCTGAATTTTGCTTGCTTAGGTATCTGTCCCAGTTATCCCTGAAATGTAAAACTTTATATTCTGTATATTTATGACCTCCTGCTTCTTTTTTGAGTACATTATCATCCAATAGTCAGGAGCACTGTGAAATTTCAGAAAATGGCTAAGAAAGAAACAGTCAGTGGATGAAGTCAGCTTAATGGCTACAATAGGTATAGCTAGAAACTGGTGCCCTACACTATGGTGTCTTGCTACTAGGTGTAATAAAGAGATGGGATTGAAACAGAATTAAGTGGTTTTCTTGCTCAACTGAAATCATTGTCTCCAAAGTTATCAGTGATCTCTTAAGTGTCCAATCTAATGGACTTTTCTTAGTTTTAATTTTTTGTAATCTATTCTGCTGTATTTGGGTAGTGGGTAGAATGTTGAGCCTAAAGTCAGGAAGACTCATTTTCCTGAGTTCAAGTCTAGTCTCAGACACTTTATAATTGTGTCACCCTGGGCAAGTCACTTAATCCTTTTTGCCTCAGTTTCCTTATCTCTAAAATGAGTTGGAGAAAGAAATGGCAAACCACTTCACTATCTTTGCCAAGAAAACTCCAAATGGAGTCACAAAGATTCAGACACACTAAAAATGACTAAACAACAACAACCATGCTTTCCTGGATATTCTCTCTCTCCTGAGTTTTACTCTCTCCTGTTTTACTTTTTCCTACCTAGTAAACCTCTCCTCAGTCTCCTTTCCTCTTTCGCTATTCACATATGAATCTTTACCTCCAACTCTAGATGTTCCCAGTAGCTTCTGGCCAAGCTCCTCTTTTCTTGACATTTTGTCTTAGTAGCCCCATCAACTTCCATGGCTTTAGTTATCACCTTTATGAAAATTACTTTGTGTTTTACAGAAACAGTTCGAATTTCTCCCTACACTTTTAGTAGCATATAACTTGTTGCCTGATAGGCATTTCTAGCTGGCTGTCTGAGAGACATCTTAAACTCAACACATCCAAAGCTTAATGAGAGCCATCTTTCTCCCTCAATCTTACTTTCTTTTAGATGTCCTTATTTCTGTTGAAGGTATAAATTCGTAAAATAGACATTATCCTGAATTCTTAATTCCACATATCTAACTAGATGCCAAATCTTGACATTTCTAACTCCATAACATCTGTCACATTTCTCTCCATTCATATAGCTATCACTTGAATTCAAGACCTACACCTTAGACTGTTAGAACCACCTCATTATTGCTCTCTGCCTCAGTTATTCTCTATTCCCATTCATACTATACAAACTGCTGCCACGAGGATTTTTTTTCCTTAGGCACAGGTTTCATTATGTCACTTACCTATTCAGACTCCAGACCCCAGTGTTTTTTTCATCGCCTATAAAATTTAAATAGCACTCCTCTTTTTAATTTTTTCTGTTTAATTTTCTATTTTATTTTTTTCCCCAGTTACAGATAAAGTATTTTTTTTGACATTTGTTTTTAAAACTTTGAATTCTGAATTAACTCTCTTTCTATACGCCTACCCTTCATTGAGAAGGCAGATCCTCTTTTTAATATTTAAATAGAATGTAGCCTCAAGGCATTTTTCCATTCTCCTCAATATTCATTACTTTTTCTCTGGCATTCTGTGATCCAGACAAATCAATCTTCTCTCTGGTTTTCGCGTATCTCTTAGCTTTGTAACTTTGCATTCAAAGTTTCCCATGCCTAGAATGCACTCACTCTTTTTTCTCTGCTTCCTAAATCCCATGTCTTACATTAAGACACAATTCAAACACCACCTTCTTTATAAAGCTTTTCTTGATCCCCTTAATTGCTGGTGCACTCCATCTCAAGCTGCCTTGTAATTTGCATTTATGTGTAGTATTCTTTATATTGTATATGTTTTTAAATGTATTTCCTATCTCCTCCCTTGCTGGGATGGAAACTCCGATTCACTTAGGATTGTTTCATTAAAACATTTGAATTCCCACTGTTAACAATGCCTGACACTTTAGTAGGTACTTAAATGTTTTTTGACTAATTGATTTTTTACTTTAAAATCATTTGTTACATATTTGAAAATTGTGGATACACTGGGGAAAAATTATACATTTATTCTCAGAAATTTTTCCATAAAAGCAAATGAAATTTTAAAGTAGCCAGATGGTTGTTACATGGAATGTTTTAAATCTGGTCAGAAAAGCCTTTACTTTTTCCATGTTTTTGCTTACAGGGATTTAAAGTCTATAATTTAAAAGCACCTGGCATTTCCTTTTTTTTCCTTCTTACCATTTTGTTCATGTGCTATCTTCAAGTATTCATCCAGATGTTATTTTTGAATCTTTCAAGATATATGTATATGTGTGTATATATTGTATATAGGTATATATGTGTATATATACACACATATGTATGCATATATGTTTTTAGGCTATGATAATTTTTAGCTGACATAAAGGAAAAATTACTAAGGTAGGAGTGTGGACATGTAGCTTCTCATGTCAGAATTGCCACAGATTCTTTTTCACCTGTGAGCAAATCATTTAACCCCTCTAATATCACACTTTCCTCATTTATAAAATACATGATGATCTCTAAAACTTCTTCCAATTCTAAAATGTTCTTCGATTCTAAATATTAGGAAAACAATGCATAAAAATGACAATTCTAGAACTGCATGGGACGTTAGGGATCATTTCATCATTGGGATAATCAGAGCTGAAAAATCCCCTCTCTTCCTTTTACAAAGGAACATGAGAGCTATTTACCTGGGTCCCGTGGTAGAACAGGAATTGGTATCCAGTTCCTGTTATTTTTAGTTTTAGGATCTTTCTACTGATCTATATAGGCTCTCATATTTTTTAGCTACTTTGAAAAAAACTGTTATTGTAGGTAGCAAGAAAACATAAGATAAATGAGAGGTTTTCTGAAATGGGGGAGAATTTGGCACGTGTGTGGCTGCTAGGGTAATCTTTCAATAAAGTCACATTTAGATCCCATCTTATGTGTTGCTGTAAATGGAAAGCTATTTCTAAAAGAATTTGTTCTTAATTAAGATGACTGTAGAGAAAACGATAAAACCTGGTGTTCATGATGGGATGCAAAAAACCAGAAATACTGTGATGGTGGAGTAATACTATCGTTAACAATAAAACCCACTGCTGGCACAACCCTTGTTACACTATGGATTTTAAGATTATATCTGTCTTTAGAGCTAGTCACATAAAAGAAATGATTAACAATCTAAATTCCTGAAAATAGTCTTTATAGTGAAGGGGAAAATGTAATGCACAGAAACTATACTGCAGTTGCATCTATATATGTAGATGTTTAAATGTACACCCTTATCTTGGAACCTATTACAAATTCCTTCATGAAACCGGGGTTAAATTAAGTGTGATAAATGATCATGATTAATCACTAGCTATTATGGAAGTGGGGATTTTGTTGCCTAATGAAATAAAATGACAGAATATAAATTTTTTTTAACATAGTCCATTTTAAAGTGAAATTTTAATCCATTTCATCTGTTTTTTTAAATCCTCAACCATGGTATTTTAATCATGGTAAAATGTCCTAGCTGAAGGTTGGCCAAACCCTTTGACTTACTTGGCTATAAAGTTATTATAATATAATCTATTTGCATTTTAAAAATAAAATAATCAGAGCTGTGCTAAACCTTTTCACCTCTATACACACTAGCATCTTGTGGAAAATAAATCACAGTTGATATGAAAGAATCCAGAGAGCAGACTGCTTAGGGCATAAATGTTTCACAGAGAATATAAAAGATGTGAATTCTAGAATTGGGAGAACCTATTATAATAAAAAAACTCTAAACTGCTAGATGGGAAATTAGGGATGGAGTGTTAAGTCTGACACCAGCTTACCCTGAAACTTTAAGTAATTAAGTCACTTATCTTTTCTGGACCACAATTTTTCCCTCTGTAAATAAGAGAGGGTTGGACTAGGTACTAGTGAAGTCCTGATAACATCCTTCTTGACTCCAGGTCATATAGCATAGTGCCTATTCTATGCAAAAATTTTCTCTAAAATGGAAGATGAACAATTCTCAGCAATTTTCCTGTGTACAACTTTTTCTGTTTATATCAGAACAAGAGTCAAATTCTGTCAAGAAATATTAGAATCACAAGTTTTAGATTTAGAAAACACTTTAAATGAAATTTATTTTAAAACAAAATTTTATTGATTTTTTTTTGTATTTACTTAGCCTACATTTCTCAGTGTTTTCATATCTCTCAGAGAGATATAAAAAAAGAAAAAAGAGTTCCACAAAACTAAGCCTCATACTAAAAAAGCCTGACATCATATGGATTGTCCCACATGTATCATCTGTCCCCCTCTGCCAAAAAAAAAAAACAAAAAAAAAAAAAAAAAAAAAAAAAACAAGAGGAAGTGCCTTTGTATATTTCTGCTTTGGGGCTAACATGTCATTCATTTTGTTTCTATAATGTTCAATTTCAATTGTTAAAAATATTTTTGTTATTTCAATTTGTTGTAGTCATTGGTTGTTTTCCTGATTCTGTTTATTTCACCATATGTCTCCCCATTTCTTTCAATATTTGTTTCTTATGCCACAGGGATATTCCATTACATAAATGTCCCACAACTCATTTAGTCAGGCACCAACTTTGTTTTAAGATCTTTATTGCCACAGACAATGCTCTCTTTGGGGTTTTTGACTGTCCGTGAACTTTTTGGGTCCACAAAATGTAGATATTTGAATGACTTTCTTGGGGCAATTTCAAATAGCTCTCCAGAAAGACTAGACCAATTCACATCAGCAATGCATTAGTATTCCTGTACAACTCCTCTGTCATTAACTTAATCTTTGTCAAATTGTTATAAAATTTCAAAGTTGTTTTGATTTGCATATTTCTTATTACTAATGATTTGGAACATTCTTTTATATAGTTGTTAGTAGTTTGCAGTTGTTTTGAGAACTGTTAGTTCATATCTTTTGGTCACTTATCTATCAGAGAGCAGCTTTTGGTCTTAAATATTTTTGTTCATTGCTTCATCTTTTTGGGTTCTCATTTATCTATCTTCTAATTTTCCTCCACTTAAAAAACTCATTAATCTTTCTTTTTCCATTTTATTAATGTGCATTTTTTACTATATATATTTTTTCCTGAGGACTGTTTTAGGTATGTCCTAAAATTTTTAGTATGTTGTCTCATATAATCTTTAATAGAGTTATTAATAATTTCTAAGATTTTGTTGATTTAGAATTTTATCATATCTCCATTTAGGCCTGTCTTTTTCTTGTGTACTCTGTGTTGACTTTTGTTATTTGTTATAAAGGATATGTGTAGTGTTCTTTTTGATATTTACTTAAAATTTCATTGTGCCCAAGTAAAAGGTCTGTTTTTCAAAAGGTGCCCTTTAGTACTGAGAAATTTGTGAATTATCATTTGCATTTGAAATTATATATCTTTAAATTATGAATTCTCCAATAGTTTGGTTCCATACTTTCAGTTTGTATTTTCATTTTATCTTCTCTGTTAGATTTTTTTAACCCTGAAAGAAGCACATTAAAGTCCATACTATTGTTCACATCTCATTTGCAGTTCAATTAACTTTTCCTTTATGAATTTAGATGCAGTTCTATTCAATCTATATATTTTTAATGTTAATATTGGCTCATTGAAGTTACTGCAAACATAGTATAATTTATTTATCTCTACTAGTAATGTCAATTTTTATTTTATATTTCCCTGATAGCATGAATACAATTCCTGCTTTTTAAAAAAATTTCATGTAGCATATAGTATAATTTATTCCAATTTCTCATTCTGTTTCTATAGTAAGTCTTTGCTTTGCAGAGTTTGTTTCTTATAAACAACAGATTGTGTGAATTTCTTGGTTTATTCAGTCTGCCACTCTTTTTTGATTTATTGGATTATTTAGTCCATTCTGATTTAAAATTAGTGTAAGACATAGACTTATGTTCTCCTTCATTTGTTTCTTTAGTATTTTAAAAGACATTTTAAAAGTTCTTTCTTTTTTTCCAATACTTTGTCCAAACAATTGGTTTTGCTTAATTTACTTTGATGCAACATTGTTCCCAGAGGTTTCCCCCCCTTTATTCTTCTTCCAATTAAAATAGATTTGCAGCTATTTGCCTATTCTTTCACTAATTTGGGGGTTCTACTGAAATTCTTAATTTCCTTTTTTTAATTGCTTTTTTAACTTTTCTATTTTTCTATGCCTTTTCCTTCTCTTTCCCCTTTGTTATATAGTTCAGAACCTCCCCTTAATTCTTCTAATCCAACTCTGTATATGTGTATTAGTTTTCATTTTGCTTTATCTTTTGTTTTATTATTTTCTTAATTAATTCATTCCCCTTTCAATCTTTTGAAATTTTTTTCTCTGCTTTATATCGTTAGTTCTTGTTTATATAATTTCTTTATTTCTCACAGAGTTGAAGCTTCTAAAGTGTTAGGTTCAAATGCTTTCTTCTAAACAATTTCCATGTTATTAATTTTTTTAGTTCTTTTTCCTTCATCCCTTATATTGTGCTTCATTTATAGAAGTAATTAGTGAGGGAAGTAGAGTGAATAGAAGCAACACTATGTGGTAAAAATTATCGTGTCTCTCAAATAATGCAGTCTATTTGTTGTTCTTGGAATCCACAGGATTCTTATTTAGTCAGTCATTAGTCCTCTTTCTTTTGTGTTATATTTGTTAAAAGAATTTTATATTCTCTTTGAAAGTTTAGCAGGGCAGCTAGGTGGTACCATAATGGATAGGATGCCAGACCTGGGGTAAGGAAGACATCTTCTTGAGCTATAATCTGGCCTCAGCTACTTTCCAGCTGTGTGGCCCTGGGCATCTTAACTCTGTTTGCCTCAGTTTCCTCATCTGTAAAAGGAGCCAGAGAAGAAAATGGCAAAACACTAGAGAATCTCTGCCAAGGATAACCCAGAGGGGTCATGAAGAATAAGACATAGCTGAAAGAGAACTGAACAGCAATCAAGGGTTTAATATTTAGTCTCCTGCTTTTAGGACTCACTTTGTTGATTTATTTTCTTTTGCTCTAGGTTTTTATTAAAGACTTTGCTTTTAAAATCCTTGGGTTTTAATTATCTGTCATTCACTGTTTGCCTCTTCTCTATTTGCTGGTGGATATACCATCCAGGCTAGGTTACAAGGCTTCCTAGGCCTTCTTATGTTTGAGATATAAGTTTTGCGGGCCTGTGATCTTAACCAGACTGTCTTGGTTGGGGCTAGGAAAGGGATAGGACAGATCTCTATTACTTTTTTAGGTCTGACTCAAACTTAAATGATAGTTCCCAACTCACTTTCTTCCTTGTCTCTCTTTTCCTTATGGTAGAATTGAGTCCACATCTTTTATTTTATACATTGAGGCTAGGGCAAGTGTTCAGAAAGGGTGGGATATCCTCTAATATAGAGCAAGGTTTCATGGAAAAGGTAGCACATTTTCACCCACCCTGATTCTTTGACTGGTTGACAGTCAATGTCCACCATTTTGGAAAAAAAGATTCTTCAAGAACTCCCAGGCACAAATCTTTGAGTCTACCCTGGTTTTGTGAAAGTTGGTGAGGGAAAGGTATTAAATGAGAACTCTAAGGATTAGGTATTTTCTGCAATTATTTTACATCTGCCATGTAATTCCTTTTCTTTTGAGGGTTAGCAAGTGAAAGAGTTCTGGGAAGAGTGATTCTACCTTGAAAGCATTTATGTCAAATTTAAAAAGGTGTGTGTGGTGAACATTTAAACTTCCTCATTGTTTTGTTTTGTTTTGTTTTTTGGTTAATACTAGAATACAGAAAATAATCCATATACTTCAATATATTCTCATTTTCCTTTCTTGTTCCTCATCACTGCTAGCACTAACCTTTTACTTCTGTAATAGATTAGTTTCTTATACAGAAGAAAGGTTAGTTTGTGTAACTGTTGTATTTTAGAAGTTTTAGTACATCTAGTCACTTAATTTTCAAGTCATTTTTTCTTAATTGATAAATTGTTGTGGCTTGTTCACTAAATGCCACATTTTAGAAAGGACAATGATAAGCTAGGGGCATCTCAACAGGATGCTGAAGGACTAAGAAATGGTCCCAAATGATAAAAGGAGATAAAAATGTTTAGCCTAGAAAAATGAATCCTTTAGTGGAACACAATAGCTTATCTTGACTATTTGAAGGGCTTTTGGATTAAAGAAAACTTGATTTGAGTGTTTAAATGGTCGTTATGAGTCAGACTATGCAAAAACTGAGGATACAAATATACCAAATAATACAAATATAAACAAATACAAAGATAACCAAAAAGAGATAGTGTTAACTCTCAAGCAGCTAACATTCTAGTAGAAGAAAAAGTATAGGAGGAGGATAGAAAAAGAGAGAGAGAAGGATAAACATGAAGGAGGGAAAGGAATGAGAGAGAAAGTCAGGATTGTAGCCTATTGAAAAAAAATTAGTTGGTCTTCATCACCTCTTCAAATGGGGGTTCTGGGAGGAGCCTTCTAATAAAAGACAAGGACCACAAAGGGATAGAAGAAGAATTCCAAAGTATTCATTCTAGGCCTGGAGAGAACTTTCAGGTTGAAGGGGTTTCATTCCAGGAGATACAGCTAAGAGTCAAGTGGATGTTGCAGAAAAGATTTAGGCCAGATAGAAGGGAGAACTTAGAGAAAAGAGGAAATGGCCTGCCTTAGAAAGTTTTTTTTTGGTTGTTTCACACTTTCTTTTTTTTTTTTTTTTTAACCCACTTAGTAGTATTTTATTTTTCCCAATTACATGTTGATAGATCTCAATATTTACTTTTATAACATTCTGATTTCCATTTTTTCTCCCTTCCCTCTCCCAAAGATGACAAGTCATCTGATATAGGTTATGTACAACCATATTAAATTATCTCCACATCAGCTATGTTGTAAAAAATAAATAAATAAAGAACCAGAACAAAGGAGGAAAACTATGAAAAGGAAAAATAAAGAAATAAAAAGTGAAAATAGTATGCAGGCTCCATAATTCTTTCCCTAGATGTGGATACCATTCTCCATCATGAGTATCTTGGAATTGTCTTAGATCATTGTATTGCTCAGAAGAGGTAAGTCTTTTATAGTGGATCACTGCACAATGTTGTTGTTAATTGTGTAAAATGTTCTCCTGATCCTGCTTGTTTCACTCAACATCAGTTTATGTAAGCCCAGGTTTTTCTCAAATCTGCCTGCTCATCATTTTTTATAGAACAAAGAGTATTTCATTATATCCATATGTCACAATTTGTTCATCCATTCCCCAGTTAATGAGGATCTCTTCAATATCCAATTCTGCTACCACAAGGAGAGCTGTTATGAATAATTTTGAACATGTGGATCCTTCCTCCTTTTTATGATCTCTTTGGAATACAGACCTAGTGGTAGTATTGCTGGATCAAAGGATATATACTGTTTGGTTGTCCTTTGGGCATAATTCCAAATTGCTCTCCAGAATGGTTGGATCAATTCACAAATCCACCAGCAATATCCCAGTTTTTCTACATCATCTCCAATATTTATCATTTTTCTTTTATCATATTAGCAATCTGATAAATATGAGGTGGTACTCTGTTTTTTAATTTTTATTTTTCTAATCAATAGTGATTTAGAGCATTTCTTTATATGGCTATAGATAGCTTTAATTTCTTCATCTGAAAAAAAACGTGCCTGTTCATATTCTTCAACTATTTATTTGACTCAGTTCTTTATATATTTTAGAAATAAGGCCTTTATTGGAAACACTGGCTATTAAAAATTGTTTCCCAACTTTCTGGGAAGTAGTCTTTTTTGAGCGGAAGCTGTTTAACCACTTGTCAGATATGTATTGAGAGAAATTATTATTAATAATAAATGATTTGGGGAGATCCAAAGTTTCCTCTTTTTCTAAAGTATACATTTAAAAAAACTGAAATCTCTGAAAGTTGAACTAACCTTTTTCTCTAATAGACCCCAGACAACCTTACAAGGAATCTCCAATCTAAAGTAAATTCTACTCAATCAAAGTGAGGGAAGATAGATCTTTCTTTCTAGAATGCTCAAGACTGAGGATGATCTGGGTATGGAGATAGTCTCTTTGTCCATGAATGACATGATGTCACTCTCAACCCCTCATCAGAGGAATCCCACTTCCTTTTTGAAAGTCCATCTCTCATTAATTGTTAAACAATCTGAGTTGATTTCTGTCTGCTGTGGGGGAGGAGGGAGAGAAGACTCATCCAAGGATATATAAACTTCAAGAAAGGTTATGACTCCTCCTTGATCATGGAGAAGACACTGAGCCATTTTTGTAACCATTTGCTCGTGTATTTGATAAAATTCATTATAATTGACTTTGTCTCTGGAAATTATTTTTACTCACCACAGAATGTTATTAAAGTCTTTCTTCTTCAGGCTGGGGCTTGATGAGCTGGATCCAAGGTGCTTACCCACACTGAGACTGTTTTATTTTGGGACTAGGTAGTTATTCTCAGCACTGCCCAATTTATGCAAAGAGGCAAGTACGAGGCAATATCTTGTTGCTGTGTGTCCTTTGATTATTTTTCTGCTCTGAGATATGACTTCCATGTAGAATGGAAAGATGAAAATTTCTCCTGAAGTAGATCTATGCTAGTTGTCAGAAAATTGAACATCCCTGAAAAATCATAGGAAAACTCAAGTAATTAGCTGCTTTTAAGTTTACAGGGAAATCATTGAAGCCTCTGTTTGCCAAACTTGGCTTGTGACACTGTGATCTATAGAAAAAAAGAAAAAAAAGTGCTTACAAAAACACTTTATAGGAAAAATGAATCCAAAATTGGAATTTTGAGGCATTTTCCATTCTTTAAAAAAAAACAAAATCAGATATTATATAATGTTTTTGAATGGAAAGACAGGAGCCACCTAACTCCCTGTCTCATAGAAGATCCAAACATCTTAAGACAAATAGAAAGTTCACGTGTATTTTTCATAAAAGATTTAAGACTATGATTCTGGCATGTAAAAATAATTTTTTGGTATTTCTTAAAAACAATCTCTTTCATTTGCATTGTCTGTATTTCGTTCCTATATTAGTTCCCCTAATACTTCTTTTCCTTATATGTCTGCACATTTTAGTTGTTTCAGAAATTGATTTTGGTATAAAAATTGCCTCCAAATGCTCACTTGGGTCAAACCCCCAAAGCAAATAGGGTAGTGACTCGATTCTAATTAGAAGCTGTCCTACTATTTCTTATTCTCGAGAAGGCAGTCCAATAGAATGAAGGCTTATAGTTATTAGGAAGTCTGTATAATACAAAATTTTAAAATGTAAGAGATTGCATTGTCATTTGCTTCCCAGAATATTTTGATGGTATGATTCTGATAACTGTTAACAACTGTGAAATGCAGGTCATTACGTATATTAGGCTTCCTGCCAGCTGTAGCATTATTGCTTGTCAGTTCTCTGTGCTGTGAATTATGCTGCCCTGCTGTAGACCTTGCCATTTATTTTAATATGTCTTGTCGACTTCCCAAGGATATTCTAATAAGCTAAAACAAATACTAAAAATGCAGCCATGCAACCATGAATTTCTGTTACAAGAATATGACAAATGAATTCAATTGGGAGATGAATTTTTTAGATGGAAAATATATGTAGCTGATCTATTTAAAAGAAGCCATCCTTTATGTTTTAATTTTCATGAATAGTTTTACAGTTCTACAGTTAAAACATTCCATTAAATAACTATTTTGTATTTATTCCAAACAATAACTTATAGTGATTTGAAGAGTATTATCTATAATAAGAATAACAATAGTTTACATTTATATCTTACTAGATAGGAAAAATAGCTGAACCCAGATTCCCTTCACAGTTGACGGATTGGCAGCTGGTCTGTAATATACAGTTTTTGAGAGTTGCCTGGGGCACTAGGAAATTAATTGACTTGCCAATGGTGTTAGAGTGTGGTCTTCTTACTCCAAAACTGATCTTTACATCCACCATGCCTGGCTGCCTTTCTCAAAGCTTCCAAAACCCTTGATATAACAGCATGGTACAGTGAAAACTCTATTACCTCCATAATCAAATATAAAATCCCATGGCATTTAAAGCCCTTTATAACCTAACCCTTTCCTACTTTTCCGATCTTCTTATACTTTACTCCCTTCGATTTAATTTGTGATCCAGTGACTCAGGAATTCTTCTTTTCCTCCAACATGACACTCAATGTCTCAGTTCCTTAACTTTTCCTTGACTAGCTTCTGTGTCTGGAATTTTCTCCCTCCTTATCTCTATCTCCTAGTTTACTGGTTTTCTTTAAGACAAAAGATGAATAGCAAGTAAATTTTTCCTCATTTTCCCCCTTACTTTCCATCCATAACCTCCCACTGATACTGATGTGGAACAGGAACTTTCATCCCACCTCCAGTTGTCAGAACTTTAATCATACATTCTGTTCCCATACTCATACACAGGGGTATTCACAATCCCTTAGCCTGTCTGGTTAGCATATCCAAAAAGCATACTCTACTTCCTCCTATCTCATCCTGTACTTGGTCATGTAAATATAGAGGCGCATGTCAATTTGTTCTCAATTAAGCTCCTTATTGATCTGTAGCCAAGTCCTCCCTAATTTCTTCTTTACTCCCTAGAACCTGCTCTTACTTTCCTCCCCTTCTTCCCTCTGACTTTAAGAAACCATAAAACTGACTTACCTTGCTTGATCATATTTGATTTAGCCCATGAATGGCATTCTTTGTGATTATGATAAATGTCTCATGTGAGTTTTTCACATTGTGAACCACTCTCCCACCACCTGGTACATAGGTACTTTATTTACCCTTCCATGTTGCCTCTCTTGTCACAACTTTAATCTTTTATTCTGTTTTATATTAATACCTTCCTGTGGTCTATATACTTATATATTTAATATGACCTTCCATTTGTAAGAACATGTATTTGCATATTGTCTTTCTCTTTAGAATGTGAGTTCCTTAAGGCAGGGACCATATTTTTGCCTTTCTTTGTATCCTTGATGCTTAGCATAGTGCCTGACACATTACTAATGCTTAATTAATGCTTGTTTACTGACTTTATGGGAAGAATACTTTCTCTGAAGACACATGACTTGGGTTTATAACCTATTTCTATTATATATGCCCTTGGAAAAATCATACCACCTCCTGATCTACAACTTTACTCATGTGTAAAATAAAGGGATTAGACTCATATACCCTCCTCGCTTCTTTCCCACTCTAATTTTGTGATTCTTTGAACTTGCTTTATTATGTCAAAACACCAATCCTTGCAAGCAGGAATTGTTGCATTTTAAAAAATTTACATCTTCCTCACTTAGCACAGTCCCTGGAACAAAGAAGCTGCTTGGCTCCATTGATTTATTTTTCCAAACTTCCCATTTAATCCTTGTCCCAACTCTGTGAGTTCAGTTAAGTTAATAATAACATATTATTATTTAAATTTTTACAGGGGGAAATTGAGAAAATACAGAAAATACCCTAATCTTGTCTAAAGACACACAGAAGGGTGATAGAGTCTAGGACTTGCATCCAGGTTTTCTTATGTCAATTCCAAGACTTTCCATGAAACCTTGCTGCGTCTCCTTCTCTCTCTCCCATATATATATATGTACACACATATATATGTACATACATATACATATGTATATATATTCAAATGTATATATTCATACATGTATGCTTATAGAAATGTGTATGTACATACATCTACATTTACACAAATATGTATGCACACGTATATGTATATGTGTGTATGCAGGTATATCTATTCTCTTCTATAATGTTTTTGATATGGTTTGAAATTAGATCCAGAAAAGAGAAATTGAAAAAAAGAGAACAAACAGTAAAGACAACCTTCCTTTCCTTAAAGGTAACTAAAAAGGAGACACTATTCTCTCCTAGAAAATTCTAGTCCTGGACTTTCAGGGGGAAAAATAATTCCTAACTTTGGCATCAGGATTTCAAAAGTATGGCATCCCCAAAGGCACCTAATTTTAATTTGTCATTTAAGCAACTAAGAACACTCTAGTGGAAACTATTTAAATAAATGCTCCTAATAATCCTTAGGAATAAGACTTGAAAATCCCTGCCTTCCTTCACTAAGACTGATTATCCCTTTGATCGGTTCTTCAATTCCTATGTATTCATGCTCATTAGGGTATACCATATTGTACATTATTTGGTAAGTATTTGGAATAGCAAGAAACCTTAGACCCCTAGTAAAGAAACAGCACTTTTAAGAAAATCACAATATCAGCCAGAAGCACCAGCTCCTGAAGAAGGACAAATAATATATGCTTGCAAAGACACGGGCATTTAACAATATTGACCCATGAGGAAAAATACTTCTGTATTCATTAGGAGAAAAGTATCATCTTAGTATGTAGCAGGAACAGGAGTCTGATTGGTAGTCACAATTGTGGTTAAACAAAGTAAAAAAAATGATATATATATCCATATTCTCATATATTAATTGTTGGTGTTTTTGCAGACTACAAATCCCTTATTAATTTTCATGTATGTGCCATGTCTCAGGAAGGCTCAGAAATCTTGATTTTCTTGATGCTTATAATCATCCTCTTTTGAAAGAAGCTAGTCTATTTACTACCATGTTATCAAGTCATTTTCTAAAGTCATTAAACATTAAATTGTGATGCTTATTATAATTCTTTCTGTTTGGAACAATTAAACTTTCTTGCCTTTCTCTACTCATTAGAGTCATTTCAAGAGTTGATAGGTATCTTATTCATTTGAGAACAAAATGTAAGTCAAGAAAGAATAAGGATAAAACATAATTATTAAGGAGTCAGAAGGATATAAATGTTATGAATTTCTAAAGTTATATATTGGAAGAATGCAAGCCTGTCAGATAATAAGAGTTCACATTCATAATATTCATGAAGTTCATTTGCAAGTTTTTGCTACCATACAAGATTTTTTTTTTAAAGTATACACATTTTGTATAAGAGAATTCAGTAGAGGGGAAATATACAATCACCAGTCATGACCACAACTATAAATGGCATGAGAGACTGTCACCATAGACTATCATTGTGCATCTCTGCCTACTTTTATATATGTGTTATTAACATTCAACCAATATATAGATTTAAAAGTTGAACTCTAAATGCTATTCTGCTATTCTATATTTTTATCATGATACAAAAATATAACCTATTGGTCTTCTACTCATATGTTAAAAATCATTTAGGAACATACCAGTTTGCAGATTAACCATTTAAAATCACCCACAGTGCCAAAAGACATTCAAAGTACATAATTATCCTTAATCTAAATTAAATTTAGAAGAAGGAAAACAAGAAACCTAATTGGTAAATATTTGTTAATTACATAGGTTTTAAAAGCTGTTTTGAGATGATCTGAATGCACTTAAACAGGGCTTATTTCTTAAAGACTGCTCAAAAAAAAGATAGGTTCATATTTAGGCACCAGTAGCAAATGTTAAAATTTATTTTGTTTTTCCTCAAGATGATTTTACCTAGAATAAGCTTCAAATTATTTGATACTATATATATACAGCCTTAATAAAGAATATATATTTCAGAAATAAGAACTGGAATATGTGGTCCCAATGTAAAACACAGCTTCTCTTAATTCTAATTTGCATTTGGCTATTTAACTTGAATCCTAAAATAGGTTTTAACTTTGAGCTGTTTCTAAGTAGCATGTGGAGAATTAGCTGCAAAGGGCCTCTCTAGATCAAGTTAAATTGGAAATGTTGTCCTGGCTAAATTAAGTATACCCACTGGCATTCTTAAGTATGGATGGGAATCCTTTAAAAAAAAGTACTTTAATCCATAACTTTTAAAAAGATTTGTTTATAGTACATGAGAGAGTTAATACATGGAGACCAAAGTGAATCTTCCTCTAGTTTTCCTTGGAAATGTATAAAAAGGGCAAGAGGAGTGGATATGAATATGGGTGTACAGCCCCTTGTGAAGAGACTAATTTTGTTTCTTTTGCTATTTTGTAGTAGGTGATGTTAATATGACTGTTCCTCTTCAATTCTGTAGACAGTAGTGTATACTATGTACAGGACCTCATAGTAGGAAGACAGAAAACAAGAATCCTTATTCTCAAATCAAGTAAGAGTGACATGGACACAAATAGGTAAAGCAAAGCTATATGAGTGCAGAGCTACAGTCAAGCAGAAAGACAGAAAGATTTGAGGGGAGGTATTATTTCTAGCTGAGAGGATCTAGAAATGCTCCATCCTTTAATTAGCTTCATAGCTTACATTGACTTAGTATTTTAAGCCTTTCAGAATGCTTGCTTCTTGCAGAAGGGTCGTTATTAGCCCCATTTTATAGTAGAATGAATAAAGCTGAAAGCAATTATATAACTTGTCTAAAGTTCTCTGACTACTGAGTAACTGAGGAAGAAATCAAATTCAGGTCTTTCTGACTCAATCTTCATCCACTCTTACCCTTGCTGACCTTCATAGAGAAAGTGGTGCCTGAGATATGTCTACAAGGAGAAGAAAGCTACATCAGAGGTCATTCTGAAGGTGATGGACACTAGTAGGTCTAGACCCAGATGGCACTTCCAAGTCCATCTCATCCAACTCTATGGATGAGTGACTTGACTAAATAGTAAATGTCAGAGATAGAATTTCAATCAGAGTTCTTTGACTTCAGGCTCAATATTCTTTCCAAGTCAAAAAGCAGGACTTGCAACTATATTTTAGAAATTACAAGTCTAGCGCTCTTTCCAAAACAATTTAGCTCTCAGCATATAAAACATTATATGCAAAAGTAAAAAGACCAAAGAGTAAGGGTCTTTCTATACCCCCATTTCATAATTTTCAAAATCAGAGGAAGGAAATAATAATTTTTATAGCTCTTACTGTATACCAGCAATTGTGCTAAGGGCTTTTTATAACTATTTCATGTGATTGTCAAAACAACCCTGTGAAGTTGTTGCTATTATTATCCCCATTTTATACTTGAAGAAACTGAGGCAAACATAATTTAAATGACTGTCTCAGGTTCACATATTTGGTGTCTAAGTTCAGGTTTGAGCTCAGATATTCCCATTTCTATTCACTGTGTCACTAGCAGCCTTTAATGAGTGTGTTAGAGAGTAGAACAGATGTTTTTAATTGGTTGGGGTCTGTGGACTGATTTTTGTAATATTTTGATAAATAAATTTTAACAGATTTTGTTTGTGCATTTTGTGTTATGCATTTAAAATTATAATGCTAAAAAGGATCCATAGGATTCTCCATATCGCCAGAAGAATCCATGACCCATGAAAACAGTTATGAATCTTTGCGTTAGATATGGCTCTTTCCAGTTCTTATTCAATGATTCTGTGACCAGTAAATAGCCATTGCAATTTGGCTGCAGCAAGGGAATAGTGATAAATAAGTTTAGAAATATAGTCTGGAGAATCTCCTATGTCATGCTAAGAAGCTATGGATTATTTGATATTTGATGGAAAGTTCCTGTAGCCTTTTAAGTGCAGAAGTCATGTGATCCAACCTAAATATTTAGAAGATTACTTTGCCCTATGAAGGATGAATTAGAGGATGAACATCAAGGAGACCATAACAATAGTTCCCTAATCCCTACTCCCATCCTTCCAGAGGAATGAGGGATTGCATCATGGCAGAAGAAGGGGAAGAAAAGATTATGAAGAATATGAGTTTACTCTTTAGGTCCCTTCTAGCTGTAAATCATTGCTCTTATGACCCCAGGCTATTTTAACAAGATGCATATAGGTTTGTGTGGGAATAAGATGAGCTAAAAATGACTTAGAATTCAACTCCGAATAACTGAGGCATTGATACTTCCATCAATACTAATAATAACATTAAGAGGGAGAGCCAGGTTTTAAGAGATGAATTAAGTTTGAAACATGTTGGATTTGAGTACAGGTTCATGCAGTCTTCCTGCCTCCCTATACCAAGAAAAAAATAAATTGTTTCATTCTCTCCTCTTCTGAATCAAGATCATGCATTACATTTAATCTGAAATTCAACTACCATTCAGTAGTTTTCATTTATTTGGTTGCAATCAATATGTACTTTTGGGTTTTAATGCTTTTTTAAAAAAAACTTTTTTTCATCAATTTCTATATCCAGTTGATGGAAGTACTAGACTGGAGATTAGGAGGGAATGTCAGGACAAGAGATAAAGATATAGGAATGATATACAGATAGAACAGATTTTTGAGACCATGAGAATTCACTCAAAATGAAAGTTTAAGTGATAGAAAATTCAGGTGGACCCAAGACAGAGTCCTGGAAGATGGCCATGCTTTAAAGTACAAAGAGGAATAATCATTTTGGATGCTTTCTTTAATCTATTTTAGAGAGAATTAATAAATTGTATTAGTCTTTTTATGCAAGAGAAATGTTTCTTTCTATCCAGTAGTGAATTTCTGCTTTCAAAATGTTGTGCTTCTAATCTTTCCCTTTTTGGAGATTGATTTGCAACTGAAACATCCTGTTAAATAGTTTATCTTAAAATTTCACTGATCATTATTTTTTATGTATTTTCTAAAGTGAAGACCTTTGATTATTGTAATCAAAGTAATTATGTTGAACTCTATGCAGTATATATAATTCCTGGCCTCTATTCTTTCCCCACTAGATGATGAGTTCCTTGAGGACAAGGACCATTTTTAAAAATTCCAAATGCTTTGCATGGGAGCCTATATAGTAGGTGGATAGCTAGATGGCACAGTAGATAAACAACTGACCATCTGAAAAGCTATTCTTGGTGAGTTCAGATATGACCTTGGACATTTATTAATTGTGTACCTCAATTTCCTTATCTGTACAATAAGCTGGAAAAGGAAATGACAAACTTCTCTAATATCTTTGCCAAGAAAACACCAAACTGGATCATAGAGAGACAGAAATGACTAAATAAAACCTGACTTGTTGCTAGTAGGGCCAAAAAAAGGTACATGGACATTATTTTCAGAAAGTTTCTCAAAAAGATCAAAGCATATTTTTAAATTAATGATGAAATTCAGGGAAATATTTTATACTGGGTAAGAAAATGATTTATACTGGAAACAAAGGATTGAAGGGGAGCTTCTCTTTGTATAAAAGAATAAAATCAATAAAGCTTGGCTTGATGTAATGGAGATGTTGGAATGTAGTGGAATGAATGCCTGAGGCTGAACAGATTGTGGCCCACGAATGTGATGGAATGTTGCTGCACAAGAAGAGCAGACAAATGTAAGGAATTCAGCAAAATGTGGGAAAACCTATACATTGATGCAAAATTTTAGAAAACATTTAGAAACCAAAAATACATATTGATGACAACCAGGTAAGTGAAGACAACACTGAATGGGAGCTGAACCTCAGAGAATTAAATGTAATAAATTATCTAGATTCAGGAGAAGAGAGAATGAAACAAATTTTCCTCCCCTTGATGTAGGGAGGTAGGAAGATTACATGAAGAATATTGCACATACTTTCAAAGAAAAATTAAGCATCCACAATGGTCAGGCATTATACTACAAATATGCTGTTGTTGTTCAATTATGTCCAACTTTTCATGACCCTATTTAAGATTTTCTTGGCAAAGATATTGAAATGGTTTGCCATTCCCTTCTTCAGCTTGTTTTACAGACAGGGAAACTGAGGCAACAGAGTGAAGTGACTTGCCTTGGGTTACACAATTAGTGATTGTCTAACGTCAAGGAAGATGTCTTCCTCACTTCAGCACCAGTGCTCTCTCCACGGAGCCACCTAGCTGCCCATACTACAAAATACAGTGAAGCAATCCCCATTCACAAGGAGCTTACATTGAAACAAATTTATATTCAGACTAAATTGTATCATTGACTAATTTTGCTTGATGGTTTTTCTTAATTATAAAGAAAAGGAGAATATTGGGAAATGATTGTGACAGAAGAAAAAAAATCCAGAGGTATAATAGGGAGGGGAAATCAAAAATCATGATGTTTGGAGTTTGGCGTCCTGGGTTTGAAATCAGCCTTTACTTATTTATTGGATAAATGCAAATCTGGCTAAATTGACATTCTAGTCTCAGGAAAATATAAACTATGGAACTGAGGAAAACGGGATTAAGTGGCTTGCCCAGATGAATGTCTAAGGCCATATTTGAACTCGGGCATTCCTATCTCCAGACCCAGTGCTCTATTTACTGTATCACCTAACTGCGCTGAATGCCATTCCCTCTTCTGTTTTCGTCTCTTTACATCAGGCTATCCCTCATGTCTGGGATGTTTTCCCTAACTCAGTCCTACCTCTTTGCATGATTAGTTCCCTTCAATGTTTACCTCAAGTAAAACCTTCTTTAAAAGCCACTTTTGGTGCCCATCTGCCAGGTTTTAGTATTCTCTCATCTCATTTTTATATATATCTTGTATTAACTTACCTTTCCACATATTATATGTTGTAATTTCTTTGAGATCAGGGACCATCTCTTTTATCCTAGTACAGGTTCTGGGGATATTAAAACATTGAATTTATAAGACATTAAATTCCTTGTACATCAGATTCTAGCCTAAAGGCCTGATAGATTTGACTGGTATTCCCTTTTCAAAAGGATGGTTTTGTCCTTTCTCCTTTCCTTCTCTCTCATTTAGTATTTTGCCTTCAGAAGACAGGTAATAAATGATTGTTGAATTAAAGTAATTGAATGGAATGAGTAAGAAAGCAGGAATTGGTTGCTTGCTTTTGCAAGGTGCAATTTGGCACATAGAATAAATGATATAGCAATTAAAATCACCTAGAGATTTCTCAGGGTCAGTGTCTGTTGCCCCATCACTATGAACAATTTACTCTCTCATCAGTCAGAAACAAGTCAAATGAAGCCTATTATTTATAATCTTGTATTTCTATTAAGCCATTGTGACCATTGAATTCTCTTTGGATAATTGTTTTATGTCAGGGGGTTGGGAGGAAAAATCACTAGTGCTATAGTTGATAGAATCCATGTTCAATTTTTCTCAGTAACAGCTTTGACAAGACACTCTTTTCTTCATAATTGCCCAAGCCACTCTTTTGGGATCACTCGTAAAAGGTAGATATATTTTTTAAAAATAAAAATTGATGTCTTGGGCTTTTTACAGTCACAATTGACTTTATCTTCTTTTAAAATTTATAGTCTCACTTACTTTCTCCTTCTCCCCTCCTCCCCCGAATATCAGGCCAATACTTACTCTAGAAACTTTATACTCAGCTCTCTTTGAAGTAATGTGTGAATAGGAGTAGCACTAGCTCATTTTTGTAAAAGAATCCCCAGGCTTGAAGGCCTATATTCCCCAAGGTGCATTGTTAGTTTATGGAGAGCAAGGAAGGACTAAGAGGCTGTAATGGCTAGTGCAATTTTTGTCTATTTCAACTTACTCTATCATGTTCCTTTTTGCTTGTGCTTTAATACCATCTCCCATAGATGCCATTTTAATGTTGTGAATTGTGACCACATTATGAGTATAGCCCAAAATGCCTGTTGCTTTTTCTATGCAATTTCTTAAAAATGAAAGATAAATGGCAGCCTTCTTTGCCCTCTCTCTCTGCTGTATAGTTCTCACTGAACAGAACTGCTCTGCCTTTAATAAGTGTAACTTTCAGCTCTATTAATTTTCTCCTGTTTATAATTGCAGGGCCTTGGTTTGTCCATGGTGGCCATCCCAGCTAGGACTTTATTTAATAAAATAACAGATAACCTAGAGGAAATTAGTTTTGTTTAAATATATCACTCTGTGTTTATTTTGTTCTGAATAACATTTTACAGCAGTTGCGTGATGGCCATTTGAATTATCCATATTAACAGGTCTGGGAACAAAAATGATAAAATCCTTCATTTAATTTTCCAGTTAAATAGCAAGCTCTTACCTGCAGTGATTTTTCATTTTTTTATGTATTCTGTTATCCACAAAGTGTCTTTACTTTTTCTCCCAGGACTATTAGTTGTATGATAAATTGTTGTTTTTAAATGTTTTAAAGTATGATGTTAATCTCTTAATTCAAATCACTGCATAGATGCATCTGCATGGACTTATATTCCAAATTGTGTTTTCAGAATCTGTTGGTTTCTTCTCTTCTTATTAGAATGCTTTATTTCTGAATCTACTCTGGTTCTCCTATCTCTTTGTCCATTTTTCTCTCTATTTTTTGACTTTATATTGAATGTTGTTTTCAATATGGGGAACTGAATTTTGTAGCTGTTGTTTAGTCATTTTTTCAGTTGTACCCAACAATCTGTCTCCCTATTTGGAGTTTTCTTGACAGAGATACTAGAGTGATTTTCCATTTCCTTCTCCAACTCATTTTACAAATGAGAA
Source organism: Antechinus flavipes (assembly GCF_016432865.1). Lineage (NCBI taxonomy): Eukaryota > Metazoa > Chordata > Mammalia > Dasyuromorphia > Dasyuridae > Antechinus > Antechinus flavipes. The sequence continues at coordinate 207,964,262 of NC_067402.1, forward strand.
ACCTGAGGCAAACAGGGTTAAGTGACTTGCTCAGGTTCACACAGCTGAGGCCAGATTTGATTTCAGGAAAAGCATTCTTCCTAATTCTAGATCCAGTATTTTATCAAATGTCCCCACCTTGCTGCCTAATGCATTCTGGAAGATCACTGACAAGCTGGAGTATCTAAAGAAAAAGGCCTTAGAATTCATGAGGTTTTAGGATCATTTGAAGGAAAAGATGGTGTTTAGTGTTGGACAGACTTAGAAGTGACCTGATTTGAAAAGCTGTCATTCTGATGACTTGTTTTAGTAAGTTCAGTGAGAAGTACAAAGAGAAAAATTTAAGTTTAGCATAAAGAAACACTTAACTTTTTAAAAAAATAGCACTTTCCCCCCAATTACATGTAAAGACAAATTTTAATATTTCATTTTTAAAAAATCTTGAGTTGTAAATTTTCTTCCCCCCCATCCTTTACCTCTCTCCTTCATAAGATGGTAAGCAATTTGATATAGTTTATATACATGCAATCATCTAAAATATATCTTCATATAACACATGTGAAAAAAGAAAACAGATCAAAAAAGAAAAAAAAGGAAAACAGTGTGCTTCAATCTGTATTCAGACTCCATCAGTTCTTTGCGTGGAGGTAGATGATGTTTTTCATGATGAGTCCTTTGGAATTGTCTCAGATCATTGTCTTCATCAGAGTAGCTAAGTCATTCACAGTTGTTCATCGTGCAATATTGCTGTTATTGTATATGATGTTCTCTTGATTCTGCTTACTTCACTTTGCATCAGTTCATGTAAGTCAGGAAATGTTTCTAATGAGTATAGTTGTCCATAAGTGAAATAGATTGCCTTGGGAAGTACTAAGATTCCCCCTCCCTCTTCGCTAGACATCTTCTAGTAAAGGAGAAATGACTTTTTGTTGGGAATATTGAAAAAAAAAAGATTCTGGGTCAGATGAATTTAATTTTTTAACAGTACATTTCTTTTATTATTATTATTATAGCTTTTATATACAAAACATATGCATAGGTAATTTTTTCAACATTGACCCTTACAAAACCTTCTGTTCCAACTTTTCCCCTCCTTCCTCTCACCCCCTCCCCTAGATGGCAGGCAATCCCATACATGTTAAATATGTTAAAGTATATGTTAAATACAATACAATATGTGTATACATATTTATACAATTATCTTGCTGCACAAAAATCGGATTTAGAAAGAAAGTAAAAAAATCTGAAAAGGAAAACAAAAATGCAAGCAAACAATAACAGAAAGAGTGTAAATGCTATGTTGTGGTCCACACTCATTTCCCAGTGTTCTCTCTCTGGGTGTAGCTGATTCGCTTTATCATTGAATAATTGGAACTGGTTTGAATCATCTCATTTAACAGTACATTTCAGTGTAATTGGTTTCTTTTATAAATTTGTATATTTTATTTTGTGCTTTTAAAAACATTTCTGAGAAGAGATCTATAGGACTGCCAAAAGGAGCCAATAAAAAAAATCATTTCTAGACTAAGCTCTGAGGTCCTTTCCATTTCTGAGAGCCTATATTTCTGTGTTCCTTATCATCTTATTATTTAGATATAGAAAGATCTCAATGTTGTGGCTTATACTCCTTAGGCAATCTTTACTACTCTTATAGTTTAAGAACCTATTCCTGCAGATGATAAATAATTATTGAATTTAATGACTGCTAAAATGTATCTTTCCCTCTCCCCACCCCAGTTCTGTATTTCCAACCAGCTGTAATATCAAACTAAAATATGCCCAGAATTAGAATTGAACTTCTCTTCCCATTCAAACTAGTTGCTCCTCCTAATCTCGCCATTTCTGTTCATAGTAGTATCACTTTCCTACTCAACCAGGGTAAGACATTTAGAGGCTTGAATATCCAAAGGAAAATATGTCGGGATATTTTAAATTAAACTTGAATGAGTTTAGCTTTTTTTTAGTTTGGAGAGTGAAGATTGATGGGACGCTGGAAATGGAACAATTCTAAAGTATGATGTGATCTTGCCAAAAGCAGTATTTTTCAGTTGTGTCGGTTTCTCTATGACCCCATCTGGAGGTTTTCTTGGCAAAGAAATTAGAGTGATTTGCCATTTTCTTCTCCAGCTCATTTTATAGATGAGGAAACTGAGACACGCAGGGTTAAATAACTTGCCCAACGTCACAGCTTGAAAGTGTCTGAGTCTAGATTTGAACTCAGAAAAACAGTCTTCCTGATTCCAGGCCCAGCACTTTATCAAATGCCCCAAAAATGCTCAAAAGTGTCATGTTATAAATTTGAGGTGCTATATTCCAGAATTTCAAATACATATCTAACTCTTATTTTTCCTCTTTTAAAAAACTACCCCACTCTATTTTTTAAACTCTCCCATAATGTAAATAAATAAATAAAACTCTCTCATCATATCAAGTGCATCTTAACTAAATTTTATTTTCTTGTTGTCAGACTTTTTTTAAAAAAAAAAAAGATCATCTTAAGTATTCTTCTTTGTAAGATCTGTTGTTCTCAATTCTTAGTTTGGTCAAAATTTAAAATTACTATAGCCACTTGGAGTTCTTGGGAATTCTTCTGGCTAGTATAGGTGGTTTGTTTTTTTGTTTTTGTTTTTGTTTTTTGGTATGAAGTTTATGGTTCATTCTGTTCAAAGTTCTATAACTTCTAAAAGGAAAATGCAGTCTAGTAAAATTCTAACTCAAATTCTCATCCATGTTTTTCCATAAATTCCCTTGGGGCACTTGCCTAATACATTAGAAATCATCTTTTTGGTGTCCCAGAGGTATTAATGTTCACCTGTTGTTTTTTACATTTCCTACACAATGACCCTATCTACTTTTTCTGTTAGACATTTCAGGTCATTATTGGTAACTCAAAGCAGGTTGATACTTATAACCACCATGACTCTCTCTTTAATCCCTTGGGGTTACTTCTTTTTAAAATTGTTCTGTGATTTGTAATGTTCCAGGATTTGCAACAATCCATATGCCATCGCAAAGAGAATTTTGGTGTTAAAAATATGAACCCTATCCATATTGTCAGAAAGCCATGTGGGATCATTGAAAATACTACTCATTTTACCAAATGCAATCCAAACTAATTCCTTTTTATTCCTTAATTCTGAATCTTACTCATTATTCATCCATAACTCCATCTAAAATAAACATATTAATGAGAAAATTCAACAGCTATGCAGTTGCAGTGCTATCAGCCAGGCAATAGTTGAAGAAGAAGAAGGATTCATAGCATCATAACTTGGAATTGGGAAAAAACTTAGCAATTCTTTCCTGTCTGTGTCAGACTTTGTGCTGGGTAATGGAGATGCAAATATAAAGAATGAAACAATCTATATACTTGGAATTCTCCTCAATATTCTGCTGGGCACATGGTAATTTTTTTTTAATTTTTTGTTTTGTTTGGGGTTTTTTCTGTCTTTTTTTCTATTTTGTTTTTTTTTTCTTATTTTGCATTTGTTTTAAATAAATATTTAAAAAAATTTTAAATGAATGAAACAACCCCTGTTTTCAAAGAGCTAACAGAAGTATATAAGATAATAAATTCAAGGTTATTAAGTAGATGGTAGTTTGAGAAAGAAGGCATTAAGAATCAGGGGAACCTATAGAAGTTGGTGCTTGAACTAAATCTGGAAGAAAGAGATGAATTTTGTAAGAGGGAGAAGGAAGTGTGTCCTAGGCCTGAGGGACAGCCAATGCAAAGATGGGAAATATTCAAGGAAAAGAGAAAAGGCCAGTGTGGCTGGGTGGCAAAAGTTGGGAAAAGGAGTAATATAAAATATATTGGAAACATAAGTTGGGTTTGGGTTGTAAAGGGTTTTAAAAGGTAAAGAGAGAGAGAAGCAGAGCCAAGATGGCAAAGATAGGAACTTGCCCAACTCCCCCCCCCAAAACTGCTCCAAATTCCTTTAAATAATGATTCTAAACAGATTTTAGAACATCAGAACACTCCCCAAAATGGAGTAGAATATTTTCTAGCCAAAGGTAACTTAGAAGCTCAGCAAAAAAAAGTGGGAATCCAGAGTGCAGCACCGGACCCACCCTAGCCCTACTGGGGCTGACCTCTGAATCAGCTGCATCTAGACCTCTCAGCTTAGAGATACCAACCAGGAGCTGGAAGGTCAGCAGAAAAGGAATCAGAGTGGAATTCAGCCTACAATCTCGGGGCAGGCCCAGCCTTGGCCCTAATTCCTACCTGGACCCCAGCATCAGGGATGAAGGATCTCTGAATCATCAGCAGTGCTGGAGGCTTCTGGACCTCTCAGTTCAAGGATACCAGGGAGGACTCAGAAGGTCAGTGGAGAGGTCTGTGGCAACAGGGTGGGAGTCTGGCGTGCAGTCCTGGTCAGTGGTTAGTGGACCCCAGTCCCCGGCCAGTACACTAGATTTTATAGCTGCAGTGGGTGGAGACATACCTAACAACTCCAGGAAAAAAGTGCTTGTGGTTAGATTCCTAGAAGGTATTTCTGAAAACAGCTGCACAAAACCCTGAAACTTGGGATAATGCACCCTTTACCCTGGAAATAGAGTCCTGTTTTAAAGAGTTAAAAGCCAAGTAATACACTAGGAAAATGGGCAGACAACAACAAAAAAAAATTTCTGATCATTGAAAGTTATTAAGGAGGTTCAAAACAAACAGCCAGAAGATGATAAAGGCAAAGCTCCTATATCCAAAGCCTCCAAGAAAAATAAGAATTGGGTTCAGGCCATGGACAAATTCAAAAGGGACTTTGAAAATCAAGTAGGAGAGATAAATTAAAAATTAGGGAAAGAATTGAGAGTGGTACAAAAGGAAGTTCAAAATGCTAATGAGGAGAAAGATGCCTTAAAAAGCAAAATTGGCCAATTGGGAAAGGAGGTAAAAAAGCTCACTGAGGAAAATAATTCCTTAAAAAATGGAATTGAGCAAATAAAAGCTAATGACTTTGTGAGAAATCAAGATATAATAAAGCAAATAAAAATGAAAAAATAGAAAAAAGTAAAATATCTCATTGGAAAAAACTGATGTGGAAAAAACAGATCCAGAAGAGATAATTTAAAAATTATTGGTCTATTAATAAAAAAAAAAGAGCTTGAACATCATCTTTTAAGAAATTATCAAGGAATAGTGTCCAGATATTCTAGAACCAAATAGAAACCATTCTATTCTTGAAATAGAAATTGAAAGAATCCACAAATCACCTCCTGAAAGGGATCCCAAAACGAAAACTTCCAGGAATGTTATAACCAAATTCCAGAACTCCCAGATAAAGAAGAAAATATTGGAAGCATCCCAAAAAGAAACAATTCAAGTATAATGGAGTCACAAATTTAGCAGCTTCTACACTAGAACCAGAGGGCTTGGAATATGATATTTCTGGAGAGCAATGGAACTAGGATTGCAACCAAGAATCATCGACCCAGCAAAAGCTTCAGAGGAAAAGGAGGTCATTTAACAAAACGGGATTTTCAAGCATTTGTCATGAAAAGACCAAAATTGAATGAAAAATTTGATTTTCAAATACAGGACTCTGGAGAATCATAAGGAAGTAGTCAAGAAAGTGATCATGAGGGACTTAATAAAGTTTATCTGTTTACACTCTTACATGGGAAGATGATATTTGTAACTCATTAGAGTTACAAATTAGAAGGAATATATATAGACAGAGGGCATGGGAATGAGTTAATTATGAAGGGATAATGTTTTTTAAAAAATGATTAAATCAAGGAGTGAGAGAAAAATGTACTTAGAGAAAAGGAAAGGGAGAAGTGGAAAGGTATATATTATCTGCCAGAAAAAAAGAAGCAGGAAAAAGCTTTTATAGTGGAGGGGATAATGGGGAGGAGAGAGGGAGTGATTGAACCTTATTCTCATCAGAATTAGCTTAAATAGGAAATAACATACATATTCAATAGAGATATAGAAATCTATCTTATGCTGCAGGAAAATAGGAGGGGAATGGGATATGGGAAAAGGGAATGGGTGACAAAAGAGAGGGTATATTGGGGGAAGGAGTGGTCAGTAGCAAAACACTTTTGAGGGGGGATACAGGGTAAAAGGAGAGAGAGAGAATAAATGGGAGGAAATATAATTAGCAATAATAATTGTAAAAAAAAAATTCAAAGCAGGTTTCTCTGATAGCATATTACTATTCTCTGGGAAATGAGCAGGAAGTTCTTAGGGGGGAAAAAACCTGAAAAATCCTCCATGAACAAAGTGAAATATATTGTACACAAAATAATAGCAATGTTCTGGGATGACCAACTGTAAACGACTTTGTTATTCTCAATGATACAGTCATCCACCACTATAAAAGACTTACGATGAAAAGTCTTTTTCATACCAGAGAAAGAACTGAGCAAGTCTGAATACAGGTCAAAGCATTTTGTTTCTCTCTCTCTCTCTCTCTCTCTCTCCCTCTAGCTAACTATCTTTAACTTAATTTTTCATAATGGTTTTGTTTTCATTAGGGTAGGAGATCTGTTTTATTTCACAACTTCACTTTTATGGAAATGTTTTATATAGCTTCAAATGTGGTTTCTTAATTGTGGGTGGGGATAAGAGAGAGAACCTAGAACTCAAAAATCTTAAAAACAAACAGAAAAATTGTTTTGAATGTAACTGGGGGAAAATATTAAATAAAAAAAAACTTTTTAAAAAGCTAAAGAGAGGAGTTATAGAGGAGTAGTACATAGAGTCCCAAGTCTTGAAGTCAGTTCTTCCTGACTTTTAAACCAACTTTAGACATATACTAAGCTGTGTGACCCTGAGCAAGTTGTGTGACTGTTTGCCTCAGTTTCTCTATTTGTAAAATGAGCTGGAGAAGGGAAGGGCAAACTAGTGTCTTTGCCAAGAAAACCCCAAATGAGGTCATAAAGAGTTGAATACAATTAAAAACAACTGAACAACAAGAAGAGGAGTTACATTGGATGACAAGAGCAATAGGAAATCATTAGAGATTATTGAGTTGGGGAACCACATGTTCAGATCTATGCTTAAGGAAAATCATTATGCAGCTATGCATAGGATAGCCTGGAGGGAGGAAGCAGGGAAGAGGTAAGCAGCTGTTGAATTAATCTGGTCAAGACATAATAAGAACTTTAACTAAGATGGGAATTGTATGATTAGAGAAAAGAGGTTGGATGGGAAAAAAATATTGTAAAGGTAGAAATAGCCAAGATTTGACAACTGATTGTATCATTATGATAATAATAATAGTGAACACTTAAAGAGTGCATTAAGAGTTGCAAAGTGCTTTACATGTGTTTTCTCATCTACTCCTCACAATAGTCTTGGGAGATAAGTGCTATTATTGCCTCCATAGTATAGATAAGGAACTTGAGGCTGACAAATGTGAATTATCATACAGACAATATCTGAAAGAAATGTTGAATTTGGTGGTTCTTAACTTCTTGACTGTGCCACTTGGTTGTGTCTATGTTGAGTCTAGGAGAAAGAAGAGGATAATTACAAGACTGTGTATGTGTGTGTGTCTGTGTGTGTGTGTGAGAGAGAGAGAGAGAGAGATATTGAGAGAGACAGAGGAGATACACAGAAAGAGACAGACAGAAAAAAAAGAGAGAGAGGTAAGAGGGGGTATCAAGGAGTTGAAGAGAAAGGCAGAATTGTGGGAGGGCAATCTATTGGACAAAAAGATTATGCATATTGTATATAAAATTTGATTTGCCTAGTCTAGATCTAGTTTTCTAGCTTTGGGTATAACTTGCAAAATGATGTCTTCTCAGTGAGAAACATATTTCTAAGGTCCCTTACAATTCCATATCTATGATTTATAATAATCTGCCTTAGAAAGGGAGATAGAATCTGTTTCCCTACATCAGGTACCATCCCCTACTTTTTTTTCGCATTTTCTTAGGAAAACAATTCTAATTAAAATGTAGAGAAATCCACAGAGGAGATAATTTCTGTGTGCATGTGCATGAGGAAGCATTCATGCAGTTAAATTAATTCATTTGGTGATTTGAATTTCTTGATATAGTTAGTGTAGATTAAATATCATACTTGTAAAAACAATTAAGGATTAAAGCTTATTAGATGGATAATGTCATTCAAAGGGGATGAGCGCAATAGCTACCCATGTATGTAATAAGCCTCTCATATTCTTCTTGCAAGGGATGAAAAAGTGGTTTTTCCTGGCAAAATAACTATTATAGCTGAAGTGGATGCTTCTTCCCTCCTTTTTGTACTTTATGGTAGAATGACTTCTCAGTTTTAGAAGGAAAGAATATTGGAAGGAGAAAGGACCTTACAGATCAGCCAGTACAGTCTTCTTATCACAGACCAGAAAACTGAGACCTATGGGGGTAAAGTAAAGTGATTTACCCAAAGTTTCATCGCTGAATCATAGCAGAAACTAAACTCCTGACTCTGTCAACTTCATTCTTTAGTCTTCCAACCAACTTTTCCCACCACCTGCCCTCTTAATATTTCTCAACATCCACCAGAAAGAGGGACCCATTTTCATCATGAATAAAACATCCCTTCCAACTCCAAATATTTCTCTAATTCTCTGGATTGCCCAAATCCATTGGACTTCTTAGAAGCTTTTGCTCACACACTTTTATTTTGCTCTAAGTTAGTTCAAGTACTTTACATGTGTTTTCTCATCTACTCCTCACAATAGTCTTGGGAGATAAGTGCTATTATTGCCTCCATAGTATATAGTATAACATATATGAGGATTTTGTATGATCACATACAGTTCACCTGACAGGGCTGTACAGTCAAGTTAGAATTTGCCAAAAAGTAAAGAGAAACATCAGAATATATAAAGACAAATGATAATTTTCCTTCATTTCTACATTAGCCTATAGATTTGTGTAATATGTCTGCTTCTCCATTTCCTTGTCTGTAAAATGTGGAAGTTGTATTAATAATAATAGTTTGTTCTTCAGTTATTTTTAACTTTTTGCAATTCCATTTGGGGTTTTCTTGGCAAAGATACTGGAGTGATTTGCCATTTCCTTCTCCAATTCATTTTACCAATGAGGAAACTGAGACAAACAGGATTTCACAGGGTCACACAGCTAACAAGTACCTGAGGCCACATTTGAAATCAGCAGTATGAATCTTTCTGACTCTAGTTCAGGTACTCTATCCTCTACCATTTCGCTGTCTTTATATTGAAATACAGGCATCAAAAATAGTTTTTAAAATTTACAGACTTGAGGTTAAGAGGGATGGTAAAATGGGCCCCATCTCACCCTCCATATGGTAGCCAATTTTGATTGATCTCCAATAAAGCCATGCAACCCCTTTCACTTATATCACCTAACAATCCCTCATCTTTCTTTCTAAACCCTTCCATAATCTCCCAATATTTTTCTTTTTCTACCAGAACACCCTGGTCCTCAGAGTACTCTCACTTTGCTCCTCAGAACATCTTATCTCTAAAATAGAATCAGCTCTGAATTTCAGAGCAAGAGGCAATCAAGAGCCCCACCATTCATTTTTGGTTGGATAGTCTCACAGGATAAAAAGGCATGGATAGGTTAAAAGGTATATCACAGATCTCATTAATTTATCTTTCTTCCTAAATTGATCCCTTTTTAGAACTTCCCTATATCTGTCAATGACACCATCATCCTTCTAAATCACTCATGTTCCAAATCTTGGTGTTCTTGACTCTTCAGTCTCAAACCACATATTCAGTAAGTTGCCAAATATTTTTTTCTGTCTCCACAACATCTCTTATTTCTATCTCCATTCTGCTTTCATAGCCATCTCCCAGATTCAAGCCCTAAAAACCTCCAGTCTGGTCTATCATTGCAATATCCTGGAAATTGGTCTCTTTGTCTCAAGCTTTCCTAGAGTAGACCTAACCATGTTACTCCTCTTGGTAAATTTTAGAGACATCCTGTTGACTCTGATGTGGATCAGGCAATTCCTTCTCTAGATATTCCTTGAGTTCCTTCCCTTCTGGGTAATTGTTTTTCCTTTCAATCTATCTAAGAAAAAATCTTTCTGTGGAAAGGGAAAGTACCTGAGATAGCCCCACTCAACCCTCAGTCCCACTTCTCATACCAGTCCCATTTCATCAATGTATTATTTCATCTTTATTTCATCCTTTTAAAAATGTTAATATATTCATTGTATAATAATTATTACTATGATAGTAAATGTATATACTTTATGAATAAATAAACATATTTGGGGAAAGGAAGATAGCTAGTCAGTACAGTAGAGAGAGTGCCAAATTTGGAATCAAAAAGACTTCACTTCTTGAGTTCAAATTTGGCTTCAGATATTTAATAGCCGTATGACTCTGAGCAAGTTGTTTGCCTCAATTTCCCCATTTGTAAAATGAACTAAAGAAGGAAATGGCAAACCACTCCAGCAATTTTTGCCAAGAAATTTCCAAATGGAGTCATGAAGAGCTAGATTCAACTGGAATGATTGATCAGCAACAACATATATGACAATTTTGTATGATCAGATACGATTCACCTTACAAGGCTGTCCAGTCAAAGATTTAGAGACCATTATTCTAGAGCAGTGATGTCAGACAGCAAGAAAAGCAGCCACCAGATAGTATATAAAGATTCCTGGAGATTGCACATCGGCTTAGAAAACTATATATTAACATTATATTCCACCATATTTTTATTTTTTAATTGTATTTTAATCTAATTTGAACTGGATGGGGCAGTGTTTGGGGCTATTTTTGACCCCTCTCCTCTTGAGTGTGATTGTCAAATCTGTAAGACTTTATCTGGGTGGCGGTGATTTAGTGTTCAGAACATATGACGAAGGAGGCTGCGCTTTGGTCTCTGCTTTTCCACTAAACTAATTGTGTGACCTTGGGAAATCATTTAACCTATCTTGGCCTCTATTTCTCATCTGTGAAGGGAGTAGGTGGATTCAATCTCTCAGGTCCTTGTGAGTTGTTGAGGTCTATGACTTGGAATCAAATTTTATTATTTTAAATGATGTTTTACAAGTACAGAGACAGTCTTCTTGGTTTTTTTTTTTTTTTTGGTCCAGTTCCTACAATTGTACTTCTGATATAGACCTGTAAATTTTTATTAAGTTGAATTATAGAGGTTCATATTTGCTTTATTTGCCTTTCAGTTTAACAGATCATTATTGATTACCTACTGTGTTTAAAGCACTATGGTAAAGGTTTTATAATGGCTCAGTTACCACTAATGAAACTTCTCTCTAACAAGGAGATAAGACACATAACCAACTTAATTGTAATACAAAATTATACCTACTAAGTTCATATTTTTTGATCCCCCTTATGTGGGTCAGGCAATTCCTGATCTTTTTCAGGGTAATTGTTTTTCCTTTTAAACCGTCTAAGAAAAAAAAAAATTTATGGAAAGGGGAAGTGCCATAGATAACCCCCCACTCCTATCCTCACTCCCACTTCTCATATCAGTCCCAACTCATCAGCTCCACCCCTACTCCCAAAGTAGAACTGCAGAAAGAATGGCTTCACTTTCTCTTTTTGGTCTAGAAAGTTGAAAAATTAAATCTTACTTATTTTATGTTTTCTCTAAACACCCATACCAGATAATACCCTAGCAGTTGTAAATCTTTTCCCCTCTTCTTCTCAAGCATTCCCTCTAATGCTTTTTTCCATCAAATTGCAGGAGGAAATCTGCATGTGCAGTCCAGTGGTTTACCACTGGTTATGATATTGAAAGAGCTTGTTTCCTGGGTGTTTCCTTTAGTCTTTTAGGAAACAGATTCAATTAAAATTTAATTATATGGGGAGAATGGTTAAACAATTTGTGGTATGTGAATATAATGAGATGTGCTGTAGTATGGAAAATGATGAATGTGATGAAAACAGAAAAACATGGGAGAATTTGTATGAACCAAGATCAAGTGAAATCAACAGAACTCAGAATACAAGAATAAAACAATAAAAAATGAAGACAGCAAATATTACAAATAACCAAACTTAGCCCCAGAGAAAAGTTATGAGAGATTTAAGAAAGCACTTCTCTTTGTATGACTGAGTGAGTGAAATAATATATGTAATGTCAGACTTTCGGGATGTTTTGGTTGTTTTTACTGAACATTTCCCCCTTCTCTTCTTTATTTTTTGTTATGAGGGTTGGTGTTTGTGTGGGGATATATGAAAGAAGAGATATACAGTATTGCAAAGTGTAAGTGGAAAAATAAAAGTTGTCTTCGTCTTCCTCTCTCTTCTCTCTTTCTCATTTGTCTTGTTTTGTCTTGTCTGTTTCTCTCTGTGTAACTCTCTCCCTTGTTTTTTCCTCCCTTCCTTCCTCTTTCCTCTTCTTTCTCCTTTTGTTTTCTCTCCTTTCTTCTTTCCCTTTCCCCTCTTTTCTACTTACTCTCTCCTCTCTCTCTCTCTTTCAATGCAGATTCAGTAAGAAGGCTTACCTTTTCTGGGAAGGTAGATAGAATGAAAAGAGAATCAAAGATAATTAGACTTCAGATTGTCCTTCTGTATGAATTTGGGCAAAAGAGGTCTACTGCATGTGGGACCCTGAGTTCACACTGGCAATTATGTGAATTCCCAGCTCTCTGGGAATTTTGCTTTCCTAGACCCCCAATCTGCCCCAAATGCAAGCAGATCTTCTCCAGTACTTAATTCCTCTGATCATTGTCTTCATCACTCTCCTGGAGCTTGTTTTCGCTAGGTCTGCTAAAACTTCCAGTCTGTCCCCTTCCCTCGGGATGGGAGGAAGGAAACTTGTCAATAAAAACTGAGCCCCAGATTTCGGTTCTAAATCTGAAGAAATACTGATCTGTATTTCTCTTCAAACAAGCAGATATTCCTTTCTAGCATCCATATCTCTTTGGCAAAACTTTGAGAGATGCTACACATAAGAAAGGTAAAAACAAAGTATTGTGTGAGGTCTAAATTGATTTTTACCAACTGCAGAATTTAAAGAAAGATTCAGTAGAAAAAGGATCACTTGGAATGAGGTTTTAAAAATAGGTGTAGGTCAGGGCAAGGCATTGTAAATCACTGTGTTAGAAGAAAATCTTTGTTCTGACCTTATCCTTAATAATGAAGCAAACTCAGAGAGAGAAAATTAAAAAGGAATTTATTACAGCATCAAAGGCAGAAGGTCATTGAATGTAGCCAGGCCACAATTTGAAATTGCCCACTGCTTTTATAGATAAATTTTAGGAATAAGAATGAGCCAATCCTGATAGGTACATTTCCAAAGGGGGATGGACCTTTGGGTCTCAGATGCTTCCCTATTGCTGCACTATAGGGAAATGAGTTAGAAATAAAGGGAATGGAATCTAAGTGGTTGTGGCTACCTGTAATAGAAATAGAGTCAAAATACACGTCTGCCTCTTGCACAAACACCTTAAGATGTATCTGCAGGATAAGAAAGATTGGAAACAATGGAGGTTAACGTGAGCTGACAGTACAGATTTCTATAATTGCATAAAGTGTAAACAAAGGAACAGAGACAAGAAAATGCTGATTTGTTTGAGGGACCAAGAAAATAGAGGATAAGACACGGGGTACACAATTTAATCGGAATTTGGATCGAATGGAAGAAGAGCAGTGTGATACTGGCAATATAATGAGTTAAAAACATAGTCCTTGCTCTCAAGAAGCTTACAGTCTAAATGAGAACATAATATACTCCAAAACGGCAGGACAATGAGGGCAAAATCAACTTCTGGGCAAAGAATTATAAGGAATTTTGAAGAAAAAGAATACTGTAAGCAGGAAGAAGGAGAGAATACAAGCTCTATGACCTCTGCAACCGCTATTACTGGTCATACTTAGGATATATTTGATACTGAGTTCTTGGTTGGAAACAAGACCCCAATTAGTTCCCTGATGAGAAATTATGATCCACTTAACAATGTGGCTTTGAAGAACAAATTTTGGTGAGAAGTGAATGCTATCTGTACTGTATTTTAAATCTGTAATCTTTCTATGGTTCTAAACTCGAGGACACCGAGCTGTTTTATTTTATGCTTGCTCCAGAATAAACCTGAGCCAAATGAAAAATAACTGTATAAGCCAACAGTAATTCAGTGAGAGAAAAGCCCGGTGTGCCTTGGGCTGCCTTCCAGCAGGTCTCTTTCTTTAGCTTGCAGATGGATGATTTACAGAGTCCAGGAGCTCTTGCCTTTTGCTGCATCTTCCTTTTTAAAACAACATATTATAGAAAGCAAGAGGAGCATCCTTTTGTTCATTGTTTTTGGCATACTGGTGAAAAATTCTGCTTTGTTCTCCTTTACTATAGCAGGGCTTGGGGAAGATCCTTTATGTTGGGTGATAACATGGAAGGAACTGTGAGATCTCCCTATCTCTCTAAATCACATGCTCTGCGACCTTAAGCATAGTGTTGTTGGAATTAGAAGTGAAGGGGCTTTAGAGATCACCTTTCTACTCCTGTCCTCCAATTTTACAGATGAGGAAACCAATTGTAAAATCATTTATTTAAAGTCATGGCCTTCTGGCCATTCCTCATACGTTAGGTTCTATCTCCTTTCTCCCTGTCTTTTTCTTATTCCCTCCCACCCCCCAATACTCTTCTTCTTCATTTCCTCCTCTTGGATGCCTCAGGATTGGACTCAAATTCCCTCCTTTTTTTTTTCTTCAGAAGTTTTTTAGTTTTCCAAATATATGTAAAGATAGTTTTCCACTTTTATTTTTGCAATATTTTGTGTTGCAAATTTTTCTTCCTCCTTTCCTTACTTCCTCCCTCCCCAAGACAGTGAGCAATCTGATATATATCATAATATAGCATAAGCATGTGCAGTCCTTTTAAATATATTTCCATGTTTGCCATGGTGTGCAAGAAAAATCAGACCAAAAGGGGAAAAAACAAGCAAACATAAAGTGAAAATACTTTGCTTTGATCTGCATTCAGTCTCCATAGTTCTCTTTCAGTGCATATGGCATTTCCCATCCCAGGTCTGTTGGAATTGTCTTGAATCACTACATTGTTGACAAGAGTCACGTGCATCAATTCATCATTGCATAATCTTGTTGTTCTCTTGGTTCTACTCACTTCACTCAGCATCAGTTCCTGTCTCTCCAGGCCTTCATGGAATCATCCTGCTCATCATCTCTTATAGGACAATAATAATGTTCCACAACATTCATATAACATAACTTATTCAGCCATTCTCCACCTGATGAGCATCCACTCAGTTTTCAGTTTCTTGCCACTACAAAAAGGGCTGCTACAAACATTTTTGTACATTTTCCTTTTTTTTTTAATGATCCCTTTGGGACACAGGCCCAGTAGAGATACTGCTGGATCAAAAGTTACCCACAATTTTGTAGCCCTGTGAGCATAGTCCCAAACTGCTCTCCAGAATGGTTGGATCAGTTCACAACTCCACCAACAATGTATCCGTGTCCCACTTTCCCCACATTCCTCTCCAACATTCATCATTATCTTTTCCTGTCATCTTAGCCAATCTGAGAGATGAGAAGTATCTCAGAGTTCTCTCGTTAAATCCCATCTTCTATAAGAAGTCTTCCTTAGTCTTTTCCCATGTCTGTCTTAACCCTTTCTTCTTTCTGAGATTACCTCCTATTTATCCTGTTTATATCCTGTATGTAACTACTTGTTTGTATATTGTTTCTTCCTTTAGAATGTGAGTTCCCTGAGGGCAGGGGTCATATTTTTGCTTTTCCTTGGATCTGTAGGATTTAGCGTGGTTTCTGGCACATTTGCTATTTAATCTCTTTTCTGTTGTGTCCAATTCTTTGTGACCCCATTTGGGATTTTCTTGGCAAAGATAGTGGGGTGGTTTGTTATTTTTTTCTCCAGCTCATTTTATAGATAAGGAAACTGAAGTAAAAAGAGTTAAGTCACTTACTGAGGGTCACACTGTTAGTATATATCAGTATCTATATCTAGATATCTATCCATCTATATTTATATGGAGTATGTATATATATATATTTATGTACATACTTATATATTTTGTGTATATATATTTATGTATGTGTACATATATGTGTGTGTGTATATATATATATATACATATATATCTATATATATCTATATATATATATGTATGGGTATATATCTATATATATATATATATCTGTATGGGTTTTTTGTGTGTATGTGTTTGTATACACATCTGAGGCTGCATCTGAACTCAGATTTTCCTAACTCTAGGCTCCATTATCCACGGTGACTCTTAGCTGTCTGCCTAGCCTAGAAGTTGCTTAATAAATACTTGATGAAAATGATGATGATGATGATATGTAGCTGAGGTAGGATTTGAATTTTGCAGTTCAAATTTGAACTTTGGATTTGGATTTGAGGTCAACCCTTATGATTTCCAAATCCAGTATTTATTCTTTTGAACTACAGTGACATTCTTTTTATATTCTTGAAAGGAGAACAGGTACCTACTATTTGCCTGGCACTCTGCTAAATGCTTTACAAACATCTCCTTTGACCCTTGCAAATTATATTGCTATATTGCAAATTACCCTTGCTATTATATTCCCATTTTACATTTGCAGCAACTAAGACAGCACAAGTTAAGTGACTTGCCCAGAGTCATACTGCCAATAAGTGTTTGAGCCAAGATTTGAACTCAAGTTTTTCTGACTTCAGACCCACATGCTATCCACTGTTCCACCAAACTTGCTTTGGAGCTTTCATTTTCTCATCTGTAAAATGAGAGAATTGAAAGAGATGATCTCTCAAGTCTCTTCTCCCCAGGATGTAGTTATAGTCTATGATAACAGCTGGGAAAGCTTTGGCATCCATTCAAGAATCTATTCTTTAATATCTTTTAAATATTGAAATGTCCTCCACATTTTAGGAGATAGAAGTAAATGTTGTGAGTGTTTACTTCTGTGTTGAGCTGTACAGGGAAAATGTAATGGAAACATTATTCAAGAAGCATGACACATTGCTTGTGTAATCTTTTGCAAGAGTCCCTGGCTTCCTTTAACTCTCAACTAAAATTCCGTCTTCTGCAAGAAATCCTCTTTACAGTCCCTCTCTTGATTGTTTTACATTTATCCTGTGTATACCTTGTTGGTCCAAGAGGTTTTTTTTGGTTGTCTTTTCCAATAGATTTTGAGCTATTTGAGGGTGTATCTTTTGCCTCTTTTTGTATCTCTAGCTGTTAGCACAATGCCTAACACATAGTAAGCTATTAATAAATATTTATTAAGTCACTCTTCTCTGTGCTCCAGGAAAAACTTAAAGCCTTCAAATTGCTAAGCCATCTGAATTCCCTCTCTTCTTTTCCTCCAAATGGGAGGGACACATTTATATAAAAAATAATCAGTTCTTTTAACCCATTTTGCAGATGAGAAAGCTGAATCTCAGGTTAGCTGACTTGCTGAGGGTCACTTAACTAATAAATATTGAAGACTGAATTCTAATTTCTTATTCTGAGTCATCTGATTTCAAGCACTGCTTCTCCCAGAAAAACTTGGTCTATTTTCTTCTCCTATCCAGTCACTTACTTTTGATTGCCATAAAATATAGATGATCAGCTAACATTTGGCTAGTATTTATGTATCTATGGCCTCATAAACCATTAATATAAAAATATAGAATAATATGTCGAGTATGTGTGGTTTCTGTAACTTCAGTCTTAGAGAAGTGCCTGAGGATTTGTCCACTGCCACATAGCAAAATAAGTTCTAAAGTGGGATTGGAGCACCTGCTCTCCATGACATGCAGAATTCTATCCACTTTGTCAATCTACCTCTCTTTTGTTCTAGAAGAAAGAAAGAAAGAACACTCAATTCCCATTGAAGAATTGATGTCTTGTCTTTTTCAAGAAAACACAAGCCCAGTCCATTCATTCTTCATTCATTGGAAACAAATTGATTTTATGTCACTTAAGCAGGTACGTCATTTAGAAAAGATAAGAGTCTCTGCACTTACAGAGTTTAGAGTATAGTAGACAATCAGCAAATGTTTAAAACATTTTACGCACAGCAAGCCTAAGGACATATGAGTGTGAAGGCTTTACCTTAGTGGAACACATGTGGTATGGTGGAAACTATGTTGGATTTTGTGATTCTTTGTATTATTTGTATGATCTTTACCAAGTCACTTTCTGAGCATATTTTCTCAACCATAAAATGTGAAGATTGAACTTGAAGATCTTCCAGTTCTCAATCTATGCTTCTATGAATGTTCTCTCTCTTGCTCTTTCTTTCTCTGTCTTTCTTTTTGCTTTCTTTCTTTCCTTCTTTCCTTCCTTCTTTCCTCCCTTCCTCCCTCCCTCCCTTCCTTCCTTGCTTCCTCCCTTCCTTCCTTCCTTCCTCCCTCCCTTCCTTCCTTCTTTCCTTCCTCCCTTCCTCCCTCCCTTCCTTCCTTCTTCCTTCCTTCCTTCCTCCCTCCCTTCCTTCCTTCTTTCCTTCCTCCCTCCCTCCCTCCCTCCCTCCCTTCCTTCCTTCCTTCCTTCCTTCCTTCCTTCCTTCTTTTTTTCCTTTCTTCCTTTCCACAAATCATTTTCTAAACCTGTTTCCTCAACCATAAATGTGAAGATTGAACAAGAACACCCCTTAGGTCTCTTCTGATTCTCAGTCTGTGTCCTTTCTCACTTCCTTTCTCTCTTCCCTACTTTTCTCTTTTCTTTTCTTCTTCACTTTCTTCTTCCCTCCTTCTCTTCTTCCCTCCTCTCCCTCTGTCCACATAGGACATACCCTATGTGCTCTGCCCAAAGGAATATTAATTTTGATTGACTTGCCCAGAATCACAAATCTACCTGAGACCAGATTTGAACTTGGGAACATGAGTCTTCCTGACTCTACGCCTGGCACTCTACCCGCTGTGCTACCTAACTGTCTCTATTTCCATATATTTAGTACATTCAAACTTGGTTTTGTCACTACATATAAGATCATATAACTCATGGATAAAAAAGTTATCTAGGAGACATGTTCCCAAATTCTGTGACTGTCCTAGCAATTCCTCCAGGGAAAAGAATGTCCATGGAATCATTCTGGATACTGGCAGAATGAAAACTGAGCCTGCACATTATTGGACATCTCAATTATGCATGAAGATACAGTGCAAGAGGGAAGTTCTCAGGGCACCAGAAACAGAAAGATAAAGGGAATGAGAAAGATAGTTTAATTCTGTAAGTTGCTTTAGGCTGTCTGGCTTTTCTCCACAGAACTCAACCCCATCTTTTTCCAATTAACTTTGTAAGTATTTAACCGAGAAGGCAAAGAAGCTTTATACTTGGTTTAACCCTGAGCTTTTTTCACAACCGACTATGTTTTAAGTTGAGATATCTCATAATTAGAATAAAAAAGGGCAACCTCTGAAAGCTTTTTCTAGAAAAAAAGAAGCTGATGGTAGCAAGGCTGCGAGTGTGTCCATATTTCAGTTTTATTATCTCTGTTTACATAAATGTGACATTTTCAGATAACATGCAATAAGCTTTTGCTTATTTCAGGCAGTACATCCCTAATTGTCAAAAAAGCAAATATTTGAGCTTTATTGTGCCCGGAATAGCTATTATGTGGTGGTTGCCATTTATATCACAATAAATACAGAATGTTTTGTTAAGCTTGTCTTAAAGCAAAATGGAAGGCAATAACAATGGTGTTTATACATGAAAGAAATGTGCAGGCAAACACTGCTGAGAATTAGCAAGTTAAGTCAACAAGCTATATTAAGTTCCTCCTCTGTTCTATTGTTGTTTGGTCTTTTTTTTTTTTTTTTTGAAGAGGAGTAATGACATTGTAGAATGATGTCTTGACCTCATTTTCCAAAAGGACCAATGACATTATGAGGTCATGCAGTAGCTTTGTTATCAAAGAGAGCCAGTGACATCAAAGATGATATTTTGACTTGTGCATAAATTGGATTTAAGTGAGGTGGAGCTGCACGAAGTCATTAGTCTTAGTCTCTTCCTACTCATCAAAGTCCAATGGTAAAATAAAAGTCAAGACAATCATAAATGATCATAACCTGTACTGTCTCCTGTCTTGTGCCACACTTGAAGTCATAGGATCAATAAGGGACTTTCAGGATCATCTAGTCCAACTGTTTCATTATAGATGAGAAAAGAGAAGCTTTGAGAAGCCAAATGAATTGCTTATTTCCCAGGCCCTTACTAAGCTAGGGATGAGAATTCAGTTATTATTCCTGTAACAGATGATAATGTCCTTAGCAATTTAATAGTCTGATTTGCATTTATGATTAATGAAGTTGTTCATGTAAGTTCTGTAGGAAAAGAATTCTTACCTTGGATAATGGAGTCATTCATCCAACTTCCTAATTGTGAAATGATAAGGTATTAAAAGCCTATTGCTAGTCACTTTCACTGAGTGATTAAATGGGGACATATATATAAGTGCTAATGGTGTGCTCTCAGAGAATAAATAGTAAATAATATTATACTAGTCTTTTAAAAAATTCTTTCTATTTAAAGTAATTAAGTATTATCAACTATATTAGGATTTCTAGTAATTGTTCAGAAGCCCAATTTCCTCAAATTCCCAATCATAACTTCATTCCCACATGTAAATCCAATTAATCTCCTGCTTCATTGAGATTTAGGCTAACTCCTCAGCTCCTTCTCTCCATTCTTTAGCTTTCCTGTATACCATATTCTTCTCTCTCTCATTATCTTGTGTCTACCCCCACTCCCACTCCTTTTGCTCCCATCTGCTCTCCCCCTTCGCTCTCGCTCTCTCTCTCTCTCTCTCTCTCTCTCTCTCCCTCTCTCTTTCTCCTCTTCTCTCTCTCTTCTCTCTCCTTTCCCTCTCTTCTCTTTCTCTCACACATCTTTAGTTCCTTCCTCTGTGCAAGCTCCTTCCCATCTGCCTACAAATATAATCAGGGCTCTCCAATTCTAAAAAATTAAGCTATGTTTTTTTACCCTTCTGCTGTAGTCAGGTTCAATCCCATAACTCCCCTCTACCTCCCTTCTAAGCTTCTTCAAATAGTTGTCTATACTAGACATCTCTTCTCTCTCACCACCTATTCTTTCTTCACCTGCCATATGACTTCCCTACTGAAATTGCTCTCTTAAAGATCACCAGTGATTTCCTAATTTCCAAGTCTAATGCTCTATTTTTTGGTCATCAGAGATTTAGAACTGGAAAGATCCTTACAAATCATCTTGCCCAACTGTCTTATTATACGGATGAACAAATGAGACCCATAGAGGTTAAGTGAGTTGACATGTCTCTGGTAGCAAAGCCTGCATTTAAACCATGGTCCCCACTTCCATATGCAGCATTCTTTCCCCCTATATCACATTGTTTCTTCTCTTCAATTTCTTGGCACTATTTGAGTCATTGAATCAGAGTTTGATCTTTGCCAAGAAAAACCCAAATGGGTTCATGAAAAGTCAAACACAATTTGATTACCAATTAATTTGACAATTCTCTGTTATTTAGATTTTGAGAGTCCAATTCTCTTATACACTTTTGGATTGATTTCCTTGTACTTCTCCTTCTGGGTTTTCTTTGATAAATTCTATCCTCTTCCCATACTAAAGCTTCCATATTTCTCCCTTTTCCCCATCTCTTTTTGTACTCTTTTTCTTGGAAATTTAAATCCCTTCCTTGGCTTCAATAACCACCTCAAAGAAGAATGTATAACATATCTATTTATCTATGTCTAATATAGATTATGTATTTCAGAATATTAAAGACACAACTGAATGTAGCTTAGGTTTGAGAATATCAGACTTGAGTTTTTAGACTATCTCTGAAAACCATTGAAGAAGAATAAAACATATTCACTGTATATTGCCTATGTGTTTTTTAAAAAGTTACTTCTCTTGTATGGGCTTATTTTCCTTTTCTACAAAATGAAGGAATGGGTAGGATGATTTAACTTTTAAAACCCCATTCCAGCTCTAAATTCAAGATTCCCTTCATAGATTACAATCTAAAGAAAGGTTCTAAAACATGCCCACAAGTCAATAGGATACAAGAATATAATGGGTTTCATAAATAGAGTTAAGAAGCGAGTAGTGAAGACTTTTGTGACCCTCTCTGACCCTGAAGTATAGGTAAATTTTAACAAGTGAAAACTGGGGCCTGGATAAGGTGAAATCGAGGTGGGAGGGGGGAATAAAAGGCCTTTGACAGCCCCCTTGATGGGGGAAGCTATGTTCTATGGGAAAAGCACCAAATATGGAGTGAGAGGGCCCATATTTGAAACTTGTATTGGCCAACTCACTCAAATGATTCTTGGCAAGTCAACCTCCATGGGCTTCGTTTATCTGTATCTCTATATATCTTTCTATAAAATGAGGAGATTGGATGAAATGAATTCTAAGATAACTTTCAACTTTAAAATCTATGATCATCTCTAACAGGCAACTCATTAACATCAAATTAATGAGAATTTGTTAATTCTCATACTCACAACAAAATTAACCCATACTAGTACTATAGATGCCCAAGAAGTCGAAACCATCTGAACAATCATACCTGCAGTTATTCTTGTCTTAATTGCTTTCCCCTCTCTTCGCATCCTTTATATAATAGATGAAATCTTTAATCCATACCTTAAAATCAAAGCTATGGGTCATCAATGAAACTGATGCTACGAGTTTCCTCATTTGGACTAGGTGACCTTTCATTAAGTCTGTAAACATCAATGTAGATGTTCTCTGCAATGATGAATATGACTATAAGGATCGTGAATGTAAAATGAGCATCATTCAGGCAACAGCGGTGAAGTACCTGGCAGGTGTAAGCAGAGTATAACCTGTAACCAAGAAAGAACGACCAAGGAGAACTAGAGAAAAGACAATTGGAAAAAGAAGTGAATGATTATGTGGTAAGAGAGAAGGATGAATTTTAATAAGTAGCCGGCATCTTCATCCAGTAATGTTTTTCTCCATATCAGGAAAAAGTGACAAAGACTCCCAAGGACACATTGAGTGGGAAATAAAAAAACCACTGAATATTTTTGAATAGGGAAATAACATAAATAGATCTATCAGCAAACATAAGCAATCATATGCAAGAAAGATTTGTCTGGGGAAAATATGTCTGGAGGAGAGAGAGAATAAAAGTAGAAAGACCTCTTAAGAGGTAACTACACAAATACAACAATTCAAATGGAATGAAAAAAATTTAAAAAGTAACTAAAGCCATGTAATTATAATTAATGACTACAGCTAGAAGCAGTAGATCTGGGATTCAGAGAATGTTTTATTCATTTTGAGTAGGCCTTCATTGCCTAGAAAATAGAGTCCAAATTCTTTTAGTCTGATAGTCTCAACCAAAGCTATCTTTTCTAAATTTTACATGATCTGATCTCAGGGATTAAATAGAAGCAGCTTGATAGTAATTTGAAAATATAAGCAAAGGAGCAGCTAGGTGGGGTAGTGGATAGAGTACCAGCCCTGAAATCAGGAGAAGCTGAGTTCAAATCTGGCCTCAGATACTTAATGTTTCCAACTGGATAATTCGCTTAACCCCAGTTGCCTCAGCAAAAATAAATAAATACACACACACACACATGTTAACAAACCACAACCTTCATTTTTCTTTAGTCCTTAAAATGGTGATAATTATTATCTTCAAATATTTTACTTTCTAATTTAGGTAACTCTCTACCCCAAGAAAAACACTGTAAATCTTAATAGTGAAATAGAAACTGACTTGGGGAATATTTGTGAGCAAAAGAAGAAGCTGGGTCTGGAACAAAGACAAAACAAACAAAATTACAAAATTTAAAAAAAAAAAAACTAGTTTGGGGGAAGGAAGATTTGGCTCAAGGGAAGAAGGGGACAGCCAGTATGTTCATCCAATAGTATATATTTTTTGCCATATCAGAAGAAAGTGACAAAGATTCCCAAGGACACATTGAATGGAAAATAAAAAACCACTAAAGATTTTTGAATAGGGGACTAACCTAAATAGGTACATCAACAAACATAAGAACCCTTTTGTCTGGAAAATATAGAAGTATAGAAATGTTCCTGGTCATTGGATAGGATATAATGACTAATGGTTTTCAAAGATCTACCAAGTTGGAGAGAGCTCAACTCTATGGTGGATGGGACTTTTTATTGCCTTTTGTGACCATTGCCTCAGTGAAGCAGGAGGCAATAAGGTCCTAGGAACTGTATTTTTTTTCCCTTTAAGGAAAGCTAGTTTCTCATATAGGAGGGAAGGAGCAAATAGGGGCCTAATCTATGACTGAAGGTGGGGAGTGGGGAAAGGATGGTTAAGATAATGCTTGTGTTAGGTATGCTTCCAACAAAAATCATCAATATTTTTAATTGAAACATTTCCAAAATTGGAAACGTAACGACTCTATGAAAATTTAGAGAATGTTAATAAAGAAAATTTCTCCATA
This sequence comes from Antechinus flavipes, assembly GCF_016432865.1. Classification (NCBI taxonomy): domain Eukaryota; kingdom Metazoa; phylum Chordata; class Mammalia; order Dasyuromorphia; family Dasyuridae; genus Antechinus; species Antechinus flavipes. Next base: position 207,988,517 of record NC_067402.1, read on the forward strand.
TTATGGGGAAATACTGGGAAATTGATTCTATCACAACTTGAGCCAGGAGTCCTTTTTGTCAATATTATATTTTATTAAAATCTTTATTCTCGACTATATAATTCAGTTTAATGCTCAGAAAATATTCTTCCGACACTCTTACAATGCATGATTACAGACCAACGTAAGTGAATAGTTTAGCTGAGAAGGCACTGCAGCTAAAGATATTGAGCCATCTGAAATGGTCCAGCTACAACATATCATTACTAGTTGACTTCAGTACAGTTTTTATTACATTATTTTTTATTGAAATATCCCAAAGTACTCTCCAAATTCAATATTGAAACTGACTTTACTGATGGAAAATAGATCTATTTCATTTCTGAATGTTTTGTAAATGACAGTGATCTCATTAATCTGGAAATTAGATTATGCCTCCTGAATATATAATGTTACAAAATCAATTCAGAATTAAATGCACGTATTTTCAAGAGTTGAATAGCAGTTTTGGTGTATATAATTTTCTTTAAAAAAAAATCCACAATTTCAATGATGTAACACTTTTAAAAAAAATCCAGTGCTCTGATGAGTAGGCAAAATCTCTAGAATATTTAGAAAAATGACAATTCAATAAAAAGTCTGTCATAAGCAAATGAAATAAATCTAGAAATCTGATATCTAATCCAGCTATACCACTAAAATGCTATTTGATATTGAACAAAGCAATGTATATATATTTAAAGCTACATAAAATATATAAATGACTAGGAAAGTGTGGAAGTTAGGACCTTGGTTTTCCAAAGTGAGTCAGTGGTCCCAAATACCCTTATATAAGTCAATTTTCTCACTGAAAAACATGGAATTAATAATACAGAGTTGTTATCTATGTAGGACTTCAAAATTTGCAACGCATGTTACTTATTTGATCATCTTTATCCTTCCCAGATATCAAAGATATGATCTCACTGTGCAGAAGACTTAATTGAGAGTTAGTATATGTAATTTGCCTATGATTACACAATGTTAACTGTGCTGGAATTCAGTCACAGTTTTTTTTTTGGCTGACTCTTCAGTACTTCTTCCATTACAACATTCTGTCCCTCTGCCTATGTAATAAAGAAGGATGTTTTAGTGAAAGTGAAACTTTATAGAATGTAGTCAGTATTTTGTTGTTCAGTCTTTTTAGTTTTGTCCTACTCTTCATGACTCCATTTTTGGGTTTTCTTGGCAAAGATACCAAAGTGCTTTGCTATGTCCTCCTCCATCTCATTTTACAGATAAGGAAACTGAGGCAAACAGTTAAGTGACTTGCCCAGGATGACACAGCTAGTAAGTGTTAGAGGCCAGATTTGAACTCAGAAAGATGAATTTTTTTGACTTCAGGCCCAGTACTCTGTCCACTTTGCCACTAGCTGCTCCAGGACTAAGGTAGGGGAAATACCTAAAAGATATGAAGACAGAGATAGCAACATTTGGCAACTGACTTGATACAACCTTTACAGCATTTAGACAAGTTGGCAAGTCAGCAAGGATATTTTACCTCAGCAGTCTCTGTCATAAGCAAATGAATTGAATCTAGAAATCCAATTTCTCATTTTTTACCTAACAGTATGAACTATTTTCTCTCTTCTCTCACGAAGCTTCATCATAACTATTGTCCATCATTCTATCTCCTCATCTGCAAAATAGACAATATTGGATAAGGTTGTTAGCTCTAAAATAGTTTTAATATTTTTTAAATTTAAAATTATTTAAAATATTTAAAATAAAATAAAATAATCTAAAATATACATGTATATGTGTGCATGTATGTGTGTGTGTATATATATATATAATATATATATAAACATATAAATTTACAGCATTTATCACATGTTGAATCATTTTTCAATTTATGCTTAACTCTTCATGATCCCATTTATGGGGTTTTCTTGGCAAAAGTCCTGAAATGGTTTGTCATTTTCTTCTTCAACTCATTTTATAGATGAGTAACTGGAGCAAACAGGACAAAGTGCTTTGGGTCACATAGCAAGTAAATGTCAGAAGCCAGATTTGAACTCAGGAAGTTAAGTCATCCTGACTCCAGGTCTAATATTTTATCCACTCTGCCACCCAGCTGCCCCATTTGTCATATAGCATTAGTATTAAACAACAGGGATTAGCTATATGATATATTTTAGGTACATATTATATATGCAAACACAATATATACACATATGAGTATATATATATGTGTGTATTAATGTGACAATCAACAAAAATGAACATTTGCTTATTCAAAGAATAGAAAAAGAGGATTATACATGAACCAGTTCATTTGTATAGTGCTTTATCATTTATAAAGCATTTTGCTCATAGCAGCCATGCAGAGTATGGGGTGCAAATAATAATCCCCATCTTAGAAATGAAATTAAAACTTGGAAAATTTAAGATTACTCACTAAATGCCAGCCACAAGACTCAAAACTTGGTTCTTCTCTTTCCAAACCCAGTGTCTTTCCCCAAAAAAGGACTTTGTCCTCACATCATTAATTACATTCATTTAATTGACACATTATTGAGGGCAGATATTTCCATAATTATGTTGAGCAGATTTGGACAGTGCTTCAATTGAGACAAAGCGAGCCTGTATCACTCCATGAATGAATGCATGGTTAATAAGAGTCAGTGTGATATGTTGGCAAGAGATAATAATATCTAGCATTTACATAGCAGTTAAAAGGTTGAAGGTAGGTAGATAGCACAGTAGATAGAGCACCGACTTTGGAATCAGAGGAATCCGAGTTCAAATTCAGCCTCAGACATTAATTAATCGTGTGATCCTAGGCAAGGCACTTAACCTTGTCAGTTCCTCATCTGTAAAATAAGTTGGAGAAGGAATGGCAAACTGCTTCAGTATCTCTTAAGAAAATCCCAAATAGGGTCTGAATGATAATAACAAAATATTGTAAAGTGTTTGAGGTAAATGCTGTCTCCATTTTACAAATAAAGAAACTAAGACTGAGAGTAGTTGAAGTAGAAAGATCTAAGGTCAGGTCTTTTAAATTAGAAAGGGTGAGAAGGAACTGCTGGTCTTTGGTAAAAGTGTAACAATGGGATTTTTACAACATTATGATGAGCTTTGGGCATGATGTCTTATCATGAGTATTGCAAAAATTTGCTTCTGAGTAGAACATTTGTATACAGGTATGCTCAGGCTCATTTTTCTCTCTATTCAAGTACTATATCCTACTATTAAAGAGGATATTTCCACTGGGTGACTTTCAAAGTGGAAATCATGGTCTCCTTGGTTCTTGACAGACATGGCAAGTACTTCCATAATCATGCATATTAAACTCAGATTTGAGGTTTCATAAAAAAAAAAAAGTCATCTGCTGTTGTTCAACCCTGAAACAAATTAATAATGCAAAACCTGTGACAGCCTGGTTATTTCCAAGGCATCAAACTGGGATTTTTATGTCTTTAAGTAGGAAGATGAAAGCATTTCAATGATTTGTGGGCAGCAGAGAACGATGAATGGCATACATCATTTAACATTGCAGAAATCCATAACTGAAAATGACCAATGAGGTAGGAGCGACAATCCAGAATAGGCATCTCAGAATCTTGGGATCAGAGATTTAGAGTTGAAAGAGACTATCAGGTTCACTCCCTTGATTTCATAGATGAGGAAACTTAAGTGCAGAGAAATAAAATGATTTGTCAAAATCAAATGATTTGCCAATATGTGTCTGAGACAGGATTTGAATCCATCTCTTCCTGATTTCAAATCGAGTGCCCTATTCAGTGTACCAAGGTCCAAGTTTGATAATATTCTCAGGGATAATGTTTGACTCAGTGACTTTTATTTCCAAAGTCCATGAGTAAAATTCTTCCATCTAACAGAACCTGTTCCCCTGTGAACTCTATCATCTTCTGTTGCAGAGTTCTTCAGATCACCTGGTATGAAACTGTTTTATTAGAAAATATGAATTGATGCATTAGTGACCTTCTCCTAAAGGACCAGCTGCTCAGAGATGAATGCAGAGAAGAAGCGTGACTGTTTTCTCTCTGGTGACCCCAGCCACTTTTTCTCTCCTCTTCATGCTACAGGAAATTTCTGAACCTCAAATTTCTTTTTCTCTTCTTGGGCAGATTGAGCACAATAGGAGATTTGAGATATTACAAGCAGGAAATTCTATGTTGCTCAGGATACTATGAATCGTAGTAGCAATCATACTAGCAACTATGTGTTTATTTTATGATGATAATCCACCTATGGGGGCCATGTAAATGATATCCAGATGTCCTCTTGGAAAAAATTTGCAAAAACTAGCCATAGGGAACAGAAGCAAATAAGGAATTTTCTGAAACATTCGACAGGTAAATGTGATAGTCTTGGATAGACTTGGATAGCTTTTTCGTTAAAGTGAATTCTTCCCTATGACCTTTTCTTGTGCCCGAAAGGACCCATCATGAATTAAATCTGAAAATGAAAAGTAAACTTTGATGCTAGGAGAATTGAGATTTTCTCTTCTAATCCAAACAATCCTTGGGAGCTTTAAGGACAGCTCAGAAAACCACTTGGAATGCTGGCATAGGTGATTACTCTGTACAAGTGTAGCTCCTTTGCACAGTAAGGTGTGTACCCTCTCAGATGTAGTGCACAATCTCAATTCAAACCCCTCTGCTTTGGGAAAAAAAGTTCACACATGTCAATAATCTTTCTTTCCCACTATCCTTCTCCAGTTGAACAAAACAGAATGAAATAAATAAAATCCTGATATATAAAACCCTTATATAATTATGAATAATCTATTAAAATAAATTCCTACATTGTCCATGCTCCAAAATTGGTCTTTTTCTGCATTTTAAGTACTTCACTTCTTTTACAGGAAGGGAGGAGTATGTTTCATCCTCAGTTTTTTGGACTCATGGATTGCTGTTGTTATTGTGGTTGTTCATTTGTTTCAATCCTATCTAACTCTTCATGACCCCATTTGGGATTTTTTTCTTAGCAAAATTTCAATCCCGTCCAACTCTTAGTGATCCCATTTGGGATTTTCTTAGCAAAGCTACTGGAATGGTTTGCTTTGTCTTTTTCCATTTTATTTTGCAGATGAGGAAACTGAGGCAGACAGGGTTAAGTTATTTGTCCAGGGTAACATAGCTATGAAGTATCTGAAGCTCAGATTTTTCTGACTCTGAGCTTGCTATTCTATGCATATTGCATTGAAGAGAAATCTCAAGATTTTTTCTCTATGATATTATTGGATATTATTGTCATTATATAAATCCTTCTCCTAGTTCTGTTTACTTTATTATGCATTAGTTCATAGTTGTCTTCCTTATTATTTTTTGCCTGCAGCTTCCTGGGATTGTCCCATTTGCTAGATCTGAATGAGTCATTCTTGGTGAATACTGATGCCATTGATAAAAATAGGGAGTTAGGAGGGAAGAATTTTCAGAAGAAAGAGACTAGGTTGACTAATGTGGAAGTGTTTTACATGATTGCTCATATATAACCTATTTTGGATTGCCTGCCATCTTGGGGAGAAGGGAGGGAGAGAGGAAGAAAGATTTAGAACTCAACATCTTATTTAAAAAAAATGAATAGTGAAAATTGCCTTTACCTGTATCTGGAAAGAATAAAATACTATTTAAAAAAGAAATTAGCAAATGCTAAGAAAAAAGAAAGAAAGAGATTTAGTTCCAATTTTGGACAGAATGAATTTGAGATACTGATGGTACAGTGAATATGTCCTACTAGTAGTTTGAAATGTGATTCTGAAACTCAGAAGAAAGAAGAGACAAGAATAAGGATATAGATTTGGGAGTCTTCTGCATAGGTGCTATAATTGCAGATTTGGGGTTTTGATCTGTGATTTCCTTAGTGGAGAAAAAATTAGATTTGAAGGGAAATTTCCTCTACTTCATTCAGCTTAGCAATTCATCTGTAATTTAGAGTCAAGTCAAAAAAAAAAAAAACAATTATTAGTTGTCTACTATATTTTAGTACTATGCTAAGCACCAGGGATAAAAAGGCAAAAATCAGCCACTGCCTCTCAAGGAACTCATAGCTTAATGGGATGGAGTGGAACAAAATGTAAACAACTATATACCAACAAGATATCGATGGGATATATTGCAGCTAATGTCAAAGAGAAGGCACTAAAGCAGGACCAAAGAAAGGAATCTTGAAGAAGGTAGCATGGTAGTTGTTGAATTGATTGAAATCTCTTTGCTTTGTAATGTGAATGTATGTGGTTTGTTAGTTTAGAATTATCTATGAGGCTTTCTTAAAGCCAGGAATCCTGTCAGACTTGTGAAGTTTCTGAAAAGACAGATTTATGATTTCCCATTTGCACCAAAAACACATTTTGTCAGGTCCTAGGTAAATGACTATGATTGGGTTTTTTGCAGTGCTTGTCTAAAATTGGCTTCAAACTATTTCTTGCACCCAGATAACATTTTGTAAACCTTAAAGCAATGTCTCTCTCTAGAATGAGAGTAATTTGAAAGCCAAGACTATCTGACCTGTTTGCATCCCTGTCCTTTAGCACCTTGCTTTATATATATAATGAGACCTTAATAAATGCTTCATTCTTGTATTCATCCCAAACTTGAGGCTTTTTCTTAAATTGAGCCATTTCCTTTATGACAATTAGATACAAGCATGATGGATCTTTTTAATCATTTCTGATTCTTTGTGATGTCTTCTAGAGGTTTTCTTGGTAAAGATGCTAGAGCCATTTCCTTTCCCAGCTCATTTTACAGATGAGGAAACTGAGGCAAATAAGGTTTAAATGACTTGTTCAGGATCACATGGCTAGTGAGTATCTAAGACCAGATTTTAAACACATTGTTTTGTTCCATGATGTAACAGCATGGAGATGACAATACAACATGTTACCCCATCATAATTTATACAATAGGATAATCTTTTAGAGGCAGCTAAGAGCTTAATGACTAGAGTATTGGACCTTGAAACAAGAAGACTTGTGTTTTAAGTACAGCCTCAGATATTTACTTGTGATGGGATGGTGGGAAAGTCATTTTAATTTCTGTTTGCCTCAGTTTTCTCAACTTTTAAGATAGGGATAATAATAACATCTTCCTTCCAGGGGTTCTGTAAGACTCAAATGAGATAATATTTAAAGACACTTAGAAATAGTGTCTGACACATAGATACTTAATAAATGTTTATTTCCTTCCTAGTCAATTAGAACATGTTTGAAAATTCTTTGGAAAGCAGTAAGAAATAAGAACTAGTTATATTTATATAAACATTGTACACATGATGAGGTCAGGGTAGCAATTCTTGTTCAAAATAAACATGTGACAGATAATAAAATAACTAACTCAATTGCTCTCCCAAATCTCTTTCATATTTGCCACTTCTGGTACCTATTTTAACTTCTTCATTTTTTCTGTAACTTTTTCTTCTAAATAAACCTGCCTTTTAACAAAGAAAATGGCCATTGTGCATCTGTCACTTTATTATTATGTTTATTTTGAACCAGGAATTGCCATTCACAACCTTGACACTGGACAGAAGTCTCTTTCCTTTCTGTACTATAATTTCTTCATCTCTAAAATGGAAAGAGTTGACTAAATGATTTCTTTGATAACTTTCTTCCTCCAAATCTTGTAAAAACCCATCCTTTCTTCATATCCATTAGGAAGAAATAGTGTTTTATCCACACTTCTTAAATGAGAAACATGAAGGTCAGAAAAATAAAATGGCTTGTCTATGAAAGGAGAGAAGGGAATTGTTCAGGAGAGAACCAAGGAGAAATGGATGGCAGTGTTGGTAGTCGCTGGGGAAATGCTGCCAATGAAATTATATGTTTGCTGTATGGATACCCTCAGATTCACTGTGAAGATGAGAAAAGGATAATAACTCCATTATTGGACATACTTAGAGATCAATTATATGAAGCATTTAGATTCTCCTGAAGTCCTTTCTAGCTAAAAATTGGACTAGATAAACAGTGGCTCTTTCCCAGCTTGATTGCTTGATTTTTGTGTCCTTACCCATAGAATGCAGGATTCACTAATTTTGTAGGCAAGAAAGAAAAGCAGAATTGTGAAAGGCAGAGCCCTTTATCAAAGCAGCCTCTCTAGTGATCAAAGAAATGGCAAGAGGCCCACAGAAAATGTTCTGAAAGGAAAATTGCTTTTCCTGAAATTATTCTTCCTTTTTTTGCCCCTTCATGACAGTAAACTTTTATTTTAAATTAAGATGTTGTTCTGGAAATGGTTTTAAATTTCCTGTGGCGCATGGGAAGAGCTCTTGGGACCTTTGCCTCTTACACCCCTACCAGGCCTTCAAAATAAAGCCACTGGTTGACAGTTATCCAGTGAAAGCAAGCAGTGTAGACAATCAATAACTGTCACTCGAGCATTAAACCATCCAGAGAGGTTTTCTACACTGCTTAGATTCAGAATAACTGCTGACTCTTAGCTTTACTTAGTTCCACTGAGTGGGGCACCATACCTCTTTGTGGCTTTAAGTAAAATAGTTACACTCTACTCAATTGTTTTTTATTACTTCTTGTCACTTCTCCAATATTTACTCTAAAAAGATGCTCTTTCTTTGGAACAGCATGCTTGAGGCAATAACCAGAAGTAGTTGTGACATTTTCTCTCTCTCCATTTCTTTCTTTTTTTTTTTTAAGGCAGGAAATTTGAATAAACAAGAGGTGAAAAAATGAATAGGTAGAAACCAGATTGCTGTATTTGGCCATTGCAGAACTTTTTTAGGCCTTATAAACATTATTATCCCTTCTTCTCATACCATGTCTTTCCTAACGCTGCACAGCATTATCAGCATTTATGATCTAGGTATTGACCTATTTACATGCATTACCTTTGAATGTGGTAATTGGGGAATATATAAATTTTTGCTCCCTCTTAAAAAAGCCCCAAATGTACTGAGGGTAGGATATCATTAGACAAACCTTGGATTAATGTACCTTTAATATATCTTTTGTAATTGAATTCCACAATTAATTTAGCATTTGGGGCCCTATCCCCATTATACTAACAGAGCTGTTCTTTTTCTACTCAAGGAATACTGCTCATTTACTAAATGCTCATTCAGAGTCTATTGTGAGTCATGAAGACTTGAGTTCAAGTCCTTCATCATGTACTTAATAACTGTTGTTTCTAGGTAAGTTAATTAACCTTCAAAAGCCTCAGTTTTCTCATTTGTAAAAACAAAGCCTTGATCTCTGTAACACTTAACTCAGAGTTGTTGAGAGGATCAAGTAAGATGATCTCGCAAATCTTGAAATTCAGTTTTTTAAAGCATTTATTAATTGCCTACTTTGTGCTTCATTTTGGTGATACAAAGACAAAAATAAATGAATCCTTTCACTCAAGGAGATTAAGGGTTGGGGCAGCTAAGTGGCACAGTGGATAGAACACCAGCCCTGAAGTTAGGAGGACCTGAGTTCAAATGTGGTCTTTAATACTTCTTAGTTGTGTGACCCTGGGCAAGTCACTTAACCCCAATTGCCTCAAGGAAAAAAGTTTAAGGATAGCAGTGATATGATGGTGGCTTGGAGGGTTAGAGTGGGAATAACACAACATGTACTAGAAAAAATATTTATATATATATATATAAATAAATAATAAATATAGATAAATTCTATATTAATTTATATTTAAATTAAATAATTTATTTCCTGATGTAATGCCAGAGAAACTGAGGCAGGAGAGAGATTAGAGAGTTTTTAATATTTTATTAATGGGAGAATAAAATTGACTGGACAAGACTCTCATCTCAAATTATCCAGTCAGACAGAGATAAGTATACTGGGACCAAGGAATCCATGTTGGTCCCAGGGCTGGAGGAGACTGTCATCCCAAAGAATCCAGCGTCCAGAATACAGCCGCCAGCTGCCACCCTCCAGCAATGAATGGAGGAACCCCAATGTCTTAAATACCTTTTCTCTGAACAAAGGAAGGGATGAGAAGTACGGGAAAAACTTCTGTCAGGATAGGGAAGGCCATAAATCCTAAAAACTCAGAGACAGGATGTCTGCATACACAGAAATAAAGACATCAGTGAGGTATCTTGGAATATTTTAGAGGGATATTGTAAATTCTTGAGGACAGAAAAGAGTCAGGAGGTCTACTCTCTTGTTTGTCTTGCTAACAATTTATAACCTTAGAGCAAATGGTCCTCAGTCAGACCAGAGCTGGGTTTTTACAACTTAAGGGATTGACACAGAACAGTTAAAGAAACTGAAACAAGGGAAACTAGTGCAGGAAAACTGAGTCAAGACAGTTAAAGAGAACTGTGACATAACACTGAAAGGAAATCACTAATAACTGGAAGAATAGCATTAGTTTCCTAGAGGAAATGGTATTCCACCTGAGATTTGAAAGAAATTCTGTAAGGGATAAGAGAGAGTGCATTTCACTGTGAGGACAGTCTGTACTAAGATATAGAAATGGGAGATGGACCATCATGTATGGGAAATTATAGTCAGTTTAATTTGATCAAGATATAGAGTGCATGAGGGAATATTGTATTTTGTAAACTGGAACACTAGAGTCATACTGTTGTTCATCCTTTAATGTTATCACATATTGTTTTGACTTGAGTGTTAATTGGCTTTAAGTGAGACAGAGTTGTACAAAGTCATCAGCTTCGCTTTTAGTCATTGAAAGACAAATGTCAAGATGGGTGAAGTGGGGAGATATTGAAGATTAAAAAGTTGGAATGATTGGAAGAAAGGTTTCTAAGGGTACGTGTAAAGGTTTGGACCTTGACCAGAAGGACCACCACTTCATGGAGTGAAAGAATAGATGGCATTTTCAAAGGGGTATGAGATGAGAAAGGGAGAAGAGGAAACTGAAATAATGAAAATTTTTTTCAGTGAAATATGAAGGGGGGGGTTCCTTTGTGAGATGGTCATAGGAAGGAAATGCCTTAGACTGTTTTGAAGAGGAACAAAAAAGTTTTCAATAGCTGATGTAATTAGTGGGTTTGAGAATTAATTATACAATGAAAGTCCAGTTAAATTACATACTATAAATTTTTATTGGCTCTACATCAGCACAGTTTCACGACTTCCTTCAGCTCTGTTCAGCAGCATACCAGTCGTCTGGTAAACAAACACTAAGAAGGAGCAGAAGCTGATGATGGGAATCATCATTGAGGTTTTAGCAGGGGATGGGCAACAACAGGAAAAGGGAACAAAAGATTGGAGAATAGAGGCCAGTGTAGAGTTGTACTGGTACCATAAGGGAGATTATTGGGAAAGGTAAATATATAGTCAGAGGAGAGATGATAGCTTGGGAAAGAACTAAGGAATGGGAGAATTGGTGATTCTGTGAGGACAAAGAATAGATTTAGGAAGAGATGGATTAAAGGAATTTGGGGCCAGATTAAAAAGAATTTCTAAGTTTTTGCCATGAAAGTGATTATTTGTGGATGTTGGCAAGACCAGGAGAAGGTGGACATCCTTGTGTAGCTAAAACGGAGGTGATGGAAGTTGTTTAGTTTGAGGAACTGAAGATTGGGTTATTTAGGTAAATTTCAGCATTAAGTGTCTTGCAATGAGGGAAGGAGTTGCAATGTAAAGGGAGGTTGAATTTAGGCATTAAATCATTGCTAAAGGAAGAAATCTGACTTGGGGATCAGGGGAGGGGGATAAATTTACATAGATAGGGTCTCACAGGAAGTGAGTCTGCTGACTGATGTATTCTTGTATCAATTAGGACTCTACTGATAGTCTTCATCACCTGTCTTTTTTATTTGAAAAAAAGTTTTCAGTCTATCATAATGCTAAAATGTATCGGGGAATTTCTTCTATAATTTAAGAATATTTCATCTCATTCTGGTCTTAATAAAATGAGAGACCCAAATAAGAGTGAACTCAGATTTTTGGCTTTAGAATTTTGCCTGTGGTTCTAAATAACATTGCTGTATGTGCTTTGTATTACGAAGACTTCCTAAATTTTCTTTACATTTGGCACTGCTAGGCCATTAGGTATGGAGGGAATAAGATATCCACTTTGTATGTAGCATATGATAAATGATGATGATTCTTTTGTTTAAAAAAAAAGCTTCATTTAGAAATCTGTTAACGTTATTGCCCATCTGGGAATTTATTTTTTTTTTATCAAGTCATTAGCCATCAGTCAGCATTTTGTTTGGCTTATGGCACCATTAGGTAAAAAGAAAAGGTTATAGGGAACCAAGATTGGAGAGCTGCTAATTTAAAATATGGAACAATGCCAAAAGCCCATTGCTGGTCTGAGGCACAGTGAGAGTTTTAGGGGCTACCTCACAAATAGCAAACCTAAAAAGGAATGTTGTGTACTAATGGACAGCTGTGAATCATCCATTTTCTAATGGTATATACCACATTCATTTCAGACACTGGCAGATCACAAGATTTAGGACCCCTAAAGTAAAGTCATTCTAATTGCATCTTGGGTTGGGTTTTTTTTCCCACTTCGATTTTGATCTCATTTTAGGTGCTGTCATCTTGAAAATTGCTAGAGTTAGAAACCTGTGCTTTTATGTCATGAAAAAGCAGAATGCTTTGGTTTTCAGGAAGTCCCAGTAACAAGTCTTAATCTAATCTGTATATTTGGCATTAGAGAAGCAAGATTCTCCCTGGAAGGAAGGGGAGGGAGAAGACTAGTAGGTAATCAAGGTTTATGGTAATCCACATTCCTTGATTTTTAGAGTAGTATTGTAATTAAAATGTTAATATTTTGAAGGAATAGAATTTTTTGAAAGACCTTCAATATTCTTCATAAGGTAAAACAATTTTATACTTTTCCCTTGTGGTTCCTTATTCCAGCAAAACCTGGGAGTTGTTTTAAATTATTTTTCTGAAATAGATTCCAGGGTAAGATGAGTCGATTATGAATCAAAATGACCTACTAATCCCATGGTGTATAGTGGTGACAAGTCTCATGTGGGACCTTTTATTTCCACAAATGTAATATTTCCTCCAGTTGAATATGTCACCCTGGTCAAATTCAGGTACGTGAAATAAGTGCCTGATTCTTATATCATCCAGGAAATAGTGCTGGTAGTTTTTTCTTGCCTGCTAGATCACAAAAACAATGTGTTTTTCTTTCAGAATTATTTCTTGTTAAACAAGAATTCATAAATGTAACTATAAACAATATTTCACTAGAAGGTAGTTGACTTAAGGAAAAAAAGGAAAAACCTCACATAACTGCTTTCATACTGAAAAAAATCATTGAATACATTCTTAGAACAAACACTTAAGATTTTTTACAACAGAAAACACATGGGTGATTTATGTTGAAATAATCAAATAGTTGTAGCTAGGCTTTAAAAATGTAGTTCTCTCCTTAGGTAATGGTTAAGTCTATAAGAAACTTGAGATCTGTACTTGTAATAATCTCAAGGAGAAATGATAGAAATAATGCTATGTGCAATAGAATTAGATTTTGTGGAAATTTCTAATGCATGGTGAAAAAACTAGATTTGTGAATCTTACCATGGATCGAATTTATTGTTGTTTTTTTTAAAATTGAGAAGCTTCTCCCCTTTCTCCATCATTCTCAATACCTTATTTTTTAAAGAAAATAATAACTAGTATTTTTATAGCATCCACCATATGCAATATACTTTGTAATAAGCAAATATTATCTTAGCAAATGCTATGTTCACTTTTTTCTCTCCAATTGGTTTCTCCTTTTGTTCTAATTTTTTCTCCCAATATGATTCATAAAGCAATGTGTATTAAAATAAATAAATTTTTAAAAATAAAAATATTATCTTATTTGACCCTTACAACAATCCTGGAAGGTGTTACAATTATTATTACCTGCATTTTAAAATTGAGTAAACTGAGACAACTAAATTAAACAACAACCTTGTAACAATTGGTCAAATAAACAAATTACTGCATTGATCATGTCCAAAAAAAGCATCTTATTTGGCTTGTTGGATCCATGACTTTTCTTTCAGGAAATGGGTAGCATCCTTCATTAGTTCTCTGGAATCATGATTGGTCATTGTGTTGGTCAGAGTTCCATGTGTCTACATTAAAGAGAGAATCAGACAGGACAGTCTGCTGCAGCATTCATGATTCAGACAAACTAGTGCTAGGAATGCCAGAGGCAGAAACTGGGAAATGAATTGTTCATTAATTACAAAGAGGATTTACTAATTAACCTGGCCAGAGATGTGGGACTTTCCAAAGGCCTAACGGCATCATTGAGCAGCACATTTTCCATGTCCAACCTCCACAAGGCTTACCAGATGCTCTTAAAGTCATCATGACACCTTGTGCCAATTTGTGGGGTTCAAGCAATCTGGCTGGGAAAATCTCTTATTCGGAATAACTTTGCAAAAAAGCAAGATGCTCAGCTGAAGGAAGAATGGTCTGGAAAGAGAAGGTGTTTCTGTGAAGCATAAAATGTTTCCTTTCAAGTTGACTTTTCCTGACTTTTCCAAGAAAATCTGCTATTCTCATGATTTTAAATATCCACAAGTTTTTTAAAGTAAAAAAGGCAAGTTTGAGATAGTGCGATGAAATAGCCATGTAGTGTCCAAGGATTTTGGCCCCACAAATACCCCCTCTCCCAACCTAAAGTGTGAATTACCACCTTGAGCAGCAGGTCAATGACTAATTGGTAGTCTGACCCTAAGATTGATAAGGGGCAGAGTATTATTTAGGATTCACCTGGATTCCTAAAAAATGAATAACTTAATTCCATTTCCAAAAGTTGTGTGATTGTTCAAGAGGCCCTTTGGCCACATGAAGAAAGAGCAAGCCCCAAAATAAGAAAGATCTATGTTCACAACCTATCTATGGAACATAATATAAGTTTTGGGAGTTTGGGGGGGGTTGTTGTTGTTTTGATCAGTGATACTATCTGACACTTAGCAGGCATTTAAATGCTTGTTGATTGTAATTTGCTTCTTGTATTGCATTCATATGATTATCTTTGCTCTTTAATTTTTAGACATAAATCTAATAAAGGAAGTTACTGAACTCATCCTGTGCCAATTAGTGCAATCAGGGAATGCTTTTTTTTTTTTTAATGCCTAAAAACATTGTATATCTATAGCTTTGAATATCATTTTGATTCAGAATAACCTTTAGTTTTAATGCAACATTGTGCTATTAGTACTGGATTTGTTATCAAAAGGCCTGGGTTTGTTTTTTTCTTCTGTCTCTTAGTGACTGCATTTACTTAGGTAATTCCCTTAGACTTGCAAACCCTTAATATTTTCATCTGTAATGTGGGTATATTTCTATCTCACAGTAGAAAGATTGTAGATTCCTCCCCCATAAGTACTAGCACAGTACCTTGTATTTAATGTATTTTGAATGAATATTTTTAAATGAATAAATGAATGAACAAAAACATACAGAATTTACAAAATAATACAAAGCAGTGAATATTTAAAGTACAGAGAGCATTTAGAACTGAGGTTAAAATAAAACCTAGGGAATATAAAGAATTTTATCCATTATTACCCTCTTTATTATTTTGAAAATAAAATATTTTTATTATTTTGCTGGATTCATTTTAATCTCATTGATTTCACCCTCATTGCCTAAATACTTAAGAGTGAAAATTGTAGGCAATTGTGGTTCATATTTTGCTGCAAGATGCTGGGAGGGACCTTGTGATATATTTCTTTGGTATTCTTTGTCCTGGAAAGAACGATAACCTCATTTCATTTCTCAACCCTGAAAACTAATAAGGTAGATATGTCACACTCTTTTTCAAAAGCCAGATTGTTTCTTTCTCCACAAACTTTTGTTTTCCAAGGACTACCATGGAAATGAATTTTTTTCCCCTGATCATTTGACAAATAGACGTGATATTTAACCTCACAAGACTTTTTTTTTTTTTTTTTGGCCAGGGGAGCTGCTGGCATATAGCAGGTGTCTCCATTCAGCATAATTACTTATTGGAAATTGTTTATAACAGGCTATGTAATCTCATCTAGGGGAAATTAAAAAACCTAGCCCTTCAACATTGATATTAATGAATATGGTGAGAGAAGTCATATCTCTGCAAGAGCACTGTTATTGGAAAAAACACTGGACACCTGCATCATGATTGCTCTGGGAATGGGAAAAGGTGGAGAAACAAGTTGATAAGAATGAGGCTGGCTTTCTGTATGTATTGTTGAATGAGTTTCCACCATTTCTAGATATAGATGTAGAGTTTTACTGTTTGGATAATCCTTACCCAAACAGAAAAGGAAGGAGATTCAGTAGGGATGCAGAACAAGTTGTAGCTCTGTCTTTTTTGATACCAGCTGTTTGCCTCCCAAGTTCATAAATGCTAGATTCAGTTGTAATATACAGCGAAAACAAATGAACTGTGTGTGTACCACTGCTGTTAGGCGCACAAGGAGACTGGCCAAATTGGGGAAAATGAGAGGGACAGATGGTCCCCCTGTTGATATATTTCCATTTTAAGAGCATGCTCCACTAAACCCATTCAGTCATCTCTCTTATAGTAACAATTCTCTTTGCTGGATTTGGGGTTCCTGTTCCTGTTCCTCCTACTTCCCCACCTCCAGTCTCATGGGATGGAATTATGAAGGAAACTCATGAGTATTCATGTTATAGTCAATATGTAGTCCTTATATCAATGAGACATCATCCTGGCAGGACAGTGATTAGCCGGCTGTTAGGATGTCATTAGGGAAAGCTTGCATGTCTGATACCTCAAGGCACCCTTGATGATTACTTCCACCATTCATTTCTAGGTATATTAGCAAAAACAATCTTCTTATACCATATTAGGAGGTTCAGTTCATCCCATTTGCAAAGTCACTGTTAAAAGCCTCTCTTAAAAATCAGTTTCTCTTTTATAACCATAGTTTTGAAGTTTATAAATTAGTTTCCTTAATGTCTCAAATAAAAATAGATTGAAATATAATGTTATGTCATTTTTTAAAGGGTCCCACATCTTCTTTTGTAAATATGTATGTTTGTATGTATATGCATATAAACTTTATTAGCTTAAATTTTATCAGCTTAAAACTTTTTAAGATGAAAACTTGGGAGATGTGTGTATATACACATACATCCATATAAATGAAGATTTTTGCAATTTTGCATTTTATATAGATTAATATCTATCCATATGTGTACATGTATATATAGACATATATACATGTATGTGTATATTATATACATATATGCTCATACATGTACTATGTTTGTGTGTCTGTATGTATAAATATATTGTATATATGTATGTGTGGATAGAGACTGATCCTGTGATTTCATTGATATAGGGAATTCCCAGTTGAAGAAAGTCCTCATAATGTAGGTTGATTACTTCTCCCTGCCTTCTAGCTTGGCTCTTCATCTCTAATACATGCTGCCTCTCAATTAACACATATTTGTTAGACTTCTGACAGGTGCAAGCATTGTGCCAGGTTCTGAGAATACAGTACAAAGATAACATTGCCTCCTTTAATAAGCTTCCATTCTAAAGGAGGAAAAAAACCAAGCACCTATAAAATATATGCACATAAATATGAAAAGAATAAATATAGATACATACAAAATAGACAGGCAGTAGGGAGACAGGTGGGTAGGTAGTGTTGAGCCTGGGGTCAAGAAGGCCAGAGTTAAAATCTAGTTTCAGACTCTTAATAGCAGTGTGACCACCCTATACAAGTCACTTGAGTTTTGTTTGCCTATTTCCTCTTATATGAAATGAGGATAATAATAACACCTTCTTTCCCATTTTGTCAGTGAGGAAATTGAGTCTCACAGAACTTTAACTAGTTTAACCCCAGAGCTAGATATGGTTAGTGACAAGGGTTGGATCCAGAATTTTTAACTCCAACTCCAATACTCTAACCAGTGAGTCAGGAGCCAGGTACTGGTATTTACTTGCTACATATTACAGAACAAGAAATTTGCCCAAAGCCATGCATTTTTGAACCCAAGGCTTCTAGAGATCTAGCAAATGCAGTACTCATTACATTACCTCACACTCTCTCCAGGAATAAGTGAAATAAAAGGTGTGATCATCTTCCTATTAAGTAAGACCAAAGCATGAAAAAAAAAAAAGGTCAATGCAACAAGCATTTAAGGGTCTATTATTTGGCTGATCTTAGTAATGAAGATAAAAAAAAAAATAAAATGAATTTTACTGTCCCCAAGGAGCTTATAACCACATGGAGAGAAAAGACAATGTACATAGATTGATATAAACAGAAGAAATAGGAAGCAATTTTGGCAAACAGAGGTTGAACAACTTGAGAGATCAGAAAAGGTCTCATTTAGAAGGCAATATCTGACCTAGATATTGACTCTCTGAAGGAGTGAGGGATTCTAGGAGGCAGAAGTGAAGGGAGAATTTGTACAAAGGCCCACAGACAGAAGCAGAAATATCACATGCAGGTTACATATCTCCAATGGACCATTTTACTTGGGAAGATAAATTGCTTGTGATCATTCACTTTTGTAAAAGATGTGATTTGTTTTTAGAAATATACTAAATGACTAATATGGAAATGTTATGATTATATATACATGATTGCACACGTATAACCTTTATCAGATTGCTTACCATCTTGGGGTGAGGGGGATGGGAGAAAGGCATACAATTTAGAATTCAAAAATTTTTTAAAAAGTATTAAAAATTATTCTTAGAAAAAAGTAAAATATTTCTTAAAAATACACTAAAGTTCTTTTAAGTAGTGTCCCTCAAACTGGATTTTAAATATTATTGTTTAATCTAATAAATTTATATATATTTAACACACACTAGGAGCTTGTCAATTAATTAATGTATGGTAGGAAACTTTCAAGAGAAAGGGAGGTAATAGTTTTACCATCCCCCCCCCATTTTCTAAATTGGGCTTTTCTCTGTATGTGAACATTCTCTGTTAGTATATAAATATCTGATCTCTATGTACAAGTCTAATCTATCTAATCCTTTCATCTCAAAATTTGATGTCGCTTGGTTTATAGTTGTTTGTTTATATTGCCAAAAGTTGTTTATATTGGACATGGGCAGCTATCATTTTTCTTTAGAGTTTTGTGATGCTATATTAATATGATGTTCAGTAAATGTGGATTTTCTTGTTTTTCCTTGACTCATTTTCTCTCCTTTAATTTATCATAATTATTTACCTAAGTTCTTATGCAAGAAAACAAGTATATTTACATTTTAATTCTTTTATATACTCCAGAATTATTTTCAGTTAACTGCCCATTTAAAAATATAACTACTCTTTTGGTTATTAAATTCCCTTTTATATTCTGATCATCTTTTGTTAAGAAAACAGATTTTTATATTCTCCTGTAGATGGGCTTCATTTCCAGATCTTTGCTACTACAAAAAGTGCTACTATAAATATTGCAGTGTATATGTAACCTTTTTGTCAATGATAGGGTATACTCCTAATAGTGGATTCTCTGACTTCTAACCAACTAATTTTCTAAGAGAAAATCCAGACTTCCTGGAGTATAGAACACTTTGATGGAAATGTGGATAAAGATGGATAGTCTTTTTCTTTAAATTATTTCTTTGAATTTTTAGTCTAAGAAAAATTGGCATATTCAGTAGGTATTTTTGGTCTATATCTCTATATAAATAGAGAAAGAGAATATGCCAATTTTTCAATATGAAAATAGTGTTTTTTCTATTTATTCTTATCTTTTCTCTCATTCCTTTTTATCTTAATGACAGTTTTCCATATCTACTGTCTTCTTAGACTAAAATTTATGGAATCCATCATTATAATTCAAGATCTAAACAGTTCTGTGTCTAGATTAGCTTAGGAACAAATAAGTTCACAGTCTAAGGCTATCTCTGTATTATCACAATTTCTATGAGCAGGTTAACCTAAAATTTACATTCCTTTTACAGAGGGATGTGTTTATTGCTACTTTGAGGAAAAACCTCAGACATAAGTGTTTCTTTAATTAATATTTGTCCCGTTGATGCCCTGAAAGCTATCCACTGATTGTTGTGACACAAATATGTTTGTGCACATGTTTATTTTTATATTTATTTAATATTTTATTTTCCCAGTTACATGTAATACAAGTTTTGCATTTGTTTTTAAAACTTTGAGTTCCAGATTCTTTCCCTTCCTTGCTACCCTTGTCCTCCTTTAATAAAGCACAAGTGAAGTTATACAAAACATTTCCATTAAAGTCAGTTTGTGTAAATAAAAAGAAGCTGTAGAAGTGCCTTTTTTTTCATGTTCAGTGACCAATGTCCCTGGCTCAGAAAAGAGATAAAGAATTTGAATTGCATTGGAGCCTACTCTTAAACATTCAGCTCTCAAAATGCTCAGGGTCAGCAGAGATTACTATAAATTGATCTGCTGCTTGTCCTGCTGTGCTTTGGGGATTGAAAGCTTTCCTTGCCAGCACTTAATTTTTTTTTTAAGTGAAATGTTCACTCTCCAAATCAATCTCCAGAACCAGAGCTTATATTGATTTAATTTTGCCCAGAATGTTCTATGTCTACATGTATTTTGAAATAGATGCCAAAGTGTTCTGGAAGCCCTATATTCCATACCTGTGCCCTAAGAATGATGCAGTTATTGGCAAAGAATGTCAGTAGCACAAAAAAGCCTAGTTGGCCAAGCTAAGTTTTATTAAAATGCTTAATTTTCTACAATTCCATTTCTTTCTGACTTCACTCAATTTGGATCCCTTTTCAAAGGAACATTGGACCTATGATAATAAACCTAACCACACTTAATCCAGGGCCCCAGAATGGGATTGGGGGTGGGGGTGGGGGTGGGGGTTGGAGGCAATCAGGATTAAGTGACTTGCCCAAGATCACACAGCTAGTAAGTGTTGAATTGGAACTCAAGTCCTCTTGCCTCTAGAGTAGATGCTCAATCCACTGTCCTGCAGGATCCCAAAGTGGCAACTTCTAGGCCTTTCTCATCCTGCATAAAAATATAAGATAAGCCCTTCTGTTTCCTACCAATAGGCCATATATTAATGTTAATTAATGATGATAATGATAGCTATATAACGTATTGAGAGAGAGAGTGAG
Source organism: Antechinus flavipes (assembly GCF_016432865.1). Taxonomy (NCBI): domain Eukaryota; kingdom Metazoa; phylum Chordata; class Mammalia; order Dasyuromorphia; family Dasyuridae; genus Antechinus; species Antechinus flavipes. Next base: position 208,009,495 of record NC_067402.1, read on the forward strand.
AAAGCTTAAATGATTTGCTCAGGATTACATAGCCAAGGAACATCTGAGTAGGATCTGAATTTTGATCATCTTGATCCCAATCACAGCACTCCATTCATTGTAATATCATATGCGCATTACAAATTTCATTTTCTCTCACAACTCTATGAGATGGATACTGTTATTATCCCCATTTTACAGAGAAAAAACTGAGGCAGACAGGTTAAATAATTTGCCTAATAAGTTATATACCGAGTATCTAAGACAGGATTTTAACTTGGGTCCTCCTCAGCTCAAATCCCATCTTCTGAAAAAAACAAAACAAAAAACCTAATTTTTCTAGTTCCTGTTCCCCTCTCCCAATATCTTTACTAAGGTTTGCCTCTCATTTACCCTCTGTATATCTTCTATGTACATTATTATCTGCACGGTGTCTCCTCCATTTGAATTTGAGCTCTCTAAAGGAAATGGCTGAATATTTGCCTTTCTTTGATTTTTCAATGCTTACCACAGTGTCTTATATATAATATGTATAACAAATACTTATTAACTGACTGCTTTCTGACCCCAATTTAATACTTTATACATTGCACCACCTAAAGGGGCATTTTGTGAAAAAAATAATAGGTTAGTAGTGGTTCTCCAACTGACATCATTCTGAAAGGCTGAGATGTGGCTGAGATATCCCTGCCCTTTCCTCACTCATTATAACTAGACTCTCCACTCATTTATCTAAACTCCTTTTCACTCTGTTTATATTTTCAATCAAAATGTCAACAAGGTTTTGGTTCAGGGTCTGACTTGAGGCATAACTATGTCAAGATGTTACATCCCTTCCCTTAATAGTTGTTGCTTCCAGAAAGCTGGAAAACAATTTTTATAGCAAATGTCTCTGATAAAGACCTCATTTCTCAAATATATAGAAAACTGAGTTAAATTTACAAGAATACAAGTTATTCTCCATTTGATAAATGTCTTAGGATATGAACAGGCATTTTTCAGAAGAAATCAAAGCTATTAGTAATAGGAAAAACATGCTCTGCATAACTATTGACAAAAGAAATGCAAATTAAAAGAACTCTGAGGTATCATCCCAAACCTATTAAATTGGTTAATGTGACTGTAAAGGAAAATGGTGAATGTTGGAGAGGATGTGAGAAAAGTGGAATGCCAATGCATTATTGATGGAGTTGTGAACTAATCCAACCATTCTGGGGAACAATTTAGAACTATACCCAAAAGGCAAACTGTGCAAACTCTTTGATTGAGCAATATCAATACTAGGTCTGTATCTCAGAGATCATAAAAAAGGAAAAAGAATCTACATGTAGAAAAATATTTATAGAAACTCTTTTTGTGATAGCAATGAATTGGAAATTGAGGAGATGCACATCATTTGGGGAATGACAACAAGTTATGCCATATGAATGTAATGGAATGCTATTGTGCTATAAAGTATAATGAGTAATAAGACTTCAGAAAAACTTGGAAATACATGCTCTGGTGCAAAGTCAAGTGAGCAGAACCAAGAGAACATTGTACACAATAACAGGAGCATTGTTCAATGATCAACTATGATTGACTTATCCAAGACAATTCCAAAAGACTTGTGATGGAAAATGCTTATCTCACCCAGAGGAAAAAAAAAACTAGAGTCTGAATGTAGAATGAAACATACTATTCTCACTTTATTTTGGGGTGTTTTCTTCAGTTTCTTCTTTCACAACATGGCTAATATGGAAATATAATTTACACGATTGCATTTATATAAGTTGTATCAATTTGTATGCCATCTTAAGGAAGGGAGAGGGAGAAAATTAGGAACTCACAATTTTATATAAAAATGAATGTTAAAATTGTTTTTATATGTAATTGGGAAAAGATAAACTATTTGTTTAGAAGAAAAACAAACAAAAAATCCATTTCTACTTCCCTTCTGATTTTGTTTGGCAGACTAATCCTGGTTCTTAGATTAAAAGGAATTTTGCTTCCCATAGCAGCTATATTGTTCAGTGGTTAGAGCACTTAATCTGGAGTTCAAATCTAGCCTTATATACTTACCAAATCTGAATAAGTCATTTTATTTTGTTTGTCTTAGTTTCTCCATCTGTAAAATGAGAAAGAAAAGGCAAGTCACTCCAGGATCATTACCAATAAAACCCCAAATGGAGATACAAAGTGTCAGATACAACTAAATAGCAACAACAGAACTTCTAATATAACTGTCTGGTTTATTATTGCCTCAGCTGCTTTCTGTCAGGCTTCATATGCTCTTCAGATTTACCATACATTCTGGGGCATTTAAGAGGATATATTACATGTACATATTCATTCTGAATTTAAAGTATCAAGATCCTAATGGATTTGAATCTGGAAAAGACATGATAGAAAGGAAGGCACTAACTCTGGTCTCATGGATCTGAGTTTAAATTTTACCTCTGACACAAAGTAATTCTACAGTGCTGTAAAGCTTAGGAAGAACTTAAAAAGTTTCTTTTATTTGATCCTCACAACAACCTTCTCTTCATTTCACAAAGAAGGAAAGTAAGAGTGAAGGAAAAAGTGACTTGTCTAGTATCACCACTAGAGAGTGTTTGAGATAGGATTTGAATTCTGATCTTCCATCTCCAAACCCAGCGCTCCATCTATTATTGTACCACTCAGGTGTTTAATGCCATAGTATATAAAAAATTAGCTGGAGGATGATTTCAGAAAGCCCTGGAGAAACTTATATGAACTGATGCTGCGTGAAGTGAGTAGGACCAATTGAGAACATTGTATACAGCAACAACAAGGTTATGTGATGATCAATTCTGGTAGATGTGGCTCTTTTGCACAATGAGGTAATTCAGGCCAATTCCAAATAGACTTGTGATGGAGAGATCCATCACAAAGAGAGGACTATGGGGACAATGTGAATCACAGCATAGTATTTTCGCTTTTATTGTTGTTTGGTTGGTTTTTTTTTTCTCTCTTATTTTTTTCTTTTTAATCTGATTTTTCTTGTACAGCTTTAAAAATGTGGAAATGTGGAAGAATTGCACATGTTTAACCTATATTGGATTACTTGCTGTCCAGGGGAGGGACAAAAATTTGGAACACAAGGTTTTGTAAGGGTAGATGTTGAAAAGTATCTTTTCATGTATTTTGAAAATTAAAAAGCTATTATTATTAACAGGGAGGTAGGGTGGTACTATAAAAAATGCTAAATTTGTAGTCAATTTATCATATGGCATTTACTAGTTGTGTGATTCAAGGGAAAGTCCTTTATGTGCTATTATTATTATTTTTTGCAAGGCAATTGGGATTGTGACTTGCCCAGGATCACATAGTTAATAAGTCTTAAGTTTCTGGGGTCAGATTTGAACTCAGATCCTCCTAAATCCAGGGCTGGTGTTCTATCCACTGCACCTAAATCCCTTATATTTCTGAGCTTCAGTTTCCTTATCTGGAAAATGGCAGTTTTTAGATCTACTCCTCAGAATTATTGTGAGAATCAAATGAGAAATTATCCATAAAGCTTCTTGTAAATCTTTTAGAATATGCTGCAAATATCACCCTTTATAAGTTAGAATAGGGACAAAATGAGCAAGCATTTAAGAGTTACAAGATACTGTCCTGATAACTTGTAGTACCAGCTACAGGTTTGCTGTACTCCGGATGCAGAGTTCTGACTTGATTATAAAGTTTCTGATGATGCACTGTATTCCTCAGTCTAACTGCCTAAATTTCATAACTTAGCTATGAAACTGTAATTTGTCAGAGATGTAGTCTAGGGTGTGGGGACTAATTGAAGACAATAGAGTTGTATTAATGCAGCAGTTTTATGCTGTTATTTATGATTGTAGAATGTGTGAGGTGGATGAGTTTTAAAGACATGACATGTCATGAACTATAGATGGGGGTAAGTCATGTTTGATGCATAAAAGTTGGCAATTTAGCTTTATAACTGAGATAACATAAAGACATATGAAAAATGGTATGTAAATATGAAGCTGTCTGATTTAGATTTATGAAGGTAATTGTAGTTTATAGCAGCCTTAATCTTTTCTTTTTGTCATTGCTTATAGAGACCTTGTTAATTTTAAGAAGTAATAGTGAATCAGTTAACCCATAAAAACATCCTGGGGAAAAATTTGGTGTCTCACTTTTGAAATACGAACCACTTAGTAGGGAGAATTAATGGTTTCAGATGATAAAGCTTTGGTGCTGAATTAGTTACTTATAATATTTAATAGTTTTCCATGCACAATAAGTTTTTTTTAATCTCTTAATGATTTCCTATAAAATCTCTGAAAGTGTGGCCAGAAACAATCATTTGAGCCACCCAGTATCACAAAATAATTGGCTGGACTTCTCTTTATATCATTTCTGCTCCTGTAATATTTATTCAGTGTTTGAATAATTTTTAAAGATTTATCCTCAAGAAGTTTCTGTCAATCAATGTACTTTCCCATTCCCATGAAGAATTCTTCCATATGGTATAGCCTAGGTGTTTCTTGTTCAATCCAATTGTTATTCTTTTGTCCAAGGATTGATTTAAATAATCTAGAGGGAAATTATATTTAAGGGTTTTGTTCTTGCCACTTAAAATTTTTGTAACTTTAATTTCTATCCTACCTCTTGAAGATATATTTTATATAAATCTTTCTATCATTTTTGTTGTTTGTTCTCTGTAATGTCTTGAATTTCTTTATTCTCCACTTATATAGAACTATTGAAACCAAAATGAGCTTTCAGTCTTCTCACTTTTAAGCCATCTTTCTTTCTCTGTTCTCAGCTCAACTCCTAAAAGTTCTCCTTCTCTATACACTTCTTCTCTATATCAGGTTTGGTGTACCTGGTCACACAGTCAATAATATGGAAGGGCATCTAAATCAAGCAAGATTCATCTCTATGGTGGTCTCTCTTTTCTGGAGGTCTCAGCTCTACTTTATTATATCTCTTTCCCTCTCCTGATGATCATGAACAGCTTCTCTTCATGGAACCTTCATTCTTCTTCACTTTCTGAGATCTTCTAAAGGAATTTCTTAAACAACAATTAATTATTCTTTCCGCACATTAAGCCATTCTCTTCCTGGATCATAAACACGTATTTGCCAATGAATCTAGGTAGCTGGCATTTAGATTATAGTCTATTAAAAGTCTTCATTGAACCAGAACCTGGGTTGAAATTAACTAAATCCTTCATTGTACCTTTGCAGATGAGAGTCCCTACACTAAGTCCGCCAGCCAGACAAAACCACCTGATGGAGCATTGGCTGTGAGGAGACAGAGCATCCCAGGTTAGACCAGATCATTGGATCATCAGTTATTTTATTTGTTAAATCTTGTCGCCTCACGAGCCTGGAATACTCTGACTTGGCCTCCCAATTTTTTAAAATTTATGTCGCTTGTTCAATTATGAACATAGTATGTATTTTAGAAAACTTCTCATCATTAACTGATGCATTCTTAAATTGTGGGCTTTGGAAGAATCTATCAACTTGTGAGAATCCATCTTGCTTGGACTTACTTTGTCAAATTACTTGAATTGATATTTGCTCTCAGTTTCTCTCTTCTCTAATTTTTTGGTGATGATTTTTCCAGTAGCACATGTTTTTTCACTAATAAATAACAGACAAGTCAAGAAGGGGGTCAAGAAATAACTGGAGTAGAAGAAGATACATCTTCTGAATAAAAGACATCTGAAGACCCGAAGCACTTTTCCCGCATTCCTTTCTTCCCACTTGCTTTTTAGATCTATAATTATTTCCTTCAACAACGGCTTTTAAATTGAGGGGTTTCTTGATTCATTCCTAAAAGAATTAGATCACTACAATAGGCTTTAAAATATATTTCACCATCCAAAAGTTTAAGAGGAATGAATGACCATGAGTATTACAACATTTAGGACTTATGAATTTCAGAATTACTGAAAAACACATGAACTCAAGAACTGAATAGTGGTAAATATATTGTTGTTGAATCATTTCAATCGTGTCCAACTCTTCATGACCCCATTTGGGGCATTCTTGGCAAAAATAGTGGAGTGGGTTTCCATTTCTTTCTCCAGTTCATTTTACAGATGAGGAAACTGAAATAAACAGGATGAAGTGATTTGCCCAGTGTAATTGTGCACAGACAGTAAGTGGCTAAGGCCATATTTGAACTCTCAAAGATGAATCTTCCTGACTCTTAGTCTAGCACTCTATTCATTGTGTCATCTAGCTGCTCATTAATGGAGCTACCTACTCCAAATCTATCTGGAATACATAAATTATAGAAGGATTTCCTTTTGGAAATAAATGCACTTGCCAAATGTTAAGATATTTAAATATTTACAACCAAAATTATGTTTGTATGCTCTGAAACAGCATACTATGGGATGTAGCATAATTTTACCTGCAAATTAACCAAGAATTCTTGCATGTTAATTTTTAAGTACATGATTCCATGAGTGGAAAATGATACAATTAAATATTCAGTTGTTCATGTGGAATTGGACCCTTTGATAGAGTTCAAATGGAAATGAGATTTTACTTTTGAAGAGAAAAAATGAAGTTTCTTAGAATCTTTGTGTATAATTGGCATTTAGTTCTATATGAATTGAAAATTTTCATCCTAGAATATTAAAATTAAGTGACTCAGGACAATATTTTTATATTTAGACTTTGTTGTTTTATTTGGGATGATACCATAATAATGAGTTATTCACCCTTTCCACAGAATCACAGAATTTTAAAGTTGGTAGGTGTCTAAGATACCAGACACCAGTTCATCCTCTGCCTGAAATTTAAATCCATTCTCCTATATCTCCCATGGCGAATCATCCTATCTCTCCTTGGACTGCCATAATCAAACTTTCACATTCTTCATGTTTTTAAGAAACGATTCCCATAAAATATTGCACAATGCTCTATGAATTCTTATCAATAATGATAAAGTATCACAAGGCTGTAGTTCCTAGACTTCTTTAGTTATCCATTCAACAGATTTTAATTTCTCTGGATAACTATTTGAATTAATAATGGAGATATCTCTGATGAGAAGAGACATTTTAGTGTCCTTGCTATTTTCTGATGTATTCAAGTTAAGCCCCAGATTTGATCCCTTCTTTCTAAGCATGTAATGATTAGACTTACAAAGCAGGTTTTACTCTCATGCTGAAGACCCAGGGTTATCAGAGTTGACTGAGTAATCCTTCTTTACAAAGACTTTTCTGAGTTTTAAATCACTTAATGTTGACAAGTCCTGGAAATGTCATTAGAAAGTACCCAAGAGGCTTGAATGTCTAAGAGAAAAGTTTAGGACCTAAACCTTAGAAAATCCCTTCTCATCTTCTCTACAGTCTCAGAAATCGGTGAAAGACTTTCATTGCCAAGGATACAACTCTTTGTACTGTCTAGGTATTGATGCCTTCAGATAGGACTGAAAAGACTAGTTGCTATCAGCCGTGTGCAGATGAAGTTTATTTGTTTTTGTGATGTAGTCTTTGGCCTTTCAATGGGAGTTGACTATCCTGGCTCATGTTCTAAAAAAAGGCAGATTAAAGCTACAGCTGTATATACATATATAACCTCCAGGTACCCTGGAACTTCAAGCTGTTCATTGAAGTCACCTTAATAAATGCTCACTTGATGCCCCCTAGAGGTTACATCAAAATACAACTCTTCAGTTACCCTGCATGAGATTCATTGTTCTTCATAATCTTTGGTGTCCCAAGGACATGAGCTATGCTGTAGTACAAAGAGTAAATTCAATAAAAGTTGAGCATCCTTGTTTTTTTTTTAATATAAAGTATTTTAATTTTTCATCAGTGTTAAACTGTCTCTTTTGTCTAAATCCAGAATTATATCAGTTACTTTATAGTCAAGAAGCAAATATGTGTCTTTCATTAAATGTTCAACCTGCCTGGAAATTCTTTTATCTCCCCTCCCCTCAAAGAAGGTAATGGATTAAACATCTCTTTGGAGCAAAACACATTTGCTTTGGACACAGGGGAGATGCATTATTCAAATATATATATGTATATATAAATTTATCATTTTCATCCTGTCTTTTCATGGCATGAGATAAAATTAAAATATCTTCCAGATATTTTCTTAACCCTTATGAAAATAATGACAGCAAAAATGACATGTTCCCATAGCCTTACAATTTAAGTAACAAAGAATCTTAGAGGTAAAAGGGAAATTGAGATTCTATAGTTCAAATTCAAATGAGGGCTTCATGTCAGAATCATCCCAATAATTCAAATTTACTTGTCATTTTTACAAAAAAAAAATATTTTCCACAACAACCCATTTTACAAATAAGAAAACCAAAGCAACCCAGGACCATATAACAATAAAATTGGGATTTCCTTTCAAATTCTCTGATTGATAATTCTGTAATGTATCCACAATTCCAGGCTGCCAGAGTTGACAAGGAAAGTGAGAAAGCTAGCTCTTGATCCAACACTTCTGTGACAGACAAATTACCACATTACAGAACTTCCTGTTCCATTGTTGGACAGTGCAGATTATTATAAAATTCTTACCCTAAACCAAAAATTTCCTTTCTATAACATCTATTCATTGAATCTAATTATACCCCAGCCATGAGCTGGTTTCATTTACTTCTGTCTTCTCAAATAAGGAAAATGGCTTTCAAAAATTAAGTGCAAAAAATAATAAACAAAAGACTGACTTTCATAGAAATTGGTAAGTAAAAGGGATAATCATAAAACTTAGTCTCTCTTTTAAAAATTTGCCATTTCATTTTTTATGTGGTCATTTTCAAGCATGATGATTTCAAAAAAACCTAGAAAAGCTTCCATGAACTGATGCAAAATGAAGTGAGTAGAACCAGGAGAACAGTGTACATAATAACACCAATATTATATGAAGTAGAACTGTGAAAAACTTGGCTATTTTCAGCCATACAATGATCCAAGACAATCCCAAAGAACTCATGATGAAAAATGCTGTTTGCCTTCAAACAAAGAACTGGTATCTGAATAAAAATGGGAGCATACTTTTTCTTCCTCCCTCTCTCCCTCCCTCTCTTCTTCCCTCAGTTCTTCCCTTCCTCCCTCTCTCCATTCCTCCTTCTCTCCCTTCCTCTCTTTCTCTTTCCCTCCCTCTCTCCCTCCCTCTCTCCCTCCCTCTCTCTCCTTCCCTTCCTCCATTCCTCCCTTCCTTCCTCTCTTTCTCCCTTCTTCCCTTTTTCCTTCTCTCCTTCCATCCCTCTCTTCCTCTCTCTCTCCCTCCCTTTTTACTTTCCTCCTTCTCTCCCTCCTTCCCTTTATCTTTTTTTCCTTCTTCTTTCCTTCCCTCCCTCTCTTCCTTCCTTCCTTCCTACCTTCCTTCTTTCCTTCATCCCTTTCCTTCCTTCTTTCCTTTCCCCCTCCCTCCTGCCTTCCTGTCTACCTTCCTTATCTTATACAAAATGACAAATATGGAAATGCTTTACATGATTACCATGGGTAACCTATTTCATATTGCTTACTATCTCAAGGAGGAGGAGGGATGGATAGATAGAATTTGGAATTCAAAACTTTAAAAGCAAATAGAGTGTTTAAATTGTTTTTACATGTAATGAATTTTTTTAAAATGAGGTCATTTTAAATCATATTTCAGCCTAGTTGAAATTTTCAAAGATAAGATTGATTCTAAATATTAAGACATTATAAGTTAACCCAACAGCTATGTTTTTTTTTTTAATCTGTTGTTTCAAATATCTTTTACAAGACAGATTGCTGTTGAGTTCCAGTGTGACTGACTGCTTTGAAGGGTATTTCCCTTCCTAAGTTAATGGATGCAATAGATTCTAGGTTTGACAGGTTTTCCAATAATCTGTGTGTTTGGCCATTTAGAAATGAAGTATTTAATGTTTTCTTGTCTGGTCTTCATAAAGGGAAAAGAGAAGGTGCCAAACTAAACCTCAAATCCTATAGTTAGGATATTACTTATTTGACTTGTCTGATTTTCAAGAAAGATTTCTTTCTCGTCTTTTTCTAATCTTGACATAGCATGCTGAACAATACCCCAAATATGGCAAATATGACGAATTCCTTTGCTACTGCTGTGTGCGTGTAGTTAGTTGCCCACTAGAATTCTCTGCATTTTGATGTTTAAGTACTAATTACTTTTTTCTGTTTGATTGAATCCTTTATTGTTTACCTTGTGTTCCTTTTTTAAATTAATGTTTTTCCTTTTCCCCAATTACATTTAAAACAATATTTTTACATTTGTTTTTAAAACCTTGAGTTCCAGATTCTTTTTGTTATACCCATTCCTAACCCCCATTAAAAGCACACGTGTAGTTAAGCAAAACATTTCCATAAAAGTCATATTGTGAAAGAAAAGCATAAATCTCTCTCCTTAAAAAAACCTTTAAGAAAAAAATAAAATAAAAAAGTAAAAGAAATTATGCTTCAATCTGTATTCAGAATAAATTCTTTCTCTGCTTATGAACAGGATTTCTCATCATAAGTCCTTCAGAGTATACTAATTGTTACCCAAGTTTTTAATCTGAGATCTATGACCTTTGTTTTTCAAAAAATTTTTTACTAATACAATTACTAAATTTACTAAAATTATTAGTAAAATTACTAAATTACTAAATACAATACAGTAAACATGTCATTAAGATCCTACTATGTGCCACACACTCTAAGAGCTAGAGCTACAAATAAGAAAAAAAATTCCTGTCCTCAAGGAGCTTGCAGTCTCTTGAAGGCAGACAGCACACAAAAGGAAGCTAGAAAGCAATGAAAGAGCAGAGTTATCTGCTGCCATGATAATAGAATTAAAACCAAGCAAGTCTGGTTTGTATGCATGCAATCTGACGCGTCAGTGGCTTGGATTTGTTTTATATGTGGTGTGATCAACCAACAAGGTTTTATTTGGTGCCTGTTGTTGCTGTTCAGTTGTATCTGGCTCTTTGAGACCCCATTTGGGGTTTCCTGGGTAGGGATACTGCATTCATTTGCCATTTCCTTCTCCAGATCATTTTACAGATAAGGAAACTGAGACAAACAGGCTTATGAGACTTGCCCAGAGTCATACAGCTAATAAGTGTCTGAGGCACATTCAAACTAAGAAATATCACTGACTGCTTGCTCGGTGCTCTATCCACTGCACCAACTAGCTGCCCCAGTGTAGAACCCACAAGGTAAACACTATATCCTATGCTGGGTGCTTAGTATTCAAAACCAGAACTGAAGCCATCTCACCTCAAGGACCTAATTAATTAGGGTTTCGTGCCTAAAAAAGGTTTTCCAGAATTTAGATAGCCTTTTTACAAATGTGTCCATTTGGGAGACTATTAAGGAGGTAAGTGGATCTCTCTCTGGGGTCGTCTGGTTAGGGTTCTGTCATTAAGCTCCCCAGAGATGACCAGAATGGGCAGTTCACATGTTAGACCCAGGACAACCTGAGTTCTGGAAAGGGGCTGCTATAGATACATCTGAAAGACAAGAAAATGCTGTTGGGAATCAGGAATCAGAGTAACTTGTGAGTAACAAGTATTTTTGATAGGGAATAATACTGCTCATACCTACTTGAGTGTACCTTTATGACCTGGGATGGGGGAAGAAAGCAAGTAATCTCACTAAAATCAGGAATAAAAGCATACTCTAATGTATTCACTACCTCCTCGAATTAAAAAGGAGAAATCAAACTGAGAGTGTGTCCAATTGTTAGGATAAATATTGGCAATAGCTAAGTGGCAGAGTGGGTCAAGCACGGGCTTGGATTCAGAAGGTCAAACTTGCATCAGACATTTATTAACCGTGTGACCCTGGAGAAATCACTTAACTGTTTACCTCAATTTCCTCAACTGGAAAATGCAAATAATAGCTCCCACCTCCCAAAGTTGTTGTGACAATCAAATGAGGTAATATTTGTAAAGTGTAAACTTTAAAATATTATATAAATGTTACTCAAATAAGGCAGCTAAATGGAGCAATAGTTTGAATGCCAGGGCTGGAGTTGAGGAGAGTCATCTTTCTGAGTTCAAATCTGACCTCCAGTGCTTACTAACTATATGACTTTAGTAAAGTCACTTAAACCTGCTTACCCCAGTTTCCTCATCTATAAAACGAGCTAGAGAAGGAAATAGCAAGCATAAATCAGGATCTCTGCCAAGAGAACCCAAAATGAGATCATGAAGAGCTGGGCAAGAAAGAAATAACTGAGCAGCAGTACCACACTAAAGTACCACAAGTGGAGTCAGAAAGAACTGTCTTCAAATCCAGCGTATGACATTTAATAGCTGTATGAATTTGAGCAAATTTGCCTCAGTTTCCACATGTGCAAAAGAGCTGGTATAGAAAATGGCAAATCACTCCAGTATCTTTGCCAAGAAAACTCCAAATATGCTCACAAAGAATTAGAAGTGACTGAAAACAACAAAAATTATTATTGAAAACTAATGTTTGATGTATTGACTGAAGCAGATCTTTTAGGTGGAAAGGAACTGAGTCAATTGCAATCCTAGTTTGTTTGTTTTTTTTCACTTACTACCTATATGATCTTTGGTAAATCACTTAATTGGGCCTCAGTTTCCTCATCTGCAAAATGAGGGAATTATATAAAATAAATCTTTCAAGTCTCCTCCAGATCTAAATTTATAGTCCCAGATATGCTCTTATGTTTAAAAAAAAAAAACACAACAAAAATCAAGTAATACAAGAGCTGCATTAGTCTGCAAGAGAGAAAAGTGGGGAGATTTATTTTTAGTTGTGAAGAAACTAAGTCCTTTCCAGGCAGTCTTTGTTTACTGTATTTCAATATATACACAAGGTATTTATCTAGGTTACCATTCAATAATTTCTTTTTCTTATATAACACCAACAAGACACATTTATAACACGCTTTAAGTTTTATAATATATTTTCATTGCATGTTGAGTAGTAAATGCACCAAACGTGAAGCTCCCAATAGAGATTTCTGCTACCCAAGACTAATGAAATAAAATATAGGTCATCTGGAAGCTGGAGAATTTTAAAGGTCAGAGTTCTTTCTTCAGGCTCAGACATTTTGTCACAGCTAAAACGTTCATGGAGAAAGAGAAATTGTTGGGAGAATCTAACAAAATAAAAATGGAGAAAGTTAAATAATGAAAATGCTTCATTGGTCCCAGTTTGCCACCAATTCAGGAAAAGTTTAAGGAAATAGCCGGAATGTATCAACATTAAAAATACAAAATAGAATTTAACACTTCTCTTTGATAGGGATATATTCTGAATCCCCTGCAGCTGGATGCAAGCTTGCAATGTAGAGTCGTTTACACATCAAGCCAAGCTGAAATTATAGTGGGTAAAGAAGGGTGTGATTCATTTTTTGGTTGCTGCAGCTTTTGTTCAAGCCTCATTGATATGCCCCACCATTGTGCTCTCACTTCTGTATCTTCCTGGTAAACAGACTCTGGAAATGGAATAAAGTGGCAGATGTGGGTACGGTAATTGTTAAGGAGGAAAAAATGTGATTTTAAAGAAATCATTCTTCCTGCCTGTGATTTCAATGAAACCATTTTGTGAACCACGATTATTTTTTCATATTTACTATGCTCTGTTATGTTATCAGAATAAAAGGACTCAATACAATCCTCCCTCAACATTGCTGCCTATTGAAATCCTTCTCTTCCTTCAAAGCCCTGCTCAAGTGATACTTCTTTCATGCAGCTTTCCTTGACCCCTCCCTACTCCTCCAGACAAAAGTGATCACTCCTTATGGCCTCTCTTCACCCTCCTATGGTTTTAATATATTTGGACTCATTTTTTCCATTTGTATTATTTTTTAAGTACCTAGATCTTCCAGGAAATGATTTAGTATTATAGAGACTGAAATGAACTACCATCAAAGAACTTTCATTTTAACCACATGAAGCTACATGGATATCCATATATCTTTATCTGACTTTGTCATTGAGTGAGTTGTCATTTTCTTCCCATAAATGGGGAAACTAAGGCAAGAAGGGTTGAGTGACTTATCCAGGATCACATAGCTAGGAAATGTCTGAGGTTGGATTTGAACTAAGGAAGATGAGTGTTCCTGACTTCAGATCTGGCACTCTATTCACTGAGCCACCTAGCCATCCTCAATATCTATCTATACATAAATGTGTATATACATTCATATAAATCTTTATCTATCCACACTGAATAGACATATACCCAGTCTTGTGAATATACATAGACATGCATATATAAAGTATATACACATATATGTCTATAATTTTTATATATATACTATATATATACAAGTGCATGCATATATGTATATACATTGTGCACTCATTTGTAGATTTATGTGTATCTATATTCAGACACAATATAGATTTGTGTATGTGCACAAATATTCATTCAAATAGATTCATGATAAGAGATCTCCCCAAAGCACTGGAAGTCTTCCTCGGTTTCTCCTGCAGTGAGACCACATAAAGTATGCAGATTCTTCATGGATTAGCTTCCCTCACAGATCAGCCATTGTTTTTCACTCATATATTTGTTTGATGATATCTTTTAATTCATTTCTCCTTTAAAATTTTTTGTTTGTCATATGTCTACTTAAACCCATCATTTGCCATTTCGTTGTCATATGTGTGATAGTCATTTTCAATTCTTTGTAAACTTTAGTGTTCTCAACTTATGCCAGTAAACTCTTGGTATTACAAAGCTGGTTCAGAAAGAGATTTGGGCTTTTTAAAGGAACTCGACAGTTTCTCCAAGGCAGCCCAACAACCTTCTTTCTTCCTCTTTAATTCTGGATCTAGCTTATTGCCTTTTGATTAATAATGCATATTTGTTGAATGAATTAATCAGTGAATGCTATGCACCCTATATATGATCGGTAAAATAATTATAACTTAAGGGGAACCTTCTCCTAATTCACAAGAAACCGTTTAAAAACATGAGTAGCTATGGTTAGAAGAATTGTGCATGTTTAATCTACATAAGATTGCATGCTGGCTTGCATATCTATGTGCATTCACAAGCCTATGTATATGTGTATTAAGTGTAGATAGATAGATTTATATGTATCTATATATTATTATAGTTTTGTCTACTTTGCCATAAATTAATTCACATAAGTTGTAGCTTTTTTTCTAATTAAGTGAAAACATTAATTGTTCTAATTAAATAGATAGAAATCATCCCTCCAACTCTTAACCATTCTCCTCACTTTTCTTTACTTAGTCAAATTCTGCCCATTCTTTGAAGCCCAATCCAAGTCCTAACTGTTCTACTAAATCTTCAATCTTTTCCTACCTCAATTTCTTCCTTTACATCCTCCTATAGCCCCATCTGTCTGTGTCACATTTTAGTGGCTTAATATTCTATCTTGTTTGTTCTCTCATTTTCCCATGTATATTAAATTTAATAAAGTTATAAATTCATTCAGGGCAAGGACCATATTTATAATGCACATTTTACACATATTGACATAGGTTTTATATATTTCATGCACATTGACATATTTTCCACGTTTTATACATATTTTACATATATTTATTATTTTGCATATATTTAGCACTGGGCAAACAAGAATATTAACTATAGGGGTAGACAAGTAATAAATATTTATAAACTGAAGTGAAGCCTTACTTTCAATCATCTGCCTTAATATGTTTTCTGATTATATTTTACATTGTAACTGTTCTTACAGGGTTGAGTTAAGTTAAAACTTAATCAAATTATTTATTTTTGAGTTAGAGTAAATATATAAACCAGAGATTAGGCCATGCATGCCTCCTTTCCCTGTCTTTTCATCACTCTTTTTGCTTTTCTGCTATTCACATCCTTCCAGTCTTCAACCCTGGATGCACCCTAGCTATTTCTCTTCTCCCATTCTTCTTTTAAGCCTCTGAACAATACTGGGAGAAGATACTACTATGTTTACTGAGCACCATATAAATTCCTATTATGTATTCTGAATTAGCTGAGAATTGGTGCATGACTTTTTAAAAATTTATTTCACTCTCTTGAGAACTATGACAAACATTCTTTCCATGTAGCCTCAAAACTAACCTTTACTCATTTTCTCTTCTCCTACTTTACTGAGAAAAATAAAGATCATATTTCATATTACATGTTTTTATTTTCCCAGTTACATGTAAAACAAATTTTACATTTGTTTTTAAAACTTTGAGTTCCAGATTCTCTTCCTTGATCCTCATCCCCATCTCCCAAAGGCACATGTGACGTTATGCAAAACATATCCATAAAAATTGTTGTGAAAGAAAAGATAGATTTCCTCCTTTCCCCCCCAAAAAAAAAACCTTTAAGAAAAATAAAGTTTAAAAAGATAGTATGCTTCAATTTGTATTCAGATGCAATCAATTCTTTCTTTCAGTATGTAATAGCATTTTTCATCAAAAGTCCTACATAGTAGTTGTGGAATCATGATCATTTGTATACAGTACATTTCACTTTGCTTGAGTACATGGAGGACTTTCCAGGTTTTCTGAGAGCATCCTGCTCATCCTTCACCCACCCCCACCCCACCCCAAAAAAAATCCATCATAGGTGCAGCTAGGTGGTACAGTGGATAGAGCACCAGCCCTGAAGTCAGGAGGACCTAAGTTCAAGTGTGGCCTCAGACACTTAACACTTTCTAACTGTGTGACTCTAGGCAAATCAAAACCCCAATTGCCTCAGCAAAAAAAAAAAAAAAAAAAAAATCCATCATAATTACATATTCAATTTATTCAACTATTCCCCAACTAATGGACACCCCCCGCTTCAGTTTCCAATTCTTTGCCCTGACAAAAAAGATGCTATAAATAATTTTGTACACATAAGTCCTTTTCCTTTTTTTTTTTCAGAATCTCTTTTGGGATTAGTAGTAGTAAGTCACAAGGATGTTAGGTCAAAGGATATGCATAATTTTATAGCCCTTTAAAATCATATTTCATGAACTCCCTTTTCTTCCTTATATCACACCTAAAAATATATTTTTCTATCTTCATCTATTCTTTTCTCTTGTCTTCCTAACTTAGAGGAAGAGATGGTCTTTTTCCTTTTCAAAGTCACCCTTTATCCTCATATCCTTCTTCTCTTGACTTCTCTAGGTCTTGTGCCATCAATTATTCCAACATTTTCTCTCTTACCTTCAATCTGTCTATAGAAAGCAGAAAGATAGGTCAGCAGGAAGAAGGAAAGAATTGTTACTTATACCATTGCTGATAATTCAATCTAAGAAATTCAGTAAGTATGAAACATTAGTGTGATTCTTTTAATTTAAGTAATTTCCCCAAAGCATTCTAAGGTGTTGATTGTTGATGCTTTTCTTTAGTTGACAGAGATATCCTTTTTCACCTGGGTGAAGGAGGAAATTACTGAAGTGTTCTCCAGGGCTTTGAACAATATTCTTCAATGACATTTTAAAGAAGCTGGTAGGAAATTATATTTACGAAGGAAAAATGTCTTCTCTTTTGTGTTCATAAAGAGCATAAATCTTGGGGCTGATAAAAAGTGAGTGAACATTCTATTCAGACCACATATGGAAACTGCTAAGACCAAAAGAAAAAAATTACAACAAAAAAGACAAATAGTGATATTTTCCCTGGAAATATGTATTGAGATTTGAGATAGGAGAGAAAAATGTATTTCAATGTGAGAATACATTATTGAGTTGAACAGAGAGCAAGAATGTTTTTCTAGATATTGAGAAGGGAGTACTGCCTGATGTGTTTCAGCCCAAAGTTATTATTTTCAGAAGAATTGTATGACCTTCTCGGTGGACTAAGTGTTCGATAACTCACTGTAGATACACATCTTAGTAAGGACTCTTTTCAACAACACAGGAATGAGTGGTACTTAGAACTTACACACACAAAAACACACACACATAGATACATTTATCTTACATTGACATCAACATCATCATCATTGTCATTAAGGCATTATGTAGTTCTTTAAAGTCAGCAAAGTATTCAATATACATTACATCATGAACCTCAACAAAATCTTTGAGGCAGACATTACATTCATTATTATCTCCATTTTTTGGTTTTCAGTTGTTTTTCAGTCATGTCCAACTCCTTGTGATGCCTTTGGAATTTTCTTAACAAATAGACTGGTATGATTTGCTATTTCCTTCTCCAGTTCATTTTACAGATGAGGAAACTGAGGCACTCAGAGTTAAATGATTTGCTTAAGATCAAACATCTAATAAGTGTCTGAGACAAGATTTGAACTCGCATCCTCCTGATTCCTGAATACTTAGTACTTTATCTTCTGAGTTATCTATCTGCCCTTCCAGTTAAGTCTAGCCTTGGCTTATATGTTAATTGTTTGCTTATATAGCCCTTCTATTGTAGGCAGCTGTCATTTAATGTAAACTACAATGAAAATTATATAGTGACAACAAGTATACATGTATGTATATAAGTGTACTCACAAGAATGTAAAGTGTGTGATGAAAATTAATACCTACTACTCACAGCTGTGGTTTAGAGCCTTCACTTTGCTTCTCATTTACATAATAAGTTTCAATGGCATCATTAGCTCTTAATCATGAAACATTTACTAATCAAAAAGACAAAGCAAGAATAATCAACAAAGCATTTGCTCAAGAGAAGGTAAAATAAAGAATACTCACATAACCATCATTGCATCCAATAAGAATCCATTTTTTGAATCAGGGTCACTGGGGGGTAGGAGGATTGGGGTATAGTGAGCACAAACTTATAGAAACCTAGCAGTGAGAAACATGGGTAAGGAAATTCATATATACCTGGGACAGCTCATGATTCAAACTGTAGCCCTGAATATTGTGGTCTTTCTGGATAGCAATCTATACTGAGTCACCTGTTCCTATTCTAAGCCTCTCCTCTCTCCTGCTGAATGAGGCTATTTTTCTAATAATATTGGGCCACTTTAAACAGTGTTAAGATCTTAGGTCTCCAGAGATTTCCAATTCTGTTCTTTTGATTAGGTATTAAGGTAGCACATGCTACTTCAGGAAAAGGAGTTTCCTTTAATCCTGGAATCTATAAAGATATTCACTTCATATCTGTAAACTTTGAAGAGTTTCTCCTTCTGAAATTATATAGAGCAACGTAGACAAGATTTTAAAGTGGTTCTCCTCTTTCAGATTGCAAATGGCACTAAAGAATAAGGTAGGCTAACTCATCATACAGCATAGGATATTTTCCTTCAGTCATATCAGCTCCCAGCATCAGAGCTTTCCTGCAGTCATCTCAGCTCAGTATAAACTATTTTAGCCAGCTGGTATCAGTGGTGCTTAGTTCCCATTAGATTCTTAGCTATGTTGTTGTTTGTCATTTCTCAGTTTCTCTTCTCCCAACTTTTTAGTACTGTCAGCTTCTGTGTTCTGTCTTCTGTAAGTAATTTCTCTCAGTAGCTTCTGTTTCTTCTTAAATTGTATCTAGAAAAAAAGACCATAGTTTCTGCTGTGACTTCTAATGTCAGGACCTCCTCGTATCTTTCTCTCTTAGACAAAAAAAAAACCCAAATCCATATTTCTATCATATATGATGCAAATATTCATTATGCTAATATAATTAGAATATTATACAGTTATCTAATAGTCCCCAAATAGTTCTTTGACTCATGATTTCCTAGAAGTAAACTCTGAAGTTATGAAACTAGTCATCTTCATATTACCGGCTAAGAAATAATGCATTATAGTAATCTTTAACATCAGTGGGTACTTTTTTACATTTTATTTTTATTAAAGTTTTTTATTTTCAAAACGTATGCATAGAGTTCCAGATTTCCCCCTCATCCTCTCCCCTAGCTGGCAGGTAATCCAATACATGTAAATATGTTAAGATATATGTTAAATCCAATATATTTGCATACATATTTATAAAGTTATCTTGCTACACAAGAAAAATCAGATCAAAAAGGAAAAAATGAAAAAGAAAACAAAATTCAAGCAAACAACAACAAAAAGGGTAAAAATGCTATCTTGTGATCCATATTCAGTCCCCACAGTCCTTTCTTTGGGTGTAGATGGCTCTTTTCATCATCATTGGAACTGACCTCAATTATCTCATTGTTGAAGAGAGCATTAATGGGTACTTTTGCCTCTAACCTCAGATCCTCTTAGTATAGCTGTCTAAGAATTGTTTTCTCTTAGTTTCTCTGCTTCTCTGCACTGTCTATGCTTCTTTTCAAGCTAAATTTCTGTTTCTCCAACAAATATTTTTTCCTGACCTTTTCAGCAAATAAAATGATCATATAAGAAAGTGGTAATTCCATATATATAATGTATGTAAATACACATATTTGTGTGTGTTTGTAGATATATAGTGTATATTACCTATTTATCTGTATCTGTATGTATACATATACATGTATATATTGTTTGTGTTTGTATAGATAGAAGCATATTTATGTAGAACACCTTTGTAACATTTTATATTTGGTAACAATTATGCTTTTAACAGCTTAAAATGGCATTCTTGAAAAATAATTTCAATAATCATATGATTATTATGTTAGAAAATAGAATAGTAAATACTGTAAAGCATTATTAAATATGACATGCCATAATAAAATAAATAGTTTGCCTTTTAAAATGAAATGCTCAACTGTGTATGAAAGCCCAGATACGTAAGAAGTAGTCATGTATGTGGTGCAGTAGAGTAGATAATCCTGGACTTAGAAAGACCTGAGTTCAAATGCAGGCTCAGATATTTATTAGCTGTATAACCCTAGATTAAATTAATTTCTGCCTTCTTTAATTTCCTCACATGTGAATTGGGGATGATAATAGCAGCCTCCCTTCTCTAATAGTTATGAGGATTAAATGAGATAATATTAGTGAAGTGCCTAGCACTAGGTATATACTTAATAAGTAATTGTTTGGGTTTTTTGTTGTTGTTGTTTTTTGTTGTTATTGTTGTTAAACATTTTAGCTAAGTCCTTACAGAGTCAAATATATGTTATTTTAAACCTTTTAGTTTTAAGAATTATCAGGATTTAATGACTGAGCAAAAGGCAAGAAGTGAAAACCTATTGTATTTTTATAAGAGTCTCTAGATGAACATGTTCATTTTAGTTTACTAATGAAACTACTAAGGAAGAGAAGTTAGCATAATAAAATGAACTTTGAACTAGCAGATTGGCTTCTATTAGACCCCACCTCTTAATTGCATAATTCTGGACAAGTCATTTTACCTTTAGGAGCCATCATTCTTCATCTCTAAAAAGAATATATTACCTGTGTTCTTCAAAGATTCATTGGTAGGGGGTGGGGGAGATTTGTTTAATTTTTTATTGATTTATTCAGTTTTTATATCACCTTCATTTCTGAATGCTTCTCCCCTCCTCTACCCAGTCAGTCACTGCTTGTAACAAAAGAAAAAAGACAGTTCAGCTTACCTAACCAATGGATAAGTCAAGTCTGATAGTATATGCAGTGTTTTTACATTCATTATCACCTACCTCTGGAAAGAAGAAGAAATGTATTTTTTCATCTCTTCTCCAGGAACAAGACTAGTCATTATAATTGTAGTTTTCAGTTTTTGGTGTTATTGCTGTTATTCCTTTCTCTTTATTGTTGTTATTCCTTTCTCTTTCAATATTGTTCCACTCATTGTGCTTATTATTGCTCTGGGTGCTGCTCTTTTCACTTTGCATTCATTCATATAAATTTTCTTATACTTCTGAGTCCTTGATCTCTGTCATTTCCTATAGCATTATATGCACATGCTATTATTTTTTTTATTTTTTTTCATTTCCACAATTCATGAGTGTCTAATTTCTTTCCAGTTTTTTTCTTCCCACAAAAAGTGCTTCTATGAATCGTTTGATATACTTGAGATTTTTCTTTCTCTCTTTGACCTCCATGTGATACATGCCTAGTACCAGTATCTCTAGGCAAAAAGGACATAGATATTTTAGTTATTTATTTTTTCATCACAGTTCTATATTGCTTTTATATATGAAGTTGGACAACTTCATAGCTCTAGCAATAATAAATTAATATCTGCCATTCTGTTGTCTCTTTAAAATTGAGCATTTTCATTTTTTGCCATTTTTCATAGTTTGCTGCATGTAAAGAAAAATTGTACAGTTGATTTAATTGGCTGTTTTCTTATTGCATTCATTTAGAATAGCCTTCCATATGGTTATGAATACTTTGAAATTATTTTGAAATTTGGTTATTCATATCCTTTGACCATTTACTGTTAGGGGAATAGCTCTTAGTCTCATATATTTGTGTGAATTTTGTATACATCTTGGATTTCATAGCCTTGTTAAATATATTTAATGCAAAGATGTTTTCTTATTCAATAATAATAACCACAATAATAATAGTTAACATTTATGTAGTGCTTATAATGTGCCAGCCACTATGCTTTACATTTTACAATTATTCTCTCATTTGATCTTCACAATAATCCTGGGATGTAGGTGTTATTATCCTCATTTTATAGACAAGGAAACTGAGGCTAAGTGACTTGCTCAGAGTCAATCTATTTGAGTTCCAGTCTTTCTGATCTCTATCGCACTCTGTCCACTTTATTCACTGTATTATATAGTTGCCCCAATTTCACTTTTTATTCTAGTTGCATTGATTTTGTTTGTCCAAAAGATTTTCAGTTTAATATAATCAAAATGATTTATTTTCTGTTTTGTGACCACTTCCATCCTTGTTTATTGAGAAAGCCTTCTAGTTTTAGCAATGCCTGATAATATTCACATTTATTTTTTCTTAATGGCTTGACCTTTTATATTATAGTTAAATACAATTGGGGCTTGTGAAATAAGGTGTAAATTGTTCTAAATGCAATTTTTACCTATCTTTACTATTTTCCTAGAAGTTCTTATCAAATAAGGGGTTCTTCCCCCAAGAATCAAATGTTCTCAGATTTATTGAATACTGTATTATTGAGCTCAGTTATTTCTGATTCTTCCTAGTCCATTCCACTGGTGTGATTTTTCTCTTTTAATCAGTTTTGGATATTACTGCTTTACAATATGAGGGAGGAAAGTGCCTTTTCCCTCAGTTGTTGTAAGGATCAAATGAGATAAGGTAGGCAAAGTGCAATGCCAACCTTAAAGTCTTAGATAAATGTCAGCTATTATTACTATTGATCTATTGTAAACCTGATATTTCTGTCCTTCAATAATTAAATATGGCTGATTAAGAAAAGCCTGAAATTCAGAAGCTCCTCATTCCCTACTAGTTGTTCATTTAATGTTCTGTGTTTGTTATTAATGTGCATATACTGCAGTCTCTCCTGGAAGGTCCTGCTTAATTTGGTGGGAGATATTTGCAATTTAAATCACAGAAGAAAGAAATTGTCAGTACATTTGGACTTCCTAGGGTTTCAGTGCTCTACGGTAGTCTTTGTTCAGTAAGCCCAGCTATGTAATAAGTTAGCTCATGCAAATGAATGCATCTGTCTTCATTTCTCTTTGCCATTAGTCCATTATGCATACATTAAGCCCCAAGGAGCACATAAAAAGATTCATTAGTTAAGTCAGGAGCACAGGTTAGCAGAAAGGAAACTCCTGAGTCATACATTTCTTCCCCTCCCCCTCTTTGAAAATATCCATTAAAAAGTTAGTAGATCCTTTTGGATTTGAGATTCTTATTGGCAGTTAACATTCCTTTGATTCAACACATTTTAATAAAACAGTTTTTCAAATCCTGACTTATTTTTTTTCTTTTTGCCTGGAGGGTTCCATCTTTGTGTGCTTTTGAAGAACCACTATCAGTAGATTGGTTAATAAGTTTAGGCAGGGCCACATCCTATACCTAGCATCCCTTTTCATTCATTGCTTATATGTCCTCCCTCTTCCTATAAGCAAACATCACTGTAATGAAATGCTCCAAAATTCATTCATGTTAAGTTATAAATCACTCCAAAGAAGTTCAAGGTAGTATCTCCAAAGAGTATTTGCTTTTTTTTTTTTTTAAGGGATTTTAATTTTTAATAGATCAAACTAAGTTAAGTCTATCTGTGCAACTTTAGAGCTTATAAGGGAATAGAGGAAGCATTTAGGAGAGTAATAGACTTTCTTAGCCAGTGGTGTGTCAGAGCCAGTTCAAATTGACTTCTGATTGTTAAATTTTCTACAGGGGCACTTTATTCTTCCGAAGCTGGCAAGCAATACAAATCAGGATTTGACTGTTTTCTTTTTGGTTGATTGTCTAAACTTAATAGAGTGTAGAGAAAATGTTAATAATGGAGAGTTAATTTTAAAATGTGTCTGCTATACTTTTTTTTTGAAAGCTCGTTGTTAAACATTTATCTTGCATACTCCTGTTAAATCTTGGCTCATGAAATAATGGTATAGATAATTACTTATACTTACCCACAAAACCAATCATTATTATAGATGATTTTTGTGTTATGCAGTTGAAGTTTTCCCCAAAAGGTGAATGTAGACAAGATTAATATATTTCCATCCCTTGTAACTTTTCTATTACTTTTGAAGAATGACCTCTTGGGGGTGGTGGTGGTTAAAGCTTCCATCAGGTGATCATTTAGTCTTTTTAACTAGCTTCTTAAACTAGCTTCCATTGATCCTCATTGTTGCAATGGATAAATTTCAGCGGGTCCATGAATATGGATGGGAAAATGACATTTTATATTTTTGTGAACCTCTAAATTTTAGCATTGTCTTTCATTATTCAAAAGCATCATTCTGAGAAATACTGTATTCCATGACACAAAAAAGATTAAGAACCTTTCAGTTAGACAAACCACCTCATTTAACACTGAAAAAACTAAGACCAAAGCAGTAAAGTTGGCTACTGTTACACATATAATTGAGATTGGAACTTTACTTCTCTGATTCCAAAACTACCTGCTTCTTCTCATCCTCTCGTTATGAAAAGAATAAGACCTATCAATCCAGGGGCTAAGCTACTCTTTTCTACTTTATTTAAGCAGTGGATCCCTAGATGTGGTTAACATCTTCTAAAGTGTCCATATTCCTATAACCTACTAAAATTACACCTTTTACTTCTTAGATTATTTATCCTTTTGATGTGTTTTCTGTCTTCTTGCTATCAGTGTTCGAAGTGATTTATTTTAAAAGCAAAAACAACCAGCCAATAAAAGAATTCATTCGTATTCTTGTTTAGTCCTAGTCCCATGAAAACAAACATTTCATTTACTATTTTTTCATTATCATCTCAAAATATTTCTTGCTGTTTGGTTAGTTTTCTTGTTCCATACACAGCTCCCCCTGAATTTATTTGAAAGAATGATTTGGATTCATTCTTTTTACTCAACATGTAATTATTTTCTTTGATGATTAAGCTTGCTTTGCAGGGCTTAATTATTACTTTGGGGTACCAATTAATCTCCTTTGTTCTTTCTATTATCTTTAGTTTTTCTTTTGAATCATGGTAGCCACAGAATAATCTTTTGATAGTTTGATTTTTTCTCCTTACAATTTGAAGATAGATATGACTATATATTTATGCTTCTGTATATACGGATTTATGTCTGTCAGCAAAATTTGTTTGTTGTGGTTTGACACATTTGATTATGATATTTCTTGGTGAAATAAACTTGAAATTTCTGTCATCCAGTTTCTGACAAGTTGATTCTTCTTGCCAATCTTTCCTCCTCCCATATTCTCCAGCAGACTGTATACTTAATCATCCTCTTACCTCAAATCTTCAAGCTCTCCCAATCAATTCCGTTATTACTACTTTCAAATATGCCCAAATCTTCCCCAATCTTGAAAAAAATCCTTTCAGCTATCATCTGTCTCTTCTCCCTTTCTTGGCCAAACTCTTCAATAAAGTTCTCCACATTAGTTACCTTTACCTCCATCTCCTCCTCCTCCTCCTCTTTTTCATCTTTCTCTTCCTCTTCTTCCCTACCTTCTTCTTCTTCTTTTCCTTCTTCTCCTTCCTTTTCTCCTTCTCCTCTTCCTCTTCCTCCTTCTTCTCCTTCCTTTTCTCCATCCTTCTTCTCCTTCCCTTTCTCCATCCTTCTTCTCCTTCTTCTTTGTCTCCTCCTTCTCCTTCTCCTCCTCCTCTTCCTCCTCCTTCTTCTTCTCCTCCTTCTCTTCCTTCTTCTCCTTTTCTCTTCCTCCTCCTTCTTTTCCTTCTCCTCTTCCTCCTCCTCCTCCTCCTCCCTTTCTCTCTCTCTCTCTGTATCTTTCTGAGTCTACTGTCTGTCTCTGTTCTCTCCTCTCTTCCCCCTCTCCTCTCCTTTAACTTCTGATGATCTTTTGTCAGTCCTTGTTCTTCTCAACCTTTCTACCTTTTTTGACGCTTCCAATTATGCTCTCTTCTTGAAAACTTTTTTTTTTAAATTTTAAGGCACCACCCTCTCCCTGATGCATCTCCTATCTTTCTGACTGCTGGCTCATCATCCACATCATGCCTTCTGACTGTGAATGTTGCCTAGAATCCTGTCCTAGATCCTTTTGCTCCCTCTATACTTTCAATAATTTCATCAGATTCCATTAGCTATCATTTCCATGCAGATAAATCCCTGATTTATGTTTCTGGCCATCCCAGTTTTTTCCTGAGCTTCATTCCTTGATCATCAATAGTCTGTTGAATATCCCAAGCTGGATGTACAGAAGACATCTTAAACCCAGTATGTCCAAAACGGAACTCATTATCTTTCCCCCTAGATTCCCTTCTTTCATACTTCCCTATTTCTGATGAAGACATCACCATCTTTACAGTCTCCGAAGTTTGGAATCTCAGCTTTATCCAGGTCTTCTCATTCATCCTTACAACAAACAGCTCTCCATTCATTTACAAATCTTGTCATGTCTCCCTTTATGATATTTCTTACACTCATCCCCTTCTTTCTACTCTCCACATCTATAACCTTAAGTCAGGTCCTCATTGCTTCTCACCTAGATTACTGCAACAACCATCTCTTTGATCTCCCTGCCTTAAGTATTTCACGATTCTAATGCATCCTACACACTGAGGGCAAAGTACTTTTCCTTATGGGTGGATTTAATCATATGATTTCCCTACTTGCCAACTCTATTAAGTCCATGGTCCTTTAGGATAAAATATAAACTTCCTTGTTTATTTCTTGATGACCAACACAGCCTGATCACTCCTTTCTTTTTCAGCAACAATAGACACTACTCCCCATTTCACACATTACAAACTTGCCAAATTGGCATTCTCTTTGTCCCTAAACATGTCATTCCATTTCTTGTCTGCATGCACTAGCTGTCCTTCCCTATTTCTACCTCATAGAATTCTTCTTTTTCTTTCTACATAGCTCATATAACATTTCCTATATGAAACTTTTCCTGATTCCGTTCTTATAGTGCCTTCCTCCTTAAACTACCTTATTGTTAATTACTTCATATATATTTATATTTATTCACTTTATATGTGTGTTGCATATTTTATATGTACCTGTTATATGTCCCCAATTGCAGTGTAAATTGTTCTTTGTACTAGTATCTCCAGTACCTAACATAGTGGTTATATATATTTAATATATGTTGATTGTTAGTGTTCTGTGGATTCTATTGCATTTTTCTTGTGCTTCCAATATTTTTGGACATTTTTCATATATGATTTCTTCAAGTACTATATTGAGATTTTCTTTTTCATATTTTTTCTAAAAAAAAATAATCCTTATGTTATTCTTATTCCATTGTAATGACCGTGTATTTAAAATCAGCTGGAGTCAGGAACTCAGGTTGAGGGAAAAATCTTCAATATTTATTGAAGTGAAGAGATGAATAAGGATTGTGATAGCAAATATAGGCAAGAAAGATTGCGATAGCAATATGGGCAGTTGCGACAGGAAGCCAGCTAACAGAGAGAGTTCTGAGCTGAGCAAACCATGGCAATGGCAATGCCAAAAGTCTCTCCTTCCCCTTCCTTTGCCAATCCCCTGCCTCCACCCATCAAAATCGTCATTTCTTATACAACACATCAGGACTCGCACAAAGAGTGGGCGGGGGCCATTCTTTCTCCAAGCATATACATTAATAGAGTATGGTCCAATTGCTATTTAGCCTCATGTGCTTGGGACCTCAGTGCATCAACTCAAGCCTCAGCCCATTACATTTCATCATTTTCCTTAATGTTTCTTTCTCACGTTCCAATTTCCATAGTCTATAATCTACTATTATAGTATGAATCTATGTCTTGTTTTAAATTCTTCAGGCTTTGGTTGGAGTACTCATTTTCATGTTATTTCTTTAATATTGTTGCAGAATTCCTTGTCCTTCTGAAGCATCCTGGAGATAGTTGGTAGTGATAGTAGTGGGGGTTGAACTAGGGATGACAACTTTTGTTTCAAGGGACATTGCAGAATTTGTTGTGATATTTTGACCAACCTCAGAGGATTTTGACTATTTTATTGTGTATTTTGAAATGTAAAGAAATTTTCTTTCTTTAATCCTTGTTTATTTCTACTTCTCAGTCAACTTTCTCAGTCATTGCTATTCTGATGTTTCTGTGGTATCCTTGCTGAAAAAAATTATTTATCCCCAATTCTTTTCTTTCTATAGTCAAAGCTACTAGTTCTGGCCCATGCTTTGTTGTCCCCTTTATTTTAACTATTTCCTTCAGATAGTGAACATTATTGTAAATAGATTCTGAGTGAACAATGGAGTAGGACTTATTTTATCTTGACATTTAATACTCTTTTGAGCTCCAGCATCCTCTTTGCAAATGCTGTCTTCAGTTCTTAGGCTAACTTATTAGGACTGAGGAGGAAAGATAAGTGGAGGGTCCACTTTCTATTTTGGGTTAACTGACACTTTAAACAAATTGCTTCTACTAGTTTCCTCCTATGCCATAATACTCAGTGCTGCATTTTTGGTTGCCGCACCATGCTCCACATTACTCCATAGCCATCTCTTGTCTTCCCGACAACTCTCCTTTCCTCTGACACTGGTACAATTTTGGAGCATCCTAGTCCTCATAACCTCATTCCAGACTACTACCATAACATTTTGGTTGGTCTCTCTGCCTCAGCTCTGAACCCACTGCAGTTCACCTACTACTCAGCCACCAAAGCATTCTTCCTAAAGTGTCAATCTGAACATGCTGCCTTCCTTCAGCAAACTCCAGTGCCTCTCTCTTACTTTCAGAATCAAAAAGAACAGTCTTCTTTTTGGCATTTAAAACTGTTACCTGGCCCCTTCTACCTTTCTAGTTTTCCTATATCTTACTCCTTTGATGATCCAGCTACACTGGCTTCCTTGCTGTTCCTTGGACAAGATACTCATCTTCCAACTCTTTGAATTTTGAGAGCCAATAACATTTTTTCGTCCTTTTACCTCTGCTTCTTGACCTTTTTTTAGTCTTAGCTAAAATCCCAGCTTTTCAGGGAACCTTTCCCAATCCCCTTAATCCTAATTCCTTCCCTTTGTTGATTGTTTCCAATTTATCCTGGAAATGTCTTGTTTGTACATTAGTGCTTCCATATTGTTGTGGTTAGGGTAATGTTCGATTAGATTAATATGTAACTTTCTTGAAGGCAGGAGCTATCCCCCAGTGCATGGACCATTAAAGATGATTAAAGACACATCTATGATGTAATTTGATTTGATGTTTTAAAGCTCAGGGTTGGTCTGATTTATAGACCTCAATTGGTCTTGAGAATAGGATTTTATCTAGGACATGTTCCAGGGAATATCTCCAGAAGTGGGATGCCTAATATTGCCCATGTCATGAGGATCTTAGACTACCCTGGTCTAGCACAAAGGCTGTGAGAAATGGTGAAAGCTGAAAGCAGGGAAATATAGAATAACATCTCTGCTGTTATTCTACCCTGAGAATAGGGACCTATCTAGGAAATTACCAAGAGGTTTAATCTGAAAAATGTTGATCAAAATTACTACAAAGAAAGGGTGGCTCTGAGCCAACATGAAGACTGTAAAAGCTAGAGAAAGGCTATAGGAGCATCAGGAGAAACAAGTTGATGAATTGGTCTTCAGTGACTTTTTCAATAAGAATTGCATGCATGAAAGGTTCTTTCACTTTTCTCCTTCCCAGCAGTGTTGAATGTTTTAGATTTAGGAGTCTCTTAAATTATTTGGTGTGGTCAGGGAAAACCTTTCCCTCAAGATACCTTTAATTCTGCCGTTTTCCCAGGATTGCTTCTTTTAAATATTTGAAGACAACTACTATGTTTCATTCCCTCTCCCCACTCCAGATTTTCTTTTCTCTGGGCTAAACATCCTCTATTCATTTAATTATTACTCATACAGACTTCATTAAGGTTCTTCCAGCTTCAAAATCTGGTATTCTGAGTCTACAAAAGCCATGACTGGAGGGTCCAAAGTAGTTATCCAAGAATTCAGTGGCAAATCCAGCCATACCATATGTCAACTTGGGACACATTCTGTCATCCTTGATTTGAGTCACTTTTGTGATTTAAGGGCAATTCTGCCTGCATTCTTCAAGAAATGAAAATAAATGTCAGCAGTCAAAATATGGAATAAGGCTGTTGGGGATCAAATTGTTCTGCAGTAGCTTTAGCCTCTATAGAAAGCTGTGTCTCCCAAGTAGTGATGTTCAAGCAGGAGACCCCTTCTCCTGGAAGCAGCCACAGCCCCTTTCCTATACCTCAGCATGCCTACTGATACTTAAGGACCTTATAATTCTAGGCACATTGAAAATAGACCTTTGTGGGATTTTTGTCCTCTAAAGAACCCATTCATCCGGAGTGTTATGATTCAATTCTTCCTTCTCAATTTATTTGTTGTTGTTAAAATATAGTGTTCTATAAAAAGGTCACTTGAGAGTGACAAAGAACAATGAGGGAAAAAAATTGTCTTTTGTGCATAAGCCAAGTCAGACTATTTATTGGCAACCTAGAGTGAACTACCCCACTGGTACCTATTTTAATAACTTTTAATGGAATATCTGCTTCAGATTTATTCTCATGCAGATTTTTATGATATAGATTGTGAATTGTAATAGAAGGAGCCCACAGATACTTTTTCCTCATAAAAATGTAAGATAATTTGATGGTGGGATGGGAGGAGTGATGAGATAAGTTGGGAAGAGCCAGTCCCTAAATATACTCAAACACATACATGCAAAGCGTATGTAATACTATTTGCATTTAACAAAAATAAATAATTTTCTTTTAACAGAGGAATTTAAAGGTTCCACAGTTGTGGAATTAATGAAGAAAGAAGGCACTACTTTAGGGCTTACAGTGTCGGGCGGAATCGACAAGGATGGCAAACCAAGAGTGTCCAACCTTCGACAAGGAGGAATTGCTGCCAGGTAACCATGGCTAGAGTCCCACTCACCAAAAAATTACAGTGGATTGGCGGGCTTCAGTAATGAAAACCTCATCAAAAAGGTCACTAATAAATAAGTGACGAGCACCATCTGCAAGGCAACACATCAGAACAGAAACACAGCAGGGTATTTTTCTGGAACTCTCCCTCTTTCTCTCAAGGTGTCCCTGGGCTAAGCCAGAAGGATTCTGAAGTCTTCCAGAGTTATTTTTAAAAATAACCAGTTGCTCATAACTTCAAATTTTGACAAATTTATTCAGCAAGCCTCCAAATAAGTCATTGCACCAAAAACAGGTTGTAGGTGGAAAGTGTCATTGCTTGTCATTGCTTTTCTTTTGTGGGGGGCAGTAGGGAAGACATTTGAGTTATGTCAATTTAAATGGGACATTTTAAAAAATGTAAATAGAATATTTAAAAATAATTTTTTTTTAAAAAAAGCATTAACAAAAAAACAGACATACAGCTTTAAAATAACTATCCTCGCAAGAGTATAAAACAAAAATCCCAAAACTAAAGATTTACATTTAAGTGTCCATATGATTATAATAACTGTGCATATAATCATAAATGGAACTCCCTTGGTTTGGGGAAGGTTCAGAACTTCCTTGTTCAGGGAATTCCAGGTCCTATAATTGGCATAGTTGGGAGGATACTGAAGAAATGTAGAGATCCATTAAACTATCTGGCATCTGTCCCAGACCTCCCCAGACATTTTTTTTTAATGTAAGTGTCCCTATATTATTAAACTATTCATATAATGATAATGAAACTCCTAGTCTCTTTCTTCGTTGCCTCTTTGTTTGGGAGAGGCTCAGAACTTCCCCATGGAAGGGAATTCCAGACCCTCTAATGTTCCTCACAAAGGAGACAAGAGAAGAAGGCAGATTTCACTGGAAATCAACCTGAAACATCTACAGGTTTACATAACACTAATCTTGTTCAGGTAGTCCTTCATTTTAGAGCTCTCACCTGGTCAGATACATTCTAGATGAGTGACTTATAACAAAGCTTTCCAAAGGCAAAAGTACTGCTTGTTTTTAAGTGATCCATATACAAGTATAAAGACTTTTTCTTTGTAAATTAAAGGCTCTGTTTATTGCCATGCAGTTCTTCTCTTTGTTGCTTAAAACAAGTCTATAGGAAATGAGATATTATTATAATTGATTTCCTACCACATTGATTATTGGAATCGATTTGATGGAAGGTGAGGGATTTAAGCTTGGTCTATAGGAAATGAATTCATTATTCACAATTTTGAATTATGATTTTTTATTACTTAATTTTTATTCTTATCTTTAATCACATTGATCTTTGTTGGCTTATGTGTAGAATATGGCTAAAAATGTAAATATGACCAAGTTGCAATTGTTTATGGCAAGGAGGCACAGTGATGGGGGAATGAAGGAACAAATATTGAGCACCTTACACATATTATCTTATTTGAGCCTTAGAACAGGTGTGAGGTGGTTAATATTTTTATTCCCATCTTGCAGATGAGGAAACTAAGGCAAACAGAGGATTGTTTTTTTTTTTTGTTTTTGTTTTTTTTTTTTTTTTTTTGCTTTGTCCAAGGACTTCCCTAGTTCATTTCTGGTACACTGTCCTTTCTACCCCGTAACTGGATGTAGCTGATGACCAAGCAATGTGTATAAACATGGAAGTGGAATGGTTGCATAGGTGGCACAGTAAGTAGAGTGTTAGACTTGGAAGAAAGAAAGACCTGAGTTCTAATCTTGTCTCAGACTCTCATTAGTTGTGTGATGTTGGGCAAGTCATTTAACACCTCAGCCTCAGCTTCATCTGAAAAATGGGGATAATCATAATAATACTTACTTTTAGGGCTGTAGTGAGGATCAAATTATGGGCTTTGTAAGTCTTATAGCACTATATAAATGCTTACCACCATTATTGTTGTTGTTAGCCTTGGAACTCGATACATCATTTCATGTACAAGAGTTAATATGGTTATTTTGTTTTGCTAACTCAGCTATCAATGCTTACATGTTTGTTAATGAAAAGAATGTTGGAGGGAGGATAGAGTGACTTTTGTGAATGAAGAGAATAACTGCTGACAAATACAAAATCTGTATTTTGCAGAAGTGATCAGTTAGATGTGGGCGACTACATCAAAGCTGTGAATGGAATCAATCTCACCAAATTCCGCCATGATGAGATCATCAGTCTGCTG
Source organism: Antechinus flavipes (assembly GCF_016432865.1). NCBI lineage: Eukaryota > Metazoa > Chordata > Mammalia > Dasyuromorphia > Dasyuridae > Antechinus > Antechinus flavipes. The sequence continues at coordinate 208,042,836 of NC_067402.1, forward strand.
AAGAATGTTGGGGAAAGAGTCATTCTCGAAGTGGAGTACGAACTCCCTTCCATCTGTAAGTCATCCCATTCCTAAGCAATGTATTCAAGGACTTTCTTTCTTTTTTTCTTTCTTTTTCTTTCTTTCTTTCTTTCTTTCTTTCTTTCTTTCTTTCTTTCTTTCTTTCTTTCTTTCTTTTTTTTTTTTTCTTTCTTTCTTTCTCTTTCTTTTTTTCTTTCTCTTTCTTTCTCTTTCTTTTTTTCTTTCTCTTTCTTTCTTTCTTTTTCTTTTTCTTTTTTTTTTTTCTTTTCTTTTTTCTTTCTTTCTTTCTTTTTTTTCTTTCTTTCTTTCTTTCTTTCTTCTTTCTTTCTTTCTTTTTCTTTCTTTCTTTCTTTCTTTCTCTTTCTTTCTTATAATAATAGCTTTTTATTTTTCAAAGTATATGCAAAGATAGTTTTTGACATTCACCCTTGCAAAAGCTTGTGTTCCATTTTTCTCCCTCTCTTCCCACTAACCCCTCCATCCCTGACAGCAAGTAATTCAGTATAGGTTAAACATGTGCAATTCTTCTAAACATATTTCTATATTTATCATGCTGCACAAGAAAGATCAGATCAAAGGGAGAAAAATATGAAAAAAAAGCAAACAAACAAAAAGGTAAAAATACTATGTTGTGATCCACATTCAGTCCCCAAAACCCTCTCTTTGGATGCACTTTCCATCTTTCTATCACAAATTTATTGAAATTGGCCTGAATCACCTCACTGTTGAAAAGAGCCAAGTGGACCTCTCTTTCTAAAGCAATTTTAAGTCTTTTCTTCTGTCATCAGGGACTCTTTGTAGACTTGTTAACTCTTAGTTCCTTATTATTTTAGAATGATTTTATTTAGCAGAATCAATGCCTTTTAAGTAAAAATTAATCCAACTAGCAAGCAGTAATGAAATTACATGGTTACCATTCTTTTTAATATGTTATACCACTTAAGTGCTTCCATCAACAGTAGTCTTTTTTCCTCAGCACCTACTATGTGCCAGACACAAACTAGGTACTATCTTTATAGAATAGAGGTAAGCATAGATCAGCTAATTTCCAAGAGGTTTTTTTAACTGGCTTTTAGATAAGCTTTGTTAAATTATGCAGTATGAATAGTGAGCAAAGCAGACAAGCTCCTGGTTCCTGCTTCATATTTGCTTTACTGCTATGTTTAGTTGAAGAGTTTAAAAGTTGATATGTTTTCATTTTTACTTTTGATCCTATCCTACCTCTCATATCTTTCTATTGTAAAGATATTAACCTATCTTAAATTCCTCATCTAAAAAAACTGGATATTGGACTAGACTAGGAATCAGCAAACTAAACCAGAAAAATAAATTTTGCCAGTTTGTGTTTTTATGGCTTTGTGGTTTTGGATGACCCAAAACTAAGAATGGTTTTTCCATTAATAAATATAAAAATCAAATTAGAAATGTAAAAACAAAGGAAAAACATTCTTACCCTGGTGCATTCAAATACAGGGCTATAATAATTTCTTGATTCCTGCATAGATAATCTTCAAACACCCTCCTAGCCTTCAAATCTCATCTTCTTGTAACTCAGAGAGACTCTTTTAGAGAAGTGAATGCTTTAGGCAAAAGTCAAATGACATGTTTTAATAGCTATTGTGTCACCATTACATGAGAGTAGCATATAATACATAGAAAGTTGTTATCACATGTTTAATCTATACTTGATTGCTTGCTGTTTTGGTGGGAAGGGAGAGAAGAAGGAAAAAAGTTTAGAACGCAAGGTTTTGCAAAGGTTAGTGTTGAAAACTATCTTTATACGTATTTGGAAAAATAAAATACTATTTTAAAAAAAGTTGGCGTCAGAGCCAAGAAAACTTGGATTCAAGTCCCTGAATCTGAAATTTGCTCTTTGACTCCTGGGTAAGTCATATTATGTTGTGTTCTATGACTAAAGACAATATACAAGATTTCTATAAGAGTATAAATAGAAGGGGCAACTCATTGGTGTAGTGGATAGAGCACCATCCCTGAAGTCAGGAGGACCTGAGTTCAAATCCAGACTCATTAGAAAAAGCCCACCTCTCATAATAATATTCATTCTTCTCATTAATTGTTAACCAATAGAGTTGATTGTCGCCTTCAAGAACATCCACTCTTCCAAGGGCATATAAGCATTGAAAGGTTTCCATCAAGGGGTTTGGAGCATATAAGATTGTAACAACTCCTTTTATTAATTATCTCTGGCATGATTAATAAAATGATTAATTATTCAGAAACTATATCTCTAACTTTTTATGTAACATAGTCAGTTGGTTGTCTTGACCATTTTCAAAAAATTATAATTTTTCAAAACAATTAATGTAAAACTTTCTCAGTCCTCCTGTCAACTAGGGCATTCTCCTCCATGTTAACATTCCATCGTGTGTGTGTGTATGTGTGTGTGTGTGTGTGTGTGTGTGTGTATGTGTGTGTGTGTATCTTTTATATACCTGATTATTTTGTGTCCTCTCCCACTGAAACATAAGCCCTTTAAAGGCAGGAACCGTTTTTGTCTTTCTTTATATTCATAGCATTTAGCACATTGTCTAACAGATAGTAAGTGCTTAATAAATACTTTTTGATTGATTGACAGCAAATGTCATAATTATAATGAAAAAACAAAAAATCACAGGTTAGTGGGCTTTGACTCTGATTATGTTTCCTAAATTATCGAAGATTATGTTCCAACCTTAGCAACCTTCTACTGGCTAATTTTGATTCTTTAGGCAAACCACTTAACTATCTTGGTGTACTCAGATATATATGTAAATAAAGTAATTATGCAATGATTTTCATTTCATGCATACTAAGTGTAAATGTACAACCATCCAGAAAGGTCGTGCAAGTTTTTTTAAAGATTCATGAATTAAACTAAAATTAAGTTAACTCTTGATTACTTGCACAATGATATGAATAATCTAAGAAAATGGGAAAATTGCAAAGCATTTACATGTGGTCTAGGAATGACATGTGAGATTTTGATTCTAATCTTCCTAATCCATATTTACTTAAGCTAATATTAAAATTAGTTATCATTCTTAGAGTAGAAATGGGCTGGCAGAAAAAAAACTAGTCTAAGATTAAATTGGGTTTCAGGTTAGCTACAGGTAATTAATTGAAAGTTGACTTAGTGATTTAAATTTAAGGAATGGAAAGGTCAAAACATTCTTGACTAATTTCATCAAGGACCCTGGTGTGTCATACAAATGAGAGAACATATCTTTCTTTTCTTTTAATTAAAACCACATTCCCACATTCACAGCTACTCATACCTACAGTTTCCAGCTGATTGGAACAAAATGAAATTTGTGTTGTGGCAGGAATAGACCATTTAATTAAATCATTGAGGTACTAAAAACATTTGCTAGGCTGTTCATTTATGTTATGTTGCTTTTAATTCAAGTATTTTGTTGTTGTTGCATTTTAGATTATGACCAGATAGGATACAAGTTTTGCAAATTGAATTATGTGACCTTTCAAAACCATGCTCATTCCTTTGGGTGTTTTGAATTTGTGACATTTAAAATTTTTTGTCATTAATGCTTAATTATAACTACTTGTTATTCCTATAAATAATTATTAATATCATTTTACAATATTCCCTAATTTCATGATGACAGTTTTATGTATTAAAGCTATTAGATTCTGGAAACATTAATACACATTTCTCAATTTTTTCTATCAAAAAATATATATGTGTGCAAATCTATCAGAACTGATACAGAGTCCTCTGCCTTGTTCCATAAACTATTTCATTGTTTTAAACAATCACACTAAGAGACATGAAGATAGAATAAGTGTGCTGATATCTCATCAAATTAATCACAGCTTAACCATTTTGGTTTTCTCGCCCCAATTATTTTTTCACCTGCCAATTTTATCTCTATAGTTCCTTCTTTGTTTAATAGCATTGTCAATTTAGGCAGAAAACATATCGTGTCAAAACATCTTTGTGCTACAGTCTAATCAAGCGATGCCAATGGAATTCTGACATTCTCTGCCAACTGGGCAAATTATATCCCAAAATAAATTTTGTTCTGGAGCTCAGAAATTTTGTTCTGTTCATAAACCAAAAGTTTGGCATATTTTTAAGAAAAAACCAATTTGCTATTTATATTTGCAAAAGATCTTTGCTATCATTTTTTAAAAGCCAAGATTCCCAATTATTCTCCCTCTGCCAATGGAATTATATCAAAAGAAAAGAGCTGTCATTTTACTTCCAACTTAATCTATAACATTCAGTAAGAAGGTGATTCCCTCCTCACCCCCCCTTTCACAAAGGTATTTGTTTGTAATTTCAACACTTCTGTTGATTATTAGACCTGAAAAGAATTTTAGAAACCTAAATATCATCCTGCTGATTACATAAAGCAAGAAAGTAAAAAGAATTTATTTTGCCAGGTTCCCAAAGCAGATTATTGTCAGAATCTAGTATAAGAACCTATATTTCCAGACATTGAATCCAGAGTCACATTCATTATATAATACTGCCTCATTTGTGTGCATTTGATTTTTTAAATTACTCAAATGTTTGTTTGAAATTAGGATATGGAGTATTTCATGCTACACTTTATATTTAATAATATTTTTATTATAGCTTTTTTATTTACAAGATATATGCATGGGTAATTTTTCAGCATTGACCCTTGCAAAACCTTCTATTCCAGCTTTTTCTCTCCTTCCCCTCACCCTCTCCCCTAGATGGCAGGTAGTCCAATACATGTTAAATATATGAAAGTATATGTTAAACACAATATATGTATATATATATATATATATATATAAAACCATAGTTATTTTGCTTCATGCTACACTTTAAAATTCCCGATTCCACATTTACTTTTTTTTTTCTTTCCTCAGCTGTACAAGGATCTGGTGTTGTATTCCGAACGGCAGAGGTTACTTTACATAAAGAAGGGAACACTTTTGGCTTTGTAATACGAGGTATGTCATTATTGGGGAAAGTGAATGATCAATTAATCTAACAAATTAGAGGCAAAGGATTTGCAATTGACCATCAAGATGCAATTGATGCATCCAGTTGGTCAGCAACCTTAGAGATTTTGTATCCTTTTTTTTTTCTTTAAAAATAAAAGACCTATAAAAATAAAAGAAATCAATAAAATTCTGGGTGTTTTTTTTAAAAGACCTCAGTGTGCAAAAGTATCAAATCCAAGTTTAAACTGATCTATATTTGGAAATTGAATAACTCCTTCAGTAAGAATTAGACAGTAACAAAGTACTATGATAATTTTTTTTGATTCACCCCTGTGATTTCATTGGATTCTCTAGTCATGACATTATTGTATTGATATTCCATTAAGAAGAATTCATTCATAATGTTCATACTGCCTTATGTCACATCATCTGTTGAGTTTCAGCTCTCTCTACTTTAATAAAGGGAGCAGCTAAGGAGTGGATAGACTACTGGGCCTAGAATTAGGAAGACTCATCTTCCTAAGTTCAAATCAGGCCTCAGACATGTCTTAGCTGTGTGACCCTGGACAAGTCACTTTTAACCTTTTTTGCCTCAGTTGTCTCTTTTATAAAATGAACTGGAAAGGAAATGGCAAATCACTCTAGTACCTTTGCTAAGAAAACTCCAAAATGGGATCATGAAAAGTTGGTGAAACTTAAGTGACTCAAACAATAATAACAAACCTTGATAGACATCAATTGCTCTTCTGGACCAAGATTTCAAAATACCTGGGAATATAGTGGATAAAGAGCTGGGCCTGGAATGAGGAAGGCATGAATTCAGATCTAGCCTCAGATTCTCACCAGCTGGGTAAGTCAGTTCACCCTGTTTGTCTGAGTTCCTCATCTGTAAAATGAGCTGAAGAAGGAAATGGCCAACCACTCCAGTGTATCTACCAAGAAAACTCCAAAATGGAGTCATGAAGAGTTGGGAACAATTTAAATGACTTAAACTTCTGTTTGTCTCAGTTTCCTCAACTATAAATTAAGGATAATAGCAGCACCTAAGGTCCAAATGAGATAATATTTGTAAAGTGTTTAGCACAGTGCCTGGCCCATAGCAGATGCTAATTCTCTCTCTTCATCCCTGCATCCCCCATTGCTTGTGACCATCCAGTTATGGTCCACCATTTTTTCCCCTAAGAGATAAGATCTACCTCACTATGGCTCCAAGTTAGATTAATATCCTAGAGATTAAACCATTTTACATAATTTTATTCCTCTTCAGATTCATTTTTATTATTGCAATTTTCTTTAAACTAATTGAAGATTAATTTTAGATCTTCTAATGGATAAGATTTCAAGTGAATGTATTTAGATTTAAATTTTGGCCATTCTCATCATAGCTTCCCAAGGATATTTATAGTACTAAAGATTTCAAGCTGATTCAATTTGACCAAGAAGCATATGTAACAATAAGCAATTGTACCACTTTAGTATAATTTCTTTTTTTCTTTTTTTCCCCTGAGGCAAGTGGGATTAAGTGACTTGCCCAGGGTCACATAGCTAGGAAATATTAAGTGTCTGAGGGCAGATTTGAACTCAGGTCCTCCTGACTTAAGGGCTGGTACTACTGGTATCTACTGTACCATTTAGCTGCCTCTTTAGAATAATTTCTAACTCAAAGCATTTTATATTTGGTGGTAGTGAGTTTTATCTTAAAGATTGAATCTATATTACTATTGTAGTTATTATCATTAGAACAAAATTTTACATTAAATTATTTTAGAAAATCTAATTTGGGAGAGGGGGCAAGTCTGGATTTGCAATTTCATTCTCCAGAGAGAACACCTTTTAGGCGGTCTTTCCATTGTTCCCAAGCCACTGCGTATCAGAAGATTTGAATGAAGGTCTTTTCAAATCTGTGGCCATCTATCTCACCATCCTCTGTGCCGTGTCTGCTATCATTTAGATATTAAATAAGAGAAATTCAGCGTAGACCTTTGGACACCTAGAGCAAGGCTGACTTAGCAGGATGAAAATTTTCCCCAAGTCCTAAATTGATTTCAGCAGTCACAACTCGTTTCCCTATATCAATAAGATGATGATTTTGTGTAGCTCTCCCTCACTTAAATCCATTTCACATGTTAGTCAAGACATCACCCTGTGATGTCATTGATCCTTTTCCAAAATGAAGATGAACAAGATAGCTAATATAAATGATACATTTTCACTAAAAGTAGCAAATGCTTCATGAATTAAAAAAATAAACAAAATAGGAAATATTTATTTAATCTATATAATTCTAGGTATAGATTTTGGTGCAAACTCTAACAGCTGTGAGACAGTATGTTTTAGACAGAAGAAAATCCCTGGCTTAGAAATCAAGAGACCTGACTTTTAAATCAGCTTTAACATTTACTTGTTTAATGACCTTAAGTAAGAAACAAAGTAATTGGCTCTTCATTGCTGATTGTATTTAAGCTAAAGTTGTAGAACTATTTTTCAAGCATATTGTGGAATTTTCACATCATATAGGAAGCTTTACTTGATATCTTCTAAATTCCCTTCTAACTCTGGCAATTTGGGAAAATGTTTTTTAAGTATTAATTTTATTATTATATATGATATAATAATATAATTTATTTATTTGGTGTTTTTTAATTTTTATTCTTTATTTGTTTAAATGTTTTTGATAACTTTTTACATCACTAAATTGTAAAAAAATATATTTTATTATAAAAATAACACTAAATAAAATAAACATCATTTTATTTTTATTTATTTATAAAAGATGATTATACATGAAATTCAAGATTGTTATTGTATATAGTTTGCTTTTTTTTAAAAAAAAATATGATGAATTAGATTTGAAAGATGTCCTGCTTGACTGGACTTTCTAGACTTTCTTGTCTTCCCTCATTTGCATTTTTCTTTCTATTTTTTTTTTAAATAAAAGATTCCTTAATGATTTCTCTCCTTCCCTTCCTCCCTCTCCCTCTTTGGTCCCTCCCACATTATCCACTTTACCCTTCTCCATTGGATAAAAATTGAGGGGAAAAAGAAAGAAAAATAAATCCCTTGTAAAACACACACACACACACACACACACACACGTACATATATGTATATTCAAGGAAAACAAATTACCACATTGTCTGTATCTAAAAAGTATGTCTTGTTTCGCATCTTCAGCTTCTCACTACTCTATAGAGATTGGGAACTATAATTCATCACTGGTCTTTTGGAATTGTGATTAGCCTATGTATTGATCAAATCTTTCAAAGGCTTGGGTTTGTTTTTTTTTTAATAATAATGTTGTTTTTGTATAAATTATTTCCCTAGTTATAATTCATCATTCTACAGCAGTTTATGTAGGTCTTCACAGGTTTCTGTGAAATCAACCATTTCAGCAACACATAGGGTGCAATAATGCTCCATTACATTCATATGCAATTATTTGTTCAGCTGTTCTCTGATAGATGGGCATCCATAGTTTCCAGTTCTTTGCCACTATAATAAGATTTCCAAAATGTATTTTTATATATATGGATCTTTTTCCTTTTTCTTTGATCTTTTTGAGATATAGGCTCCTCTTAGTGGTATTGTAGGATCCAAAGATATGCAAGATTTAGGGACTTTGGGGAATAGTTACAAAATGATTTCCAGAATGGCTAGGAAAATTCACAGCTCCACTAATAATTCACTAGTGTGCCTGTTTTCCTATAATTCCTCCAACATTTGTTATTTTCCATTTTTGTCAATTTTGTTTGTGTGGTATGAGGTTGAACCTCTGAGTTGCTTTGCATTTCTCATTAGAGATTTTTTTCTTGGAAAACTATTTCGTTTGACTATATAACTATTTGAAAATGGCTTTTGTTCTTATAAAATTGAATTAATTATGCATACATGGGTGTTTGTTCAATGTTTCTTCAATGATTTTCAACACAGACACACACACACACACACACACACACACATATATATATATATAAGTTCCTCTGAGTCTCTCATTGAAAAAATTTTCTATTAATTTTTGCTACATTTTTACTTGTGAAAAACTTTATAATATTGTTTCATCAAAATTATCCATTTTGTTCTCTATGATTTTTTCCATCCATTGTTTGACCATGAACTCATTCTGTATCCATAGATCTAAAAGGTAATTTCTTTCTTGCTTCTCTAATGTTTTTAGGAATGTCCCCCTTCCTTTATGTATAAGTCATGTATCCATTTAGAGTTTATTTGGATTTGTGGAGGTGAGGTATTGCTCTGTACCCAATTTCTGCCAGACTATTTTACAATTTTTCTAGAAATTTTCCCCAAATAATCATTTTACTTCCTAATATGATCCTACCTCACTCAGAGAGGTATAAGAATAAAAAAAAGGGAGAAGGAAAACAAACTTTTAAAAACCAAACTAATAAAGCACTAAGGTTTGACAACATAGTTCTAGTTTTATAAACATCATATTTCTGGAGTGTTTTTTTTTTAAAACAGCTTCCAAATAATTTATATCTCAAATAAATACTTCCACTTTTCAGCTTGCATGTTGGAAAGGAACTTTAAAAGCCACAAAAGAGAAAAAAATTTTTTTACCATTTTTTTCTTTTCCTTTCTTAGGTGGAGCACATGATGACAGAAATAAATCTCGTCCTGTTGTAATAACATGTGTTCGACCTGGAGGGCCTGCTGACAGGTAAAATTCATCTCTTTCTGTAGCTATCTGGATAGATAGGTAGAGAGAATGAGGTAGATCATTTGGCATTGAGATTGTTAAATTTCTTACAGGCTTTAAGATAAATAAATTTGCAATTTTTAAATTGCATGTTTGTTTGTAAGACTGCATTAGAAGTGTATATGAAGTAGAAATGTTTTTTTTTTAATAATATAGAATGCTCTTGCTCTTTTCTGTGTTCAAAAAGATACTTCTCATAATAAGCCTTGGAGATAATGAAAATATTTAAATTACAATAATTTGCTTTCATTTTAAGGAATGAATGTTTGTTTCTGTTTATTGCCATCCAGATCAACAAACTGTTATCAATAACTTTGAATAAGCCATTCTGAAGGATATTATGGAATCAATATAAAAAAGTTTGGTGATTAACAGTTATATGAAAAAACTTTCTATCCCAGCATGGATTTGAAGTGACATTTTAAAAAATGAATCAGGGAAGATTTTTGTTTATTTGCTTTAAAGAATGAAAAAAAATGCTGACCTGTCCTATTCTGAGAAATGTTCACCTTTGACAGAGTCACATCTTAGTGAAGATTTATCTGTTTTCCCTTTGTTTTTTCCTTTTTGAAGTGTGTGCGTGTGTGTGTCTGTGTCTCTTTCTGGAGAAAATGAGAATACTTTCATTTTTGCTGTTCCAAGTTCGGTTGGACACAAAAGGAAATTTAACTTATGTATATCCTGGGAGGTATTAGATTAAGGACCTCAAATCTAATCTTTTAAAGTTTTAAAAGTGAAAAATCAAATGCCAAGAACAGAAGGTGAAAATCATCAAATGGAAATTATGAAGACCCCTTTTTCATTCTTCATAGATTTTTATATTTGACATTTTCTCTAGAAATTCATCTACTTACTAGATCCTCATATCTTATTTATTCTGTCACTTGGGATGGAGTCTGACATTGAAGATGCTAACCTAGGTGCTATTTTTTGTAATATTATTGAACGGTCTTTCCCTAATATTGGCAAAAATGGAACGATTAAATCAGGATAAGAATGTTTGTCCCTCTTTCCTCAGCTATATAAGGTTGAATTAATTTCACTATTGCCAAATGACCCTATTAAACAGTAGAGAAATTTGCAGCTCAGGGAAATTTTTAAGCAGCTCTCTTTATCCTACTTAGATTCACTAGTAGTCAAAGAAATCAAATATACAGCCTTTCCTGCTCACTTCCCCTGGGTAGGTAGGTTGGTGGTTATTTCTCTGACTTACCATAAATCATTTCCAGATACTAGGCAGTGAAGGTAAAAGGGGGAAAATATTATTGGGGTGCCCCAGTTGTTATCTATGAGTAACCAGGCTATTTGATAATGAATAATTATTATTCTCCTCTTTTCAAAACTTTAAATAATAGTAATTTCACCTTGCTTAATATTCTTAGTGTCAAAATTGATGCTTTAAAATAAATGCAAATGGAATTGACGGCAGAAAGTACATGAGAAAACAGCTTTAAGTAAGTGAATCAATGCCCACCCCTATTAGGTTAAATTAATAAAGACTCATTTTAATCCTCCTTTAGAGAAGGCACAATCAAAGCTGGTGACAGGCTGCTGAGTGTGGATGGAATCAGGCTTGCTGGTAACACACACGCTGAAGCAATGAGTATTCTCAAACAGTGTGGGCAGGAAGCGACGCTGGTGATAGAATATGATGTCTCAGTAATGGGTATGTATGTTGAAATTCTAAAAGTATATTCCCTAAGCTATCTGTGATATGTTACCATCCATCCATGATAAGCCACTTTGGAATTAATTATGACCCTCCTGTAGCAAATAGGTTCTCCTCAGTACTATATCATTAATCTTTTTGGGTTCAGGAGGAGGTGAAGGCGATTTTATAGTAATTTCAAATCCTAAGATTGATAGGATCTATAATAAGGTTTTGCTGTATCTGTGTGGTTCTCTCTGGCTTGTAAGCACTTTGCTCCCCGCCTTCCTCAGATCATTAAAAAGGGGATTGTTAACACAGAGCACAGCACCTCTGTCCATTTACAAGCATGAAGACTGGAAATAAGGAGAATATTCTGTGGATGCTGTGAATATGGAAAAAAAAAATCAGGACCTCATGTTTTCATACCTCACCAGGGAATATCACCCCTCCTCTGCAAAGGCAGCAATAATGGCCATCCCTGTAATCAGACTGAGATTTAAGGGGAAATGCATAAGCATATATCATCTTTCAAGTGCAGTATATCCAGGTCTGCTTCTCACATCTCTAATAAAGCTGGTTCTGATAGAGATGTTAGCAACTGAGAGAAAAGCTAAGACTAAAGGATTTGTATAATGTGGAGTGGAAAAGAAAAATTACCCAAGGTGAATTAGAACCTGAAATTGGACCTAAATCAAAGAGTAAATGCACTCACAAGTTTCAGGCTGGAACATGTGACCTAAATCCACTAAGCAGGTTTTACTGCAATGAAATGTAACAGAAAAGGGGAGCTGTACATTACAAATGGCAGACTCCTTTATTTTCCACTCTGGGTGATTCATGTGGAACGGGGTTTCCTGAAAGTATCCTAATCTATCTTGTGGGCCAGATGTCTTATAGAAGCATCAGATTTCCTAAATGGCTTAAAGTATATGAGATTTGAAGAGTTTTCAATAGGATAAATGGTACGGTTTCCTCTTCACAAGTGAAGTTCAGGATGGAAATTTCTTCTTCCTTTGAAAATGGATAATCTTTAAATTAATATATACCACAATTCAAAAATTCCTGGGATGCTTCTCAACCTCTGCAAAAAAAAAAAAAAAAGAGAGAGAGAGAGAGAGAGAGAGATAATAAAGGAGGGAAGGAAGAAGAGAAAGATAGTTATAGGGGGTAGAGAGGAAAATGAATATATATTCGAACACATAACTATTTATTTCCAAATGAAAAACAATTTCAATAACAAAATTCCTAGAGTAATTCTAACCCTACTAAAATAAAGGTTATATAAGGGTAATTTGTTATTAATGGGGGCTCACTGAGTTCCTGCATCTTAACTTGGTGGGATCATTGTTTCTAAAATATGTAGACAGATATAGTTTTTTGCAATCATTTATCTTTTTTTGTATTTATTGTCTAATAGGATGTTGGAATTCTTTGGCTAAAGAAGAGCATTAATTACTCCCTGACCCTGGCCCTCACCCTCATGTGGACAGATTTGTTTTTTCTCAGTTCTTCCCTTCAGACATTGCCATGGGTGTGATTCCCCAACCCCACGTCCCCACAAATGAGATAATATTTGTAGAACATTTAGCACAATTCCTGGCACATAGTAGGTATTATATGTAAAGGGCTGAAACTCTTGAGTTGATGCACTGAGGTCGGACAACTGAGCACTTAAGGCTAATTACTGATTGGACTATATAAGCATATATTTGGAAAATGGCCCTTCCCACTATCCTGTGCTGGCTCGATAATTGGTGTATACAGAGAATTAGAGTAGGGACTAGGGGGTGTAGTAAGACTAGCCAAGGTCATTTTTTGGGCGGGAGACAAAGAGAAGTCGTGGAGATTCTGCATCCATTCAATTCACTTCTACCCCTAAAGACCAAGAATAAAGACCAAGGACTTTTGCTTATCCTGACTCTGGCTGATTCTAAGATATCCAGAGTGCTAACTCGGTCTTCACAATTATATTCCTTTTTCTCTTGGTCCCCCATCTCCTATGATAGGGAGGTTGGAATCCTTTAACCTGTTTTGGTAGAGAACTTACTATATGTCCTCTCATCAGAGCTTTGCTGTTTGAGGTACCTAGTTCTTTCTTTTGTGGAATAATTTCACTGAATGTTTTTCCTGCTTTAAGGGAACTATACTAATACATTTCTTTAAAGATCTCTGATTCATCTTGAATTCCTATGTGGTGAAAAAGAAAATCCCAGTGATTTTGTGTATGAGAGACAGACAAACAGAGACAGAGAGAAGCAGAGAGAGGCACACATACATATACAGAGAAAGAGAGAGACAGACAGAGACAGAGATAGAGAGAGGGAGGGAGGGAGGAAGAAAAAAAAGAAGGGAGGGAGGGAGATGGTTGACCATAGCCTCTTATTTTGTTGCTTTCTTTAATCCCTCCAAACACACACATACACAAACACAAGATTGATATTGTAGAGGAAATAATTTCTTTTTGAAATGTATGGTCAATCCAGAAAATGAATAGACTTGAAAAAGAAATAAGGAATGACATATAGGCTTAGTGAGTGAGCCAAAGTCAAATCAAATCAAAAGTGCAAACAAAGGTAGGAATATTCCCATGGTAGTTCTTAGCAAAATAGGGTAACTATGGTCTCTTCTATTAGGAGCTTAGCATTCTCTCTCCAAGTTCAAAGTCACCCCAGAACAGAAGGGCAGATGCTGAAAAGTACTGCTTTTACATCCTTTTCTCTCTTGGCTACATTGCAGAGAGCCTTCTTTCTTCTCCCAGAGCCCTGATCACTTCTTACTTGGGGAGATTACCACTCCTCCTACCTTTAGGAGAAGAGGAGAAAATCCTTTACAATAGTTCAAAACTCCTATTCCTTGGATCAGAGCACACTAGTCTAGACCCACAGGTATTAGTATTATTATGTAAATTCCTTGGGTGCTGCAGATGGCTAGAAAGGATGAGTGAATATGGAATAAGAGTGCCCACATCTCACTAAACTATGTAACTTTGGGTCAATCACTTAGTTTGCCCAAGTTATCTCATCTGTAAAATGGGAATGATAATACTTGGTCTCCCATTATCATGGTGTTTATGGATCAAATAAGGATGTGAAAATACTTTTTAAGTAATGTGTAAATATGTACCATATGGGTTGACAAAATTTATCTGACACTCATTGCAATCGTTTGTACATTGTTGTTGTTTAGTCATACCTGACCTAATTGTCTTCAAGCTAAACAGAGATTAAGTGACTTGCTTAGGGTCCTACAGCTAACAAATGTCTGATTTGAACTCCAGTGTTCCTGATTCCAAGCCCAGCATTCTATCCATCGAGCCATCTGGCTGCCTATATATATAATAGTATGCTTTTGTATATAATAGGTTATTAATAAATAAGTGCTTATCGAACTGAATTTTGCCTTGAAGACACTTGGGATTTTAAAATTTTAATAAAACATCATGCTCTTGACCTCTAAGCTAGTCTTGAATAGAAGGAAGATGCTAAATAGATCTGTTGTTTTAAGCCCTGACTTTCATTTCACTCCTAAGTTTAAGCCTTTATGAATATCTCGGGACATGTCTGCTGTAAATTCACTTTTCTCTATTAGCTCCTCATTATCAAACCATATGTTAATTATTTTTGTTATTACTTCTAGTGAGGCTTCCTAGTGTGGGTGAGAGTTGGATGTGAAAGTATGTAAGGAAACTTATCTTCTGATAACCAACTTGTGATATTGATGACTGAGCTACCATGAGGATATTTTAAGCACCACTTCTAGTATTCCAAAAACTAGATTTCGTGTTCATGATTTAGGTATCCTAATTCCAACACATATGTATTACAAGGGCTCATAGCTAGCATGTGACTTGAGGACAAGAAGGAAAAAATAGAAATTGTTATTTGTAGTGGCCATGGTTCCCTGTACTTATATTGATTCTAGTCTAATTAGACATAAAATGATAGACAAATGCCATTCAAGGCTTGAAACAGCAATCTTAGGGAGCACCTTCCCTCTTGGAAACTTTCCTTAAACCCAAGAACATAAAACTACCAGATGCATTGAGATATTTAAGGCTCTACTAGCCTTAATCATAATGTATGATGTCCATAATTCCTAATAAAAATTTTTTTGAAGAGGGTGTCTTCTCTCTTCGTATTTACTTCCCCTTAAGATTTCACACAAAATTACACATAATCATAAAGGAAGGATGAGATGCAACAGAGCTGAATAATTAAATTTCTGTAACTATATTTAAATATAATTAAATGTCAGTAGCATTTTTGAAGAGCTGGTGACAACCTGGAGAGTTTCCAAAGAAGATAGTCCGGAATGGCTAGGGGCCTTAAAACTATGACATATGAGGAACTGTTCAGGGAACACTAGAGTTAAGACTTAAAGGTGGTATTAAGCATATCATACTTAGATATATGAAAGGCTGTCATGTGAAAGATGAATTAAAGATAGAATTGTTTTATGTGGTTCCAGAGGAATATTTGCCTAAAAGAGGAATAGTAGGTGAGCTGTTGACCAGGGATGAAATATATCTATCAAGATCTGATTAAAAAAAAAAAACTTACTTGCCTAGAGCTTTAATTTATAAATCATGCAAAAGGGAAAGAATTTAGGAGAAAAGGCTGGTGGAGTATGTTAAGAAAATATGGGCATATGAGAAAATCTGGAAACCAAGATGAGTTTTGAGGTGAAGATTAGAGAAGGGAGAAATAAAAGCAAATTGTCATTAGCATATACTACAGACCCTCAGAAGGAGTTTAGGGAACAAATCTCACGTTGAGA
The DNA here is from genome assembly GCF_016432865.1 of Antechinus flavipes. Lineage (NCBI taxonomy): Eukaryota > Metazoa > Chordata > Mammalia > Dasyuromorphia > Dasyuridae > Antechinus > Antechinus flavipes. The sequence continues at coordinate 208,058,942 of NC_067402.1, forward strand.
ATAGGCATAATATACTAGTAATGAATGACTTCAATTATTCAAAGTTCTGCTGGAATATTCCCTCCCCATCCTGTCTCTCTGCCTTTCCTTCTCCCTATTCTCTCTCCTCTTCCTCTTTTCTTTCTCTCTCCATCCCCTTCCCACTCTCTCTTTCTCTTTCCTTCCTTCTCTCTCTCTCTTCTTTCCTCCTTTTCTCCTCTTCTTCTCTTCTCTCTCTCTTACTCTCTAACCCTTCCTCCCTTCTCTCCTCTCTTTTTCCTCTTTACCAAATCAGAGAAGCTACAAATTTCTTGCCTTGTCCCAATGATAATTTCATCCTCCAAAAGGTAGAGGAAAAAAATGAAAGAATATGCTCTTCTGGACCTATTCTCACCAGTGACTAAAAACTAGTTACTGTAGTAAAAATGCAGTGATTAGAGAAAGGGATGAGATGGCCCTAAGAATTTTAAGATGGTTCCTCAGTCTTAAAATTTATGATAGAAGGAATTTATCTATAATCTGATTATATCTTAGGCTGAAACTGGATCTTTTGTAGGATTCCATGACCCAAAACTTACAAAAGTCTGCCCAGGAGGGTTAGCTCTCAAGAATGAAATTCTGAAGACACATAAAGGGAAGTATTTCTAATGAGAAAATGAGGGAGCTATCTAAAGAGAATAATATAGAAAAATAGGAAACATTATCTAACTTAGATTTTAAAAAGGCATTTCAAGTTCAAATATCACAGAATGGATTCAGTCATCAAAAGTAAATGATTGTCCTTTTGAAAATTAATATCTGGATTAATAAGCTAGAAGCTTATTACTGAGCTGAAGATAGAATTCTAAAAACAACAGAAAGAGGCTTGTTGTTAGCTATATTGGATGAAATAGTCATATTCTAGTAGGGATATGTCAGTGATAACTGACAACGTAGAAAAAAGAACTATACAATTCTATTCATTTCAAAACTTCAATTCTGTTCTATAGTAATAAGAAAAATCTTTGGGCTATAAAGGAAAAACTAACTAAACCCAAGAGAAATGAAGAGTTAGTAAGAGAGTACTCCCTTCATAACTCCAAGGAAATCAGACTATAAGTGACTATTAAGAACTGGCTGATTTAATTCTTGAGAGCCTGTCAACAATCTTTAGAAAGATCATGGAGAATAGGAGATTCTTAAAGACTATAGAAGAACAAATGTTTTCCTGATCTTCAGAAATAGGAAGAGTACAATCTTTACACTAGATCCAGGGTCCTCAAACTGCTGCCCGCAGGCCAGATGCAGCAGCTGAGGACATTTATCCCCCTCACCCAAGGCTATGAAGTTTCTTTATTTAAAGGCTCACAAAGCAAAGTTTTTGTTTTTACTATAGTCCAGTCCTCCAACAGTCTGAGGGCCAGTGAACTGGCCCCTTATTTAAAAAGTTTGAGGACCCCTGCATAGACCATTAAGCTTTACTGATTCCTGGCAAATTCTTAAAGGAATCATTGGGAACCATATAAAAGGAAAAATTCAAGAGTCAATGTGGCTTCATCAAGAACGGATCATATTAGGTTAACCTTATTTACTTTTTTTGGGAGGGGCAGGGTAAGAAGACTATGGTCATTCAGGGAAATTCTACATATATAACATGAGGATTTTAGCAAAACATTTCATGCATTTCCTCATGCTCTCTTTGTGGGAGAAGTAGAAAGAATTGGCCAAGTGATAAAGAAATAGGTGATAGAAAGATTAATTAGGTAGGTACATAGTTTGTTGAAAAGAAATAGAGTAGGTGTTAATAATTGAGGTTACTTGGTATTTAAGACCTCCCAGTGTAATACATAGGAGCACTTCATTCTAGACTTTAATATCTACTAGATACTGGCAGATTTTCCAAACTTAACATTTTAATCAGTGCCTTGGATGAAGGCACAAAATAATCTTTTATCAGAATATCTAGCATCTCAGATGAGTGTCAGGATACAGAAAAGCTCGAGAGTGATTTACCTGAAAACTATCTGGGAATTTCAGCCAACTATTCCTTAATTGCTATTACTTTTTCCTTCCTCAAATTATATATACACACACGAAGGTATATATACGTATATATACGTATATGTGTGTATAGACATATGTTTACATATACCATAATAAATATGTAATATATTTGTACAAAATTATATATCTTAGATTATGATATATATGTTACATATATATATTTATATATGTATATGTATGTGTGTGTATATATATATATATATATATATATATATTTGTGTAAGTGTTGAATTTCCACCAGGTTAGAACAAAGAACTTTTTTATTGTATACTTAGCACAGTGTCTTATTAAGAGAAGCATAATATTCAAGAGTACAAAGGGGATAATGTCTTGGTAAAACTATATTTGGGCAACTAGGTGGTATAATGAAAGCACTGAGCTTGGAGTCAGGAAGAATCATCTTCATGACTTCAGACCTGGTCTTAGATACTGAGTGACTCTGGTCAAGTCACTTAACCCTGTTTCTTTCAGTTCCTTGGCTGTAAAAAGAAGGAAATGGCAAACCACTCTACTATCTGAGAAAATCCCAAATGGGGTCACAAAGAGTCAGATATGGCTGAAATGCCTCAGCAACAATAGCAAAAAAAGACTCCATCCGGAGTCCTATAGTAACTTGGAGAGTTGGGGACACTCATTTTATAAAGGACATTGATAGATCCACCACAGTTCCATGAGATTCATGATAAGACATACTACTCACCTCCAGTTAGAGAGGAAAACTGAAACTTTTGGGGGGATAGTGGGGCAGGACATAGCCACTGCATGATTTGTTTCTAGACATGTATAATAGGTTTTGTATTTCTTGTTTTCTCAGTTGGGAGAGGGAAAAGCAGTAGGTAGAAATAATATAGACCCGATAATAATTTTTTAAAAAAAGACATTGAAAAACTAGAAAACATCCACATTTGCCCCTGGTGGTTAGTACATCATAGACCAAGCTATTGTAAAATCATTTGAAGGTATTGAGAATGTTTAGCCTAAAGAAAAGGAAACTTAGAGGAAAACTTGATATAAAAAAATCTATAACTATTTGAAAGGTATCACATATAAGATAGATTAAATTTGCTGTCTGTCTTTAGATGGTAGAAATAGTAGCAATAGATAGTAGGTGCAGAAAATTTTGATGTAAAATCCTGCCAACAGTTCTGCTTCAAGGTGGAATAGACATCTTCAGGAGGTACAGTAGTTGGTTCCTCTGTCTTACAGAGCTTTCAGGTAAAAGACTAGAGGATCCTTGTCAGGTATTCTGTAGGAGAGATTTTTGTTCACAGATAGATTGAATTAGGTAGCAGTATGGCTCATTTGAACTCTTAGATGGTGTAATTCCTTTGATTTGATGGGAGTTTGAGGAAAGCAGATAGTGCCCCAATGAAAGGAAGTCAATTGGAGCTGCCTAGCTATGATGTGTACTGCCTTGGGATGTAATAAGTTCCTCATCATTGGAGGGAAAAAAAACGGCTAAGAATATTATTAAGGCAATTCCTTTATGAATTTCTAACTCCTTTTTGTACCCTCAGATTCCATATACATTCAGAATAATTTGCCAATGTCAATTAAATAAATCTGGTCTTGGGGTTTTAAATTATGAATCATTACTGATTTGGATTTTAAAGAGGCTATCTCAGGAAGGCAGTTCTTAGATATAGAGCTTCAATAGAAGGCAAATTTGAATTAGAAATTGGAAACACTTTAGAGTCAATACTGTTGTGAGCATATGAACAAGATTGTGACTGAAGTATCATAGTTCCCAGGAGCAATCTTGAGAGGCAGAGATCAGGTAGAGATAAATAGTGGCATTTGTAGTAGGACAGTTACCTTTTCTATCAAAGGCTCCATTTTTTTCAATGTCTTATTGAAAAATCCCTGCCAACAAATTGTATAATTGAAAAAAGAAACACCTTTACTCTCTCAAATGTGTTGTTTATCTCTAGAAAAACATGTAAGCCTGAAGTAAAAAGCTAAATGTGTGTTGGGCTGAGAATTTCTAGGCCCTGAATTCGTAACAAAGAATTGTTTTAAAATAGTAGCTATGGTTAGCTGCCAGAGGCTTAGTTCTTGAACCATATAATTTCTTTTTTATAATGAAACAAACTGACAGGTGCCTTTTACTGATGAAGAAGATTTGATTCTTTTTTTTAATGAGGAATAAGAACATTCATTTTAACCTAAAGTGGGGGGAAAGTGTGAAAATCTTTACCTTAATCCTTCTTCACAAGAAAATTTAATCTAGGGTGCATTAGTGTTCATCTTGGTGAGAGTCTCTATTGCCCTAAGTTAAACCATCCGCCTGTAAATTCAGTTTTCTTATTGATAAGAAAATGCAATCAAAGTCTTTTCAAAGTGGATAAAAAAAATAGCAGACAAGATAATCGATTTGGTGATAGACATGGGAGATTCTTTTCCTAGAATATCAGTGCTTTCTGTTTCAACACTAAAAACACAGGCAGATTATTCAGGAGGCTTTTTACTGCGTATAGAGACCCATGTTGAAGTGAAGCACTTACTCTGGGTCCATCCACTCTCTAGAATTGACTTTTTTTGTGTGTTTCCCAGGGCCTTACACAGCAGGAGAAGCAGGATTGCTTCCTTCTCCTAAATTTCTCTCTTCTTTTCCAACATTAAGATCTAGACTCAATCACTTTGAGGGAGAAAAACAGTTATTAACAGAGTAGGGTGAGAAATAGGACACAGACTGCAATTTTCATGTGAGTCAGAATTAAGATAAATGGCTTAGTAGCTAGAGCATTGGGCCTAAAGCCAGGAAAGCCTCAGTTTAAATTCAGGTCTCAAACACTATGTGATTCTGGGCAAGTGCTTCCCCTCTGACTGCCTTAGTTTCCTGAACTGTATATGTATGTGTATGTGTGTGTGTGTGTGTAATATATATATACATATATATATACACATATATATATATTTATATCTGAACACCTAACTGCATTCTCTCTGCTGTACCACTTAACTATCTAGTCCAACATATACATGAAACAATTCTGTAGTATAACCAGGTGGTCATCTAAACTTTATTGGGATACCTAAAGCTTTTTGACAGCTTTAATTGTTAAAAAGGTTTTTTTTGACACCAAACTTAAATATGATTATTTGCAATTTCTAAGTCATTATTCCTGAGTCTGCCCTCTGGGACCAAACAAAGTATATGTCTGGCCCCTCCTTCTTTTGACAGCTCTTCAGAAATCTTGAACACAGCTTTCATGTTCTCCCTGCATCCTCCAGGCTAAATATGCCCAAGGTCATTTAACCAATCCTTATATGACATGAATTCAAGCTCTTTAGCCATCCTGGTATCCCTTCTCTCTACTCTTTCCAGCTTATTCTATTGCCTATCCATGGAAGTCAGGCAGTTTCCTCTCTCTCTACATACACATCATGACTGTCTTCACTGGGGAATGGGATGTAGTAGGGATGATGCTATATCTACCTCACTGCCTCAGTGCTTCCTTTTTCTTGGTTTGGCAAACAGAAGATTTTGTCTGATGCTTCTAGGGATATTTTCCTCTGGCATCCAAGGTATTTCCCCTTACCCTAACAAATAAATCATATTTCTTATTTGCATTATTTATTTCTTTAATGTTTTTCTCCAGTTACATTCAAAACTATTTTTTTACATTTGTTTTTAGAATTTTTGAATTCTAGATTATCTCCTTTATCTCCACACATAATTAAGAAACCACTTGTGAAGTTATGTAAAACATTTCCATAAAAGTCAAGTTGTGAAAAAAAAAAAAAAAGCTCTCTCACCCTAATGAAAATAAAAACCCTCAAGAAAAAAAAACAGAGAGAGAGAGAGAAATACTTCAATATCCATTCAGATACAATCTCTGGGTATGGATAGGATTTTTCATCATAAATCTTTCAGAGTGGTCATGGATGATTGTACTATTGAGAATAGAAAAGTCATTCACAGCTGGTCATCCCAGAACAGCTTTACTTTGTATACAGCACATTTCATTTTGCTTGAGTTCATGGAGGACTTTTCAGGGTTTTTTTTTTTTTCTTGAGAGCATCCTGCTCATCAGTTCCCATAGAACAGTAATATTCCATTATAAACACACACCACAATTTATTGAGCCATTTCCCAATTGATGGGCATCCCTTCAATTTCCTTTTTTTTTTTGCCCTGAGAAGAGAGATGCTATGAACATATTGGTCATTTTTCTTTTTTTCTGAATCTCTCTTGGTATTCAGACCAAGAAGTATAAATTTATAGCCTTTTGGGTGAAGATAATATCTTTTGATCATTTATCAATTGGTTCATGGCTCTCACATTTCTTATTTGGAAATGCCAAACTCAAATACACTAAATCTAAATAGGATAATTTTTATTTTTATTGAAGTACTTTGAATAAAAACATATTGATATCATATTTGCAGTGTTTAATAAAGAAACATTTATTTTTGTAACTTTCAGAAATCCAAATTTAATACTAATCTAATCATTAACCAGTGTCTTTACAATTAAAAATGAGTTTAGCATATTCACAGTCTTCTGGGGAAAGAATATTGAAATAGGCATAAAAATGTCTAGATTTTAGGCTCTTCCTATGATATTGGTTACTTAATCTCAGAATAACAGGTCCTTCCATCTATAAAATAAGAAAAATGATATTTACTCTTCCCTCCTCATAAGATTGTGAAAATTATGAAGTGTTTTGAATTTTATTTTTAAAAAAAATTACAAAGAAAGTCTAGTAGTATTATTTGGCCAGAATTGTAATCATTTTATTTTAAGTAGAGCTTTATAGATACATGGAAAAATGATTCCTTAACTTTTAGGAAATCTGAAAGGTATAATTAAATATACAAAGGAAATATATTGGGAAAAAAATTTTTAAATCCAAAGATTCATTCATCTGTTCTTCTGCATGTACACATACAGACATATCCACATACCTCTACAAGGAAAGACAAGATGAGAAGCATTGGGTGATATCATGGGATTCTAGGTTCAGAGTATAAAAATCTAGGTTCACATTCTGCCTCAGACACCAGCTATATGACCATTAGGACATCAATTTCTCTCTTAGGGCCTCAGTTTACTCTTCTGTAATATGAAAATATTTGAATTGCTTAACCTGCAATTATTGTGAGAATACCATCTGGTGAAATTTTTACACTACTATATTAACACCTTAATGTGTATCATGAAAAAAGGAATCAAACTAAGTAGATCAAACTATTACATGTGGGAAAGAGTATTATAACATTTCAGTTATAATCAAATGGTAATTTAACATCTCAGTGATTGAAATATCCACTCAAAGCATGAAATTTAATTATTGAAATTCAATTCTAAATGTCAACGATAGCTTAGAGTAATATGATATCAAATTAAGAAAATGTAAAAATAGCAGAATTTTAGGATGAAGCTTCCATTCATCTTAGAAAATGGGAACTTAAAATGTCTACTAAATAGTTACTTTGGGGGTAAGAGAGACCTGAATTCAAATTCAGCCTCAGTCCCGTACTAGCTCTATGATCCTGGACAAGACATTTAACCTCTTTTGCTCAGTTTCTTCATTTATAAAATGGAAGTGATAATGTCTACTTCCCAGAATGAGCACTCTTTTTACTAATGCAGATTGCAGCCCATATGTGAGTTAATAAATAAGTCCTAGAATACGTAAAGAACCTGTGACTTGCCTTACATAGCTTACATAGCTAGCACATGTTAAAGGTAGGATTTGAATACAAATGTTCCTGATTCTCAGCTTTCTATTAACAACATTATGTTGTTTCTCAATAAATATCATAAACTAGAAAGCTCAAAGTGTTTTTGGTCATTAAAGAGAATATGCAGAGACCTTAATCTTTATCCATTTACTGACTTATGTTCTCTCTTGGTTAAAGGATCCATTTTTACCAATCTGTATCAAAAGATTTGTTGCTATCTCAAAATCAGCCAAACTGTCTCCTAATAATTTTATTGTAAATTAATATAACAGAATAGGACAAAATCCTGTTTACATTTTCAGATGAATAATCTCACCGACAAGAAGCCTTTAAGTGGGCAAGGCACAAGTTATTATCCTTATTTACAGATGAAAAAAATGAAATTGTAAGAATTTAAATGACTTGGGGAAGCCAAATGGTCTAGTGGATAGAGTACCAGCCCTGAAGTCAGAAGGTCTTGAGTTCAAATGTGGTCTTAGCCACTTAACACTTCCTAGCCTAGACTCTAGGCAATCACTAAATCCCATTTGCCTCAATTCCTCCCCCCACCAAAAAAAAAAAAAAAGAATTTAAATGACTTACCCAAGCTCACTTTACAAGTTGGGACTTCTGATTCTGAAAACAGAACAGGATATCTCAAGCTTTGCTTTAGAAATTCTAATAAGGTACACAGTAACAGCAACATCATATGATGATCAACTAGAATTTAGCTCTTCTCCAACAATACAGTGATCCAAGATAATACCAAAATAACTATGATGGACAATGCTATCTGTATTCAGAGAAAGAACTATGGAATCCAAATGCAGACTAAAGCATACTATTTTTACTTTTTTTTTAATTTGTTTTTTGTTTTATATTTCTCACAATTTTTCCCTTTGTTCTGATTCTTCTTCTTTTTTGCAACATGAACAATATGGAAATATGTTTAACAAAATTGTCACATGTATAACCTATATCAGATTGCTTGTTGTCGTGGGGAGGGGGAAGGGAAATGAGGGAGAGAGAAAAATTTGGAACTCAAAATCTTATAAAAATAAATGTTGAAAACTATCTTTTATGGAATTGTAAAAAAGAAAATACTATTAAGTGGAAAAAATGCCAATATCTTCCCAAGAGGAGTGGGGAGGAGCATGGCTTCCTCAACCTTATGGTCTAGAGACTATCTTTGTGACCTTCAATCTTCTACTAGTCAGGAAGGTGATACCACAACATCCAAGTAAATTGGATGTGAGGGAGGAAGGGCTGTGCAAAGTCAACAGCCTCACTTTCTCCTCTGGAGCCAACTGGGTCCAGTGGCCAGTTATGGATCAATATAACTGTAAATGGCCTTGGATGCACTGAAGGCTAGTCTTCTTCTAAAGGTGGTCCCTTTTTTTAGTACCCTCTTCAGAACTGACTGTGTCATCTCTTATACTCCCTGACTTAAAGGGTCACCAGGGGGAATCAGGGGGAGTCTCCTCCATTGTCTCTTGGAGACTCTCATGATGCCATCAGCACTGAGCAGCTATCTCCCCTCTTCTAAAGTTCACACCATTGTGCCCAGATCTCAGAACAATGTCTTTAGCATGAAATAAAAAGAAAACAAATTACATCAGTTATAGTTATCAAAATATATTTTAAACAATAACAAGTTCTTGAGCCTTAGTTTTAGAATGTCCAACCTAAGGAGAAGCTATAAGCCTCACTCTGCAAAATCCACTATGATGGGAAAGAGAATATTTTCACCACCACAATAAAAAATATGAATGAAAAACAAATATTGTCTATCCCTGTGATTTCTCTGATGTAGGGAAATCTCATTGAAGGAATCCTCTCTAATCAATGAAGATCAATAATTTATAATCATAGGTAACCGACATGCTTAGGATCATATAGTAAGTATGTACCAGAGATGGAAATTGAACAGAACTCTATATGATTCCAATGCTGGTTTTCTATTTACTGAGACAGACTGCCTCTCTCATATGTATATGTCTATATAAGTGAATATGTATATATATACAATCACACAAATGTATATTTGATATACATTAAAGTATATAGATAGATATACATGTCTCTCTTTACATATATGTATCTATACAAATATATTCTTGCAAATATTTATTAAACAACTACTGTGAACTAAGCACAGTCTAAATGCTACAAATTCAGAGGAAAGTGAAAATGTTACCTGCCCTTATGGAACCCACAGTCTAACAATATAGGTAAATTTAGACTAGTATGCACCTGTGATCTATATAGTTTGTGGTTCAGTCATTTTCGGTCATGTCTGACTCTTCATGAACCTATTTAGGGTTTTCTTGGCAGAGATACTGGTTTGGTTTACCATTTCCTTTTCCAGCTCATTTTACAGATGAGGAAACTGAGGTAAACAGGATTAAGTTGCTTGCCCAAGTTGTACCAGATATGAAATCAGGAAGATGATTATTTTTGTCTATAAACCTAACATTCTATCCATTGCTCTTGTAAAGCTGTCCCTCTCTGTATATTCATGTATACTTGTTTTGTGCATTGTAATCTCTCTCTTTCTCTCTCTCTCTCTTTATATATATATAAAGAGACCTGTGCTGTAATTGGTCACTAAACATAGAATTAGTAGCAGGTAGATGACAGATATACTGACAGATAGATGGCAGATAACATTTGGAAAGATAAATGTCAGTCATTATTATCATTATTATTTTTATCTTTGTCATTGTTATCAGTCTATTGTCTTTCATTATTATCACTCTGTAGTTTCTCAGTGTTGTTTATGATGTATAGATAGATATTGGAGAAATGATTTTATATGTGAGTCTTCACTGGAGACCTTTTTGTTACTGGAAATATCAGCCTAGGGAACAATGAAGCCCAAGAATCTTTGGCCAGTATCCCCCCCCCCCCATTATTACTGTCTGTTTATATACAATATATTCACTCCTACATATACACTAATTTGATCTGATATCAGGGCCCTATTGAAAACATCTCTGACAGGGAAAGTTGTTTTTAAACCTATTTAAGATATTTTTAATCTCTTCAAAAGAAAATCCCAACAACCTGCTTGGACCACCTTAACTACTATTGCAGTGTTAATCATAGTGATAGAAAAGCTTCTTCTGAAGCTTGTATCTCTCAACAGCAAATGAAAACTCTTAGGGAGATAGTGAAGAAATCTTTACAGGAATAGGGAGATAGGAACAACTTTTTCAGATGAGTCTCAGTAATTTGATATTTTTCCTCTCGAGTTCATCTTGACACTGACAACATTCTTTCCATTAAGTTACCATTTACTTCTCACTTCTTTTCGAGCCTACATTGATTTCTTTTACATCCTAGGAACACGATCTAGCACATACTCTGCAGGACTACAAAAGGTCAGTATTTCTGAGCCTCTGGAGCATTTTCTCTGTGTTACTTGTAGGCTACAATGAGACTGAATCACGTGTACTGTATAATGAATTTAGAGCTGGAATTAATCTGATCAATTAAAACATAAAGAAAGATGAATTTTGCTAAAGTTCATTTAGTCCAATTCCTTTATTTTATAAGTGGGGAAACTGAGACCCAGAGAAATGAAGTCACATGAGTAGTAAAGGACAGAACTAGGATTCAAATGTAGATGTTTGCATTTCCAGGCTGTACCTCAATAGTGTGATAAAGGACTCTAAATGATTTTTTTCCCATTTGACACATAATTAGGATATGTCTAACCCATATAGATGTAAAGGGTCTTGCAGGATGCTTATGTAAAAAAAGAAAAAAAAATACATAGTATAGTCTTTTTTCTCAAAGACCTTACAGTTGAGTTGAAAAAACATGCAAAATAATTAAACAGTTTTCGAAGGATGTAAATAACTGAATGGCAAGAGCACAGGTTTGGGTTAAGGATGATATGTTGTTGTTAAATTGGTTTTCAGTCTCCTTCAACTCTTTTTGACTCCATTGGTGTTTTCTTGGCAGAGATACTAGAATGGCCTGATATTTCTTTCTCTAGCTCATTTTACAGATGAAGAAACTGAGGCAAACAGGGTTAAGTGACCTGCTCAGTTAGTATATGAGACTGGATTTGAACTCAGGAAAATGAGTCTTCTTGACTTCAAGCCCAACACTCTATCCACTGTACCACCTACCAAGAATGATATAATTTTCCTCAAAAGTATCAGGAGTTTGCCTTATTAAATATACATTAGGATAGAATATGAAAGAATCTAGGAATTAACTTTGGCCTTTTTTACTTATCTTGGGTCAAATGAGCATCATAATGCCATCTTCCATTTTATAGGACTTTTCTGTTGTCAAGAGTATTTTTCATGTATGTGATTTTATTCGATCCTCTCCCCAGCCCTCTGAAGTGGTAGGTAAGGAATTATCTGTATTGCACAAATGAGGAAACAGGACTGTGAATGTTGTGAAAGGTCTGTGGTCTCTCACTGCTAAGGAAATGATAAAACAAATACTAGAAATGCTAATCCAATACACCCATTCCATAGATTGTACATTTAATGCTAGTGGAAATTGTGCTTGATAATTGGTTGACTTAAAAACTGTCTTTGAGTCTGTGCATTCAAAGGCTCTTTCCTATGAGACTTGGGAATTTATTGCCATCATTTTTGTTGTTGTTGTTTTTAACCCAAACAAAACAAAACATTTTTAAACAACAGTAAAGCAAGTTTTATTTTAAAAGGATATAAGTGATTTCATGACAACTCTGGTTTAGGTATTGTATCAGAATATTTCTCCTTTGTCTTCTATCTCAGCATCTTAATAAATTCTTAAATCCTATGGTCCTTTGATGCTTACCAACTCCCCAAAGATTATTTCCCAGTATATCTATTGTATCTTTTCTCCTTGTTTCTAGGCATGCAGCCAAGTTTCCATTGCAATATCATTGCCCACTCTTTTCTCCATTTTGACACATAAAAAACTTCTAATAAATTAATACACTGTTATTAAAAGTTCCCTAATTTTTCAAATTTGCATGAGTGTATCCAAAATTAAATTGGATGAAGAGAGAGAAAAAGGTGGGGGAGGTTAATTCTTTTATCTAAATATATTTTAGAAAAACTAAAAACCATTGACTAAACTGCTAGAGAAAATCCTCTTTGCATATTAAGTTCCATAAGGTCATGTACATTTATGAACTGGCTTTGGAATTACTTTTGCTCTTAGAGTGACTAAGCAGACAAGGTTTCTTGACTTTAGGTCAGAAAGGAGACATGTTTCATGGAGCATTGCTGAACTATGTATTTAATAAGCAGGGATTATGTTTCTCTGCAGTTAAGGGCCTCTTTTCAGCTCTTTATTTCAAAACCAATAAACAGACTGAAGCACTACTCTCCATAATATGACCTGCAAGGCTGTCATTGTGCAGTTAGCAATAGCCCATGGTTCATGACAACCCTATAATTCTGGGGTTTTTTTTGTTTTTTTTTTACTTTTAAAAGATTTATTTATTTAAAAGTTACATACAAAATAGAAAAAGAAAAAAATTGCTATGTGCAAGGCAAAACATAAAACAAGGATTCAAAATATAAAGCAACAGATTTTATTTAAAGAAAAGCTGTTTAATAAATACTACACATTGTATTGTTAGCTACTTTTCTTTGCTTCCATGTATACTTACTTTTGTTCTCTGCTATGTACTTTTACTTTAATCTTTTTTCTTCCTTCCTCCCTCCCCACACCAAGACAGGACAACTAAGTGTGGAAATAGATACATACACATACATATATATATATATATATACATATACATGTATATAAATATATATATATAAAATCCAATACATGTATATATATGATCCTATATATATGTATATATATATACATATATATGTATATTTATTTATCTCTGTAAAACTGTAGTTTAGTTGTTTGTCCTCTGTTTCTTCCTTCATAATCCAAGTCTTTCCATATTTTTCTAAATTCATCAACTCGTCATTTCTTGTACCACAGCAATATCCCAACCTTATTCTGTCTAGTTATTTTAAATAGGCTAAAACAATATTGATTAACATGGTTAACTTACAGAATATTTTCCCTCTTTTTCTCTTTTCATTAAATCTATTTTAGCTTCAACTTTGTCTAAAATCAATGATTTTTTTTTAACCTAATAAATTCTACTCCTAATCTTGACTATATAAGGGTGCCTTTTTATAGGTCCTATTAAATCTATTCTTCAGAAAAACATGACAATTATTTCCACAATTCCCTCCCTCCTTTCCCTCTCCCCCATATATCCATAGAAAAGAAAGGGACTTTGAACCTTATATACTCAATACAGTGATGAGAACAAGCAGTGCAGCTCTGTCCCCAGTAGCCTGTCCTTACAACTTGGGAAGTGAAGGGAGGGGAAGAAGAGAAGGGGGAAAATGGATCGGGTTATAGATGGTTAGGTGGCCTTTGACACTTTGAAAGCAATATGGCCAATTACTATAGTCTTACAAATGGTGCAACATTTCTGTAATGCAATTGAAAGGTAGTTGATACTGCAGGTTGCAGAGTAATTTTGTTTTATGCCATAGGAATTCTGGGTCACTCTTGTGCCCTTGCTGACTAAATATTCCTTAGGCAATAATAAAAGGTGTTCGGTAGCCTAGCTAAACAATGTCTCTCTCAGGTAAGAATTTGATAATACCATTTCTTCCCTTGATATTCCTGGTAGAAGCATTTTTCCCTTCCCCTAGAATACAAAGCTAAAAGAGTGTCTGAAACCAGTGTCCTATATTGCAGGATATTATGTAGCTTGCTGACCCACTCTGGTAGTTGATTTCTTGCCCAGATTTTAATTAGCTCTTTCTTTGATAACTCTAACATGGGATTGGGAATGGCCGAATATAGTAAAGCAAATATCAGAGGGCCAAGAAACCAATACTTACTGAGCCTCCCTAATGCTCACAAGGAAGACACATTTAATTCAACAAGCTTTTATTAAGTACCTACAGTATACTTTTGGGGATACCCAAGTGAGGATGACATTGTCCCTGCTTTGAAGGTTCTTAAGCACCAGCATAGTCAGGCAATATAAGGCAAAAGAAAGTCCTTTAAAGTCAGAAAAAGACTTGTTTGGATTCTAGTTTTGTCATTTAGCCTTTATTGTTCCTTATTTTTTTTTTCATTTGTAAAGATGGAATACTATCCCTTATTTTGCTTAAGTCACTGAGCCTCCCACCCCACTAATGACCCACCTTTTGATTAGAAAGGATTCTTTGAATCTAAGCTGTAGTTACCATTGTGATAATAGTGGTTTTTGATCTTTTCCATTCTGTGTTTCTGCCTAGTGAGAGACAGGTCAAAGCCAAAGTGGGGTTCTATTTTATGCCATAGGAGTTCTTACAAGCAGGGCCCAGCTTCCTTGCGGGATGGGGCGGAGGATGGGGGGGGTAGCGCGGGATTGTACTTGATACAGAAGGAACAGTGCCATTTCAGACTCATTGTAATCCAATGCCCAGCACAGTGTGTGGCACTAGACGCTTAATAAATGTTTACTGACTGACTGTGTTAGACCCCAAACCTCCAAACCTCTGTGAAGGCTGGGGAACTGCTTTCCTTTCTCTACCTTGTAAAAACTGTTCTTTTTTCTTATGGGACATTGGGTCTCCCCTATACACCTGTTGACTTCTTCATATTTGAATGTTTGAACTTTTCCTTTCTCTCTCCTTCTACTTCTCCTTTTCTCTTACTGTCTCTTCTTTGTTCTCCTTTTCTTTCCTTTCTTCTCTTTTCATTCTTCCCTCTTTTTCCTCCTCCTTTCCTCTCCATTACTGCTGTTATTATTGGTTGGAAATCTAAATTCTCATATACTCTGGTGCAGTCAGTCTGACCTTCTTACCAAACTGATCTCATTCATACCCAATCCTCCCAACTCACTCCCATGCCTTTGTACTTATTTCCGTGTTTAGATTATGCTTCTTCCTTTCGTCTCTCACAATCCCTCATTTCCTTCAAGGCTGAGCTCGAGGACTTCCTTGTAGAGAAAGCCTTTCTGGATGTCTTCAGCTGTGAATGCCCCTCAGAGTCATCTTGTAACTATCTTGTCTATGCTTTTGTAAAAATGTAAGATCTGGGGGCAGCCTTGAAGTCAGAAGGACCTGGGTTCAAATCTGGCCTCAGAAACTTAACACTTCCTAGCTGCGTGATCCTGGGCAAGTTACTTAACCCCAATTGCCTCAGCAAAAAAAAAAATAATAATAATAAAATAAAATAAAAGAGTATAAGATCTGGAGAATGAGTTGGCGGGATGCATCCTAGCTCTTAAAATGATGTCATTCTAAGGTGACATTGACCATAAGTCCTGGTGATCTTGACACCTCTCTAAAAAAAGAGTATTGGATTTTCTCCTAGATTCTGTGGAAAGTTATGCCCCAACCCCAGAGTCCTGGAGACCCATTTATGGTTCATAGCCCAGAGTCTTAATGAAAAGAGATTAATAAAGTTCCATCTAGAAAGATATACAAAAAGAGCACTGGTCCTGGAGTCAGGAGGATCTGAGTTCAAAGGTGGTCTCAGAAATTTAATACTTACTAACTGTGTGACCCTGAACCAGTTATTTAACTCCAGTTGCAAAGAAAGAAAGAAAGAAAGAAAGAAAGAAAGAAAGAAAGAAAGAAAGAAAGAAAGAAAGAAAAAAGAAAGAAAGAAAGAAAGAAAGAAAGAAAGAAAGAAAGAAAGAAAGGAAGGAAGGAAGGAAGGAAGGAAGGAAGGAAGGAAGGAAGGAAGGAAGGAAGGAAGGAAGGAAGAAGGAAGGAAAAAAGAAAGGAAGAAGGAAGGAAGGAAGATGAGAAGGAAGGAAAAAAGAAAAAAGGAAATAAAAGAAAGGAAGGAAAGAGGGAAGGAGAAGAGAAGGAAGGAAGAAATAAAAAAAAAGGAAGAAAGAAAGATATACAATGTGCAAAGTGTAACATGTAGAGTTCTGCTCATTTCTTCCACATGAGAAATACTTAGAGCTACAGGCACACATTGACTAATACTTAAACAGAGCAGTAATCCCAAACTTTGCTGTTCTTTTCTGGGTGACAGACTCAGACTTGCAAGACTGCAAAACAGGCATTTCGCATTCACTTTAGATCTGCACTCTCCAATCAGTTGATTCAAGGACCGTCTCTTCTGGACAGCTGTACATGGCTCATTATGCTGGTGCTGGTCATCTTCTCTACCAAGAAGGATGTGGCTTCAGGAACCACCTCTCATTAGACAATCATCCCCTGCTCCCTTCCTGGACTCTGTTGAGCTCTGGAGGGAGCTGCCAGGACTGAAATTGTTCATCTCTCAGGATCAGTCTGTGGTCATCTGTTCTTAAAGAGGAAAATGTGAAACAAAAGAAGCAATTAGAGTCTTGGGAACCTGTCTCAGGCAAGCTCATTTACTGGCTTCCACACTCCTATAGTGGCTGTAGCTATTTCTGGAAAGGGAGAATGGGAGAAAAGGGGAGAGTTCCCATCCACAGAGATCCTTACTAGAGTCCAAAGGAGAGATGACAAAAATCTGATTTCCCAGAAAGAGAGAAAGAAAGAGATAAATAGCATAATTACTCCTCTTAAATTCTGTGTAGCAGACTATTCTTCCTACTTTAGTGGACAATCCTATTTTATACAATCTCTTTCATGGGGACTAAAGGACAAGGCTTTCAGACCTAAGTGGCTTGCCCGAGGTCACATAACTAGTTAGTATCTTAGATCACATTTGATTCTCCTAACCACTGCACTATGTAGCTGCCCCTCCATTTTTTTTTACAGCCTCCAGTTACCTCAGTTTTATATAAATGTTGTCTCCCCCAGATAGAATATAAGTTCCTTGAAAATAGAGATCATTTCCCCCTTTGTCTTTGTATTCTGAATGCCTAGCCCATTTCCTGGCTCATATAGGCATTTAACAAATATTTTTGATTGATTGATATTATATCAAGATTCTTCATTTCATGGTCCTTGTGGCATTTCATATTCTCAAGTTAAATTAAGTGTTGCCAAATGCCAAATGTCCCTTTTTGAAGATATAATGCTCTCTCTCTTTGATGTGGTGAACAGTCAAAGTATTGGCAGGCATGAAGTGTGGACTTCCTGAAAGGACTTGGATATGGATGCTTTTCCTTTTGTTACTTTTAAGAGTAAAGGCAAGTAGGAAGAACTAGCTTCTCCTGCTGTTTGAGTTTGGGGTCAG
This sequence comes from Antechinus flavipes, assembly GCF_016432865.1. Classification (NCBI taxonomy): domain Eukaryota; kingdom Metazoa; phylum Chordata; class Mammalia; order Dasyuromorphia; family Dasyuridae; genus Antechinus; species Antechinus flavipes. The sequence goes on from NC_067402.1 coordinate 208,076,798, forward strand.
GACTGAGGATTAGGATTTTCTTATTTTCAGAGAATTAAAATCATAGGCTCAGATATTAGTTGTGTGACTCTGGGCAGATTACTCATTTTGCTTCAGTTTCCTCATCATGTAATATGAGCTGAAAAAGAAAATGGCAACCCATTCCAGTATCTTTTCCAAGAAAATTCCAAATGGGATTGGGAAGAATTGGACACAACTGAACAATAACAACTTTAAGATTAAGGTTTAAAGTTTTAACCACACACGTATATTTTTTTAAAATGTTCCTGTTCCTGGCCAGGATATATAGTTTCACCAGTGTACCTACTTAAAATTCCCTTGAGTTTCCTTGTAGATCTCATCTAAATTGTTTTAGAGATGCCCAGTTGTATATGATGAGGTCTTGGGTCATTTTATGTCCTTTTATTACAGAGGGAGCAGAGGTTATGATCTTAGCCGTAAATCCACTGTGTTTGTTGTCCTTTCACTATCCAAATAAAGTCATAGGTCAGGAATTGAATGCTTCTGGAACACTAGTCACTGAATTCCCACAATTCAGAGTCTGTGGACACTAAAACAGATTTCAGTTTAATCCAATTACACTGATAATGTCATTTGAAAAAAATACCTAACTTTCTTCCTATGAAGAAAAAAAAATAATTGATTTCCATAAGGGAGTGACATTTATGTAGTGTTTTACATTCATTATCTTATTTCTTAAATTGTGCGTTTCACAGCCAGCACATATAAACTAGCTTGCTGCCATTAATTCATTCTGGTAAAAACTCACACTTCATTAATCTCATGAACATTTTCTTTATTATAGACTTTGTTGGAAAGTCAGCAAGGATTTGAATGCTTTTATTTCTATCTTATCATAAAAATGTATTGATTGACAGTGTTTCTAATTCTCCCTTATGTTAGGAAAAAGGATGTATTTTTCTGTGTTAATGTGAAGTTTATGAGAAGCACTGTTGCATAGTAGATGAAGCCAGCCTTGGACTGAGGAAATTCTGGTTATGTTACCTTGAACAAATCATTTTAGCACTCAATATCCTAGACCAGAAGGGTCAACCGTGAGGTCCCAAGCAACCTTCAAAACACAGATACCAGATTAGAATGTAACTGGAAAATATTGATATAAATGAATAAAATATCATATGACATAGATAATGTTAATTTGTGGTTATGTAAATCAATATGCAGCTGCAAGGATCTGTTACTTTTTCAGCTCAAAACTAATATCCTAGACCTCTAAGTCTATAAGTTACAGAGAAGGTGCTGACCTGCAGTGGTAGAGGGAACTCCTCATCTGGGAGTTCTCTATGTCAAATGATTTCAGAGGTCCAGTTCCTATTATTATTTCCTAATATGAATAATACTACTAGAAATGATTTATGTTTTATACATTCATATCTTAGACTACTACTAACAATATGTAGAATATAACCTTTCAGAGGTAGGTTAATTTAATTTTTCTATTTCCACTTTTCATCAATGATAGTAATGCATTAACTAGATGAAATAAAAAAGCTTAAAAAAAAACCCTTTAACAATAGTAGCAGTATGTGTAGTAGTGGTGGTGGTAGTGGTAGTGGTAGTAGTTGTGTGTAATTATTTGGAACAAACAATAATTTTAATTTATTTTCATTATGTAAAAGCAATGATCACATATGTGTTTTTAGTGACACAGTTGTTAATGTCATTCCCTGATCATCTGGAATCTCTTTAAGTTGACTTCCTCACCATTAGTTAGTTTTCTGTTAGTTCAATACCACTTCCAAAATCCAAGTTTATTAGCTTTATTTATTCAGTTTTATTTATTTATTTTATTTATGCTGCAAATACCTGATACATCTTTCATGTGTCTTTAACCTGTCCTGTAGATCATATGCAGTTGCAATAATGATTTTTTTTGAGATTGTGGTTTGTGATTTGCAGGCATCATCAGGAGATATTGGTGTTAAAAAGCTAAGTTTTTGCAACTGGGAGCATTTTGGAATCATTCTATGGCATGGTGGCTCAGAAATCCCACTGTTTTTATAAAATTAATATTTTTCCAGAGAGAGAGAGAGGTTACTGATGTGATAAACTCTGAGTTTCTCTCTCTCTCTCACACACACACACACACACACACACACACACACACACACAAAATTGTCTTTATCCTAATCTATCAGAAATTGCAAGGTACAATTGAAGAAATAATTTTGGAATAAGCTTCCTGTGTATGTGTCATTGACTTGTTAGAGCAAAGGTCAGAAATCAACAAAATTTAAAGAAAGGATAAAGATGAGAGGGAGATGCATGTGTTTGTAACCTCTCCAACCCATCCTACGTGATCAAGTTGCTTAATCTGAAAAATGGACAGAAATAAAAGACTAATCTCTATTACTGTGTCTTTAAACTTTAATTGATATAAAAGTCTTCAGAACAACCTACAAACTATTTAGACCAGCAAATAGTTTATTAACTATGTCAGAAAAAAAAAAACCAATACAACTGTATGATATTGCTTGTTAGCAAAGCATTATAAAAGAGTACAGTGAAAGATTAGGCATAGTATTGACTCATAAAATAACAGTGAAGAGGGGCATCTAGATGGTGCAGTGGATAGAGCACCAGCCCTGAAGTCAGGAGGACCCAAGTTCAAATCTGATCTCAGACACTTAATACTTCCTAGCTATGTGACCCTAAGTCATTTAACTCCAATTGCCTCAGCAAAAAAAAAAAAAAAAAAAAAATAGCAGTGAAGAGAAATATAAAAGAAAGTAAACCCAAGGAAAGCATGACATGAAAAGTAGCTAAACTGGATTATCCTGAAAGCATTTGGAATGAAGGGCGAGAAAGGAGAGGAGGGAAAGGAAGGAAGGAGGGAAGGAATGAAGGACGATGGAAGGGAATAAAAAAGGAAAGGAAGGAGAAAGGGAAAAGGAAAGAAAGAAAGGCAGGAGGGAAATGTTGGAAAAGAGGGAGGGAGAAAAAGAAGGAAGGAGGGAGGGAGGGAAGAAGATAAAGAAAAAGAAAGATAGGGAAGGAAGGAGAGAAAAAAGAAAGAAGGAACAGAGAAAGGAAAGGATAAAAGGTAAGGAGGGAAAGAGAGAGGGAGGAAAAGGGCAAAAATGAATTTTATTAAGTAGCTACTTTGCTAAGACCTCTGCTCTAAGCACTTTATTTATGTTTAATATATCTTTTCATCCTTACAACAACAGAGAATGGGTAGGTGCTATTCTTATCCCCATTTTATAGTTGAGGAAAATGAGACAGGCCAGAGTTAAGTGACTTTATCAAGGTCATACAGCTACTCTGAGGCTGGATTGAAACTGAGGTCCTCCTGACTTCAGTCCTAGCACACTAATCATGGCACCCCTTAGCTTCAGATGGGTGGTAGAAGAAAAGACAATAAATACATCTGACTTGAGACTGATATGTTAATATTTCTAAGGTTATTATTTCTGTGAATAATAAAGACTGGCACTACTGCATTCAGATTCCACCATTTAATTCTCAGCATGCTTTGTAATGAAATGGCAGTTGCATTGAAGGAAGTGAAATCAGTGAGAGGTTCTGGACTAACCAGACATATTCAAAGGAAATCAGTACTGAAACTGGCATTATTTTAAAGGAATGGGAAAATGTGGTTTTCAAGGTAGCTCATAGAGGGAAAGGTTAAGCTAAATTTGTATATAAGCAAGATAAATCTGCAATTTTAGGAACTATAATGACATTTCTGTACGGTGCCCAAAATGAGGGATATTATAGTTTATTGTATCAAAGGATAATAAATGTAGAGCTAGAAGGGACTTTGAAACTTTCCCCTCTCCCATCTACTCCTTTCATTTTACAGATGAGTAAACTTAAGTCTGGGTCCCTAGGTAGCACTGGGCCTGGAGTCAGGAAGACCTGAGTTCAAATCTAATCTCAGATACTTACTAGCTGTGTGACCTATTTGTCTCAGTTTCCTTATCTGTAAAATGAGCTAGAAAAGAAAATGGCAAAACCCTATTCCTCAAATAAGGTCCCAAAGAGTCAGGGAAGAACTAACAATAAAAACCACAAAACTTAAACCTAGAGAAGTCTTAACTTCTTAAGTTTTGTTCAAGTTAGCACTGTAGAAAGTAGCTGAGCAAGAATTGTATCCTATGTCCTCTGGCTTTATAATTGTACTATCTCCTCACTATTCATTGCTCTGGTCAGAGTGTGGTACAGGAACCACATTTTAAGAAAGATATCAAAAAACTGGAAAAGAGTGACCAGGATTGTCAAAACATTGGCCATCATGCTATTCACAGCCAACGCTAAAGAATCAGGAATATTTAACCTGATTTCCAGAGAATAATTAGGGACATAGAAAGAGAATGTACTAACTGCCTTCAAATATTTAGTCTTCTGCATAGAATAGGGACTACTAAATCATTAAATGTTTGACTAAATAAATTTGTTCTATTTTTTAAAGCACATCAGTAGCAATGGATGGCTTGCAGACAGGTAGATTTTGCCTTAGGGTAAGTAAAAACTTCCTAACAAAGAGTATTGACATCAAAAGAAGAATTAGTCACTTGGAGAGGGAATGAATTATCTTTTGCTGGGTTTTCCAGGAGAGTCTAGTATGTTGTAAAGAGAATTTTCTGTTCAGGTTCACAGACGATCTCTGAATTCTTATTTTGTGTTTCTGTGGAAAAAGAGGAGAGCCAGGAATACCAGGTATGTGGTGATGAGGACCTGCCCTATAATGCTTGAATAGAAAAGATAGACAGATTTGGAGAAAATTTCAAAAGCAGAATTAGCAGGACTTGGAAACTGATTCACTGTGGGAGATGAAAGGGAAGCATCAAAGAAGTGATGCAGGCTGGATTGGTAAACCAAGAAGAGTTGATTTGAGAGGAAAGATGTTAATTTCCCTTTATGTCTGTTTTTGAAGTGCATTTTTAAGCTTAGATGGAGAAATCAACATGGTGGGAAAATTATTTTTAAAAAGTTTGTAGTTTTAAACCATGTGAGTAGATGAGCGTTCCCTTTTCTCTATATGTATGCACTCGGAAAGAGGACTGAAAACAGCTTTAATATTTTGATTTAAAAGTTCTATTTTTCTAGCAAAGTAAATATCATATCATCCTAGGAGCTTGGCAACCAGTCTAGGTGACAGTATTCATGACTAATTGAATGCACATTTTATTTAAGATTAGCCACAAAGCTGAAATTGATATTTGATATTGAAAATTGATATTTAACTGCCAAGATTTAAAAAGAGTTAAATGTAGAAGAGAGCTTTGAAAGTGGAGGTGGGAATGAAGGAATAAAATATAATGTGTTCTATAATATGAATATGTTTGGATGGACCATAAAGCCAACCCAAGAAGATAAGTTGTATGTTAAACTTGTGCCTTTGCAAAATATCTATTTGAGATTTAATGTTTTTATTTAAAAGGAAAGTCCAATGGGGAAGAATTTTTAAATTTCTGTTGTTTTGTTTTAATTTAGGAGCTCAACATTTTGAGATTTATTTGAATTAGGAAACTTAGATTGTCTGTTGAAGACTAAGTACATTATTGATTTTTTTTTAAATCCCAGTACATTAAATATTTAACATTAGGAGCTTAAGAGTTCTGAGAAAGAGGGAGGAAAGTGAAACACTGAATTAATTAGTTGCCGGTGTTTAATCATTTAGGCATTTTTATTGATTCAAATTATGGTAAACCCACTCAGGTTAAAGGAGTAAGGATATCATGTTCCTGGAATCTTCCTCCCTCTTTCTTCTTTCTTCTCTCATTTGTACCCAGAGACACTCTTTAGAATTCGTTAAAGCTGATGTGTCACTCAGGTTTCTCTGTGAATAAATAAAAGTGTTGTAAAACTCTTCTTTGCCTTTAGGAAGTGGTTTCCAGTGAGTATCAAAGGACAGGGAATACTGATGTTTCAACAAAATAAATTCATTGATCATTTTTGAAACTTCTAATGTATTGTTACTGTATAACAAATAATCTAATGAGTGATCCTTTATTGTGCTCACTAAAATCTTGGTTATATACTACATGCAATATTAATAGTAACAAAGACATCTTGATGACAAGAAATTATTTTATATTCTTGTGCAGTAGATCATAACATTAAAGGAATGACAGGATGGTGACTCATTCAAGAATCATTCTATCGAAGCCTCATTGAAAAAAATATAAGGATGAAATAATAATCTCACAGAATATTTCCAGAGTAATATCAAAATGTCATTTGGATTCCATAATTATAACATTCTGTACAAGACAAGACAGAGATTTAAGTCTTCAAGATTAAATTTAAAAGACTCATCAAAACAATGAATAAAGGTGATAACTAAAAATATCTTGTTCTCCAATAAAGAAGCATTAAGCACAAAAATATCAAGAGAGAGACATCCCTGAATACATCAAGAGAATTACTGTATCCTTAATCAAAACTGAATGACAGGAAGATGTCTGAGACAATTAATATCTGCAGTAACATTGTTAATGTGTTTTCAGAACCGTAAAATGGACCATAACAAATTTGGAAAATATCCTTGCATAGGCCCATACAATAATAAGAGAACAGAGAGAGATTCATCATTCTAAATAAATACTTTTGACTTGACCTAATGAGTAAGATAGTTACATAAAAATTAAGATCTCCTCATCAGAAAAAGGGAAACATTGATAAACAGCTCTTCAAGTACAATATAACAAGTCAAAAATGCTTTTGTAACAATCAGTTGTCACCTCAGTGAAAAATAATAAAGACTAGAAGATTTATATCATTTATAACACAAAGTGGTTTCCACTAGATACAGCATACTAATGACTAAGATCCAAGAGTGGAACCAAAAAGCTCTCCATTAGTGATATTAGCATGGTGAGCCAACAATCTGTCATCATAAAAGTGTACAATAGTGGAATCATGTAGATGTGTTGTGCAAACAGAGGTTTTATGATGGCAAGTAAGGACTAAGTCATTACTACTAGAAATTACAAAAGGATCATCCTTAAGGACTTAGATTTAGTGATCAATATAAGTTATTCAAAGACATGATGTTATCCATGCAACATATCACTGGAGGCTGGGAAAATATAGTAACTACTTAATAGCCAGCAAGACATGAACTGGTAGCTAAAATTATACATCAGAAATGTCACATTTCATAGATTGAAGAGTGACAGATCCCTATATTATGAATACAGACCGTGATGGGAGCTTATATTCTCTAAATCTTGGCATCAGTTGTGAAGTGGTAAAGATGTGAGCATTATTGCTGTTGTTTGTCCTTTGTTCTTAAAGAAAAGCAGGACATCCGGGAAGTGAAGCTATGACATACAAGTGAATTGAATTTAAGTAAGGGAGGGCTGTGCAAGGTCACCAGCCTCACTCTCCCTCCAGAGCCATCTGGGTCCAGTGACTATCACTTGCAAAAGACTGTTTGTTCCCTTTTAATAATCAAGAATGCTCTAAATCCAAATATCAAAGATTCTCATAAAAATAGATGGGAAAATAAGCATGCATATCGGCAGTTATTGATGTTCATTCAGTTACTTTTCTTTTTTTGAGGTGGAGAATAATAATAAGATCCAATTTGTCCCACATCTTTAGCATCTTCCCTTCTTTGCCTACCTTGGAAATTGATCTTTCAATGCTCTTAGAGTTCCATTCCTTCTAGCATAAATCTGTTATTTGAACATTTCTTTCAATCCAAGTGTTTTTACTATTTTTGTTTTCTTTAATTATATTTCTTCCTTCATAATAACCAACTAGTGACTGTTTTCTTAGGGTCCAAATCTGGTGGGTTCCATTGTACTTAAAGATAAGTTTGTTATGATCATTTTTAAAGTCTTTTCTATTCTTCCTCCTGAGCTTAAATGCCCTTTTTTGATTTAGCTCAGTTGGATGTTTTGTTTAGTTTTCTTTAAACTAATATTACCCTGTATCGTATGTCTGTGATTTTTAAAATTAAACTATCATCCTTCTTCAGAATACTTTGTTGCTGTTATTGTTGTGGAGTCATTTCTCTTGTTTGAGACTCTTCATGACTCCTGTTGGGCTTTCCTTCACAAAGATACTGAAGTGGTTTGCTATTTCCTATCCCAGCTCATTTTACACATGAGCTTATTTTACAGGGTCAAATGATTTTACTAAGGTCACACAATTAGTAAGTGTCTCAGACCAGATTTGTGCTCAGGAAACTGTGTCTCCTTGATTACCATTCAGGTGTTCTATCCTCTGTGCCATGTAACTAATCAATAATAATAATTTACAAAACATCCATAATATTTTATAAATGAATTTGTTTTCTAATCTATTTTTACCATTGGCAGCCATTCTTCTCTGTCAAATAAGCTAGCAGTTTAAAGAATAAAATGCTTTAAGGATTCTTTTGGTCTCCTTACTGTTGATAATTAATCTAGATTGGCTGAACTTTAGTAAAAAAAAAATTATAATCAGCATTTTTATTGTTTCTGTTAAGCATTTCTAATTTTTGATAGTCATTTATTTATTTAAATAGTGCAGAATTAAGTTGTACAATCTCGTCTTCTTCTCCCTTTTATTCTTCATTTTTTATTAATTCTGATCTTCACCTGAAAATCAGTGCTTTAACAATATATAGCTCATCAGGGATAACTCCTATATCCATAATAAATCTTTTACTGCCTGTTAAGATATAAAGCACTTCATTTTTATAGTGTTATTTGATATGCAATATATTCAGCAGCCACCAAAAACTTTCTAAAAATAAGTATTTATGATATAAAGGTTTGAAACTTCTATTTAGTCTGCAAGGCTTTGACATGTCTTATTATTTCTTCCCAAACCATAATTTCCCAACTATGTCTCCCTGTCCTCACCTTTACATTGAATTCATTTAATAGTAAAGTGTATGTTTAATTAGTTAATTAGCTAAGTTCTTTATAAAATTTCTCCCTCCTTATCCTTAAGGAGACAGGAAAGGAGTAGGGAATGCTTATTAACCTATTATGAGCAAGACCCCAAGGTCAGTGCTTTTTATGAAATCTCATTTGATCTTCACAGTAAACCTGCAAAGTAGATACTATCCTTATCCCCATTTTATAATTGAGAAAACTGAAGCAAGTGGTGATTTCACACAGGATCACACAACTATTAAGTGTATGAGGTCAAATTTGAATTCAGGTCTTCCTGATTCTAGTCCCAGTTTTCTATCCACTATGCCACTAATTTTCATAGCAATTTATACTGATGAATTTATTTTAATGGAGTTCTTTTTGCAAATATTTACCATGAATTCTGCAATATGCCATAACCAATTCTCCTACTAAATAATATTTCTTGTTGCTTTGGAGCATATCATAAAATTCACTCTGCCAGCTTCTTTCTTTGCTTCTGCAAGGAGAACTTGTGAACCACCTTTCCATTTAGTAGCAATTTGATTCTTTCTTCTGGCTTTGTTTATGGCAAGAAGTTTAAGGTTGAATTATATCAACTATAATAATTATATCAAATTATAATTCAGCTATAATTAATCTCTTCCCAATATGTCCATTTACTGATCATTGAATAAGGATTTTATCTTTAGAATGCCGAGTCAAATTAAAATTTTAATAATCATGGAATTCTTCTCATTCTCCATCCTCTTCCTTCTAGTCTGTCCTAATCACTGCATAAAAGAATGACACAAAGTCCTACTAAAATGGGTTCTTGATGTCTGTCATGAGATGATAAACTCTAAAAGGATCCATCATTCTGAAAAGGCCTTGAGGTTCTCCAGATCCCAAGGGCAAGCCTGTTTCAGAGACCAACCTAAATGTGGAGATGTTTGAGCTTTCAGTCGTTTCCAATTGTTCACAGCCCCATTTGGGGTTTTCTTGGCAGGGATACTACAGTATTTTGCCTTTTTCTTCTCCAGCCCATTTTACAGATGAGGAAGCTGAAGGTAGCAGAGTTGTGTGACTTACTCAGGCTCACACAGTTAGTAAGTTTTGAAGACCAGACTTAAATTCAGGAAAATGTGTCTTTCATATTTCAGGCCTGGCGCTCTACCTATTGCACTGCTTAACTGCTCCAAATATCATTACTTTGCCTGGTCATTTGATGACTTTTTTAACTTGGGCAACCCTTGAAAGAAACTAAAATACAAAATGGTCTTCAATCTCACCTATCCATATGAGAGTTAATAAAATAAACAAAGCAATCTGAGATTGTTATAAATTTGATGCCCATTGTTCTCCTAGTCATTTCATTCCCATCCTGATCCCATTTCTTTTCATGAATTTTTGGGAACTGAGATGTTTTTCTGCTAATGTAGTAGCATGTCCTAGAAGAAGTAATGAAGTTAATTCTTGTGGATAGTCCTAAGTTACCAAGGTAACAACCTCTTCACAATACTCTTGAGTTGCTACATGGAACTCCCTAATACTGTAAGTTGAAGAAAAGGTGGTGGAAGTTCCCTCACTGGAAAGTTTCCAATACCAATGAAGTCACAAGTCCAACTACTATCCCCCTGACACTTAATAATCCTGAGTATGAGGTTTTGCAGCTAGGCAAAGCTCATATCCCTGCATATACAGCTTCTCTGCCTCAGCATAAACTGACAGAGCTTCCATTTTTTAGGGGATCACTTGCTCAGTTCAGAAGAGGAACTGACAGCCACTATTTTTAGAGGAAGAAGAGTCAGGTCTTCTGGAGGTGGATAATATGGAACTGATGCTTTGCGGGTTTCACATCACATTCTTGAAGAATGTGATTTTTTTCTTATTTTTAGCAATCACTGTCATTAATCATGTCAATGAATGCCCCCAGATGCCGTATTGATTTAAATTTTAAATTTTTTAAAAAGTAAAGATAACATGAACATTATGAACTGCCTAAAAGATTGCTCCTTAGATAACTGTGGTATCTTAGATCTTTTCTTTTACAAGAGATTTAGAATTCTTCCTCCAACCCCCCAAACCTCTTCTGCCTATCAGAATAACAATAGTTGACTACCAGAGAAAGCATTATTTTCCCCAGACTATATCCCCTCAGCCCCATACAAACCATTTATGAAATTCCATGATTTATTCTTCTCATTGCCTGTTACTTAAAAATGTTTTAACTCTGTTATTATCACTGATCGGAATACACCTGAGGAGTTTAATAGTACGCAGGGGTCCTTAAACTACGGCCCGGCCTGTGGGCCAGATGCGGCAGCTGATGACGATTATCCCCCTCACCCAGGGCTATGAAGTTTCTTTATTTAAAGGCCCACAAAACAAAGTTTTTGTTTTTACTATAGTCCTGCCCTCCAACAGTCTGAGGGACAGTGAACTGGCCCTGTATTTTAAAAGTTTGAGGACCCCTGAATGGGAGGATCCTAATTAGAAACATAATCCTAAAAGCTAAGCCACTACATAGGAAGTTACAGTGAAGATGTTTCCTTTCACTGCTAGTTTCTTCACCTAGAAACTCCTTGTATCATGTCTATTTCCTATCCTTATCCCCAAGAATTCCAATGAACCTGTGATCTTATTAATTCAGGAAGTCCTTCTAGAAATCAAATTACAACTAATGCATTCCTGTCATCCTCTGTAATTCTTGTCTAGGTGCTCTTCTATTTTTGGATTTAGTCAGTTATGTTCTTTGAGTTCTTGTGACTGAAAAAGCATCATTTTGTAGCCAACATAGGAATAGAGATCTTTAAATTTCTATCTACTCTTCATATCTAGTTATTCATATCTAGGTCACATCTAGTTATTGAATTTTGTCCCCTTCATTAGAATGCACGCCTCTTGAGGGCAGAAACTGTTTTTTGCTCTTTTTTTGTCTCCCTAGACCATAGTACAGTGCCTGCAAATAATAAATGCTTGCTGACTAATTTACTGACTGAACTTTATCTGTGCCTTCTCTGTAAAGATAAATAGTCCCTGACTCCCTAACTCAAAGCCAGCCCAGCTTAGAAAACTGTCTAAAGCTCACATGCTATTAGCCTTCAAGGACCACCCCTCACTTCTGATCTTGATTAGACATTATAATAGGCTTGTAGTAGTTTTATATGAATAATTCACATTTACAGAGTGCTGGTTATTTCATATCCTTGGCTACTTCCCTAGAAATATCTCTAGATAAGCAACAGTCAGGTTCTCAATCCTTCAAAAATGTTTTTTGTTTAGTCCGTGGGAAAGTTGATGAAATGGTTTAGTATCACTGTTTGAGCACTAAGTTGAGAATAATAGTACTTTTTTGATAATGAATAATTTGACAAGTACCCTGTTTCTCATACTATTTATGTAAAGGATATGTTAGCCAGGCCATATTAGTATTAACTTGCAAAAAAAAATCTTTGCGTTGCCTTAGGTGGGGTATAATCAAGCCTTGTTCTCTGTTTAAAATGCACTGTTGGGAAGGAAAATTGATTAACAAAATGAAAAAAATCTAGAGTGTTTTTGATGCAAACAGTCATCAGTGTGTCTTACATAATTATAGTAGCCTATAAATCACCATAGTTTGTAAGTGCTTCACTGTTGATGTAAATATCTTAATGAATGAAACCTCTTTAACCATGAATAATTTATGTCTGTATGATTCATTTTTCACACCCATGCTTTACTTCAACATGATGAATTAATCCTCTGTCAGGGGCTGTGAACTTGATTTCTTTTTGATTTTTGTTTGTTTCTTCTCATTCTAGCAAGTCTTTTTCTTCTCTCCTTCCATCTTTAATGTGTGTCTCCCACCTATATCACTTTGGTTATCTTTTACGTCTTACTAGATATCGTTGCAAAATACTGGAGCATTTCTAATGACACTTTTTATAAGGACTTTTGTAACTTACATGCAGGAGCATTTGGGATTTCCAAGTGATAACTGAATAAGCCTTAAAATAAAGTAAAGGCCTCATGAATACTCTTTTTATTATTGTTGAAGATTGTCACCACATGACAAAAGAACTTTCCAAATGATACTGATCATTGGTCTTGATTGCAAGTAATTCCTTATCCTTTGATTTCTAGCTTGTTTCCATGAATATTATTTTAACATAAAAAATAGGGGCAACTGCACAGTTTCTGAGGTTAGGTCTTTTTCCCCCCCATAATTACTGCCCCAATGACTTCCTCTAACACAGTAATTTTTTCAAAAAAAAAAAAATCTCAGTGCCCTAACAGGAATACCAGCACAAAAATTTTCAAGTCTTGAAAGATGCCTCTTTATTTAGTCTCTAAAGAAATTTAGTACCTTTTCTTAAAAGCCAGAGCAAGAATTTTGTGAGCACCCATTGAAAAAAATCTCATAAAAGTTTGCCATTCTAAGAAAATGTCAGCCAATATATATAGTATAGTCTGGATTCATTCCAGATCTTTATAGTTTTAAAATAAATCTGAAAAGTATTTCTTTAGGCTATTGAAAGGCTGTTTTTTTTTTTTTTTTAACATTCAAGCAATGGTGCCATGGACTTATTAATTTCTCTTTTAGGTGATACATTTGTGTAAAAATATTGAAAATGTCAGTATAAACAACAGATTATCATCAAATCAGAGATGCTTAAAACCTAATAAAATGTTAATAATCATCTTATCCAACCTGTATCTAACCTTCTTAAAACATTTCTAACAAGTTTTGTTTACAGTTCTTTCCAATAAACATTTATTATTTAATTCTTCCGTCTGTCCAGCTCATCTAGAGCCCAATTTCTTAAATTGTGGTCTGTGATCCCATGTGGGTCTCATAACTAAATGTAGGGGTCTTGAAATTATGATATATTACCAGTAAATGTTTGATTTGTGTGTCTATTTTATATACCTGTATACCCCGGGCCATGTAAAAATTTCTTCTGCAAAAAGGGGTCATAAGTGAAAAAAATTTAAGAAGTCTTGGTCTAGAGCAATGATTTTCAAACTTATGTTCTCAGTATTGGGACAGCAAGGTGATTCACTGAACAGAGCACCCAACCTGGAGTCAGAGGACCTGAGTTCAAATGTGACTTCAGACACTTGATAGTAGTTACGTGAACTTGGGCAAGTCACTCCACCATGATTGCCTAGATAGTTAGGGAGGTAGATAGATAGATAGATAGATAGATAAGTAAATAAATGAATAGATAGATATTTAAGTAAGAATGGATGGATGAATAAATAAATAAGCTTTTGTTTTTGGTATCTTTATACTATTAATAATTAATGAATTTTTGTTTATGTAGGCTATATTTATAGATATTTACCATATTAGAAATAAAAACTAATTTTGGATTTATAAACATTCTGAATGGGTTTCAGAGACCCCCCAGGATTTTCTGGGCCACATTTGAGAACCCCAAGTCTAGGTTTTTTTAAATTTTTTTTTTTATTTCTAACTCCTTTGATCCTTATTCAGATATTCTTTTGAGAATTTCACTCCTGATGCTGGATTTCCTTGAAGATTTCTTTTTAATGTTGCCAAAGTGCCATTCCTCCACCCTTTTCAATAAAGTATAACTTTCTAATACTAAATTCTGGTCATGAGTCCCATGACATTGTATCACTAATAACTTATAAAGTCAAGTTTTCTCCCTTGACTTTGTTCAATCTGTCAGTCCTGTTTGACTTTCATGACCTTATGGATGAAGCATTTCAGACTCTTCTACCTTCTACTCCCTCTTGAAGTCTATGCAAGCTCATGTTTCCTTGATTTAGGGCTTCTAATTTCCCTATTAATAAACACTGTACTATATGCATTGTATATACTATAGCTACCTGAGATCGTATGTTTTGTTGTTTGCTCTCTTAGTTATTCTGTCTCATGAATTGCACATCTCCTTTTCTATTTTTCCTCCTTTTCCATTGTACCTGTTATTATAATAGCCTTCCATGATTATAACAATAATAATAACCATAATATAGTGCTTTAAAGTTTACACAGAACTTTATATATATATGCATGTAATCTACAACTTCATATGTACATATATTTATATATACATATGTGTATGTGTGTGTGTGTATATTGTGTGCTTCACAATAGCATAAAATGAGTGCTATTGCTATCTTCATTTCTCAAATGAGGAAGCTAAGACTGATAGCAATTCAGTGTCATCTAGGGTTATATAATTAGTGTCTGATCCAAAGCAGAATTTTATTTTTTTTAAATAACTTTTTATTGATAGAATGCATGCCAGGGTAATTTTTACAGCATTATCCCTTGCATTCATTTCTGTTCCGATTTTACCCCTCCCTCCCTCCACCCTTTCCCCCAGATGGCAAGAGTCCTTTACATGTTGAATGGGTTGCAGTATATCCTAGATACAATATATGTGTGCAGAACCAAACAGTTTTCTTGTTGCACATGGAGAATTGAATTCAGAAGGTATAAATAACCCGGGAAGAAAAACAAAAAAGCAAGCAGTTTATATTCATTTCCAGTGTTCTTTCTCTGGGTGTAGCTGCTTCTGTCCATCTTTGATCAATTAAAGCTCTCTTTATCGAAGAGATCCACTTCCATCAGAATACATCTTCAAACAGTTTCATTATTGAAGTATATAATGATCTCCTGGTTCTGCTCATTTCACTTAGCATCAGTTCATGTAAGTCTCGCCAGACCTCTCTGTATTCATCCTGCTGGTCATTCCTTACAGAACAATAATATTCCATAACATTCATATACCACAATTTACTCAACCACTCTCCAATTGATGAGCATCCATTCATTTTCCAGCTTCTAGCCACTACAAACAGGGCTACCACAAACATTTTGGCACATACAGGTCCCTTTCCTTTCTTTAGTATCTCTTTGGGGTATAAGCCCAGTAGAAACACTGCTGGATCAAAGGGTATGCACAGTTTGATAATCAAAGCAGAATTTTAACTGTTATTCCTGACTTCCAAGTCTACTTACTGTACCACTTAGCTGCCTGATAACAGGCTTGTCAACTTTATCTCCAGAAGGAAAAATTGGAGTTAGTCAACAGTAAAACATTTGATATGTGCCAGGTACTCTACTAAGACCCCCCTTTTTCCCCCCCGCCCCGGCCACCAAAAAAAAATGTACTTCCTGCTTACATTCTAATAGGGCAAGACAATATACAGTTTTGTACTTAGAAAGTATGTACTGTGTAAATGGAAGATCATCTCAGAGAGGAAGCACTTGAAATGATGAGGACTGGAAAAGACCTGCAGAAGATGATGAAATTTAAGCTGATTCTTGAAGAAAGCGAGGAAAAAGAGATGAGGGAGGTGAAGAGAAGAGAGTATTACAGCCAAGGGGAATAGTCAATAAAATGCATAGTACTGAGAAATGGAGTTTCTGAAGAGAGGAACAGCAAGTAAGGCAAAGTAACTGGGCTATAGCATGGAAGGGAGTAATGTTTAAGGAAACTGGTGCCGGGCCATTACCTCTCTTAAATGGCATAAAATGGTATTCATTATATCCAATTCTGGTGTAGAAGACACTTTTCCTCTTGTGCTTGATGCTAACTCTCACAAGATTCAGTTCTTCCATAAATCCCACTTAATATAAATGCTGGCCCCTGTACCTTTCCCTCAGGATAACTGAAATAAGAAATGGATGGAAGTTATTTTATGGATAGTTACTTCATTTGAGCTTCTTGAAGTTAATGCAGAGTCACAACTCTCCTCCTTAATTCAGGAAAAAGGACAGGGAAATTGTTATCTTCACCCAAATCCCTTCTATACATTGTCCTGAATAGATGCTCACAAAGTTCATGTCTCTTGATTATTTAGAAGGGTATGTCAGATCACCAGGGAGGTAATTGATTCAGCAATTGGACCTAGTTAGGGCAGCAACTAATCTAGAGTTATCTCTTTAAGGAACAAATCTTGTGATCTCATTCTTTAGAGTTAACTGGGTTCCATAGACTTTAATTATAGGTAGGTAGTAGTCCTGGATGTGATATCCAACAGGTCTCAGAGTCTGCTTGAGATGGTTCCTACTTGGAGAAATTACACCAGCTTACATCCTATTCAATATGGGGTTTTGTATTATGGTAACTGTGGCAACCCAGACACCACCATATTGCCATCTTGTTCTAAATCATGTCCTGACCTAAATCCTTCCCCCCCTAATCATTTGAATGAGGATAAATGAAGATAAAAAGAAAAACAATATTATGATGGAAACATAACTATGGACTGCCCAACCAGGAAAAGAAAATAAATAATGAGTTCTAGAAGTAGATGCTAAAACTGGCACATAGGCAGGAAATAGTCTTGATGAAAGACTTTGCCTATTTAGACATCTGCTAGAACTATTTCTGCTAAAGACAAAAGACAATATTTCTTCAACTATGTGTTTTTATGGGTGGAGATTGGCCTGTCAAAAGTAGTAAAAATCATAACTTACTAATGCCTTTTAATCCTGTGTAATTATTTCCATTTCTTCTCATAATTCCTCCATTCTTGGGGCTTCTGGCTAGGTCTTTTAACATCCCATGGGTAACAGTGCAGCACACAAACTGTATACCTCTTATGTCATCTCCTTTCCATGTTATCAGTTCAGCCTACTTTTCTATTCATATCTTGGGTGATAATATCACTGTGATTTATAATACCTTCTATTTTCAGGTTATCATTTGTAAAATTCTGTAGTTTGTTTATGCCCACAATATAGGTTTTTATTGCCCTTTTGAGCACTTATACTTTTGATTCTTTGAAGAATCTAGCATTCCATGATTTTCTACCACAAAATATCATATTAACATTGAAAAGATGGGGCTTTGTTTCAGGGAAAAGTTTGAAATCACTGAAAATCTGTGTTATTTCCCAAATGCAGTCTATTTAATCCTCTTCTGCTTAAATAGAGTTCATCTCTAATCTGATATTTCTTTCAAAAATATACTGATGGAACAAATTTACAGGCTATCCATTCAATTGTATGTTATAGCCTAGATAGTAAGCATTCTTCTTTCAATTGGATTTTTCCTTTGTGGATTATTAAACTGAAGTCTTTTGAATAATTGTGAATCTTATAAGTTTTACAGTGTTCTAAGGCTTAGTGCTATCAATACAATATCATGTGCAAATAGACATTTCACCTACTATAGGGAAATCCTCAAGAATCTGTGCTGGATAGTGATAGTGGCAAATACCTTTGACAGGTTCATTCCTTCCCTGCCTCCATCTCTTAGAATCTCTAACTTTTTTCAAGGATCAATTTGTGTCCCATCTCCTATGAAGATAGTAGCTGCCATTATTATTGCTGGTTATCAATATTATCAATAATTATTATTGGTAATAATAGCTAACATCTCAAATAGTACTCTAAAGTTTGAAAAGTGTTTTGTATAAATTGTTTCATAATCCTGGGAGGTAGTTATTATAATTACTCTATGTTACAAATATAGAAACTGAGACAGGCCAACTAACTTGCTCAAGATCATGCAACTATTAAGTGTCTAAGACCAGATTTGAATTTAGGTTTTCCTGATTCCAGGAATTGTACTGTAACTTCTCACTGTGCCATCTAAGTACTTATTGGAAAGCTTTCTAATCCCTTTAGTTTTTTACTGCTGTCTCAGTGGTTTTGCATATACTTATCTGTTGATATGTTTGTTTCTTGATGGTTGAATGTAAGCTCCTTCCAAATAGCGACTGATTTTGTCTTTCATCTTTGTTTCACTGAACATAAGCACTGTAGCTCGTTTAATAAGTATATATGAGATTGGACTGAATTGTAGATTAATATTAATAATTAAGAGATGGTTGAGTAAAATTATCTATGTTGTTGCATATACCAGGGATGTTAATATGATTTAATGTCTTCTTTTTCCATGAGAAAAATGGAAGATGGGGATCACATCTGTGCTCAAGTATTTGAAGGACTATCATATTGAGGAAATACTTGACATTTTAGTTCCAAAAGCTAAAATTATAACTCCTCAACAGGAGTTATATGAGGAAGGTTTCAGCTAGATCAAGGAAATTAGAGGAGTCCAAAAAGTAGAATAATGGAGGAGTCTGTAACTACTGGATTCATCTATACATGACAGGCTTCCACCAATCTATGACCCAAGTGGACCCAGAATCAGAAAAGCACAAAAATATGTTGTGAAAGATGTATTTGTCACTAATATTGTGACACAAATGCATCACTGATCAATCTTTTGATATGTATATATATGTATATATAATATATATACACACACATACATATATATATATTTTTCTTTTTGCTAAAATAATTGGGGTTAAGTGACTTGTCCAGTCACACAGCTAGTAAGTGTTAAAGTGCCTGAGGTTGGATTTGAACTCAGCTGGGGCTCTAACCACTGTGCCACCTGGCTGCCCCTTTTGATATATTTTGTATTTGCAGTTCTACCAGGTCTACAGTATGATTGAATTATTATCAATATTGTTATTAAACTGACTTCTTTATTTTCATTTTTAAATTAAATTTCCAACAGATTCAGTGGCAACAGCCTCTGGGCCACTGCTTGTTGAAGTTGCCAAAACTCCTGGTTCCAGCCTTGGTGTTGCACTGAGTACCTCAATGTGCTGTAATAAGCAGGTCATCATCATTGACAAAATCAAATCTGCAAGTATTGCTGACAGGTGAGTATCCATGAAGATGCTTCATCTCGCAAACTGCATGGCAAAAAGAAACAACAAATAAAAAGCTAAAAATTAAGTTTCCTTGCCATTTTCAATAAGTTTCATTTAGAGAGACAAGTCACTGTTGTTGGACCTTAAAATTTACCTACCCTACCAGTTGCCCCATGATGGCACTCTCAGTTTAAGGATTCTCCCTAAATATTTAATTTGGCCATTGGGGCAGGGTTTTTGAGTCTTTTTTTTAAAGAGTAAAGCAAACTCTCCATTGCCACATAAACCTTCTATTATTACCATGGAGAAGTCAAACAGCTCTTTGTTTGTGATGTAGCATGCAGTGAAGTATCCAAAGGAGTTAAACCCTATAACCATGAAATCTTATTATTTTTCTTAAATGAAAAAAAAAAATTGACTACCTGGCTGGAATCCTTAAAGAAAAGCTCTGCAGTGTGAAACAGCTGTCATGGTGTGTTAATCTTAAGGTTTTACAACCTTGAAGTGTCCCTTTAAGGTGCATTTCTCATTCCTACAACACAATAAAAATGAAACTCCTTTACCTTAGGTTTTTTTCCTTCTAATTAATATTTTAGAATGTTGCTGAGTGTGATGGGAGGGAAATGCTGGTTTCCCACCTACAAAGTCATTTTATAGTTCCTGATAAGAAAGACTTCATTTCTCCATTTGGAGTGACCTAGCACGTCCAAATGAAATTATATTTACAGATGGAAAGGATGATTAAAAACACTTTTTGCCCTGAGAGGTAGGCTACTAAAGTTGTAGAATAATTTTTCTAAATTTTATTTTAAAATATGTGTTAGGAGCCGGGCTCTTATGCATGCTCCTAGTTCTTTTCTCCCTATACCCCAGTTCTTCCCAGTATTATCTCTCACAGCAGGGCTGTGAGCAGCAACCCCCTGTGGTGGTCAGTCTACAGCTCCACTGTGGTCTTACCCTACATTAAAGCCTTTAACAGCCATTGATCCAGGGGTGCTCTCCAGTTCAATGGTGCAGGATGCTTTAATTTTCTCCCTCTGTTTTTTCCCATTCCACAGGGGGTAACCAGTTAAAGGAGCTGTCCACTTGACTGGTACGTCGGGATGCTGACTGCTGTGTTTGCATTTCTCAACTCATCCAGTAGCCAGTTTCTTGATTGCAGCAAGGTGTAGCAGCTAGCCCCCTTCCCCTTGTCCCAGTCTTTCCCTCAAGTCTCCATGCCAGCCCTGGTTTCATGACTTGTTTGAATCTTGCATAATTTCCATCCTCATTTGCAATTTCTGTTCTAATAAATGTTTAACTTTGGAGTAACAAAATAAAAAGAAAATGGTGAACTGGATACGTGTGTGAGAGGGGTCTTACCTAATATTTCCCCCAGGTTATTCTCATTATGCAATTGTCATTCACACACATATTAATTGTCCAATTCTTTGGGCAATGTCATGGGTTATTGTGTACTTATCAACTCTCATTTAGAGAAATGAAGGCCTAAGGGAAGGAAAACTGAAAAAATTGAGGGAAAGAGAAAAAAAAGTGTTTTTCTAAATTATTTCCTAGTATACTCCCCACGTAAAAGTTGGGAAAGAAAGGGGAAAATACATTCATTGTTTTTCTGAATTTTTTCATTTTCCCTAAGCCTTCATGTCTCTCTCTATAGACCAGGTTTGTATTAAAAGGCTTAAAATTCGACATTGGATGGCTCCTATAACATCTGAACTTTTCCTTTCTTTTTTTTAAAAGATAATTAATATTTCTTGTAATTTTCATGAATAATATGAAGGAACTAAAAGTCACATTCCAAACAGGGACCATACTTTCATCAGACTGAGTTTTCTTCCTTTCTGTAGATGTGGCGCATTGCATGTTGGAGATCATATTCTTTCCATCGATGGAACTAGCATGGAATATTGCACAATGGCAGAAGCAACACAATTCCTTGCCAATACTACAGACCAGGTCAAACTTGAGATCCTTCCCTATCACCAGACTCGAGTAGCACTAAAGGGACCTGACCATGGTAAGAAGATCCATTTGGATAAATCTCTTTTTCTCTTATTTTCTCCTCATGGTCCTCCTTGTCTAGGAGAATAAAAAATCGGAATGGGGCTGAGGTTGAATCTATCTCCATCCTTTTCAGTATTATAAGTTGACTTGTTATTGCCCCAGCGCCTTGCCCATTGCCTGGCACATAGTAGGAACTTAATAAATACTTAATGATTGAGTATTTATTGATCATCTTCTGTCTTATAAGCCCCCCTTTTCAAGTTGTATGTGGTTTTCTTGGATATAACTTCATGGGAATCCACAAAATTGAGGCATAAAATAGTTTTGAGACTGTTTATTAAAGTCTCACTGAAGGTAAAGCAAAGTTCTCAAGGCCATTGAAACAGAAGGAAGAGAGGCACTTAGCATTTTTAATGCTGAGTTTAATGCTGGGTTTCTTTCTTGCAAAGGTGAAGTTGCAAAAGGCAAACCTGAATGTGTGTTTTGACAGAACTACAGTTGATTCCCATATTTCCTTCATAATTTTAAGAGATACCATGCTTCAAAGAAGTCAGGGAATTAGTCTCCATTCCTTGTAGAGTATTTTATTTCTCTGAGTTTCAAATGCATGTCTAGCATGCTCTGAAACATTCAGATCTTGGAGGAAGAGAGGTAATTCCTCATCAGGTCTAGTCACATCTCTGAAAGCTTTTCTTCTCAGGATAATAGAGAAACTTTCTCTTCCCAAAGTGGACATACCATTGTCTAATAGTTAAACAATTTACTAGCAATACGTTTTGGTCGAATCAAAAACTGCAGAGTCTACTAATAAGACCAGAAACTGGACTTCTGATTTTATTGCCTTAGTAACTCCATATTATCAAATGCAGTTTGGCACTTTCTGAATAACCAGTAGGCTCCAAGAGTTGCTTAGAGCTCTGAGAAGGGAGACTTACCTCTGGTCTCAGCTGATGTCTATAAGAGGCAGGACTGGAATCCAGGTCTTCTTGGCTTCATGGCCTACTCTTCTCTATTCATTCCACTATGCTGCCTCCATAGTGTTATTCATTAAAGAGCCACAATGTATTCATATATCAAGAATAAAAAAGAAGCTCGAAGATTATGGCTTCAAAGCACACAAATGTACCTATTGGTTTTTAAATGAAGTCCAGCTAAGTATCTTTAATCAAAAGATGCCACAAGAATAAAAATAATTCATGTTCAAAAAAAGCAACCAGAGACATTCCTGTAGTTTTTGTTTTTAAAATGTCCCCCTATTTTAAAATAAAAACAAAAGAAAATTTAAGCCATAATTTAAAGCCAAGTCTGTTTATTTTTCTTATATTCTACAAACTGATAGGCCTCCTTTGGTGCTGAATCATTATATTTCAAAGAGAATTAATATGTTTCTGTACATGAAGGAAGATAGCAAATTTCTCTGGAATTGCCTTCTTGGATATAGAGAGCTTATTTGTATTACGTGCCTTACACCTCTGAAAAGAGTCTGTACTTTTTCTCTACAGTTTAAGAAGGGACATTGAGGTGGGGGATGTGGGTGGGGTAGATAATTCCATACTGAATAATCAGCTGGATACAACCCTTTTAATTAAATAGAGCTCAGACAGCCCCGGAGCTAATGAAATCCACAGTACCCCATCATTCTTATCAGATTTTTAATTTTGCACATGGAGCAAAATACAGAAAGTGTGCTGGGCAGGCAGATTATCCATTTTTTTAAAAATCTACCCTCATTTAAAATATTTCAATAGAAATGATAAGGAACTACAATAGGCTCCAGATCACAGATCATTCATACAGGTCACAATGATGAGATATTTTCTAACACACAAACTAAGGAGAAAGACTTTTTGATGTATAAGGATTTTCACATTACAGTCTTTGTTGACTTGGCAAGGGTTTGGGGAAGTATGTGTCCAGCAATGGAGTATGTATCTTGAGTGATGCTGGTTTGTGTTTTTTTTTTTTCCTCCTTAACTTTTACTAATGACTTTTCTTTTCCTATTATATTTATTTCTGAATCAATCCCTTTTGGCTTCCCCAACTTAATGAGCCTTCCTTTGTAACAAAGAAGAAAAAAAACAGTTAAACATTTTAATGATTATGTAGTCATAGTTCCCCATCTCTTCAACAAGAAGAGGAAGGTGTATTTCTTCTAGTAATGTTGTTTTGTCATGGAAATGTAATATTATCCAAATTCCTCCATTAATGACTCCCAGATCAATTTCTAAATTGTTTTTTTATTTTCTTAAGCCAATTTCTTCTTATTCCTTTTTATTTTCCCTACACACCAATAATAAAAAGTTTGCTCGAAGCAATTTTCCAACATATTGACAAAGGAATAAAATTATTTATCCTGCAACTCAGTTCAAGCGGTTGATTTTACTCTTTAAACTGCATGTACTAGGAGAAAATCTTAATATTTCTTTACCATAGAGTTGGCATAATAATAATTCACATTTATGTAGTATTATGGAATTTACACAGCACTTTCTTCACAGCATTGTGTAAGGGAGGTTATCTGGGTGTTATTATCCCAATGTAAAAGATTTTTTTAAAAATGACTCACAGAGGACTTGCTTCAGGTCGCACATTTGATAAGAGTTGGACTCAAAGACTTTTGACCTAAGACCAGTAGTCTTTTTAGTACCTTATTCTGCTTCTTATATCTGATACCATTTATGGAGGAGGAAACTTAACAGCTAGATAGTTCACTGGTTAGAGCACCAGGCCTGCAATCAGGAACACGAGTTCAAATCCAACCTAGAAACTTACTATTTATATGACCCTGGGCAAGTCATGCAATTGTGTGCCTCAGTTTCCTCATCTGTAAAATAAATTGAAGAAGAAAATAGCAAACCACTTCAATATATTTGCCAAGAAAACACCAAATGAGGTCATGAGTAATTAGAAACAATTAAAAAATGACTCAACAACAATAACAACAAAATATAAAATTAATAGGTCATACTAGTTCAAGTAAGAAATCCTTGATGTAGTTCTGATCTTATCTCCCCTCTTCCCTTCAGAAACTTTTACTTATCTTCTTTCAAATGTAATGTACAGGTGTCTCTTATTTTAAAAGAATGCATGTATACTATTAAATTATTTGGAAAACTACTTTCTATAAAGTGAATCCTATTTTTCTAGCTTATTTACATTGTAAAAATCTGTTTACATTCCTGCCAACATGTAAACGTGCTCATAACTACCCAACCCATTAAAAATTTTTTTTCAATAATATATACTTTATATAATAATATGATGCTCAAATATGGGAGCAGTGCTATGGTACCTGACTTTTGCTTGGCATGGTACTTGATATGAGAAGCAGCAAGTAAGTGAGCTTTTATAACTTGTAATTTTAGCAGGTTTGTCAGTGGTCCTTTAGCTTTGGAATTATCCATCTCTTATTTTAATAGAGGTGGTGAGATAGTACACAAAATCCCAAAGCTGACAGAGTCCTACATCTTTATCTGAATTCCTTTCATATTTCCTATCCAGACTACAGCATCAAGTCAATTCGATAAACATTTATTAAAGGCCTATTATGGGCAAGGAACCATGATCAGTACTGAGAATACAAAGGTGGAAAAAAATAATACAGTCTCTACCTTCAAAGGACTTGGCAGTCTAATGGAGTTAAGACAGATACACCAAGAACTACAAAAACTATGTAATGAATACATAGGAGTTGTTAAACTGAAAAGAGACACGCGAGATCAAAGGGAGACATCCCTTGTAGCTGTCAGGATAGTGGGGTGGGAAACGATGGTGTATATAAGATTAGGCTTTATCGAGAAGGAAAAATGTGATTTAGACCTTAGAGAAATAAAATATCTCCACAGGTAGAAATAGGAAAAGAATGTTTTTTGTTTGTTTGTTTGTTTGTTTGTTTTGCATGTAGATAACATGTTAAGATTTCAGGAGGAAGAAAAAAATAAGAAAGGATGAAGAATGATTGTCTCCCCTCCCCTCCCTTTTTTTTAATGCTTGGTCTCTCTCTATTCTCTAGGCTAAAAATGTAACAGCCATTCATGTATGAAGTCCCAATACTGATTAGCACAGTTTTCCTACACTTTTCCTAGCTTAGCCTTCTTAAGTAGCATGGTGGCCATCCATACTAAGGGACTCACCATATTGGCTCCTTTCTTAGGATACTTACATTCAGATTGGCCAAACACTAGCCTCAGCTTCCCCAGCATCAGGAACTATGGGTATGCGGTACCACACCTGTTCTAATTGTTCATTTTGGTACGAACATGGATACATTTGGTTTGAAATAAACCTGGAAAAGTGGATTAAAGCCAAATTGTAGCAGACACTAAAGTCCTCAGCCAAAAGGTTTGAATTTTGTATCTTCATTCAAAAGAATATGAAGTACATACTATTTTCAAAACATTGTACCAGAGATTGAAAATACAAAGATATTTTTAAAAGACCAAGTCCCTGCCTTTGAGTATCTTGGTGGTAGAAATGTAAGCATTTAACAACTAATTGGATGTTGGGGAATGAGTCAAAAGAGAAGAGAGAAATGATGGAGTTTTAAGCTTCTTCAACAGAAGAATGGTGATGAGATTTACAAAAATTGATAAGAAAAAGAGAAGTTTAAGGGGAGAGACAGTGGTGTGTGTGTGTGTGTGTGTGTGTGTGTGTGTGTGTGTGTGTGTTCAGTTTTGGTCATATTGAGTTTAAGATAGATGAGAATACCCAGAGGAAAAATATCTGGTAGATGGAAATGCAGGCCTGGAATTCATAAGAGAAATTGGGGCCAGAGAGAGAGATTTAAGAATCTTCTGTATTCAGGTGCTCAGACAACTATGGGAGTAAAGGGATCATCAAGGGGAAGAAAATTATAAAATAAGAAAAAAGAAAAGAAAGCAAGGGATGATATCTAGAAGCCAATTCTATACAACTTAATGTAGCATTGAAGTAAATAACTTTTTTTTAAAAAATAGATTTATTTAATAAATTGAAGAATATTCTGGCCTCCCACTCTTTGCCAAAAAAGTCTAAGTTTCTAGATTCTTGTCAGAGAGGGGAAAGAGAAAGAGGATAATCATTTGGTTGGGGAAGGGAGGAGGAAGAGAGGGCTAGAGGTGAGAGAATATCACAGGATCATCAGAAGTCTCTTGGTTAGGAGAAACCTGAGCATATTTCTGGATAGAAATTAGGGGCTAAGAGACAACTAAGTACCACAATGGATAGAGCAGCAGCCTTGAAGTCAGGAGGATCCAAGTTCAAATGTAGTCTCAGACATTTAACACTACCTAGCTGTGTGACCCTGGGCAACTCCTTAACCCCAATTCCCTCAGCAAGAAAGAAAAGAAAGGAAGGCAGGAATAAAAAAAATTGAAAGAAAGAAAGAAAGGGAGGGAGGGAGAGAGAGAAAGAGAAAGAAAGAAAGAGAGAGAGAGAGAGAGAAAGAGAAAGAAAGAAATTAGGGGCCAACATAAAGGAATAATTTGAAGATGCAAAATGTATCTAAATGATTAATAGAATAAGGTCTTGGAAGAGGAGAGAGCAGATGAGATCAAGGTCACAAATGGAAGGACCAGCCTTGTTGAGGAGTAGGGACTTATCATATACTGTCTTGTTTCTTAATTATTTCAGGTGTACAAAGTCTTGGCTGGCAAATGACAAGAGCTGTACTTAGTTCAGGGTCTTTTATATCTCCATTTTAATTAGCACAATGCTGGGCACATAGAAGGGTTTTAACAAATACTTGTTGACTGATTGACTTTCCAAATGCCACATCTTATGATCTTTTCTTCATTTTCAAACTACTTCCTTCTTTTGCAGCATTTAATACTATTAGCCATATCTCCTTGATATGTTCTCATTCCTTGGTTCCCACAATAGCATCCTTTTCTGGTTTTCTTTCTATTTTCCTGACCATTGCCTCTGAGCTTCTCCTGTTTCACCTTTTTCTTCCTACCCCTTAAGCTTCATAACATTGTAATAGTAGGAACAAGGTAGCAGAAGCTAGGATGATGAGTAGCCTCTCAGCTACAAGAAATATAGGTTAATACTATTCCCCAAGGGGAATTTATGGCTTGTTCTCTTGAATATTAAATTGCACTGGGGAGATTTCTCTTAAGAACGGGCTTGCTCTACCTCATCTACTATAAAAGGCACTAGCTTGGCTCGTGGATGAAAGATGAGATGGAATTTGAAGTTAATGAGTACTTTTTTCAGCTCTGAGGTTAATGTGATCATTAATGTGTAACATAAATGACTGAACCTTCCAGCAAGGAGAGGGTTCAACTATCACATTGGGGTGTTACAAGCAATGAGTATCCATAGATATATTTGGTAATAATGAAAAGCATATGACCTTAAAGGTAGGAGAAGTAGAAAGATGTATGAGTCTGATCTTTATTGTTTTGATTATTTGAAAAACATAGCAGATAAGTATACCAAGGATCAGTATTGTTTGTATTCTTAAGCTTTGGGTAGGGAAAAAGATATTAATAGCAAGGAACATAGAGCATGTTGTCTAGGGAAAGAAATGAAATGCCACTAAAAATCACATTAAAACGATTGAGAAGTTTTGCCCCCAAAATGTCGTTTATTGTCAAAAATGAATTGAGCACCTTACAGAAATACAAGTCTAGTAATCAAATATTCATTTCTAGAAAAAAAAAAGGACATTGCTCAGAACCACATAAAATCACATCATAGGCTAAGATCTCTTTATTATTGGAAGCCCTAGATAAGATCCTAGTTGAAATAGTTGATTGTTGAGGATAATCAAATGGCAGTGATAGATGTTGGCTAAATTAAAATGTCAGAGCAATAACTTGTAGTGACTGACATGTAAACTGCTCAAATCAGGAGAGAATGTGATTTATCTCTCCTAGTTTTCTTTTGCTTAATATACAAGGGCTGTTAACTGGTAGAGATTTGCAAATCTTTAATTACTAATAGTGTGTCATATATCTTGATGGGGTTGACTTTTAAGTTAAAAAATGTTTTTAATCTCAGCAGCTAAGCACAGGGGGAGATTAGAAATTGATTCAATAGTCATCTTTAAAGGAAGAAAAATGGGCTTTAGAAAAGCATGCATTATTCTTGGGAGGATGAAAGGTTTCAATCCCAGATGTTAATCATCTGCTTTGCTGACCACTGAGAAAAAGGGAAAAGCCAAACAAATCTTTTTCCTTTGCAAACCTCTTTTATTTTTGTCATCTTTTTTCTTCCTTCAAACAATTCAGTTACCTTTTCCTCTTTTTTTGGTTCTTCCTCTCCTTTCTTCCCCCCCTCCCCCATTTCCTGTCATCCCTTCACATGGGCAGATAAAGTTCAAAGAAGCAACGGGCAACTTACCTGGGATTCCTGGGCCAACAACCACAGCAGGCTACTCACCTATCACCATTATAAAACCAACCTACCTGATCATTGCAGAATGGCATCCTGGAAATTCCAGAAACCACTTCCTCCGAAAAACTCTCGTAATATTCCAGGCTTTCTCCTTCTGGTTTCTGAAGTTCTTTCTCCTCTCCTTTCTTCTTCCTTTTTCTTCTTCCATCCCCTCCTTTTCCCTTCCCTTTTCTCTTCTCTTCTCCTCTCCTTTTCTCTCCCTTTCTCTCCTCTCCTTTCTTCTTTCTTTCTCTTCTTCCCTCCCTCCTCTTCCCTTCCCTTTTCTCTTCTCCTTTCCCTCTCTCCTCTCTTTTTATTCTCTCCTTTCTTTCTCTCTGTCCTCTCTTCTCCCCTCTCTCATTCCATTTTTGTCTTCATGTATGTCATACTTTCTCATAACAATGAAAGGTTATTTCTGACATCTCTTAAACCCTTTTCTTTTCCAAGTGGACAGCCTTGGTTACTAAGAAAAGGTATGGAAATTCAGAGCACTTTGATTTCATGTGATGAGGTTATTTATTCTAAATTATCTGTGTCTGTGAAGTTCATGTTACAAATCACCTGTAAAGATAAGTGAACATCTTAAATGTTTTGGTTTTGAAGAAGCTGTATTTTAATGTCTCTTGTCTAATGCAGAAGTTTTCCATCGTGTCTCCAGGGTTCCAACTAGATCATAGAGACTTGTTAGATTTTACATTTAAAGCATCAGAGGCCTGTCTGTGTCTTTGTTGTGAGATGACTCCATCCCATCCCTATATCTCGTGTATATTTCTCTGACTTATTACTGACTAGCAGGTGTGGACAGCACCTCACCCCATCCAAGAATTCTCTATGCCAAGTTTCTGCTTTCTTGCAGCAGCTATGGTGTCTTCATCCATCTCTCCTACCTCCATGAGTGGCTATAGCCTGAATTCCCTGAACACGGGCACATTACCTCGAGGTGTCTATACCACCAGTCCACGTGGAACTATGATGAGGAGGAGACTGAAAAAGAAAGACTTCAAAAGCTCATGTAAGTGTAAAAGGGAATCTTGTACATTTGGTTTGGTAGTCCATGTCTCATTTGGGGCTCGGGAGTTGCTGGGGAGAAGTGGTTGAAAATTAGCAGGTATTACTATTTTAGATGTTGAAAATGATAGGGAAGCTTTTTTCTGTGTTTGGGACTAAATTATTATAGAGAGATACCAGACTATATTATTAGCAGCTAAAGTTACATATTCTACATAATGAGGTTTATATTTTTTATATTTAAAGTGTATTTTTTTAATAGCTTTTTATTTACAAGTTATATGTATGGGTAATTTTACAGCATTGACAGTTGCCAAACCTTTTGTTCCAATTTTTCCCCTCCTTCTTCCCACCCCCTCCCCTAGATGGCAGGATGACCAGTAGATGTTAAATATATTAAAGTATAAATTAGATAGTGTATTGGTTCTTTTGAGCTTGCTTTTGCCTCCAGTTTATTTAAAAGAAAGCTTTTCTTTGGTGTCATGTGGTCTTATGTAGAAATTAAGAAGGTCAGTTTAATTTCTTGGTTCTACTATACCATTCTGTGTGCCCTTGGACCTGAAATTTTTATTCTTTTGATTTTCTACTCTGAAATGTGCTAGTACTTTTAAACTATTCACCCTAAGGGCACGTAAAGTAAATGAACATTAGTTCACAAAAAACATTCTTTGGAATACCAGTCATGATTATGTGCAAATGGGAACTACTGGAACATTTAAGCACCAAAGTGATTGAGCATGTATCAGGGCTTGGAGATGCCTGTTTGTGATTTGGATAATTGGTGATGAGGGATAGAGAAGAGTATGTATGTTTCTTGTGAATGATCCTTTCTGTCCCGCCACTGACTTATCCAACTTCATGTCTTATTGTCCACATAATGTCACTGTCTGTTCTGCTCTCTAGCCAAATTAGACTACTCTCTACTTCTCAAATATACATGGTGCTTTCTTAGCTTTATTCCTTTGTTCAGATTGTTCTCTGTGCTTAGAATGCCTCTCCACAATATCGCTATTTGATATATTCCTAGACGTTCTTTAAAGTCAAATGCCATGTCCTTAATGGATCTCTTTATGCAATGTGGAGGGAAAGGGGATCCATGTGAATGTGCATGCTGAGAACTGCATAATTATACTAGAGAAGCTTGCTTGAATTAATTGAACTATGTTTATGTCATCCCCACCCAATTGTCCCTTCTGCCTTTAGATATTTAATTTATACTGTGTTACCAAATCTATTACATTAATTTGTATTTAATGTTGGTGCTAGGACCTGAAAGCAGGTTATCTTCTGTGACTACCTTTGACCCGACACCATAATATCTATAATAGAGGGAATGATAGATTTGTAAGGATGATCGGCTTCAACTCTCACCTCTGACACTAATGTGCAACCATAAGAAAGGCACTTAACTTCCCTAAAATCCAATCTTTTCCTCTATAAAAAGAAAATTATGATATCTGAGATCCCTATTTTATAGGATTGTGAGACCTAAACCAGTCCATCAGCAAGCATTTGTTAAAAACTATGTGGCAAGCACTATAATAATTATTAGGAATATATATTAAAAAAAAAAAAAGCAAAGACACAATTTTTACCTTCAAGGAGCTCTCATTCTGATAGGGAGATACCATACAAATAACTATGTACATAAAAGGTATATATGGTATAAATGAAAGGTAATCTCAGAGGACAGGCATTAAGAGTGAGGGTTAAGGTGATACTAGGAAAGATTTCTTATAGAAAGTTAGATTTAAGTCAAATATTAAAGGATGTGATGCTAATGAAGAGCCATTTCACTTTCTTTTTTTATTTTAATTTTTTTTTAAACTTTTTATTGACAGAACCCATGTCAGGGTAATTGAGCCATTTCACTTTCATGAGCATTGTCTGAAAAATTTGTTAGAGATCCATACCCCTTGACAGACTAGAGTATATCTTGGGATCGTTCTTTTCCAAAGGGTCATCTTCTGCTCACAGAAGCATGGTAGAAACATAAGTTATCTAGTACCTAGTTGAGGAACCCAAAAGCTACCCAACTCCTAAACTCCCAAGGTCACCATCAAGACTGGAAACATCTTTGTTGTTTTTGCTGTTTGGTCATCAGTGCTCAGGAAAGGAAACACAAAGCAGAGAGATAACCAGAAATATGAGGGCCAGGCTCAGACTCTACCAGACAGTACATCTGCTCACTCCACACACTTACATCCTCCACAAGTGCTAGGACGCCCTCACCACCAGCAATAAGACATTCAAGAGAGATCTATCCCATGTCCCTTATTCAAGAGAGAGGAAGAAAGGAGCAAGAACCTCAGAGTTATCTCTCTCTTTAAAACTTACTAAGTAGTAAAGCTCTTCCTGCATCTTTGATACAGACTTTTTGCCTTGCTGCCATCAAGATAATGCTCACTCCAAAACTCAGCTTAGTTTCATGCACATGTTCTATTGCATGTGTTTGACTTTAAATGCATCTACAAAACTCTTCACAAACCTGAAAGTGGTATATATGTTAGATATTGTTATATATAATATTATCCCTCAGTTTCCCTACTTTGTGACCCCCATTGGATCTCATGTAATATTTTATTTTTCAAACAAAAAAGGTTTCAAATAAAGGGTTTTTCAAACCCTTAATGTATTCATCATATATTATTGTATATAATAGTTATTCATGTTTGATTCTTATGTTCTTAAAGGACTGTGAGCTCTAACTAAGTAGGGATTTTTTTTAAAAAAACAACTAAAATTTTTATCTTCCCCCAAGGCTTCTGTACACAGTAAGTGTATAGTAAGTATTTATTGAATGAAAATGGAATGAAACTACTTTTTTTAAAAAAACTGAAAGAAGAGAGGGTTATTTCCTTTGATTCTAGGTTGGATAAGAAGATTGTTATTGCCACTGTAATCTGATTAGTGACCAACTAGGAACTCCCCTCAGTAGTAAAAGTAAATGTGATGTCATTTATTATTTGCAAATTAGGGTAAGAACGCTATCAAGTTGGAAACAAGTACTACCTGTTAGAATCTGGAACTTTTCCCCAAATATTTGAGTCAACTATTTTATATGTGAGCAAATTGTATAGATATATATAAATTTTTCTCACTGTTTTTTTTCCTGACCTGTCAAATATAACAATATTATGATAAACATACCAAATTGGTATCTTTACCATTTTTTTTACTTTTACTATACCAAAAATATGTAAATTATAGAATAAAATAATATATAAAATTTCATTATATCATATGACACATTTGAACAAAGTAGAAATAAATTAACAAACAAAAATGTATTTCCTTTCTGTTCCCTTCTAACTTCTTTGAAACCCTATTCAATACAACACACATTTGCCAAGATTTTACTATATGTAAGACAATGGATATACAAATACAAAAAGAAAATAAACATTGGACTTGAATTTGGGAAAACCTGGATTCAAATTCTACTTTAGATACTTGCTACCTCTATCATCTTGGACAAGTCACTTAATCTCTAGACTCAGTTTCTTCATCTATGAATAGATTGGATGACCTATAAAAATCATTCTAGCTCTCAATCTGTGATCCTTTATTCTACAAAGTGTTGTTACCTTTTCCTTTGTTTTTGTACTACTTATTTTATCTTCAGAGTCAGAAGAAAGTATGTTGTCATTTAGTTACACATGTAAAATAGTTTCACCATGGTGAAATTCCATACCATTTTGAGGGTATTTTTTTTTTGGAATTCCATACCATTTTGAGAGTATTTTTTTTGGAATTCCATACCATTTTTATGGACATTGTCAGTATGGATAATATTGAATATGTACCGTGTATGTGTGACTACCATGTATACACTATGTGCATACATACGCTACTGATCACTAGAAAACATGTGCTGATGTCCATGGCTAGGAAAAACATTAAGAAAATGATTAAGTTTCTGTTTGCATTTCAATTTTAAAGGCTGTTATTTATGTTTAGCAAGAAATTCTTCCTCAATTAAAATGTAGACACAAGATAAGGAAAATATGCGTTGGTTTAAAGCATATTTAATTTCATGGAAAGAATTTAAGCTTCATCACTTTCCTCTAATGAACTGAAAATTGTTCTTAAATTGATAAATGCTTCTTCTTCAGATAGGAGTGTGAGCAAAACAACAATCCACTAATTTGCTAATTCTTAGTCTCCCTTATGATCATTAACCAGAGTTTGTTATTTTAAAAGAATATTCTTGGGGCAGCTAGGTGGTGCAGTGGATAGAGCACCAGCCTTCAAGTTAGGAGGACCTGAGTTCAAATGTGGTGTCAGACACTTAACACTTCCCAGCTGCGTAACCCTGGGCAAATCACTTAATATCAATTGTCTCAGCAAAATATATATAGATATGATAATTCTTAAAGGCTTTGTCTTTTTATTATTATTTTATTTTCCAAAATATATGCAAAGATAGTTTTCAACATTCACTTCTGCAAAACCTTATGTTCCAAATTTTTCTCTCTCTCTACCTTACTTCTCCCCAATGTAGCAGACAATCTGATATAGGTTGAACATGTGTAGTTCTTCTAAACATATTTCCCTATTCGTCATAATGTACAAGAAAAAAAAGGCAAACAGCAACAAAAAGGGGAAAATACTAACTTTGATCCACAGTCAGAAAAGGATATGTCTTAATATATCTCAAAAGTACATATGTTTGCATATCTTTTAATCATATAATAAATTTACAAGACAATGTGGATAGTGGATAAAGATATGGTCTCAGAACCAAGAAAAGCTGAATACAAGACATGTCTCTTGTACCCAAAAACCAACTGAAAGAAGATGGGATCCTTATTGTTGCCACTGTAATCAGATCACGGCCAGCTTGGAATTCTACCCACTGTAAATGGATATGACTTGTATAGCTGTCAGTCTGTGTTGGCAAAGGAAGTTCCTCACAAGAATCTCCCTTTATCAATAAAGTAATGAGTCTAGTTAATGAAATTATGAACTAAATACATAATGATAATAAAATGTTGTTACTGTATATTTACTTTTGTATAGAAATATCTGAAAAATTAATCCAAAATTCTGGCAATAAAAGGATGGCATAGGATGCCATGAACCTTTTATTGCCATAGGTTTGAAATGATATCCCTGACAAGTTTTCTCAGGAACAACTAACTAATAATAAAAAGTTTATTGTGACTTGCCAGCTTTATTTCTTCCTATTTATTTTGGTTTTG
Source organism: Antechinus flavipes (assembly GCF_016432865.1). NCBI lineage: Eukaryota > Metazoa > Chordata > Mammalia > Dasyuromorphia > Dasyuridae > Antechinus > Antechinus flavipes. Next base: position 208,111,833 of record NC_067402.1, read on the forward strand.
ACATTTTTTTTCATTCTTTATGGATGGAGGATAACAGCAGTAACAACAAATAAAATAAAAGTCTATCTGTATACTGGTGAAAAATTGATACTATCGCCTGTAAAATGCAAATTTCTCACATGTGGCTGAAATACAAAGCAGTAGCCCAACCTAAGGAGTATAAAACACTCTCACTCAATATTTTGAAATTCTTTATTTTTGTCAGCAGAAAAAAAGAGACCAAAAAAAAAAAAAAGACTAAAACAAATTTTATGTTAATAAAAATGGAAAGTCACATGGGTTAATACAGTTTAGAATTGAAAGAGAAATCAAATATCTCTGGTCCAGCTCCATTATTTTAAAGATAAAGAACCTGAAGATTAAAAAGCTGAGGTGATTTATACCACCTATACAGGGTTTTTGATAGTTGAACCATGACTTCTGTCGGTTTTCTGACTCCAAATCCAGCATTCTTTCCATTGGAACATCTTGACAGGGCTTAGCACTCTACCCTTTAACTAACTTAGTTTCCTTCAAAGTTCAGATGAAGTGCTTCACTTCCCACATGATGCCTTTCCACATCTCTTCAGCTCCTAGTTGATGCTCACCCCCCCCCAAAGTGCCTTGTATTCATTTTGTATGTATTATATATATGCTCTATGTGTACATTTTGTTTCTTTGATAAAATATAAGTTCCTTGAGGGCAGGCACTATTTTTTTAAGTTTATAACTCCATCACCTGGCACATAGCAGGTGCTTAATAAATACTGCTCAGTTTATTAGAATAATAATTCTTCTAAATTACATACTGGTACTATATATGTACTATAACAGCAGAAAATATTAGCCATGGCGCCAGGTCTTAGAAGATTATAGTTGGTCACTTTCAAAAACTTTCTGCCCATGCTCCCTAATCTCTCCAGAACATCCTCACTCTTTCTAAGCAGTTTATTAACTTTGTGTAATAAGGATTTGAGAACTAAAACCCACAACCCACCAATCTCAGTCTCAGGAGTGAAAAGAAATGTTTATTCAAAGCAATAGCAATATTGAGAAATGTTGGATCTAGTCAGCATTCCCTGGCTTTTGTTCTGAGTTGCTGGAACAAAGTCAGTCTCACAGCATGGTAGCCACAGTGGAAATATGAAGTAGCCCATCTATTGCTATTCTCTGGAGAGCAAACTCAATACTTCAACTCCATTGAAGAAGAATCAGAAAATAGGAAGTGGAGCTAGTCTATGAAACTGCCACAACCAACTTCTGATAAGAGAATATGATAAGAAGTGGGGATTGAGCTTTTCTTCTCCAATGATAAATTTTTTACAGTGGCTTTGCAAATACTTTTTTTTGGTTTATTTTTGCAAGAGATAGATAGAACAGTGATAACTTAACAACAGAGCAAAGCAGAGTGGTCCATTCCTAATTTTTTTTTTCTGTTTTCTCTGAAAAGGGGAATGATTTTTACCCCAGAACTAATGAATAAAAATAACTAACAAGCAGTTGATGTACAAGATATGTAAGGTAAAAGAGAGTAAGAGTGTACCTAGATATCCTTGATAAGTTAAAGTCACCTGGACCAAATATAACGACATCCTTTAGTTTGGAAAGAACTGACAGATATGATTGCTGAGAAACTGTCAGTGATATGTGAAAGATCATGAAAAATGGGAGAGGTACTGTGTGAGAATGGAGAAAAACAAATGTCATCTCAGTTTTCAAAAAGAGAAAAGAACCAGAATCTGTACATTGTAAGCCAATAAGCTTGATTATAGTTCCTGGAAAATTCTAAAATGAGTCGGTAGAGATGGTTGTCAGACATCTAGAAACAGAATTAGTGATTACAAAGAGCCAACAAGGAGGCTTCAACAAAAGCAGACTATGCCAAACTAACCTCATTTCCTTTTCAGACAGGATTACCAAAATGAGAATTGAGGGGAATGCGCTGTGGATGTAATTTACCCAGATTTTAGCAAAGCTTTTGATAAAATAGCTCATGCTAGTTTTGTGGAAGAGATAGATTTGGATTAGTAGATAAAACAATCATTTCAATTCAGAAGTGACAATGACTGAGCTCAAAAAATAGTTTTTAGGGGAACTGAGTGGCTTAGAGCTCTGGGCCTGGATTCAGGAAGTCCTGACTTCAAATCCATCCTCAGACACTTATTAGATATATGACCTTAAACAAGTCACTTAATCCCTTTCCTCAACCGTAAAATTTGAATAATAATCGGGCCTACTTCCCAAAGTTTTTGTGAGGGATGAGATGATAATTACAAAGCACTTAACCATAGTTCTTGGCACATAATAGGTTCTATATAAAAATTGACTATTATTAGTAGTTCTATTATTAATTGGCTTAATGTTAAGATAGCAAGAGATTTCCAAAGGAATACCCCAGGAGAGATATCAAACATGTTCCTTACATTGCTGCTTGCCAGTACTTCCCAGAGCCTCCCTAACCAGATTAAATATTAATTGGGAAATATTTAACAAAATAAATAAAAATACAATAAAACATAGATAATATTCATGGGTGATTTTCTTATTCAATATGTGGCCCAGAGGTATTCTTATATATAGTTTCTATTTGGCTTTGACAGCAGTGGCTCCAGGGGTTCTGTACTGGGCAACAGTGTTATCAGTGACTTGGATAAAAACCTATCTGGTTTGCTTCTCAAATTTAATGTTCATCCGTCATTTTTAAAGAGGACCAATGACATCACAGGTGATGTCTTGACTTGCACATGAGTTGGAGCTGGCTGATGCAGAGTTGCACAAAATCATCAGTTTCAGTCTCTCTTCCTAAGTCACTGAATTCCAGTAGCAAGACAAAAATCAAGTTAAGGATGCGTGAGATGAATTTAACATCTTCAATGTTTGACCAGAGTAATCACTCCATAGATTCTGCTTCAATGGCCTTTGGAACAAATTGTTCTCATCCAACCATTCTGCCAGGGGAAGTCTTCTTCCCCTGCTTGGGATAGACATTCCCCTATCTCACCTACAGGTTTAAGTCCTGTTAGTTACCCTCCACCTGGTTGAGCCCATCTGCAGAAATGGTTTACCAGTGTATGGCTGCTTGCAGCTTCTTGGAATGACAGCAAAGTTGGGATGGATAGTTAAAGCCGGGAATGCCCTAAAGATCTAGAAAGATTTTGAGAGACTAGAGCATTGGACCAAAACTAATATGATGATATTAAGGATAAATTTAGAGGAAAATGATGTTAATTAAGAAAGTTGTGGATAAATATTGATAAATGGGATAATTTTTCCTTTTTGGTATTTTTTAATTAAAGCTTTTTATTTTCAAAATATAGGCATGGATAATTTTTCAACATTAACCCTTGCCAAATCTTGTGTTCCAATTCCCCCCACCTTTCCCCATTCCCTCTCATAGATGGCAAATAATCCAATATATGTTAAACATGGTAGAAATATATGTTAAATAAAGGAATAAATTTAAAATCTTGCACTTGAGTACAAAAAATTCAGCTTCACAGATATAAGGTGGGGTGAGGCATGAATATAGAGAAGTTCTGAAAAAGAGCTTGGAATTTTACTCACAAGTTCAGTGTGTCCGTACCAGGATGTGGCAAATGAAAGGCTAAAGTAATTCTAAGTTTCGTTAATTGAGGCACAGCTTCCAAGAATGTGAAGGTTATAATCATCTGTACTCTGTGTGTTATTGTGAGACATCGTCTTCAGATGTTTTCACTTTGGGGCACCATGATTTAACAAAGGCATTAATAAACTGGAGCCAGGACAGTGAAGGGCCTTGAGTCCATGATATATAAGGATAGTGAAAGGGAGTTAGTCCTTGAAAAGAGAGGACTCAGGGGGCCCAAGATAACTGTCTTCGAGTATTTGAAGGGCTGTCGTGTAGAGAAAAGATTAGACTTGTTCTGTCTGGCCCCAAGTGGCAAAAACAGGAGCAATATTTGAAAATGCAAAAACATCAATTTAGGCTTAATATCAAGAAAATTTTCCTAACCATTAAAGCTGTCCAAAAGTGGAATGAGCTGCCTCAAGAGGTAGTGAATTCTTTCTCTTTGGAGGTCTTCAAGTAGAGTCTGGGTGACAACCTGTCAGTAATATTAAACTGAGGATTCCTAGTCCTAGCTGGACTATATGGCCACTAAGGTCCCTTCCAGCCTCTCAAATGCTGTAGTTCCTTTGGTATGTGCCATGGAAATGCCTTCCCTTGGTTGGAGCCCTGCCTACCTGTGCTCACAAAGCAGAAAAAGAAGTCACCATCATTCCTATCTCTCTTCTTGTGATCAGAGAGATGAAGGACATGTGATCAGGGGCCTCCTTCCATTGGTTAATTATGATAGTTTCCATACGTGAATTCAGATGCATAACATCTGAATCTAACAAATAACCTTGTCTCTAAATAATAAGATCCCAAAATATATAAATCAAGTCAAGCTGAGAAATGACTTTTGAATGTTTTGAATTATCTTCTATGGTTTTTAAAACTTCACAGTTTTCTGTGTAATGGCCTTCAGGATTTTCCAAAATTAATCTTTTAAAAGTTGATTTTGGAGGAACAAAGAACTGTTCTCTTCCTGGCTTTTCTCAACTCTCTCATAAAGTTCATGCATTCTGATTCCAGAATTTTAACTTTAGAGAAGAAAGAGATCTTACACTGGTGATCAAGCCAATGCCCTCATTTCTTTTTTTAAAAAAATTTTATTTTCCCCCAGTTATACTTGAAACAATTTTTTATATTTCTTTTTTTAAACTTTTGAGTTCTCGATTTTCTCCTTTATCCCCTGTCCCAACCCCCATTAAGAAAGCACATGTAAAATTATGCAGAACATTTCCATAAAAGTCATGTTATGAAAGAAAACATAGCTCTCCCCCCTTAAAAAACCTTCAATAAAAATAAAGTGAAAGACACTGAGAGAAAGACAGAGGCAGGGAGGAAGGGAGGAGGGGAAGGAGAGCAAGAGAATGTTTCGGATCTGTATTCAGACATAATCAGTTCTTTCTATGGGTTTGGATGCATTTTTTCATCATAAGTCCTTCAGAGTAGTCATGGAGCATTGTATTGCTAAGAATAGCAAAGTCATTCACAGCTGATCATCCCAAAACAGTGCTACTACTTTGTATGTAAAACATTTTCCTTTCCTTGAGTTCATGGAGGACTTTCTAAGTTTTTCTAAGAGTATCCTGCTTATCATTTTCCAAAGAACAATAATATTCCATCATAATCACATACCACAATTTATTCAGCCATTCCCCAATTGAAGTAATACCCTCATTTCCCAAATAAGGAAATTTAGACTGAAATAGGGCAGCTAGGTGACACAATGGATACAGTGTCAAATATGGAGTCATGGAAAACCTGAGTTCCAATCTAACCTCAGATACTTACTAGCTGTGCGACCCTGTAAAATTACTTTACCCTGCTTGTCTCAATTTCCTCATCTGTAAAATGGAGTAGAGATCAAAATGGCAAATTACTCTGGTATTTTTCCCAAAAAACCCAACATGAAGAGTCAGATATGACTGAAATCACCCAACAACAACAACAAAGACTAAAAGAAGTTTTAAGTCATGTGCCCAGAGAAACACAGCTATTAAATCTGTGAATCAGTCTTCAAACTAAGGTCCTCCTGATTCCAAGCGCAGTATTCTATCTACTGAACTATTTAATTGCCTTGTTAAATTCAATTTAAGAAATATTTGATTGAAATATACTTTCAGAAAAATATAATTCTAGAGAAGTTGGAGATAAGAAAAGATATAGAATTGTGATAAAACCTGACCTCTGTCCTCATAGAACTTACAGTCTTTATGACACACAAAGAAAAAATATAATATGAAATAAAACTTAAGTGCCTTTCAGGAGGCAAAAATTCAATTCAATTTTAACAAACATTTACTTACCTGCAATGCAAGGCTCCATCTTAACTGATAAGAATATAAAGATAAAAATAGAATGGCCTCTATCTTCAAAAAATGGATATGTGTTTCTGGAACGGGATAGAGGGTAGTGAATGTGACATGGACACAAATAAATTAAATACAAAATGATTTGAGAAGTTGGATACCTGGGATGACCAGAGAAGATTTCACTAAAGAAGTGGTACTTAAGCAGAATCTTGACAAAATATAAAGAATCAGAGAGTTGCAAAGAAAGCATATTCCAGGCATTAGGGGGACATAATAAATATGTGGATGGTAGCTGAATAATTGAGTCCAAGAAAAACATTTATTATGTACAAAGACACATAATAGTTATAGGAAATATTTATGTTCTACAAAATACTACATTAACTCATTTGATTCTAACAACCACCCTGAAAGGTAGATAATACAATTCTTCTTATCTCCATTTTACAGGTCAGGAAACTGAGAGTAAGACACATTAAGCGAACTTGCCCATGGCTATATACTAGAATCAGTAACAAGTTTCAAATTCATGTCTCTCCAGGCTCCTCATTTAGCTCTGCAGTAATATTGTAGTAAATAGACTGCTGAGTGTAAAGTCAGAAAGAACTACTTTTTAATCCCTCTAGCTTTGTTGGTCAGTCAGTCAAACATTTATTACGTGCTTACCATATGCCAGACACTGTGCTAAATGTTAAGGATTCAGAGAAATAGTCTTAGGTTTTAAGGAGCTCTCAATTGAATGGGGGAATTTTAGCAAGTTGCTTAACTTCTCTGCTTCTCTTTTACCATCTGATAAAATGAGAATTAGTCTAATCTTGAAATCTTATCTCATCAAGTTGTGAGGTTAAAATGAGATAGCATATATAAAGTGCTTTGCAAACTTGAAAATGCTATGTAGACATGTTATTATTGCTATTCTTTTCTCTTATACTACACTACCTAGACATGGATATTAATGGTTAGATCCAGTAGAAATGAGTGAAGAATATATGGAAACATATTTGGAATACAAACAATTTAGCAGAAAATTTCCAGAGTAAGTATTTTCCATTCTAATTAGTAAATATGTGTTTCAAAGTGAAGCCAGAACTCAATTGTTTTCAATCAAATGGTGACTGAAGGAGTCTTTAGTATCTAGAGGGAATCAGTCAGATTCCTGAACCATAGGTTTGTAATGTACATGTCATCTTTATTCCCTTGCACAAGTTAGCTACTAGGTTATCACTGATGAAATTCAATAAATGGATACACATTTTGTTTGCTACTTTGCATAGGTCCATTCTTTCTTTTGCCTCATTATGGAGAAATCCTCAATTCATCTTTGCATTCCTGTCTCTTCCTAATTCTTTGTGCATTTGACAGGAAATAACAAAAAATAGTAGTTTCAGGAATTCAATGAATTTCATTGGATTGCATCAGTTTTCAGAAAACTTATTTTGCAAATTTCAATAAATCTCAAGAAATTTTTGAAGATGATTGTAGCATCCTAGAACCGAAATGTCCTCGAATATTTTTGCAACATGTGATTTTTCAATGCCATGAACTTAATATATTAACACTTCCTGAAGAATATCAGAAAATTTTGCATGCCCATATTCAGACTGAAGACCTTGGCAGCCAGTTAGGAACTTCCATAGTTCAAGAGAAAATCAATGAGGACTGAACTAGGTTGGTGGTAGAGGGAGGTAAACCAGAGATAAAGAAAGATGGATATCTTAACGGTAGAATTGCCTGCATTTGACCACAAATTGAATAGGAGAAGGTCTAGAGAAAGGGAAGAATTATGTATGACCCTGCTTTTGATTCTGGATAAATGCTATCTTTGATAGAAATAATAATAAAAATTCTAACAATAGCATTCATATAGAGCTTTAAAGTTTTATGAAATGCCTTATATTTATTTTCTCATTTGGTTCTCATAACAATTCTGTGCAGTAAGGGCGACTGTATTTTATAGATTAGAAGATTGAGGCTCACAAAGGTTAAAGGGATCACATAGGTAGAAAGTATCTGAGACAAGATTAGATTACAAGAAGAAGAAGTAGTTTTTGTAGAAAGGTAATTCTGCTTTAGATCTGTAAAGTTTGAAATGTTAGCAAAACTTTATGGGCAGAAAAGTTGGGGCTGGTGATATAGATTTAGGGTGTTAAGAAAGTGAAAATTTTCTATAAAAGTGATCAGAAGAATGTTAGGGAATTAATGGGAAGCAAGTAAAAGGATTTAAAAGAAGCAATAAGAGTCCAACTGAAGTTAAATATAATTAATAGTAGTAGGCCCATTTGGCAGAGTTTTGTGTCTTACCTTCTTTCCTCTCTACCTCCCCCATGCTTAACAGCTCAAAAGTAAAGAAAATAGGAATTAATCAGGTTTGGACAGTGGGGAGGAGGATACAAGCATCCCTCAAAGATATTGCAGTTTGCAGAGTACTGCAATAAAATGAGTCACATGAATTTTTTGGTGTCCCAGTGCCTATAAAAGTTATGTTTACATTATACTGTTGTCTCTTAAATGTGCAATAGCATTATGTCTAAAAAAAAAGCCACTATACATATCTTAATTAAAAATACTTTATTGATAAAAAATGTTAACCATCATCTGAGACTTCAGTGAGTTATACTAAAGGCTGGGGTGGCAATTTCTTTTAAAAAGGCAATAATGAAGTTTGCCACATCTCTCAACTCTTCCTTTCATTTGAATGTTTAGAGGCCATTGTAGGTTTATTAATTGATCTAATTTCAATTTTGTTGTATCTCAGGGAATAGAGAAGTCCAAGGAAAAGGAGAGAAATGGGGAACAGCCAGTTGCTGAAATAGAGAACACACAACATATATTGATTAAGTTCATCATTTTATATGGGTACAGTTCATGGTCCCAAAACAATTAGAATATTAACACCAAAGATCATTGATCACAGATAAATTAATAATGAAATTACAAGAATTATCAAGATGTGACAAAGACACAATGTGAACACATGCTGTTGGAAAAAGTGATGTTGATAGACTTCTTTGACAGGGTTGCTACAAACCTTCAGTTTGTTTTAAAAAAAAAAACTGAAATATCTGCAAAGCAGATAAAAAGTATGTATGTATAATAAAAAATTAAGGAAGAAAATATGCTAGGGTATTCTATTCCACTTTATTCAGATTTATGATTAAAATTGTTAACCATGGGATCATGGCACTATTGTCTTGATTTATATCTTGCCACTAGACCCCAATGGCCCTGGAGAGAAAAGGAGGCAGGTGACCTTGCCCAGTCCTCCCTCCCTTAAATCCAACTCGCGTGTTATGGCATCACCTCCCTGATGTCATGATCCTCTTCCAGAACAAAAAACAAACAACAACAATGATGTTGTAGATAATGTTGGACTTGGAGTTAATTTAAAAAACCTGAGTTCAAACCTAACCTCAGATACTAACTATAAGACTGTGGATAAATCACATAACTTCTCTCTTCCTCAATATTCTCATCTCTAAATGGAAAGATAATAATAACATCTACTTCATGGAATGGTTGTGAGGATCAAATGAGCTAATATGTAAAGCACTTGGCAAACTTTAAATTTCTACATAAATGCTAACAACTATTCTTTTTACTATTATTGTCATTATTAACATTATTGTTGTTGTTGTTCTTAGATCCAAGTTGGGTAGGAAGGCCAGCATTGAGAAACTAGAGGTCAAAATGGTAGAGAATAGGTTCAGTAGGAAAAAGAAAATGGGAGATTTAGAACATAAAGAAAATTGTGATCAAAAATGGAAATTTCAGAGCATGAGGTTTTGAAACTGGAACAATGTGATATCCTACATATAGAAGAACAAACTGCATTGGAATAAAGGTTACAGTCAATGGAGATGAGTATATTTAGTGACTATCAAGAGGTTCATATATATGAAAGTATAATTCACTGAAAACAATGGCAGGTGAGAGGATAGAAAATAAATCTATAAGCCAAGTACTGAATCAGTAAGAAAAGAGAGTACTCTACATGTCTATAGATGATAGCTAAAAAACAGGAAGGAAAGAAGCTACTATAAACAGATGTCAAAGAAATTTGTTGACTCATATTGGCAATGGTCTAAAAATTATAGTGAGAACCCAAGACATGCTAAATAGCTTCATCGATAAGTTAGAAGAAATGAAAGAAGAGAAGGAACTACTTTCACTAGAGACAAGACAGCCAAGTGTCATCTAATGGAAGGAGATGGAACAATTGCTTAAGGAAGATGCAGAGTTTGCTTATAAGGACAACAGAGTTATAGGGTTGAGGTAAGGCTGGATGGGGTAAAGTTGAATTAGCTAAGAATGAAAATACATGAGGAGATAGCTACAAAAAGTTCTCTTACTTAGGACACAAATGTTGATTCCAGGAAGTTAAGGAAGTAGGTTGGAGAGATATTTGAAATAATGGGAGGAGAAGAATGCTACAGAGTATAATTTTGGTATAACAACAGCATATATAATCATAATGTTACTTTTTTAAATGGTGTAAGGCTATGGATTAAGGCAATTGTTTCTCCAGATACTGGGCTTTGGGTCACTGGGTTGTTGTTTTTTTTTTTTCCTTCCCTAAGGATGAAAATAAAATTATTCATCTATGGAAACTCAGTAAAGCATGAACATAGAATTTTACAGATGAAAGAAACTTCAAAAATAATCTAGTCCCGCTCTCATTTTACAAATGAGATGAAGAGATTTGGTCAAGGTTAAACAATGAATTTAGTAGCAGACCTAAGACTAAAATGCCTCCCAGCTCTTACTGTTCTTTCCACTATGTGATGCTCCTACAAAGAGAAAGTAAGAATATCCTTCCTCCCCCCAGTTAGGAGCTCTCCACCTGAAATGATATCAGCTTTTGTTTGTCTTGGCAATTGGCAAAGTATGAAGGAACCTTTCTGAATTTTTTCTGGTGGCCCCAGAATTTAAACTTGTATCAATAGGCATTGAAGGAGGGGGATGTTTCCTGAAATACACCTGTATTTCTTTGACCTGTCTGTACTCAGGATCCCTTCCTCTTATGTGCTTTCCTTTCCAGTGTCTTTGGCCTCCAGCACCGTTGGGTTGGCTGGGCAGGTAGTCCACACTGAAACTACAGAGGTAGTGCTGACAGCCGATCCTGTTGTGGGATTTGGGATACAGCTCCAAGGCAGCGTATTTGCCACTGAGACTTTGTCTTCTCCACCACTGATTTCCTATATTGAAGCTGACAGCCCAGCAGAAAGGTGAGACACTTAGAGATGAGGGCACCTCTTTCTCTGTTTTCCTGAAGAAATTTGGTGTTGGATGCCACTGGATGACTATTAATTTATGGAATACTGCCGCTTGCAGGAAATGTAGACTGTAATGAACTCTCTGTTCTGACAATAAAATTTGATGTTCTTGATCGAGTCTGAGGAGAATAACAAGCATCGGTGCCTTTATCTCACAGTTTTTCCCATCAGGGAACTGGAGGTTATATTAATTAAAGGGAGAAAATCCATAAGAAAATCTCTGAAGTTTAAACTTTAATAATTTTTATGCCATGGGGAAAGCACATTCATCACTGAACTGTATTAGTTCAGATCCAATCATAGCAGATACTACCAAGCTGAATTATTCATCACTTCTTTGGGACACTTCAGTACTCTCATCTCCTTTCTTGCATTTTTTTTCTGGCCACCGCCTGGATTTGTGCAAGGGACCATTAGCTTTAGTATGTGCTATAACCTAATATTATATGATATAGATTGCAGTAGACAAAAAGAACTGAATTACAATCATGATTCATTAGAGTTCTAATTCAATTGGTTTGGGGCTCTTAAACTTGGTCACTATGCATTCTCTTCTCCTTTGTGTCAGACCTCTAACATACAGTTGTAAAATTAGGTGTGGAGTACTGCAGATTGGAGACAGAGTGATGGCAATCAATGGAATTCCCACTGAAGATAGCACGTTTGAGGAAGCCAGTCAACTTCTCCGAGATTCCTCTATCACCAGCAAGGTCACTTTGGAAATAGAGTTTGATGTTGCAGGTATGATTGCATAATTTTTCCCAATATATAGGTTCTGTTAAGACCACACTGAATGGGAATTATAGTGGTTATTTAGTATGAGGAGAACTCCTTATGTGGGGAATATTTTTTATTTCTTTGAGTTTGGGGTATCATTCTGAATTAGGTGTTTCTTTAGTCATGTATTAAGAAGTCACCATAAGAATATCTGGAAATAAATAATGACAAGATAAAAAGCCAAGAGTAGATATATATCTAAAGTAAGAATATTAGGTAACATTTATTCTTCCCAACTCTATCTTAAGCGGACTATTATATATATCTTCCATGGAGAGGGAAATAGTCTCATTACTCGCTAATCATTTCCCTCAGAAGTGCTTGTGATAATATCATGGTAAGGAGCTTGAAGAATTCAAAATGCTTTCTTGAGTGGATGGTGATTGTTCTTTGTCCTTCATTCTTGAAGAATAGGACATAAGGGAGATGATGTCATGACATGAAAATTAAGTGGATTTAAGTGAGAAAGGGCTGTTCAAGGTCATCTGCCTCACTTTCCCCTCCAGAATCATCTGTGTCCAGTAGCCAGATAAAGATCAAGATGATTGGTGATTCAGAAGACTCTGGGTACAGTGGAAGACCTTGGCATTTTTTTTAAACAATAGCTTTTTATTTTCAAAATACATACAAAGATAATTTGCAACATTCACCTTAGCAAAACCTTGTGTTTTTCTTCCTCCTTTTCCCCTACTCCCCTCCCCTACACAGCAAGTAATCCAATATATGTTAAACATGTACACACTTCTATATATTTCCACAATTATCATGCTACATAAGAGAAACTAGATCAAACAGGGGAAAAAATGAGAAAAACAAACAAGCAAACAACAACAAAAAAAGGTGAAAATACTATGTTGTGATGCACATTCAATTCCCACAGTCCTCTCTCTGGATGCAGATGGCTCTCTCCATCACAAGTTCATTGGAATTAGCCTGAATCACTTCATTGTTGAAAAGAGCCAAGTCCTGGCTAAATTTTTGATGTAATGATGGCAAATCTTGCCTTAGTATTTCCTAAATATATGTTTAAGACCCCCAAATCTAGCAATGGTCTCTTTTACCCAGTCAAATATATGTGTGTTTGTGTATGTCAGTGTGTGTATACATATATACATACATAGATGTGTGCATATATACACATATGCAATTATACATATATACATATTTATTTATTTATACATATATGTATGTGTGTGTGAAAAAGACCTTTGGGGTTTCTGACCAAAACAGAAAAAATTGTTATTTACTTTCACTCTGAGCCAACCCTTGTTCTTCCACTTCCAGAGTGAAGAATGAGATGTAGAGGGTACTAGTTATTATACAAATACCTTACACATCATCCTGTGCCTTTATATATAGCTAACATATTACCTGAGACAATTCTTTTAGACTAAAAATTGATGAACAGATGTCAGTTAATATTGATGGAGGGAGTGTCCACCCTTTCTTTCAGTTACAGACCTGTTTATATGAAGTATTGTTATTTTGGTCCTCTTTGAGAGCTAAGGACAAGAATTAACCCACAAATCTGTCTGCCTCAGAGAATTACTATAATAAAGCATTTAGCAAAATGCAAAGCACTATGAAAATGCAAGTTGTTATAACCAAAAAGCCCAGATATCACACTTCACAAAAGGTCAGAAGGATACAGTTCATGGAACGTGAATAAACTCCTTAGGTCTCTTAACTACTTTGGTTCATTCATACACTGGCCTTTCAAGTTAGCTAATTACCTGCAAAAACACTCCTGCTCTTCCTATTACCTGTCTTGAAATTTTAATTTCCTCTCAATTCTTTCTCTTCTTTCCCACCTATTCCATGAGACTATAATCCAGTGCTGAATTTAGTTCTAGGTCCCTGTGTCTCACCTGCTATCAGGTCTGACAATGATAGGACTGGTAGGGACTAAGAAAAGTGTTCATCGACCCGAGGTCTGGTTTCCTTGGTAGCATACCAATTCCCTCATGCCCATCCAGAACCCTACTCTTCTTCTCTAAATTACCCTTCCCCACCTACTTCAAGGGACAAAAATGCCCAATAAAATGTAAGAGTGCATTTTTTTTTTTACAATTCTAAACTTTAGTGGCAATACCCCAAACATTCAAATGATAAAACATGATTTTTAAATGATTATATGGAAAACCATACCCCCAAACCTATTTTACATTTTGTTTAAAATATGTATTTTTACACTTGTTGACATTAACAAATCAATTATAAAGCAAGCACTTATTATGCACGACAGTGTGGTGGGCATTGAGAATATTATTACTAAGAATGAAATGACCCCTCCACTCAATGAGCTTACATTCTAATAGAGAAAATTAAAAGTGTATACATAAATGATATCATAGATATAGAGCAGGAGTTCTTAACTTTTTTTGTCATGACCCTCTTTGGCAGCGTAGTGATGGCCATACTCTTCAGAATAATATTTTAACTAAATAAAATACATATGATTATAAGTATTTTATAATCTAATATAATATATAATATATAAGAAGCTAATTATATTAAAATACAGTTCTCAAAAATATTTTAAAGTATTTCAAGTTAAGAACTCATGATATAAAGTGAATGTTAACATACACAAAGCAATCAAATACAACTACCACATCTTGTTTGTTTCCACATCTGCATCTTATATACTTTCTTCTTTTAAAAATGTTATTCTGTGGGGACGAGGGAGAAAAAAATTTGGAACACAAGGTTTTGCAAGAGTGAATATTGCTGTGGATATATTTTGAAAATAAAAAACAAAAAAAAAGGAAGAAAAATGTTGTTCTTTTTATTCTTAATAACAATAAAAGTAATAGTTACAGGGTGGTGGTTAATGTGTATATTGGCATTCTGATTTGGCTCACTTGATTCTATATCAGTTCATGGCTCCCTGGATGGAACATTTGACTCCATGTGAGGAACATCTGAGTCTTCAAGTACTTACTAGCTTTGTGACACTAGGAAAGTTAGTTAACCTGTCTGCCTCAGTTTCTTCATCTTTAAAATGGGAATAATAACAGCACCTATCTCAAACGGTTATTTTTGAGGATCAAATGAGATATTTGCAAAGTGCTTTATAGATCATAAAACACTATTTAAATGCTCAATAAAATGTAAGTTTTCCATATTTCTTTGTATTTTTCATATTTGTCCATTCTAATATATTCTATAATATACATATGATATACTTCAGACATTCCAAGATCATTGGTCATATAAGTTACTGCTCATTTTTTATAACTACTACTAATAGTTACATTTATATTGTACTTACTATGTGTCAGAGGGTGCCATAGCTAGGTGGTGCCATAGTGCATAGAACACTAGACTTGGAATCAGAAAGATATCTTCCTAAATTCAAATGCAGCCTCAGACACTTACTAGCTATAAAACCTTGGGCCAATCATTAATCCTTTTTGCCTATTTTTTTACCTGTAAAATACACAAAAGATGGAAATGGCAAACCACTCTAGTATCTTTGCCAAGGAAACCTCAAATGGTGTCATGAAGAGTCAGACATGATTGAAAAATGACTCATCATTGTGCCAGGGACTATGCTAAGTGTTATTATCTCATTTGATCCTCAACAAGACAACTGAGGCAAACAGAGTTTAAGTGACTTGCCCAGTAAGTATCTAAGGTAGAAGAAGGTAGAAGTATATATCATATATCATTATATATGATATATATCATTATTTTTGATATATCATATATCATTATTTTTGTACAGATAGGTCTTCTTTTTCTTCTCATAATCTCCTTCTAGAGTATAGCTCTGGGTAGGGATCATTGAGTCAAAGTGGTATGATAAAATGTTAGATTTTTAAATCAGTTAATCTGGGTTCAAATCCCACTTCTGATATATTCTCATATGTAAAACATGGAGCCTAAAGAGAGAGCCAGTTTTTTCATGATTCATTTTAAGATATTCATCTAATTCTGTAAATTCTAGTTTGTTTTTGCTTTAAATTTGATTTTTTTGGGATTTCTTTTTAATTTGGTGAGACAATTAAGGTTAAGTGATTTGCCTGTGGTCACACAGCTAGGAAGTATTAAGTGACTGAGGCTGGATTTGAATTCCATTCCTCTTTATCCATTGTACCATCTAGCTGCCCCACCTCTGGCAATTCTTAACAAGCTAGATTGCAGGACAAACTGACTTTTGTCCTATCCAGAAGGGTATATAGACCAGTCTCTATCTGACTTCTTTTCCCCCCTCTACCTCCATTTGTCAAAGCCAGCTCTCTACTATACAATGTGGATGGGGATCCTATTCCTGTCTTCTATACAATAAACTTCCCTTTCCCCTCCCCATCCTGTGGCAACATTCCCAATAAAACCTAAGGGTTCATTTTATTTTTTTAAGATTCTAAACTTGGAATTAGCTAGGTGATGCAATAGATAGAGCACCATCCCAGAAGTCAGGAGGACCTGAGTCACTTTAGCTGTGTGACCCTGGGCAACACACTTAACTTAAATTGCCTCAGGGGGAAAGATTCTAAACGTTAGAACGAATAACAAAAACATCCAAGTAATGAAACACAATTTTTAATGATTGCATGGAGAACTATAACCCCCCCCAAGTTATTTAGATTTTTGTCCAAAATATTGATTTTTACATGTTTAACTTATCAAATCAATCATCAAACAGGACCTATACTATTTGTCTCATGTGAACTGTCCTGATGCTCAAATGAGATAATGTATGTAAAATCCTTGGAAAATTTTAAAATATTATATAAAAGTAGTTACCATATTATTTTCTTTTTAAAATAGTTTACTTTTCCAAATACATGCAAAGATAGTTTTCAACATTCATCTTCGCAAAACCTTGTGTTCCAATTTTTTCTCCCTCTCTCCCTTCTTTCCCCTTCCCCCTAAGCAATCTTATATAGGTTAAATTTGCAATTTTTCTAAAATATTTCCATATTTATCATGCTGTGCAAGAAAAATCAGATCAAAAGCAAAAAAGAACACAAGAAAGAAAAAAACCCAGCAAACAAACAACAAAAGGTGAAAATACTATTCCTTTATCCACATTCAGTTTCCATAGTTCTCTCTCTGAATGCAGATAGAACTTTCCATCTCAGATCTATTGGAATTGTCTTGGGTCATCATATTGCTAAAAAGTGCCAAGTCCATCACACTTAATTTTGACATAATCTTGCTGTTATTATGTATAATATTCTCTTGGTTCTGTTCACTTCACTTAGCATCAGTTTATGAAAATTTTTCAGGCGTTTCTGAAATCAGCCTGCACATCATTCATTATAGAACAATAATATTCCAATACATTCATTTAACCATAATTTATTTAGCCATTCCCCAACTGATGGGCATCCATTCAATTTCCAATTCCTTGCCTTTACAAAAAAAGCTGCTATAAACATTTTTGTGCATGTGGGTTCTTTTCCCTGTTTTAATATGTTATTTTTGAAAATTTTATTGAAGGATATACAGCCCCACCAGCAGTTTAGTACTGGTTTGTTTCTGCGTAGCAGCACCAATATTGGATTTTGTTATTTTTAATTATCTTTGCCAATTGAGTGGATATTGGTGCCTCAATGTTGTTGTCATCTATATTCTTCTTAGAGAATTTCAGCAGTTTTTCGTTAATTATTGACAGATGATGTTTCTTTCCTTGAAAGGGAATCTGTTTCTATGCTTTAAACATTTATTTTTTATCAACTATATTTCTACCCATCTGCTTCTATGAATAATCTTCACTTCAGTTTTTGATGTGCAGAGACCCACTGTTGAACAAATGTGTGATTTAGGCTTTTCTTCCCCAATCAAAAGGGGATGAAAGAGAGAGTTAGGCAGGAATGTTGTCATTTTTTAAACAGTTTCTTTCTTGTTTGTCAGAATTTTTTAAAGTGATGGAAAATTTCCAAAATGCAATGTCCATTACTAAATAGGGGGTAAGGAAGAGAAGGCTCCTGGTCATAGCAACACACAATAGCAATAGAAAGTGAAACAAGGGAAGCAAGATGACTTTGGCCTAAGAAACTATATTAGGGAAACTGTTTGTTTTTCAAGGCTTACACAAGGCAGAATCCTTCAGCTCCAATAGTTCATTAGTCTCGAATTCCTCTCTCCATCAGCTTTATCTTTACATCTTCCTATTTCTTTTTCCACTACCAATTCATACACAGAGACCCTCTCTTGTACCCTTCTAAATTTTATTGTACAATTAGTATCATTTAATTATACAAAATCATAAAATTGATGTAAGTCCTCTACATAATAATTCTTCAAATAGTTGATGATAAGTATCAATAGACAATTTCATTAGTAGAAGATAGAGGTGGAATGGAGAGACACTGATTCTGAAAATAATCTGGGTTTTTAGTGTTCTACAAGCTCATTATGAATCAGCAATATGATATACTACATCCAAAAAAATGCCAGTTTGAACTGTTAATCACAGAAAGTTATCAGAGTAGGGGAATGAGGTATTTAAATTTTTCCTTGAGATTTTGAAGGAACCTCCAAATAGTCCTACTGAGAGCGAATTTTGACAGATGAGGGTGGAGGGGAAAAGGGAGGCAAGTAGAGCCTGGCCAACGTACTCTGCTAGGTATTACTACACAAAAGCATTTTGATCTAATCTGTTGAGAATTCCCAGAAGTAAGTGAACATCTTGCAGTGAACCATGAATAAACTGGCCCTCTCTTCAGTGAGGCGCCCCTGCTCACCCAAATAAAAAGCTCAAGGTTTTTCTGGGACACAGATCCAAACTTCTGCCTAAATTAGAACTTTGGTTCTCTCAGAAAAGTTAATGCACCTCGTAAGGCAGCCTCATAGACCTGGGAGCCTGCAAGGTACAAGTTCGTTCTCAGCTGTCAGTGAGTCCGATAGTTCTGTCCAGAGCTGAACTGGGCCAGGGATGAGGCAAGCCCTGGAACAATGAGGGGTATTCCTCTCCTTGGGAAACAAGCACAGTTCATGTTGTGAGCCAAAAAAGTATAAACCACAATCCCCAGTTCTGATCAACACCAGCTTTTCTTCAGAAGGTCAAACAATAAGTATCTGAACAAAGAAGTGATGGACTGCGGATGAAGACTGAAAACTGTACATTTGGCTGTGGTCAATGTGAGAATTTGTATTTTTGTTTCAAAGTTTGTTCCTTTTTTCTTTTTTTCTTTTTTTTAACCAATATGGGGGTAAAGAAAAAATAGGAATAGAATAAAAGAAAAGAAATTATTTTTACTTGAAAAGAATTTTTTTTTTAATACTAAGGATCTGAAATAAGAAGGAAATAAGTATTAGATCAGGAATCAAATACAGGTTGTGTCAGAGAACAAATGGGTCATGAGCTCCAACCTGGATCCTCAACATTTCTGTCCTATCTGCCATTTCTGCGCTACGGTATTAGAATGTTCATGAGCTGCATCTTGCTGTGTCCCTTTCTAGTTCAATTGTGCCGGTAAAGCATAATTAGAGAAAAGGGACCTTGGAGATCTCCTGATCGTAACCTTAATGTAATCTGTAACATAGAATAGGTATTTTTAATTTAGTTTCTTCTCACAGACCTCTCATAAAAGGGAACCCACAGCCTCCCATAAGCAACTCATTCTGCCCATAATCAGGTTCCATTGTTAGAAAGTTTTTTCTTAGTAAAGCTGATATCTAAATCTTAGCTTCTGTCCTTTGCTTTTGCTTCTGCCCTTGAACCACATATTATGGTCCTCTCAGATACTCAAAAGCAGCTATTATATTTCTAGATTAAACAACACCAGTTCCAATTACAGCAGGATCTTTGGTCCCCTCCCCATTCTTATGCTCAACTTTTTCTGGGCTTACTCCTCTTGTCAATGTCCTCACTAAACCGTGTGCCCCAAATTGAACACAATTCTGCAAAGTCTGATGGAAGCAGAATACAGAGGAGTTATGGTGATTATAAAGATAATAGCATTTTAAAGATTGCTATGGGACTATAAAATTTCTCATTCTGAATAGTTTGCTTCTATTAATGCATACTAAGCTAACACTAGAACAGCAAGGTGGCACAGTGGATAGAACACAGGGCTGAAATCAAGAAGGCTCATCTTCCTTCAGATCTGGCCTCAGATACCTTCTGGCAGTGTGACTGGACAAGTAACTTAATCCTGTTTGCCTCAGTTTCCTTATCTGTAAAATGTTCTGGAGAAGGAAGGAGCAAATTGTTCCTGTTTCTTTCTAGAAAAAAACACAAATGGGGTCACAAAAAGTCAGAAAGGACTGAAAGACTGAACAATAACAAAGATAACTCTTGCCTTTTAGCTAACACTACACTACTGACTCATCTGAAGCCTACATTCTGCAAGAATAACTAGGTCTTTTTCATATTAACCACACCTTAACCTTTCTATATTTATTCAGTTGATATTTTGGTTTCAAATATGAAACTTTATTTCTATCTTTACTCAACTGTGCCTTATTGGATTTGACTCATGGGTCTTTCTTTTTTGAGATTTGTATTTTTATTGAAAAGAATAGGCATGATTTCATTAGTATAGAAAACTCCCAGGTAAGCAAACTCCATTGTTGAAGATTCTCTGTAATTTCTATTAGGGAGTTTCTTGAGTATTAAGCAGCTACATGACTTAGAACTCCTACTGAAGGTCCATTGTCAGTGTATCAGAAGTGAGATTTGAATCTATGTATTATTTTTCTTTATCTTTTGTCTTTTCTAAAGATTTTTTAATTCCAAATTCTCTCTTGTCTTCCATCTGTTGAAGAGGCAAGAAAAATAAAACCTGTCACAAATATATATAGTCATGCAAAATAAATACTTTTGTTGTATAAGGAAAGAAGGAAGAAAGGAAGGGAGAGAGGGAGGAAGGAAGAGAGGAAGGAAGGAAAGAAAAGAAGGAAGAACAGAAGGAAGAGAGAAAGAGAGGGGGGACAGAAAAAAAGAAAGGAGGTATTCTATTCATGTCTTTCTAAGATTTTGGAGGTCAACATTTGTTGTAGCACAGTAGTATTCCATCACAATCATGTACCACAACCCATTCCCCAACTTCAACTGTGCCCTTCCAGCAAACAAGTCAATCCTTTTATTCTTTTCTAATTGATTCCTTATCTCACGCTCCATAGAAGTTATTACAAAATTCTTTTCCCTTTCCAAATCATCAATATATCTTTCCCCTAATCCCTTCTGCTAAGGAACAAATTTCTTACTTTATGGAGACAGTTGAAGCTATTTGACATGAGTTCCCTCCTTTCCCCTTTTCTTCATTTAAAAATTTCTTGATATCATCGCCTTTCCCCCACACTCTTGTCTCTCTTTCTGTATCTCGGTCTTTCTGTCTCTGCCTGTTTCTCTGTGAATCTGTTTCTTTCTCTTCCCCCCCCCCCTCTTTCTTTCTTTCTCTAATAATGAGGCATTTCTCCTTGCTAAGACCACACCCTGTCTGTATGTACCCTTGATCCTTTCCCCACTAGTCTCTTCCAGCAGAGTCATCCCCTCTCTGTGTGTAATTCTCTCACTTGGTGATCTCATCAGTTCCCCTGGGTTCAATTACCATCTGTATGCAGATGATTCCAGCCCTACTCTTAGCACCACATGACCATATGCCTGTTGTATATTGAGAACTGAATGTCCCATAGGCATCTCAAACTCAGCATGTTCAAAACAGAACTCATTATCTTTTCCTTCATGCTTATCCCTCTTCTGAACTTCTCTATTGCTATTACAAGCATTACCATCCTCCCATTCTTTCAGGTTTGCAACTTCAGTATCATGTCTGACTCTTTTCTTATTCAAAGTGGATATTTCAATCAGTTGTGAAATTTTGTAATGTTTTTCTCTGCTACATCTCTTAATTATGTCCCCTTTTTTCCATTCCTGCTACCACACTCTCATCCATGTTCATATCACCTCTTATTTGAACAATTGCAATGACCTTATAATTGGATTTTTTGCCTCAAGTTTCCCCCACCCAACTCCAATCCATTCTCTGCACAATTGCCAAAACAATTTTTCTAAAGCACATATGTCTGACCATATCAACCCCTCCACTCAATAAATGCCAATGACTTTCTGACACATTTATAACCAAATATAAATTTCTCTGTTTGGAATTTAAAGTTCTTCACAATCTGGCACTTTTCTATCTTTTCATTTTTTTAAACATGTTACTCTCCACCACTCATTCTCTGGTCCTGCCATACTCTGGTCATACTAGCCAGAAATGTTCTGTCTCCTACTTGTATGACTTAATACTACTAACTCTTCCTTATACCCGAATGTGTGCTCTCTTACTCTCTCTTTCTCTCTGTTTCTTTCTCTCTATTATATCTGTTTCTCTCTCTCTCTCTCTCTCTCTCTCTCTCTCTCTCTCTCTCTCTCTCTCTCTCCTAATTCTTTATAACCAAATTTTGGGGCTTTCTTGTCAAACATATTGATCTTGCTCTCTCGCCATCTCTGTTTCTCTTAGGCATGTCTAATTGTGACCCAATTTTAGGCCTTTCTTGTCAAAGATATTGGAGTTATTTTTCATTTCTTTCTCGAGCTCATTTTTACAGATGAAGAAACGGAGGCAAACAGGATTAAATGGCTTGCTCAGGGTCATATAGCTACTAAGTGTCTGAGGCCAGATTTGAATTCAGGAAGGTGAGACTTCCTGATTCCAAGCCCAGGACCTATATCCATTGTATCGCCTAGCTGCCTTAGAGATCTACTACAACTCTCTCATTTCTTGAATTCCAATCTAGATTAACGTTATGGGTCTTTGAAGCCTCTAACTTTATTTGAAAAAGTAGCTCTGGAAATAAATTCATCTGAAAGGCCTTTCAAGATTAGCTCTTTTAATCCCTTTATTAAGTCGATATTTCAAAGTTTTGGAGGAGGGGTGTGTGAAGGGTATCTAACACATCTCCCTTACCCCATTAATCTCTTTTATTCAGTAGTGCCAAATCTCTTTAATCTCATATATTCTTTCAGAGTGATGAGTCCTGATTTGGCAGTCATCATGCTGTGTTAAGGAGAGGAAGCCAACTAATTGTATAGAAGAGAGGGGAAAAGCTTTATTTACACAAATGTGCTTTTAATTACACATGTCAACAAAAGAAAATGGAAGAGAGTAGGGAGAAAACATATAATGGTCACAGGGATGCTAAGCAAATAAACATCATTTGTTTCCAAATTTGATTTGCTTAATTTACTCCATTATCTCAAGAACTAAAGGCCACATTAACATACTGGAGCATTTTTTCCCTCGAGTTCTGATTCTTTCAAACCCTTCACGTGAAAAGTTTGTGAATATGTTTATATAAACAGTCACCATGTGAACAACCACCATGTGAAACTTCATCACACTTGCATTAAAAGTACATAACTGTGCTTAAACTTGAAATTTTCACAAACTCGCCATTCCTAAATATTGATAATTACTAAGTCACTATTTTAGGGCTGCTAGGGGGTACAGTAGAAAGAACACTGTATTTGGACTCAGGAAGACTCATCTTCATGAATTGTGTGACTCTGGACAAGTCCCTTAATCCTGCTTCCTTCAGTGTATTCATCTGTAAAGTGAGTTGGAAAAGGAAACAGCAAACACTACGGTATTTTTGCCAAGAGAACCCCAAATGGGATCATGAAGAGTGAGATAGAGTTGAACACTAACAAAGTCACTATTTTGGATCAGTGCTTCTGCAAAGAGGTACCAGTATATAGAGAGTAATATATTTCAAAGGTATTTAGAGTAGGCTAGGATTTCCAAACACTCTGATTTCATGAACTTCCCTTTATGGACCAGTTCAGGAAATCATTCCCAGTCACATATACTTCATCTTTCTGTTTTACACACACACACACACACACACACACACACACACACACACACCCCTTCATGAATAAGAACCCAGATTCACTTCATCAATAAATTTCCAAAAACATTTATTATGCACCTCCTGAATATAAGGGATTCTGTTAGGTTTGCTTCAAGTAGTAGGGATCTCTGCCAAAATTCACTTTTGCTCTCCTTTGTTCTCTCTTCCTTTCTACTATCCTAGTCTTACCTTACTTTTTATCATACCTTTTTCTTTTTCAATATTTTCTCCTTTAATGATTTTATTCATTCTCATAATTTTAGTAGAAGTGACTCCCAATTTCTGAATATCCACTCCTCATCTCTCCTCTGAAAGCCAATCGAATAATTTCAGATGCATGATGGATATTGGATATTTCTCCAGCATCTCAAACTTAACGTGTCAAAATTGAACTCATCACCTTCCTCCCTGCTCTCCCCTTATTTTCACCTTCCTTGTTTCTGTTGGTGGCAACACCATTCTTTTTTTATTTTTAGAAAATTATAAATTTTAAATTATAAAATAAATAAATTTTTATTTAAAAACATGCATATATAATTTTTCAACATTGACCCTTGCAAAACCTTGTGTTCCAAATTTTTCCTCCATGCCCCAGCCTCTCCCCTAGATGGTAAGTAATCCAATGTATGTTAAAGATGTGCAGTTCTTCTATACATATTTCTACAATTATTGTGCTGCATTAAAAAAATCAGATCAAAAAGGAAAAAAATAGAAAGAAAAAAAATGTAAGTAAACAACAAAAAGAGTGAAAATGCTATGTTGTGCTCCATACTCAGTTTCTACAGTCCTCTCTCTAGATGTAGATGGCTTTCTTCATCACTGAACAATTGGAACTGGTCTGCATTATCTCATTGTTGAAAAAAACCACGTCTGTCAGAATTGATCATCGTATAATCTTGCTGTTGCTGTATACAATGATCTTCTGGTTCTGCTCATTTCACTCAGCATCAGTTCATGTCTTTCCAGGCTCTCTGAAATAATTCTGTTGGTTATTTCTTACAGAACAATAATATTCCATAACATTTATATACCACAACTTATTTAGCCCTTCTCCAACTGATGGGCATCTACTCGGTTTCCAGTTTCTTGGCACTACAAAAAGGGCTGTCACAAATATTTTTGCACATATGGGTCTCTTTCCCTCCTTTAATATCTCTTTGGGATATAAGCCAGTAGAAACACTGCTGGATCAAAGGGTATGCACAGTTTAATTGCCCTTTGGGCATAGTTCCAAATTGCTCTCCAGAATGGTTGGATCAGTTCACAACTCTACCAATAATATATTAGTGCCCCACTTTTCCCACATCCCCTTCAACATTTATGATTATTTTTTCCTGTCAACTTAGCCAATCTGAGAGGTATGTAGTAGTACTTCAGAGTTGTCTTAATTTGCATTTCTCTAATCAATAGTATTTTAGAGTATCTTTTCATATGACTAGAAAGGTTTTCAATTTCTTCATCTGAAAATTGTCTGTTTACATACTTTGACAGTTTACCAGTTGAAGAATGGGTTGAATTCTTATTAAATTTTAGTCAAATCTCTATATATTTTAGAAAGGAGGCCTTTAATGGTACCCTTGAACATAAAATTTTTTCCCAGTTTTATTACTTCCCTTCTATTCTTGTCTGCATTGCTTTTGTTTGTACAAAAACTTTTTAATTTTATTGAATACAAAATAGATAATTTTGATTATATTATGTACTTCAGTTCTTCTTTGGCCCTAAATTCCTTCCTTCTCCATAGATCTGAAAAGTAAACTATCTTTTGTTCTTCTAATTTGCTTATAATATCATTCTTTATGTCTAAATCATGAACCCATTTCAACTTTATCTTGGTATATGATGCTAGAGGTGGGTCAGTGCCTAATTTCTGCCATACTACTTTCCAGTTTTCCCAGTAGTTTTTGTGAAATAGAGAATTCTTGTATCAAGAACTGGAGTCTTTGGTTTTGTCAAACTCTAGATTACTATAGTCATTGATCATTTTATCCTGTAAACTTGACCTATTCCACTGATCAACTACTTGGCCAATACCAAATGATTTTGATGACTACTGCTTTATAATATAGTTTTAGTGCTGGTATAGCTAGGCCACCTTCATTTGTATTTTTTCATTAATTCTCATGAAATTTTTGACTTTTTATTCTTCTAGATGAACTTTGTTATTATTTTTTCTACATGTGTAAAATAATTTCTTGGGAGTTTGATTGGTATGGCACTAAATAAGCAGATTTATTTAGGTTGTATTGTCATTTTTATTATGTTAACTCAGTCTATCCATGAGTATTTGATATTTTTCCAATTGATTAAATCTGACTTTATTCGTGTGGAAAGTGTTTTGTAATTATGTTCATATAGTTCCTGACTTTCTCTTGGCAAGTAGACTCCCAAATATTTTATGTTATTTACAGGTATTTAAATGGAATTTCTTTTTGTATCTCTTGCTGATGGACTTTGTTAGTAATATATAAAAATGCTGATGATTTTTATGGGTTTATTTTGTATCCTGCAACTTTGCTAAAGTTGTGGATTGTTTCTAGTAGTTTTTTAGTTGATTCTCTAGAATTCTTTAAGTATAGCATCATATTATCTGCAAAGAGTGATAATTTGGTTTCTTAATTTCCTATTTTAATTCCTTTAATCTCTTTTTCTTCTCTTATTGGCAACACCATTCTTACAGTCAGAGCCTCAAAATAATAGATTCATCTTGGATACTTTTCCCTTCTTCATTTACATATGCAATGGATATCCAGAGTTCATTAATCCTGCCTCTGCAACATTTCTATCTTTTACAAATTTATTCTTTAATTTTATTTTTTCAAAATATATGTTATATGTATATATTCATATATATAGATATTTAGATGTGTATATTCTATTTTTTTTTTTTTTGCTGAAGCAGTTGAGATTAAGTGACTTGTCCAGAGTCACATAGCCAGAAATTGTTAAGTGTCTGAGACTAGATTTGAACTCAGGCCCTCCTGACTTCAGGGCTGGTGCTCTATCCACTATGCCAACTAGCTGCCCCATGTGTATTCTATTTTTACCTGTCTTGGATTTACATGGCTACAATCTGGTTAGTCTAGGCTCTCTTCACCTCTTGCTTGGAAGAACTTCCAAAATGGTTCTCTGCCCAGTTTAACTCCTCAGACCACCAAAATAAAATTTCTAAACCATAGGTTTAACCACATTATTCCCCTGTTTAAGCATCTTTAGTAGCTTTTTGTTTAGTAGCTATTTTGTTTAGTAGCTTTGTCAAATCGAATCAAATTCTTTACTTTGGTATGGAAGACCCAAACTCATCCTTCTAACCTCAGAGCAAACCATTCCCTTTCATCTATTCCATATTACAGACAAACTGGGCTACTGGCTTCCCCTCAAACTCATCCCCTACCTCCATGCATTCAATAGATTCATTCTTATTTTTGAAATAGATGTCTCTGTCTATGAAAATTCTTCTCTTTCCTCAAAATCCAGCCCAGATACAATGTCTCAGCTTAGAGGATAGATGAGAATTTAAGGAGCCCCACTGATCTAACCATTCTGGAGAGTGATTTGGAATTATGCCCAAAAGGCTATCAAATGGGCATACTCTTTGATCCAGCAGTGTTTCTACTCAGTCTGTATCCCAAAGAGATCATAAAAAAGGGTAAAGGACCCACATGTGCAAAAAATGTTTGTGTCAACCCTTTTTTGTACTGGAAAGGAACTGGAAACTGAGTGGATATCCATAAGTTGGAGAATGTCTGAACAAGTTATGGTATATGAATGTTATGGAATGTTATTGTTCTATATGAAATGATGAGCAGGCTGATTTCAGAGAAGCTTGGAAAGACTTACATAAGAACCAAGAGAAAGAACATTGTACACAGCAACAAGAATATGTGATGATCAACTATGATGGACTTTTTTCAACAATGAGGTGATTTAAGGCAATTGCAATAGACTTATGTTGGAAAGAGCCATCCACATCCAGAGAGAAGAATATAAAGACTAAATGTGGATCATAACATAGTATTTTCACCTTTTTTATTGTTTATATTTTTCTTTTGATGTGATTTTTGTTGCACAGCATGATAGATATGGAAATTTGTTTAGAAGAATTGCACATGTTTAACATGTATTGAATTGCTTGCTGTTTGGGGGAAGGGAGAAAGGAGGGAGAAAAATTTGGAACACAAGGTTTTGCAGGGGTAAATGTTGAAAACTATCTTTGCATGTATTTTGAAATAATAAAAAACTTTTTTAAAAAAAAAGAAGTTAGAAATCACCTACACAAAGTGATAAATGAAGCTATGGAAGTAGATGAAGTTGCTGGGAATAAAATATTGAGAGAAAAAAAGATATGATAAAAAGTAATTCTCCACAAAGCCTTTTTTGATTTTTTTTCCCCTTCTTCAGTCCATATTTTATTAAATATATTTTACTGGATTTCATGTTTGCTTCATCATATCCTGTCTTGGATCATATTATTCATGTAAATGTCATGACCCCTTTATTAGATCATTTCTCTGAGGGCAATAGTTACTCAATTGTTTTCAGTCTTATCCTGATTCTTTGTGACCCCATTTGGGGTTTTCTTGACAAAGATAATGGAGTGATTTGCCATTTCCTTCAACAGTTCTTTTTTGCAGATGGGACATTGAAACAAAAAGGATTAAGTGATTTGCCCAGGGTCCCAAAACTAGCATGTGGGGCCATATTTGAACTCAGGAAGATGAGTCTTCTTGACTCCAGGCCCAGCATTTTGAAGACAGACACTACAATTCACTATCGTTTTTATTCCTGGCACCTAGCCTTATACGTCCTTAGTTCTTCTTAGCAAACAAGGGAGGAAGGCATGCTTTTTAAAAACTTTTCTCCAGGTCCAAGGACCTGGTGATTTTCAAAAATTATTTACAAATTGGTATTGAACCATAACAAAGTTTGCATATTTCTTGTCCATACCCTTGAATGCACAAGTGACTTGTAGATTTGTACCTACAAATGTTTGCCATTTTGAACTCACTCTAACTCCAACTTTCAAAAGTAGCACTTTAAAAGTACAATCTCAGTTCTTTGCCCCAACACTATAAGCCAGAGGTGTAATATGACTTAATTCATTGGGTCCCTTCCTCCAACAGCACTAATCTCAAGTTCTTCATGAATTCTCACACTTTCCAATTTGTATCCATGTCCTTCTGTTAATCTTACAGAAAGAGGGATGAAAAGGAAGAGAAGAAAATAAACATTTATATAGCACCTACTATATACCTGCAACGTGGTGCTGTAGATTAAGTGCTGTGTCCAGAGTCAGAAAGTCTCATCATCCTGAGTTCAAATTTGGCTTCAGACACTTATTAGCTGTATGACCCTGGGAAAATCACTTAACGCTATTTGCCTCAGTTTCTTCATCTATGAAATGAGTTGGAGAAGGAAATGATGAACCACTCCAGTAATTTGCTAAAAAAAAAAAAAAAAAAAAAAAAACCCTAAATGGAGTCAAAAAAAGTCAGACTATGACTGAAAAACAACCGAATAGCAACAACTGAGTGCCAGGCATTGTGCTAAGCACTTTATATGTTATTTCATTTGATCCTCACCACAATCCTATGAGGTAGGTAATACTAGTTGACAATTTTTATGACATTTTAAAGTTTGAAAAAGTTATTTTACCTAGATAACTGCAACTGAGTTTCATTACAGCCCTACAAGAGATTATTATAGGTGTAACCTCTGTTTTACAAATAGGGAAACTGAGGCTTAGAGAGGATAACACTCTTACAACTATCAAGTCTAAGATAGAAATTTTGGACTTAGTCAATTCTTACTTGAAACCCAGCATCCTATCTACTATGGCATGCTGTCTCTAAGGAGAGATAAACAATATTCTGGAGTCCTTGCTCTAGGGTAATATTTGTTCTGTGTATTAAACCTTATTTTTGCTTCATGACCAACTCAGTCATCTCCTTTTTTAATCCTTTTTAAAGATTTATCTTTGATCATAATAGTATGATGCAAAAATCTTATACCACCACGGATCTTTTTATTGCACTTTGGGTCCCCCATAATTTTGATTCTTTTGAGGCTGTGGTTCATAATGATGTCCATGATTCAGAACTATATAGATTCACTGGGAGAATGATGGTCTTAAAATACTGGGTTTTTGTAGCAGAATGCAGCTTGAAGTTGTTGAAATCACCTTATATTCCTATGACTATAGTGACCTATGAAAAGTTGTACTTCAAAATAAAAAATATTGGAAAACATTAGATCAATATATGAAGTCTTGTGGTAAGAATGCAAGAAGTTATTGTGTCTTCTGCAGATTGTAATATCAGGATTGAAAGGTTACTTTCTGGAAAGGGACCTGTATGTGCCAAAATGTTTGTGGCAGCCCTGTTTGTAGTGGCTAGAAGCTGGAAAATGAAAGGATGTCCATCAATTGAAGAATGGTTGAGTAAATTGTGGTATATGAATGTTATGGAATATTATTGTTCTGTAAGGAATGACCAGCAGGATGAATACAGAGAGGACTGGCAAGACTTACATGAACTAATGCTAAGTGAAATGAGCAGAACCAGGAGATCATTATATACCTCAACAACGATACTGTTTGAGGATGTATTCTGATGGAAGTGGATCTCTTCGATAAAGAGAGCCTTAATTGATCAAAGATGGACAGAAGCAGCTACACCCAGAGAAAGAACACTGGGAAATGAATATAAACTGCTTGCATTTTTGTTTTTTTTCCCGGGTTATTTATACCTTCTGAATTCAATTCTCCCTGTGCAACAAGAAAACTGTTCGGTTCTGCACACATATATTGTATCTAAGATATACTGCAACATATTTAACATATATAGGACTGCTTGCCATCTGGGGAAAGAGGTGGAGGGAGGGAGGGGAAAAATTGGAACAGAAGTGAATGCAAGGGATAATGCTGTAAAAAATTACCCTGGCATGCGTTCTATCAATAAAAAGTTATTTAAAAAAAAAAAAAAAGAAAGGTTACTTTCCAACGTCACATAGAGTCAAAATTCAAACCCTAAAGCCCTCTTAACTCTAGTTCCAGAACCCTTTCCTGTACAGAGGTAACGAAACAGAATAATAAAAGTAATAACTAATCTTCATCTTGTGGGCTAAATGGAAACAAATGTTGCTTACAATTGCAACATTTCATAATCTTTGGCAATTCTCTATAAATATGCCTTATTGAATTGGTAGAGTTTTGGCTCTGCATGGTCATTATGATCGCTACTTGGGAATAGGAGGTAGAAATATGGAAACTTTGTTATGGTTCAATATCAATTTGTAAATAATTTTTGAAAATAACTAGGTCCGTGGACCTGGAGAAAAGTTTTTAAAAAGCATGCCTTCCTCTTTTGTTTGCTAAGAAGAACTAAGGATGTTCAATTAAAAGATATAGGATATTGCAGATATTGTCTGACCTGAGTGACAATATGTTGTTGACTGGTTTTGCTGATCTGTATTGTTAAGGAATATATTCAGAAATGAACATGATTTAAAAAAAAAGATTTCAATACAAATTTTCAGAAAAGAAAATAATTCCCACACAAATTCTATTCGAGTAGTAAAAAATGCATAGGCCTTCAGTTTTTACTCAATTTTATTTTGTCCCATATCTTTTAATCCCAGGTCTTCCTCTCCATCATTTGATTTTAAAAAGCATCTTTCTATGATAAGGGATCTGAATTCCCTTATAGAGTGGGTGATTGTGAAGTGGTTATTGTAAATTTCCTTAATATTTCATATTTTGTTCATGGGATGTTGACATTTCTTTTTTTCATTCTCCAACTTTCTTCCTTTTTTCTTACAATCAACCCAATCAATAAGTAAATGGATTTTATTCTTTTCCTTGTAGAATAAATGCATTACCTCAAATTTGCAGATAACACAAAACTATTTACTCTTCACTGTCAACAATTTGCTCAATCATATTGGCTTTGAAGTTTAGCAATTTTAAGGGTTGATGAGTAGACAGTTGGGGAAGAAAAAGAAATTGCTGCAGATTTGGGGAAAAAGCAAGTAAGCCACAGGATTCATCAGAGGAGTTAATTGAATGATGAAAAACTATAGAAAACCTGAATACCTCTTACTTTACCATTGTTTTTATTAATTATGCTATGCCTCAAGCACATAGTTGTTAATTATCATTCAGTTAACCTTCATTAGCACTTGCTATGTGTCAGGTACTGGGGAACAAATGCCAAAAAATAAAACTATATCTACCAAGGGCCACAGAGAGGCAAATTTCTCTTCCAAATTTTAGATTTTCTAAATGCTCCCACTTTACCAAGGGGTATTTACAGAGACTTGCTAAAGATCAAAGATTTTCTGAACCACTCCTTCTGTGGACAATCTCCATCTTCACAAGGACTTATAAAACTTGTAAAGATATAGAAGATGAATTATTTGTGTTACTATATGCACTTCTATCCTATGATTCATGGAGGATGTTCAAAAGGGAATTATGAGAAAGAGAGAGAAAAAAAGAATGGCATAGAGAAAAGAACATGGAATTAAAAGCTAAAAAGACTTGAGTGTGAATCCTGACTCTGTTAATATCTATGTGACCTCAGTCAAGTTATCCCTCAATTAGTTTCATTTTCCTCATTTATATTACAAATGGCTCTTTCCAACTCTAAATTCTAGGATTCTAAAATCACAATAATAGCATCAACAATTACATTCACAGAGTTTAAGGTTTCTATGAATTTTTTATATTTATATAGCATTTATATGTTCTAAGCACTGATCTTAGCACTTTACAATTATTATCTCATTTGAGTCTTATAACATCCCTGGGAGGGTGATAGATAATATTCTACTTTTACCATTCAGGAAACTGAGACAGATTGGTTAAGTGAATTATCTAGCATCACATAGTAAGTATCTGAGGTCACATTTGAATTCAGGTCTTTTTTAGAGTCTAGGTCCAGCACTCTATCCACTGCAGCACCTAGCTGACAAGTCAAAGAGACAATTTATGTCATTTTTATCACTGTGGATAACTTAAGGAAATCCTATATTGCAATGATATGGGAGATGTATATATTTTAAAATTAATAATTTGAATATGTAGATTCAAGGGCCCAAATTATCTAGTGAGACCCCATGGAGAAAGTGGCCTTTAATTCGGGTTTCAAATGATAGGATTTGGCAAAGTGGAATATAAAAGGAGAAGTAAGCCAACTGGAATGTTATTGCTAGACATTCATGGTCCCATAAAATATGTATGTCACTAGCATTTTGGAGCCAGAGAATATTTTGCAGAAGTTAGCCCATTTCCCCATCATTCCTACATTTTATGATTGGCAATCATGATGCAAGTATTCCTAATGCATTTTCATTTGCTGGTGCTCAGTATCCTTCCTGGTGTCCTGTAAATATCATAAATCAACTTTGTTTCTCATTACAGAGTCTGTAATTCCAAGCAGTGGAACATTTCATGTGAAGCTGCCCAAGAAACATAATGTGGAGCTTGGAATCACCATAAGCTGTAAGTAAACCCAGTTGCTTTATCTTGTTTGATCAAAGCAACAAAAGGAATCACCTTATTTTCCAAGGACTTAACAAGTGTTGCAAGACTTATTTATTGGAAGATCACCAACAGTTTTCTGCATCGATAGGCTATAGATATATATGTTTTCTTTCTGTTTAATAGAGTCATATATGGCTTTTAGAAATCATCAGGCTTACAGAAATTCTGGTTAAATTGTAAAAATTGCAATGTCCCCACATTTATTTACTTCTATATTTCAAACTATAGAGTTCTACTTCTATACAATGCCATGTCCCTCCCAGAGAAAGCATCTCTCTATGACAAATAGATCCTTAATTCCTTCACAACATAGATTATCATGAAAACAAAAAGAAATGAGGAATAAAGCAGTTTAAATTTCTCTAAAGTCTCCATTCTCTTTAGACTTTGAACATATAGTTCTTTTACTAAAGAAATTCTAAGAATTCTGTACCACAGTAGAGTTATGCAGATTGAGCATCTGATCCTCTAGGCTTTGAATGCCAATAAACAAAGTTAACCATGAGGGTAGTAAGAAATACAGCCATGGAAACCATGGTTTCCTGGTCAATGTTAGACTAAGTCTCTGCTTAAGATCCCATCTAGACTATATAATAGTCTAATAAAAATCTGAGAGTATCAAATATGTGTCCATGATGGTGGAGCTTGGTAAGGAGAAATAATTAAAAATTCTCCATTGTGGAATATAAATCAAAGCTGAATATCCAATTCAATCTTGAGAAAATAGTATTAACCAAGATTGGAGACAAGGGGATGAGATGGAAATTTCATACATATGAATTTTAAAAAATTATTCAGCATTGGAAAAGAGTGATTCCACAACTCTGTATTTAAAGAACTCCAGAAAGTTGTCAAGAAAGTTAAGTTATTGAGCACCTGCTGTGTACCAAACACTGGGCTAAGTGCTGGTGTTACAGAGAAAAGAAAGAAAACGGTCTCTTCCTTTTAGGAGTTGGAGTTTGGGAATTTAATGGAAGAGCTCAAAGTCTAGTCAAGTCAACAAACATTTATTAAATGCCTGCTATATATTAGAGATACAAAAAAATATATATATGAAAGGAATCCCTACCCTCAAAGAACTTACAATTTAACATAAACAACTCAAAGAGATTAGAGTCCAATGCAAATAACCATATGCAAACTAGATATGTGCAGGCTGAATTGGAAATAATGTAAGAGGAAAGGAGTTAAGAATTAATTAAATGCTTTAGGCAGAAGATGATATTTTACCTGAAACTTAAATTAAACCATATAGCTAGGAGTTAGAGACAAGGATTAAGGAATCTCCCCCCAAGTAAAGTAAGTAGGTTTTATTGTTCCGTTTTTTTCAGTTGTATTCAATTCTTTATATTGCCATTTGAGCTTTTCTTGGCAAAAACACTGGAGTGGCTTGTCACTTTCTTTTCTAGCTCATTTTATAAATGAGGAAACTGAGGCAAATAAGGTTAAGTGACTTACCCACAGTCACACCACTAATGTCTGAGGCCATATTTGATTGAACTCAGGTCCTTTTTACTTACAATGCTCTATCCATTTCACTATCTAGCTTCCCAAGGGAGATAATTTTAAATATGAGGGACAATCAGTAAAAATGGGAAATGGAGTATCTTGTTTCACAATAGAGCACAGTTTCACAAAATCTTAGAATATGTGGAGAAAACCATGGAGGAAACCTCAAAACGAAGAGGGTTTGGTTTTGGGTTTTTTTTTTTTTTTTTGGTCTTTATTGAAAAAAAGTTATTATATAATAATATATATATTTCCTATTCTAGCTTTTTCTGTTAGTCTTGTATTTCCTTAGTTTAGTCAGTTCAAAAATTTGACAATTCACTTGATCCCTTGGTACTTTTTGACACATTCCCCTTCTAAACATCAGCTGTTTCCTGAAGAAACTGACTTAGTAAGAGAATGAGAAGAAGCCATCTAGTTCAACCTGCTTATATTACATAGGAGGTAACTGAGGCCTAGGGAGGGTTAAGTGCTTCTCACAACCATGGATGAGTGGCAGGATTTGAATCTAGATTCTCCAATTGAGAGCTGCCCTACTGTACTTCTTCTCTTGGTTTCTGTGTACTCTAAAAGACTCTTAATCAGTTTTGTCTCATGCATCCCTTCATCTATCTGAAGAAGCTTTGGGCCATTTCTCAGGATAATGTCTATTGCCTACATTTTCATAATTGGAGGAAGTGCTAAATTTCATTTAGAGGTTAGTGAAAATAAAGATGTCATTGTGCCATGTGGTAATAGGAGTCAAAAACTAGACAGTCTGCTAAGAGAATAGATCTTTTTAAAATACCTTCTCTGGATTTAATACTGAATTCTGTGAATTCATGATAAGTTGTCTTTCTAGAGTCTTGAATCTATCCTTGGATCTCAAATTCATTAAGATCTCTCCCCCAATCAGTGGAGATTTTAGGTGCCTGTTTGGCTTACCCAGAGAATTCTTTCTTGAGAAACTTCTGATGGCCTGAACCTTGTTCAGTAGCGGGTGATATGGCCTCAATTGTGGGAACCCAAATGCCATTTTGGCAGCCCCCATAGACAGTCTGTCTCAAGATTCACTGTCTCAAGTGATTTCATATTCTTGATGTCAGGGGAATAATTGCTAGGTCTGGGGATCCCAAACACACATTTAGGGAGTACTAAGACAAGATTTGCCATCAGAAATTTAGCCAGACCTTGGCTCTTTTCAGTAATGAGGTGATTCAGGCCAATTCCAATAGACTTATGATGGAGAGAGCCATTGGCATCCAGAGAGAGAATTATGGGGATTGAATTTAGAACATAATATAATGTTTTCACCTTTTTGTTGTTGTTTGCTTGCTTTTTTTTCTCATTTTCTCCCTTTTTGATCTAATTTTTCTTGTGTAGCATGATAACTATGAATATATATTTAGAAGATTTGCATATGTTTAACCTATCAATATAGATTACTTGCTGCTTAAGGGAGGGGACTGGAGAGAAGGAAGGGAGAAAATTTTAGAACATAGGGTTTGCAAGGGTGAATGTTGAAAACTATCTTTGCATGTATTTTGAAATTTTAAAAGTATCATATAAAAAACAGCAATTTAGCCAGGATGATCCCAGAATATATCTTATCATTTCAAACTCACCCACACTAGGAAGACTGATTTCCTTGAAAAAGTGGCAGCTATAGCCACAGCAAATGAGATTACTGGGAAGGCAGAAATGTAACACACATCTCTTCCATCTGTGTCACTGTGGATGGGCAAGCACAGAATTTACAGACATACCTACAGCAGCTGAATTTCCCAGGAAGGAAGGAAGAAGAGCTGACTAGGTAGATAAGAAGGTTAATAGATAGGAGAGACAGACATACAAAGACAGAGAGGGATTGAGGAAGAGATAGAGGGGAGAGAGGAGAGAGAGGGAGGGAAAGGGAGAAAGGAAGGGAGAAAAGAAGAGGGGGAAAGAGAGAGGAAGACAAGAGAGATAGAAAGGGGGAGGAAGAGGGAGAAAGGAAGGGGGGGAGAGGAAGAGAGGTGAAATGAGAGAGAAGGGGAGAGAAGAAGAGAGAGGAGAGAGAGAGAAAGAGGGGGGAGAAAGAAAAAAGAGGGAGGTTAGAGGAAGAGAGAGAGAGAGGAAAAAGAGAGAGAGAGAGAAGAGACAGAGAGAGACAGAGACAGAGGCACAGAGACTCAGAGAGAGACTGAGACCAAGACAGAAACAAAGAGGGACTACTTAGAATACCTTAGAGAGTAGATAAATAAATAAAATAGATTAAATATTTGCTTAAACAGGATAATAGAAGGACTATATTAGATAAAATTATATTAGATAGATGGAATAAATTCATAAATTAGAATAGTTTAGCTAGAGATTAAATAGATAAAATAGAGTGAATAGAGATTAGCTATTGTAGGATAGATTAGATAGTTATTAGAATGAATAGATAGAGATTAGATGGATATTATAGGTTAACTAGACAGGCCATTTTAGATAAATAGAATATTAGATGGAAGAGATAAATTATCTAGACAGGATAAAGATTTGTCCTATTAGCTAGACTGACAGATTAAATAAAATAGAAAAGCATTTACTACTGTGCCAGCCACTGTGACCAGTATTTTGGATAG
Source organism: Antechinus flavipes (assembly GCF_016432865.1). Lineage (NCBI taxonomy): Eukaryota > Metazoa > Chordata > Mammalia > Dasyuromorphia > Dasyuridae > Antechinus > Antechinus flavipes. The sequence goes on from NC_067402.1 coordinate 208,149,221, forward strand.
AATACCAAGAAGTACAACAGTTTCTCTGCTCAAGGACCTTACTTACCACAGGACCTAGGGATGGAGGTCCTTTCAGAGTAAAATGAAGAGTAACTGAGAAATGGCAGGGTGGACGCCTAGGTCTCAGCAAGACAAGCAAACTCTTTCCTTACCAGGGGACCCAGGGTTGGAATTCAAGGTTCCAATGGAAAGAAGTTGAGGATAATGGTTGAAATGCATGGTGAGGAGTCTACTAGGAAGTGGTGGAAAGACGTTGGTCTCAGCAAAATAAGGTAAAATACATCTGGGACCACGTTGACTAGCTTCCTCAGCCTCAGAGAATTTCCTGGCTCTGACCCTTAGCATATAAAGAGGCAAGTCAGCCTGAAAACAACCAGATTTCCATCTGCTTAATTGGCTACTAATCAGCAATCTCTGCTCTTTCTTCCTCTGTTGGGAGCTAGTTGATCAGCTATCCTCAGAGATTCTCCTGCTTCCAGGGATATTCCGCTGGTTCCTCTAGCCATTGCTCCAATCAGCAGAATTTCAGTGGGCAGAGAGGAGGATAAGGACATTGTAGACAGAGGAAGCAGTGTGAGCCAAGCTCAGGAACTAAAAGAATGAGCTGTGTTGAAGGGTTGAAGACCCATCCCAGTTTAGCTAGAGCAGGGGTTATATGAAGGGAAGTAGAGGGAGATGAGTAAAGTCACATTGAGCTACTGTTCATGAAGCACGGTGCTAGTCATGATATTGTAATATTACTTTTCATAAAATAATGCTGATAACAAAGCCAGAATCAAGAAGCATGGTATTATGAACATTGCCTCGGGGACAGCTCATTTCAGTCCCCTTCTGAGCCAGCAGCTATTGGGATCATTTAGTAGTGATGAGTAGAGAGAGCAACAGACACAACTTGCTACTGGTCATTTGCAAGGTTGAAGAAGTTAATGAAGACTTATTAGTAAAAGTGACCAGTGCCTCTGGCTGTTCTCTTCCTTGAAAGACTCATTCACTCTATCTTCTGCCTCCATAAGTGTTCTCTGGCCATCCCTCGTGCCCTCTTCATCTCTGGCTCCTAGATTCCCTGGCTTTCTTCAAATCCCTGATAAAATCCTTCTTTTTTCTCCCACAAAGCCTTTCCTCGTCTCTCTTAAGGCTAGTGCCTTCTCTTCAGTTATCTCCAATTTATCCTATTTATATCATGTTTGTACATAGTTGTTTGGATGCAAGAAAAAGAACAGCAGTCCACTACGTATTTTCCCTTTGACTTTCCCACAATTTCTGGTCAACTCACATATGTAATTACTTTCCTTTCTCTGTAGCCCAACCTGTGGGTTAGAAATAGAAATAGTATCTTCTGCTTTTTAAACTTTAAGCCAGATTTGATAGTCATTGGGGATGATATCGCTTTATAAGAAACAGTTCGCTTTTGAAATATGATGTCTCCACACTATTAATCCTCTCAGCCACCATCTAAGTCTTGTCATGTGATTCCTTGCTGCCTTCTTTTCTGAGACCAGTGTGTTCTGCCGGGTTAGAGGGAGAGGAGGTATCTTCTTATATCCCTATTTCCAAATGGCTAGAATAAGGTATGAATGAAAAAATAAATTAAAATTGTTAGGAACTTCTTAATATGCACTTTTATTTTAACCAACAGTAAGATCTGTGATTACTATTACTATTTCATCTCTATTAAATGCTTCATTATAATATTGAAAATGAACCTGGATCCTCAAAGGCACACAGTATCTGGTAGGGTCTCTCAGGATGGAAACATTTCAAGTTTGGACCCAGCAGTTTGTTGTCCAAATACAGGCTTAGCTAATTGTGCAGAGACTTATCTCCAGAAAGCTGGTCACCTGCCAGGTGATAACTGCAGGTGGACACAGGAAAAGAAGGGAAACAGCAAGTATTCCTGAAGTATCTCCTATTAAGCCATGGAAAAGATGATTTTTCTTTCTTATCCAAGTAACATATGTACTAATGAAATCTTGAATCTTTTCGAGTGTTGAATTCTGGGCATTGCACTGAAGTGTATCGTTCTGTAGCAAGGTAGATAGCAGAGATCCTAACTTTATTTGCTAAATGAATGGCTCTTTGGCAGTTTTCATGTTTTGGCTCTACTTCAATTAATTATCGTCACCAGAAATTCATGTTTCCTCTTGAGTAGCATTCCTATTCTGGTAGTGAAGAATCAGAATTTGATCTTGAACTTGACAAGAGTTCATTTTCATCCTTTCTCAGAGCATGGTTCTGCATGCAATGCTTTCCAAGTATCGAACACTAGTACTATACCATCTGATGGAGACTGGCGTAACACAGACAGATATTGAACACACATCAACCAATGCATATATAATGAGTGTGCAGAATATCTGCCCCATGTATGAGCCTTTATTTGATGTTAGCCTGGTGATAATGTTATAAATCTTTAAACTCTATAGGGAAAGGCTGGCTGCATTTGTGCTGTTTGATTTTCTTGTTACTCAATAAAATTTCTATTTCTTAATCAATTGGGTTTTGTGAATTTGACACAAGGGGGAAGCAATGAAAATTCTAGATTGTGTTAGAGTTTCTATCAGAAATGGGGCCACAGAAAAGTACAGCAAACATTTCTATTAAGTTTTCATGTCCTCTGAGCACACAGTCTTACTTATTTAACTCTTTCCCCTTACCAAAACTTTTCCTATATTTCAGAAGGGAAGCTCTTGTCTCTGAGAAACACCTCATTAAAGCATTTCACACTTGGTTTACTGCTCACTCTGCCATACCTAATTAACTCGGAAATGACTCACTGTGATTTTGAACGTGGTGAGCAGTTTTAGGCTAATTTTCTTAAGTTCCAGATGAGGCGTTTATAGCACATTAGCATCAGACATTCCTTTTATTGATGTTACTGCTATAATATGAAGTGATTCATTGTAACATTGTGGGGGTTTTGTGTGTTTTGTGTGTATGTAAATTTTTTTTAGGAAAATGAAATAGCCCAATAGGGTGGATGTTGAGAGAGCTCATTCTGGTTTGACTGATCGTCTCTCCCAGCAGATACCAATTTCACCCCTTCTTCCACATGTCCCTTTGAATTCTCTCAGATTTCTTTGTACCTCTAACCTGTACTAGATAGTTAGGGAAGTTGAAAATAGATTCTCAAAAGGTTGAAATAGGTGGAGATGAATTTTTTAAAGTGCATTGCAAATATAGGGAAGAAATGACCAATGGAAGTATATGCATGTGAATATGTGTCTGTATATATATATACATTATTATATATAATATATTAATATATTATATATAATATATATATTATTTGAGATTAGGGAATAACTATTAATGCAGTTCACATGTAATATGAAATGTATGAAAAGTATTATTATAAAAGATATTTGAAAAGAAAAAAAGAAAATAGATTCTTTCTGATGACAAACTAAAAGCTGCATCAAACCACCTAGTAATATTTTTTTTCTGCAAACTTTTTGCACTCTGTGACTTATGTGAGCATATCTTTCTGAGAGAGTTCTGATTTACAGAAAGAGGAATAATATTCTTGTTAACCCTGTTCTCCCAGTTCCTGATTACGGAAGACAAGATGTAATGTTTTCTGTTTTCACAAATTTATAGATGTGACTTTTACATTTATTTATTTGGGGCTTATTTGCAGGGCTAACCTGAAGATTCTTGATATTTCTTGAAGCATAAAACTTTTGCTGATGAGGACTAAATAAGTTTATAATTCTTTCCCTATCCCAATTCCCTTATATTTTAAGTAACAGAAAGAAAATTGTTACCATTTTTACTAACTTTATAGTAAAACTTATGCTCACTTCTCCATCTGAAGGCAACTAAATTCATTTTTTTTTCTTGTGTAATTTTAAACAAGTTACATCCCATCCCTTCTCTAGATTTTAGTTTCACCATCTACAAAATGAAGTGATTGGATTCAGTTTCCTAAGGTTTATTCTAGCTCAAAACCTATGATGTTTATGTCATATGTTGATTTTTTTCTAGAAAACATAATATTCCTATATTTAATATGAAGATGAGCTTCTTTTGTTTTATAGAAAATAGCAGAAGGGAAGGAAAAGAGAAAGAGAAGAAGGGAACAGAGAATAAGAGAATTTATGAACAAAGAAACATGATTTAAGCTTAGACAATTTCTTCAGTCCTTGAACCAGGTACCTTGGAAAATAGAAACTCCATTCATGTATCGTGAATTTCATAGGTTTTTGAGAACCCAGTAAAAATGTCTTGACAGACAGGCTAAACCAGGTTATAAACACACAAACCTTAAACCTGTCTGTGAGCTAAGGGAATGTCTACCCCCCAACCACATGAAGACTTCCTCTGGTGGAATGGTTGGATGAAAACAATTTATTCTAAAGAAAGTAATTCAAGCACACTCTGAGGAGTGCCTAGAGCTTGGTCAGACATTGAAGGTCATCCACTGGGCCATCACTAGTCCTCCTGACTCTTGTCTTGCCAGTGTACTTTGGTGACTCTGGAAGAGACAATGAGGCTGTTAACTTTGTACATTACCTCACTTGTATCCAATCCATTCACAAATCAAGACATCACCTATCCCATTGTGATGTTACTGGTCCTCTTACTAAATAAAGGACGACCATCACCAACAACAATAAATGATTATTGACCGAGTGACTCAAGAGTTCAGAACTCCTAGTCCAGGGTAAGGAAGATAACAGTAAATCCCTTACATTTCTAATATCCAGGACAAAAACTCATCTGGACTAGGCTAGGAAGAAGGTATTTGTTTCAACACCTGGAGTTTCCATTGTCTTTAGAGTTACTCAATTACTCATTCAGTTTTCAATTAATTATTAAGCACTCACTTTATGACATACATTTTATGACATGATATAAAAAAAGGTAAAAATCCAATCCTTCCCCTCAAGGAGCTCACATTCTAAGAGGTAAGACAGCATATAAAATAATTATAGACAAAATATACACAGTGTAAATGGAAGACAATCCTAGAGGGAACACACCAGCTGTTTGGGGAAGAGAACCAGAAAAAGCCCCTGCTTAAGATTTGAAGCTGAGAAATTTGAATTGCGTCTTGAAAGAAGCCAGATAACTGAGGTGAAGAGGGAGAGCACTGGTGGGAGACACTGGCACATGACCAACCAGCATGGCATGGTGGGAGACACTGGCTCAGGATTGCTCAGCATGGCATGCCCTCGCCTAATCTAGGTGGCACAAGTGTGAATATGGAGTTAAATTATTATAGAATAAAGAAGTTTTTTTCAAGATTTTATCTCTAAGAGTTTAATCAAATTATGTGAATCCATATTAGTTAGGAACCTAGGGCTTGGGGCAGTTAGGTGGCACAATGATACCAGACCTGGAATCAGGAAGACTTCTCCTCTTGAATTCAAATCTGACTTCAGACATTTAACAGCTATGTAACCCTGGCAGAATCACTTAACCTTATTTGCCTCAGTTTCCTCATCTGCAAAATGAGCTGGAGAAGGAACTGGCACATGAGTATTTCTGCAAAAAAAACTTCAAGTTGTATTACAAAGCTGGACATAACTGGAAAATGACTGAAAAACAATAAAAGAATTCACCCTACCATTCAACCTAAAGAGGAATGGCTTTGGATAACAGAGGAAAAAAAGGCAAAGTCAAGGAAATGAAGGAAAGAACTATGAAAAATTAAGGCCTTCCAGGCTATGCACATAAAACTAAGATTAACTAATAAAATCTCTACAACTTGTAAAGTTCCCCTTTGGCTTATTGTTGTAATTCTTCTATAAAACTATTAAAAATCACCTAAAGGTTATGAATAATTTCCCACTATCTGTAGGCCCATAGCACTGCTACATGTGGTATAACAGATTTCATGGGGTAGGCTTTTGAACAGTTTTTAGTCACTGATTCTCATTTCTCCCATTTTACACTTTAGCTTCCCCCTGTGACTCCATATGAGGCATTTGGGTTACCGTACAAAATTAGATTTACTTTCCAGTAAAATGAAATCATTTCAGACTTAAAGGAAACTGAGTATCTGATCTCAAAATAACTCAAGAAGTCCTGTCTTATCTGTTAGTCATTTTTATTTATGTTTTCACAGTAATCTCTGTTGGGGGAGGAGGTCCTCCATATAGGAAATTCTCTGTTCAATCAGTTTCTCTTCCCTTTTGCATTCTCACTGCTATCATCTTAGCTCAGGACCTTATTAACTCTTGCCTAGACTAGACTCTTGCCTAAAATTATTGCCACAATAGTGATCTACATTATTTCTTTGCTTATAGTTTCTCCTGCTAAAGCAGATTGATCTTGTTAAACCATATTCTGCTCCCTTGATCAAAAAATTCCATGATCTTCCCCTTGCTTACATAATAAAGTCCAAATTTCTTATCCTGGCATTGAAAATATCTCATAATATATTGTCAGTCTATTTTCTGAACATTATCAACCACTTTCTTTCTAGTGCTTAACAAATATTTAGTGAATTTAAATTATTTGTAGTTATTTAATATTTTGGTTATATCTGACTCTTCATGGCTTAATTTGGAGTTTTCTTGGCAGAGAAACTCAAGTGATTTGCCATTTTTTTCTCCAGCTCATTTTCAGGTGAGTTAACTGAGGCAAACAGGGTTAAATTATTTAAGGATCACACAGCTAGTAAGTATCTGAAGCCACATTTGAATTACTGAAAGTGAGTCTTCCTAACCTGATACTCTCTCTATCCATTGTATTACCTAATTGCCCTTACAAATTTAAATTTAGCAAATTGAATTAAATTGTTCCTTTATTAAATGTTTAAGCCAAACTGCCCCACAATACATCCTCACATTCCCACCTCCTCACCTTTGCTGATTTTGTTATCCCTACATATCCTGGCATCATCTCCCTGTCATCATGCCCTTCTTTGAGAAAGGGTAAATAACAACGACCTGTCTTGAATGCCCTTCTTTCAAATTTCTACCTGTTTAAATCCCATCTGTCCTTGCTTCAATTTTTTTCCTTAGTTATGATTACTAATTATATTTCCCTCCATCTTATTTTCCTACTGTTTATTCTATTCTCTCCCCTTTCACCCTATACTTCTTTAAAAGTGTTTTGCTTCTAACTACTACTGTCTCCCCCAATCCCTGCTCCCTTCTATTATTAGCATCACCTCCGTCTTCTTTTTCTCCCTTTTCCTCCTATTTTCCTGTAGAGTAAGATTTCTATACCCAATTGAATATGTTTATTATTCACTTCCTGTCTATCTTTAATATTTCCATTTCAGAGTCTATTTCTTTAATGAAATCTCTCCTGAGACTCTAATGGCTAAATTTTTCATATCTCCCTCTAAATCCCCCTAGTATTTAGTTTGTGGTATAATAGAGGGAGTCTCAAGCCTGTTGTCAGGAAGGTCTGAGTTCAAATTTGGATTTGAACACTTCTTAATTTTGTGGCCCTGAGTAAGTCACTATTTGCCTCAGTTTCCCTTTCGATAAAACAAGGATATTAATAGAATCTATCTCTCAGGGTTGTTGTGATAATAAAATGATATATTATTTGTAAAGTGCTTTTCAATTCTTGCTATACAAATGATAACTTATTATTTATGGATTTTATTAACTCTACCTTATATTGTTATTGTACTTTTCTCTTATCTCCCTTCACCCCATGAAACTACAAACTTCTTCAGGTGAATGACATTGTATAGCACAGTGCTGTAAATACAATATGCATTCAATGGACATTTTTCAGATTATTTGAACTCAAAGTGTGCCCAGAGCATTTGGGGTCATGTATTAATTACCTACTTCAGGAAGACATAGACAGAGACCCAACCTACTCCCTTCCTAAGGTCTTCTGAATCAGCAGCTCTTCTGAAGAAGGGCCATAGAAGAACTTATTTCCTTTTCTCAAAAGACAAATCTTTCAGTGCTGAGCCAAAGGGGTCTCTGTAATTTGCCAGGGGAACTCAGCACACACTTTCTAGGGTGCAACCTTGGCAGTTTTGCTTGTGTTCATAAATGCACCAACTTCTAAAAATATCTCTGGGGATGCTTCCCTTGTTTATAAAGGTCATAGAGTAAGATATTACTGGCTTCCTTCATTTTTGGTTTTGATCAGAGGCCAGGTCAACAGAACATAATTTTTATTTTTTGAAAAACTATTGATTGTAATACAGCAGTTATATATCTTTACAAAATGTTTTATAAATATATTGACAGATTCTGAGAAAACATGTTTGCTCATGATATATAAGTTACATTTTGATTAGCATGTCCTATATCCAGAAAAAGAGGAAGTGTTGAAATATTGTAGAATGAAAGTCATGAAAACTTGGTCATATAAAAGAATTATGCAAAACTACTCCAGGGAAGAATTAAATTCCGAACTCATTACTATGTTGGGGATTTGTTTTATATACTTAGTAGGAGAAATAAAGATAGGAACTATAATATAATTTCACTGGTATATAGAACTTCTAGTTTGCTCCCTCTACCAACAAATATTAGCTCTTCTAATATTAATAGAGTTATACAAAACCACAAAGATAATATGTCAATTAATGTCTTCCTGAATCTAAGATTATCTCCCTTTTTTCTCTGCTTCATTAAAAATAATCCCTATACCTAGAATATGGCATCCTACCCTCAACCTCTAACTATTTAAATTTTGCCCATCTTTCAAATGTGATACCCACCCTAGGAGACTTCTCTGATCCCATTCCCCTTTTCCCCTGATCAGCTGGAGTTGATTGCTCCTTCATTTTATAACATTTGGGGGAAGTAATTCTTGTGATATTTAGCATACGAATGAAATGCCATATATAAAGACTTTTGCCACTTTGAGGCACTATATAAATATAAATTATCACTACTGTTGTTATTGATGTGATTTTAGTGACTCAAACAATGGAATACTGAAACTCAACCATTATAAATGAGACTAAATAGCTTTCTTTGTAACTCTGAATGATGATGATAAGACCACTGTGTGTACAAATATAACTAGGTGAGGATAAAATATTGCAGTTACTGGAACTAAATATTTACTTACTAGGGCATGTTAAAAGTTTTATTACATAGTTCTAATTAGAATTTATAGCTATACTGCCAACTAAACAATACTTTTAAAAATAGCCAAAGGAATATAGTTTTGTGAATAAAATCAATTTAAAATCTCACTAATTTTTTTTTTTTGTCTTTCTCTTGATAGCACCGGCGAGTAGAAAACCAGGAGATCCCTTAGTTATTTCAGATATCAAGAGAGGCAGTGTGGCTCACAGGTGAGACAACGGACAACCTTCTTTCATCTGATTGGCTAGTCTAGCCTCGCCATATTTATGACAGCCAATTGGACCTCTGTTTTATCAATAATTGATCTCTGTGAATAGCATCATCAGTCAAGGAGTTGTTCATGAATGTTTCCCAAGCCACATATATTCTCTTTGGTCACTTTTCACCCAACCTTCTATGACCCAAAAATGAGCTGGATTCTTCCCATGATAGTTACCCCATAGATATAATTGCATAACAGAAAAGTCCAACCTCATGCTAGAATCTTTCCTTTCTAGCTTAGGCAGACAAAACCTTTTAGACAAGCCCTGGTTGGCACAGAGACCTATCAAACTTGGGGGCGAGACTCAACGATAGATTCCAAAACCTGTGTTCTAAGCACAAAGTGTCTCAGTTAGGAAGCAGAGCCAAGTCAGGGGTAGCTTTTGCATTCAGAGGAAAAAAAAGGCTCCCTAAAATGCTTATCTCAGGCTTGGAACATTAGGTATTTCCAACCCCTAATTAACTCTTGTTCTGCCTTCCATAAGCCCCAGAACACATGGCCTGACCCCTTATCATTCCATCTCAGAAATACATGTGACTCTTTGAGAATAGTTGGAAATAACAAAGACTTTCTAGCCACCAACTCTTAGTAAAGGAGTACTGGGTGGTGCAGAGGATAGAACAGGGTTTCTTAAACTTTTTTCCATATGCAATCCCTTTTCACCTAAGAAATTTTTACATGGCCCCAGCTTTCATAAAGAAATTGATTTTAAAACAATTCTGTTATGTTACCATTTATTAAAGATGGAAGTAAATTTACATATTAATGAGATGGGTTGCTTATTTATTTTTACATAAAGAATTCAATCTTGGCAGGATGTTTCATACCTTTTACTATTGCCAGATTTTTTCCTACTACCACATTCAGTTACATGACTCTATATGGGGGGTATAAGAAGCTTTGGGATAAAACACTGATTTTGAAGTCAAGAGGACTTGAATTCAAATCTGCCTTCAAACACTTAGTAACTATGACCCTAGGCAAGTCACTTAACCTTAATTTCTTCCAAACCAGAAAATACAAAACAAAACAAATTACTAGTAAAGCTATTAATCATCACTTCTATATTTCATTTTCCTCAATTATTCCTCCTTTACCTGGGGATTGACAGAGATACCATATAAGGAAATAAAGTGCAAAATGAACTGCTTTGTCCAATGCAGAAAACAGTTCCTTTAGTTCTTTCTACAGTAGAAGAAGAAGGACTATCAATCAATGAATCAATCAACAAGCACTGATTAAGTTTTTTTATTATACCAAGCACTGCTTTAAACACTGTGAATACAAAGGAAGGCAAAAACATGAAAATAGTTGATTTCAAGTGCTTCCAAACCTAGGGGGTTGGGAAAGAGGAGAGAGAGAGAGAGAGAACATGTAAATTAGCAGATACATTAATCACTTCAATACATAATAGAAGGAAAGTAACTTTAAAAAGGAATATTCAATTGACTGAAAAGAAGCAAGGAAAATGACTTCAGAAAATGACATTTGAGAACTTCCCCTGAATACAGTATGTTCAGTGCCTAGATCAATAAGCTCACCATTTATTTAAAGGAGTAATAAATTTAATATTTTTAATACCTGATAGCTAAATGTCATAACTTTCATACCAAAATCACAAAGTCAAAAAACCCAGAAGATAATTGTAAAAAAAAAAAATACATTTTTAATTGAAGAATTATTTTTCATTCAAAACTTGCATTATATTTAATGATATTTTGAGTAGCCTTAAGTGGTACTAATTTTTCATGTGATGGCATTTCTTCAACAGAACCGGGACCCTGGAACTTGGGGACAAACTTCTGGCCATCGATAACATCCGACTAGACAACTGCTCCATGGAAGATGCTGTTCAGATTCTCCAGCAATGTGAAGATCTTGTGAAGCTCAAAATCCGTAAAGATGAAGATAATTCTGGTACTGATCATAAACTGAATTACAGTTGATTTTTGTAAGCTTGATCTCCAACTTCATAAGATTTTCAGTCTTGCCTCAGATGGTAGCTGGCATGAATCGGGCTGCTTCAGCCAATTTAGAATTGTGTGTTAGGATTGTGATACAAATTCTTAAAATGGGCATTCTCTCAGTTATATATGTATGTAGCAAAATAAGCTAATGGGTTTTATTGTTAAGTCATTCTTTATTCATGTTTGACTTCATGACTCCTTTTGGGTTTTTTTTGGCAAAGATACAGGAATGGTTTGCTATTTCCTTCTTCAACTAATTTTACAGATGATAAAAATGAGGCAAATAGGGTTAAGTAACTTGTCCAGAGCTAGTAAGTGTCTGAGGCCAGATTTGGACTCAGGAAGATGAGTTTTCTTAACTCCATGTCCAGCACTCTATTGTAGCTGACCCCAAGCAGGGGCCTTATTCTAAAATATGCCCTGTTCCTCTTTAGCCAACCACCTCATTCTTTGAGATTTCTAGGTGTAGTACTACTGAGACATTGCCATTGAGGAAATATGGAAGGAGCTGGGGATCCAAGCTCTCAGCTCTGCCCAAGCATAGTTACATAACCTCAGATAAATCACTTCATTTCTCTAAATGGTGGTAGATTCCTCATCTGTAAAGTGAAAAGATCAGATAAGATGATCTTTAGAGCCTCTTTCAATCCTTTAATTCACTTAGTTTCAATATTTGCTTTTCCAGCAGAGTTTTTACAGTTCTGTCTTCAAAACAGGGATACCTATCTTTATTTGGGATCATGTAATATGGCACTTTGGGCAGCTTATATTTCCACAAATCACAAGTAAAGTGAAGTCTTCTCCTACGCAAGTAGTCTTTGACTAAGAAATTGTGTTAGTAGAGTAGAGAAGGAGGACTCCCCATCTAATAATACCTTCATCTATGAAAATGGTATGACTTCTGGCAATCTATGGCATTCTCTTAATTCTTTCTTCCTTAAAATGCCCGTGAGAAATCAAAGTATTCAGCCCAATATAACAAAGATTTAGAGCTTCAGGAGATTATAGTTTTAGTATTATATTCTTATTTTGAGAAATCTGAGGCCCAGAGAGATTATGTGATTTACCCAAGTTCACACAGTTAGTAACTGCAGAGTCAACATTTGAACTCAAGTCCTATTCCAACATTCGAAATTCTGATTCTTTCCATTATATCATAGAATGTGTTCTGAATACTAAAGACCCTCTAAGTAGCTCTACCATGATATGGCTCAGAAATAAAACAAACTTTTAAGAAGGAAGAGACCATAGGAATTGAACATTTTCCTCTGTAGTAACACAAAAGGTTTTTGGTTTTTTAAAGTTTCATAAAAAGTAACAGGAAATGTTGGGAATATTGGTATGTCTCATTCTGACCAAATCCCAAACCATCAACAGATGAATTCATTAATAACCAAAGATCTATGATTAGTAAGTGTGGACATTCTCTTTACCCACATGTGCCCACATCACAACTTGTCTCCTTAGGGTCTTACTCTGCCTGAAATGATGAGTATGTTAACTCAGGAATAGTCCATATTCTTTTCTATTAATGGCCCCTTCTAATGGGGCAGCTAGGTAGTGCCATAGTGCACAGAGTTGGTCCAGACTATCTTTCTGAGTTCAAATATGGCCTCAGATACTTACTAGCTGTGTGGACAAGTCACTTAAGCTGTTTACCTCAGTTTCCTTATCTGTAAAATGAGCTAGGTAAGGAAATGGCAAACCATTATCTTTGCCAAGAAAATCCCAAATGGGGTCATGAAGAATTGGACTTGCCTAAAACTTACAAACAGCAATAAGAAAAGTATTCAGCATTTCCATCCACATAATCTAAAAATTACATATATTCTGATAATAAGATCCAATGAAATCTAAGATAAAACAATGTATGATTCAGTTCCACCAATCCTTCTGTTCTCTCTTTCCTTCCTTGTTATTATTTCTAATTTTGGCCAAATGCACTCTTCACTGGCGTGTGCTCCAACTACCAGCAAAGGTGGTCTTTGCCCCTGCCAAGTGCCATATGTTAGTAGCCTTCTGACTCCTCCATGATTTTATGCTATCCAATAGGATTTTTAAAATAATAATAGCTTTTTATTTTTCAAAATACACACAAAGATAGTTTTAAACATTCACCCTTGTAAAATCTTGTGTTCCACATTTTTCTCTCTCCTTCCCTTCATCTCCTTCCATAAAAGCAAGTAATCCAATATAGGCTAAACATGTGTAATTCTTTTATATATATTTCCACATTCATCATGCTGCACAAGAAAAATCAGATCAAAAAGGGAAAAAATGAGAAGGAAAAAAACAAGCAGGCAAACAACAATAATAAGGTGAAAATATTATATTGTGATCCACATTCAGTCCCTATAATCCTCTGTATGCAGATAGCTTTCTCCATCACAGGTCTATTGGAATTTTCCTGAATCACCTCCTTGTTGAAAAGAGCTAAGTCCCCAGTGACATTTTTGTACCACTAATTTCCATGGGTTTCAGGTACAGGCTACTATGTTGCCCACATCAATACTTTGCTCCTTTTTGCTTGTCACCTTTACAGCAAATCCTTGTCTTGCTGCCCTGACAGATTTTAGGATTCTTTGAAAATCAACAACTCCTTGCCAAGAACTTTGTCCTTCAAAATGTATCTTATAGGTATTGATAATTGACCATTTCAGCTTTAAACTTCATGCCATCCCTTATTAGTTTCATCTGTGTTTATAGCTGCATCCTTTAATCCCATCCACTGCTAGGATTTTGGTTTTGGTTTTTCTTTTCTATTTTGGATTTATTTGTGAAAAGAACCCTCCATCAGATAGTGCTCTGCCTTTTGGGAAACATATTTTGCTGCATCGACTGCCAACCTGAAACAGACCTCAGCTGCCTTATTTTTCAAGTTAAAAGATAAGTATAGATTTTGCACGTGGCTGGGGATATTCCAATGTTCAAAGCCAGGGCATGCAGACAAGTTGGCAAGAGCTTCAGAAGCAGCCACCAAGCACTTGGACAGAAACAGATTCACATTTTCTGGTGTGTGTCTGCCTTTTTATTCATCACTTCTTCATATTTTTCAATAATCCTTTTTCCTAAAAAACAAATTTAGAGACAATCCTCTGTAGGTAATGTTTTGAAATATAAATGGACATGCTGTAATATTTGTAAACTTATCAGAAGGTAGGGCCAAAACAAAATTCATAAATGAATATGAGAATGCAGACCTAGACCTCTCACACAGAAGCTACCTTAAAGGATAGGCATTTGGTATCCATGGTGTGATTTCAGGAGAATGGAAAAACTGATGTAAGAAATCCCAAAGTTAATATTTTTTCCTTTATTCTACATTTCTCCTTCTGTGAATTCTGCCTTCAAATATAAAACCTGTGAGGAGTGACATATAAAACTCCTTACAACTTAGTCTGAAAGATTTTAATAAGATCAGTGCAGGAGAAATTGAGTAGGTGAGAGAACCTGGTACCCAAAGATGGGGGAGTGAGCTGTTTGTTTGTTTTTTTGCTTTTGCTTGTTTGAGCAATTGGGGTTAGCATCTTACCCACAGTCACACAGCTAGTAAATATTAAATGTCTGAGGCAGGATTTAAACTCAGGTACTCCTTACTCTATGGCCTGTATTCTATCCACTGTACCATCTAGTTGCCCCAATGCCCCCGTGAAAGAAAAGGGCCCAGAAAAAGAGGGCACAAAGGCAAATTTTATCTACTTCTTCATGAATTCTGATATTTATTAGCTGTGTAACTATATAAGCATGTTACTTATCTCTCTGAGCCTCAAGAAACTCCCTAAGACTTAGTTACAGACAGGCTGGGATAAGGACATGGGTCCATACATAGATGCTTGATGTATTAATGAATCCAGCTATTGATGATTTGAGTTCTGGTCAGGATGAGACAAAGCAATGTCACAATACTCCTTGGTAATTTTTTGTGATTTTTTATAAAAAAAAATCTTTTGTGTAGCTAATTTGGAAACCACTGCTCAATTTAGTTAATATTTTTCAGGTTTCTGTTATGTAATCTTCATCCCATTAAGATGCATTGCCTAAAGTCCTCATCTTCCCTGAAGTTATTTTAAGGATATACTAGTGCAAATCATATTCCTCTGAGCTACATACTGTTACAGACTTCTTTTTAAGTGTCATTGTTTGACACTTGTGTTCTGGTCAACCATATATAAATTGATAGGCAATCACAGCGTTCTGTCTTCTATCAAGAAAGAGTGGTTCACAAAATTTCTTGATTAATAATGAAGCTTAAAAATAAGCAGGAAAAAATGGCTACATTTCTAAGATTACAAAACTCTATGGACTACTAATGTAGGTAGATAATTTTTTTCCCTTTTTTACTAAAATGATTTTCTTGCATATATTTTATTTTTCTATCAAGATATGACAGATAGGAAAGTATTGACTAATTCTTGCAACAATCACTGATTTCCAAAACATTGGGAGACAGATGAAATTGACTGATAATTCTTTGTATGGCTGGTATGAGACACTTTAAAGAAATGTTGCCATCTTCTGTTATGAAATCTCATGTAGGATTTGAGTCTCAAAGCATCATTTATAACTGTAAATCTCTGTGGATATATTTTGCCCAAACTTTGAAATATTTCTGACAGTAATTGTAGATTGTATGTGCTACAGGGGGAGGCTTCCAATTCTTTATTTAATCAGTCACAGCAAGACGATTTATAGCTATCCAGTATAACTTGGTTCATTGGGTAGCATGCATTGCTGTTAGCTTTAACAGATTTTGGCTTCGAGATGTAAGTATTTTGTCCAGTGACACTTCTCTCATTTCTTTTCCATTTACTTTACTCAAAGTGGTAATGGAACTCTTTTTTGAACAGTGATAAAGTCTCAGGTCTGACGCCTTGTCTTTGGAGTCTCTTCATGGCACACAATGAATTCAATTGAATATGACAGATTCAAGGCCCTAATTCTTGACATTGCAGAGAGAAATGAAATGGTCCCTGTCCTCAAGTTCATTCTGTTGTCTCTCAGTTCCACAGTCATTAACTATGATGTTTTATTATGACTGCTGCATTTAAAGGAGCCTTCAATCTAATTTTTAAACTTTTTCACCAGAGAAATTTTTATATTACCCCATATATATAGGCATATAAAATAGATTTACAAATCAAACATTTACTAACAAATTATAATTTCACGACCCCCACATTCAATTACTATGAACCACAGTTTAAAAGCTGGGCCATAGATGATCTTTGATTCTTGCTCTAACTGTGAAGGTTTATTCATGTTCCTATTTATTTCAATGGTGAAAAGCAATTGATTTTAGAATAGAGCATTTATCCTAATCTCTAGTTTGCCATTATTCTGCCATCTTTGGTAAGTCTTTGGTTGAATTTCCTGACTCAGTATCCATATGCTCAAATATGCTATAAATGCACCATAACAACATGCTTCTAAGCAACATCTTAGAATTATGCATTTATTTAGATCAAACTGATAGTCATTCCCTTAATTTATATCTTCTTTCCTTTAGTAAATATGCTTCTTTTTATGTCTATCAATGCTTAACTTTCACAGTGTCCAACAGCGCACTGACATCCTTTTAGACTGCCTTTTGTTAATTTTAAGACGAATTATCTTAATATGCTTTCAAATAGAGGCTTATGTAACTAATGAATATCCTTAGCATTCAATGAAGTCATTATCTATAGGGCTGTGATTCTAAACATTTGTTTACTAGTTATTGAGCCAGAGACTTCAATGTGAGTCATTTTTTCAGTTTTTTCAATAAGACTGAATTTAAACTATCCAGAATATCATATCATTAGCTCCCAAATATGAAACAGACTGTGGGGGAAGACATGGTTTACGATGTAAAAAACTAACTCCTCATTGGAATAACCTATGCCTCTGTGTTTCTTTCACTTGATCTCATAGAGAAATAAATACTTACTGACTTGGGGAATATAAATGATCCATTTTCATATAAAGCAAAATTGAATTCATTAAAAAAAAAAATCAGCATTGGCGTAGAAACACCATAACACCATATATTATTCTGACATGTCAAGGTGTAATGCCCATATGACAATAAAAGAAAGTTAAACTTGTGAGATTCAGTCTTTAAGCTCTTTCTCTGAATAGCTCATTTACTCAAGCTGGCCCCTATGAACTTTGGATGACCCATGAATTTCTGCCCTTATTCTCCAAAATCCGAGTATCCCTATTTGATCAAAAAAGCAGCTGCCATAATGGATCCCAGCCAGAGTTTTCATTTTGCTAAATAGGCAGCACTCAAGTATCCTGAAAATAACATCACAGATAAGTAATGCTGCCATTTTACATCTGTTTCATGGTGCCATTAATTTTCTTAACTAGAGTGGAATCATATAAGCAAGTAGACTGGCCTCCTTTCATGCCTTTCACTAATAGTTGCAAACCTTCTGCTGTGACATAAATGCTGTTTATAATATCATTAGCATCTGCTTAGTTTTACACGAGAGCTCTCTATTGACATAGCATTTATTTATCTCAAAAAGTTGCATTTCTCACTGAACCCCACAATAGCTCCCTTCTCCTCGTGGGCTACAATGGTGGGATACCTTTGAGTATTTACATTTTGGAAATAATATAGCTATTAAATTCCAAATGGCAGTTCTTGTCTATATCAAAAGCTGAGGGTCCATAAGGATGCCAGTTGGGCTGAAACTCAAGTAGGCAGATGGATCTGGAAGCACAACCTGAAGCTACCTTGGACACTATCAGAACAGTTCAGAGAACAAATTCCAGGTCTGTGATAGTATTGATAAGAGTGACATATCTGGTCACAATACTTGGATGATCTGAATGTCAATCATTCTGGTAAAGTAAAGATCTTCTAGGTCTTATCATCAGCTCTGTCATTGTGTCCTCCAAGACAATCAATCAATATTTATTAAGCACTTACTGTGTACCAGGCACTGGTGATACAAAAAAGATCAGAAGAGTTCTTGCTTTCAAGGAGCTTATAATTTAATGTGGGAGACAACAGGTTAAAAAATATGTACAAAACTAGTTATATACAGGAAAAATAGGAAATAATTAGTAGAGGGAAGGCACTGGAATTAAGACTTGTTAGAGAAGACATAGTAAAAGAGGGGATTTTGGTTAGGATGCAAAGGAAGCTAGAGTGGAATAGGGAGAGAGACCTAGGCATGAAGAATAGCCAGAACGTGGCTCTCTTCAACAATGAAATGAATTTAAACCAGTTCCAATTGTTCTGTAATGAAGAGAATCAGCTACACCCAGAGAGAGAACTATGGGAAATGAGTGTGGACCACAACATAGCATTTCCACTCTTTCTGTTATTGTTTGCTTGCATTTTTGTTTTCCTTCTCAGGTTTTTTTTTTTAACCTTCTTTCTACATCTGATGTTTCTTGAGCAGCAAGATAACTGTATAGATATGTATACATATATTGGATTTAATATATACTTTAACATATTTAACATTATTGGACTTCCTGCCATCTAGGGGAGGGGGCAGGAGGAAGGAAGAGAAAAGTTGAAACAGAAGATTTTGCAAGGGTCAAAGTTGAAAAACTACCCATGCATATGTTTTGTAAATAAAAAGCTATAATAACCAAAAAAAAAAAAAAAAAAGCCAGAGAAAATGCCCTGAGTTGAGAGTTAGAATGTCTTGTTCATGAAACAGCCAGAAGTGTCCCTGGATCAAAGAGTGTATATTAGGGAGTATAAAGGTATGAAAAGACTAGAAAGGCAGGAGGGTCTAGGTTATAAGGGGCCTTGAACACTAAAAGAGAGCATTTCGTACGGAGGTAACAGGAAGCAACTAGAGTTTGTTGAGTTTGGGTGGGGGGATGACATGATTGGACTTGTTCTTTAGGAAAATTATTTCAGTGATTTAGTAAAGAATGGGTTGAAGTGGAGAGGCTGGATTGTCCAGCAGGCTGTTGGAGATAAACCAGATGTGGGGCGATAAAGATTTGCACCATGAAGATAGCAGTGTCAGAGGAGAGAAGGGGGTGTATTCAAAGATAAAATTAATAGACCTTGGCAAAAGCTTGAATATAGAGATTGACTCCCAAAAGAACATGTGAGGTTTATTTCACAATAGGGGAGACATAGGGAAGACTGCCTGCAAACATGCCATAAGGAATGTCAGTAAAAAGAGAAAGATTGAAAATAAGTGAAAGTGAGATTAACAGAGAAGAAGAGATGGGATGGAATGAGATCACAAAAAGAGTTAGCCTTGATAAGGAACAGGGCACTTCATCATTTGAGACAGGAGTAAAGAAGATCACAGCGGATGGCAACTGAGTGATAAGATGTGAGGAAGAGGGAAGAAGAGAGTGCTCATGGCAAACTGATGCATTTTTTTTCCTGTATAAAAAAATAAGGTTTTCATCTTAGAGGGTGGGCAGAAGGGGGATCATGGAAGTTTTGACTAGAAGTGAAAAGGTTTGGAAGAACTGTAGTGGAGAGAGGGAAAGTGAATTAATAAGGGAAGTATAGTTTAGAATTACGTAGCAGCAATCAAGGCCCATTTGAGATTGTGTAATCTAAATTTGAGGGGACTTAGTCAGAATAGTTGCATGTTTTTGCCCATTTTCCTTCAGCGAGCATAGGTGATGAATAAAGGGAATGACATAAGGCTGGATGTAATTGGAGATATACGGAGGGTAGGGATTGAGGAGAAGGGGACAGGATAGAGCTGAATTGGTTCATCAACAGATCAAGATGGAGAAAAGAGATGAGAATAGTTATTATAGGACAGATGGCTTGAGAGATAATCGGGGGGCTCAGGGATTAGAGGTCGCAGTACACATGAAGAGTAGGCTTTTGTAAGGAAAGGCAAAGGAAGAGTTGAAAAGCCAATAGATTATGACTAGGTAAGTGGATTTCTGAATTCTTGAACACGGATATCGTATATTTGGGGGCAATGGCAAAATCAAGAAAATGACCATCTTTGTGTGTTATTGAAGTGGGATGGAAGAATAACTCATGAGAAATGAGTAGATTGCAGAACTTATTGGTTAGGGTGTTTGAAGGAAAGTCAATATATAAATTAAAATCCCTTAATATTAGGGCAAGAGTTGAGGAGGAGAGAAAAAATAGTGAGCCAAGTACTAAACTCACTGAGGAAAGAAGGACGAGAACTTGGGGTCTGTAGACAACAACTACCAGGATTTTATTAGGTGATAGATATGAACAGTAAGAGCTTGTCATCAAGTCTATGATGTCTAGAACAATTGATATAAAACATGGAATATTTGGGGGAGACATTTTAAGCCCCTTAACCGATAGATATTCTTAGATGCAAATATTCTGCCTAACCTTACTGCTTAACTTACAATATTCTACTGGTTCTACTCATTTCACTTTGCATCAGTTCATGTAAGTCTTTTAAAATTTTTCGGAGAACATCCTGTTCATTATTTCTTATTGCACGATAGTTTTGATAGACATTCATTCAATTTCCAATTTCCAATTCTTTGCCACCACTGAAAAAGCTGGCATAAACATTTGTAATTCCATATATTTTATTTTGTGCACTTAAAAATATTAAAATTAAAATAATTCTTCTGAGAAACAATCCACAAGGTCCAGAACACACACACACACACACACACACACACACACACGGTTTAAGAAACTTCTGTATTATGATGAAACACAACTATCAAATTAAAAACAACAAATTCTTGGATTCTGAACATGGTTTAATGGAACTTTTTTCAAGGGATGCCGTTTGAACTCAATAAGCATAAAGTTCTTAATGCATGCCAAGTAAAAAGAGATAATGAAGGGTTCGGGCTTGAATTCAGATTTCAAATTGAATGATGATAAATGATACTTTTAAATACTTTGGTCTCTTCCAAGAAAAACAGCATAAAGCTATCCTGGAAAAAACCATGGCAAAATATCATAGTGAAAATAAAGCTTCTAGGGGAAAACACTTTAAAACAATTAACACCAACATAATATTAGCCTTAAAATACTTTCAGAACCATAAAGTATTTCCAAACCTAACAGATTTGGAAAATATTTTAACAAAAATCTGTAAGATATTAATAAGTCAAGGGTCCATTATTCTAAGGCAGCTATGAAAAGATTAGCACTTTCTCATCATTAAGGAGGAAGACAATTTTTAGATTGCTCAGAGCACATGAGAAACATTAAAATTTGTAGAAATCCTTTTAGAACCAGTAGACATCACTTTAGTGATCATTGGTAAGTTGACCATAAGTATATACCATCAGATTTGCTAGAACTAATTAAAAGTGATTTGCTTCCACATGGAGCCTCTGGAATGACTTAAGACCCAAGAATGGAATCCAAAGACTTGCCATGAGCTGAATCCCTATAAATTCAACCAACAATGTGTCAGTAAATATATAATGAACAAATGACTGTCATACAGATTTGTTTATGGAAAGAAGGATCTCTGGTGGCAATTCAGGACCAAGTCATTGCTGCCAAGAATCATGATTGGGTTATCTTTAAGGAGCCTAAATTTATTGATCTATGATGATTATGTGAGGAAACTATAACAGCTAAGCAGTCCATCTTTGCAGGCTTCAAAAATTTAGTAGCTACCAATTACCGAGCAAGACATAACCTGGTGGCTAGAATTATATGGAAAATGCCAGCTATCTTTCATGGACTGACAGATGATAAATCTCCACACTATAAATATAGACTTCAAAATATTCTGGACCATTAACCAATTAACTTTGACAGAACTGGACTATTATCACAGACTAATCTGTTGTTCAAAATCCTAGACATAACAGTGAGCCATAAAAACTGAAGAACATAATTTTAATAGTGGTAATCATATAAAATATTCATAATCTCCAAGATAAATGTAATAAAAGACTTTAAAATGTAGAGATTTAACAGAAGAAACCAGCCATGTGGAAACAGGAGGAAGTACATATCACGTCCACTATCCTGTCTATTATCATCTCCAGAACAGGAAATGAACATATACTTCCAGTACTTTTCATCATTTACGAAAATAAACAAAACAAAACAAAAAAAAAAAACCACTCCAGGTATATTATCTACCTATGCAGTAATCCTGAGGATATCAATTGTAAAAGAATAATAGTAGAATAGTGATGTGTTCTAAGACCATTTCTATTTAAACTGCATTTTAAAAATGAGAACAAGATGAAAAGTTATAACTTATATTAATGCAGTGTTTTATGATATGCAGAGTACTTCATATATTATCTTATATGATTCTTACAATAATCTTGTAAAGTAGATCCTTTTATATTATCTCTATTTTAGAGGTGAGGAGAGGATAAGTGATTTACTTAGAGCCAATAAGTGTTGGAGGCACCTGGGTGACACAGTGGATAAAGAATTGGCTTTGGAATCAGGAAAACTCATCTTCATGAGTTCAAATCTGGCCTCAGATACTTACTACCATTATGACCTGGATGGACAAGCGTTTGCTTTAGTTTTCTCATCTGTAAAATAAGCTGGAGAAGAAAATGGCAAACCACTTAAGTGTTATTGCCAAGAAAACTTCCCAAAAATGGGTTGCAAAGAGTCAGACATAACTGAAACAATTAAACAAGAAGTGTTTGATGCTGAATTAAAACCTCCAGCTTCCTGGCTCCAAATTCATTGCATTCTCCACTACACCATAAATTGTATTTTATCTGAAAATATCTAGGAATTTTAATGGATTACAAGCTCAGTATGAGTCAAGAGTGTGATATGGTGGCCAAAAGAATTCATGTGGTCATGGGCTCCATTGAGAAAGAGAGCAAGAGCTTCCAGACATAAGGAGAGGAGACCCAGTATATTCCTCCATAGTCTGTATCCAGAGTATTGTGGTCAGTTTTGGGAATTTTGACAAAGAACATTGATAAGCAACCAGAATGGTAAAGAGCCGTCATCCTAACTGAGAATAAAGAAACTGGTAATGTTTAGTCTGGATAAGAGAAGACTCAGGCGAAATGGGATAGTGTTTAGTCAACAAGCATTTATTATGTTTCTGCTATCTTCGTTCTTCCTCCACAATATCTCTTGCATCTTTTCCCTTTCCTCTACCCACAAGGCCAATAAACTAAGTTTAGGTCTTCATAATGAACTTGCCTGGGAAGATGATATGTCTTGCCCAAGGTCACATGTAGAAAATGGTTCAAAATATAGTGTTGTACCAAATATACAATACTGGGATATTCTGACATTGATCCCACCTTTCCAAACTATTGTAAGATCCTCTTCACTTATCTTTCTACTCCAAGATTCTCTCTTCTCCCCATCCATATAAACTGTCACCAACATGCCCCTGGGCATTTTGAACTGGATGTCTGTTAAGCATCTGAAATTTATTGTGTTCAAAACAACTCATTCTCTTACACTCATTCCTCCTCTGAACTTCCCGTTACTGCCCTTAATTGGTGTATCCATCTTTGAAGTCACCAAAGTCCACAATTTAGTGTGTCATCCTCAACTCTTTTCTCCTCACTTCCTCCACTTAGCCAAATCTTCTCTTTTTTTGGTCATCATTCTTACTATTTTAGTTTAAGTCCACATAACTCTTACCTTGATTAGAATGCAAGAAAGGGACTAAAAATGTGTGGATGTATCATTATAGCATATGTGTATACATGTATGTTGTATATATCTGTACATATCTGTTTACTTTAATATAAATGCATATGTGTATAAATGCATCTGTACATAGGTACATTGCACCTATAGAAGCTGATGAGACCACCAAATGAGAGAAGATAGAGAGAAAAGGGAATCCAGAACAAAGATAATGGGCTATACGTATAGATATTTATATGTATAGTCAGCAAACGAGACTGAAAAAGACCAGGAGAGAACCAAGAGAGAATAGTGTCACAAAAATAGGGGAAGAAGTGGTGAGGGGAAGATGAAGGAAAAGAAGAATAGGAAGAGTAAGGGGATAGAGGGAGGGGGGAAAAAGAAGGGGAAGGAAGGAGGGGGAGAGAGAGACAGAGAGGGAGGAGGAGAAGAAGGAGGAGGAAGAAGAAGAAGAAGGAGGAGGGATGAGAAGGAAGAGAAGGAAGAGGAAGAGGAGGAAGAAGGGGAGGAGGAGGAGGAGAAGGAAAGAAAGAAGAAGAAGGAGGGAGGTAGGGGGGAGAGAGAGAGACAAATGCTGAAAGATTAAAAAAGATCAATCTCAGTACTAAGAAAAGGCCATTAGTCCTGACAGTTAAGAGCCCATTAGTAGCTTAGGAGAGAACAATTTCACTTGAATGATAAGATCAGAGCCAAATTTTAGAGGCTTTAGAAAAGAGAGAAGAGGAAGTGGAGGCACTGAATGTAGATAATTTTTAAAAAGTTTGAAAAAGAAAGGAGACATGGAATAATAGCTTGAAAGAGTAGTAGAATCTAGTGATGGCTTTACTATTTGAAGGACAGTCATGTATATGAAATATCAGACTTAGTCTCTTTGGCAGGGAATAGATACAATAGAGGAATGAAGGAGGTAAATTTCAAAGAAGTAATTTTAGGCTGAAAGTCAGGAAAACTTCAGTCCAGAAGGTGAATCTGTGCATTGGAAAACAATGGATTCTTCCAGAAAAGTCCAAAAGACCATTTAGCCACTGTGTGTTAGTGGGTATTCTTTTTCCAAGATGAGTCAGACTCAATATGCAGACTCTTCCAGCCTAGGAGTTTTCAGATTCTATGGGCTGCCTAGAAGAATCCCAGTGGGTGGAAGCTTTCCCTGTTGTATATCTCAGAGACAGACAGCTGAGTTTAGTAGATGGAGCAGTAGACCTGAAGTCAGAAAGTCGTGGGTCTGAATACTGTCTCTGCTACTTTTATTGTTGTTCAGTTATGTCCAGCTCTTCCAATCCCTATGGACCACAGGATGCCAGAACCTTCTGTCCTCCACTCTCTCCTGAAGCCTGTCCAAGCTCATGTTTGTTGCTTTCAGGACACTCTCTGTCTTTATAATACTGAACAGCACTGAACCTCAGTTACCTCGTGTTTAAATGAGAGGTTTGGACTGGGTAACCATTAAGATCTTTTCTAACTAAATCTCTGTGATGCTTTTTATGATATAAAGGTTCATTGGCAATCTTTTATTTGATGCTGACTGTACAATGACCCCCAACCAAGCGGCGTGAAATATGTGCACTGGACCACAGTGTTGGGCACATGAGATCATCTATAACCCAGCTTCTTAAACTGTGGTTCACAATCCTACACAGGGCTTAGTAACTGAATGTGGAGGTTACAAAATTATGATTTGTTATCAGAAAATGTTTGATTTGTAAACCTATTTTATATACCTATAAACCCAATTTTAGAAATACTTAGTATTAATGGTGTTAGCAATAGACTGGAGGTAACTTTGTTGACCATCAGTGGTAGCTTTTGAAGACCGAAGACATAAATTTATGCTGGATAATGTGTTTTTCCCCCCTGAATTCAAGAGGTGTTTTTTTTTTTTTTTTTTTTTTTTTTTGGTTTGGGCCCATGATTCATTGTGCATGGAATTTTCTAAGTGAAAAACTACTTCCATCAATTCAAATTAGTAACTCATCTGAAACTCCATCCATTAATGCAAATTGGAAGTCATCTGTAAGTTTTCATTATGGAAGTTTACCTGGGATGCTGACTTGGTTGTGGTCACATAGTTAATATATATCAGAGGCTGACCCTCTCTCTATTATACTGCATTGCTTTACTGTGATGGATTCATTGTACATGAGCTCCTGGAAGTTTGGAATAGGATGTAAACTCTAATTCTCTTGGTATTATACCTAGTAATTACAGGAACTTAGAGCAAGTAGAAAAGATGGAAAACAAAAAGTCCTTGAGGGCTCTGAATGTGCAGCCAGAAGTTGATCAAGTGTCGGCTAAATAGGACACAAGATGGGTTTGTCCCTCTGTCTACAACATTCCTCTGCAGACCACTTCCATCTGTATTCACAGTAATCCTTCACTGAGCTTGCTGATAATTGAACTGTTAATGCCAGTTTTTCTCTCCTCCTTATTTTAAGGCTTTATATCCTAACAGAACAGCTGCCCATTCTAAAAACAGGAACACGTTAATGGTGTCTTTGATACAGGCCAACCTTGAAAACTAAATATGCTGTTAAAGGAGACAGCAGGCTATTTCATTGTATCTTTTGCTAGAGAATTAAAATGTCCATTTAACCATTCAGAAGCCATGTACTCAGGAAGAAATAAAGAAATCTGGGCATGCTTTTGAAATATTTTTGCAAAGAAAACACTTAAATGTCTAAATTGTCATGAAATTGGCCCTGTCATTATACCTTTTACACGAAGGTGATAAAATGTTATTCATGTCTCCTTTTCTTATCTGTTCAGTCCAAATATCCAGAAAGTTTTCAGTTATAGACTTTCTGTGCTTACTAATAGTGCTCAATAGTGGAGATGCTGTTTCAGAAGGGGATTAATCAGAAATAATCATACAATGTTGTCATGTATTTCAATAGCCATACCTGAGAATGGATTTCCAATATGTGAGGAGTAGAGATGGTTACTCAAACCACCGATCTCTCATTAATAATGTGACTTTTATTCTTGCTATTAAGTTGTTTTTCAGATGTGTCTGACTGTTTATGCCTCCATTTGAGGTTTTGTTGGGAAAGATACTGGAATGATTTGCCATTTCTTTCTCCACCTCATTTTACAAAGGAAGAAACAAATGAAGCATACAGGACTAAGTGTCTGAGGTCAGATTTGAACTTGGGAAATCAGACACAACATTCTATCCCCTGAGAAACCTAATTGCCTTTAATATCATTACTGTGTTTTAAAAATCATTTTGAATGAAACTGTAATGATCTAGCATTCTTGTTATTATTGTACAATTGTCTCATTTGTGTCCAACTCTTCATGACACATGTAGGGTTTTCTTGGCAAATATACTGAAGTGGTTTGCCCGCTCCTTATCAAACGGAGGCAAACAGGGTAAACTGACTTGCCCAGGATCATACAACTAGGAAATATCTGAGATCGTATTGGAGTAGCCTTGATCTAACCATAGGATCATAGCTTTAGAGCTGAAATAGAGCTTAGTGGTCACTGAGTCTGTAAAACTCAGAGTAGTGACCTACTTGTGGTAAAAATTGGAAAGGTAAGGACTTGGCCCCTGGTCTTTTGATTGCAATTTCAGCCCTCTTTTCATCGCATAATGTTAGGTCAGGTTCACCTTTTCTGATTTAGCAGCAGCATTGATGTTCTGATATATTTCAGTGACTCCTGAAAATACCCATCCATTTTTCTCAACTCTAGGCAGTACATTATGGTGGTGTGAAAACCGCAGGGTGTTGAGTTGGAAGATTGAGTTTCAGGTCCAGCCTAACATTTACTATAAGTCATTCAATTTGATTCTCTCCGAACCACAATTTCCTCATCTATAGAATGATGATAATAGTAATACTTGCCCTGTTTACCTCAAAGGGTTGTTGTGAAGAAAATGCTTTATAAACTATAAAGTATTATGTAACTGGAGCTATTATCATGTTTCAAAAACACATCCCTATAAACACTTTTAGCCCATTCTTCCCCTCAGCTTCTGAGCTGTCCTATTCACCTGGTATTTGTACTAGGCTGAATTTCATCAGGAGCTCAAGGGCTTAGCCAGAAGAACTGATCATTGCTCTGGACTCCACATCTCACAAGGGAAGGTTTGGCTTCTGAGCCAATCAGTGGCAAGCAATTACTCAGGACCTCTGTGGTCTGTGGGCTAGGCTCTACTAGGTTCTGGGGATGCAGTAGTCTACATTGTATCAAGGGAAACAAGGGAAACAAGGCTACAATGTAACAAGGGAAACCTACTTTCCTCATACCCTAGATTACTGATCTCTTTATATCTTCTTCCTGAAACTAGTCAAAGGGATTATTCATAGATTTATTTCACAGAAATTCAGTTTCTCCAAGACAATGATTCCCTTCATTGGTACTGACCACCTTGGGTTGTCTGTTTTCTGGAATCAAAGGCCTGAGGTCACCCTGGGAGAGTTTTACCTGAAATGATGTCTTTTGAAGATACTGTCCATTAGAGCTTCTACATCTACATATATTTATGTCAAACATATTTGTGTGTAAGGATAAGTGTGTGTATAGTTATATGAGGATATAAATATGTGGGGCCTATATGGATATATACATATATATGTGCTTATATTCACAAACTATAATAAGATATTCACAAATATATACACATATCACAGCATACATATATAGTATAAACCCACACATCTGCACACGAAAACACATGTTCATTTCACACACACATGCATGTACATGTGCACATACACATGTGCACGTATAATTATACAGACTCACAGGTATACACACATACACAAGACATATACACATAGTATTTGCACACATACATCTCTACCCATATATCACTATATATACACACACATGTGTGCACACATACATATATACCCATATTTAAGCACACACACACATGCGCTCTTGCTTCTTTCGGAAGCCGCCCCCGCCCCCCAGTCTCACGCACTCTGCTTTTCCTTCAGATGAGCAGGAGAGTTCCGGGGCCATTATTTACACGGTGGAGCTCAAGCGCTACGGAGGCCCCCTGGGCATCACGATTTCGGGCACAGAGGAGCCTTTTGATCCCATCATTATCTCCAGTCTCACTAAAGGAGGACTAGCAGAAAGGTAAAGCTGAAGAACCTGTTTTTCCCGCGCTAACTTGCTCCTTTCTCCCGCGCTCTCGCGGGTTAGATCCCTTACGCCTCCAGAGAGGACTGATTCCTGAATCAGTCAGTGAGTATTAAGCACCTGCTGTGAGTCACGCCTGCCAGGAGGCTGGGGGAAACAAATGTACTAAGTGCAGCCGTCTTTACTTGGAAGTAGCTTACATTTGGACCGCTAGGTGGCACCACAGTGGAGTTCAAATCCAGCCTCAGTCACTTACTGGCTTGTGTGATGCTGGGCAAGTCACTTAATCATGTTTGCCTCAGTTTCTTCATCTATCAAATGGGAATGATAGTAAGAGCCTCTCTTTCCCAAAGTTGTTGTGAGGGCCAAATGAAATAATAATGGTAAAATACTTA
Organism: Antechinus flavipes; assembly: GCF_016432865.1. Taxonomy (NCBI): domain Eukaryota; kingdom Metazoa; phylum Chordata; class Mammalia; order Dasyuromorphia; family Dasyuridae; genus Antechinus; species Antechinus flavipes. Next base: position 208,178,512 of record NC_067402.1, read on the forward strand.
GCATAGTGCCGAACACAAAATAAAGTTTTATACAAGTGTTAGCTATTACTGTTGTTATCATTCTGATTATTCTGATGGTGGAGACAACAAAAACACATAAAAGTAATAGATAGAATGAAAATACAAAGTAGTTTTTTTTTTTTAAGAAGAAGAGGGGGTCCAGGGAAGGCTTCCAAGCTAGCTCACTTTGACATTGAGGAACATCACAGAGTTGATCTGACCCTTTGGGAATTTACAAACTATGTTGACAAATAGTTTAGTTGTATTTCTCACAGCTCTTTGAAGGAAGATTTGTATTGTGTCAGGTTGACAAAAGGGGTGCAAAATTTCAGGGAGATTAAGAGGTTTGCTCAAAGAAGCACTGCTAGCTGGTGACAGCTCAGCATCCTGCTGCCCCCACTTTGTTCATTAACTGCCGAACCCCCCAAATTCCCAGGTAAAATGTATTCTAAAGCTCTGAAACTAGAATGACCATTTCTCTACTTAAGTTCTCAGACAGCCCAGAGGGCTTACAAGAATGCTTGGGGCTTTCAAAAATACACTTTGGTTCTCATCTCTTCTGTGTCTTGGTTTCTTCATTTATAAAATGGAATAATAATAGCAGCCATATCACAGAATTGTTGTGAAGGTCAAATTAATAGGTAAAATGATTAGCAAGCTTGAAAGCATTATAAAAAATACTAACATTTAGTTTTGTTGTTAACCCTTTGACCCATGGGGAGAGTCAAGTTCTTTTTTTTTTTTAATCAATTTATTCTTCTTTCTTTTGTTCCTCTCACTTCCTTGGAAAACAAAATATATAGGTATATGTAAATAAATATAAAATAAAATATAAATTAAAAATTCAAGCAAAACAGACTTCTAAACTAGTTTTGTCCAAGAATGGTTAAAGAAAGTATACTATATGAATAATATGAATATAAAGGAATACTATTATGCCATAAGAAATTGTGAAAAAGTTTAAGAGAACTGAATTCCTAGGGATTTCCAAAGTTGTGAATTATGATTTGTACCTGGAGAAAGCTAGAATATTCCATGGGCTTAGAAATTCAGTCTGTTGTTTAAGTTTTCTTCCCTCCTAATCCATCCATTTGACTTTGCTCCATTTGGTTTCCATTTCTCCATCTTTAAAAATGAAAATAATGAGTTCTTCCAATTCTAAAATCCTAATCTTTTTCTGCTTACTTACTGCAGAACTGTTTCAAGGCTCCCCGGCACTAATGTTGAAACTAAGAGAACAATCCCAAACTCTTTTCTTAAGAGCTCAATAATGCATCCTATGATTTCTTTCCTTCTATCCCCCAAAAGATTTACATTTTTCAATTGGGTTTTACTTAAGATAATATTAAAATTGAAGGGCTTTTTAAAAAAAATTATCCATTAAAAAAAAAAAAGAGGTCCCCCCTCGTAGGAACCAAGGAATTACTCTAGGAATCTAGAATACATAGATCATGTTATTACCTATTATTAAATTAAATACATATTATTAAAGATGAACTGTAAATAAACCACCAAGTGCCAAGAACCACCATAATAACTACCAAGAATCTATTTAGTTGTGCTATTTATGACTTGAAGCTAATAAGACAGAGCTTGTTATTTATTTCTAAATATCGATCATTTGTGTTCCGTACATAAAAAGGATTGGCAGTTTCTTCAATAGGAGTACTTTCTGCACCAAGCCAGAGATTCACAACTTGACTATAAAGAAATAAGTCTAAAAGCTTTGTGAACCTAGGCTCATTAATATTTAATGACATGACCATGTCTACCCAACTAGTAAGTGCCAGAGGAAGAGTTTGAAACCAAGATTTCCTAATTAATCTTTCTGGTTTCCTTTCAGTTCCAACTAAAACCTTCTTCTTATTAGAAGCCTTTCCCAAACCCTCTTAATTGTAGTTCCTTCCCTCTGTGAATTATTTCCTATTTATTCTGGATATAGCTTGATTTGTCTGTGTATGTGTTCATTTGTAAGTTTCCAATGGGTAGTAACTATCTTTCACCTCTTTTTGTGTCCCCAGTACTTGGCACAGTGACTGACATAAAATAGGTGCTTGATAAATGTTTATCAGTTGATTGGTTAACTTTCTATCTTGTATTCTATTGGTAACTCCTTCCTAATCACTCAGAAACAGAAAAAGTGTATGTGACTATCTGATAAGCTCACATGTCTAAAAGCAGATATTGGCAACCAAAGGTGTGTTACCATATATATGACATTGGCAAACATGGATAGTGTGCTATAGACTAACACTAATACTGTTCTGCAAACAAATGCAAAAAAAATTTTTTTTCATATAATATGTCCAAATTTCCAGCCCAATCAGGTAGAGTGGATAGAGTGTTGGATTTGATGTCAGAAAGATGTAAAATCCAATCATATCTCTGACACTTCTTAGCTATGTAACCAAAGGCAAATCATTTAATTTTGCTAAGCCTTCATTTCCTCATCTATAAAATGGAGATTGTAAAAGCACCTACTTCAGTGAATTGTTTTGACGATCAATTGAGTTAATATTTGTAAAGTACTAAGTACAGTTCCTTGCACATGCTCAGTGCAAAATAAATGCTTATTCTCTTTCCTTTCTCTCCCTCCTGTGAAATGAGGTTCAAATGAGATATTTGCAAAGCACTTAGCATAGTGCCTGGTACCTAGTAGGTACTATATAAATGCTTGTTTCCTTCCTTTATGCATAACAAGATTTTTGCAAATCATAAATCACTATATAAACATGAAGTGCTATCCCCTCATGCCAAATAGCAAAATGAATGAAATCAGCTTTCATTTCAACTCATCAAACATAAAATTATAACCTGTCCTATACAGTCTTACAACAGAATTGCATTAATATACACATATTCTCTTTCAAGTATAATAATAGCCTTTTCATATACTCCATTGTATTGTATTTCCTCACCAGGGAGTTCCCTTTGCCAGTGAAATCATAGGATCCAATCCTTATTCCTTATAGCTTTCTCTCTCTCTCTCTCTCTCTCTCTCTCTCTCTCTCTCTCTCTCACTCACTCTTTTTATATATATACACACACATATATATACACACATATATATACATATATACACATATATGTATATATATATTTAAAATTATCACTATCCTATTCTAAGGAAATAGTCAACTCATCTTTTAGATCTAAAAAGCTATTTTTCATGGTGAGTTTTGAATGTTATAGCTCTTAACTTTCAGACTATTCATTCCAGCTTTGCTATATAGTAACTATAAAAGAAGATTGGGTATTTTTAGAAAGTAAACTGTCTTCACAACCTTTTCAGTGATCAATGCAGAATTGGGTTATGACCCATGAGGGAGACTGCCTAAAAAAGAACACTACAAGATTATATAAGTACTACTTTAGCTAGAATCAGAATTCTAAGATAGCTCCAAAGTGCCTAATCCAAAAGGAGAAGAGTATTCCATCTGGGCATTTTTTCTGCCTGTCCCCATGTCTGGAATGTTCTTCCTTTACAGGAAGCTTTCTTTAATCCCACTTTTTTTTAAAGGCTTTTCTTTGGAGGCATTCAAGTTTAAGTGGTTACCTAGAGTCACACAGCTAATAAATATCCAAGGATTTGAATTCAGATCCTCCTGGCTCCAGTGCCAGTGCTCTATCCACTGTGCCAGCTAGCTGTCCCCTTAATCCTTCTTACTTCCAGTGTTTTTCTTCTTTTAATTGTTTCCTATTTATCTCATATAGCTTGCTTTGTGTATATTTGTTTGCATGTTGTCTTTCCCATTAGAATGTAAGTTCCATGAGGGCAGGGACTTTTTCCTCTTTTTTGATCCTCAGCACTTAGCATTGTGTCCAACTCATAATAGGCACTTAATAATAAATCACTGAATTGAATTGAATCATGTGGTGAGTATGAAATTTTTGGAATCATGAACCCATGTACTTTTATAGGAGTGGTTTTATATGTGTCTCCTGGAGTAAGACTTTGCATCAATGACAGTCCAACAGTCTACTTCTGCAGAACAGGGATATCAATTCTTCACAAAGCATTTGAAATCCTTGGGGGAAAGTTACACTGTTACATAAATTTTGGCTTATTTATATGTTGATTTATTATTTGCTTCCTTAGGCTTTAAAAAATCATTTTAGTCTCATTGGGATTTAAAAGTTTTATAATTCTGGATAACAGTTAAAATCCTTTCTTTAATTTTTTTTGAATGCTGGAAACCAAATAATGCCCAATAGAAGCAATTCTATCTTAACAGTTCCTTTGGAAGAGAATAGATGAGAATATCCCTAAGGATATTTTCCAGTCCTGTGTTTTTTATGATTCTGTGAAATATGTCAAGGACCTGCTATAGGGAGGAGAGCTGAGGCTATATTTACCTTTCCAATAAGTTTTATTTGTTGTTTCAGAACTGGTGCAATCCACATTGGCGATCGAATCCTAGCCATCAACAGTAGTAGCTTGAAGGGAAAACCTTTGAGTGAAGCCATTCATTTGTTACAGATGGCAGGAGAGACTGTCACCTTGAAAATTAAGAAACAGACAGATGGTGAGTGTAACTAGAACTATGGTACTGTTCCTTAGACAGCTAATGATTACCCCTGTGTTTCTTTCCCTCAAAAACAATGTCCAAACGTGCATTTGTGTGTATACTTTTCAGAAATGACTTTCCAGTCCGTTGTTCTCAGTCAAGGGAGAATTGAGTAACTTTTTTTTCCTTTAACCTTGCTCTGAAGCTTAAATTAATTTCCTGTCTTTAAAGTCCATTCAGCATCAAGTCCCAAGAAATTCCCCGTTCCCAGTCATTTAAGTGAGCTGAGTGATGTAGAGGATGAAACATCTACTCCACAGAAACCAGGCAAACACTCCGACATTTACTGCGCTACAGCACCCAGCGTGGACAGTGCTGTTGAATCATGGGATAGCTCTGGTATGGATACCAGCTATGGAAGTCAAGGTACATCTCAGGGTTTGGAATGGGGAGCAGAGAAGTTGTCATTTTTGCAGCTCACTTTCCTCCCATCCTCATCCCCTGCTCTTCCAAGAGCACCTCCTTTGATTTCAGATTCCTTGTCTGCTCTGGTACATCTACACTTCAAGCCACAAGAGGCTGATGCTCTCACTGAGCAGGCTTGGAGGTTATTCTTTCCAGGCACTGAAAAGTTGTGAGCATTCATCAAACACTAATAGGCTTTCAGTAGATGTACTGCTGTCCAAGGATTTAGATTCATATAGCTGGTCCTTCAAATTTAGATTAATATGAAGCAGAGTATGCATTTGAAGTGGTTTGTTGGTGACAGACCCACTTTTTTTTTTCTTTTTAGCCTGCTTTCCTTAAAGATATATTGGTAAGTGTGAAGGTGTGCATGAGAGATTAGCTGGTGATTTGTTATCCATTCATTCCTGCCTTCTTGGGAATTTGAGCTGGAACTTAAGGTGGCAGCTCTAAATAAACATTATTGGATCGTTTTGTAGTAATAATTTCTTTTAAAATAAATACCATTGGTTTCCTTTGTAGAACTTGCAATTATGCCAGGCAGAATCCAAACTACATGAAAACTCAATCTGTGTCCAATGGGTGGGACATAAACATCATAAAACAGCATGGACCTTATCCCTAAGGAAAAGCTTTGACAGAGTGAAAGATAGAGTATTCTCCCAATTTTTTAAATTCAGCATGAGAATATCAAAATATTTATAGTAGCATCAAAGGTTAGTAAAAGATGTTTCTTTAAATGTGGGAATAAAATCCATTCAAGACTAATGAAGTTATACCTGCCACCTAGTTTTTTGCTTTATTCAATTGTTTAGTAATTAATCATATGCAGGAAGTCCTTTGATATACTAATGCCTTCACTGGATCCCTAGGTCTGTGTGTGGTCCAGGTGAAACTGCTTGTCTTTTGTCTATCCTGATTTAAGTAAAGGATCTATGGAAGAGAGATTGCTATGCTTTGTAATTCAGCACCTTTTGCTAGGTGCATTTGTAAAGAAAGCTGACTTTATCTGTCTATCCATCTATCATGAATAAGGGTGAGATATTATAGTTTCTATAGGCTTTCAGACACAGCAAAAGGAAGGATGGTTACGGATGAAGATATTTGTAGGCACTATAAGCCAGGTATCAGGATGTTTAGAAATACTCAAACAAAGTCTCTAGTCTGCAGTTTCTGTTCAAGGTTGCCCTTGAGCTGATCAAAGCTGGTTGTGTAGTTTCTGGAAGCTACAGGAATCCCCAAATTCGACTAGTTTACTCTAGAAGGATCACTGATATGTCGAGCAGTTCTGAGTCTCAGAAATCCTAATTGTCTGGTTGTGGCGTAGCTCCATTGTCTTGCTGATTTTGCTACTTACTAGAAACTCTGCTGAAGGTTTAAAAGAAGAAAGATTTTGAACACATTGAGAACAGTTTGAGTTTTATTGAGATTTATTCACTGAAATCGAAACAGAAGTGAATGCAAGGGATAATGCTGTAAAAAATTACCCTGGCATGGGTTCTATCAATAAAAAGTTATTTAAAAAAAAAAAATGAGAAAGCAAGAGGGAAAAAAAAGTAAATTCTGTATTTTAAAATTGTTAAAAAAAAAAAAAAAGATTTATTCATTGAAATATATCTACTGAGATTTATCTTATTTTTCATTTACTTATGTTATCCCACTTTCCTATTAGCATTAGGTAAATGACCCATATTGCCAAATGACAACTTAGTCTGAAATTTGGTGCATATCTCATGAGAACTTTGGAAAAAAAAGATGAAAGGTCTATTGTTTTAATATAACTTAGTATGGCTTATCCTCCAGGAGTCCTCACTACCCATAAGGCTACAAAAGTTCCTTTGACCTTGTAAGATTGGAACTGCTCAAGGAGGAAATACACTAGTAGATTCCCTTGCATCAAGAACCACAGCTGGCCAGAAGGAACTTCATTATACAAATCCTGGGGAGTAATCTTCTTCTACTTGATCTCTGAAGCCACACAAGAAAAGCAATCATGGGCCAGACTGTGAAATTTGCACTTGATAAATGTTCATTTTCCCTCTGTGAGCTAAGTAACTTACTGCTTTCAGGTAAAAGTTGGTGTTTGCTAATATGTGCTCATTGTAGTAGAGATGATGAAAACTTCATTTTTTTTTTTTATCAAGTCAACAAGCATTTATTAAGGGCCTTCTGTTTGCCAGGGCCTAAGATAAGTACTGAAGATACAGAAAAAGACAAAAAAAAAAAAAAAAAAAGACAGTCCTTGATCTCAAGGAACTCATAATCTATTCTCCTGAGGTAGCCAATATTAGAGGGATTAGGGCCAGAGGAATCATATGAAGGGAAATTTTTAGACTTTGTGGAATATAATATAACTTGTTCAAGAATAACAGATAAGATAGATGGCAGATTAGAGGGAATAAAGTGGCCCAGTGGATAGGGTTGCAATCAGGAAGAGCTAAGTTAAAATCCAGAATCATAGACAATTTGGCAGAGTGACCCTAAAAAAAATCACCTAATCTCATCCTGCCTTAGTTTCTTCATCTGTAAGATTGGGAATAGCATCTATCTCCCAGAGTTGCTGTCAGAATCAAAGGAAATAGTGTTTGTAAAGTACTTTGCAGACCATAAATGCTAGCTATTATTATCATTATTATTAGACGATAAGAGCAAGAGATTAACCACAGGTATGGGAATTCATAAATCTGAACTGAAAAGTATAAGAATCAAAGAAAAAAAGAGATAGACATCATATGACAGTGAGACTGAGGCCCACCTTACCAGCTGCAGGATTCAAATGAAAGGCTCTTAAAACAGTTAGCAAAACAAACCTGGAGACATAGCTATATCTGAGAACTTCAGCTATTGGAAAATCTGTTGGAGGTCTTTCTTGGACTAAAAGCAAAGCAAATACTGATAATTTTACCTTTCAAAGGGTAAAGGAAACAATAAGGAGAAACAGTATTCAGGACCTGATTTTGACTAAAAGGAAGAACTGGTTGGTGAAACTGTGGGAGGAAGTAGTTTGTGATAGATAAAGGAAAAAAAATGTCAGCACAAGATGTGATTCTAATGTAAATTTTAGGAGAATATATTTCAGAATTCAGAAAAAGGATACAAAAGATCCCATATACTGGAACTATAAAACTGCTTAAAAGGATTGTGAAGATTTTAAATATTGAATTCTGATAAGATAGTAATTTATTCTGATCAGGAAAAAAAGTAGGGATTAGGAAGTAAAGTGAAAATTAAGGGAAAGAGAGAAAAATAACTCACCAGCAGATGTCACAAAGACAGCTATAATATAGGAAGAATATTTGTGAAGAAGATCACTAATTCACAAATAATATCCAAGAATATAGCAGTAAAACTCAGGGCTTCAGATGTCTATACACTAATGCATAAATATGGATAAAGACACAGTGAAATAGAGATCTAAGGATCAAGAAATAAATTTCACTTTATAGATATCCAAGACTTGATAGGATAGGACCTAGGAACAGAGATTCTTTCTTAATTTTTTTCCATTTCATAGATACACTTTGACAGTCTAGTAAAACCTTTTACACCCCTTTTCAGAATATTGTTTTCTTGCTAATATTCATAATTAAAGGACCTGCTAAATTTCAATTAAAAGTCAGTACAAATAAAGATATAATTTTTCTCATTCAAGTTCATAGTCCCCCTGAAATCTAACCATAAAACCAATATCTATGAACACTAAATTAAGTCTGGATCAGACTCTCACTATAGAAGGGCATACCTTATTCAACAGAAACTGAATAGATTAAACAGGTAGTAGACTAATATTGGATATTCAGAACATATACTTGGAAGGAAATCCATGAGGAGGTGTTTTCACAAAATCGGAAAGAAAATGTCCTTATTTTCTAAAGAGAAATCTGACCATGATAGCCTTGTGAGCTTAACTTTGATTCCTGACAAAACTCTTGAACCTTCTATTAAAATGATAGTTGTGATCATCTAAAAAGGGACTTCTATAATAGGCATTCATTAAGTGATAATTACTAGGATAATTAATAAAAAGGGAATGAAACAAATACTATAGTCCTAGGTTCTAAGAAAGCATTTGAAAAGATATCTCATGCAGTCCTTTCTCATGCAGTCCTTTTGGACAAGGATGAGAAGAAATATAGATAATAATACAGATAAATAGATTCAAACCTAGTCTAATGGCTGGGCACAAAGAGTAACGATTCATTGATTAGCACTGACCTTAAGAGAAGTGTCTAGTGGATTTCCACAGGGATATATCCTCAGTCCTATTGTCTACACTTTAATCAATGACTTGGATGAAAGCATAGATGATGTCACAGTTGCTGAATTTTCAGGGGACAAAGTGAGAGGAATAGTTAACTCATGAGATGTCAGTTTTGAGATCCAGAGGGACCTAAATAGGATTAGAATGGTGAGCTGAATCTAATAAGTTGAAAAAAGGTAAGGATAGATATAACGTCCTGTACTTTGGTTCTAAAAAAAAAATCAACTACACACATTTAGGATGGCAGGGGCATGCTTATATAGAAGTTAATGAGAAAAAGAACTGAGATTTTAATTTAAATGGAAACTTAATGAATCGTGTTTCATGGCAGCCAAAAAAAGCTAATGCATTCTAGGGCTACATTAGTAGAGGCAAAATGCCCAGAAGAGGGGAGGTGAGAGTCCTGCCCAGGTCACATCTGAAATACTGTTTTAAGCTCTCGGTGCCACATCTTAGGAAGGACATTGACAAACTAGAGTATGTCCAGAGGAGTTCGAGTAGAATGATGAAATGATTCCATAGTATGTCACATCAGTTAAAGAAATTGATATTTAGTCTGGGGGAGGGAGGGAGAACTTGGCAAATTGCACATCCTTCAGTTTTTCACCTGTCATAAGGGAGAGGGTTTGCTCTTATTCTGCTTAGATCCAGTAAGCAGAACTAGATAACTATCTGTTTTCTCTACCAAAAGAATACTCTTTAAATTGAGAGCTATAAAGAGTTAAGAGGAAAATGAAACTCAAGATGAGTTATTAGATTATAAAATGGTAGAAGTTCTACTTTTCTTCAAGTTACTTGCCTCCAGTGATTAAATTATAACATGACAGAAGAAGGTCTACTTTTCCTCAAGTCACTTCCCTCCAGTGAACAACATTCCAAGTCAATAAAAGAGCTTTCAAATTTAATTGTTCAACCATTCTCTGTCATGTTTGAAAAATGATTGATAATAGAAGAACAAGACTGGAAACAGGCAAATATCTTGGTTTTTTCAGAGGAGAGAAATGGATTTTTTAAATTATAGGCTAGTGAACTCAGTGTCAATTCCTAGCAAAATTCTGGAATGGATTATGGAAGACACAGTTGGCAAGTATTTAGAGAGGGAAACAGTGATTACTAAAGCTTCTCAGGGACTATGCCTGAAAAATCATCACCCTCCTACCCTCAATTTCCTTTTTTGACAGTTTATATACTTGTAGAACAAGAGAATACTGTAGTCTGAACATATTTTAATTTCTATAAGGTATTTGACAGATTCTCTCAGAATCCTTTTGGAATTAAATAAATACTAGAGGGATGAATGTATACCAATATGAACTCAGAACTTGTTGAACATATGCTCTCAAAGAATTCATGTCACCCTGGAGTAAGGTGACTATTTTCAAGTGCTTTCACAACTTTTGGTGCTTTTCTCTTCAGTTATATTATCAGTGAAGAAGAAATTGGGAAGAAAAATCTCTATGAACCTATATAGAATGAATTGAACCAAATTGAGAAAGACAATTTATATATTAACAACAAAATTATAAATTCTCAAAATTCTAAACTCAAAAATTCTGAACCATGCCCAAAAAACCCCCCCAAAACTCCAAAAAATCAAACTCCTCACTATCTGGGAGTACAAAAGAGGCCTCCCTTTTCCAGAGATGATTGATTTAAAATGCAGGAGACAAATATTTTTAGACATTGCCACTGCAGGAATTTCTGTATATTCCTTACAAGTGTTTTTTGGTTGTTGTTGAAATTATTTTGGGGGCAGCTAGATGGCACAATGCATAGAGCACTGACCTTAGAGTCAAGAGGACCTGAGTTCAAATTTGGCCTCAGACATTTAACATTCACTAGCTGGGTGACTTTGGGCAAGTCATTTAATCTCAACTGCCTCACCAAATGAGGCAGAGACAACTTAAAAAAAATGTCCCTTAATAGTAAGAGTATCAAGTAGGTGGCCGTCAGTTTGCTAAAGAAGGATTTATTTAAAATGTTTATTATGTTCTAGGCACTGGTGCTAAGCCTTAGGAATACCAAAAAAAAGCAAAAAACCTTTAATGAGCTTTCCTGCTCATTGGGAGGCATGTAAACAGCTATACAGTATACTTATATTGTATTTAATTTATACTTTAACATATTTAACATGTATTGGTCAATCTGCCATCAGGGGGAGGGGATGGGGAAAGGAGGGGAAAAATTGACCAAAAGGTTTGGCAATTGTCAATGCTATAAAATTACCCATGCATATAACTTCTAAATAAAAGCTTAATAAAAAAAAAAAAAGAAAAAAGAAAACTTCTTATGAGTTAAAAAATAAAAATAGCTATCCATAAAAAAGATGAGTACAGGATAAATTGTAGGTAATTGGAAGCAGGGAGTAGTATTGTAGAGATACTACAGATCTTTTTCTGACCCATCTGCTATACTGATGGAGACCTTTTATACAAGAAGTACTTTTCCCCTTTTCTCACCTAACGAACTACAACCTCTAACAGGGATACACACAGCTAAAACTAGATTTTCTGTCACTAAGTTTAGTGGGTAGTTCTTGACACACACACTCCCCTCCCCCAATACAAATCTCTTTATACTTCTTATCACCTGATATTGCCATTACATTAAGAAATGTGCCAGAAAAGTTGCAAACTGTTATATATTTGATAAGTATTTAAAGATGATTTTTCCAAATGGACCCAATGGTCCTAAATTATTGCATTGGTTTTATTCTCAAAAGAGGGCTCCTGAAATGTTTTAAACAAGTGCAGGCCTTCCTTATCCCTTCTTCCAGCACAAAGTTGATCTTTTACAGTTTTCTTTTTAGCTTAAATAATAATAAAAAAAAGATGGTGAGCCTGCCTATAGACTAGGAATATCCTATAGTTATATCCTATATCATTTCTCTTCTTGAAGAGAGGCTGCTCATAGTGAAGTATAATTCAGCCTCATAGGTGGCAAACTACACATTCATCACACACATGGCTTCTTATCAACCAGCTAATCACATTTCTGCTGCTGTCAAGAGAAAAAGGATGAAATATTGAACTGTAAATATTTCCTAAGTTCTGCATTGTTATAAAGTATGAGCTCACCAGGCTGAAGGCTAATAAGGAATGCTTTCAGTATGTGTCAGTGAGTTGTGTCCCAGGCCTTGGGAACAAAATCTTGGATGAGAGGACTATTACCCTTCAAGTATTGTGCTTTTCTTAGGCTATATAGACACCAGATCTAACAATCTCCTTGTGTATTTATAGCAGTTATGGAAAACATGATGGCAAATGGTGGAATAAAAATTTAGAGGGATTTGTCCCCACATGTTCTTATATATATACCTTATTAATTGTATAGTGCTACTAAGGGGTCATTGGTCAACATGACTCATGGATAGCTCCTGCCTTCCATTATTCTTTAAGTATTTAACTTCAGTGCTATCAGATAGGAGAAAATTTAAATGAGAAAGCTATGCCTAGTATGTGTCTCTCTCTACACAGCATTTTGTGTGACAATAATGGGAAATTCTGGCATTAATTATGAGTGCTTCCATCATCTCTAAGATCTCTAGACTTCATTCAGTGTAATAAAACAAAAATACACTCTTGAAAATTTACATCTTTTGTCATCTTATTCTTAATCAAATTTAAGGTGTTATCAGAACCTATGTAAAGAAAGAGCACAAGACTACTAGTTAGATGGCCTTCCTTCCCAACAACAACAATAATAAATAGTTGTAGTAGTAGCAGTACACCAGTTCTCAAATAGACTAACACTATATTATGCACTACAGAAAGAGAGAGAGAGAGAAATCAAGACTGAGAAGAGAGAGACTGGTAGATAGATGAATAGATAGATGTATAAATTGATGGTAAGTGGATAGATGTAGATAGATAGTAAGCATTTATTAAGTGTTACTATATGTCAAGTACCATGCTGAGCACTGGGAATACAAATATAAGCAAGCAAGACTGTTCCTTCCCTTAAGATACTTATACTCCCCTGGGAGAAGAAAATATGTAAAGTGGAATTAGCAAATGGGGAAGTGCATACACATAGTTGGAGTGGGTCAGATATCTTTTGGGATAGAATCGAAGAAATCTGGCTGGGTTTTTATAGTTCAAATGATTTAATAAGGAAATTTTTTTAGTTGTAAAAATATTTATGAATTCAGTTAAATACATACATGGTGCTTTGCTAAATGCTGGAAGTATAATGAGCTTTACCTTCAAGGACCTTATCATCCAACAAGAAAGATAAGGCATATATACAAATAAATACAATCCAATACAAAATGTGATTAAATGCAAAGGAAAATTTCAGAGAAAATGTTATGAGAAATGTGTCATGAGAAGCATCATTTGAACTAGGGAGCTCAGAAAATATGGAGAAGATGCTACCTAAACTGAGTCTTAAAGAGAAGGATTTCAGCAGACAGAAAAGTATAGGGACTCCATTCCAAACTTGGGAAAAGTCTGTATAAGCATGCAGAAGCAAGAAAGGATAGGACCAGTTGAAGAAGTGACTATTCACCCAGTTTTGTTTTGGTTACCAAATTGAAAATTTTGTGTTTTAATTTTTAGGCAATGAGGAAGCCTCCAGAGATTTTTAAACAGGAGACATGAACAGATCTTTGCATAAGGAAAATTATTCTGATGATGGTATGAAGCATCATGGAATCATAGATTTAGAAGGGACCTAGAGGTCTTCTAGACCAACTTCTTGATTTAGCAAATGAAGAAACAGAAATAAAAATTAAGGGACTAACCCAAGGTCACTTAGCCGCAGGACATATAGGCAGTCTCATAATTTGTAGTAATAAGGTTCTGTAATTCCAAGGTGAGTGTTCTTTCCATTAAGCCATGATACCTCAGGAGAATCAATTAGGAGGCTATTAAGTGAGTTCATTCAAAGGACAGCAAGGAACCTGTATTAAGATGGTATCTGACTAAGGAGAAAAGAAAAGATAAATAAGAAATTTTCAACAATCAGCAGAACTTGACAACTGGCTAATTGGATATGGAGGATGATGAAGAGAAAAGAATTGAAAATGACTGAATTTTCAAGCATGAGTGTCTAAGAGAATGATGGTGCCATTCATAGAAATGGGGAAATAGAGAAGAAAATCAGGATTTGGGAAAAAACAAGTTCAGACTTGAATATGTTTAAGGATATTTGAGTATAGTTGAAAATGCAAGTTTATGGATCAAGGGTGAAATTGGGACTGATTGATCGTTGAAGCCATGGGAGTAGATAGAATTGTCAAGGAAAAGAATGTTGAGATTAAAGAGGATCAAAGAGAGAGGCTTGGGAGACATTCTGCTTTTAGAAGTTAAGGTTAAAAGACCATTTATAGACAGGAAGTGATCCAGGAATAGCATGGAAGCCATGGAAGGAAAAAGCATCAAGGGATGAGACAATGATCAAAGATATCAAATGTAAGATATTTTAAATTTTATCATCTCAATATTCTACACTAACCTACCAAAATTAGTCCATATTGGTCAGTTTCTTTACACATTTTCACAATGCAGGCAGAGAGACAACCCACAAAATACCACAAGGCCAAGATGAACCAGAAACTTGACTACATTAATTTCAAAATGTCCTTTCTTCAAAAATAGAAGATAATTCCTTGCTTAAATTTTTAGGCCCTGGTCTCCAGGCTTCAGGATCCAATTTCAATGCATTTGAATGGAGAAATCCTAAACAAAGAAGTGGTTTATCCCCAACAAGCAAGACACTGAATCAAGAGGTGGATCTGAGTGATTATGAATGGGAAAGACCAACAACTAGTAGGTAAGACATTGTGTGAAGATGTATCTTCCAACAGTTTCCCCTGCTTGGTCATTCAGGACAAATCTATGCTTTCTTTCTTCCCATGGTCTTGGAATCAACTGTATGGTGCAATTTGATTTTTTTTTTTTTTTAATTTTTGGCCAAAATATTTATTATTTTTTTTGTTTCTTTTTTTTTTTAATTTTTTATTTAATAATTACATTATATTGACACTCGTTTCTGTTCCGATTTTTTTCCCCCTCCCTCCCTCCACCCTCTCCCCTAGATGGCAAGCAGTCCTTTATATGTTGGATATGTTGCAGTATATCCTAGATACAATATATGTTGTGCAATTTGATTTTAAACATTTTTTAAGTGCCAGTTCTGTGCCAGGCAGTGTGATCAAGAATAAATGTTTATCTTTTCCCTTCCCCTTTGGAGTTAAGAAAACCTGGGTTCCATTCTACCACTGATTTATATTGACTGTATGATCCTAGGTAAGTCAATCTTTGTGTTCCCAGGCAACTCTCAGAGTCCTTAAGTTGCTGAAAAATTGCATATCTGCATTTAAAGATTTTTTTTTTCATCTAGAGTTCATTCTACCAGTAAAATAACATGTCCAATCCCAAAAGAAAATCCAAAATACTCTCCTAGGAACCGTAATACATAAATAAATATGAAACGATGCCTGCCCTCAAAAGGCTTCATTTTACTGGAAGAAAATAACACATACATTTGTATATGTATATATACATATATTTGTATATACAAATAGCGTATACATTTGTAAACTAATTTGGGGATTAGAAGTAGAGAATAGTAATGACTTGGGGATTAGGAAAAAGCCTCATGGAAAAACCATTGGAGCTGATCTTTGAAGGGAACTAATAATTCTAAGAAGCAAATGCAAAGAGGAAGAACATTTTAGGCATGGAAGGGATGTCCTATACTCCTATAGAGTTTGCCTAGAACAAAGAAAAATATAATAAATCACACCTAATGAGAACAGTAATAGGACTCATTCTCATTAGTTAATATTATTTCTGAAATCCAACTTCTCACTATATAATGGCTAGGAACTTTTGCTTCTCCCTTCCATTTTACTAAAAACTGAGTGAGACCACATTAGTAATTGCAAATTAGCAAAGGCATATTCAAGATGGTGCTTTGGGCCAAGAAGTCCTTTTACACTTTGATGTTCCAAGGAAGCATGTTTTAAGGCAAATCAATTTTTTAAAAATCTGTTTTGATGGAGGGAAAAGTTACAAACCCATGGCTTCATCCATTTGACCTCCTTTAGGAATTTTAGTAACCTTTCAGCATAACATTGATCATTTCTCTCCCAGTAGGAACAATGTGATTAGTTGAAAATCAATGGCCTCAGTTTTCTTTTGTTGTTCAGTCATTTCACTCATGTCCCACTCTTCGTGACCCCATTTGGGGTTTTCATGGCAAAAATACTGGAATGATTTGTCATATTCGTCTCCAACTTATTTTACAAATGAGGAACTGAAGCAAATAGGATTAAGTGACTTGCCTAGGATCACACTAATAGTAAATTTCTGAGGCTGGATTTGAACTTCCTGACTACTGTCTTGACACTCTATCCACTGTACCACCTAGGTGACTTCAGTTTCTTTTGTACTGTTTCTTTAATTTGATAGCCAGGCTCATTGGTAAATGTTACTGGGCAGAATCACAAGATCATAGAGCTAGAATTAGAACTAGTCATCCGGTGCAACTTCCTCATTTGACAATTGAGACTGAAGTCCAGAAAGAAAAGGGGAGATAATTTGAGCAGGATTACAGATAGGAAATGGCTTATCTAAGATTTGAACTCAGGATCTGAATCCAAATGCAGCCCTCTGTCCATAGCACCATGCTGACCCACTGCCAGAGGATCTTGATTTCAACAAATGATCATTCATCAAATTGCTCTTTTGGTGAGGAACTAGGCCTTCAGTATTTGTGCCAGTGTAAATTCTTAAAATTGAAGGTCTGTCCCCTACCCAGCACACACACACACATACACACACACACACACGCACACACACACACAACTTCCCAGCTATCTCTGGTCCTTTTCCCACATTTCTACACTAATTTCTCTGTTTCCATCAGTGATGAACATATGTTGTTAGAATTTTGATTCAGGGACAAAGACATTGTCAACTTAAATGGCTGAGTCTAACCCAAGCTCTTGTGTGTTCACAGCTTTCCAGGAACCCACAACAATGTTGATGGGGAACAGGAAGAGAATTTCTGGTCTCAGGCGCTGGAGGACTTAGAAACCTGTGGACAGTCAGGAATCCTAAGAGAGCTCGAGGTAGTACCAATCTTGCCTATCACCGATTCCAGCCAACTTTCATTTTTTTGGTCCTTCTTACCTTTATCAGTTTGCATTGTCACTCCAGCTCATTTAAAAGCTTTAACCCCTCTCCACAGGAGAAAGCGGACAGGCGTCTGTGTTTGAGAAACATGACTCTCTTGGTACCTACCCTTTATGTTAATATTTTTTGCTTGTGAAGCTGCCTTCCTTGCCCCCTGCCCTCCAGAAAGCAATTTGATTTTTTTTTAATGCTGCTGAAATGATTTATTCTCCCATTTCCACCCTCAAGGCTTCCTGACTTGTAGCTTTTGCCATCCTGCGCTGCTAATCCCAACTGCACATGCAGCATTTCCCACCAGATTGCTAACAAAAACCAAAACCCAAATATCCAAACCTGGTTTCACAGCTGCCGCGCATCCCATTCTGTTAAGCTGGTTTAGAAGAGTTCCTTGGCATGATAGCATTTGTATCTGGTATAGAAACTAATTCGGTCATTAAGAGGAACATAAGAGGAAATTTTTGCTTGCTTTTTGTACTTAAAATAGGTAATGTGGCAGCTGGTGAATGAGCACAGCTGACAATTTTTTTTTAAGCAGCCAAAATAATCACATAATGCCTTGCTGTTAATTGCAAATCCTGATTCTTTGCTTGCTTTATTTAGTGTAAATTTGAGGGGGAGTGAGATGGTGTGTAATAATTGAATCCATCTTTTACTAGTACCTTCCCAGAGTGTTTCTTTAATCAAAGCAATTAATATTCCAGCAGCATTCACACTTTGGAGTGAGACGTCCTAGACTATTCCTTTTATGTTCTTTTAAATTTTGTGGGACTACAAAAAGTGGCAGGATGTCATTTTCATTCTGACGTCACTTAGAGTCCCTCAGCAATTGTAAGGAATGTGAATGGCGTAATCGGGGAGAAACTTCCCTCGGTGCTAAGGTGATGTCGTGCCCCGTGTCCCTGTATTACGTTGCTTCTATCTTGCATGGATGGACCTTTGATGTGATTCTAATATTGTGTGTATTTGCAAGTAGGGTTGTCGAGAGCAATTATGAATTTGGATTTATAAACTCTGTCGTTTCATATGGCATGATCTCACAAGCTAATGTCTCAGTTTCTGTTGTTCAGAGCCCAGTTCAAGGAAAGGGAAGTGGATGACAACATTGGAATTCAAGCAAATTCTCTCTTTGTGGATTTTAAAATTTCACACATGGCAGAACTCAAAACTATCTAATGGTTGGTTCATAGGAACATTTACCACCTTTTTACATATTGAATACAAATTAATCTGGTTTTGTTACCTTCAAAAATCAGCCTTGGCATTGTCTTTAACAAGAATGCTTTGATTCAGATGACCTTTCCATTCTTTATTAGGATGCTTTCTGGTCTTGATAAGACTACAAAGAATAATAGACCCTTCTCCAGTAAACCCTTTTCCGATCTGTAGAAGCTGTTAGTACCATGGGAGTGCATTTTCAAAGAGTTATTGTTCTCTCATGAAAGGATACTTTAGGATAGATGGTTGCAGGAGGAACTAAGATGCTGAAGCCAATAGGGATGCTTTGATACTGCTTTAGTCATCTGGGTCCTTTGGAGATGGAAATACAGAAATTAAATTAATTAGATGTGTAGAGCAACCATGTGACATAGTAACTATGGAATCACAAGACCTCACATTTGGATCTTTCTCCTGATACTTTTTTGCTATGTGATCTAGGACCAGTAAATTCTCAGTGCCCCAGGCCATCCTCAAAAACTGTAAGTTACAAAGGTATAGCTAATTAGTAAGAAAAGTTTCCTCACTGAGAATTCACCATACCAGTAAATAATAGGAGATTCATCCACATACCCAATATATAGTCAATAATTGTAAGTGAATCAATAAACATTTATTAGGCTACTACTATGTGCATTATACCAAATACTGAATATAGAGTGAATAGAGACTAAAGTTCACAACAACAAAAACTAGTAGAAAATTCATAAATTAGAGTTTTGTTTTACAGTTTTATAAGCAAGAAGAAATAAACATGTGAGCCAGTGCATTGGTTAAAATATTCATGTGAAAACTATGGACAAAACTAGTATCCCAATTGTGAAATTCCTATACATATCCTCATATACACACAATAATTATTAAAAATAACTGTTGTTTATGTTGTTTTAAGATTTTTAAAAAGCTTAATTCAAAATTTTAATATATTATATTGTATATACCTTTAACTTCTAATATATTATTTAATTTATATATTTATTTAATATATATTTAATTTAGTATAAATTCATTAACATATTACATATTTTATATTGACTATATAGTTAACTTCATATATACATATATCTTTAATCATTTTTTATAATTATGAAGGCAGGAAATCTTAATTCAGTCAAATGAGTAGCAAAAAATAAAAAGTATAAACTAGGAGCTAATTAGCAAGTTTGCTTTTATTCTGTTTCTTTTTAACCTCTTACATTTTCACATAACCTATAAGAAAAGCCTGAATTTTGTCATTTCATTAACTATAAACTTTTGGAAACCAATTTAGAGATTATCCCAATCTCCTTCTTTATGTAATAGGTGAGAAAATTAATACCCAGAGAGATTGTGATTTAGCCAAAGTTACACAGTCAGATTGAGTGAAAACTAAAACCCTTTACCTCTTAACCCCCAGTCCAGAGTTCTTTTCCATTTAATGGCATCTCAGAAAAAAACAAACAAACAAAACCACTTCTGTGTATATGTGATATGATGTACTTTGTGCAAAGCAAAACTTTACTAAAATACATGGGAAATACATATAAGCTGTGCTGGATAATGATACAAGAGCATAGTCACATAATTGTAGCTGGACAGTAACAATAGAAATATTAGGATCAGTGACACTATGTACTTTTATTCTTATTTTTGCACACGATGTATATTTATTCTTATCTTTGTATTTTCTCACATTCTCATAATTCACTTTAAACAAAGTCAAAATGTGGAGGCAAGAATAGGAACTTCAGTTGTCAAACATTCTCTCTCCCTCCTAACTTTCTTCCCACAAACCTTTGCTTAAATGTACCCCAGGAGAGATAAAGTGATTAAGTTTTTGGATTTTTCAGGATTTCCTACTACCTAATGGAAACGTAAATAGGGAGTAGAGATGTCAGCAAAGAAAGAACTAAAGATGACAGATTTAAGTGATCTTGGTAAATTGATCTATCTACTGTGCTAGAATTCTGGATCTGGAATCAGGAAGTCCCACATAAATAAGGATTCATATTAACTTCAAAACTGTGTGACCCTAGGCAATTCAGTTACTATCTGGTTTGTCTCATTTTCTTAAACTGTGAAAAGAGATTATAAAAGCACTTATCTCAAAGTCACCAAATTATGTCACAGCAGAGACTACAGATGATATTTTTTTTCTTGTTTTAAAAATATATAAAATTCTCTTTCCTTTCCCTCCCCACCTCAGTTAGTTGAGAAAGGGAAGGAGGGATGGAACTTATTACCAATATGTATGCATATCAGGTGAAATAAATTCCCACATTACTCATTTCCAAAAAATTGTCTCCATCTGTGCCCTTGAGTCCAAATAGATGATTTCTCTTAACTCTGGTTCTCCACAGAGAACCATAAAATTAAACAATTGGGAAGCATCGACTATCCTCAAAAAGCCTGTGGTATTTTGTTTGTTGGTTTGTTTTGCCAAGATAACAAAATTTAACCATTTAACAGAACTCAGGGGCTGGTGGGGGGAGGGAGTGACACAGGTAAGCATGAGAGAAGGGTCTTTTTCCTTTTTTGTAGCATGAATCAGATTCTGTGGAGCAGGGCTTGATTCTGGAGGCCACATGAACAAAGAACAAGGGCCATTTCTGAGCAAGAACTCCTTCATCTGTTACTAGACATTCATTCACTAGAAGGCTGCCTGTGTGAATTTTTTTTGTTAGTTCCAATTCCACAGAAAGATAATCCTGCTGCATTCTAAATGCGGCTTTCTTAAATGTCAGAGTCTGCAGGAAGCCAATGCTTAGAGCATTGTGCAGTTCCAGTTTCCAAACTGCTCTAAGTACAACCCCCTCCCCAACAATGCAGGTACCAATTACATTTTCATTGGGCATTACAAATGTAACTTATAAACCAGTTTCTTAAGATTGTTTTACAGCTCATACCTGGAGCACTCGTACATCCATTCTCTAGTCTTTGGCTGTGCACTGAAGTGACTGTATCTTGATTGGGGTAAAAGAGAAATATGCTTATGGATAAGCAATAAAGCTGCTTCATTAGTTCAAGGGTATAATTTCCCCCTCCCTCCTTAAAACTGTCAATGCCACAGGCAACAATCATGCTGGGGAGCACACTGAGCTTGAATCACGAGGCGTCTGCACCATCCCGCAGTCAATTAGGACGTCAGGCCAGCTTCCAGGAACGGAGCACATCCCGGAGCCACTATAGCCCGGCAACTCGAAGCAACACCCTGCCCATCGACATGGGTAGGAAGTCTCTCCCCACGAGAAAAATCAAGCAAGAAATGAAGGAGATCATGTCCCCGACTCCTGTAGAACTCCACAAGGTAAAACACAAAAACAAAACTAAAAACACTTAGTCTTGTATTTTATTGTAAGTTGGCATTCAAGGACCTAATTTGGTTTATTTCCCCAACTGTGTCGAGTAAAGCAAGGAAATACAGTAGTCTGTGATTTAAAGCGTGAGCTTGAAAATCCTCAAATCCATGCTCTATATCAAAGTTGACCTTTTGGTCTTTTCAACCTAAAATAGAGTGATAACCAACTGAATTCCTGTGCCTTTCACTGCCTTTGTGACCCTGGGCACTTCTGGCCCCGATTTCTTCCTCTGTAAAGGGAAGGGCTTGAATTACTTGGCTTGTAAGGTTCCTTCCAGCTAAAAATCTCTGGTCCTTCACCTTAATTAAGTAATAAAATTGCCCAAATCCATAAGGCCACTCATTGAAATTTATGACTTCTGGTTTTATGGCACCTTTGAGAACTTTGATAATCTTCTAAACTTGTAAAGTATCAGCTGCGTGCAAGGGGCTATACTGGGTGCTAGAGAACAAAAGACCAAACAAACAAAAAATAACTCTTGCCCTCAAGGAGCTTACAGTCAGCTGGGATGATACCACATGTAAAACACACCTTCACATTCACATTTCATATATGTAAGTAATACATGTGCACATAGACATGCATGTCCTTGCATATATAACCCATATACATATATCCATGTGTATATACATACACACATGATCATTTGAGAGAGAAGAATTTTAACAACTAGGGGACATCGGGAAAGGCTTCATGTAAGAGAGACGACATGAGCTGTGTCTTGAAGAAAGTTTGATATTCTAAAAGATGAGGTGAGGAAGGAGCACATTCAGGTCATGAGACACAGCTTTTGCTATGTCCTCTTTGCACAGAGACTGGATTTGGAATGTCATGTGTAGCTATCGACTGTAATGTGAATTTAACAGGAGCAACGGGAAAGGGGTTGAAAAAGGTAAACTCAATATAATCTCTGGCTCATTTGATATCAGGTCCTAGGGTTAAGGGAACATTGTGTGTTTCGCTAGAGAATCATAAATAAGTTAACACAAATTTGGGAGAAATGAAGCTCCCTTAAACATGAAGCATAAGTAGGAAAAGTCTTAAGCTTTGTTTGGATTGCATGCCTTTCTGGATGCATTTGATGATGCTGGGGAATACTGCTTGACCACTTTGAATCCATTGGGGAGACCATAACTTGTTCTTTTACTGTAATAAGAGAAGGAGAGCAGGGAACAGCATTGCTTCAAGATCTTTTTGGTGATAGTCAAGGGGTCCTCAAACTGTTTAAATAGGGGGCCAGTTCACTGTCCCTCAGACTGTTGGAGGGCTGGACTATAGTAAAAACAAAAACTTTGTTTTCTGGGCCTTTAAATAAAGAAACTTCATAGCCCTGGATGAGGGGGATAAACGTCCTCAGATGCTGCATCTGGCCCATGGGCCGTAGTTTGAGGACCTCTGGTAGACCTTTATTTGCTGTTCTTTGGGGGGAAAGCCAGCTTAAGTTGAATAACATAAGAGGTATACTGGAAAGAATTCTGGATTCAGCCAACCCTGGTCAAGCCATCTTGTCTACACAGTTGTTTTTTTTTTAAATGAGCATTTTGAACTTGATAATTCTTTGAAGTCTGTCCTTCATGTTAAATCTGAAATTTGAAAAGATTGAATTCTTCTTTTCCTTATTCAAAAACCTAAATTTTTGTCTAATTGTGTTTTAATTTTATGTAGTCTTAAGAGGGTAAAGAAGCAGCATGGGATGGGGGCAGAGGAAAATGTGGGTTCAGATCCTGCTTCTGACATGTAGTGTTTGTGTGACCAGAGATAAATCCTTTAATTTTTCAGTTCTCTAGGCAACTCTCCAAGATTATAAGTTTAGAGAAGATGCCAATCTGCACTGGTTGGTCAGTAAGCACTTGTTAAGTATCTCCTATGTGCCAGGGGTGCCAGCCCATCCCTGGGCTAAGCACCAGGGATACAAATCTCTTATCAAGGAGCTTACAGGTTAATTGAGGAGAGACCATAAAAACTACATGCCAACAAAATATGTACAGATAAATAAGAGAAGGAAGGCATCAGCATAAAGAGGAATGGAGAAAAAGAAGGGCTTCCCTTAGGTGAAATTTGAAAGAAGCCAGAATATGGAGATGAGAAGGAAGAAAATTCTAGGTATGAGAGTCAATCAATGTCATTGATGTGCAGAGTAAATGGGGATGAGGGGTGGGGAGGGAAAAAGTGTACAAAGTTTGTAACGATATGAGGGGACCATGTTATGAAGGGTTCTGAATGCCAAACAGAAGATTTTATATTTTATCCTGGAGATAATAGGGAGCGAGGGATTAAGAAATGCTCAGATCTGTTTTAGAAAGATTAGTTGAATAGCTGACTGAGAAGAAGGTGGAGTGAAAAAAGACTTGAGACTGGGAGACCAACCAGCCAGTTGTTGCAATAATCCCAAGTGTGAGGTGATAAGGGCTTACACGAGGATAGTAACAGTGACAAAGAAGAAAAGAGGGGTATATAAAAAGGTGGAAATCTCATCCAAATGATTGAATTTCGGGGCAGAGCCAAGATGGTGAGAGTAGATTGGGCTTTGTCTGAGTTCTTCCCAGTTTCCCTAGAATCAACACTAGATCCTCTGAATGGATTTTGGAGTGACAGACCTCACAAATATTTGGAGTGTAATAATTTTCCAGCTTAAGGTATCTTGGAAAGACTTCAGGAAAGATGTGTCTCAATTGGGCAGAGGGAAACACAGCCCCAGCACAGTATGGCACAGGAAGGGCTGGTGTGGTCAATCTAGTGAGAGACTCTTAGCCAAAATACAGCAGTGTTAGCTATTCTGACCTGGTTCAAAAGGCCAATGGGTCAGCAGACCAGCTGTGAGACCATCAACAAAATTATAGAAGTCAAATTACAAACCTCTGAACCCCAGCATAAGAGGCAGGACTTGGCCAGATTCACCTAGCACAGTAGGGAAGCCTATAGTACCAATAAACTCCAGCTTAATCAGTGAGAAGCCCCTGTCACCCTGGAGAGGAAACTCAAGACAATTTCCCCTGTGCTATAGGAGCAGACTTCAACCCTTAAAAATGAGCAAAAAAGCGAAAAGAGCTCTGACCATAGAGAGCTACTACAACAGAGAAGATGAGAACACAAACCCAGAAGAGGACAGCAAAATGCCTTCAAGTAAAGCTTCAAAAATGAAACTGGTCTTCAAGCTCAAAAGACTTTTCTTGGAAGAGTTCAAAAAGAATCTTAAAAGAGAGATAGAAGAAAATGGGGGAAAGAAATGAGAGCTATGATACTTTGGGAGGGGAAAGCCAACAGTTTGACTGAAGAAAACAACTCCTCAAAAAATAAATTTGGTGAAATGAAAAAAGAAAACAGTTCCTTAAAAAATAGAATTTGCAAGATAGGGGAAACAATCCACTGAATAAAGCAGCCCATTTGAAACAACCAAGAATCAACTACCCAGCAAAATTAAGCATTATCTTTCAGGGGACATTCAGTGAAGTAGGGGATTTTTATTCATTTTTGATGAAAAGACCAGAGCTAAACAGAAAATCAGATCTCCAGATACAAGACTCAAGAGAAGCATAAAAAGGTAAATGGAAGAAAAAACAACTAAGTTTTTTAAAGGTTAAAATGTTTACATCCCTACATAGGAAGATGAATGTGTAACTCTTAAGAATTGTATGAATCTTTGTCAGGGCAGTTAAAAGGGGTATATTTAAGGTATATAAAAGGGGTATAAGTTAATATGAAAAAATTAAGGATACAAAAGGGATTGTACAAAGAAGAAAGAGGAGTTAAATAGGGTAAATAATATAACATGAAGAGGCACAAAAGTCCCATTACAGTTGAAGGAAAGAAAGGAGAGGGATGAGCATTGTTTGAACCTTAATCTCATCAGATTTGACTCAAAGAAGAAATAATATACATATTAAGTTTGGTATAGAAACTTGGCTCATCTTATAGGGAAATAGGAAGAGAAAGGAAAAGAGGAGGCTAATAAAAGGGAGAAGGGATAGGAAGGGGGAGGGCTGTTAAAAGGGCAGGGCAGATTGAGGAACTTGATGTTCAGAAGGAAAACACTGATGAGAAAGGAAAGGCTAAAAGAAGAGAGAAAAGTATAACTTGGGGAAAATAGGATGGTAGGAAATACAGAATTAGTGATTTTATCTGTGAATATGAATGGGATGAACTCTCCCATAAAATAAGCAGATAGCAGACTGGATTAAAAGCCAGAATTCTTCAATATAATGTTTACAAGAAGTACATTGAAGCCAATATATTTATACAGAGTAAAGGTAAAAGACTGGAGCAGAATATACTGTGCTTCAGCTGAAGTAATAAAAGCAAGGGTAGTAATCTCAGATCAAACAAAAGCAAAAATAGATCTAATTAAAAGACATAAGGAAGGAAATTACATGTTGCTAAAGGGTACCATAGATAACAAAGTAATATCAATACTAAATATGTATGCACCAAGTGCATCCAGATTCCTAGAGGAGAAGTTAAGTGAATTACAAGAAGAAATAGACAGCAAAATTATACTAGTGGGAGATCTCAATCTTCCTCTATCAGAACTAGATAAATGTAACCACAAAATAAACAAAAAGGAAATTAAGGAGGTGAATAGAATTTTAGAAAAGTTAGGGTGTGATAGATATTGGAGAAATTTGAATGGGTATAGAAAGGAATATACCTTTTTCTCAGTGGTATATGGAATCTACACAAAATTTTATTATGATTAGGGAATAAAATTCTCACAATCAAATGCAGAAAGGCAAAAATAGTGCATCCTTTTCAGATTATGCATGATGCAATAACAATTATATTCAATAAAGGGTCAGGGGAAAATACACTGAAAATCAAATAGAAATTAATTAATCTAATTCTAAAAAATGAGAGCATAAAACAATAAATCATAGAAACAATCAATAATTTCATCCAAGAGAATGACAACAATGAGACAACATACCAAAACTTATGGTATGCAACCAAAGCAGTTCTTAAGGAAATTTTAGATTTCTAGATTCTTACATGAATATAGAGAAAGAGAAGATCAATGAACTCAGCATGCAACTAAAAAGTGTTAGGAAAAAGAACAAATTTGAAAAACCCAATTAAGTACCGAATTAGAAATTCTGAAAATTGAAGGAGAAATTGATAATGTTAAAAGTAAGAAACTTGTTGAACTAATAAACAAAACTAAGAATTGGTTTATTTTTTTAAATGGATAAACCCATTGGTTAATTTGATTAGGAAAAGAGAAAAAGAAAACCAAATTACCAGTACCAGAAATGAAAAGGTTGACTTTACCACCAATGAAGAGGAAATTAAAGCAACAGTTAGGAGAAATTTTGCCCAATTTTATGAAATAAATCTGATAATCTAGGTGAAATGGATGAATACATACAAAAATATAGATTGCCCAGATTAATAGATGAGGAAATAAATTACTTTAAAAGTCCCATTTTAGAAAAAAGAAATTCAACAAGCCATTAATGAACTCCCTCAGAAAAAATCTCCAGGACCAAATGGATTTTCAAGTGAATTCTACCAAACATTTAAAGAATAACTAATTCCAATACTATATAAACTATCTGGAAAAATAGGGAGGAAAGGAATCCTTTCAAATATCTTTTATGACACAGATACAGTACCAATACCTAAATTAGGAAGGTAAAAATAACAAAAAAAAAAAAATTATAGACCAATTCCCCTAATGAATATTGATACAAAAATCTTAAATAAAATATTAGCAAAGAGATTACAGCAATTTATCATCAAGATAATACACTATGACCAAGTGGGATTTATACCAGGAATGAAAGACTGGTTCAATATCAGGAAAACTATCATTATAATTGACCATATCAATAGCCAAATTAACAGAAATCATATTATTATTTCATTAGATGCAGAAAAAGCATTTGACAAATGACTGCATATGGGAGATGAAAGCATGAGAAGTAGAAAGTACCATATAGGTTGTAAGTCTGGGTGGTTGAGATGGCAATACCCTTGACAATAATAACAGTTTATATGACAGTTCAGAAGTAGAAGTGGTTTGAGAGGAAAAGATATTTGGTTCAGTTTTGGACATGTTAAGATATTTAAGATCCGATTTGAAATGTCTAATAAGCAGCTGGAGACACAAGTCTAGAGGTTAGGAAAGAGATTAGGGCTGGATAAATAGATCTGAGAATCATTGGCATAGAAATGATAAATGAAATGATAAGAGCAGATGGCATCATCAAGTTGAATAGAAGGAGGGAGAGGGCCTAGGAAAGAGTATTGAGGCACACCCATGATTATCAGTTGTGACCTTAATGAAGATTCATCAAATGAGACCATTTGAAGAACCATTCAGATAGAAGGAGAAACATCATAGCTAGGTATTTTTTGGTATTTTTTAGTGTCATAGAAACCTAAAGAGAAGAACATATTAAGGGAAAGAGGGTGATTAATAATGTCAGAGACTACAGAGAAGTCAAGGAGGATGAGGACTGAGAAAAGCTGATTAGGTTTGACAATTAAGAGATGATTAGTAACTGGAGAGAGCAGTTAATGACTTAAAAATTTTTTTTCAAATGGAAATTAATGATGAGGTCAAAAGCCAGACTGTGGAGTTGAAAAGAAGACAATGAGAGAGAAAGAAATGGAGGCAGGTATTGCAAATAACCTTCCCAAAGACGAAGGTCCAATCAGGAGGAGAGAGATGGAATAATAGCTTGTAAGAATAGACGGATAAAGTGGGAGTAGGGGGTTGAGGATGGAGGAGATTTGGGCTTATTTCTAGGAAGTTGAAGATAATCGAGAGGGTAGGAAGAATGGAGAAAGCGGTCCCAGCAGATGAGATGGAATGGAGTTACCTGTACATATAGAGCTGTTTGCCTTGGTAAGAAGCTACCTCTTCATGTAAGATGGGTGAAGGAGGAGTTAGTGGTAGATGGTATCTGGATGGTAAGGAGGAGGGAAGAAGAGGAAACTCTTAGCAATTGACTTTTTCTTAGCAATTGACTTTTTTTGTGTGTTTTGTTAAGTAAAATATGAGACAAGATTCTCAACTGAGAGGATTGGGGGGAGGAAGAGCCATGGGAGGTTTGAAAAGGGATGAAAATTTTGGAAGAGCCACTATGGTGAGTGAATTAGGGAAGTGTAAAAGATTGCTTTGCCATACCGAAAACCTAGTTGAGATTATGTAACATATATCACATATGTTGTGGACCCATATATTTGTGATTTTCTCCAATTTCATTCAGGAAGAAAAGCAGAAGATAGTGGCAGTAATCTGCATCTAAAAGTCTTAGGCAGGACAAAATCAGAAATACAATAAGGGAGCAAAGGATTCAAGAAAAAAGGAAGATGTAGAAATGAACTGATTTACTGAGAGGTCAATAAAGGGGGAGGGAGTTGAGTGTAATTACCGCAGGATGGCTATCATAGGAAAAAATTTAGGTATCAAAGAACTGAAGTTCACACAGCCTTTCTTGATAGAGAGACTTTCCTCACCTGGGAGTTCCTTACATCAGTAAAATTACTGGTTCACAATGGCCACTGCTTAGAACAGGAATCCATTATCTTTCTAGTCTCATGAACCCCTTTGGCATCTGAAGCTTCTGATCACCTTTTGAGAATACTATTTTTTAAAGCACAAAATAAAATACATAGATTTACAAATTCACAGATCTCAGGTTACAGATCCTTTGCTTTAGAGGGAATGTATAATTCTTCTCTATAGATAATGCTTTTATTTAGGGATGGGAGGTTGGGTACTTAAATTTAGTACAATCAGTAACAATCCCACTCCTTTTTTCTTTTTCTAGAAACTGAAAGTCAAGACCTTCTTCTACAGTATAGTCCTCTAACAGGCAGGAGATTAGTATTCAGTTTATTGAGGATTAGGTTAAGAATAGCCAATAAGTAGCAGCAAAAAAGCAGCCTTTTTCAGCCTTGCTCTCTCTGTAGGAGTCATTACCTCAGAGTTTTTATTACCAGTGGGGGAGGAGAAAAGTCTTTCTGAGATGTTTGCTTTATAAGTCTAATTTTAAGCTTTAGAGGTCTAGGCCACTGGGTTAATGTGTTTCTTTTTAGGATCTTAAAATTTAATGGCCGTTAATCCCCCTTGAATGACTATTCTGTTTGGACTCCCAGATTAGGTCTGCAATTGGACATCAGAATATTCTACTGCAGTGGTGGAAAGCCCTCCTTGAGACTTCCCTAGGTGTCCTGGGGACTAACTAAGGGGTGCAAACAGAAAGCAATGTTCAAAGAGCAAACAGCTTTCTGCACAATCCAAAAAAGTGTGGCAGAACTCTGCTCCCTTCTACTGTGTCATCAGCTCTGAGCCCTGAGGATGTGGTATCCATCTTTTCTCCTATATCATGTTTCCCTCCATAGATAAAAAGAAAAGAATAATAAAAGAAAAAAAAGTTGATATCTGCTCCAAAGTTAAGTTATGGGATTCTTTTGGTGAAAAGATTCTTCATATCCCGGCAGTATGAAAAATCTCCTTTCTATTCCTTGAAAATCTTTCAGCAAAAATGAGGATAACTGTGTTTAAAATGCTGGGTATTAAAGGTGGAAACATTTTTAGGGACTAGACTATGCTTTCACTGGTATAAATAACTTTCAGGTGAGGAAATCCCCCTATCAGTGCAGTTTGGCATCTTCCCTGCATTCTGAAGTCTTGAGTTTTTGCCTAGACTGTTGAGTTACACAATCAGTATGTTTCAGAGGTGGTACCTGAACTCATGTCTTCCTAATTCTGAAGTTACCTCTCTAACCACTATACCATGATGCTTCTCCTTGGAAACATCCATGGCTACTTAGCAACAAAGCAAGTACTAATTGTTGATCTATTTGGAATATCTAGAGGGAAAAATGGCTGATGTGGGAGACTAATTCCATCTTCAATAGACTGGCTATAATTCAGTTACTTGTTCTCTTTTATTCATACTTCACATCTCCCATGATGGAAATTAATACATTTCCTGGACCACCTCAGTTTTCTTTGTATTTGATCCCAGAAAAAAATTATAAACCTAAAAAGCAAGTGATAGCCCTGTGCATTTTTTATTCCAGCTCAGATGGACTCACTGAAGCCCATCTAATAATAATACTAAGTTCTTGAAACTGTGCATAGTATCTTTTTTTTTAATTGTCTGCATAATTCACCCAAATATCCATACTTAAAAAACAGAAAGTTAAAAACTAGAAGTGAATGAAAGGAAGAGCAAGCTGTCATTGTAAATTAACTTTTCCTGAGGCAAGATTATCAATGAAGACAATTTTCAATTAAAAAAGGGCAGCTTCACTTCTATCACGTTGCTAGGTATGTGTATCTAACATCAGTTTATTTTTAGAATTCATTAATTGATCCTCATGATAAAGCCCAGGGTTTCTCTAGATCAGGATTTCTAACAGAGCTGTGGAGCCAAATTTAAGGGTTACTACTCTGCTAACATTATCAGTGGCTTTTACACATAGTACTTTTTAAGTAAAGAATGGTTAACTTAGTCAGCTAGAGTACCACATTTGGGTGGTTGTGGTCATGGATTCCATCTCTGAGAGCAAAATAACTGTTTCATTTTAGTTTCACATTGTATTTCTAACTCTAGCCAAATCACAGATCTTTGCCATTGGTCAGAAGAAAGATCTCTTAAGAGATCCTGATCCATTCTCATGACCTTAAAAGTAATTTCAGGTTGATTCCTTGTCATGTAATCTGATAGTACATTACTACTGATGGGGTTCTAGTGGCAGTCGGAGAGTTGTGGAAATCCCCTTTTGGTCAGAGGAGCAGGTTCTTCATGAAAGAGTTCACAAACCCAAAGAGTTTTAGGTGGCAAAAATGGAAAATTTTTCACTTTGCTAGAAAAACTGACTTCTTCAGTGGCAAAGTCCTAGTAGGGAAATGGAGGCTGGCCCTGAGAAGAGAATGCCTTCTCAGTGGGCAGGGTCCTTGTAGCTATACCAAAGAGGCCGAGTATGCTACTTTTGACCTTCTGCAAAAAAGTGAGTTTAGAAATATCCTTTATAGAAAATCTGAGGCTCAGGTTGAAAAGAAAGCTAAAGTCCCAAGGCCTAGATCTCCAATTGAAAGGAAATCACTTTTTGAAAGCTTGTGGAATTTGGAATTTCCTGAAAAGCATCTGCATTAATAGAGTAATTTGCCTTAGAAAAGGCCCAGCCAGGAGGATATGCTCTTATAGACTCGCTGGTGTCTGGGGAGATGTGCTTCCCAGGAGGACCTGAGACTCATATCTCCTTTCTTTACAGATCAACAGGAACACAATTTTAGAGTGATAATTTTACAGATTAAAGGGAACACAGTTTCATACCCCGTCATCACCACTCACATTCATTGTCAACCTGTCTTTTATCTCCAGCTTTTTAAAAAGTGGCTGACACATAGTAAGTGCTTACTAAATACTTTTTGACTAATTTATCTGAAGGACCCTCAGAGATCCATCCTTAGTTCTGTTCTTTTCAACCTTCTTATCAGCAACTTGAATTTGAGCCTAGATGGGATAGAACATTCACATGATAAGTGAAACAATAAGTGAAACAAATATGGGAGACAGGGAGTCAGGACCAAATGGATCTCATTGGGTTAAACCAAGGATCAGCAACTATTGAAGCTCTTGGGGCAACTGGACATGTGAAAAAAGAATGATTTTTCTTTTTTTTTTTTTTTTTACAATTTTTTGTTGTTTTTTTAAATTTAAATTTAAAATAAAATTTCACAATTTTATTGTTTATTAAGTGTAAAAAACATTCTTAGCTCACATCACTACAAAAAAAAAAAAGATCTTCTGGCTTTAGTGTATGGACCTCTGGGTTAGAAAAATACCTATTAGTATTCGGTTAAATAAGACTAAATATAAAGTCTACAACTTGGACTAAACAAATCAGTTGCATAACTTTAAGATGATGGGAAATCTTACTAGATATTAACTTTTATAAAAGGTATCTGGCAATTAATGGATTGTAACTTCATTGTCAGTCTAGAATACAGCATGTAAGCCACAAAAATTCATGTTATCTTGGATATTTTTCCTAAAAACACAGTATCCAGAATTAAAGAGATCATAGTTCTGCTGTATTCTGCCCTGAGAAGACTCTGAATTAGTACATTCATTTCCTAGCCATATATTCAGAACACTGACATACTGAAGTATAATTAGAATGATGAGATGACTCAAA
The DNA here is from genome assembly GCF_016432865.1 of Antechinus flavipes. NCBI lineage: Eukaryota > Metazoa > Chordata > Mammalia > Dasyuromorphia > Dasyuridae > Antechinus > Antechinus flavipes. The sequence continues at coordinate 208,211,597 of NC_067402.1, forward strand.
ACCGTGGTATTCTAGGGTCATTGATTACAAGAACTAGGAGTGTTTTAATTTGGGGAAGACTTGGGATAAAGAGATTCAGGTGGGGAAGTGATCTCCCAGTATCTGAAGGGCTGTTGTCCAGAAAAGGGATTATACTAGTTCATTGTACAGAAGAGGAATTATACTAGTTATTTTAGCCTTCAGAAGTTAGAACTAAAAGGCAATGGCTAGAATGTAGAAAGGCAGCTTTCAGGTTCATATTAGGAAAAGCTTCTTAACATTTAGAATTCCACAAAAGTGGCATCAACTGCCTTTCACATTGAGGCTGGAAGACTGCTTTGCATAGAGGTCCTCCAGTGGTACCCTAGGATGTCCCTTCCCAATCCTGTGATTTTCCACTCTCTTTCCCCTTATCTTGTCCATGGTTATCTTATTCTATGCTCACTTCTTCCTCTCATCCCTTCTCTTTTTTCCTCTTTAACCTAAAATCCCTATCGCTATCTCCATTTATTCCTTCAATGGGGGTATCTAGGTGCTACAGTGGATAGGATGCCAAGCCTAAAATCAGGAAGACTCTCCCTGACTTGAAATCTGGCTTCAGAAATTGACTTAGCTGTGTAATCCTGGGCAAGTCACCCCATTTGCCTAGTTTCCTCATTTGTAAAATGAGTTGGAGAAGGAACTGGTAAAGTACTCCAATATCTTAGCCAAGAATACTCCAAATGGGATTACGAAGTGTTTGACAAGACTGAAATGAATGATCAACAAATTCCTTCAATATATATATATGGGAATGCCAATTCTGAGCAAGACATTGAGCTATATCCCATAGGGATATTTTCTTTTGGGGACAGATGGAGGTATGTGTCTGTCTTTTCATTATTATAGTAGAAAATTCTCAAAGAAAAATTCCTTCTACCAATATAAATCTACAGCCTTTCTCCAACTTATAATCAGAGTTTTCAGAGGGCAGAAGGATTACTGAGAGAATGTCTTGCCAGGGTCAAAACATCATGTATCAGAAGAGTTGCACATCCAGATCTTCTCTACTCTCTGCTGAAGCTGATTCTCTATTCCCTAAGCTATGAGAGGAGGCAAAAGTGAGTTCCCTTACCAGTGACATACAAGGTGTCCCAAAAGTTCAAGATTTTTGAAAATTAAAGACTCAAAGTACTAATTACTCTTAGCATTATGTGTTCAAATTGAACATCAAATTGGGGCCACTAAGTAGTACTGGGCCTAGACTTAAGAAGATCTGAATTTACATTCAGCTTCAGACACTAAAACTCGAGTAAGTTACTTAACCCAGCTACTTCAGTTTCCCCATCTATAAAATGAAGATACTAATAAGACACCAAGACTTTTCCATTAAACGGGGGAAAAGGAGGTATGAAGATGTGATGTTCAGGTATCAGTCATTGGAATAATAAAACAGGTAGAAAAATGCCCCATTTCTTAGCCGATTCTCTTATAGGTCACTTTGAGTCCAATTAATCAACACACATTTATTAAGTACTTACTATGTGCCAGGAATTTCATCGAGATCGGTGGGATTTTCTATGTTCCCAGTTAGAGAAAAGCAGAGAATAAATGTGCATTAAAACCTTGGCATCTGCTGCAGGCCTTTGTGTTTTTTAATTGTCTTTTCACCCTACCTTATCAATGATTTTTTTCTTTGCAAATAAGGAGCATGAGATCCCAGCTACACTAATTCTTTGATTCAATCTGTCTTCTATTTTTTCCAACTTTCTAAAAATCCTCAGTGTGTAGTCTGTGTCTTCAGTCCATCTAATTTATTTCTCTTTCTAAGATATTAGTTTCAGTTCTTTTTTAATTCCAACTAGACTAGTCTTGAGCACACTCTTTTTTCCAGCTTTCTAAAAATCCTCAGTGTGGAGTCTGAGTCTTCTGTCCATCTAATTTATTTCTCTTTCTAAGATGTTAGTTTCAGTTCTTTTTTTAATTCCAACTAGACTAGTCCTGAGCACACTGTGCCATTTCATCTCCTACCCCTTATTAGGATTTATTATTGTTTATTGTTTAGCATGGTGATATTTTCACCTTTCTCTGTGTTTATCAGTAGATAAACTATATCCTGATCAGTCCTGATTCTTATTTATTTCCCCTATTGTAAGAATACTTAAAAAAAACCATTTCAGTATCAACTTTGATTTACACAGGCAGAACAGATGTACTGGAATCAGAACTTCTGGGTTCAAGTGCCAGCTCCGGTACTTAGTAGTTGTGTCACCAGTGGTACATCATTTGTCCTATGAGCCTTGGTTTCCTCATTAGTAAAATGGGAGTAGGAATATTTTCTCAACCTACTTTACCATACTTTATTATCAGGAAGCTAGGTTACACAGTGGGTAGTGTTGAATCTGAATGAAGAAGACCTGAATTTAAATTCAGACATTTACTGGGCAAGTCACTTAATCTTTCTGCCTCATTTTTCCCAATTGTAAAATGAGGAGAATAATAGCCCCTTCCTCACAGAGTTGTTATGAGCATCAAGCTAATTTTTGAAAACTACTTAGCCTGGCTTAGAGTAGGTGCTATATAAATATTATTGTTACCAAGCTTGAAGAAAGTATTTTGGAAACCTTAAATTGTATAAAAAATAGGAGAATCATGAATATCTGCCTCCTAATTCAAAAGATCCTCTTTTACCAAGTGTGTACTTTGGACAAATCACTTAACTTACTTGGACCTGTTTCCTTTTCTATAAAATGAAAGGGTGTGAACTCAGTAAACTCTAAAGTCCTTTTCAGTTTTATGATCTCTTCTATTTCCATTATTAATCTCCTCTATTTCCATGGCTTGATGAAGTCACTCCCTTTTATTAGTTGCTTTTGCTGCTAGCAGCAGTCCCCAGTTTACTTCCATCCCCCACTGTGCTCCGATCACTGCCACACACAAAACTGTATTTCATCATCCATCTCTTTAGATTTTAATGTATAGGCTTTTAGTTTGTGAATGACTGTCCCAATAATATAGTCTAGCCTCCTCCTCTGCTTGGTACTGGACCTTGCTCTGGGATAACCTGTGAAGCAGGTAAAGTTCATCCTTGAAATTCCTAATCTCTCTTTCCTACCCCCCTTTATTTGGTCATGTGCCTTCCATGCAAGGATATCCTCATCATTAAGTATGTGGCCAAGCACTCAAAAGTTTAACAGTCCTTCCCCTCAAGAAGCGGGTAAATTTGTTCATTCTAAAAGATAGAGTTAAGAATCACAGGATGTTAGAGTTGAAAGTTTATAGCAGAAATTGTAAAGGATTTGGAGGTGGAAGACCCAGGTTCAAATACAGGCTCTCAATCCTTTTTACTTCCTCTCTAGGGATCTGTTTTCTCAATTATACAATGAGAAGGTTGGATGCCAACCTCAAGATCCATTCGCATTCTCCATCTCATTCTGATTTACAATCCTGTTCTTTTACAGCTGAGGATTCAGAGGCCCAGGGAACTAGATTCCACCTGGACTTGCTTAGGCCAGATATGACAACTACTACAACTGTAATTCAATATTGGTGCTTCTAATTCAAAATCCACTGCTCTTTAAAGCCACTGTAGGAGACTGATTGTCCTGGAAATATCAGCATTGTAACCTTCAAAGGGAAGGGAGAGCCTATGAAACCTTCTCCAAGCTTTAGAAATGAAAAGACCCAAGAAATTTAGAAACGAAAAGACCTTTATTTGTTTGTGTTTCAATTCAACTTTGAATTGATGCAACTAGGTGATGCAGATAGTGTTGGATGTGGAAATCAGGGGGACTGGAGATGAAATCTGGCCTCAAACACTAATCAACCATGGGCCAAGCCCTTTAACTTCTGTCTGCCTCAGTTTCCCCACTTGTAGAATGGGAGCAAAAATAATGGCACCTACCTCCCAGGGTAGTTGTGAGGATCAAATGAGATATTTGTAAAGTACTTTGCAAATTTTCAAGTACTATATAGATATTAGCTATTATTATTTAACATCTATTTTAAGGATTCCCTCAGTTCTAAAGACTTAATCCTATGACTCTGTCTGTGCTATGTTATGTCTAGGTCTATGCTAGCATATATCCTATGGTAGATACTGAGGATACAAATAGTTCCTGTCCTTGAACAGATTACATTTTACTATGTGGCCAACTACATACAGAAAACTAATCTAATATCCTTTATATGCTTAATACTCCCCAGGGAATATGTGTCATTCCTTCTTATAGATTCCAGAATGGTTGCGACTGTCTAAGAGAAAGCCATCCACTATAGTAGTGGTTCTCAAATTTTTTAATCTTAGGATCTACTTTTCACTCTTAAAAATTATTGAAGATCGCAAAAAGCTTTTGTTTATATAGGCTATATCTATCCCTTTTTTTATCATATTAAAATTTTTTAATGTCTATTTTAAGATAATATTAATAAATATGTACATGTAATGCTATTTTTATGAAAAAATAACTATATTTCTAAAATCAGGAGAATAGCATTATTTTACATATTTTTGCAAAGTTCATTAATGTCTGGCGTAATAGAGAACAGATGAATTCATTTATCTGCTTCTGCTTTCAGTCTATTACTATATGTTGTTTTGGTTAAAGTATAGGAAGAAAATCTGGCCTTAAACAGAGACAGAAGATATTTTAGAAGGCAAGTGACATTTAGTATTAAGGATCAGAAAACCACAAAATTAGTGTCAGCGTCAGAATTTAAGTCTAGGTCTAGGTTCTTTACTACTCTCTCTTCTTTCTACTTTTCCTCTTTCCTGCCTTTCCTATGTCTATTTTAATTGCCTAATTAGATTTTAAGCTCTTCACAGACTGTTTTGTGTCCCATTTCCCACAAGCACCTCATGCATTATCATGATCAGTAAATGTGTTAAACTGAATAGAACTAAACAGTACTTTAGAACCCATTCAAAATTTGTAATATTATTTCCAGAAGGAAATTCCAAACATTTAAAATTCTGAGAATGTCAGGAATCCATCTTTCCCAATTTGGGGGATATAATTTAAAGTTAAGGTCAAAGAAAAAAATGAGGGAGAAAAGGTATGCAAAATGAAATTTCACTTGGTGATTAATGACCATGCAAGTAGTTAAGCAGAAAAGATTAAAAAAAAAAAAGCCTCAAGAGTAATTACTTTGGCAATTTCATCAAAACCTTATTCATTTAAATGCCACCATATTTGAATTTTTTGATAATTTAAGTATGATAAATAAGCATGTTGGTATTATTTAAAAAATGAAGTTTTGACAAGCAAATTAACAATGTTAACAAAAAAGTATATTTATTTTTTGAGTAAAAGAATATTTGAATAAAATTGAATAAGAGTATTTACATAACAAATCATTGCATACTTTCAATGGATTAGCAATATAACATTATTGCATAGTTATAAATGATTCTCATCTACTATGAAGGCAGACCCATTACAAATTCTTCTTTGGCAAGGCTTTCTTAGTCATGATCACAGATTTCTGTATATACTTGATAATATCAATATTAAATGTCATTTTAAAAATATTCTACAATTCAGACAAAATTTTTCCCAAATTACTATGACATTAACTTGTTTGCCTTTATATTTATGTAAAATATTTTTAAAATTATCTTTTAACTAGTATGCTATGTTTGAATGATTAAGCATGAACTAGTTTTTATTGTCAACATTTCCTGTTAATGGCATTAAATGAACATATTTTATTCAAATTACAATTCAACTACATGACTCCACAATTATAGTATAATATATAACAAAATATTTAATTGACTATAAATTATTAAAAAGATATTGGCTGGGCATTTATTGGAGCATTTGTGCTTGGCAAGAACAATGGCTTTCTTTAGATATCTGAGAATGATGCCAGTTTGGATAGTTTGAAAAGACAGGATTTCAACATGGCTCTTAAACTGTAGGTCTCCTAATTATCTGACTTAGAAAAGTAAAAATGTCTATAGTTAAGCCAGAATGGTACAGAAACCCAAATTTGTTTTTTCTAGATTCTTTCTCAAAGCAAAAGCATGAGATTAGAAAGCTAAAATAAGAATATATGAAGGTAGTTTCACACATCAGTAGCTCCACTTCCAGCCCTCCCTTCCATTCAGGGTTGTCCTTCCCTATGTGTGCTGATGGATTCACATTTGAATGTGATTGCAGACAAATTCACATTGTTTTATAATGCTTTTTTTCTCCAACAGTCCTCTGACTTTTCTAATGATTTTTTTTCTTTCTTGTTGAACTCTGTACTTATCATTTGGGGAAAAAAATTCCTAAAACTGGTGAAGAAAATTGAGAGCTAGAATATTTTGAATACCACTTGTCTTAAAGTGTTCAAATGAAGAAGCTTGAATCCTATCTTTCAATATTTTACAATGTAAACAGACTTGTAATTATAAGTCATTTGTTAGTTCTTGCTTTTGGACCAATCATTTTACTGCTTTGGAATTTAGTTATCGAATCTATAAAAGATAATGTAATTTCCTTCAAGGCAGGAAGAGTTTCATTTTCTTTGTATGACAGCTTTTTTAAGTGTTGGACAGGTTAGAGGAGATATAAAGATAAAAATTATACATTTATATTCAACTATACTGATATTCATGGGGGCTGGGGAGAACCATGGTGAAATGAGTGTGAGCTCTAAAATGAGGACTTAGATTCTGTTTCTAATGTTTGTTATCTGTGCTACTTTAGACAAAACCATTTAAATACTCTGAGACTCAGTTTCTTCTTCTTTACAGTGAAGGGGGAATTGAAATACATAGTCTTTGAATTCTTTCCAGCTCTAAATCTACAAGTCTGTGGTTCTGCTCTTAAGATAACTGGTCCAGAACTGGCCAGCACCAAAACTGAGCTTTACAAAAAGAAGAAATCCCAAGCATGAAGCTGTTCTAAACAAACAATCTTTTATTTCTCTCCAGGTTTTTCTGAGAACATCCTATTTGCATTTCTTATAGCACAACAGTATTCTATCACAATAATATACCACAACAGATTCAGCCATTTCCCAATTGATGGAACTATTCTCATTGTCTAGTTCTGTGCCATCACTAAAGGAGCTGCTCTGTATTTTTGTACATACAGGTCCTTTTTCTTTTTTAAAAAGCTCTCTGGCATACAGAGCCAATAGTACCATTGCTTGGTCAAAGGGTATGCATGATGTTTTAGTCCTTTGGGCATAGTTCCAAATTGCTTTATAGAATGGTTAAATTAGTATACAACTTGATCAACAGTGCATTAGTGTCTCAATTTTCCCACATCCTCTCCAACATTTGTCTTTTACTTTTTTGTCATATTAGCCAATATGATAGATGTGATAGTTGCTCAGAATTGTTTTAATTTCCATTTCCCTAATCAATGGTGATTGAAAGCATATTTCATATGATTATAGATAGCTTGGATTACTTCTTCTGAAAACTACCTTCATATCCTTTGACCATTTATCAATTGGGGCATGGCCCTTATTTCTACAAATTTGGCTCAGTACTCTTTCAGTCTTTATCAGAAACTTGCTATAATTTTTTTTCAATTATGATTACAATGTATTTCTTCCATTGTATTTTCCCCTTATTTATCCTCCTCTTTTTACTCTGTTTATTTTCAAGTGTTTAGGATCTGATTTTTAATCTCCCCCAATCTACCCTTCCCCTTTCCTAATCCCATTCCTTTCCTACTTTCCTATAAGATAGATTTCTCTACTCAACTAAATGTGTCCATTATTTCTTGCTTAAAATCTTTCTTGCCTTTTTTGTGTCAGGTATTTTACCCTATTTTGCCTCTCCCTTTCCCCTTCTTCCAGTTCATTTTTCTTTCTAACCCCATAATTTCATTTTTTAGATGATCCTCCCATTGTGTATAACTCACACCTTTGCCACCATGCTCCTTCTGAGTGCCCTAATAATGAACAGATTCTTGATTTACAAGTATTTTCCCATGTAGGAATGTAAAAGTTTAACTTTATTGAAATCCTTGTGGTTTTACTTTTGTATTTACCTTTTTATGTTTCTCTTGAATCTTGCATTTGAAAGTCAGATTTCCTATTTAGCTCTTGCTTCATGAGAAATGCTTGAAAATCTACTATTTCACCGAATATCTATTTTCTTCTCAAAAGATTATACTGTTTTTCTGAGTAGGTGATCCTTGGTTGTAATCATAGCTCTTTTGTCCTTTGGAATCTCATATTACGAGTCCTTCAGTCTTTTAAATGTAGAAACTGCTAAATTTTGTGTTACCCTATGGCTCCACAATATTTATACTTTCTTTCTGGCTATTTGCAATATTTCCTCCTTGACCTGAGAGTTCTGATACTTGGCTACAATATTCCTGGGAGTTTTCATTTTGGGATATCTTTCAGGAGATGAATAGTAGATTTTTTCAATTTCTATTTTACCTTCTAGTTCTAGAATACCAGGGTATTTTTCCTTGACAATTTCTTGAAAGATGTTGTCCATGCTCTTTTTTTTTTTGAATATGGCTTCAAATCTCTTCTGGGTTTCTTTTCAAGATCAGTTATTTTTCCAAATAGTTCACATTTTCTTTATTATTCTTATTTTTTATTATTTTCTTTAGTGAGCTTTTGTAGCTTCTTTGCCATTTTGACAATTCAATTTTTAAGGCATTATTTACTAATGTGAATTTTTGTATATTTTTCCCCCATTTGTCTAATTCTGCTTTTCAAGGCATTCTTTTCTTCATTTGGGTTTTTGTGCCTTTTTAAAAAAAAAATCATTTAGCCTATTTTTTAAAAAATGTTATTTTCTTCAGTATTTTAATTGTCTCCTTTACCAGTGTTGATTATACTTTTCATGACTTTTTTTTTAATATAATTCTGATTTTCCAATTTTTCTTCAAGCTCTCACTTTATTTAAAAAATTCTTTTTTGAATTCTTCCATGGCCTAAAACCAATTCATTTTTCTTTTCTTTCAGACTGGATGCAGCACTCAGAATTTGTCTGAATCTTTCCTGTCACTATAGTGACTTTCTATAGTGATGATCTTTTTCTACTGTTTACTCATTTTTCCATCCTGTTTCTTCACTTTAAATTCTATGCTACAGTGGGCTCAGCTTTCAGAGTAAAGGGAAATGTCCCACATTTCAGAATTTTATGCAACTATTTCAGAGATAATTCTGGGGATCTGTAATTTTTCAATTCTTTCAAGGTGATATGATCTAGAAAAGGTGTATTTGCCATTTTCCTGTCCTGTGAGTATAGGCACTCTTTTTCCACAGTGTAATTGTCCCAAGGGTCCCAGCCCCTGTGGCCACCTGGTGTGCTATTGCTCCTTCTCACCCCAGGACTGAGATCCATGACTTATGATCCAAGTCTGAATATAGGAAAAGCAACACAGTCCTGCCCCCAGGGCCAGCAAAGGAACCCCTATAATTTCGTTATCTGACCCCCTCCCTGTCTGAGGACTGAGAGAAACTACCACTGATTCAGTTGCTCCCAAGCCCTACTATAGGTCTGCATTGGATTGCATTCTACTCAAGTGCAACTGACCTTCTGAGTTGTCTTGAGATGGAAAATTATTTCATTCCTTCCTTTTGTGGGTTCTGCCATTCCAGAATTTGTTTTGAAGTATTATTTAAAGTTGTTTGGAGGGACTTGAGGGAGAACTCAGGACAGACCCTGCCTTTTCACCACCATCTTAGTAGCTTACATTCTATTCAAGTTTTTCAAGTTATTTATGTATACCTTCTTGGTCATGATTTCTATCATCATCCTGCAAATTTGATGGATTTCTTGTTACTAAGTTCAAGAGGTTTTTAAAAATATGATTGTTGCACTGTTTGGTATAAACCAATACAAAAAAGGCAAAGGAAATTGTCACTGGAAGTTTTGACATCAATATGGGTTTCTATCATCATCCATCTTTTTTCTTTTTCCTTTTTGTTTTTTTTTTAAAGCAGGAAGCACATATATTACAACATAAGATCCTTTCCCATGAATATCTTCCACAGTCAAGTTACATTTTTTAAAAGCAATCTCACAATTGAACTTATTTGTTTTGATATCATACTAATTCTCCTTTGAAAATGGAGCTATCATCTTTCTTTTTGCTCACTTTTTCATTCCTTTTATCTTATTATGATCAATCACCACATTACCTCTCAGAAAGACAAAAGAATTATGAGGTATTTTATCAAATAGCTTGGTAAACTATATACACAACATTTCCTTTATCTGTTAATTTAGTAATTCTATCAGAAAGGGAAATGGGATTAGTTGGACATAGTATGTATGGCCAGTCTTTAAAATCAGCATTTCCTTATCTAGATGTTTGCCAACTATTTCTTTTATAATCTTTAATAATAATAATAATCTAGAATTTTTCTCGAGATAAAAAATTAAGCTGATTGGTTGGTTTAGAAAATATTCTCTTTTTCTGAAAATTGGCTATCAAGCTTATCTGTTTTCTATGATTTTTCAGATACCACAAAGAGTTATTCAGCAATCACACTAACCAGGTTTTCAAAGCCTGAAAGTATAGTTCATTTGAGATGAGACTTTAATTTATCAAGGGCAGCAGGTACTCTTTGGCCATCTCATTATCCTGGGTATCAACTTCTTGTTATTTCTGTTGTGTCATATCTAGTTTAAAGGGCATTTTCCCTTTCACAGAAAACAAAAACAAAATAAAATAACTTTGTATGGCCAACTATCTCATTTACTTAAGCAAATTCTTCCCAACATAATTTTTAAAAAAAGTTTCATTTTTTGCTGACCTTAGCTTCATGAGCCATGCCTCATTCATTCAAAGCTTTAGCTTTTCTGACAATTTTTAATAGGTCTGTACCACACATATTCATTCAATGTGAATACCTGGCTGTCTCAGCTTCCCTTCTCCTGTTTTTGTAGCTACTCTAAATAATATCTACTTTGGGTAAAACAGCTAGTCTTGCTTAATGTAACTAATCTCCAAAATGATCACATGAATCCAGATTCATATTCTTCAAAATTATGTAAAATATAATTTTTTCAGCCCAATGGAAATATGCAATATAAATTTAAATGGGAAAATTTCAAGGGGATCTCTACACTAATTAGGACTTGTCTATATAGTTATATTATGCACATATGATAGATATCCTTTTTGGTTCTAAGTGCTATTGGTAACATCTGTAAGGCAAATCTATCATCTCCTTCTTATAAGCCATAGTCAAAAATCCAAATCCCATTGTCAGGCACAACCTTCACAGCCAGCTGTTGATCTCCCAAATTAATTTTTCTCATCTACATTCTTTTCTTTCAACTGATAACAGTTAAGAAAATCCAGTTTGTGGTCCTCAGTTTCTTGTCTAAAACTAATTATTGGCAGTTCTTTTTAGTTATTTTCTGAAATTGTCATTTGTGCCCCATGGAAATCACTTGGAAGTAAGGAATTGTCATCTATTTTGACCAGTGTAGAGAGATTCTGTTATGTTTTGAATGTGTGTACTACACACAGGAACCACAAAGCACATAATGGGGGAGGTGTGCCCACTCCTCATATATACTTGTGTTATGCCATCATGTGTCTCCCAGAATCTGCTCTGGCAACACTGGACTTGAAAAATTGATAGCTTCATTCCAATAAAACAAGTCCAATGTTGCCAGAGCAACAGTAAAGCCAATCTTCAGCACTAGAGAAGGAAATTTTAACTTTTTGTCCTGGATCCCTTTTCTAAATGTTTTTAAATGCATAAAATGAAACCAAGAAGAGGACATAAAATATGAAATTTTTGTCAAAATTTTATATATATATACACACATACACATATACATACACACAACTCCATTCAATTGCAATTTTTATTTAAAATATTTAATTATTTGAAGTTCATGAACCCAAGGTTAAGGACCCCTGCATTAGAGGAATCATCCTAGATGTTATGTATGATTGCTGTCATAATTACTTCACTCATTATGTTTGGAGATCCATGGATATGTATGTTTGTTTTAAATTTACCATCAATCTTGAACATGTGTAATGTTGCACTTCATCCCTCAAAATTGGAAAGTCAGCACTTTCCATGTAGCCAAGAATCCAGCTTACCACTGATTCACTAGCAAAGAAGTTGTTAAACATTCATTTCAAAAGGGCTCTGCCTCTCACCATAGCCAGAAAGCAGCAGGAAACAGTATGTGAAGCAGCTGGCCTTTTCTTTCCTCACCATGGCTGCCCCTCTCTCCTGCAAGGCTGCAGCTGCCTCCTTTGTCCCACTTTACCATGTCTGTAAATGAATTCAGGATGCAATGGAAACTGATGTTCCTTGGAGGGAAGCTTTTCCTCTTGGGCTTGAAGAATGCAGCTGGAAAGATAACTCTGGGTTCTTTCCCTTCCCTTCCCCACCCTCCTTGGTAATATAGAATGACACACAAAACTAAAGTCTTTTGGTCTGATAAAAACAGAAGATGACCCAGGTGTTATCTTAAAATGAATGAGCACAGGTGATAAAAAAAAAAAAAAGATAGTGTTTTTATAATCTTAACAGATGGCTCGGACTTCTTATGTCTACTGCATTAGCATGGCTCAGTTCAGCTTCTGATAGACTGTCATGGCTGAGAATCTATAACACTTAGGTTGTTGCTGTTTGTTTACTATTTCTCCAGAAAGCACATGTAATCTCTTTAATAAGTCAAATCAGAAAACCTTCCAAAAATTTTGTGAGTCAGTAACCAGTTACTAAGCACTTACTATGTGCCAGGCACTGAACTAAACCCTAGGGATACAAAGAAAGGAAAAGGCAGGCCCTGCCCTCAAAGAGATCACAATCTAATAGAAGAGACAACAAGCAAATATGTATAAACAAGCTATATGTATATATTATGAGTAGGGAATAGTTAAACAGAATGAAGTCTGTAGATTCTTTTAAAAAGTCTGAGAAAAGATTCTTGTAAGAGGTGGGAATTTAGTTGGGATTTAAGGCAGATATGAGGAGCAAAAGCATTCTAAGCATGGAAAACAGTAAAAGTATCTAGAGTTAGGAGATGAAGTGTTTAGTTTATGGCAACAGCAGGACATGCATGTTACTGGATCAAAGGGGTAGGAGGTAGATCTTAAGAGGGAAGGATAAGGAATAAGAATGCATTAAAAGCAAGGAGAGCAGGCTGACTAGGTTTTAAAGGACTTTGAACACGAGAAGATTTTGTATTTGATAGGAAACCACTGCACTTTAGTGAATATGGAGAGACATGGTCAGAAAATCACTTTGGTGGCAGAACTGAGGGTGGACTTCGAGACAGAATTGTAAGGATAGCAAAGATGATCTTACATTGCAACCTTTGGGAGGACATTGATATCCTCAAAAATAAAGGAGAAAATTGGAAAAAGAGTTTAGGGGGAAAGATGATGACTTCAGTTTTGAATAAGGTGAGTTTAAGATGCCTAGCAAAGAGGTTAGCTATATAAGCAGATAGGAGAAACGGCGTCGAGATAAGTAAATCCAGAGAAGTTGCTGAGATCACCAAGTGAAGTAATATATAGAGAGAAATATATGATCAGAACAGAAAACTAAATCAGTTGTCTTGATCCTTGCCTCAAAGTACATTTTTAAGAGACACAATGCTATTTGAAACTTAGTACAGTATAGTGCAAGCAAGCAGTTTTGCTTCATGGCTTGTTTCCAGGAAGGTTAGAGAAAAATATAATATATAATGTACTATGAGTGGGATTTATAAAGGTGGCTCCAGCCTAGAAAAAATGTTCTAACGAATCAGTTGGTCCTTTTAGAATAAAAACAAGGAAAAGGAATTGGGATAAGGCCTTGTCTATTCTACCTTGATTTGATAACCTCTAAAGTATTATATTTTGTTTAGGATATCAGATTATAGGATGGACACTGACAAACTGGACTTCAGTTTGCAGGGGATATGGGAGAGAACAGCATTTCATATTTATATAGAATTTAAAAGTTTGGAAAATGTTTCCCATGCGGTAGGTGTGTCATTTGGATGCTTTATTCTGCGGATGTATGAATCAGCTTTCTATGCCTGCCTAGATTATCTGTCAAGGTGAGACTTCCTTCTCCCCACTCCTGAAAGTACTATTTTTTTATTCTCTAAGGCTCACACCCACCCTCCAAAACCAATGCAGACTAATGGACTGTTTAGCTTGGAAGATGATTAGCTTGAGGAAGACTCCAGCATAGCTGCCTTCAAGTATTTTAATAGCTGTCTTGTGATAGAGTGGATAATTTGGTATTCTTGTGAACCACAGTGGAAAATCAGCAAAATATCTTGAGTAGCAAAGATATAAGAAAGAGGGCTTAAGAAATTATTTTAAACCATAGTTCATGTACATAATAGGTAAGTCATTAGATAAGCAAGAAAAAGAACGATCATCCAGTAATTGCTAAGGCCTGGATAAAGGATGCACATGTGAAAAAGTTACCTGCTATGATTTCCTTGAGCCATGAAGTCACTGCTGCTCTGTTAGTATGAAAAAGGTGGAAGGTAGAAGCAAGTAATGGTACCAGAGAAAAAGGAAGTGGTCCCCACATTTATGAACTACTGATCTCTGGAGCCAAATAAGTAATTGTTGAGTATTTAATGAATGATTCTTTATACCATTTTTAATGGCACTTCATTTTGTTACATAAGATCAGCATTTTCCTAGGAAATTGTGGCAGTTGTTAGAAATTAATGCCTCGTTAACTCAGGTCAAATGGATGAGTTACTATTAAATGAAATCACTTTGTACATCTTTCACCCCAAAACTTTCATTGAAATGTAAAACATTAGACTCAAGATGAGCTGAAAGAGGTCGAGCAGGTAGTTACTAATTACAATGGAGATGGAACCAGGAGACCCGAATTCACATTCTGGCTCTGACATGTACTAGGGGTATGACCACAGAGAAGCCATTTCAGTTTCCTGAGCCTCCATTTCTTCATTAGTAAAATGAATAGTGACTAGCCAGGCCTCACAGGATTGCTGTAAGGAAAGCCCTGAATTACTGTCATTACAGTGGAGATCCCACAAAGTCCCTCTACTCTAATGCCTCAGTTCGGTGTCAAGGTGCTCCTGCGTTCTTAAAGGCCATGTGAACCAAGCAAATGAGTTTGGGTGTGTTTCTGGTTCTGGGAAACAGACAATATAAAAGCATGTCACCAGTAAGCAGGTTAGGTTATTGGTGATTCATTTTGGGGGGTAGAAGGGAGGAGACACCTCATGAGAGCCTCAGTCTCATGTGGCACCCCTCTCCCCGCCCCCCCCCAGTTCTGCAGTGACATTTTCAGGTGGCAAGAAAAGGGGTTTGGGGCTGAGAAGTGAGTTTTTAGTAATATCAACTCAATTGGTACTCTAAATCTATTACTTTTTAAATGACCATTAAGTGTGGTGTTCTCTTCTTTTGTATAATATAATATGGTTCTCTCTGAGAGCAGGTTTCTTGGGGAGGTTTTCTGGAGGCAGCCTTTGTTTTGGTTAAAAGTAATAATCACTCCAAATGCAACCAGGTGTTAAAAGTTCAGATCTTTTATTGCTTCCTCCAAAATAGCCAGGTTAGTTTTCTTGGTGGCCTATCTCTCTCCTTGGTTCTAAGAGCTCCCTCCGAATGTCTCCAAATCCAAAGGTTTGTCCTTCAGCCTCCACCCAGCACCAAAGTGAAAGTTGGAATGACTCTGACTCCACGTCAGAGGCTTGTGAATCTCCCAGAGTGCTCCTCTCGGACTCCTGGCAACGTTCCCAAGTAACTCACCTGAAGCTCTAAGAGCTTCTTTATATATGATCTCCCAAAGACTCCTCCTCTGAGGGAGGGATTAAGGGAGGTATGAATTCACAAAGTTACAAAGTTAACTTTATGAATCTCCCATGCTTGTGAACTCCATTGAGCACTTAAATAGTGAGTTAGAGAATTTGCTAAGTACCATGCTAAATTAGGCAACTGATTTATCACTTTGTAAGGATTTGCTCTAAGGTGTGAACCAATAAGCATTGTATCAATTCCATTGAGTTAGATAGGATTCTAACAAGTAAGGGAACATAATTGTGTTCCCTTCCTAAAATCACATCAATTGCAACATTTTTGCCATAAACAATACTACACAGGTCACATCACAGCTAAATGGAAGAATGGCTCACAATCATGCCTTGGAGAAGCAAAGAAAAGAGTGGGAGAACAGGTCTTCTTATAGTCAACAAGAATGACTCAATGAGATATTTGGTCACCAAGACTATTAAATGGGAACACAATCAATTGAACACAGCAGAGGAGAATACCAGCAGGAACAATGTCTAGTAGCATTGCTAAAGTGTTGAAGCTCATAATGGACAAAGAGATGCATTCCACTATTATGCCCATTTTATATAAAGGGAAATGACTTTTTCAGGCTTATACAATCAATAATTATCTGGACTGAAAGCAAAATTCACATTTTCTAACTCATTTAAGAGTAGGGATTTTTATTGCACAAAACTGGGTCTATGGAAAGAAATTATCAGAAACAATTGGCGTTGATGAGGATTTTTGGGTCCTCCAATCCATTACTCCTTTGCCTTCAGAGAGAATTCATACTTGGGAGGTGGGAATGGAGTGCTGGTGGAGTTTGTAGAGAGAGGACAGGATCATTGTCCTTACTGATTAGATTAGGGGCATTCAAGGAAAGGTTCACTGAGCTGGAAGAAAGGAAGGCTTGCTGGAATGGGATTGGGTTTCACTGCATGTCTCATAAATAGAATGCCCAGTCATATGGAGAAGTTGGATGTTTAACTTGGCTTTGAAAAGCAAAATGTTAGCCCCAATGGATGGAGATTTTCCAATGAAGAGATCTCTACAAAAGTGGAATGCACTGCTTCACAAAGTAGTATATTACTCACCACTGGGCACATACAAGCATAGAACAAATTAACAATCAGGTATCTACAAAGGGATATCTCTCTGTTCACATGTGGGTTGGTCTTCTGAAAATTGAAATTTCCCCCAATCCTAAGATTCTCTTACACTCTTTCTAAAGAAGTCAGAAAATGTTTTGATTTTATCTCCAGGGAGTAACTGAAGTAAGTATGGAATAAAGTTTGTACTATAATTGTAGCCAATACCACAAAAAGGTATAGAGAGGCAATAAAGTTTTGGGTTTTTGTTTTTTTTAATGTCATCACCTAGAAAAAGATGCTCAGTTTTAAGGGCACTATCTTGCACTAAAAGTAAGGCTTCAATATGGGCTATCTTAAAAACACCTTTGATAGAATTTGTTTAGGAATCTATTTATTTGAACCTACTTTGCTGAATGCTAATGGTTTGTATGAGATTTCTATTCCTCCTTCTATATATGCATCATTCATTTTGCTGGCAGTTAAAATATTTAAAAATAAAACTAGCTTGGAATTGAAGGACAAAAAAAATCAATACATTAAGCAGGTGACTGAAATTTGAAGTTGAAGACAACTAACCTCAGGGAACAGAATTTTTGGTGCCCTTTTTCTTAAATCTGGATAGTTTGAAAACTACCAAGGCCAAAAAACCCCAAACCCAAAACTTCAAACTCCGTAGTGGGTTATTCTCTGAATAAGAAAGAGCTGTCTCATTAGTACTTAACATCATTCAAAATAATTTAAATAAGTTTCTTGGGGTTTTTGAAACTTTAGAAGCAGAGACTTGTTCTAGGAGATGTATTTTTACGATATAACATTGTTACAGGTAACCTTGTACAAGGATTGTGACATGGAAGACTTTGGATTCAGCGTATCAGATGGACTGCTGGAAAAAGGAGTATATGTTAAAAATATTCGCCCGACTGGACCAGGAGACCTAGGTGGCTTAAAGCCTTATGACAGGCTCTTACAGGTAAAGCCAAATACTTAATTTTAACCATGCATGTCTAAGGTGGAATGTATAATTAACTTTACAAGACCAGATAAGCATGAGCCTAGTAGAGGATGACCCCACTGAGGAGATCCTTTCAGCTCTCTTCTTTTCCCCTTCTCTAAGGTCCCTTCCAGATCTAAACCCTATGAGTCCTTCCCACCAGATCCTCTCTCCAAACTCTCATCACCATGGCTCAGGCATCATTTTGGTCACAACCTCAAAACCTGACTTTACAAAGTGATCTCCTAGTCAAGAGGAAGGTGAAAGTACTGGATGCAACAATTTATTCTACCATTAAAAAAATGTTTTAAGGAAGAAAAGTACAAGAATAATATGTACTTTCTGTAATAGGATCTCTCTCAGTAAAGAACTATCCTCTTTTGAAAAATACTCAGTGGAATTTATTCATTTCACAAGACCTTTGATTCCTAAGAATTACATATTCCAAAGAAGCAAGGTTAGTGTTGGACTTCTGGTATTGGGCTGGTAAAAGCAATGGAATTAGTGATGTGGTTCCTAAATTCCTGTTATCAATCCTAGATCAACTAAATGGGTTTAATATTCTCCAAAGACCTATAACATTCAAGTGAGCTGCAATTCTTCCCCCTCTAAAGAGGCAAAGTCCACAGGATATCTCATCCTGCTAATAAGCAATCATTCTCAATTAAATCACAGCTCAGGTGTTTCTCATTTGAACTCTTACCCCCTGAAATTTTGTCCTGAATAATCTGCCACTTCAAGACTTTCATAGTTTCACACCAAACCTTAGGGTAAATGATCCTTCTATAGCAACAGGCATTATCATCTGAGTAATTTCTGTTCTCCCAAGGACCCTGCCTAGTCAGTACTACCCCAAGAGATAGAGGGTCACGATAATGGTTTACTGACAACTTAGTTGTCTCAAGTTCCAGAGTCATGCTGACTGACTCAATATCCCTCAAACCTGTAAATGGATAACAAAATAATCACTAACATTCAATGGCAGAGATCCCTCTTACTCTGATAAGGACCAATATATAACATAATACCTAGTTCCATAATGAAGTGTGGAACATAGTCCCTTGAAACTTTTTATTCCTAGAGATTAGATATAAATGTGTCGCCTCATAAATGTTCCCAAATTCTCCTTTTTCATTGGGTCAATTATCTCACATGACCTTTTCTATACATGCTCTCCAGATAATTGAGTTACTATGGACAAATTTAACATCTGCAACAATTGCCAATATATAACATTTCAGATCTTTACTTCTTCCTCCAGCACCACTTTAAACTTGATGTTGATCACATATACAGGGTACATTTAGCCCTAAGTGATGTTTTTTTGCAAAACTTTTCTCAGAAGTCCTGCCAGTGTCATAGTTCTGGCAGTGTCATATAAAGGAGATGTTATGTAATCAAGAAGCACTCTGACGCCACTAAGGATCCCTAGGGCCAGCCAAGCAACTAAAACTATAATGCCTGATATTTCTAATAGAAGGCCAAAATATTTCACTCTTCTTTTGATGAACTGCCTACAAAGGTGCAAGTTCGTGGACTGTGAAACTTGCTGTGAAGCTAGGTTTTACTGGCCCAAGATATTGTGGATCAACTGCATAAAGATGGCTTTACTTAAAAAGCTACATACAACATCATAGAGAAAAATGAAATGGTACCTTGTCATTGTTCCAGTAGGGATTCAAATTTAGAATATTTTAAAATCCATATATTCTTACTTTTAAATTCCAGTCTAACCAAACTATATCTACATTTCTCCCACCTTGGTATGTAAAGTTGTCAAGGTCAAATACTGTTATTCTGTACTGTGAGTCCAAGGTCTAGGCAGATCCACAACCTTTATAAGCTACTTTTCCAGGGGACATTCAGGAGTTAAGGGGAAAATGACTCCATTTTGTTCAAATTCAGTAACATGAAAAGGCTAATTTATATGCACAAACTTCTTCCCTCTTAGAATGCTTATTGGAAATTAAGATGACAGAGTTCCTTAGAAAGTATTTGGCATTAAAAGTCTGGCTGACCAAGATATCACCTAGGACACCTTTTTTGCTAGCCAGTATTAGAAACACACTTCCCCAAATAAATACTACAATAGACAAAATGACCAACATTAACTAACATATTGGTCCTATTTTGATCAAGAAAACCTCTCTTAAAATCTTATAATCTTAAAGATATAAAAATGTCCAATCTCCTCACCTAGAGGAAGCATTCTCTCTACATCTACACTGCAGTCTTAGATTGTGAGTTACTTGCCACAAGTTATATGCATGACAAAGTCTTTATTTCCCTGTCTCAAATTCCTTGAGCCAAATGATCCAAACCAAACTAAGTACTTGTTTCCATCATGAAAAAAACTCATTTCTATTAGCATGGATAACTTAAATCAATTAAACAAAATATCTTCTCTAAAGAGGAGTCTAAAACTGTTCCTTTTTAAAATTTTATTTAAATATACTCCTATACCAAAAGTAGACAACAGAACTGTGCATGAATCTCAGGATTCCTTTATCACTGTATAACCAAAATCAGAAACTCAAACTTCTCTCTTTTAATCACTTTTCCCATGACCTCAAACCTATTAAACTTGCTCTCTGCTTTAATTATTAACTCCTTTTTCTTTTTTCTAGTGTATTACTCCTTATTCTGTCTCATCATCTATTTTAATTAGGGCCTCTTAGAAGCCTAGAATCTCTTTATCCTTTTTCTTCCCACCATAGCTGGCATTCTCCAAGCACGGGTTCTCTTCCCAGGTTGCCAAATATTGGTATTAAAAGGAAGTAATGAAAATATATCAGTAGGTCTATTATAAAACTATGCAATTTAACATCAACTGAGCTCAATAATCCTTTTATTCACTTATTGTATATTGTCAAATTCCTTAGGGGACCCATTTCAAACTTTTTCAAACCTAAAATTTCAATTATCAGCACTATTTCCTTCATTCTACATTATCTAGCTAAAACTATCTCTTTATTCCCCTGTTTCTTTTGAAAAAGATTATGTCTCTGCTCCTTTCCAAGACAAAACTATACCTTTCTGGACTCTTGCCATTTGGGGGAAGGGGTGGAGGGAGAGAGGGGAAAAATCGGAACAGAAGTGAATGCAAGGGATAATGCTGTAAAAAATTACTCTGGCATGGGTTCTGTCAATAAAAAGTTATTTAAAAATTTAAAAAAAAAACAAACTATACCTTCTATTCTTACTACTTCTAGAATATATCACCATTCTTATCCCTTTATGTTTCTATTTTTCCCTCTTCTATGAGTACCTCACAATCTCTACCACCCACATACTTAGCAACTATAGTCAGATAATTCTTACATTGAGGTGTTTTTTAAAACCTTAAATTTTAAACGCCTTTTACTTCTAAAATAGTGCTCTTAACCTGGGGTCAATGAACTTAGTTTCAAAAAAATTATTTTGGTAACTTTATTCTAAATAGTTTCTTGACTTCCTTTGTAATTTTATATATTTTTATACATTTGAAAACATTATCCTGAGAAAAAGATCTGTAGACTTCACCCAGACAAAAAAAGGATAAGAACTCCTTCCCTTTCCAATCCTTAAAAAAAAATAATATAACTTCTTCTTCACTACCCTCTTAGTTTTTAAGCCTCCTGCACTGTGACTTCAACCCCTACCAACAATTCAAGAAACCTTTATCAAGTACCCTCAGTGTACAAGGTATTATACTAGGTATTGGAAACAATGATAAAATGAAAAACAGATCATATCCTGTCCAAGAGGGTTATATTTTAGCAGAAAGAATACAACTCAGAAAAAATTAAATAAAAGGGAATTTAGAGATGAAAGAAGCACTAATAGCTAAGGGGACTAAAAAGTTTTTCTGTAGATTTTTCCTAAGGTGAACCTTGAAAGAAGCTAAGGTTTCCTGTGAGTAGAAGTGGGGTGAGGGGAGAAAGCTTTTTCCAAATGTAGGGGAAGAACCAAGGGTAAAAACCCAAATATGGTAGATAAATTACAGTATCAAGGAAGAACAAGTAAAGTCTTAGAGAGTTTGAAGAGAGATCACAGAAAAGGCAAGGTTGTAGCCTCATTTTTAAGAGGGTTTTTTTTTGGGGGGGGGGGGGAGGAGTGCTGAGGCAATTGGGGTTAAGTGCCTTGCCTAGAGTCACACAACCAGGACATGTGTCTGAAGTCACATTTGAACTCAAGTCCTCCTGACTTGAGGACTGGTGCTCTATCCACTATACCAACTAGCTGCCCCATTTTTAAGTTTTAATAATAAAGTGAGTTTATAGTTTATACTAAAAGCAATAGGAATCACTGAAAAATCTGAGCAAAAAAATAACTTGTTCAAACCTATGTTTTATATTAGCAGCTCTGTGGAAAAAGGAGGGAATTAACTTGAATTAAGATAACCAATTATGAGTTTACTATAAGTCTAGGGAGGAAAGTGATGAGGATTTGAGTATAGAGAATGGGATGCATGGGAGAGAGTAGAGACAGAACCAATAAATATGTGAAGCCAAAGAAGGGAAGATAAACTGAGGTTGTGAATTTCAGTAATAGGAATGAATGTCAACAAATCAGGAGGAGAGAAAGGAAAATAATGAATTCTGTTGTGGACTGGTTGAATGCAAAACACCTATGAGACATCTGGAAGGAAAAGTTTAGCACCAAATCAATAATATAGGACATGTTGAACACGTAGTTTGAAGAATCATCTGCATGGGGACCATTGAATCTATGGGAACTAATAAAATCAAGACAGAAGGTGCTATAGAAAGGGAAAAGTCTCAGGTCAGAGGCATGGAAAAAATAATAATGGTTGGAGATGATGGGAAATGAATGAGGATCTAGATAAGCAAGACCAAGAAGAAGCAACCAAACAAATAAAAGAAATAGAAGGCAGCAGTGTCAAACAAAAATCAAAAGGAGAGTATCCTGGAAAGAAGAATCAATCAATTCATCAATTAACAAAAATTATATTCCATTATTAATCAGGAACTGTTCTAGTCTGTCTGTTTAGTTATCAGTACAAAGACTGAAATTCTTACCTAGAGATTAATATATACTGTATAAATATAAAATTAATAAATACATTCAATACAAAGTAATTTGGAAGGAAAGGAACTAGTAGTCAGGAGGGGGTCAAGAAAGGCTTCACAAAGAAGATGGTGTCTAAGCTGTCTTCTTAAAGAATTCTGAGAAACAGGTAAAAAGATAATGCATTCCAGGCAAAAGGGTTGGCCACTACAGAGCCCATGGAGACAGGAGACACATTGAGTGGAAACAGAGAGGAGGCCAGTTTGTCTGGATTATTGTGATATATCCAGTCAAAAGCTGACAAGATCAAAGACCATTTAATTAAGAGATTGTCAGTACCCTGGAGAGAGGGACTTACCATCACCTCTGATAATTTCTTGTCTGTATTCATAATATCCTCTCTCTTTTTTCTCCACTCCTTTTAAAATAACTTCTGGTTTCACCTCAAGGTTATATATTTGGAGTTCAACTGTGATGTCTTGTGATTCAAACAATAAGCTCAAAAATGACAGACTGGCCCTTCTTGACCTTTCAGGTTAATCACGTCCGTACAAGAGACTTTGACTGCTGCCTCGTCGTGCCCCTCATAGCAGAATCTGGCAATAAATTGGACCTGGTTATTAGCAGAAACCCCTTGGCTTCTCAGAAGGTGGTCTCAGATCAACAACGTACTTTACCTGGTGGAGAATGGGGTGACCAGAACAGAGCTTTCTTTCAACAGACTGGACATGGTGGTAGTCTGGAGGCGCGAGAACCCACTAATACATTATAGCAAAGATTTTTTTTTATAAAATGACAGAGGACAATATATACATGGTGCTAAAAAAAAAAAATCCCTTTGAGATATCTGTGACATTTGAGGCACAGATCAATCATGTGGCATTAATTGTAAAGCACAGGGACTTTTAAATGTCTCTCATGGCTCATGTTCACTATTCTTTTAAAATTGGAATTTTTCTGGTGATCACTATGATAAATGGCAGGCCAAGCCCAATGATAGAGCAAAAAAGATAGCAAAAATAGGTACATCTTTTCTTCCCTCCCATTAATAAACTAAAGGATCTTTTAAAAAGTCAATTTCATATTTTCATCATAATATGACTGGTTTTGAGAAAGGGGAAAAAAAAAACCCTCATTTTCTAAAATCTATCCTTTATGACAGTATCTTATAATTCACTTTTAAACCAGCTGGTTACTGGGTCTTAATGTAACAGAAAGCTGTATGAACAAGGCTCTTTGTAAATTTAGCTTTATTATGGGTAGTGTTTTGTGAACTCTTGGTCTGCTACAATGGGAGGGGTACAGATATGAAATTAAATTATATTAAAGTATTTCCACAAACATGCACGTAAGAGGCTATGGTAGGTGGTGGTGAAATGTATTGCCCAAGTATAGGAACAATTTTACTAGGATGTATGTTATTCCCTATGCAAGAAAATACTAAACAGGTCATGTCTTGGGACCTGTAATTTTTCTTTCTTTTCTTTTTTTTTTTTTTTTTTTTTTTTTAAAGAATGGGGTTTATTTCTTAAGTAGTTGAAAACCTCTGAAAAAGGGACTATAGGACGCTAAAAACTCAATCTGAGGGTTTTTGTTAAGTTCATTTGTTTTTCTTTTTTAAAAGCTTAAATAAATATCTGTAACAAAGAATAAAGTGTATTCAAATGAGATCAACTTAATGCCAGGCAAATCAAATTCATATCACTACATATGTTGTTTTGACAGATTGAGGGGCGTATAGCACATGTATTTAGGAATTCCACTGAAATATATTTTGTTCTGAGCCATGCCACTTATAGAGATTGTAAATACATTTTACAAAATACATTGCCAATTCCTACCACCCCTCAAAGCAATAAATGGTGACAATTGCTTCTTATCCCCTGAGCAACTGTTTTCACTTGTTCAGATATTTTGAGTAATCACCATAATCACTGTTATCTGTTAAATATAAAAACAAAATTTAACTAAATCTATATATTGACTATAGAATCTTCATTAACGAAATAGTCATTTTCTAACCCTTTTGATTTGGGTTAAAAATTCAAACACCATTTAGACAAAGTAAAATTATCTTCTTTACCCTTATTTCATGAAAAAGTTCACCTTCCTTTTGTGCACACACAAATGTTTTCCTTCATTCAACACTGCCAGGGCAAGAAAAGAAAATTTAAAGCAGAATTGTGTCTGAAAGAATCATGAGTCACTTAAATATGTATTTTTATTTGTATCAAACAAGTATTAAACTGTAAAGTATTTTTGTACAAATTTAATACTTTAATAGCATGATATTTATCGTCTATGTATGATTTGGGGGAGCTCAGAATTGTTGCAAATTTGTATGAAAAAAATCAAATTGTACACAGTGGAATAAACAATAATTTAAAAAAGACAAAGTATGACATTCAGTATAAACTAACCGAGATCTAAATCCACTTTGGTCATATTGGATAAAATACAAAACTAAGTTCCTTTACATGAATGAAGTTTAAAAACCAAGATCTTAAAATAATGCAGGACTTCTAAAATTCTAGTTCATAAAAGTATTTTATAATACAGATATCTATGGTAAACCATGAAAGTTGACCAAAAAAAAAAAAAAAAAAAGTACAACTATTGTGCTATCCCTCTTTAACAAGGATAATTTTAACCATAACAGGTTCTAGAAGTTTCCCCCCCCTTTCAATCCAATCCAAAGCGCTAAGTATTTGTAATGCAGTGCTTTTAACAACTGTTTCATAGAAGCATCTAATTACCTCATCAAATTCTATTAAAACAGACACTAAAACTATCCATATTTCTTAACTTTCTGAAAGGTTATTTGTAAATTTTACATGGAATTTAACCTATAGTTTAACTAGCAAATGGATCAAAACAAAGGAGATGATATTTAACTAAAATAATCGTGAAGTCCTGCTTTTAAGTTTTTAAAATTAAGTCAGTAAATAATTGGCGGGGGGAGGGAATTTGACTTGAAATCATTCATATGAAGGAAAAAACACAAACACTGGTACTGGAGGGTGTCCAAAGAAAAGCATATGCAGACTGGTTAAGAACTTTGATTGTCATATGAATCAAAAGAACTGAGGACTTCAAAAAACATTTATTCTGATGAAGAAAAGACTTACAGAAGACATTGAAGCTGTCTAATATCTAAATATAGGTGATGAGGTATTAGGGAATTAGCAACAAGGGGTGGAAATTGAAGAGAGGTATATTTAGACTTGTTACAAGTCAAAACATCTTAATAAATAGTTATCCAATGGACTATCTTAGGAGATAGGGAGTGCATTTCTTCTCTCTGAAGGTCTTCATAAAAAGTAGCATGAATAGTTTTGGGGTATGAAAATACCTGAAAATCTTCTACCTTCTCTGCAGAGAAGATTTCTTCAGATATATGCTTGACTTGATGGATTCTTGGGGGCAATTATTTCTTCCAACTCAGATACTACAAAACAGTATGAGATGGCTGCTAAAAATGCTAATGTAATCTAAGGCTTCATTTATAGAAGTAAATTTATAAGAGCAAAAGCAAGATCTACTCTGTTTATCCACAGAGTAAATCTAAATATAGGAATGAAGAAAAACAGTTACAGCTATCTCAAAGTTGAATTGTGCCATCTTGGTTCCCATTATTTAAGATCTTCAAGCAAAAGACTGAATAATAATGACCACTTGGAGAGTGTAATGGAAGGAATTTCTGTTTCAATATGACTTAGATTAGAACTTGCCAAAATTAGATTTGACTAACAATAGAATGAGTTGTCTTACAAAACAGTTCCTTGTCCCTAAAAAACCACTGATTTATGATACGGTAGAAGGGATTTTTGCATTAAGCTATAGTTTAGAAGGGATAATAAAATTCGCTTCAAATTATATTCTATTATTGTAAACTGGTTAAAATTCAAACCATTTCTTTTCTGCATTTTTTTATTCTTTTAATAAAACATTTTTAAATGATATATAATACACTATTGTACCATATAGTCAAATACTTTTTTTTTTAAAGAAATGTTTTTAAAAATTTGTTTATCCATTTATTCAATGTTCATGTTCCATATGAATAGCTTTTCTAATGCCATACTGGCTTTTCCCCAATATGTTTTTGAGATTACCTCCTTTTAGACTGTCAGTTGAAGGCTACCAAGTGTATATAAACTAAACTGTATTATTTGCCTAAATATAACAGTCTCAGAGGTAAAAATACATTTGGGATGGAAGAAGATCTTAAAATGAATTCTAAAACCTTACGTCAAAACATTTCTTAAACACCATTTTGGGTGCTGTCTTTAGGCACACTTTGGAGTCTGTTTTGTTTTACCTAAAAATAAAATTACCCACAGGTTGATCTCTTCTCGATTTACCAGTCTTGGCTCTAAAAGACTTATCCACCTGCAGAAGATAGTTAGCTACTATATTCCACTTTTGTCAATTTCACCATCATAGAAGACACTGTTATATATTTTCTTGTCAAAGACAAAAATACGTCATCATAATCATTCTATTCAGTCAGAAATTAAATTCCATCTCTGTTTGCAGTGTTGAAGAGCTGCTTGGGAGTCAAGCTATTCAGGGTCATATTTTGAAGTCTGGCAGATACAAGTGGAGATGTCTGTTCCATCTGTCAAAATTTTAAAAAACATGTTAATGCCACTGAAGTTAAACCATCTTGCTATATTTACTAACTTAGAAGATCAGAAAATGTGATTTTTTTCCCCCTTTCACTCTTCTAAGTAATCCTAACAGCCTAATCCTTTAAAGTTGTGGGCTAAAACTAATTGCTAGAAACCAAGATAGAGGTCTTAATACTGTTTAATAAGCTGACCACGGATATAAGTCATCATCTACAATTTTTTCTCACACAAGTGCAAACAATTTCTAAACATACATTCCTAGTATGTGAACATATTTATAAGTAAAATGTTACACAAAAATACAAGTACTTGCATTTATGACCTTTATAAAATATATACAAGAAATAGAAATGACAAGAAAGGTGAAAAATATAAGACCAATATTTTAAACCTATTTATTAAATAGATAAATAAATAAAAATTAAATTAAAACCCTTTTGCTTTCATTAAAATGTCAGTAATGTTTAGCAAAAGCAATGTGATTCATATACTTCATCAATTTAGAAAATTTTCTCTATATCTTGGGGGACAGGGCAATTACAAATAATTATTTTAGTACTTTCTTTAATTTGATCAAAGTATCATATTAGCCAAAAAAGGTGAATAACTACTCTTTAGATACTTTATTATTGAAAAATAAACACAATAATCAAATAAGGCCATAATAATCAGGGAACATAACAGCTTTGCGTCAGTAGTCATGTTTCTGTGCATGTATACTCATCATACACAATACAAAAGTAAAAGCAAATGGTCTGAATCCTGAATAGTGCTATAACATAAGTATGATTTTTTTAGAAGAGTGATGATGAATCATGTTTCCTACCTTCCAGAAAGACAATGGCCAGAGATAGAGAAAAAGATATATTTTCAGATTAAGACAAATATGTTGATTTACTTTGCTTAACTACACTTGTTACAAGGGATGCCTTCTCTTAAGAGAAGGAAGAACTGAAAAAAATAGACACTAATAGCTGCTTAAAAAAAAAAAAAGAAAATCAATGAAAATTTAATAACATACAAATGAGAGCAGAAAAAAGGTTCAGAAGAGGACATTGATGAACAGGACAGTGTTGCTACTACTATGCTACCAGCTTTAATATACATTTAAAAAAGAAACAAACCTTAAGCTTTCTGTAAAAGAAATGTACAGTTTTATATAAAACTCTGCTTTTCTAATCTTTGTGTATAGAAATGTTCTGACCTTTGTCAAATTCACAATAAGAAATGATAAAACTTAAGATAAATATGGCATGAAAGATATCTCCCTAAAAATAGATGTTATGAGCAAATTTAATATTTGTAAAGAAAAAAAGTTGAATTATGGCAAATATTGATAGCTCAATTATATTTCTTTGAAGGAGACTCACTACAAGCTTAGTTTCAATTTTTAGCAGTACTGTAAACAATTAAAATACCCTAAAATTTAGGGTAAAAACATCATGTTGGTAAAAACACCTTGATTTACAAATTTTAAGAAATTACTTTCATGATAGAGAAAAACCTGTCATGAAAGTAAACCTATCATCTGAAAAACTAGTAACTCAATCATAATAGAGTACTCTAAAAAATAATTATTCCTGTTTTTCATTCCTAAAATCTAATTTAAAAGTAAAACACTCTACCAAATACCTAAAGCTTTTACTTAGCTATGATAAGAATATAGCTATGGTAAGAATTTTTTCAATGAATTTTAAAAAAATTAACCTGCAGGAAATAATAGCTAACATTTATATAATTCTTTAAGAAAATTTACAAAGGGATTTAGATTTAAGTCATTTGATCCTCACAACAACTGCATGATATAATTGCTATCAGTAACCTAATTTTATAGATAAAAAGTCTGAGATTCTGAGTAGTTCAATGACAATTTCCCAAGATCACACAGCTATTAAGTGTCTGAAGTAGAATTTAAACTTAGATCTTCTTGATTCCCAAGTTTAGCATTCTATCTACTATGAACCATCAATCATACATCAAGATGAATAAATTCAAAGTAATTGGTCACTTTAGGAAGCGGTACCTATATTTCAATCATTATCACCATTTTTCAAAACATTTTGGGAATTTCTCGTTAAAAAAAAATTCTTTAAAAGACTATATTAAAAGCTCAATTCTGAGGAAAATCAGTATTATTAAACTAATTTGTCTGCCTTACATTTTTAAAATATGCCTGCCTGGAATCTTCTTTAAAAAATTAACCAGTCTTCAGTGGACAAAGATCTGCCACCAGTAAGACTATTCAAAAAATTATCTTTAAAAAAAAATTCAGATTTTTACAATAAATGATGGGGTGTGTGTGTGTGTGTACTATAGGTAAAGGAGATAATTCCCAAAACATTACCCAATTATTTTGAGCAATGGCTGCATCACGGGAATGATTGTTTCTGTCCTCTTCCCAAAGTATTTTGAGTAGAGCAACATTTATTTGATGTATAATTTCTTATATGTTTCTTTAAAGGCCATTTTAATTCCTGTGTATTCATACTTTATATTCATTCATTCACTCACTCAACAAACTGACATGAGGGGGTGTTGTTATTTTAATGTCCAATATTGTGTTCATTATCATATCAAATACAACCAGTGATAAGATGAAAATACATTTACAGTCTTTTCCCCACAAGAATCTTAAAGTCTACTGATAATCACAAAAAATATTTTTATTTAATATTTTATTTTTTTCTCCAATTACATGTAAAAAAATTAATATTTATTTTGACTTCCAGATTTTCTCCCTTTCTTTCTTCCCACACCCCCCATTGAAAAGACACATGAATCACAAATTTTGTCAAGATGAGTGAATTCTAATTTTACTTGACTATACCAAAGAAGAAAAAAAATCAATATGGGCTATACAGATCAGGGAAAGATTCAAAAACCAAAAAGATCTTTTATTGGGACTCAAAGAATGGAAATGATACCTAAGTACTGACAATTTTTGAGTCAGTGAGTGTTATGATCATATTTTTAAGTAAGCCTAACCTGACAGAACAAAGAAATGAGATTAGAGGAGAGAGTGAACAGAAGTAAAAAGGCCAACTGGGTAAAAACTGTACAGGACCAGATTTAGGCTCAATATATGGGGAAAAATTCTAATAATCAGAACTGCCCCAAAATGTAAGTTGTACCTCCAGAAGTAGCAGGTTTCTTTTTACTAATGGTTTTGGGTGGAAAGAAGATGATTATTTATCAAGGATGCTGGATACATTATTTCTTCCAGCTCTGAGATTCTGTCAATCTTTTCAAGTCCAGGTATCACATAATTAAGGTCTGACAGAGTTGTACCAATAAAAATAGGAGAGTAGAGAATGACATATCAAATGTATACTTAACAGACATATATACATATATATACACACACACACACACACACAAATACATGTGTAGTATGTATAGGAACTCAATAATAATTTTATGATCTCAAAAATGTATAATTGAAAGTGATAAAACAAGGCAGTCAGGAAATGGACTTGCTTCTATGCATGGATTTTTTTTTTTTCCTCATAGGATCAGAGACAGAGCTGGAAGAATTTTAAACTTTATTTAATCCACACCCTTCATTTTATAGATTAAACATAGAATTCTCAGAGAGGTTAAATGATCTGTTAAGGGATAGTTAAAAGAATCTCAACTCCAAGTCTATGACTTCATTCTTCATTGTTCTTTCACAGTCAAGTTCTTTTCACAGTGGATTATTTATGTATAGATGACTAGAAGGCAGTTGGGAGATACAAACTTGAAGTTGAAATGCAGGGTTAAAAATATAAGGACTTGGATAGTGTCATTATAGAGGTGAGAATTATGAGAAGACAACAGACCCTCAAAGGAGACCAAGGGAATATTGAAATAAAGAAGAGAAGATGGAGCACTGAACCTTGAGAAAGTCTGGATTACAGGATGAAAGAAACAACTGGAGTGTGACCATAAGCAATAGAGAAGCAGTGAATCAGGCTACTCTAATCACCAAAGCCAAAAAAGAATGCAAGAAAGTGGGTAGCTAGATAGATAGCTCAGTGGATAAAGCACCAGACCCTTAAGACAGGAAGATCTGAGTTCAAATCCTGTCTCAGGCAAGTCACTTAACTCCAATTACCTTACCAAAAAGAAAGATTTGGATTTAGCTAGAAGACCCTGAAGAGAACACTTATCAACATAATTATAGGAAACAAAAATTCGTCAAAATAACAAAAGTCAGAGAATCAATGATCAGAGCAGAGAAGGGAAAGTATTCCAGGCATGAGGAACAGACAGAGAAAAAAATGGAGGTGAGAAATAGAATTTCTTATTCATGTTTCAGTCAGGAGGCCAGTATTACTACATCAAAGAGTATGTGGTAAGGGCTGAAGACTGGAAAGGCAGGAGGAAAAGTTATCAAGGACTTTGAATGCCCAACTAGAGTTTTACTAAGTAGAGGGAATGATATGATCAGACCTATGTGTTAGGAAAAGTACTTTAGTGGCAAAATGAAGTTATGTAATGGAGTGAGGTGACAGTTGAGGCAGCCAATACAGGTATGAGGTGATGAGAGTCTGCACTAGATCGGTGGCAATGTTAAAAAAGAGAGAAAGGAGCATATCTGAGAGATGCTGGAAAGGTAAAATTGATAAGCCTTGACAAACAGCTTGGATAACAGAGGGAGTGGGAGTGAAAGGTAGGAAAAGAATCCAGGATTACTCCTAGTATGAATCTGAAGGACTGGAAGGATAGTATTATCCTCTATAATAATAAATAAGGTAGGAATGGAGGAGAGTTCAGGGGAAAAGATAATCAGGTCTTAATGAGTTTAAGATATCTACTGGAAATCAAGCTAGAAATATCTGAAAAGAAGTTAAAGATTTGAGAATAGAAGCCAAAAAAATAGATTGGAAATAGATTTGGTATGGAAAATGCCAAATGCATGCAGAGAGAAAACTATAAAGACTGAATGTGGATCCAAGCATAATTATTTTCACTTTTTATCTGTTTTTCTCTTATGGTTTTTTCCCTTTTGTTTTGATTTTTTTTTTTTTTGCACAACATGACAAATATGGAAATATGTTTAAAAGAATTACACATATTTAATCTGCATCAGATTACTTACTATCTTGGGAAAACAGGAGTCAAGGGAAGGAGAAAGAAAAATCTGGAACAGTCTTATAAAGTCTTATAGAAAGGGATGTTGAACACTATTTTTACATGTATTTTAAAAAAATAAAATGATAATGAAAATTTTTTTTAAAAAATAGATTGGGAAAAGAAAGATCTTGGAATCATCAACATAAAGCATAAAGATGATAATTAAATCCAAGGGAGGCGAGATCATGAAGTGAAATAATATAGAAGAAGAGAAAACAACTCAGGACAGAACTCTGAGGGGACACCTAGTATTAGAGGGCATGATCTGGACAAGGATTCCACAAAGAAGACAGAGGAATAGTCAGAAAGTTAGGAAAAACCCCAGGGGAGAAAATTTTCTCAAAAATTTAGAAGACAGGACCAAGGAGCAAATGACTGACAGCTTCAAAGGCTGCAAAGAAGTCAAGGAGAACATGGAGTAAAAACTTGCAGAGCAGTTGCCATGTTGCTTTAGTAAAGGAAGTTCCCACATTTGAAAGCAAATTAATGAAATCACAGCTAGGTGCCAAACAAATAAAAGCAGCAACAACAAAGAAGGAAGGAACACACTTTTCCCCTCACATTTTTCCTTTATACTCCAATACTATAAAGAAAACTCTTCAATGTGAAAACTCCCTCTACTAATGTAGTTTCACAAATTTTCTGTATTTATAGCCTCAGAGTATTTATCCCATTCAGGCATCCATCAGAACACCAGAGTCCAGAATGCCAGGGCTTATGAACATACCCTCTGCCAATATTTACATAGTATGTGTCAAAGGAAGGACTTAGACCCAACTCTCTTTAAATCCAAAGCTATTCACTATACTATGCTTAGTTTCCTCGATATTTCAATTATTTTCTAATTTCTAATTCCTACTTCCAGGCCCAGTTTTACTTATCTGATACCATAATTAACATGTGGATAGCTAGGTATTTTAGTGGATATAGTTCAAATCTGACCTCAGACTCTTCTTAGCTGTGTGAACTTGGGCAAGTTACTTATCCATATTTGCCTCTGTTTCCCATTTATAAAAGCTAGAGAAGGAAATGGTGAATCTTTGCCAAATAAATCCCAAATGGGGTCAATGAATGGTCAGAGTAATTGAAACAACTAAACAACATAATTAACATAAAATGTACATTTATAAGAGCAGTAAAAGTAGTCAAAACAAAAGCCTAAAGTAACAGGCCTCTTACCAGAAGTAATTTGTTCGGACTTTCAAAGTCATTTGTGGTACTTCTCTTTGTTCCTCTCAAGTCTGATGTATCTTCTTCCTCATCATTTTCCACAGATGAAACCAATTTCTCTCCTCTACTTGTAATTGATGTCACATCCTTATCTACAGAGCCATGTATTTTAATAAAAGTATTTTCACCAGTTTCAGCTAATGGACTTGCTGAAGGTTGGGAGCTGTATTCTTTACTTTGTCCATAGTTTTTGGAAGGGAATGATATTTCTGCTGGAAATGTATAACTATCAGCAAAATTTCTTTGCAAGAAATGTTTTAAACGAGTTTTTCTGGGAAAACTATTTTGTTTAACTGCTTTCTGGAGTTGGGACTCTTCTGCTATAATATACACTCGAGAGCGACCTCGAGTTATAGCTGTATAAACATGCTGCCAGTGTTGTCGACCAGCTTTTCCAGTGACATAAACTACTGTATCTTCTTCTGATCCCTGGGGGGAAAAAGTGATTTTTTTTTTTTCATTTAAAAATCATTATAACTGTCAGGGCCAAAATGGCAGAGTTAGAAAGAAACTTGCAGGAAGCCCTCCCAAGTTTTCCAACAAAGAACCAAAAAAACAAAACAAAAACCCTCATCAAATCCAATATACCAGCAGGGAAATAACATAACAGTACTGAGGTGAAGGGGAACCTAATAAACAGTGACAAACTATATCCCAAAGAACCTGCAGTGAGTATTAAGCCCCAGGACCATCTAGCAGAGAGGCCCTGCTTCTATAGCAAGGCAGCAGAAAGACCTCACCCATGAAGCAGGCCAGAAGCAAGATCCTAACCCCAAGGCATGTCAGGAGGGAGCCCCCTCCTCATCACCGCCTTCCAGTACAAGCCAGCAGCAAGATTCTTGGCACTAGAAGCTTGGGACAATGCAGGAAAAGAGCCAAATTCTTATAAAATTACAAAGCCACAAAACAGACAGTTAAAAAATGAGCAAAAAACCAAACTAAAACTCAAAATATAGAAAATTACTATGATAGAGAAATGATCAAGAAACAAACTAAGAAGGGAACAATAGTATTTTTTCAGGCATTGCATATAGTCATTTTATACTATATAAATTTATATTAATGTAAATTTGTCTCAGGATAAAAAAAAAAAAAAAAACGCCAACTCCGGGAAGAGCTCAAAAAAGGTTTTAAAAAACAAATCCAAAAAGTAGAAGAAAAATTAGAGGAAAAATTAAAGTAATACAAAAGAATTATGAAAAAAGTTAACAAAGAAATGCAAAAAAATGAAAAAAGAAGGTACAAAAATCTCACTGAAGAAAATTTCTTAAAAATTGAAATTTGGGGGGACAGCTAGGTGGCGCAGTGGATAGAGCACCAGCCCTGAAGTCAGGAAGACCTGAGTTCAAATGTGACCTCAGACACTTAACACTTTCTAGCTGGGTGACCCTGAGCAAATCACTTAACCCCAATTGCCTCAGCATAAAAAAAAAACAATTGAAATTGACTAAGTCAAAGCTAATGATTCCAGGAGAGGACAAAGAAAAGAAAGAAGATGTGAAATTTTTCATTGGGAAACAATTGACCTGGAAAATACATCCAAGAGAGATAATTTAAGAATTATTAGGCTACCTGAAAGAAAAAGAAAAAAAAAAGCTTGAACATATTTCAAGAAATTAAACCAGAAGACAAAATTGAAATTAAAAGGATCCATCAATCACCACTTAAAAAACATCTCAAAATAAAAACTCAGGAGTGTTATAGGCAAAGACCAGAATTCCCACATCAACAAGTAAATACTACAAACAGCAGAAATAATTCAGACATTATGGAGTCACGGTCAAGATTACACAGAATTTAGCAACTTCTAAACTGGAGGGCTTAGAATGATATTCTGGCAGGAAAAGGAACTACGATTACAACCAAGAATTATCTACCTAGCAAAACTGAATATAAGCTTTCGAGGGGGAAAAAACCCAGATATTTAATGAAAGAGGACTTCCCAAAAATTCCTAATTAAAAGAGCAGAGATAAATTAAAAAAAAAAATTGATTTCCAAATACAAGATTCAAGAGAAACATAAAGCAAAAAAGAACCTAGAAAGAAAAATAAGAGATTCAATAAAGTTAAACTTATTTATATTCTTACAGTGTAAAATAAAATTTGTAACTCTTAAGAACTTAATCATTGTAAAAACAATTAAAAGGAATATATAAAGACAGAGGATATAGTTGTGAGTTGACTATGAAAGGATAATATATATTCTTTTTTTTAATTTTATAATAACTTTATATTGACAGAATCCATGCCAGGGTAATTTTTTTACAACATTATCCCTTGCACTCGCTTCTGTTCCGATTTTTCCCCTCCCTCCCTCCACCCCCTCCCCTAGATGGCAAGCAGTCCTATATATGTTAAATATGTTGCAGTATATCCTAGATACAATATATGTGTGCAGAACCGAGCAGTTCTCTTGTTGCACAGGGAGAATTGGATTCAGAAGGTAAAAACAACTCGGAAAGAAAAACAAAAATGCAAATAGTTCACATTCGTTTCCCAGTGTTCTTTCTTTGGGTGTAGCTGCTTCTGTCCATCATTTTTCAATTGAAACTGAGTCTTTGTCAAAGAAATCCACTTCCATCAGAATACATCCTCACACAATATCATTGTCGAAGTGTAAAGTAATCTCCTGGTTCTGCTCATTTCACTTAGCATCAGTTCATGTAAGTCTCTCCAAGCCTCTCTATATTCATCCTGCTGGCCATTTCTTATAGAACAATAATAATCCATAACATTCATATACCACAATTTACCCAGCCATTCTCCAATTGATGGGCATCCATTCAATTTCCAGTTTCT
The DNA here is from genome assembly GCF_016432865.1 of Antechinus flavipes. Classification (NCBI taxonomy): domain Eukaryota; kingdom Metazoa; phylum Chordata; class Mammalia; order Dasyuromorphia; family Dasyuridae; genus Antechinus; species Antechinus flavipes. The sequence continues at coordinate 208,248,138 of NC_067402.1, forward strand.
AGCCACTACAAACAGGGCTGCCACAAACATTTTGGCACATACAGGTCCCTTTATGAAAGGATAATATAAAAAAATTTATGGGGTTACAAAGAAGATTACAATGAGCAAAGAGAGAATTATAAAACAGAATAGGGTAAATTAATATCACATAAAAAAGAAATGAAACAGCTATTGCAGTCAAGGGGAAGATGGGGAGTGGGACCTATGGTGCTTGAACCTTTATTTCAGCTAATTTTTGTGTGGAATAGAGAGAGAAGGTGAAGAACTTACAGGAATATGTGAATTCTTTTTCTGTATTTTAATTTCATTATTTCTGTGTTTCCCCTATGACCTGTATAATATGTGCAGGCTCATATTTACTTGAGCCTTGGCCAGCTATAAACATATTTACTTAACCTGAGCTGATGGCATTTATCAGTATTTGACATTTATCGATATTTAGTCTATTAGCTTGGCCACTATCTGTTTAATTATCTGAAGCCTGAAGACTTGATTTTGTGTTTCCTAGAAATCAGGTGATTTGGGGGAAACAGAAACCTTCCATTATCTCTCCAGATAGCAACAACCAATTAGATGCCTCCCCCTCCCCCTCCCCCTCCCCTTCTCAATGCTCTCTTACTTGTGATGTAATGGTTTGTATAAAAGCTGTATATCCTTACTACTTTTTTAGCCCTCTTACCATGAGCTTTCTCTTTCCCTTATTTCATGATGGGACAGCTCATCCTCTGGAGGTTTAATAAACAACCTTTCTGCTTTCTACTGAGTGATCTCTGAGTAGTCATTTTGGGTAAGGGTCTTCTATATCCCACACATTTTGATTAAAGTAGGGTGGGAATAACATACATTCAATTAAAAATAGATCTCTATCTTACCTTACAGGAAAGTAAAAAAGGGATTAGGGAAAGGGAAGGGAAGGAGAGGGACTGATAAAAGGAAAGACAGATTGAAGAAGCAGTGATTACAAGTAAAAGACTTCTAAGGAGAGTAAAAAGAGAAAGATAAACAAGGAAAATAGGATGGAGAAAAATACATGGTTAGTTATCAAAACTGTAAATATGAATGGGATAAACTCATCCATAAAATAGAAGCAGACAGTAGAATACATTATAAACTATAATCTTGCAATATGCTGTTTACAAGAAATATATCTGAAGCACAGAGATACACACAGAGTAATAGTAAGGGGCAGGAGTATAATCTATTATGCTTTAGCTGAAGAAAAAAAAAAAGCAGGGGAAGCAATCATGATCTCTTAAAAAGCAAAAGTAAAAATGTTCTAATTAAAAAAGATAAAGAAAGGGAAACTACATCTTGCTAAACAAACAAAAAGACCATAGTCAATGTAATATCAATACTAAACACATATGCACCAAATAATGTAACAGCTCAATTTAAAATTGAAATTAAATGAGTTAAGGGAGGAAATACACAATAAAATTATATTAAAAGGTATCCTCAACTTTCCCATCAGAGCTAGGTAAAAAAAAAAAGAAAAGAGTTGAGATAAATAGAATGTTTTTAAAAGTCAAGTATGATACATCTCTACAGGGAAAACTGCAGGGGAAAGGAAAGGAATATACCTTTTTCTCAGCTGTACCTTTTACCTACACAGAAACTGACCATGTATTAGGACATAAAAACCTTACGATCAAATGCAAAAAAGCAGAAATATTAAGTGCAGCCTTTTCAAAATCATAATATAGTAAAAATTATATCCAATTAAAAGGCAGGGGAAATACAGATTAAAAATTAATTAGAAATTATATAATATAATCCTAAAAAAAAAATAGGTGGGTCAAACAACAAAGCAGAAAAATAATCAATTTCATTAAAGAAAATGAAAACAATGAAACAACATACCAAAATTCATGGAATGCAGCCAAAGCAATAGTTAGGGGAAATTTTTATGTCTCTAAATGCTTTTATCAATAAAATTTTAAGAGGTCAATGAATTGGGCACAAAACTAAAAAAAAAATCTAGAAAAGGAACAAATTAAAAATCTCCAATTAAACACCAAATTGGAAATCCTAAAAATCAAAGGAGATTAATAAAATTGAAGATATTAATTGATCAAAGATGGACAGAAGCAGCTACACCCAAAGAAAGAACACTGGGAAATGAATATAAACTGCTCGCATTTTTGTTTTTCTTCCCAGGTTATTTATACCTTCTGTATTCAATTCTCCCTGTGCAACAAGAAAACTGTTCGGTTCTGCACACATATATTGTATCTAGGATATATTGTAATCTATTTAACATGTAAAGGACTGCTTGCCATCTAGGGGAGGGGGTGGAGGGAAGGAGGGGAAAAATCGGAACAGAAGTGAATGCAAGGGATAATGCTGTAAAAAAATTACCCTGGCATGGGTTCTATCAATAAAAAGTTATTTTAAAAAAATAAAATAAAATAAAAATAAAATTGAAGGCAAGCTAGTTTTATGGTGAGGAAAAAAAACAATAAAAAAATAGACAAATCACTAGTTAATTTTAAAATTGAAAAAAGAAAACCAAGTTACTAGTATTAAAAAAAAAAAGGTAAATTCACTACCAATGAAGAGGAAACTAAAGCAAACATAAGAAGCTATCTTTCCCAGTTATATGACAGTAAGTCTGCCAATCTAAGAAAAACAGATAAATGTGAACAAAAATTAAATTGCCCAGATTAACATTAGAGGAAGTAGAATGCTTAAGTAACCCAATCTTAGAAAAATAAATTGAACAAGCTATCAATGAACTCCCTACGAAAGAATTCACAGGGCAAATGTCAAGAGAATAAATGGAAAAAAAAAAAAAAAAAGTAAAGAAAGTGGGCCTAACCATACCAGATTTAAAACTATACTATAAAATGGCAATGAACAAAAACACTTGGCATTGGCTAAGAAAAAGAGTGGTGGATCAGTGGAATGGGTTAGGTACAGAAGACACAGCACTCAATGATGATAGTAACCTATTGTTAGAAAGATCCAAAGACTCCAGATTTTGGGATTAAAAACTCACTATTTGAAAAAAACTGCTGGGAAAACTAGAAAACAATTTAGCAGAAACTAGGCATAGAACAACATCTCACATCCTATACCAAGGTAAGGTCAAAATGACTACATGATTAGGCAAGAAAAGTGATGATAATATGAGAAAATTTTTAAAGCTAGGAATAGTTAACCTGTCATTTCTATGGAGAAGGGAGAAAATTATGACCAAACAAGAAATCGAGAACATTATGAAATGCAAAAGACATAATTTTGATTATATTAAATTTAAAAGGGTTTGCACAAACAAAATCATTGCAACTAAGACTAAAAGGAATGTAGAAAGCTGGAAAACAAGTTTTACAGCCAGTGTTTTTGATAAAATTTTGTTTCTACAATATATATAGATCAAATCTTAAGAATATAGGTTATTCATCAACTGATGAATGCTCCATGGATATGAAGAGACAGCTTTCAGATGAAGAAATTAAAGCTATCTATAATCATATGAAAAAATTCTCTTTTGATTAAAGAAATGCAAATTAAAACAACTGAGGTTACACTTCACACCTATCAGATTTAGCTAAGATGACAGAAAAAGAAAAGGACAAACATTGGAGGGGGGTATGGGAAAATGATCCAAATATTCTGAAAAGCAATTTGAAACTATGTCCAAAGAGCTATAAAATGAAAATAGCCTTTGATCCAGCAATACCACTACTCTGTATTCCAAAGAAATCATAAAAAAGGGAAAAGGACTCACGTATAAAAATATTTACAGCAGCTCTCTTAGTCATGGCAGAGAACTGAAAATCAAAGGGATGCCCATCAACTAAGTAATGGCTGAACATGTTGTGGTAAGTGAATATAATGGAGTACTATTGCACTATGAGAAATGAGCAACCAAAAAATCTGGAAAGACTTACATGAACATAGTGAAATGAGCACAAATAAGAGAATATTGTATACAGTTAACAGCAACATTGTGTTATGATCAACTTTGGTAGACTTTTGTCTTCTCAGCAACATAGTGCCAAAACAATAATAAAAGACTTGTGAAGAAAAATGTCATGGATATTCAGAGAACTATGGAGTCTGGTTGAAGACTGAAGCTACTTTTTTCAGTTTTTTAAATTTGTTTTTTGTTTTTTTCTTTCTTGTGATTTTTCCCTTTATTTCTGATTCTTCACAACATGACTAATATATAAAAATATTTAACATGTTTGTACATGTATAGCCTATATTAGACTGTTTGCCATCTTGGGGAGTAGGGAAGGAAAAGCTGGGGAAAAGATTTTACAAAATTTTGCAAAAATGAAAGATAGGATAAAGAAGGAGAACCTGCTGTGCCTTGAGGCACAGCAAAAGGTTAATGAAAATGCACTTGGAAAATGGAATATCTCATTCAAAAAACAAAAAGGCCAGTGCCACTGGTTCACAAGTCGTTGGAAAGAAATGAGGTATAAGAAGCCTGAGAAGACAGGAGGAGACCTCTGTTTCAGATCAACACAGTAAAATCAACCTGGATTTTCTGTGTAAAAAAGCCTCATCTCCTCATTAATATACCCCATATCTAGCTGCTAAATTGACACATTAGCAACAAAGCCTCTAACCCAGAAAGAGATAATGTTTTTAAAAGTGTAGAACAATAAGTGAAGTTACAAATTCATAGCAATTTATAAGCAAAATGATCATTAAATTTAAAGTGCTACTATCAAACCAAAGAGAAAAGAAACAAGTCTGCTATGGTATTTACTTTTAAAGTAATTCTAAGACACAAGTTACCACAACACATACTACAACTATGTCCCATGCCACTTTATCAAATAGCTTGCATATGTATGCAAGCAAATAGCTTTCTTACCTGAAATGTATGAATTGTTCTTGCCCAAGCATGCCTAATATGGCAAAAATTCATTAGTTTTTTGAAGTCTACAGTAACCTCCAAACCAGCCATATTATTAATAGTCAAAAATCTTCCATTTTCATTTTGCACATCCTATAAGCAAAGAGAGCACTTAGACACAAACTTCACCTTAATAATATATGACATAAGATAAAATTCAAGTCATAAGAGAATATTTTCTAGTTAAATTTATGCAATAAGTTCAATAAACAAATAGCAAGTTTATACTAAATAGTTTTAACCCAAAAAGAAATTTTATTGACAATTTTACCTGACTTTTCTACTAATCTGAAGGGCATAAAGTTAATTTTTAACATCTTGAATAACTTCAACAGTAGCTTTGCAAAGTAACTATTTTTCCAGACTGATTTTTTTCAATACAATTTAGTCACCTGTACTCTCAGCTTCTTAAAGTATGGTTTGTGACCCCACACGGGGATCTCATAACTGAATGTTGAGTGTAGTGAAATTATGACTTATTATCAGTAAATATGTGATTTGCATTCCTATTTTATATACCTATATAACAGGAGTCACGTAAAAATTTCTTGGGCAAAAAAAAGCCTTGATCTATATAATCATCCAATTTAATGTTCATCAGATTGTAAATTTAAAGTTCAAAGGATCATATAGAGGTCATTCAGTCTAATTCTTTCATTCTACTGATGTGAAAATCATGATTCAGAAAGGTTATGTTACTTGCCCAACAATCAACCACCTAACAATTGTGAAAATATCAACTTTAGAACCACAAAATAAATTTTCTAAAATTGAGTCATTTCTTATTTTTCACTTGCTTTCTCTGCTTAAAAGTGGGAATCTGCTAGGAAAAAAAGGATGCAAAATTCCAAATTTTTACTTTGCTTCCTTGACCTATCCAAATTTTGAGTATGTTACATTAATGAATAAAAGAAAAAAACATTCTAGGAAGTAGAAAAGACATGATTCTCTTTTTACCACATACATTTGTTATGAAAAATATCTCTCCGTTGCATAATCGAATGTCATTTTCAGAACCATGGGATTTCTTGGATTTTTTACTATGATAAGAAGCTTCAAGATCTTCAATGTGGTCCAACTCTAAATTTTCATTTTGAAGGCTATTAGAAGTTTGAGGGAGTAAGTCTGAGAGGTAAGCATTCCTGGTACAACAGATTTTATCATCTTTTTGGAAGATAAATCTACCTTTATGATTTCTGCGTTGGGAAGAAAGAGAGATTAGAAATAGCACAAATGTTAACAAGCACACCTTTTTCTTTTCCTATTCAATTATCTACATGCTTTTAATTTAACTTTTTTCCAACTATTTACCCTGCAAGAAAACACTGTCTATTAGGAATAACAAGAGATTAAATTCCTATAAACCTAAAGATGTCAATCACACAGAGCTTATAAAGGACATTTGCCCGTCCTCTCCATGTAGGAACAGAATGGCTACGCAGAACCTGTTTTCCGTTACAAACAAATGTATTCTATAGCACCTTTTTTCCAAATATCCCTCATGCTTCTCTTTGTCTATTAAACAGGAAAAAGAGTACTTCAGCAAAATCAACACAACACCCATATGTGAAAATATATGTAATATTTCATATTTACAGTCTACATGTGTACAGTCCTCTACAAGGAGGAGACAAAGTTATATTTTCTCATTTCTTCTGAAGAACCAAGTTTCATCATTATAATTACAGAACATTTAGTTTCTTTTTGTTCTTTCCATTTGATTATTGCAATCATTCTATAAAATGTTTCTCTGAATAAATGAAAAAAAATTTTCTCCGATTACTTCAATCTACATCTATTTATGTCATTTTATGCCCTCTATGTTCAAATCCATTACTTCTTATGGCACGATAATGTCCTATTATATTCATGTACCACAATTTGTCTAGCCATGCCAAAATCGATAGGCATCACTTTATTTCCTGTTCTTCGCAACTGCAGAAAAGTATCTACATTTTTCAAAGTGAGGGCACACATGCAATATTTGGCAGTGATTTCCTAGGATGCACTAATAACCTCAATATATTTCCAGCAATAATCTCATTCTCATCTTCTCTGTAATACTTATAAGTTTAATAAATTGTAAGGCTAAAAAATTATTACTCCTAATTTCTTTATTTACTACAATATGAAACAGAAATAATCAACTTAAAGATGTTTATATCCATATTTTATTCAAATTATTATCAGTATTTTTAAGTGGTTCCTTAAAATAGTTAACTAAATAGAAAAACTATTTAATGATTAAATATAAGAAAGCTATAATTGAACACTCACAGTCAAAGTTTGGGCTCAAAAAAATACTTACTTTGTTAAGTGGCCTGAGTAGAAGCTGCAACAGCATTGATTTATCACATCACAGTCTTGCCTAGAATATACCAGAGTATAAATTAGACAGCCTTTTTAATATATCTTCATTATGTATTTATCAAGGTATAATAGTTAAACACAACCCAAAATTACCTTCCTTCAGTAAAAAATAATTTTCAGCAACAAAATGCTGTCTATATAAAGATTTTTTTACATGAATACCCAGTCAGTGTAGCCATCATGATGGGAAAACATCTCTAAGAAACTTATTTACCATGCCCCACATAAGGCATGAAAATTTCAAAAACTATACATTACATCAAGAGGTCCAGCTCATAAATACTTTAATTTCTTTTTAAAATATCCAAAGCCTCAATCACATTTAAGAGTTTGTCACATACTTTCTAAATGCAATGAACTGTGATGCATCTGGCTTCCTTAATTCTTCCGCTCCCTTAAGTAAAGTTTCCACTGCAGAATACAAGTCTAATAATAAGACAGAAAAAAAATGTAGTTATAAAGGCTTCATTTTTTTTTGCCTCATAAACAGGTTTACTTGTAAATTAACTATTTAGAAATCAGATGTCAAAATACATTTTTTACAGAAACAATGCCATTAAATGGAGGTCAAATTCCTGTGCATGTACCAACATAATCTCACAAGCACACAGAGTTTAAACAGTCATTTTCATTTCCTGCTCAAAATCCAATGACTCCTTCCCTATCATGGCATTTAAGACCTTATCAAATCTGGCCAGAGCCTCAACTTTTTATTCTTCCCTCCTTCTACTTCCTCGTACATATTCAACATTCCCATCAAGTTAGGTGATTTGCTGTTAACCAAGTATGCCACACAAGCCTCTGCCCTTTTACTTTTATTTACACTGTTCCCACTTCTATTAAAATCCCATCCAAGTTCCAAAGCCTACATCAAATGTCACTTCATGAATCCTTTTAATATTCTTCCCTTCCAAATAATTCCTTTCTTGATTTTCCTAATGTACTCTGAAGTACTTATTACAAAATATCTTGTTTTGCATTTATTTGCTAAAAAAAAAAAAAAAAAAAAAAAAAAACAACTAGGGGCACTAGGTGGCACAGTGGATAGAGTACAGCCCTGAAGTCAGGAGGACCCAAGTTTAAATCCGGCCTCAGACACTAACACTGCCTAGCTGTGTGACCCTGGGCAAGTCACTTAACCTCAATTGCCTCAGCAAAAAAAAAAAAAAAAGCAAAGAAAGAAAAGAAACAACTTCTATTTAAATATGTCTATAAAGTTTCCAGAGCCTTTTCCTTACATAATACTGTGATGTACAAGGAAATTCAAGTATCATTAATCTTCATTTTACAGATGAGCAGTGCACAAAAAAGGGAGGAAATTCAAAAGCAACAATAATACTGGCTCAAACACCAGTAACAGAACTATCAGCTACCCCAGCTTACAAAGGAATAACCAAGGGAGGAATCCTAGACGAAAGGGAAGCCTACAAAGGCTGCCACTTTGAATGAACAGGGCTTTCCATCTGGTTGACAGGAGTTGAATCCGGAAGTAACCCACTTTTGCTCAGAAATCCAAATCAAAGTCAGAAATTTACAAAGCTAAAGACTAAGGGAGATTAGGAGTAGACAGTGCAGGTACTGATCACACTTTGCCTTAGATCAGAACACTTAGGGAGCACTAAAACATTGGCCTGCCCCTGAATACTGGAACAATAGCTCAATAGGAATTGTTCAAATATCTTAACATAAAAAGAGCCTCGGCATCCTTTTTCAAGAAATCGGAAAAGAAAATTGCTCAGATCTCTTAGAGCCAAAAGGAAAAATGTAGAAAGAATCTGTTAGTCACTTCCTGAAAAGAATCCTCAAAATGAAAATAAGAAATATTAAAACCAAAATTCATAGTTTCCAGGTCACAGTAAAAAAAAGAATACTACAAGTATCCAGAAAGAAAGAATTCGAGTACCAAATAGGTACAGTCAGGATCACACATGATTTGGCAGTCAATGTTATTTTGGTCACCTATACTTGAATATAATAAATAGAAAGAGTGATAAAGCAGACTATCTGATTAAAATATTAAAAATAAATAAATTTAATAACCTTATTCCAAAGTATTATTATCTTGAATTGATCTGGCATACTTTCATGATGACATCTACTTTTCTAAAAAGTCCTAGATGTATCTGTTTCAACAAATAACAAGCTTCAAAAATTTTTATTTTCAATGTGCTTTCTATTAGCAATATATATATTAAATATAATCTACTCAAATTACAATCAATTGTCTAAAAGGAAAATCCTATAACAATTTTGATGTATCATATAAATGAAATATATATACTGTTATAATATTTGAACTCTGCACTTACGAGATTGATAATTCCTTTGAGATGACTGAGAATGACTGTTATCTTCAGGTAGTCTGATAAAAATAAATCTCTTATTTTGATTCGGGATTGAGGTGGCCAGACTAACAGAAATTGTCAACTCTGCATCAAACTTTGGAAACTGTCTCCTAGAGATTCTTGAACAAAAAAAATGCATAACAAGAATGTTAATATACAAAAAAAGGGACATTTTCTTGGGATTAGGTTCAGTTTGATTTACTATAACCAAATTATCTTTTCTAAATAACATTAGATAAAATAAGCAACTACTTGAATTTTCATTGTCAACAATAACTGAATTCTACTATTAACAGTGAGCAATAATACTCTAGAATCACATACACAATGATAGTAGTCAAATATTTAACTGTAACCAATTCTGGGCTATACTAAGTGAAAGTATCATAAAGAATTACTAAGTTACCTCAGATAAAAAAGTTCTTGCTACTAAGTTTATTTTTCCTATATCCTATAATCTGTCCTTTTCTTTTTGAAAATCACATATTCTCTATTTCCCCAGTACAATAAAATATTTCTTTCATTTTTTTTTTCCTTTTCCTTCTAAGACTAGATATAAAGAAACTTCTCAAGTTGCAAAGAGAAACCGTGCCTGACTCAGTCCTAGATATTACCTGAGGAAATACAGATGCAATGCTGTCTCTTGCCACTATTAAGCAAAGAAAAGTCAAACTTGTGCCTAGGAAGAAGGCTACTGTTTATGGTTGGGGCAGACCAAAGCCTTCTGGACCTCAGGGTTTAGGATTGACAACCATCATGGCTTTCACTATTTGGTCCCTGACCACCTTAAGCCATAATACCATCTCCCTGCTTCCTTTCATACTTCATATTTCAAACATTTGCTGCTGTTGATCATTATAGAGGCTCAGTTTATATCAAGTTAAGTAGCATCAAAATTTTGTAAAGTCTTTTGACTACTACCCGAGTTTGAGAGTCTTAAGATCCATATCAGCTTATAAAAAACATGAAAGAAGCTGCATAACTTGACCTCAGAATATCCTTACCCAATAGACCTATACTTGTCTTACCAAGGTCCTGTGGGACTAGGGATGAGCAAAGTCAAAGTAATAATAGTAATGACAAACACATTTATAGAGCTTTTTAAGGTTGACAAAACACTCTCTTTACAACAGCTCCACGAGGTAAATCATGTTGTTGAGGAAATGAAGTTCAACTGATTCTGATGTATGAGAGGCTAGTAGCACAGTGGGAGTGGTGAGCTTGGAGTCAGAGAAGCCTGAGTTCAAATCCAACCCCAAATACATACTAGCTTTATGACTAAGTTATTTAACCTATGGCCCATAGTTTTCTTATCTATAAAGATAGGGCTAATAATAGCACCTACCTCACAGTGTTCAAAAGAAATAATATCTGTAAATAAATTGCAAGCCTTATAGGATGATATAAATGCTAACCATTATTATTATTAGCTATTATATTTGACAACATTTTGTGAAAACAAACATGGCATTAACAGCATTTGACTGGAAACAGGTAAATGCAAAAAATTTAGTAAATAGCCAAAAGCTGAATCACAAATTAGCAAATTCCTAAGCAAATTTAATATATATAAGTAATAGGAACAATCCATAGTAACTAAATTTGGTGTCGTTAGTGAGCTGACCTGGAAGTTAGGGAGATCTCGGTTTGAATCCTGCTTCAGACATTTATTAACAATGGGACCTCAAACATATTACTTAGCTTCTCGATATCCTTCAAAACTTCAAAGGACCTTCAACAGGTCTGACAGAGGAATACCCATAAAGATCCTATAGATAAATATACATCATGAGCCTACTATGTGTAAGGCATTAGGGAGACAAGTAAAAAGAATGAAAATCCCTATGTATAAAGGATGGTTATTCCACTGTGAGATATGTACATAGATATACACATTTATACACACATATACACACATAAACACACATATGAATAAATAGTGCTATGTTCAATCCTCTATGCCAAGGTCTCAAGGTATAAACAGAAAAATAAAACAGCCACTATTCTAAAGGAGTTCACATTCTGAGGGAGAAGAGAACACATATGCAAAGTTTTAGCTGCAAGTCAGATGGGAAACTCCTGGAGTCATAAAATTTTAGCAACAAATGTCTCTTCTTTAATTTAATAAAATCTTATTGATTAGTAATGTTGAACTGCTGGACAATACCAGAGACTTTGGTGACCAAGAACTCTCCTGTCTGGATCTTCATTAGCTTTAGAGGCAGCACCCACAGGAACAGCTGTGAGGATGCATCTTCAAGGGATTGCATTGTAGAATGATATCCCTGGGCACTAAGCGGGAAGCAACCACTTTCTCCAAGGTTCTTAAATGCAGGGTGCTGGACACCAGGTTCCAGGTGAGACACCAGTCAAGGTGTTATTAATGGTAATTTGCCAGGCATAAGCTGTGTTGTTTGCCCTGTGTGGGACAGCTAGTTGCTAAACTGGCAGAAATGACTTCTCTTATCTTCCCATCAGTTGTTTCCCTAGCTGATAGCTCTGAAAGCTGGTCAGAAGGAAGAACCGATGGTCTACAGATTGCTGCCACTCCCTGGGCTCTTGAGCTATCCGGTACCAATTGGGTCAGCAGTTTCCACTTATGGTGATGAGGAAGATGAACCCCTTCTCCATGATTTCTCCCTTAATAATGGCTGGAGAACTAGACTGAAAGCAGTTTGTATCCCTGGATGACGAGGAGGTACTGCTATTCCCAAGATTTGGGGGTTCAAGAATATGGCTGTCTCCATTGAGACCTGAAGAGAAATAATGGTCAAGGAGGTAGAGGTCATCTGCTTAGAGATGACAACCAAAATCTTGGGAACTAATGAGAGAATATGGAGATGGGGAAAAGACAAGGACCCAGAAGAGAACTTTGGCGGAATACCTACTGTTAGAGGATGTGATGGAGACAATAAGCCAGCAAAGGAAACTCAGGAAAAACCAGGAGAGAACAGTGTCACAAAAAGAGAAGAAAGAATCTTCAGGAGGGCACATTCAACAGTGCCAATCTAGTACATGGGTAAAGAAGGATGAGCACTGGAAAAAGACCATTACATATGGCCATTAAGAGATTACCATAACTTTCTAGAGAGCAATTGAGTGATAAGGTCTAAAATTGAAGTACAAACAGTTGAAGAGAAGCAGAAAGTACAGACAACCTTTTTTTAAAGGAACAAAACTGAGAAAAGGAAAGACATTGAATGATAGCTTGAGAACATCAGGGTATGGCCAAGTTTTTTTTAAAGGATAGGAAAATTTGGACATGACTGAAAACATTAGGAAGAGTACCAGTAAATAGGGAGAGACTGAAGATTAGAAAGGTGCAATGCTGGAGAAGTCAGCAGGGAGTGGAATGAAAAGTACATGTAGATGGGGTGAGCCTTGACAAGTAGAAGGAATGACTCTGTCACAGACGAGAGACTAGGGAATGCTAGTGAGGGTCCTGAGATGAAGAGAATGGGGAAACAGGACACTGGGCTTAAAGGGACTCAATCTTCTCAGTTAACTAAGGGGCAGGGTTCATAGCTAAAAGAGAAAAGTAGGTTGGGGAGGGGAAGAGGAATTAGAGGGGAAAAGAAGGTTTGGAAGGATAAGGTAATACTTCAAAAGATGCTCCTACATCTGGCAGACTTTATCACCTTCTACCAATAGGAATTAACAGTTTCACTACATCCCTGCACCTAGCAGTCGCCTCTAATTCTTTTTTGTTGCAATGAATCATAAAGAATCCTCTTCCATCTGGATCATGAGCAAGAGCTATTCCAAAAAACTTTAATGAGCACATCTTCCTGGTCTTTGTGGGTTTGTGGGGTTTTTTGGGGGGGGAGGAAGAAGGAATGGAAGCATTCACCTGATATCAAAATAATCAAGAATCACTAAACAGTTATCACTATTTATATAGAAATTATATATGATCTTAAATTCTGCACAAGATTCCATGTTAGATAAAAAGCCTTTCTTGTTTTTCTCTATACTGAGACAAATCAGGTTTCTGTTTGTTACTCAAAAAAAAAAGGTGAGGGGGAGCACAATCATATTATTTCTAACTTTTAATCAACTAATTCCTTTTTATCTTCTAAATAGCTGTGATCTTAAGGGCAGAAAAAAATGCATGTGTATTATTCAAAGATTGCATTATAAGTTGTCAAAAAGTCCTCAATCTTAAGGTGAAATCAGTGCTCAATTCAAATAGGGAAAAAATAGATATCCAATCTATCTTAGTGCTGAAAAGAAACTTAAGAGATCATCTAAAAATCTCAATCTAAAGTAAATAGGTACATCTTTTATTTTAAAAATAGGTCAAAATGCTAAATTTAAATAACCTTAACTGAAATACTTTGTGTTGCTTTGTATGTAATCTTTTTACTTATTCTGTATATAGACATGTACCTGAATCTCCATTAGAATATAAGCTCTGTGCTAGTAGAAATTGCTTCCCTTTTTATACTTGCATTTTCACTGTGTCTGACACATTTGTTGACTGATGATTAAATTATCTAGCAGCTACAAATAAAAAAATTCCAAATGAAATATATGGTTATTGCCTCAACACCCTATGTCCTTATGTCTTTTCTGATGAGAGGAAGAAAAATGCTTCAAGGAGTTGTGATAACTTTTCAGGGATGCACAGAACTAGTACCTTGATGCATTGTCCACAATAAGCTGAGATTCTGTTCTATGATTAGTTTTTAGCTCCACAGCACAGTTTCTTGATTTGAGAGTCTCAAATAGATCCATTAACAAGTTCCCAGGCTCAATGCTAGGCAACTGTCTGATATCACCTGAAAGAGAAAAAAAAATTAAAGACATTTTAATATTATGCATTGATATCTGGGTTCCTGAAACAATTTATAAAAACTGGACTCTTGCTATAGTGTCATTTTTACTACTGAATAATATTATAAATTTAGAAGAACATCCTCAGGAGGAAAATTGTGGTAAAAGTAAAAACAAAACTCTGTAAGCCTTTTAAAATCTTCTAAGAAAAACAAATCCCTCTAAATAGACCTTTGGTCTCATTACATCTTGTCTTCTCCAACAAAGTGCCCTCTCTACCATTTTCATTGTTTCAGAAATCTTCAGTCTTGCCCTCTCTACTGCCTACTTTCCTATTGTCCATAAACATTCTGTCCATACCATACTTCAAAATGTCTTATTTGATTTTTTCATCCTGTAATTTTTTTCTCTTTTGTGGCTAAACTCCTTGAGAAAGAGGAGGGAATAAGCATTCATGTAGCACCTACTATGTACCAGGCCCTGAACTTTCAAATATGTGCTTTTCAAATATATGCCCTTTGATCCTCCAAACAATCCTGCAAAGTAGGTGCTTTTATATATATATAACAACTTGAGAAAATAGAAACATAAAGGTTAAGTAATCAGGACCACAAAGCTATATAATGCTATTTACTATAACACCAGATGCACTTAAAGCCACTGCCTACCAGTGCCTTCACATCCTTTCTTCAACTCTCTTCTTAATTTTCTAGAGTCTGGCCTCTAATCTCAGCACTCACACATATTATCTATTTATACTATATATATATATATATATATATATATATATATAGTATAAATAGAGTAATATGTGTGTGTGTGTGTGTGTGTGTGTGGCCATGTAAATGTTTAAGTAAATACACATCATATGTATATACAGTTTCCCTCATTGGAATATGAACTCTTTCAAGAGGACAAAGATCATTCTTTTGCCTATTTCTGGTATCCTGAAAGCTTAACTCAGTTCCTGGGACCTAGTAAGCACTTACACTGTAAATGTACTTTTAACCTCGACTTTCCTTACAACCATCCTTTTAACTTTTAAGATACTATATCTGTAACCAAACAAAATAGTATGCTAGTTACAAAATGTTTATTCGTCAAAGTAGATTTCTTACAGACAATAGATATAAACATAAGATTTATAAAAGGAAATCTAGTAATGTACAGTTACCAGTGAGGATGAACTTAACTCTTCCTACCTTTTCCCTTCCCTTTTATTCTATTCCCATTAATCAACACACCTTATCCCACTCCCATAAATCTATATATCTTTTTATACCCCACCTTATTCTTTTCCCTCCCCCTCCTTATTTCTTTATAGATTTTGGAGGGTGTATAATCTTCATGGAGTGTGCAGATAGATACATACATACACATATATACACTCACACCAATGTA
The DNA here is from genome assembly GCF_016432865.1 of Antechinus flavipes. Lineage (NCBI taxonomy): Eukaryota > Metazoa > Chordata > Mammalia > Dasyuromorphia > Dasyuridae > Antechinus > Antechinus flavipes. The sequence continues at coordinate 208,263,903 of NC_067402.1, forward strand.
GATATTGTTCCCTATTTAACCCATTCCCAATGTAAGTTTTCATAACTACAAGCCCTCTTCCCCCCTTCTAATGCCTCTGTGTTGGTTCTTCCTCTGCACACATAGCATATTCCTCATAGTGTAATTACTATTTTTATCTTTTCCTAGACAGTGTTGCTTTTTTTTTTTTTTTAAGTCAATACTCAGTTCTGTACCAATCTTTCTTTTGAATGTTCCAATTGCTGGTGCCAATCTTAAACATATGGTTTATATTTCTATGTAAAAATATAAAACAATTTGTCCTTGTTGAATTCTTTGAAATTAATCTTTGATGTTGGCCATATGTAAATTTTAATACAAAAAGGCACATGAGAAGTTCACAAGAGATTAAAAAATGCTTCTGTAACCTCTGAGGAGTAGAAGGTTGGTCTTTGCTGCTAGTGGGCATCAGGAGTTAAAATATAAATATGAACTTTAAAGGCTAAATATCAAAAAATTACAAGCCTATAAAAAATGCAAAGAAATCTCAGAGGAAGATCTAGTCCAATCGATATCTGGACAAGAATTTCTTCAATTCAATTCCCAACAAGTGATAATCATCATCAGATATTTGCCTTAAGACATTTAGGAAAGGCTAATCTACCAATACTTCCTAATTTTACTTAGGGATATAACTAATAGTTAAGAAGTGTTTCTTTTACCTCAAGTTGCAACTGTCATCTCTCACTCTGTGGCCAAGCAAAGTCCATTCCCTCTCTTCTGTATGGCAGGCATTCAAATACTCGAGAAAAACTTTCTCCCTTCCTTTTTCCATCCCAGCTCCCCCAAGTGTTCCTCAGGCCAAACATTACCAGTTCTTTCAAATGATCCTCAAATAATATGAGATCAAGGCTTTTCCACCCCTTCATAGCCATCCTCTAGATATTTTCCAGCTTTTCCCCTCCCCGCTGAGTCAATTGGGGTTAAGTAACTTGCCCAGGGTCACACAGCTAGGAAGTATTAAGTGTCTGAGGCCAGATTTGAATTCGGATCTTCTTGACTTCAGGGCTAGTGCTCTATCCACTGCACCACCTAGTTGTCTTTTTTAAAATGTGTCACACAGAACTGAATACAGTACTCCAGACATAGCCTGATAATGGCTACATCTAGTATAAATTGAAACAATCTTTTATTTCTGGAGATTATGCCTGTCTAAATGGATCTTAAGATTTATTAGCCTTCTTGTCTGCCAAACCATACTGGCATACTTGTATGGAGTAGTTTATTTTTAAAAACAAAACAAAACCTAATTTGTTTGGGGTTTTTTTACAGATTAATTGCTTTCTCGACAGGCCTCTCAGACAAGGAATACATAGTGCTCTCTCAAGAGACACAAAAACACATATACACAAACATATATACTCAGTAGGGAAAGAATGATTAGGGTTTCAGCTACTGGAAAGAGTACAAATAAAGAAATTGAACAGGTAATAAAGTTTACCAGCATAGCACAACATGGAATTTAAACTGAAAAAAAAAAAAAAAAAAAAAACTAGGACAGAATGAGCCAGACTTATCAGATTAACAAGTCTGAAGTGAATTATGACATAGGGCCACCAAAAAGCTTTTGAGTAGAAGTGATCAGGTGAAATCTGTTCACAAGGAAGGTTATTAAAAAGGCAGTATCAAAGCTAATTTAAACAAGTAAGAAAAGAGGTAGAAAGACCATTTAGGTAGTTACTATAACTGTTTAGAGATGTTAACAATAGATGGCTTATGTATGAATAAACAGAAGATGGAGTCAAGACATAGAAGTAGAACGATCAGATTGTGAAAAATGATTGAATACGAGAAGTATGTAAAGTCAAATATCATTGCCAAACAGAAAAGTTAAAAGAGGGGAGCAATCTTGTGGGACAGACATTGAATTCAGCTTTGGATATATTTAATTTCAAATATTGGTGAAACATTCAAGAGCAGAAGCTTATTTTAAAGTGCAGATCTAAATCTCAGAAGACAAATCAGATCTACAGAGAAGAGATGTATATTAGAATGTAAGCTCTTTAAGGGGATCATTTCCATTTTTGTGCATATTCAGCACAGTTGGCTTATAGCAAGTGATTAATGTGCTTTTTTATTCATTTACTAGCAAAGATGATTAATAGTTAAAAGCCATAGATATAAATAAGACTTTTAATAAAGAAAACATGAACAAGATATGACATTAAGAATTACCAATAAAAGGATAATAAATCAATAGGGCAAAAAGAATAGATTAGAGGTAGGAACATCAGAAGCGTGTTCTCAAAAGCCAAAAGAAGACGTGGCAAGAGCAGTGGGTCTAGGAATAGGACTCTGTTGCCATCTGTTGAAAGAAGTAGCAACACAGAGGCCAAAAGCATACCTATACTTTTCCTTCCTCTTTCCCTTTTACTTCTGCTCTCTCAACCTTCCTTCTTCTTCCAGCATGCTACATTATCTGGAGGAAGACCTAAAACATGTGTTGGATTAGTTTTTGATGAGGATGGGACAAAGCTCTTTTGGCCTCCTTATCATGTACAAAAATAATCAAGTGCAAATTGGAGTCAGTAGCTAAACTTGATTTCTCACTATCTAAAAGTCATTCCTGGTTTTCTGACCTAGAGAGTGACCGATTACCACAATAACTTATAAAAGTAAAAAATGATTATTTTTTATTTTTCTAATTTCAAAAATTGAACTTTTTATTTTCTTATTATTAAGGTTATTTTGTATTGCATTTTATACTCCATGAATGCCTCATTGCATTTTAATTCCCCAAGTTGAATCACTCATGGTCCTAACTTAGGCCTAGCCTAGATCAGACTCAACTGGCTAGAGAATAGTGTGGGAGACTAGTTACTTTCCAAATAATTCCCCAAGCCTAATTTCTTTAATTTAATATGTATGTATCAAATTGATAGAGCTAAATCAAGGAGATAACATAAAAGAAACACACCCCAGAAGGTCTTGGAACAACATCAAAGAACTGAAATAACTGAAGATCTCATTCATACTTTCCACCCCCAGAAGAACCTACAAAAATAATTTCACAGGCTTATATTTCAAGGCATGGTAGAAGGGGATTATATTCTGCCTGTTCTACTCATGGCAGTGACTCAATACAGAAGTCCAAGAAGAAAAAACTATTGATTCTGAGTCCTCCCAAAAAAGAAAAGAACTATAATTGTGTGATGGAGGTAAAGTGAAGGGCAGGGATGGGTGGAAAACAGATTGTAAAAACAATTAAAGAGGGAGATACTTCATATACTTTCCATGAGAAAATGAAATAGAAGCCTGGCTAGGATTAGTTCTTTCCCTATAAAGTTTACATAGGGAACTAACTTGGCCCCCATAATCTTCCTATTTAAGGAAGCTAGGGGATATCCTTTTCTTTTTTAACACAAACTACTCTCATTCATATAGTCATTGAACTGTATTAATGAATCTAGCTGTCACAAGACCACCTTAGACTCCACTAGTAGCTTTTGGGTAGGACACTGGTATATAAAGTAGCTTCCAGTTTCCAGATGGACTAGGATTATTTAGAACACTATAAAGTTGCCAACTCACTAAACTACAACTCAATTAAAAGTTTATTTCAGACTCTAACAATTTTTAACTTACCAAGGATAATCAGTTTCACAAGTCTGGCATGTTTACGCAACAAATTTAAAACTGATCTGAAGATTGCAACACAAACTAAGCTTCCTTCATCCACAACAAGAACTTTGACTGAAGAAAATTTCCATGGAATTTTGTGCTCCGATTTCTGATTTGTTCTCTGCCATGAATAGAAACTGTACTTTACCTACAAATAAAACATACAATAGCAAATTTAACACAAACTTAAAAATCATTTCTTACATAGAATGTCCATCTCAGATAGCCACAAAAATAAGCAACCAGAAGGAAAGAGAATAGAGATTCATAGCAACATTCATAAATCTGACTTTTTTGACAGAGATGGGATATCTAGATCTAATTAATTCTCTCCAAGAAAGATTAACTGAATATGCTAAAAAATGTCTCCAGGTCAAGTCACAATCAGGGAATATCATGTCACTAGCTCCATAAGAATCAGATGATCTCAAGAGCTGGAAATCCCAGCTACATCACACTTGACAAGTGATCATCAACCAGTCAACCAGTGAGAATAAAGAACCAACTAACAACTTCTCAAGAAAGTCTATTCTATTTTGGGATTGCTCTAAGTATAAGCAATTTTTTTCCCCTAAAATCAAGCTTCTATGGAGTATCTGCTAATTCCTCCTAGTTTTGCCCAAGTCAAATAAATCTAATCTCCCTTCGCTCCTCCAAACATAAGTCCAATAAGGGCCCTTTAAATATATGAAGATACTGTACTGTATGTGACCCACTCTTCTATCAAATTTTCTCTTCTCCAGTCTCTTCTCTCAGTTTCTTTAACTGATCTCCATATGACATAAATTCAAGGCCCCTTACCGTTCTCTGGACACTCTCTAGCTTACCTATAATGCGCTTCCTACAATGTGGCACCACAAAGCAAAGCACAATCAAGTCAGATGTGGTCTTCCCATTCATCTGAAAACCATAAATCATCAATTATTTAAATGTCAAAGTGCTAGCATTGTGCTTGGGTCAATATGCAACTTGCTCACACTATTCTCTCATCTGAATTACAAAATATCAGTTAAAAGGGACCTCAGATCATCCAATCTAACCTATATCTTAAGAAATCTCTCCCATATCATCTTGCTGCTTTTGAAGACTTCTTTGGTTGGAAAATCTACTATCTAACTAGAAAACCAGACCACTTCACATTTGGACATCCTCATTAGAAATTTTTTCTCTTCATCAGACTGATATTGCTTCTCTACAATATCTACTACTGTTACTAATGCTGTCCTGCTGGTATTAAGTTTAAAAAGTAGAATTCCCCTAAATGACAATTCTTGATATAATTCTAGCAGTATTCACGCTGTGGTCCCACTAAATAGAGTCTTCCCTAAATTTAATATCCCTCTTCTTATACCTGATAAAGCTCATATAACATGACTCCCACTCCTCTCCCATTTCATATATACTTCATCTGAATGCAGCTAAGCAACATTCTTCCCAATGTGGCTCCTAGAATTGAACACTATTTGTCAGGGATAAACTAATTAAATCAAAGAATATGAACCACCAGTATTCTGGACACTATGCCTCTCTGAAGGCACCTGAAAATGATATTAAGGGGCTTTTGGCGTTCTATCATGTCGCTGTTTCCACCCTCAATTGCTGTCTAGTAAAAAATAAGACACTCAGCTCTTTTCCACACTAACAATTGTTTAACTCTGCTTCCACCCTCCTGTGGAGCTGATTTTTTTTTAGTCCAAGTGTAGAAATGGGCATTTGTTCATTTTTTTCCACTGAGGCAAATGGGGTTAAGTGACTTGTTCAAAGTCAACATAGCTAGGAAGTGTTAAATGTCTGGGGCCAGATTTTAACTCGGGTCCTCCTGACTTGAGGTGCTTTAGCCCCCATCTTATTAGTTTTACACCATAATTCTGACCTATTAAGATTGTTTTAGGCCCTGACTCTGTCAAGACATATTAGATATCCTCCCAACTTCAAATGTTTAGTCAAGAATCCCACTACTCAAGTCACCGATAAAACCTTCCACTAAATATTTCCCTCAGGTTGATCTGAAATACTTTCCTCCTACAACTACCTAAAATTCTTCTTAATTTCCAAGGGCTGATTATTAGCTTACTTTTCCCTAAAATATTTAACTTCCTCATCCTATAGATCATTTAGTCCAACCTTTTAAGTCTAATATCTCTTCCAAAATTAGATTCCTGATTCTAATCTGAGAACACACTCAATCTATTACCAAAAATCCACCTGACCAACAAATGGAATAATTACTTGCTCTATTATTTATATTGTTAGTGAGGCAATTTTTATGTTGTTATAGAAAAGAAAAAAAGTTTTCACCTGATGTAATGTATAAGCAGCAAGGCGAGTCTTCTCTCTCAGTAAGCTAGCAGCTTTACCAGTGGGTGCTGTGAGTAATACTTCTACACCCTTATTATAATTCCATTCACTTTGATGAACAAAGGTGTTCCATTCTTCTGGTGCATCTAGATCTTGCTCAAAGTCTTTACAAGCTTTCCAAACTTCTGTCTCTTCCATTTGCTCCACATACTTAAAGAGATGACTAACAATTGTGGTCTTTCCACAGCCACCTTTCCCGCTGACAACTGTCACTGCATTAGAACAAATCATTTCCAGGGCAGCCACCTGATCCTGATCCAGTTGTCCTTGATTTGGCATTTCAAAAACAATTTCATTTTCATCAGAATGAAAAACTTGGCTACTGTTGCTCTGCATGTCCAAAACATGACCATCACTGTCTACTTTTTCTTCCTGAGGTTTACTGGTGTTCACTGCATCATCTCCTTCTCCATACTTGGATTTTCTGGTCTCCATAGATGCAAGAACTTCTTTCACATCCACTTTTAAATTCCATGATGGTGATGTCATAAGATCATGAACCAAAGCAGCAACATCTCTTTCAGCTTCATAAAGATCACTGAGAAAAATGCATTCTCTCTCATTTGTCACTATGCCATTATCTTTTAGAAATTTTAGAGAAGACCAAACATCTTGAAATGATACTTTCCCAGACAACTTAGAAGTTAATTCACCTTCTTTAATATAAGTGTGTCCGTAGTCTCTACACATCTGTTTAAGTTTATTATATGTTATTAATGCATTCTTCTCCAAATTACTCATTTTTTGGAAAAGAAATTCACACTGACAAAATGCCAGCCATGTTGCTTCACACCCACTAAGCTTCAATTCTCTGTAGGTTATCTTTAGGGGAAAAATACAAGCAAAATAAAAATCTAAGTTCTTTTATAAAATATAGCATAATAAAACCTATTTCTTTATTCAGGCTTTTTATTTTCAAAACATATGCATGCATAATTTTTCAACACCAACCTTTACAAAACCTTGTGTTCCAAATTTTCCCCTCACTTTCCCTCTCCTAGATGGCAAGTAATCCAATGTATGTTAAACATGTTAAAAATATATGTTAAATATATACACATATTTATACAGTTACCTTGCTGCACAAGAAAAATCAGATCAAAAAAGAAAAACTGAGAAAGAAAAAATGCAAGCAACAACAGCAAAGACTGAAAATGCTATGTTGTGATCCACCCTCAGTTCCCACAGTCCTCTCTCTGGGTACAGAAGAATCTCTTCATCACAAAATCATTGGAACTGGCCTGAATCATCTCATTGTTGAAAAGAGCCACGTCCATCAGAATTGATCATCATATAATCTTGTCATGTGCAATGATTTCCTGCTTCTCTGAAATCATCCTGCTTATTGTTTCTTATAAAACAATAATATTCCATAATACTCATATACCATAACTAGTTCAGCCATTCTCCAACTGATGGACACCCACTGTTTCCAGTTTCTTGTTACTACAAAAAGGGCTGCCACAAACATTTTTGCATATGTGGGTCCCTTTCCTCCTTTAAGATCTCTTTGGGATATAAGCCCTGTAGAAACACTGTTGGATCAAAGGATATGTACCAGTTTGATAGCCTTTTGGGCATACTTCCAAATTGCTCTCCACAATAGTTGGATCAGCTCATAACTCCATCAACAATTGTATTAGTGTTCCAGTTTTCCCATATCCCTTCTAACATTCATCAATGAATGTTGATTTCATTGTCAATTTGAGAGTTGTGAAATGGTACCTCAAAGTTGTCTTAATTTGCATTCTCTGATCAATAGTGTTTTAAAGCATCTTTTCATATAGCTAGAAATGGTTTCAATTTCTTCATCTGAAAATTGTTCATATCCTTTGACCATTTATCAGTTGAAGAATAGCTTGAATTCTTATACATTTGAATCAATTCTCTATATATTTTAGAAATGAGTCCTTTATCAGAACCCTTGAATATAAAAATGTTTTCCCAGAAATCTATTTCTTTCTAAACATCTATAGGTCATATCATGGAACATTACATCATTTATACTAATTGACAAAAGAAAATCATCTAAAACATCATTTTTTTTTAACTATTTTATATATACATAAGAAGCTCCTAAATCTGAGGCAAGTCTAACTCAGATCAGTGAAGGTTCAGACTCAGAATCAAAATGAAATCAGATACTCAAAAAACTATTAACCATTTAACAAAAAAGGTTATTTAACAAAAGCCAGAAAGGACCTAGCTCAAACTTATTTGGGTGTAGTTCTCCTATCTCCACATCTGTCATAGTAGTAATCATCAGCTTAGAAGCATGGATCAAGATTCAGGAACTAGAAATTCCTCATCTACTGAGTTTTTGTACTTAGGCACCAAGAATGTACAGCAACAGTTGGAGTTAGTCTTTTGATCAAATTAAGTGTTAAGAAAGGTTCTTTGCCTTTTAGGGAAAAACTAGCAGATATTGGCTCTACAAACAAACAATCCCACAACAATTACATTACTAAGTATTAGTAGAAGGAAGGATTTAAATCTTTAAATCTTATGATGATGACATTGTTGTCATTAAGGAGATCAGAATAAGCTGGAATAAGAGCCACATAAGAGGCAGCACCAGAGAGGCGGAGGAAAAGACAAAAGAATGACAGTTATCTGGTCAAAAGGAAAAAAAAAAGACCCCAAACTTTTATGCCTATAATCGGCTATAATTTATATCCAGTACCAGTTCAAAGGGACAAATATTGTTTGGTTTACAAAGTCTCCTTTGTAAAATTTATTTTATCAATATAAAAATAAATGATATATATATTCCAACATGTTTGATGGAAAACGTAATTCTTATTTAGGCAAACGTTTTTTTTTTTTCATTTTTAAAAAATGGATTAGTGATAAGTTTCTCCCGAGGTGATTTAAAATTATAGATCCTTCTATACAACCTTCTAAAGACATCTATGCAAGAACAACAAAGGAGAGATGGAATAGAATGAGTAAAGCAAGCCAGCTGACCAAGACCACCAATCATCACCACTACCCTCCATCCACTTGCTCCTGGACTCTATGCTCAAAAACCATATTGCCTTACCCTATTAAATGTTAAATCAATGTGATTGGTATAGAATTTGTTGATTTTAGAAAATCATTTAAGTATATATAGAAAAACTTAGATATGGGCAGTTGCATATATAAATTCAGCGACACAAAAAACAATGAAGTAAAGATTAAAAAATAGGTCAGATGAAGTCAGAATAAGGCTTCTAAGTTTGTATTTGTATTGGAACTTTTCCCCCCAATATTTTAACTATATTACATTATAATTGGTTTCCTTTGCAACTCTCTGCATTTTATTTCATGCATTTAAAAACATTTTTCTTGGAATGATTCTAGGTTTACAACCTAAATTTTATCATGAACTTCTCACTCTCTTGAACAACTCCCCCATTCAATCAATGCAAGCTCTCATTACCTAACAACTGGACTACTACAATAACCTTCTGACTGGTCTTCCTACCTCGTCTCCCCCCAATCTGTTCATCTTCTATTCAATTATCAAATTATCCCACTGTACAGGTTTAACCACATCTTCCTCTATTCATTCAACTCCAATGGCTCCCTATTATCTGTCTAAAAGATCAAAAATATAATATTCCTTTTAAGGTGTCTTTTAAGTCCTTCATAATCTGGTCCCTTCCTGCCTTTCCAGTCTTCTGACTCTTCCCTTCTCCATGTAATATGCAATCTTCTTTTCTGTTCCTTACACAAGACATTTCCTCTTCCACCTCTGTGTTTTCACTGGCTGTTCCCTGCACTTATAACTCTTTTGCTCCTTATTTCTACCTCTTCCTGGCTTCCCCAGCTCTGCACCAAGACTCATCTCTTGCAAGAAACCTTTCCAAGTACCCCTCAACATTAGTGCTTTCCTGAGATTACCCCGATTTCTCCTGTAAAGATCTTGTTTGTACATGAATGCTTACATGTTGCTCCTCCAATACACTGTGACCTCCTTAAGAGGGATAAACACTCTTTTCCCTTTCTTTGTACCCCTAGAGTTTATCATAATCTGGTACAGGGCAGGTTCTTAATAAATGCTTCCACTAACTGGGAAGGATTCCATTAGACTTCACTAGAGTGCCAAGAGATCTATGAACATACAAAAAATAAGAATCCCTATACTACCAGGTTTTCAGCTGAGGAAAGATGTGACCAGTCCAGTAAATTAGAGCTTATTCTTGCAGCAACTTAAAGAGAAAGACAACAAACAAGATCAGTCAATCAATTCTCACCTTCTTTGACTAATTATTAATCCATGTTGTGCCTACTTATTATGAGTGTTCCCCAAGGCTGTCCTGGACTCCTTTCACTTTTCTTTCTATATGGAAGTCTCTCACTTTGATGATAATTCTTCCAAGCACTACAGCCTACAACCTCACTATCATCCTCAACTACTTTCTTCCTCACTTTATATATCCATTCTATCATCAAATCTCACTGTTTCTACCTTTACAGTATCTCCCCTAAATATTTCCTTGTCTCCATTCATGTAGCTGCCATAGTGTTTCAAATCCTTATCATTTCTTACTCAGACTACAGCAACAACCTTTTGTTTTGTCTCCCTACTCCAGTCCATGCTCCACTCAGTTGTCAAATTAATCTTCCTGACCATGTAATGACATGTTCATTACCATTACTTCTACTCAATAAGCTCTACTGGCTCTTTTATACCAAGATCAAATATAAAGTCCTGTCATTCAAAGCTCCTCATAACATGGCTTTCCTTTAATTATAAGGTGTTTTGTTTTTTTTTTTTACATCTTATTCCCCTATAAATACTCTTATTATCCCACTATAATAAGAGATGACACTTATGTCAATTTAAGATTTGCAAAATACCACAAAATCTTGTTTTACACATGTTATCTTCAATCAGCAATATTTATTAAACAGCTACTAGGAGTTAAGCACTGTGCTGAGTACTGGAAATAAAAACATGAAGAATGAAATGACCACTTTTCAACAGAAACTTACTTTTGAAGGGGGGGAGACAAGGGGACACATATGTATTTTTAACATACATACAAATATATGTATACAACATGAAAAATACAGAATACAAATAAACATAAGATAATTTCCTTCAAAATAAACTGGGAAAGGAAGCATTGCTGATGGGAGAGTAGAGGGATTGTGAGGAGGAAAAGGAAGGGGAATTCAAAAAGTTATGTTGCTTACAGGCCTCTAGAAGGAAGACAGAAATTCTATAAGGGAAAGAAGTGCCTTCTGAAAAACGAGAAGTGAATGATTTGTCTAGGATCTCTAAGTCTTTACAGCTGAGGACCCACTCCTTTCTTTATACCAATTGCCTCATCTTATCAAAATAAAGACTATTAACTCCTATAATCATAGTCTACAATCCCACTTATCCCTTAGCAGATCTCTCTGTTCTCTCACCCTCTGGATTTACTTATCTTGCCATCTCTTTTCTAAGCTATTCTTCTTCTTTCCATATTCTTCTTCCCAAATTACATTTTTCCCTCCCTTTTTTCTCATTTACATTCCTACACAAAATTTTTTTTTGTTATTTTAGTTTACCCTAAAAAAAAAAATCACAACAAGAGAATACTATTGGGACTAATCAAACAGGATGACTGCAGAATTTATCATTTTAAAACTAATATTCTACAAATGTTGTATGGATATAGAATATTACAATCTCCAGAGAATTTAAAATGAGTATCATACAAAGGATGATGGAAAAGGGCATGATGGTTGTGAAGAGATTGCAACACTTAAATAATGAGCAACTTCAAAAAAGAAAATCAGAGAAATTTGTCATTGAGAAAGAGGGCATCTTGATACAGTGGATAGGGTACGGGACTTGGAAGTCAGGAAAAACTAAATAAATTCAAAGTCTACCTATGAAACCCTAGCCAAGTCCAGCACATAGCTCAGTTCTGTGGCACATAATGTCACACTTAAATGTTTTTTGACTAAATGCTTTTTTGATTTAAACACTTTCTACCTCAATTTATTCATCTGTAAAATTAACATAACAATAACATACATATTGCAGCATTTTAAGAGAATGAAATAAGAATATAATTAAAGTACATTAAAAACTCTATGGTATTATACAAACACAATTATTATTGTTATTCACAAAAGTTATGTCATTAGGATTCCAGCATGGTAGGTCATATCTTGTTGGAAAGATTTCAAGTATGGTCCAAGTGAGAGATGAGGTATGCTATCTGAGGAACAATCTAGTAAAATAGACAGAGGCTGGTAGACTGGCTATTAAGGGATTCCTATTTTAAACATATCAATTCTATGACACAAGAAAAAAAAAATGTTTGGGGCTCTTTACACAACACTGATAAATCTTAACCCAATTTTGACAAAGATCACAGAAATCGGTCTAATATCAAGGTTTATATCCTACTTACTCTACTAAAGCCAAGTTTCCATGGACATGTATTTAGAATTTTTTCCAAATCTTTGAATAAGCTCTTAGGATGTTCTAGGTTCAGAAGATTGTAAAAATGGCGGGGCAGAAGGATTGGAATGAATTCCATTATTCTTGGAAACTTCAAAGCTCTCATTACAATTTTTAAAGCAACTATAGGAGACCAAAAGAAATGAAACCAGTTAAAGTAAAACATAAAGTAAAGCAAGGGTTTTACAATTTTCTACAATAGACATCATTTGTATAAAAAAAAATAAACAAAAACACAGTAAATCAAAGCATTATTTTATACAGCTGAATGAAGTAATCAAAATTAAGGAGAAGATTACTAAATATAACAGTGGATTTACACTAGTCAATGACAAGTAATATTGTTCACCTTTTGGTCATCTGAAAATTCCAAGTTTTCATTCCGTACATAAAATACATTGCATTTTTTAAAAGCAGAAATTTATTTTTTGGTTTTTCCTTTCTACTCTCCCGTCAATATAAGTGACTGAGACCCAACTGCAATTAATTCATTTAAAAGACTCAAACGACTCAAACACAATTTCTATTAGATTTGGATATTTAACTCTACAAAGATAAAAACTTGCATCTAAAAATTAATTTAAATACGTATGTGACCTTCAATCATTTACTTGAGGTGCTGAATAGTCTTTTTTACTTATTTCCAGATCTCATATATTTGATGATACAAAATGGTTTTTGGTAATGAATTTTTATTGTAATGAGTTCATATTTATATTTAACTATATCCATTTTTCCATTGAAATTTACTTTCTCTTTTCCCATAACTGGACTTTTCCATGCCAGACTCCCCACTTCCTCCCATAAACTTATACATGCTGTGCTTCCAAAAGGAATGACACATTTTAGATTGTATTAATAAAGCCTGAGACATTCTAGTCCTCAATTGCTGTAATGGCCCAACTTGAATCTGATTTTAAATTTACACTTACTTGGATTTTTATTCAGCACATTTTGATTTTTTTCCTGTGAAGACTTTCCATCTTTTCTCCGTGAAGATTCTTTTTGCTGTTCTTCAAAATCTTCGAGTGCTTCTTGAAGATTTGCAAAGCTCAAGTTGTGAAAACTTGATCTTTTATATACCCACTTTAAAAAATCTGATCTAAAATTTTCTGGAAATTCACATTCCTTAAGAAAAAGTGCACAAATGTCTCTTTGATTAGATAAGTCTGTCTGTAAAAAGTAAGATGGCAATCCAATGGTAAAGTACTGGGATCTCACAACTTTTACTTTTACTTTAACTTTCCACCAAGGACCAATCAATGGAAACCGTCCAAACACTCGAACCTTCTTTGTGGTATTTTCATCTTCAATTACAACTTTTAAAATAACACAAACATAAGTATTGTTATCAGCTAATTTAAGACTTTCTTCAAATATTGTTTTTTTTTTTAATTGACTTTATAAATTTAAATGAATTGAACTTTGAGGTCCAGGGAATTATATGCAACAAAACAACAAAATATAAAATTAGTCACTGATTAATTCTTTTATCAAATATTTATTCTCCTGAATTCAACTTTTCCAACAAGTAAAACAATCTTTAAAAAACAGCTTTTCATAGGAAAATGAGAAAACACATGCATAAAGGCAAAATAAATATAAAATGCAGTTCACAGGATTATGGTTTTAGATTTGGAAAGAACATCCTCATCTTACAGATGAGGAAATGGACCCAGTAACTTGGCCCCTTGCCCAAGAACATTCAGGGAAGTAGAGATAGACAATTCAAATCCAAATCCTTTAACTCCATTACACTTTCCACTTGACCATAAATTAGAATTCTTCTAGGTCTAAATCTGTAATAATAAGATTTAAAATCAGCAGATTTTAACTGCCTTCTCATTGGTTCCCTCATACTGTAATAGTTTTTTCTTCTCTCTCCAATCCATTGTCAAACAGCTGGTGAAATTATCCAAAGGAATCATGTCCTTGTAAATAAAAAGCTATTAAAAATTTAAAAAAAAAAACCTGTGCAACAAGAAAACTGTTCGGTTCTGCACACATATATTGCATCCAGGATATACTGTAACCTATTCAACATGTAAAGGACTGCTTGCCATCTGGGGGAAGGGGTGGAGGGAGGGAGGGGAAAAATCGGAACAGAAATGAATGCAAGGGATAATGCTGTAAAAAATTACCCTGGCATGCGTTCTATCAATAAAAAGATATTAAAATAAAAAAAATTAAAAATTAAAAAAATTAAAAAAAAAAAAAAAGAATCATGTCCATTCAAGTCACTCCTTTGCTCAAAAAACTTAAGAATAGCTATTCACTGACATTAAGCGAAGAAGGACTTGGGGCAGGGTCTCTTATTGAGGCAGAATTGAAGGAGATTTTCGCCTTCAAGTATTTTCAGAGTTTCAGGGTCCTCTCTTCAATATGGTAGAAAACAGCAATTTGTGTTCAATTTGCATATACTTATTCTCAAGGATCTTTCTTTATTAATCATTTTTCAGGTATGTCTGACTCTGTGACTTCATTTGGCATTTTTTTGGGCAAAAATACAGGAGTAGTCTGTCATTTCCTTCTCTACCTCATTTTGCAGATTGAGGAGGCAAACAGGCTTTTAAATGACTTACCCAAGATTACACTGCTAGTATCTGAAACTGAATTTGACTTAAATTTTCTGGATTTCAGGCTCAGCATTCAAACTATAGTGCCCCTACTTGCCCATTCTAAGAGTACTCATTATTTTCTGCCACAGAAGCTTAACTTCTTGAGGGCAGAAACATTTTCTTTTATTTTTCTATCTTCAGGGGCTAGCACAGTAACTGGCATATACATGTCCTCGAACTAATATTTGTTGATTGACTGATGCTTGTTTTGCTTTAAAGCCAGAGTCCAAAATCTCAGATGTGAAATTCACACTTAAGGCCTCATTTCGTACTGCACCAAACTGACCCAACTGTCCTTAGTTAAGGGCCAAATTACTTACACCTCTCTGAGTCCATTTTCTCATCAGGAGATGAGGGGATTGAGACTTTTAAGGTGGATTCCAATTTCACAGGGATTCACTCAAAGACACCAATAAATAGTTTCATTTGAATTCCTTTATAATCCAATCAGGAAAGCAGATAAAGTTAAGAATGAATGGATGGCTGATAGAATGAAAAGCATATGTCAAATAGCAAGAATCTGCTTATTACAGCACTAGGGACAGAAAAAAAAGGAGATATTTCCAGCCCTCCAGAAGTTTATATTCCAGTGGAAACAATCAAACACAGAAAATCTCAAAAGTCCCTGAGCAATAGCTTTAAGCTGTTCTAAGACTTTGGGACATCCTGTCTAAGGGAAATTTGGCCTGGGAAAGGGGTGTTCAAGATAAATAGAAGTAAAAATCCGTAGAGCAGACAAGGGACAAGTCCTTTCTATAAGTATTTTTGGCCATGTCCTCAATGAGTTTCTTATACTCTAGCTGACATCTTCATTCCCAAGACTCCCAACTTGGACCACTAGCTCTCCCAGCCCTGATAGGACAAGTTTCTTTTTTCTTTGCCCAAAACCAGGCCTCTTGGAAATCATTCCTTCTAGCTCCTTCTTGAATAGTGTTGTCTTTGTCCATTTCACTATATTTACCTGGCTTGTGACATTTTTTTTTTTGTTTGCCACTTTTTTTTTTAACATTCTTTTTTTTAAAATAGTATTTTACTTTTCCAAATACATGCAAAGAGTTTTCAACATTCACTTTTGCAAAACCTTGTGTTCCAAATTTTTCCTTCCCTCCCAAGACAGCAAGCAATCTGAAATAGGTTAAATTTACTAATGACTTCAATAAACAATAGAAAAGCTTAAACGTGCACAAGATTTTTGGGAGGCCCTTTCAATGGGAAAGATGGTCTGGGAAGGGAAGGTATCCCTAACAGCATCTTGAGTAAAGCTATCGGGCAGCCACGACCACGTCCCTTTTACAGCCCTTCCTCACCAGGCAGCGTCCTCATTCCCGCGCCTGGCTCGTGGTCCCGGGCTCCCCAGACTCCCAGGGGAATTTTCGCCCACTGTGCCCGAAACCAGGCCTCCATTTTGGCCCACTTCTGAGCATGCTCCTCTTCAAACCCCCTTTTCTGTGTTCTGTGTGTGCCTTTGTGTTCTATTTATTAAGTGCATACAGCAAAAGCATGCCAAGTCCTTCGTCTTTCAGTGGCAATATTTGCGCCTGTTTCACAGAAACGCGGGCACTCACTAGCATAAGGATTCTTAGCTGGATGGATGGGGCTTTATCTAGACAACCCGCTCATTTCTCAGACAGAAAAAGTGAGACGGAAAGATATAACTCAATTTCATGGCTCCGGAGGCGAAGGGACCTCGGAAGACCACGCATTCGAGACCCTGCTATTTGACAGGTGAGGACACCGGGGCCCAGAATGAGTCATATTCATTTAGAGGCACAGCCTACAGCTAAGTGTCAGAATTAGAACTCGGCTGTTCCAGATTCGGCGCTCTATCCCCGCCGCCCCCCGCCCTTCAAGCTCGGGTCTCTCTGGTCTGTTTTACCCCATTGGCGCGTGGGGAGGCCGCCCGATCTCAGCCCTTCCGTATACAGCTCCTCCGCGTCCATAAAGAACGGCTCCTCCTCCTCATCTTCAACCCCCATCTCCTCCTCCTCGTCGTCTTCGTACTTTAGCGGAGTTTTGTCCGGCAACAAACGACCCTGCAACAGTAACTGGTCCCCCATCTTCGGGGTAGCGAAGCCGAAGCGAGCGATATAACCCAAGCCTTTGGCGCTTGAACCAAAGTAGATACGGCGCGCACCCAGATGCCGAGTCTTCTAACCAATCAACGATGGCGCCGAGCCTCTCAGCTAATCAGAGAGCACACATTGGCCACGCCCTCTTCTGGAAAGTAAGCGTGTGGGCGCAGTCCCACTCCGGACTCCGCCGGAGACCTGTGACTGGGCGTTCGGGTTCTTTAGGGTCACGTGGGCTGTGCTTTCAGCCACTCAGAAGTGCCCTCCCGCTGTGATTCCTCAACCTGCAGCCACCACCCTCGGGGAATCCCCGGGAAATGGGGGAGGCGGGAAGAGTGTAGGCAAGAGGCTCCGCCCCAAATAGGAGGTCGGGGGGAGTTTCAGGCTGAGGAAAAATGAAACTATCCTTACCCTCAGTGAGCTAAGTGGAGTGCAGACTAGTGCGCGCGCGGGCTTAGATCGAAATGGGAAAAGTAGAGTTGGGGGAGGAATATGGCGAGGGGTGAAGAAACTTTCAGAAAGGGAAGAAAAGGAGGATGCGAAGAGAAGGGGGGAGAACGAAGAAAGAGGAGGAAGGCAAGAAAAAAAGGGAAAAGAAAAGGGAGAAAGGCGGAAGGGAAGGGAAAAGGAAAAAGGTAGAAATGAGAAAAGAGAAGGAAGGGGAGAAAAAGTAGGGAGAAAAAATGAGAAAAGGGAGAGGGTAAGAATAAAAGGAAGAAATGGGGAAAGAAAAAGAGAAGAAAGGGGAGGGGAGAAAAGGGAGAAAGGAAGAGAAAAAAGAAGCAATGTTGGGAGAGAAAAAGATGGAAAGTGGGAAAAAGGAAAGAGAAGAGGATGAAAAAGCAGGGAGGAGTAAAAAAGGAGGGAAGGAGAAGAAAGGAAAGGAGAGAAGAGGAGGGGAATAATGAAGAAAAAGAGGGAGAGAAGAAAAGGAAAGATGTGAGGAGTGAAAAGAAGGGGGAAGAAAGAAAATGAGAGGAAGAGAAATAATTTGAAAAGGCAGAGAACATAGAAGAAAGGAAAAGGGGGAGAAAAAGAGAAAGAAGGGAAGGAAGGAAAACAAAGGAGTGGAGATGGTGTCCCACGTTTATGAGGGGAATGTTTTGTTAAGCTTGTTCATACTGTGTCCTTTTAATTCAATAACTTTCTGTTCAACAAATGCATGCAGGGCCAGTGGAGTGAGTGGACAAACCCATCGTTGGACATTAATAGTGAGAAAAACATTCTCTACCCTAGTCTTCAGTTTATTGCCCAAGTCTTCAGTTTATTGCCCAAGACTTCATAATCTTTGGTAATACATTTTAAGTTCCTTCTGAAAGGGTGAGAGAAAGCCAGGTTCAGAAATTCAGTTCTCCCTAGTCACATACTGGTGGTGTGACTCTGGGCAAACCACTTAATCTCTCAATTTCCCCGGCTACTCTTTAAAACAACAAAATCCATTGAAATTGCAGTTTTACATTGGTAGAAGTTCCTTGAATTAGGGAAATTAATTGGTTCCAATTCCTCAAATTAAGTCTTTGGTATACCTTGATATTTGTTAATGCCAGTATGAAGGCACAAAGGATTGTGAGACCCATTTTACTTGCTATGGGTGATTACACAACCTCCCCCCAATGGGTTTCACTAGGGAGCCTGTAAATTATAGATTTAGAATTGCAAACTCAGAGTGAAATGGACAAAAGACTAATCCCTAATCCCTGGGTCAAGGGGCCTCAGGTTTATAGGAAAATGTTGCTTAAACTAAATTAAGAGAAGTGTTATATTCAGACAGAATGCTTGCCTAACAATGTCAGACATCCTATAAGCTCCCTAACATCCCCCTTTTCAAGTGAGAAATCGAGTCACTGTTGTAACAGTAAGGCAGAACAAGAATTGCTTATAACCCTGTCTCTATTTGGGTTGGAGGGGGTACTCTACTGAGAGTCCGCCCAGTCCCAACCGGTAAATAAACAATAAATGATTTCTAAATTACAAACACTTTGGCTGTCCTGAAGTTTATTGCCTGGGCTATTTCAAGACCATACATAGAAAGGGATGTTTCCACTTTAGGATACCTGCAAGATTAAATGAGTTAAATCAGAGATAGTGGTGACCCTTGCCAGACTCACAATTTATTGTAGGCTGGCAGTGGAATGACTTGCCTCAATATGCATGTCTCCCCACCCCCATGTAGATAACCTGTAAAAATATATTTCCTACAAGTCTTTGCATCTGAAGCTTCAAAGCCAGAGAGATCTGTCTTTATTTTTAATGATGTTAAACAGGATTAGAAAGTCCTCTTTTTTTTTCTCAGAGAACATCCCAAGAGACTATAGAGTTCTTAGTGCTTTTTTGGACTTGTACATTTTCAAAATCTATCCAGATTTAAGAAAAGGCACCAAAAAATTGTTTATCTTCTTTTCCTGAAAATACCTTGAATGCAGATAGCATCTTCCTCATGTGTCCTTTATTTTTAATTTGTGTATTTATAATGGTCAAAATTACTTAGTGGGTCAAAGCCATTATTGCTGTAATTCTATACAAGGTTCTCTTGGTTCTTTTCACTTCACATTTTCATCATGCAAGAATGTGAATGTGTGGGATGTAGAAGACCCTTACCCAAAATGACTACTCAGAGATCACTTAAAATAGAAAACAATTCATTTATTATATCTCCGAAAAATGAGCCGTTCTATCATGGGATAGGGGAAAGAGAAAACTCGTGGTAGAAGGGTTAAAGAAGTAGTAAAGATACACCGTTTTTATACAAGAGATTACGTCACAAGTAAGAGAGCATTGAGAAGGGGAGGAGGAGGTAACTAATTGGTTGTTGCTATCCGGAGAGATTGGAATGGAAAGTTTCAGTTTCCCCGAAATCACCTAATTTTAAATGAATTGCCAGACTTTCCGGGTTTTATTGCAAAAAAAGACCTGAATGTAAAAGAAAATTTGATATATAAGATCTAAGAGAAATATAAGGTAAATATCAGACTAATTACAAGGGACTTAGTAAGGACAAACTATTTTTATTTTACATGTGAAAATATAAACCCATATGTCTAAGATTGTCATTAGAATTGGATAGTTTGAAAGAAAGTTCCCTGTTTTGCATAACTTCACATGTGATTTCTTAATTGTGGGTGAGGATAAGGGACAGAAACTAGAACTCAAAAATCTTAAAAATAAATGAAAAAAAATTGTTTTGAATGTAACTGGGGAAAAATGAGAAAATTTAAAAGATAGACAGGTTTGGTAGAGCTAAGTATGATTCTAAAAAGCAAAACTGTAGAAAAGGTAAAAAGAGTAATTATATTATTCCTATGAGGTGCAAGAAGAACTGACAGAGAGGAATTAGATGGGAGAGGAGGACTGAAAGTCTACTCATTGAAAATGGTGTAAAGAGGGTACATACATGCACCATGCATACACACTCACATCTAGGAGGGTATAACAGTCTAATAGATTTATAAATAAGAAATTAAGGCACAGAAGGGTGTGGAGATTAAAGGGAGTGGGATAGAGTATGTAGATTAATGAGAATGAGATAAACAGGGAGGAAAAGGGGAGGAGAGAAGATAAGAGATTCCAGTGGGAGGTGGGTCAAGTTAAATAATAGCAAAATAAGATATTGGGTAGAAGTAAAGGAGAGAAGTCTGCAGGGATAGGAAATAAATAGGGATAAATAGAAAATAAAATACAATAGTAATTATAAGGAGTAAAATTTATTAGAAAAAAGCAGGAGTAATAATCATTGGTCTCAAAGTTAAAGATAAAATAGATTTAATCAATAGAGAAAAATGTAAAAACTACACTACATATGTCAAACATTAATACTGTTTTGAACTAAAATAACTAGAATGTGTGAGGTTGGAATACTGTTGTGGGATAGGAATTTACATGTGTAAAATTATAAATATCTGTATATCTGTATGTGTGTATATATTGTAATACCTGAGAAATTGAGACAAGACAGACTGGTTTTTAATCTTTTAATGTACAGTTTTAGGCTAGCCAAATCAATTCTAGCCCAGAGGGACTGAAGCAGGGAACTTATATAGGGTTTTAGCTAACTAGGGGTGGCAAACCAGCTGAAAAAGCCCAGAAGGCAAAGGCAAATTGGGGGGGGAGGCAACGGGGGAGGGCGGGGCAGCATAGGACAGGGCAAGGACACTGGATGGGCAGACAAGCCATAATTACAGTAAAGGATCATAACTTACCTATGACAGGATAAGGGTTAAGATAAGACGGTCTAGGGCTGGAGACAGCGAGGGAAGGGGCAATATACAAACAGAGTGGAAATTATCTGAAATAATGCACCTGAGTTTATGACAATGGTATATAAAGTGGTCAGAGCTTCAAGGTTTTTTCTGACTCAATTTTCACAGTCCTAATGGCAAGAAAGAGAGGGGGAGAGGGGTGGCCAAAATAATTTATTCAGGGCATAACAATCTGAATATGTAACATATAAAATTAAGTGTGTGTGTATTTGCACTTAATTGTAGCTTCTTAGGGAACATAGGGGAAAAGCAGAAAAAAGAATAAAGTAAAAAGGGCTCAGCAGAGAGCAAAAGAAATTCTACAAGGAAATAAAGAGCTCTGAACACAATGTGTAGTATTTTTACATAAGTGTGGGGGAAATGGAACTTTATTGTTTCATATTTTAAAGCCTCTCATATGCTGCACATGGCAACTTTTTCTTTTTTCTTTTGTATTTGTTTTAAATAAATATATTTCTTAAAGATCTTATCTTCATCCAGAGAAGAAAGCTAAATACCAGAGAACTCTATGAAACATCTGTTCTCATATCAACTGTTCTGACTTGTGTAGTTCCAGCTTTCACAGACCAGAAGGCTTTTACCTATTTTGTTCCACCATCGCCACTACATGTAACCCTTCCCCTCCTCCTCCCCCCCCCCAAAAAAGGCTAAAAAAGTGTTTGGCTAGCTCATTCATGCCTCTGTTAGGTGAGACTTGATGTTAATGTTTAAGTTTTCTTGCTTACTTTGATGAGGCTTTTAAGTAATTTGATCTGTACTTAACAAAGTAATTATGTAATTATGGAAATTGTGAGAGAAACTTTTTTGCATTGTCTACACCTAGCCCTGTGTGGCTAGGAAAATGGACCACCTGCAGAAAGCCCTTGCTCCTTGGTGGTCAAACACAGAAGCAGCCAACATCCAGATGAGACAGCGGTCCCAACAATTCCAGACGAGGGCTGACTCTACTCAGTTCCCTCTCCCATCTGCCCCCCCCCCCCCTTTTTCTTATGTACCCAGACACAAGGCCATGAATCAAGCATGTGTTGGCGTTTTCTCACTGACATTCTTGGCCTCTTCTCTTTTCAGACAATGGTTGGCAATGACATTTGGGACACCCTTCTCTGATAGTTTTCCCTTGAGGAATTGAAGGAGCAGGGAACTGTTTCCTTTACTAAAGTTGTGGTCCCTTTAAGAAACTATTTCTGTTGTTATGGGCCAGAACTCTGAACTTGAAACAAAGGATTCTTACAAGGTACTAAGTCAGTGGAATTGAGAGAGACAATAGTTATCTAATTTAGCATATTCAGTATGATTGATTTAATCCTACAAGGAGATGTTATAGGCCAGAACTTGAAACAAGGTACTAAGTGGAATTGAAGAGACAATGGTTAAATCTAGTTTAGAATTGATTTAATCACTACAACAAATAATGGTTTCCTAGTGATATAATGATTGGTGTATTATATATAAGGAGGAGCTGTCAGGGCCAGAAAGGACAAGGGCACTAGAAACACTTGGAGGCTGAGACAGATTCATTCCATCATCTACCTTTATGGTGGCTGGAGGCTGAAGCACAAACCTTTGGAAGTCAGGGAAATTCAGAGGCCAGAGAAGGAGGTAGGAGCTCAAGCTCTCGGAACGGGAGGCTTCATTCTGCTCAAACTCAATTGAATAAAAATCTGGTTTCTTTCTAAATAGACATTTTCCTCCTCTTAGTAAAGTTTATTAGGAAAATTATATGACACCAGATGCTTGAATGGGAAATACATGGTATTAGAGTAAGTCTGGCTGTCTAAGATGTCACCTAGGGCATCTTCTTTAAAGTCAATATTAGAAATAAATTTCCCCAATCAATGCTACCATAGACAAAATGAGTCACATTTAACTCCCACATTTGTCCTGTTTTGATCAATAAAAACTCTTATATCATATAATCTTAGAGACCAACCTCCCCACCCAGTGAAAGCATCTGTCTACATCTATGTGGCTACTTTAAATATAAATTGTGAGTTACTTGTTACAGCTCTTTCCTCCCATGTTCCCTTTCTTGAGCCAAGTGATCTAAACCAAGTTTAAATATTTTTTCCCATGATGAAACAAATATCATTTTTTTAGTATAGATAACTGAGCTAACTTGCCTAAATCAATTAAACAAAATGTTCTCTTCACCAAAGAGGATTTTAAAGTTATTTCTTTTTAATGTTTATTTAAATATACTCATATTATGTATAAAGTAGCATAATGATATTCAAGATTCTTTTATTCTATAACCAAAATTGGAAATTCAGACAAATCCCTCTAAACCACAACCTCGCCCAATATCTCAAACCTATCTAATTTGCTCTTTGTTTTCATTATTAATTCCTTCTTCTTTTTTCAATTCATTAATCTCCATTTTGGCTTCACTTGCTTTCCTAATCCTTCCTGCATCCCATCATCTATTTTAGTAGTTAGAATCTAGAATCTCTTGCTTCTTTCTCCTCCCTCATGGTTGTCAGTCTCCAACCATGGGTTACTCTCACGATTTATTTTTTTTCTTTTTTTCTTCCCAGGCTGCCCAATATTGGCATTAAAAGGAAGTAATGAAAATATGCCAGTAGGTGTATTATAAAACAATGCAATTTAATATCAACTTCAATAATTTTTTAATCCCTTCCTGTATATTACCAAATTCCTTAGAGAAGTCATTTCAAGCTTTTTTAACTTCAAACTTCCAATATTACCACTAATTTCCAAAAGTCTCTTTATATTCTCGTTTCTTTTGAAGAAGAGATGCCCCTGCTTTTTTCCAAGAAAACCCCACCTATTCCTATTCCTACTTATTCTAGGATGCTGTTTTATCACCATTTCTTTTCTTTAACATTTTCATGAAGTTCTTTACTTCATATTTTTTCTGTGTCTCTCTGCCTCTTTTTCTCTTATACACACAGACACACAAAATATATCTACTTTATGATTATATTCAATTACTTTTTATATTGTTTTTTATTTTAAATTTAAAAGTTCTTCAATTTTAGCTGTTACATAAAGGGTTCTTAACTTGGGATCCATGAACTTCTTGTTTTTTTCCAAAATTATTGCTCAATAATTCTATTTCAATATAATCGATTTCATTTCTAATATTTTGTATTATATTGTATAGATTTGAAAACATTATTCTGAGAAAGGTTACATAGACTTCCACAGGAAAATGAAAATATTGTAACCTTCACGAAAAAAATTAAGGACCCCTTTCCTAAAGATACTTTTCTTCTGTAAGAAATGACCAGGAGGATGAATACAGAGAGGCTGGGAGAGACTTACATGAACTGAGGCTAAGTGAAATGAGCAGAACCAGGAGATCATTATATACTTCAACAACGATACTGTATGAGGATGTATTCTGATGGAAGTGGATTTCTTCAACAAAGAGAAGTTCTAACTCAGTTTCAATTGATCAATGATGGACAGAAGCAGCTACACCCAAAGAAAGAACACTGGGAAATGAATGTAAACTGTTTGCATTTTTGTTTTTCTTCCCAGGTTATTTTTACCTTCTGAATCCAATTCTTCCTGTGCAACAAGAGAACTGTTTGGTTCTGCACACATATATTGTATCTAGGATATACTGTGACATATTTAACATGTATAAGACTGCTTGCCATCTGGAGAAGGGTGCAGAGGGAGGGAGGGAAAAAATCAGAACAGAAGTAAGTGCAAGGGATAATATTGTAAAGAAATTTTTTTCAAAATAAAAAAGATACTTTTCTATTTTTGTCTTTATTCTCAAAAAGAATATTATATCTGCTGAGTGAAATGAGCAGGACCAGGAGATCATTATATACTTCAGCAACAATACTATATGATGATCAATTCTGATGGACCTGACTATCTTCAGCAATGAGATGAACCAAATCAGTTCCAATGGAGCAGTAATGAACTGAACCAGCTACACCCAGCGAAAGAACTCTGGGAGATGACGAAGAACCATTACATAGAATTCCCAATCCCCGTATTTTTGCCGACCTGCATTTTGATTTCCTTCACAGGCTAATTGTACAATATTTCAGAATCCAATTCTTTTTGTATAGCAAAATAACAGTTTGGACATATATACTTATTTTGTATTTAATTTATACTTTAATGTATTTAACATGTATTGGTTATCCTGCCATCTAGGGGAGGAGGTGGGGGGAAGAAGGGGAAAAATTGGAATGAAAGGTTTGGCAATTGTCAATGCTGTAAAATTACCCCTGCATATAACTTGTAAATAAAAAGCTATTAAAATTATTTTTTAAAAAAAATTTAAATAAAATTATATAAAAAAAGTAAAAATATCTGCTTAATTTTTAATCTCCTGAAATGTGACTTCTACTTCTGCTATCTGGATTTTTTTTTAAAAAGGTTTGCAAGTACCTGGTGTGTACAAAATATTGACAAGGCCTGCTGTCCAAGAGCCTTATATATTGGCAATATATTAGTGCCCCAGTTTTTCCACATCCCCTCCAACATCCTTGTCTTTTCCTGTCATCTTAGCCAATCTGAGAGGTATGTAGTGGTATCTTGGTGTTGTCTTAATTTGCATTTCTCTGATCAATAGTGATTTAGAGCATTTTCTCATATGATTAGAAATAGTTTAATTTCTTCATCTAAAAATTTTCTGTTCATATCCTTTGACCATTTATCAATTGGAAAATGGCTTGGATTCTTATAAATTTGAGTCAATTCTCTATATAGTTTAGAAATGAGATCTTTATCAGAACCCTTAAATGTAAAAATGATTTCCCAATTTATTGCTTTCCTTCTGATCTTGTCTACATTAGTTTTGTTTATACAAAAGCTTTTTAACTTAATATAATCAAAATTATCTATCTGGTGTTCAATTATGAGTTCCAGTTCTTCTTTGGACACAAATTCCTTCCTTCTCCACAGATCTGAGAGGGAAATTATCCTATATTCTTTATAATTTGCTTATATCACTCTTTATGTCTAAATCATGAATCCATTTATATCTTATCTTGGTATGTGGTGTTAGGTATGGATAGAGCCCTAATTTCTTCCATGCTAGTTTCTAACTTTCCCAGCAGTTTTTGTCAAACAGTGAATTCTTGTCCCAAAAGCTGGGATCTTTGGGTTTGTCAAACACTAGATTGCTATAGTTATTGCTTATTTTATCCTGTGATCCTAACCTATTCCACTGATTGACTACTCTATTTCTTACTGGCTAATATTTTTAAACTTTACCAAATACCTGAAGCCATTTTTATATATAAAGTATAATATAATGAGAATTATTCAATGAATTTGAAAATAACACAAGTAGTACACAACAATAATAGCTAACAATTATCTGTGATTTAAAGATTTACAAAAAGGCTTTATATGTGTGTATATATATGCATTTATATATACATATGCATATACATATGTATGTTATACTATTTGGTGATCTTCCTCACAAATGTGTAAAGTATTTGCAAATGTCATTATTTTACAGATAAAAGGGCTAAAATTAGAAAGGATCATACAGCTATTAGGTATTTGAATTAGAATGTACCTCTATCCAAAATGAGCCATCCATTCATAAATCAAAATGATTCAAGAAATTAAAAAAAGAAATAGGGGAAATGGACTTAATTTGGCTGGAAGATCCTGAAGATATTATTTGGTTGATGGAGTTATGAGAACAAAATCTAGAGTAAGCGATAATAATAAGCAGCTAGATAGAAACAATCAGCAGGACAATTTCAAAAAAGCCTGGAGAGACTTACATGAACTGATACAAAGTAAAATGAGTAGAATCAAAAGAACATTGTACACAGAAACAATAATGTTATGTGATGAGTTGGCTCTTTTCAACAATGAGGTGATTCAAGCCAATTCCAATAGATTTGTTAGGGAAAGATCCATATGCATCCAGAGAGAGAGGACTGTGGGTGCTAAATGTGGATCACAACATAGTATTTTCATCTTTTGTTGTTTATTTGCTTGTTTTTTTCCTTCTTAAGGACTGTAGGTGCTGAATGTGGATCACAACATAGTATTTTCATCTTTTGTTGTTTTTCTGCATTGTTTTTTTTTTCTTCTTAAGGACAAAAGCCCCTTCCTGCTATCTTCTTAAAGACATACTTAAAGTCTCCTCCCTGTCATCCCCCTAAAGACATACTTAAGCCCCCTTTCCTGTTATCCTCCCTATTTCAGCCAAATATGGGCAACTATGTACTTGTTGGTCAAGTTCCATTTCTTGGATAGTTCCCGCCTTTAGAATGTAAGATCCTCAGCCAATAAGGATGAGGGTCAGTGGTGGGAGGGGGAATTTGCATTAGCGATAAAACTCCGACCCTACCCCTTACGGTGCCTCCTCCCTTCGATTGTCTGCTCGATGGGTAAACTTTGCTTTGCTTCTAGAGATCTATCCAGTTGTTTTATTAATGGTTTCTGACCCACACACAGCCTATTACAATTCAGTGCATAAAAGAGTTGTATTTCCCTTAGATTACTTGCTGTCATGGGAAGAGTGGGGATGAGGGAGCGAAGGAGAAACACTGGAATCACAAAGTTTGACAAAAATGTTGAATTCTCTACATGTATTTGGAAAAATACTAATTTCAAGATTAAAAAAATAAAATTTTAAATATACTATAGGAAATCTTTCTAATGTAAACTTTTCCCCTCTTCTTACTCTCATTGGCCTCCCTCCTCTTTTATCTCAATCTTTTTCCTCTGTCTTCCTTCCCTCCCCTTGTCCTTTTTTCTCTATTCTGCTCGCCTTCTCTCTGCCCCTCCCTTCTCAGAATCAGCACTCAGTAGGTCTTTTCCAGTCTTTTACTGGGGCTGCTGAAGCTTGTCTTGTTCGATTCCAATTGTAGTTCTGACTTATATGAATTTTTTTTGTTTGTTTCTTCCAAAATTTTCTCTTTGATCTATGGGTTTCTAAATTTAGCACGAACATTCTGATGTTTTCCACAATGGATTTCGTTGAGATGGTATTGGGGGATTTTTTTTTTCCTATTTTGACATTTTCCCCTCATGTCCTAGCATTCCAGAACAGTATTCCCAAATTATTGCTTGCATTACTATATTAAGGTTCTTTTTTTGGTCAAAATGTTCAGGTAGTCCAGTTCTTCAGTTTTCTATTCCTAATCTGTTCTCCAGATCTGTCTTTTAAGTTATGTTTCACGATGTTCAATTTGTTTTCAATATTCACAATCTCTATTGTCATTTCTTGGTTGTTCTTCACTTCTATGACTTCCTGTTAAATCCAGATTAGCTCACTGGAGGCCATAGGATCAGACCGAGTCAGGAGAAGTAAAAGTCTTTGGCCCTTAGGAGGAGAAGTGAAAGCAGCAGGCAAACTGCCACAGGCTCGCCCAAAGATGTATCTTCCATTGTCCCTGTCCAAAGTCACCACCTTCTCTCCTTCTCGTCTTGCTGCAAAGATAGTCTCTGGCCTCTGTCCCTCTGCCCTCTAATCCTTGCCTATGATTATCTTAACACCAAACCTTCACCCAGCAGCAACTGTGAGAAGAGCCATTTATCCAAACATATGCTAATAGAGTCATTGTCTCATATCCAATGAGTAATTACCCTTAACTGCTCCTCCTCTCATTCAAGCACACTTTTTTTCAGCGTTTCAGCCCTTTACAACTTCCCATTGCCAATCTTCATTTTTCAAAGTCTTTATTTTCATCTTGAGACTCCTTTCTGCCTTTGCAAGTTGGTTTTTTTTTTTTTTTTTTTTTTTTAATGCTTTTGGTTTTTCTTGGAAGCATTTTTTTTCCTGGTTACTTTTTTCTCAGTTTCTTTTGATTTTAAGTATTTTTTTGAGCTCTACACATTTTCTTTGGTTTTGCAGCCATTGCACATTACTCTTCAGGGTAAAAGCTTTTTTTACTTAAGTGTCATCCTCTGAAGATGAACTCTTGTCTTCCCAGTTCTGATAATATATTTCAATGGTGGGGTGCTTCCTTGCAGGTGTGTTTTTTAAAACGAGGAATGATTATTGAGCTCTTTTAATTGATGTATGGAGAGGGGGGGGAGTTCTTCAAGCTTCCTTTCAGAAGTGCCCTCTGACCAGGAACCCCAAGGACTCTGACCAAGGACCCCAAGGCAAGAGCTCCCCTTGCCTGCAAGTACCAGCAGCAGCAGCATCCCGGATCCACTGCCTCTGCAGCCGCCCAGAGCTGGATCCTCGCCAGGGCCACGTCCTCAGTGCCACGTCCAAGTGACCCAGCTGGACCTGGCTGCCCTCCTAGTCAGCCCAGCTTCCCTCAGGCCTCCAGGACTCGACCTCAACTTGACAAGAGAGTGTGGGAGAGAAAAGTGTCTGTGCTTCTTCCTGAGGCTCTGGCCGCTCCCGGCTTAGCTGAGGGGCCGCACTTGTTTCGGAGGATTTAGCCTGGAGGTGTTGCCACTTTAGAGAGGTTCCTCACCAGTCCCAAGGCTTTTTTCACAACCCTGTGGGTTGTGTGTGAAGGACCCCCTGTGATACCCCAAGTCTAATTTGTATGTCTACATTTCTCTAAGTTAACACTTTGTTCCCTTTGTGGGGGAATTTTCTAGAGCCCAATCACCTCACCTTCCCAGTCCCCTCCAGAGCGGAAGCTTTTAAAACAGGACCAAAATGAACCTTGTTGTCCCCCACCGTTTTCCTTCGGGATTTGGGAGGAGTGCTTGGGAAGTGTTGCTGGAGGAGGTTTTGACTGGGCAGCCGAGGCTGGCTGGAATGTTCCGGTGCTCCTCGAGGACCCCCTGGTTTTCCCAGTACTGCGTGGCGGAGGTTGTTCGGGTGCTGCAGGCTCTTCTCCCCGGGGAGAACTCCTTGTCAGGACTGGGGACGTTTTGGTGTTCTTGCCAGGAGCCGGGTGTAATTGCAGTCCAGTAATGTGGAGAGCTTAGTCAAGGGGAGGGGCTTCTTCCCGGTGACAGATAGAGGCAGCTCTGGAAGCAACTTCGGGGGATGTCTTGGCCACCATTGTGAGGACTGGGGATATTTTGGTGTTCCTCTTTCGAGGAACGCTCATTATTTTGATTGGCCTCACTGGGGGTGGAGGTCCTCCTCCCTGTGTCCAAGGGAAGGAAGGTCGGGACAGAATTCTTACGGATATCCCGGAGCGAGATGGCGGGGCCGGGAACACTTTGGCCGGCCTGCGCCAGGGAGCAGCCATGGCCCAGCCTTGACTGTTAGTTGGAGCTGCCCCCTCGGGGCGCACAGAGGAGCCTAAGAGCCCCTTGTCAGATGTCTCTTGTTTGGCCAGCATAAAGTGTCCTTGCCCAGGACAGGCCGGGGCGGCTTTTGCATCACCACCGTGAGGCGGTTCTATCACAGAGATGATGGGGACTTTCAAGAGAACACGAGCAGCGTTAACAGAAAATTTCCTCCCCGAGGATGGGTCCTTTCCTCCCGATTTTGGCCTCCCCGCACTGCTCTCCTCCTGGACCTCCAGGTCCCGCACCTGTACATTTTCCCTCTGTGAGGAAGGGGCGGTTCGTTGACTTCGAACTAGGACCGCTTTGGCCTTCTGTAGTAGGCTCCTTCGGTCCTCCTGGACGGAATCTGTGAATGAAGAAGGGACCATATGAGCAATGGGGAAGCAATCAGGAAAGAGACTGTGGGCGGGAAAGATCGCAGCAGCCCAGGGATTATGATCTACCAGGAGTGATACCTGCCCTTTCGAGGACAACTGGACCCTTGTCAACATGTTCTTGCACCTGTTCTCTTTCTTTGCATTCTTGGAGGAAGCACAAAGAGACAATTTCCTTACTTCCAATGTTTGTGGTAACCCCATTATTTCTATAGAGTTGTTTGGATGGAGTCATCCCCTTAGACTGAAAGCTCCTCCAGGCCAAAGAGCTTGCTTTGGGCCTTTCTTTGTATCCCCCGCAGGCTTGCTATGTGGAAGCTTGGCCCATGGTAGATAATTAATAAATGTTTATTGACTGTGGCCTCCACTCATTTGTCCCTCTTTCTCACTCTTCTAAAGTCTGCACTGTGGTTTCTCACATTCTCATTCAGTTGAGTTTTACTGATTGAAATGCTAAGTTACTCTTCTAACTTCCAAAGTCCAAAAGTGAATGAATTTTTTTGCTTTTTATTTAATTTATGATATTTTACCAAACTTACATTCACAAAATATTTGTACATTTGTTTTTAAGATTTTAGCTTTCGAGGTTCTTTCCCCAATTTCCACCCACATAAAAAATTATGCAAAACATTTCCATAAAAGTTATAAATAAAAACATAAATCTCCTACCTTCATGAAAAATAAAAACCTCAAGAAAAATTGAGTTAAAAGTAGAGAGAGAAAGAGGGAAAGAGAGAATGCTTTGATGTGTATTCCAACACAATCATTCCTTTTCTTTGAATGGATAGGATTTTTTTATAGAAGTCCTTCAGAGTTGGTGTGGATGATCGTGTTAGTGAGATTAACAAAAGCATTTTCAACTGGTCTCTCTAGAACATTGCTGTCATTTCATCTATAGCATATTTCACTCTGTTCATGGAGGACTTTACTAGTTGTTTTTTCCTCTAAGAACATTCTGCTCATTGTTTCCCACAGAACAATGATATCCCATCAGAGAAACTTGCTTCAAAAATTGTTTTTATATTTACTATTGCTAATTGTATTTCCCCCCCATATAGTCTCTGTTTTCAGTCTGTCTCTCCTCAACAGTGTTTCACTACTGATCACTGACTTCCCCAAAATGAGATATTCCTTTATGATTCCCACTTCTCCTGTTCCATTCCCCTCCTATTTTCTTGCAGGCTGAGATAGAGTTCGATATCCCTATTCAGTTTTTATGGTATCTCCTATTTAAATCAATACTGAGGAGAGTAAGATTCATTCAACCACCTTCTTGTCTCTCTCTTCCCCTCCCACTGGAAATCCTTTTTCTTCCCTCTTTTTCTTATGGCAGATAATTTACACCATTCTACTTCTCTGTTTTCCCTTTTCCCTAAAACTTCCTGTCTCTTCTCCATCATTAAAAAAAAGATATTTTCATATTCCTTTCATATTCCACTCACACCCCTTATCCTCTGGCTATGCCTGTTCCTTTTAACTATCAGAAGATTGATAATGTCATAGAATCATCCTCCTATGTCACAATGTACAGAGATAAAACTTAAACCACTCCCAAATGTATTGAACCTGCCTCAGTCTCTTTCTTGAGCTCTCTACCCTAATTCCCACATAATGTGTTGGATATTTTAACCCAGATGCCAATTGAACCGAAACCTCAAGTGGTCCAAAACAGAATCTGTTCTTAGTCCCACACCCTCAGCCCTCTTCTGAAATTCCCTTTTCTGTCAGTCAGGTTTGCGGGCTCAATCATCCACAACTCTTCCCTTTGCTTAGAGCAGATATCATCCATGCCATCTTTTTAATTCCTTACTCAAAATTTTTCCCCCAGAGGTTTTCTTTTCTTCACTCTCTAACAACCATTTCACCCTGTCCACCTCTCTCCTACACTCTTCTGATGGCCTCATTGTTCCTTTAGGATTATGCCTTCTGACATGTTCTCTAATCTATATTTAATTTATATTTATCTGGCATATTTTAGTTTGTATACTTTTGGTTCTCCCTCTTAGAATCAGTTTTTGGGCCTTCCTCATTTAATATAGTGACTGACATAAGAACAAGTATTACTACTTATTTGTGGATACTCACTATGGGTAGATACCCGATTGTTTTTCCCCATGGCGTCATCCAAATATTTCCTGACGGAAAAGAACATCAACAAATTAATACTAAGCTTTGGTTCCAATAACTACCCCATCTTCCCAGGTATAAGAGCAGCAAGCAGCCCAAGACGGCCCTACTAGTTCATTGGGGACAGCCCAGCTATTGCCTTTTTCATCCTCTATTTGGTTTTTACAGTAGAGCCAGCCTCAACACAACTGATAAAATCCTTTTTTTATCCATTTGATCCAATTTGATCCATTTCTAAAGGACCCTTTCCCTTTTGCTCCTTTTTTCATCCCTTCTTTCCTCTTTCTTCATCATTAAAAGTAATCCAAAGGCAGCAACTGACAATTTCCTTTGTATGACAATAGAAGAAAAAGAGAATGGCACCCTGTAGGCAAAGTGTCAATATAAAGAAAAATCTATCGAGTTCATTTGTTTCCTGTGAGGGGTACTTTATGTCAGACTGCTCACAGCACAAAATTTCTGAGAATATTTCCAATTTTCTTTGATTTCACAACATCTTATGGACTTGTCAGGCTATAGTCCATTGGCTCGCATCTCTGCTTCTGTTTTCCTGGAAGAAGGGCAAAGTACTAACTACAATGTGGGCCAGAAGGGTCAGAAATGGAGGCTTGAAAGTCCTAACTTACACGTCTACCCTGGACAAACCTTTCTCAGTCTTTTCAGTGGCCTGAAGCACACCAGCTCTCTAGGAAGAAATGACAGATTGGCTACCCAAGTACAAAACAAAGGGATTTTCCACACCTACATTGAATATCTACAGGTATAATGAACAACCTTGTCCACCCACCCTCCAATCAAAAAAAAATAAATAAAAAAAAGAATAGATATGCATTGTGAGATTTCCAAGAATTTTTTTTTTATGAATTTAAAATATTGATTAGAGCAAAGGGGAATAGGCTCCAGTAGTTGTCAGAAGGCAAATTGTTAGAAAGCCGTTAAGAACTTTGATGCTGCTGCGCCCAATCTCCTCTCCCACTAAGGGGATCCAAAAATCTCTAATGCTTCAACTTGATCTCCCAATGGATGGAATTGTTTGAATGGTATAAGCAATGAGGACCTGGAGGCAGTCTCAGGGTCACATCAAGGAGAGAGAGAATGAGAGGAAACACCTCTCTTCTGTCCTTTGCAATGTACTCAACAGCCTTTCCCAATATACAAACTTATTTGATCCTTCTATCAACTCTGTGAGGAAATGGAGGCAAACAGGGGAAATGGTTTGCCTCAGGGACTCTCAACTCTCTCTGAGACTGAATTTGAAACTCAAGTCATCCTGACTCCCAGGTCTCTGTTTTTCTTATATTCAAGAACAGAGAAGCCTCTTCAGGACAACAACAAAATGTCATTTTCTTTTTCTCCTAAGAGTCTACAAAAGAGGCTTCTCTCTTATGATTTCACTTGTATTGAGGACATTGAAGACAGAGGAACAAGTAGCTTGTCCATTGCCTATTGCTGACACAAAGAAGAAGGTCTCTCCCATTGACCTCTAGAACATCCCAAAAATTACACACCTCCCCCCAAAATACAAACTTTTTCATCCCTTCTACACATATTCGGCTTTCCCCATCCCCTTAAGAGTCTGTATCGTGGAGCCTCTTACTTGTAAAGGATTCTGGAAGAATAGAAAAACCAGGCAACCCTTTATCTGATGAAATAACACACACACACACACACACACACACACAAACAAACACACAAACACACAAACACACACTCTCAGACACAGTGTGTCTCTCTCCCTGTCTCTTCCTCTCTCTCCCTCTTCCTCCTTGTCCTCTCTATCTCTGTCCCACACTCTGTCACTATCTACTCTCCTTCTCCTTCTACCTCTCTTCCTCTCTCTATCGCTGGGTCTGGGTTCTGGCACTCTCTCTCCTCTATCTCACTCTTCCTCTCCGTCTCCCTCTCTCCCTCTCTCTCACGCACAGAACACAGGTCTTGAGTCTCCTTGCCTTTTATCCTAGTAACACTTTGGGAGGTAGTGATGACATCACATATTTCTCTTATATCAGTTATGTCCTTCCAGCTACTGTGATTGGATATGTGCAGAAACTGGAAGCTTGTCCCTTACATAGTTTACTAAACCAGAGCCACTCTGCCTTAATTGGGTTTCATTAAATAGTTTTGTCACCTTCCACCTAGAGTGTATCATTTACACACATTAAAGATATCTCTCAACATTTAACTTTTAAAATTCTTGTCTTTGACTGACTGTGCATTAATAAGGAAAAAATATATTTGTGTCTGGATTGCATAGATAAGGGGAATTTGATATGCTTCTTTGTAAAACTTTTTTTGATTCCGTTTTCATTTCTTTTCTCTCTCTGGTTCAAATTCAGGACAGATATTTGGCTTTTTTTATACCTTATACGGTGTTAAGTGTGGATCAATGTCTAGTTTCTGCCATACCAGTTTCTAATTTTCCCAGCAGTTTTTGTCAGATAGTGAATTCTTATCCCAAAAGCTGGGGTCTTTGGGTTTGTGAAACACTAGATTGCTATAGCTATTGACTGTTTTGTCCTATGAACCTAAGCTATTTCACTGATCAACTAGTCTATTTCTTAGGCAGTACCAAATGGTTTTGATGACCATTGCTTTTAAGATAGTTTTAGATCTGGTACAGCCAGCTCACCGTCATTTGATATTTTTCATTAGTTTCCTTGAAGTTCTTGATCATAGTTTCTTGGAAGTTTGATTGGGATCACACTAAGTAAATAGATTCGTTTAGGTAGTAGTGTCATTTTTATTAGATTAGCTTGACCTATCGAAGAGCGCTTGGTATTTTTCCAAGTGTTTAGATCTGACTTTATTTCTCAGATTCCACTGATTCCTTCCTTTTCCACTCCCCTGCCTCCACCCAGCAAAATCGTCATTTCCTATACAACACATCAGGACTTGCACAAAGAGTGGGCGGGGCCATTCTTTCTTCAAGCTTATATATTAATAGAGTATGGTCCAATTACTATTTAGCCTCATGTGCTTGGGACCTCAGTGCATCAACTCAAGCCTCAGCCCATTACAATTGACCCTTGAAAAACTTTGTATTCCAAATTTTCACTTCCTTCCCCCTACCCCCTCCTTAGATGGCAAGTAATCCAATACATGTTAAACATGTTAAAAATACATGTTAAATCCAATATATGTGTACATATTTATACCATTATAGAGTAGGCACTTAATGTTTACTAATGGATTTAGTGATTAAGCATGAGAATGAGAAGCTGAGGGAGCATTCCAGATGAATCAGGAAGGAGTGGATGGTGAGGACCTAGTCCCCCTTTCCTACTCTATGGTTGGGGAAATTCCTGCTCTCTGTCTAGATGGCAGGGAACATAAATATACAGTATAATACCTCATACACTGTTATGTGCTAGTAGAGATTTCATGAACACTAAATTAATGCCAATTTTAAAAAACCCTTCTAAGAGGAATGGCCTCCATTTTCTCCTGTTAAATCATATTTTATTTTGGAGTTTTGTGAGTTTCGAGGGATAGAGGATATTCTTAAAAGCTACTGAAGGGGAAAATTGCTTCCTTGTGCTATTTTTGATAACTTCCAGTTTGTAGCTTTAGGGATTCTTTCCATGGTGTCAGCCCCCTGTGGCACAGCACTGCTTTCCTAAAAGCTTGTATGCAAGATTATAGCATAATTGAAAAAGACAAGATACATTTATTGCTGCTGGGGCGGGGGAGTTAACCTAGTGTAAAAGGCAATATGGGTGCAGGGGTCCTCAAACTTTTTAAATAGGGGGCCAGTTCACTGTCCCTCAGACTGTTGGAGGGTCGGACTATAGTAAAAACAAAAACTTTGTTTTGTGGGCCTTTAAATAAAGAAACTTCATAGCTCTGGGTGAAGGGGATAATCATCCTCAGCTGCTGCATCTGGCCTGTGGGCTGTAGTTTAAGGACCCCTGTCTCACTATAAGGGATAAGAGTCTCATCTTAGAATCAACAAGATCTGGGTTCAAGTCCTGCCACTGACCCAAAGATAATAGCTCCGATAGGGGCAATGTCTCCAGGCTCTTCTAGGCTACAATATTCAGTGGAAGAAGTTTGTGAACTGTCTAAAAAGGGCTGCTTGCAATTCAGGAAAAAGCCCTTTGACATTGGATAGAGACCTAAGCCAGGTTGTAGCTTCTCTCCAATACCACCTTGTCTCTAATTCCTCTTCTCCATAGGCCTTCAGGAATTGGTATCTGCAAGGAAAAGCTAAAGCCAGGGACAAAAACACCTGATTCAGACCCAGAACAGACTTTGGAGATCATTATGCCCAATCCTCTATATTTAGATGAGAAAGATGGCAGAGGAATGGTTGAACAAGTGGTATTTGAATGTAATTTGAATGACATAGCTCAGGCTATGAGCCTTTGGCTCAGATCAAGTTACTTAATTTCTGAGTGTCCCAGACAACTCACTAGGACCTCGGATCATTCCTACTCTTTTCTGCCCTCTTGGGAAGTCTGGTGATAACCCATGTGCCTCTTTTCACAGGGCCCTGCTTTATGAAATGCATAAAAAGAAATAATAATAATAATAAATAACATTTATATAGTACCTATTATGTGCCATTTACTATGATAGGTACTTTACAAGTTTTTTTTTTTTCCTTTACTTGATTTTCATAACACTGGTAAGAAGGAAAAGAAATATTTAATACATACTTATGTGCGTGGCATTGTGCTAAGTGATTTACACATTCATTTGATCCTTACAACAAACCTGGGAGTTAGATGCTATTATTAGCTCCATTTTATAGTTGGAGAAACTGAGGCAGATGGTGTTAAGTGACCCATCCAGGATCACATAGTTACTAGTTGTCTGAGGCTGGATTTGATCTTTGGTCTTCCTGATTCCAGGCCTAACACTCTGTCCACCGAATCATCAGAATACATAGAATTACTAAGGAAACCAATTATTTGAAATCCAGTGATCAAAATATTAAAATCACAAATCATAGGATAAAAGTACAAAATACAGAAAAGGCATTTGATTTGCTTTCCTCAGCAGGTTTTTACCAAAAGCTTTCCTATACTACTAGGTCCAATTCCAATTTTAAAAATTCATATATATATATTTATATATATATATATATATATATATATATATATATAATCTCACCTGTAACAATTGCTCAGTATGCAGAGCTTTAGAGCATTTCTGTAGGATTGAGCTCACCTACAGAAGCTTAGATTTTAGATATCAATATATTGTCACCAAAGAATACCTATTTTTCTCTTCAGTGTTACTCAGACTTGAAGCTTTGTCTTCATTCTCATAGGAACCTTCTTTTCTTCCTGACTTCCCAGTCCAGGCTCCATTTCTTTCCTACTAATCCAAGGCAAAAGCTCTAATTCAGAGCAAGGTACCTTGCAAGGTTCTGGGTATAAAAAAGATTAACGAAAGAAGAAAAAGAAGAAATTTCTGCCCTTAAAGGAGCTTGTATTCTATTGGAGGAAATACAAAATCCAAGCTACTTTGACCTAGTTGGAATTCTTACCTGTCATTTCCCTTTAATTTGGCATATTTTCCACAGCGTCCAATGTAATTCTCAGCAAACAGATTGCCATTGTTATTTCCTTACACAAGAGCCTCGTTCACTATAGTTGGCAATATCAACTATATATTTTTCAACCTAAGTTTTATTAAATTGTGTATATTTAGGGCCTGAATGCTATAAAGTAAAAATGGATTCAAACAATCTCTGATGCCTCCATTTTGGCACTTTCTTGTGCCATATTCCTACATTATTTTTAAACTCCCTCCAGACTTCTCTTCCTTTGCCCCCTTGCCACCTCCTGAGCCTTACCTTTTTTTTCTTTTCTTCTGGTCTTTCTTTTTTCTCTCCCCCAATATTAAATGTTGCCTTCTATTACAGTAGCCAAAATTTCAGAATTATCTCTCATTTACTCTTCCTTTAGTCCAATCAAAATTACACTTTCTTCAACACCTTCCTCCTATGCCTTTTAAGTGTGAAGGACTCTAGACCAATTTAATCATGCTTACTCATCAACCAGATTCAAGAATATAAGCAGTTTCTGGGAAATATTTGAACAATAGGACTTAAATCAGTATAAATAATATGACATAGTATAAATAGGACTTTAAGTTATAAGGCACCTTAGAGTTCATCAATTCTAATCTCTTCATTTAACAAATAGGGAAATTGAGGCTCAAATTAAATTACTTGTCTAAAGTCAAGCAGATAAGGGACTCTCTCCCCTGATCACAACCTCTGTTCAAAACAACACCTAGTTCTCTTGTTCTGGACTCCTGGCTTCCTTCCCATACTTTTTTCTCACTGAACTAGAACAATATTTTCTCTGTATCTATCAGTGCCAAAGAAATCTCTTTTCTTCCCCTTTTGCTGGAGCTTTTATATCTCAACTTCTGCATGATGTTTAAGAATTGCTTCACCTCATTTCAGATATCTTCCTTCCCTGCCTAGTTTTTCTTTCCCAGCCATACTAAAAATATTTAGTTTGACTATGTGAAAGTAATATTCATTACAGTAACTTACAGAATAGTATAAATTCCTTGAGGGCACTTTTGTAGCCCCAGGCCTTGCATAATAACTTGCTAATGAATGATTTCTAAGTACTTTGGGGAGCTTGGGGTACAGGGGGGAAGGAAGGGGGAAGGAATTTAGTAGGCTAGCTAAGGAGGGCAAACAGGCCCAGATTGGAAACAGACTAAAGCAGTTCAAATATTCTGGCTAATCATTAGTGGGGTCAGGCCCATTAGTGGATCAGGTCCAGTCCTGGTAAGATGGGAAGGCCTAATTCCCTCCACCCACCCTCCAATTCCCAGCCACCACCAAAATCAACTGAGTCAAGGAATTCTCTCATACTCTGATGAGACTAGAAACTGCAATATTCAGCTGTAGACCTGACTGCTTAACTATGGGTAAGTCATATAATTTCATTTGGCTTCAGGATCCTCATCTGTAAAATGTACCCATTTTGTCTAAGGGCACCCCCAACTTTAAAATTCTGATTTCTGTGAATTTTTTGCCACACACTTGCCATCTTCCTTCCTGGCTGTTTCAATAAAGTCTCTTTTTCTCTTTGTTTCTGTCTCTGTCTCTGTCTTTTATCCTGTCTCTCTCTCTCTTTTTCTATATGTTCTAATATATTTTTCAATAAAATCTCTATATATGTATTCTCTGTATTACTAACCTGTATCATATCTCCTCAATAACTAGACTTCCATGAAGATTATGCATCTCATCTCCATTGTAAGACTCTTCATCAAATTCCCTTGGCTAAATAAATATAACTAATTTATTCGTCTCTCCCTTGGTCACAGTCTCTGCTCAGAATAACTGGTGATTCTCTTGCTCTGGACTCCTTCCTTCCTTCCTACCCTATTTCTCATTACACAGGAACACCCTCTTTTCTCTTTATCTACCAATACCAAACCCTTCCCCTTTTGATGGAGCTTTTAAAATACAACTTCCTCTGCATAATGTTTTCTGATTAAGCGGAAACAACCATACCCAATTCCAGAAATCAAAATGCAAAGTAAAAACTGAAACTCATTCACTTTACTTTTCATTATGCTGAGGCACACTCTTATTTTCTTTAAAGTTATTATGAGAATTCATGAATGATCTGTAAGTTCTTCAGCTTGGAGAATTCCTTTCACTGAGCAGATCATTTCCATAAATGACTTAATAAATACTAGGGAATTGCCTGAGGAACAAATAGACAACATGTTTTATCCAGAATTCACTCCCCTTTGCCCAGAATCCTAGTAAGGACTGGGGATGTATGATTTGAATTCCTATCTTCTTGATCCTAAGCCAACTGCTCTATCCAGTGTGTATAAAATCTATCATTCCTCCTTTGCCCAGTGCTTGAGTTGTTTTGCACATTAAGTCTAGATTGAGAGAATGCTGAGCATGGTCTATGTAAGAGATTTGCTTTAGTTTTATTGGTTATATAAATGGAGAAACAAACGTCATGAAGTTAGTCAAGAGAGAGACTCTTGAATGGCACATCTGAATTGTTGTAGCCACTGACAGTATTGATGTATAATAGTTTCCAGGGGAAACCTCAATGATTTTGAGGTCTCCTGATTTTAGGGGGGGGCTTCTGTTCTAACAATAAATCAGTAATCCTAAATCTTCTGGTTTTGGAGTCTGCCTCAGGGACTATCTGCATTCCCAAATTAAAAACAACAATCAACAATCTGTGCATCTTTTGTGACACATTTGCCATCTTCCTTGCTGGCTGTTTCAATAAAGTCTCTCTTTTTCTCTTTGCTTCTGTCTCTGTCTCTGTCTTTTCCCCTGTCTCCCTCTCTCTTTCTGTACATCTGCTCTGATATATTTTTCAATAAAATCTCTCTCTATGTATTCTCTTTATTACTAATCTATATTATATCTCAAGTCAACCACTAGAATTCTGATTCTGAATAGACCACTCCCTAGTCAGATAGCTTCTGGTCTCAAGATAATCCCATGGATCAAACTTCTGAAACAAGTGTTGATCAGTGAGAACCAAATTCCATAGATGACCACTCCTCTGTCCCATTCCTGGGCCATAGAATTAGCATGTCAATGATTGAAAGCTGGATAAAGGGGTCTCCTCTCTCTTCTCACTTCACTAATTTCTTTTGGAACTTAGCCCGCTGCAATTGGTGTTCAATAAAACTTTGGTCCTTGACTAGGAAATGGATTCAAGCCTGCAAATTCTTTTAAGACACCTCATGACACCAGTCTATGACCCCAAACTTTTAGGTTCTCCTCAACAATACAGGATCCAATCTCATGTTTTTTCACCTCTAGGATCTGTACTTGTAGGGACTGTTGAGACTACATCTCTGCCAGATGAAATCATTATTTCTTACCTGATTTGAGACATAATCTTATTTTATTCATAGCTAAAGAGCATTTAAAAAAAAAAAGATAAATAATTAGGAAAGATATTTAACAAGATGACATAGAGAGAACAGCAGCTATAAACCTGAGATAAAATTCCTACAAATACAGAGTCCTTGAGAAGAGTAGGCTCAAATTTAGAATATAATAGTAGTGTAGTATAGGTGATATAAATGTGAAAGTAATAACTCATGACTATTGGTACTATAGGGTCTGGAAATCTCTATTTTTTCTTCTTCATAATAATCCTCAGGCAATTCCACTTGATTTCAGTGCTGTTAGATTAGATTAGCTTGTTGTTCTTCATTCTCTAAGAGGACCAAAATGTCCTCTTGCAAGTTACTGGGTATAAAAAAGATTAATGATCAGACAAATATGAGTTCAGAATGTTCTGCCACTGGTCAGACATAAATAGTCCCTGAACATTTGGGGTCGACTGTCTAACTTTGTGCATTTAATAAAGTTTCTTCTGAGTTAATTAGTTCTACTTCACTCATAGCATATAAAAGTATTGCTTTTTTGACCATTTTCTGAGCACTTGCCTGTGTGATTTCTCCATAGAATAATTTTTTGGGTAAGCATACATTTGGCCTTTGAACAATGTGGCCAGCCCAAGGAGTGTGCTCTGTGCAGGTGAGTCTGAATGCTTGGCAGCTTAGTTCAAGAAAGGAGCTCGGTGTCTGGTACCTTATCCTGCCAACTGATCTTCAGAATCTTCTTAAGACAATTCAAATGGAAACAGTGCAGTTTGCTGGCAGGCACACTCTCCAGGTTTCACAGGCATAGACACTAAAACAGCACAACAGCTCTGTAGACCTTCAGGTTGGCCGTCAGTCTAACCCCTTCTCTCCCACACTTTCCTTTGGAGCCTCCCAAACTCTGAGCTAGCTCTGGCAAAACATGTGTCTGTTGCATTATCAGTGTGGACATCCCTGGAAAGTATTCTGTTAAGATAAGAGAACTTATCCACAGCATTCAGAAGGTTACCATTTGCTATGTTTCCAAGGTCTGTTCTCTTAAATAGTTCTCAACTCTAAATTGGGCTGGCTCTCTCTTTAATCTGCAGACAACTCTTCTCTGCTGCTAGCAGTTGGTTCCTCAAAAATCTTCCCTTCTATGAGTGACTTCTTATAATTGTGTGCATTTCTGATCCCTAAATTAGACTTTGAATGTTCTCAAATCTACAGACTCCAAATGCTAGATGGAATGTTTCTCTCCAGGAAACTTGCTGCCAGACCACACAATCAGTGGGGATGAGGGTGGGAGAGAGAAACCCCTCTTTCAAAGATA
Source organism: Antechinus flavipes (assembly GCF_016432865.1). NCBI lineage: Eukaryota > Metazoa > Chordata > Mammalia > Dasyuromorphia > Dasyuridae > Antechinus > Antechinus flavipes. The sequence goes on from NC_067402.1 coordinate 208,307,134, forward strand.
TTCTCCATGAAGTACTTTTTTTTTGTTGTTATATATTTTATTTTATTTTATAATAACTTTATATTGACAGAATCCATGCCAGGGTAATTTTTTTTACATTATCCCTTGCACTCGCTTCTGTTCCGATTTTTCCCTTCCCTCCCTCCACCCCCTCCCCTAGATGGCAAGCAGTCCTATATATGTTAGATATGTTGCAGTATATCCTAGATACAATATATGTTTGCAGAACCAAACAGTTCTCTTGTTGCACGGAGAATTGGATTCAGAAGGTAAAAATAACCCGGGAAGAAAAACAAAAATGCAGATAGTTCACATTCGTTTCTCAGTGTTCTTTCTTTGGGTGTAGCTGCTTTTGTCGGTCATTTATCAATTGAAACTGAGTTAGGTCTCTTTGTCAAAGAATCCATGAAGTACTTCTAACCTTACACTCCTTCACACTCACAAATTGATTCTTTTCAGGTTACTGAGAGTATGTTTATCTTCCATCAGTAAATAAGATTATATCTTTAGATTCACTCAGAGATTTTCATGACCCATAACAGAATCCTAGCATATATTTTAATTCAATTTTTAAATTTTATTAATTTTCAATATATGTACTTTCAAAATATTTCCATTTTTTCTCCCTCCTTCCCACTCCTTCTCCCTCCATAAAATGACAAGCAATCTAATATAGGTTATACATGTACGATCATTTTAAACATATTTCCATCTTAGTCATGTTGTGAAAGAAAAATCAGATCAAAGGAGGGGGGAAAGTAAGCAAGAAAAAAACTAAAATAGTGAAAATAATGTGCTTCCATCTATATTCAGACTCCATAGTTTTTTCCCTGGATGTGGATAGCATTTTCCATCACGAGTCTTCTGGAGCTGTTTTGGATCATGGTATTGCTGAGAAGAGCTGTCTATCATAGTTGATCATCATACCATGTTGCTGTTACTAAGTACAATATTCTCTTGTTTTTGTTTACTTCATTCAGCATCAGTTCACGTAAGTCTTTCCAGGTTTTTCTGACATCTGCCTGCTCATCATTTCTAGTAGGACAATAATATTCCATTACATGGGTATACTTCAATTTATTCAGCCATTCCCCAATTGATGATGGGCATTCCCTTAATTTCCAATTTTTTTGCCATCACAAAGAGAGCTGCTATAAATATTTTTGTGCATGTGGGGCCTTTTCCCTTTTTTATGATCTCTTTGGGATACAGAGCTAGGAGTGGTATTGATGAATCAAAGAGTATGCATAGTTTTATAGTCCTTTGGGCATAGTTCCAAATTGTTCTCCAGAATGGTTGAATCAGTTCACAACCCCACTTGCTGTATATTAGTGTCCCAGTTTTCCCACATCTGCTCCAACATTTATTAGTTTCTTTTTCTGTCATATTAGCCAGTATGTTAGGCATGAGTTGTTTTAATTTGCATTTCTCTAATCAATAGTGATTTAGAGCATTTTTTCATATTATTATAGATGAATTTTTTAGTTCTTTATCTCCTCTCCCCCCCATTTAAGTCATTCTTTTTTTCCCATTTAAATCATTCTTAATGAATTAAGGAGAAATTTTTTCCCACCTTTGGAAGAAACCTCTAGTTAACTTTACTTACTTATTTTTAGAATATGAAATACTTGTTAATTATCCATTTATTAAATAATAGATTTCTTTTAAGAGACAATTCTATCTCTACCACTTTTCTGTGAGTCAAAATGCATTCTCAAACCCTTAGTTTCAACCACTGAATGACTTCCCTTTGTGAATTTGACATCTCTAGCTCTATCATGAAGTGGAAATCTTAATGACTTTTCTTTGTTTGCTTTATAAATTTTCATTTTCTGTTTCTTTTCCTAAAAAAAATTTCTGTCCCTCCCTTATATTCTCACTAATTCAGTTCCCTTTCTATTCAAAATTTTAATGTTTTGATTTATTGACTTATTAATTCCTTCTTTAGTCTCTGTATTTCTTATGGAATTAATATTTCTATGGTATGTATCTTGAATCCTTTCTTCTAAACAGTTTCTATATTAGTTATTGCTTTGGAGATTTTGCCCCATTTCCCCTCCCCCCTTTTTTCTGTTGTTCTTCACTCTTACAACAATAAATTTCTGCAGTACATAAAGAAGATAGAACTATTGCCTCCCATGGTAGAAATGTAGCTGTGCTTCTGGTTATGTTGTTCATTACTACCTCTTGTTCTTCCCATGATTCCTCCCCCCTCCCCCAATTTATCATGACATTGCCTTACTAGAGGAAAAAATGTAAGAAATCTCCTCTCACTTTTTTGAAAAAGTTCTGATTCCCTTCCTCCTGAGGCAGGAGACATAAAATGTGTCCATAGAGGTTTGATACCCTTTCAAGAGGTAGTGATCAATCTAAACACCAAGGTTGCCCCTGAATCGAGATTTCTTTCTTTTCCCATTTCAGTTCCTTTCCTTTCAACCTCACTCATTCTCCCATGTCCTTCTTCCTGAGAGAATACAGGAGCAATGGATTTAACATTTATATGACATTCTTCAAATAAAACTTGTATAAATACTCATTATAACAGTAATTGTAGTGGTGATGATGGTAGGAACAGGAGGAGGAGTAATGAATTTCCCTTCTTTGTTTACCAGTGACTTGTTTTAGTGTATCACAAGTATCACTTCTTTGTCCTCTGCTCTTTATTGCCTTCTTGTTTTCCTTTTTCCAAATTATTCTTTATTTGCATTCCCAATTGCATTTTCATTCCTAATCAGCTTTCTCTCTCTCATTCTTTTAAAAAACATTATTGTTTTCTTTTTTTTTTGGTTATACATGTACATTAATTTTTTTAAATGCACATTTCTTTATGAATCGTATTGCAAGAGAAAAATTAGAACAAAAGGTGAAACCACATAGCTCATTTCTTTGGTGAAAAAATATTTGAATCTATTTCTATTCTATCCAGTATTTCTGTTATGCAGGCCATAAATTTTGCTTTCACCATTATTATTTCTCACTTGAACCATTTGGAAACATCCTGCTATTATTCCATGTTTGCTTCATTTTAATTTTTCTTGCAATATTTATTCAGAGATATTTGGCATCATTTATATGTTCTGGATGCAATTTTCCCATTTGTTATTAATATCTTCCCTGCTGATTTTTCTGTTTTTGCTTAGGATTTTTAACTGAGGTTTTTTTCCCTAGTAATAGCTAGCATTTATATATCACTTTAAGTTTGTGAAACACTTTACATGAATTAATTCATTTTCCTCCTAAGAATTTTGATAATTTTTTTCCTTATATAGTGTATATTTTTTTTACTTTCTGACTCCTCTTGAGGTCTAAACCTCAAAATGATTTCAATCTTCTCCCATGTTGAGAAATTCACTTTATATCAGCTTCTGTCTGTGCTCCAAATGACTCCTAGGGGGACAGGACTGGCCTCCACTGGATGTCAGTTCCATTTCTTTCAGGGCTGTTGGATCCATACATATACTGGCTCTTTGCCTTCCTTAGTTCTCTGGCTGGGTATGCTGCAATATAACACATGCATTGCTACCCCAGGCAAAACAATATTCTGCTTTTCTATACCTCTCCCTCCTCTATACAGAGCGTGAGTACTTCTTGCCACAGAATGATTGGGCCAGAGGCAGAATGTTGTGCTGGCGAAGATGATGGCAGCAGGAAGCACATTGCTAAGTGGGAGATCCCAGAACACAAATCCTATTGGGCTGCTCTGCCAAAGTGTGGGGAGTGATGGAGAAGGGGGGGGGGTCTTGAATGCACAGATTAGGGTTTTGGATGAGCCTTCTCTGTTATCCCTTCAACACGCTTTTTTACCTTTTTAGGCCTCTTGATATTTTAGTTTTTGGAAACAGCAATTATTAATTTCCCTCTCACACATAATTCTGATTTTGGATATTTTGAGAGATTTTTGAAGATTAGAGAAAATATCTAGTTTTCTATCTTGATTGCTATATTACAAGAATGGGCTCATTTACTTATATATTCTAATCTGTAAAACATGTCTGATTTCATTTTGCCATTTTGTTTGGAAAAATTCACTATCGTGTTTCATGATTTTGTGTGTGTGTGTGTTTGGTAGCAATAGGCTAAGCGAACAAGCGTAAGCTAAAGACTACTTTCCTCTGCTTTCCTTCTGAACCACAAATCCCTATACCCATAGACTAGAAATACTAATGGGGGTAGATATGGTTAAGTCTAGCTCAATATTCCTCTTGAAGGGAGAAGAGACCGTTTAGCCGTAGTGGTCCTGGACCTTGTCTATTCTTCCCCACAGCTGGTATATTAACATGATCAGGACCTCCCATCATATCAATCCATGTCACCTGTGAATCATGTCTGTATGTGTTTGTGTATGTATACATGCATGTGTAATCATACACAATCACATGATTTCAGATCATATCTATCCATTCATGCTGTCTATAAGAAAGCCTGACAACTTTGCACAACTCTGTCTCCCTTAAATCTAATTCAAACATAAATCAAGACCTCAGTCTTGTGATGTCATGGTTCTATAATGAGTCAAAGAAAGGGAGAGCTGTTTAAAACTCATTATCCCTTTCATTTTAATTGAATTTTTTTCTTTCTTGAACCATTTCCAGGTCCAAAGAAAATAAGACTCCTACAGGAACTTGATTTAAGATGTCATTGGTTTAGATTGAGTTCACTCCTGGGTGAAGAGATTCCTTCTACCAAAGTGGTTAAACAATCTTTTCAAATTCTAATTTTAGAGAGTTGCTTAGAGAAAGTATTAGAGAAAGCCCAGTATGTGTCAGAGGTAGGACTCTAACCAAGATCTCCCTGTCTACATGTAGGATAATAGACTCAGAATAAGAATAAACTGTATTGGAGTAATTCTTTTGTATAATATTAGAGTCAATTCTCTCTCGCCCCCAGACTCTATTGATTCTTAATGATTAAAGTAAACAGATAATAGTACAATTGCATCACTGACATATATTAAGTGTATGTTTCTCCAAAATAACTATGTAATATACTTTACTTAATGTAGAAAGATAGTGAAATCAATATCCCTGATGTACTACTGAACAGTATTAAAATTTAAAACTATTTATTCATTTTTTATATTTCCTTACTGAATGTACTACATACACAACACATAGATTTCATGTGAGTACTTTAAATGAAATATTTATAAATGAGTAGTAATACAATATTAATCTTGTAACTCTGCCATCTTTCTTTAGAAAATGTCTTTATTCCTTATATTCTTTACTTCATTAAGTTGCATATCACTTTAAAACAAAATCAAAATACCAACAATCTAATATATTCAGGAGGGGAACTTTCAGTAAGGAAAGAAATCCTCGTTCTTTGATTTAAATAATAAGCTTTTTGCAACTTGTTAATTTGTGAGGAAAGTACTTTATAAAAGAGCTAGGCAAATGTGAATTGTTTCATCTATATTTATTAGGATGAATTATTATGAGTATTATTTTTAAATACTAACATAGCCAGTCAGGATGGAGGTTCTTAACTTTTTTTTGTGTCATGGATCCTTTTGGTCTGTTGAAGGCTATGGATGCTTTCTCTGAAGAATGTCTTCAAATGCAAAAAATAAAATACATAGGATCACAAGAAAACCAATTATATTGAAAATCATCAAGATATTTAAAAAAATAGTTCACGGACCTCTTAAATCTATCCATCAACCCCATGTTATCTCGCTCTGGAAGCCATGTTAAAACCCTTAGCAGTACTGATGGCTTTATCAGTCATTCCAGTTGTTTCTGTCAACCTATCTCGTTTTCCCTTTAGGGAGTGAAGTACAGTCTAGTCAGTCAAGATCAAAGCTGCGATCATCATTTACACATACTTTCATCATGCATTCATCACAAATGAATTTATTTACTAGGCTTTAGCTAATTGTAGTAAGTAGGTGCTAGTGAGGATATTTAAAAAGTGGAGCTTCCTCTGCTCTTCAGCAGCTCATAATTTACTTACATGTCACCTCTCCCCCACAACTGTCATACTAATGTTCTGCTGTAGTTAAGTAGGCACAATAGAGATCACAGCACTGTCATTGTATTAGCTGTCAGCTATGAAAAGGTTATTTATTGGTTGGGGTAACCAACAGATTAATCACAAAACTACCTTCACTGAGGATATTTATACCAGTGATTATTCATTGCTAATAAATCTACACTATTTATTTGCCTTCTAATTTCCCATATTTACGTCTAATCTCTATTTGTCAAATATGTGTGGGAGAAGACCACCAGATCAAATAAATCAAATAAATTAAGGAGATTTCTCAAGGCAAAAGCAGAAAAGAATTTCTTCCCACAAGCAGTTAGGCTTCCTTCTTTTTTTTTTTTTTTTTTTGAAGGAGAGGCAAGGCCCAGTTAACAAATAAGAATTATATAGGGGCTGGGATATAGGCTGGATCTTTGCCCTGATTAGCTAGGACAAATGACCTCACATTCTAAGTCACAAATGAGGAAAAATTTAACCCAACCACATCTTTAGGATGACTAACTTACCTTATGTGGGAGTTTCAGTGCCAAGATGGCCCCAACTTCGTCTCACAAAAAAAAAAAAAAAAAAAACTTCTTGTAACCATGTGATTTCTGAAGAAAGAGACCTGGCCCTGGGGCCCAGGTGACCCTCACTCACTCTTTAGAACACTGTCTCAGTCTTGTGAGACAGCTTTCACAGTTCACTTCATTCACATAGGTAGAACAGGAAAAATGGGAAGAGCAATGGACCCTGGTATCAAAGGAGCTATTCTCATATCCTGTCTTTAACATATTCTCTCTTTGGGATGTCAGGCAGATTTCATTGTTATTAAAACCAATTTTATTAAATTTATTATTAATTTATTAAATTAATAAAATTTATTTTATTAAAACCAGCCTCAGACACTCACAAGCATGTGACGCTGGGCAAGTCACTCAATCCTGTTTGCCTCAGTTTCCTCATCTGTAAAATGAGTTAGAAAAGGAAATGACAAACCAGTATCTCTGCCAAGAAAACTCTAAATAGGGTCATCAAGCGTAATATTTGATTGAAAAATGACTGAAAAATATCCACATAAGTTTGTATGTATGTATATACATATGGGGATCTTATAAATGTTAGTTATGTTCTTTGCAGTCCCTTTCGATTCTAAAGCTATGTGCCTATGAACATAAATACTTAAGAAAATCAAGAGCTATCACATGAAATAATATAGGGAAAATATCATATAAATGTTAACTACAATGATTATAATAATATTAATAGACTATACTGGTTGCTAATAAGAAAAGTAGGAAGTAAAGATTTAGTCACATACTCTTGAGATAGTCTCTAAACATATTTGAAATGTGCTAATTAAATATTAACCTTATCTAAGACTCTAAGCCATCTAAATATAGAACAACCTTTCATGTGAGTTCAGTGAGCTAAATTCTTAATGTGTAGAATTAAATGCCATGTTCAATTTCGTTTTTTCTTCCTTCTTTTATGCAAACATGAACATTGCCATTATTCATAAAGCCAGAAAAATTTGGCAACAGTACAGGGCTTCCAGGCTTGTAAGACAGGGAAAAATTTCAGTTTGCATTAAATAAACAGCAAAACGACTTTAAAAAATTAAACACAATCCTGAATATTTCATGGAGAATCAATTTACTAAATGAGTCTGATACATCTCTCACTAAAATATAAGAAAAGCGACTCCTAGTGAAATTCCTATAAAATAATTCCCTAGAGTCCTGATTGAATTTTAAATGATGAATTTAAATGAAATTTAAATGTTAAATGTTAAATCTTAAAAGTTTTAATAACAGTGAAATTTCTTATATGGAAAGGTGATACCATGAAACCAGTTTTATTAGTAGGACATGCCAAATAAATTATATATCTTGGAGCAGTGATAGACTGATGAGAAATCTATCAACATTCTCCTTAGGATGACTCTGGAGAAGTAAGGCAGAACACCAAAAGTCATTGTAGACTTTTCATGAGACTAATGACTTTTTGTAACTCTGCATCACTTAAATCCAATTCTCACCTAAGTCAAGACATCCTCCTTGTGATGTCCTTGGTCTTCTTCAAGAAGAATGATCAAAAACAACAAACAAAAATCAACGTTTTTTCACTGGTCTTCCTTCTGATCAATGGCAAATATTTGGAAAAAGATAAACTGGATTAGCATGTAGTTTGTGGTCACAAAAATGGGGAAAAAATAAGGTTACATTAGATAAAAATCATGGTATCATAGATTTGGAGCTAGAAAGGACTTTGGAGACCATTTTATAAGATGAGAAAACTGAGACTCAGCAGGAGCTCATTACTAATACATTGCAACTAATGAACTTTACTACATTGTACAATATGTGATATTGTGACATAGTGTAAAAGGGGTATAATACCACCTGTTAGTCTTGTCCTAGAAAAGTAGAGGAGAATGGAGAACTACCTGTGGAGTCAAAAAGTCCTAGATTTAAGGTCTGCTTCTGACACCTACTGGGACATGGGAGCCCAGTCACGTTATTTAACTTTGCTGTGGCCCAGGCAATGCTTTTAAGATTAAGTTGCAGAGTATATGCTGATCTGTATCAGTAGAGGAAATTTCTATGGAAATAGACCCAAAATCAAAGGAAAAAAAAGTACCAATATTTTAGTGTTAAGAAATTCAAATGAGACAATAATGTATGCAAAAATGCATTGCAAATTTTAAGTGATATATAATATCAACTATTATTATTATGTCTTTGCTTAGGAGATCATTACCTTCAATCTATCCATTTACATCTCTTTCAAAAAAAAAAGAAAAAAGAAAGGAACCAATTTGTGTTTATGTGGGAATACTAAGCAAGTTAAATAGTCCCTTTATTAGACTATGACAACAGAAAATGAAGACTTCAAGAAGCAGTATAATATGGGCAAAACTTTCTTGACAAAAATCTGACAGTTTGAATCTGGTGTCAGACACTTAATAGCTTATGGTCATGGACAAGCCATTGTACCTCTTTCTGCCTCCATTTCCTTATCTGTAAAATGGGGATAATAATAGCACATACCTAAGGTTGTTGTAAGGATTAAAATAATTGTAAAGCACTTAGTATAGTGCCTAGTACATTATAAATGCTATATAAATGTTGGCTATTTGTTATATTTATCATCATCATCATCATCATTATCATCATCATTGTCATTATTTTAAGGAGATTAAACAAGATGGTTTCCAACTCTAGATGAGAAGCTATGAAACAGGCCACAGAATGAAAAATGTTGACACATTATTTAGTATAATCCTTAGTTCAAAATATGCACTATGTGGACAACTAGATGATGCATTGGATAGACCATGAGCCCTGGAGTCAGAAGGAGCTGAGTTCAAGTGTGGCCTTAGTCACTTAGCTGTGTGATCTTGGGCAAATCACTTAACCCCAATTGCCTCATTAAAAAATAAAAATGAATGTTTCAAACCAATCTGAATGCACCAAAATTATAGGGAAAGTGAGGTGGAGCTGCTATTTTATATAATATGATTGCCTTCCCCCCCCCCCTTTTTTCTTTCTTTTTGTTCTTGTTTTTGTTTACAGATCTAGAAAATTGGATCTCTAAAATTTCGAAACCCATTGAACACTGTAACTCTTTTTATTTGTTACTTACACATGATTTATTCTTCACAGCCTAATTATGTTGAACAAGCCTAGAATTAAAGTATTTTTTTTTAAGGTTAATAAAAGCTTTTACCTAGTTTAAACAAAAAAAGATAATGGAATTGATTCAAAAAATTATTGATAGGCTACTAGATGATTGTACTGAATCTATCTAATAGATGAAATTTAATTAAAGTCATGTTTAAGTTAAAAAATTTGCCTTCTCACTTAACCCCAATTGCCTCAGCAAAATGAATGAATGAATGAATGAATAAACAAGTAAATAATTTTTTTTAATTGCCTTCACAAGTCAAATAATGGGGAAATCAATTTCCCTTTTTTTTTTTTTTTTGCTGAGGCAATTGGGGTTAAGTGACTTGTCCAGGATCACACAGTTACGAAGTGTTTAAATGTCTGAGACCACATTTGAACTCAGGTCCTCCTGACTTCAGGGCTGGTGCTCTATCACTGAGCTACTTTGCTGCCCCTCTACAAATATCTAAGAGCTTTAGTGTACTGAAAATCAAAAACTGAGTCACCAGTCTACATTAGGAGATTTATAGTGTTTAAAATGAGGGAGTTGAGAGTCCCACTGTACTCCATCCTACTCAGGCCACATCTAGAATATCATGTTTAGTTCTGAGTATTACATTTTAAGGACAATAACAAATTGAAAGCAGGGCAGTTAGGTGGCCCAGTAGATTGAATACCTGGGAGTCCGGCAAGACTCATCATCTCCCTGAGTTCAAATCTGTCCTTAGATACTTACTAGCTATATGACTCTGGACAAGTCACCTAACTCTAACTCAGTTTTTTCATCTGTAAAATAAACTGAAAAAAGAAATGGCAAACCACGCCTGTATCTTTGCCAAGGAAATCCTAAATACAGTCATTTGGACGTGACTGGGAAAACTGGGAAAATAAATAGGAAGGCAAGCAGAATGAGGCAAGCTCTTACATGGGAATATAAGTTATATGAGGATTAGTTGAAGTAAATGGTGATATTTAGCATAGAGGAGAAGATAAGACTTTCTGGGAATATGACAGCTGTTTTTTAAGAGTAGCATCCCTTGGGGGCTCACTTGTCTGATTTACTATTGTTTTCACTGGTTGGTTTCTAGAACAATTGACTCCAAATTCTAGGGTGTCCTCTTGGTGGCTATTTCTCACATTACAGCTTACCAGTCTTCAGTGGTATGCTTTTCATTATCAGTCAGTTAGTAGAAGGCAAGAAAAAACTTCTCTTGTTAGAAGTAATTTTTTTATGAAGAAGTATAAAGAGAATTTTAGAATGAGTGTGCCTAGAAGGAAACTATTAAGATTAAGGACTTAAGAGAAACTGAAGAGATTATTTTTCTTTCATTGGTGGAGATAAGCGAGAGAAGAAATATCTTCTTTCTTTATGAAATGATCATTACTTTTATTTTGTGAAGATCAAGAGGAATGCTGATGTTTTGGAGAATATAAAACTCCTCCTTGACATGGGCTGCGGAGATTTCCCAGAAAGATGGGGATGTAGAAGACTGTCCCGGGAGAAGCTCTCCCTGTGGTCACCATCATCTCTGTATGTTCCTTTACTAGTCTCGTTCCCATTATGGACAATTAGCCTCAGGTGCTACTTTGAGGAACCCATGAAAATAGTATCCCTCTTCCAGGATCCAACTTCATCTTCAACACCTACTGGGGAAAAGAGTCAGACTACCTCCTCTCCTAATATAACAGCAACTCTGGCTTTTGCCTTGGACAAAAATATTCCTGGTTATAACTCTGAAGACAGATGTATGATTGTATGAGAGGATTTTCTGTGGTTCCTGATTTATAGTAATTTTGTATAAGTCAACTTTTCAATTAAATCTTAAAGCCAATATAAAATAACAGATCAAATCCAAACTTCCTAACTTACTAGAATTGGGTCCTTTTATAAATTTCTGGGGAAAAAAATTATTGAACACAGATATCTTGGAAATGTGCTCTAGTATCTTAATCTCAGTAATCTTTAGAAAGATGGCCAATATCCCTGTTTTCTTTAATCCATTAGATCATGACATCCTTAAGGAAGGGACTCTGTCTCTTGCCTCTTTTTTTATTTCTAGTGTTTAGTAAGTTACTTGACATAGAGTAAGCACTTAATAAGTGTTTATTATTTAAAAATTATTTAATATTGTTAATATTAATCATATGTGATCATGAAGTATAGAATTTAGAACTAGAAGGGACCTATCTAGTCCAGTTATTCTCAACCTATTGGTTCAGAAGTTATTGGGGATTGGAACTATGAAAGTAAGCTAGAATCCATATTTAAATCACTGTCACCTTTATTCAGTTTCAATAAAATAGGAATTGTGATTCAGTATAATAATTGTCATACTTGGGCCTTCTACTCTGCTGAAAGTCACCTAGGTCAAGGCACATTGAGATATGAATTGACATCCACTCAAACCAACATCACACAAGGTTCCAAAAACATGTTTTCTTTTATCAGCCCCACTTGGGCATTTTTCCTTTGCTGAGAACTGGGTCCCTCCCTTTTTTTCTTAGGATATAGAATAATTGCTTCTTAAAATTTCTTTTTTTTTTTTTTCTGGTTATACACGTGTATTAACTTTTTAAAATATTCATTTCTCTATGAATCATGTTGGGAGAGAAAAATCAGTACAACCCCCCATTTTTTTGGGGGGGGGGGCGGGCAGTCCTGGTTAAATGTTTTGCCCATGGTCACACAGCTAATATGTATCTAAAGTTGGATTTGAAATCAGGTCCTCCTGATTGCAGAACTGGTACTCTATCCACTATGCAACCTCTGAGATGTGGTTCCTTGACTCCAGTCTCCTTTCTGATGAGAGTAGAAATTTTTTCCAAGCTCTGTCATAACCCTGCTGTGTATTAAACTGTGGCTCTTGAAACAACCTCATAATTCCATTTAGCAAAAATGCAAAACAGCTATGAGGAGCTAGGATAGCTTGTTCTTTTCAGCTCCTATGAGGTCCTTCACTACTTTGCAAATCAACTTGAGGCAAAACAGGAAGGACCAAGACTTTTACTCTAATTCTTTCCTTCTGTGTTTCTGACTTTGTTATGCATTCCTAAGAGTCATAAAATCACAGGTCTTCTGGGGTGTGTCAGAGCTGAAAATTTTCATTGTGCACATTTTTATTTTGTAAATTGGCAAATGCTCCAAATCAGGACTTGATTTATTGTTTTGTTGATTGTCTAGACTCAAGAAAGCCAGGGAGAAAATGTTAATAATGTAGGTGAAACTTTAAAATGTGTCCTGTGAACATTAGTTCACATTTACCAGAACACCCCTGCTGGTTTTCCTACATTAATCACCAAGCAGGCCTTTTGAAAACTGAGCAAATAACATTTCACACATATATGTAGTATTACTTTTAAAATTAAAAAAAATGTGATTAAACAAGTACAAATTTGTTTAAAAGTTGCTGATTCATAGTTTTTTGTCATTATATATTTGTTCAATCAATAAATATAGAGAAAAATATTAACAGATAAGGATCCAGATTTTTTTTTTTTTTCACATTAAAAAGGTGTTCTCCTAATAGAAAAGGTTGAGTCATCAATCTAAATCAGCTGTCTCATTTTGCAGAGGATACTGTGATCCAGAAGGGTGAAGAGGATGAAAACCCAGGTTCCCAGATGTCCAAATTCCCACTCATTCTATTACCACCATATTTTCCTTCTTCACCAATTATTTCAAACTCTTTCACTAGCCGAAATTTTTAAGGAGGATTGGAGGATGGGGTAGGGGGATGGTAAAAGAACTCACATGTAGCAACATGCATTTTACTTTCTTTGTCCTCTGGATAGAAATGCCAAATGATCAATGAAATAATCTAGAGAAATGTGATCAGACTGAGAACACACTTGAATAAATCATGACAAGATATTCAGGGATGTTTGGAATGGACAGTGCCATTGGGTATTCAGCATGGTATATAATAGGAAGGGCAATGAATCTAGCAATGTAAAGGCCTGGGTTCAAATAAATGTCTCTGGTTATTACTGACTATATTACTTTAGACAAATCACAATCTATGGGCCTCAACTTTCTCATCTCTAAAATGAAGATGTTAGATTAAGCCATCTCTAAGATTTCTTTTAATCTAAATCTAAGAACCAATCTTTAAAAGTAAAGTTCATATAATTATAACCATAATTAAGGATTGAATTAAGGCCCAGTGATTAGTCATTTACTTGAGAGAAAAAAACTTGAAAATTATATACTGAGGGAATTTCTATTTAGAACATATATATACAGAACAAAAATAGGTCTTCAAAACTTTATAAAATGAGATTGATTTTAAAAAACTGTCCTGTAAATGGACTCTATTCTAAATGGAAATGTGTTATTGGTTTGGTTCAAATGTTGAAAAATATTAAAGGACACATCAAGTCTAGTTAAAATGTATGCTCATTTTGAAGGATATCAGTTTGAAGCAGCATAAACTAGTTGACAGAGAGTACTTGATCAGAAATCCTAATTACAATCCTAATTACAAATCCTAATTAAAATACTTATAAATTGTTATCTCAGAGAAGTCATAACCTCTCTCTGCTTTAGTTCCCATCTGTAAAATATGGGGATTAGATTCAATGGCTCCTCCCAACTTTAATCATTCACCTTAACAATTAAGAATTACCTGCATATGGGATACATTTTATTTTATAAACAATATTTTATTTTCCCCCAAATTATGTAAAGACAACTCTTAATATTCATAAAATATACATACACATACAAAACCATGCAAAAACATATATCCACATTATTTAATTGTGTGAAAGAAGATACTGACAAAAGAATAAAATGAAAAAGTATTCTTTAATCTGAATTCACATTTCATAATTCTTTCTCTGAATGCAGATAGCATTTTTCATCATGAGTCCTTTGGAATTGTCTTGGATCATCGTATGATTGAGAAGAGCCAACTCATTTACATTTATTTATCATGTAATACTGTATTATAGTGTACAATGTTCTGGTTCTGCTCATTTCATTATGCATCAGTTTATGTAAATCTTTCCAGGGTTTTTTGAAATCTACCTGCTCATCATATTTTATAGCCCAACAGAATTCCATTACAATTATATACCACAACTTGTTCAGTCATTCCTAGTGGATGGGCATCCTCTCAATTTCCAATTCTTTGCCACCACAAAAAGAGCTGCTATAAATATTTTTGTACAAATAGTTACTTTCCCTATTTTAATAATCTCTTTGAGATACAGACCTGGTAGTGATATTGCTAGAACAAAGGACATGCACAGTCGAATATCCCTGTCGGCATAGTATAACATTTTAACAAACACATAAAACAAAATGATGAAACAGAGAGAAAGGCATAAGACACCTGAGATGCTGAGAAAACTTGGCCTTTAAAATTCCAAGAAGTAGAAGAATCAGTTTCCATCATTGAAATGGTTTATGCTCCGTTTAAACCAGAGTTCCCCAAAATGAGTTTGTTTTTCAATCATTTTTCAGTCACGTCCAACTCTTTGTGACACCATCTGGGTTTTCCTGGCAAAGAGTGGTTTGCCATTTCCTTCTCCAGCTCATTTCACAGGCAAGGAAACTAAGGCAAACAGGATTAAGTGACTAGTCAAGTATCAGACCAGATCTGAATTCAGAATGATAAATCTTCCTAACTCCAGACCTGGCATTGTATTCACTGTGCCATCTAGCTGCCCTCCTGAATGAGTCTATAACAGCCCTAAATATATTTCTCTTCTCTTTTAGCTTGGCTCCTTTTAAATACAGGCAGAAGTTAAGGCAATTTTTAATGCAACTAGGTTAAAAAAAAAGCACCCCTCTCCCCAAAAAATAAACCTGAAAGAGGTAGGAATGTGAAAAATCCAGACTGTCAATATAAATGATCCAAATTCACCAAATTCAACTCTGCATTTATCTCTGTAGACATCACTGGTTCCTTTTAAAAATTGGTTTATAGTCATCACTATGTGGTACATAGTATATACATATACTATATAAATCAAAAAAAAGTTTATAGTTATCAATATGCAGTTCTTACCTCATTTTTCTAATCTGATGGTGTTATATACACACATACATGTTTATATATATATATATACACACACACACACATATATATGTAGTGTGTGTCACACACACACATATTCTATATAAACTAAAAAAGTTATATTCAATATAAACTAAAAAATGCAGGACTTGCCTCATTTTTCTAATCTGATGGTGCTATATATTCATATATATGTTTATATCTATATATACATACATACACCTATATATGTAATTTATTTTATGGAGAACTCATACAGGGAAAGTGCTCACAAGGTGGTCAGAAAAAACAATACAAGGACACTCTCAAGGTCTCTCTTAAAAACCTGAGAATTAATCGCACTGACACAGGACCACCCAGCACGGTGTGCCCTCATCAGAGAAGGTTCTGTGCTCTTTGAGCAAAGCAGAATTTAATTAGCTCAGAGAAAATGCAAGATGCACAAAGTTAGAGAATCCACCCCAAATGTTCATGTGGGCTACTTGTGTCTGACCTGTGGCAGAGCATTCTGAGCTTGTGTTGGTCTGATGTGGATATTTTGGCAAGGCAATCAGGGTGAAGTGACTTGCTTAGGTCATACAGCTAATAAGTGTCAAGTGTCAGAAGCTAGATTTAAACTCCAGATGCTCTATCCACTGGGCCACTTAGCTGTCCCCATGGCGAACTTTTAACAGTCATCTCCTTCCAACTTTCCGCCTTTATTCCTATATGATTCTGAGGAGGAACTGGGTTCCACCAGTGCCTGCTCAAAACAGAAGAGCTTCTAGACTCTGAGGAAAGGTCCATACTCATAAAACAAACCCTTGAGTCCTGGGATGGAAGCGTATGATTTGATGAGAAGTCATCTTTCCTGGAAGTCGCAGGTATTTCAGAAACATGGGCCTTTTCTTTTCCCAGGGCCTTTCTGTCAAAGCCTAGAAAGGTAACTTCAGACTGGCTACACTCCAGTGGTGTTTTCTGAGCCAATCCAGCTTTGTCCAATTTTTCATTAGGAGGTAAGCAAAGTTCCTGATTTTCATCATTTTCCATGGGAATACTGGGTAAGCGATCAAGGAAAAGAGGGGAAGGAGACCTGAAGGACTTTAGTGATTTGGGAGGATCTTCAGCAAAATGTAAGATAGGGTAAGTACTTTCAAGGGTAATCAAGACCTAATTTAAAAAACAAACAAACAAACAATAGTTTAAGAACAGATATTCCTTTTTTTAGTTAAACATAATTTTATCAAATTTAACAAAATATGCTTACTCAAAGAATTTTAGCACTAAATCTCAACCATACCCTTAATTTCACAGATGAGGAAACTGAGGCAGGAAAATATCTTCTCCAGTTCTTATGACCCCATTTAGAGTTTTCTTGGCAAAGAGACTGGACTGGTTTGCCATTTTCTTCTCCGGCTCATCTTATAAATGAGGGAATTGAGGCAAACTGGATTGAGTGACTTGACCAAAGTCATATAATAAGTGTCTGAGACCAGATTTGATCTCAAGAAGAGGAGTCCTGTAGTCTCCAGGCTCAGTTCTTTATTTACTATACTTCCCTGACTTACATGAGGTACTTAATAAATACTTATTAATTGACTGAGTCATGTAATACAACGAATAATTATAGCCTTATGGCTTTAGGTAAATTATACAAATTTAACTTCATTTTCATCTGTGAAATGAAGTAAATGGAATTAGGTTATTGCTAAGATTCTTTCCAATTCTACCAGTGCCCAAATACCATATTAATTTACTATGTTAATTTGGGCATCCTGTTGTTTTTTAACAAATGGCTATTACTATGACAAAATTAATAATTTTTGGACCTGAAAGGGGTTAATTTACCTTTATTAAGTGAGCACTTTCTTTAAAAAAAGTTTAATAATTGCTTTTTATTTTCAAAATACATGCAAAGATAGTTTTCATCATTCACTCTTGAAAAACCTTGTGTTTCAAATTTTTCATCCTCTTTTCCCCCCATCCCTTCCCCTAAACACTAAGTAATCCAATATAGGTTAAACATGGAAGGCTTTCTTTCTAGAAAATATTTAACTGATTTTTGTTATTAACAAAAACTTCAAGTTGAATACATATTTTCTCCATTTGAGTTTTGTTTTGTTTTTTCCTCCAGGAAGAGCTAATACAGGAGAATAGATAAAACTACCATCTTGGAGGCCCTCTGATATTACTTTCTCATATACCATATAAGAATGTTATTATTTACATATTGTCTCCCCAATTACAATGTCAGCTTTTTGAAGACAAAAACCAAGTTTTTGTCTTTCTCTGCATCCCCACAGCTTAGCACTGTGCCTGGTCCATGATCAGCACTTAATGCTCATTGATTGACTTTATCAACCATAAAACTGCTCTAATAATATGTGTCCTTATTAACTGAATTGAACTATTGTAAAGATAATACTGTAAATTTTGTAATGATCTATAAATGAAAGTTATTGTTATTTTCTATGTTCTATGTTCGATGCTCTATTTTGAATCAAAGCATCTTGAGAATACTCACTTCATCCATTGTTGGCCTTAACTTTGCCCGGGAAGATGTGCATTGGTTTGCTAAAGTAAATAATTTCCAGGAGAAATTCTGAGGACATGGATTTATTTTTTTATCTAATAAGGAGATACATGACTCAACACCTCTCTTCTCCATCAATTCCACAAGGAGATCCCTCTAGGGGGAAAAGGAAAAGATTTTTTATAGTACTACATTTGGAATATGATCAACAGAGATATATACAAACAAATGCAATTCTTACCAGTCGAACATATTTTGGACCTTCTAGAACCACTTTATAACCTGTCAGAACTTCCATTATGACCTAGAGGACAAATTTAAATAAATCTAGTTAATGCCCCCATGAATTATAATCTGTCATTAATTATGACAATTAATTAGTAAAGCAATTTATACTTTATAAATAAGAGTATTATTTCACCAAACACCATTGTAAGGCAAAAGCAATTAGCCTAAAGTGCAAGTCCTTTTTGTTTTTCCAGATAAGTTAGAAAATTATTAATGAAATCTCTCTCTCTTTCCTGAAAGCTAAGAAAATGAAATATGGATATTAAAGTAAATTTTTAAAATGAATTAACAGACCCTAAATTAAGAACTTCTATGAAGGTGGACACTCACAATTCCAAAGCTGTAGACATCAGTTTTAGGAGACAGTCTTCTCTGTCTTATATATTCTTCTGGCATGTACCAAAGGTATTTATTTCTACCACTTTCCATATTTATAGTGGAACTCTGTTTTTCCAGGTGAGGCCGGAGGTGGGCCGTAACAAAATTTTTTAGTTTGGGTTGAAACTGGTTGTCCAAAAGTATGTTTGAACTGAAATCATAATGAAGGCACAAATTAATCTAAAAAATTGAGAAAAGTATATTTAATAACTCATAAGACAATAAATCACTAGCCAAATGTAAGCAAAGCCATGTTAATTTCAAAAGGTCCTTCCCCAGAAGAAAAGTACTCAGAGGTTATAAACAAATAATTTTCAAAAGATTTGCAATCTATAAATGATCACATGAATATATACTCCCCATCACTAATAATAAGAAAAATGCAAATTAAAACAAGTTTGAAGTTTCATCTTTTTTTAATGAAAACTGGAAAAAGTGACCAAAGAAGGGAAGAGTTTGTGTTGGAAAAGATGGGGCAAAACTGGCATGCTGATGCACTTGGAGGAACTGTGAAGTAGTTCAACCGTTTTGGATAATAAATAAATAATGAAAAATAAATAAATAAATGATGAAAAAAATAAATAAATTTTCTCTTTATAATAATAATATATAACATATAATAATAGCCATAGCTAGTACTTTTAGTTTTGTAAAGTGCTTTTCATATGTCAGCTCATTTGATCATCACAATCATCCTATGAGAAAGGTACACCATCCCCAATGGAAATTGAGAGAAGAAAAGCCTAGGTTCACATGGCTAGTCTAAGGCAGGATACCACTTCATTGTCAATAACCTGAATCAATTATCTCAATCCCAAATTAATCAAAAATGGAAATAAAAGGTGCTCTTTGTAGTAGCAAAAACCTGCCCCCCCCCAAAAAAAAATGGTCACCCTTTCATGGAGGAATGATTAAATTATGGTATTATTATTGTATAGTAGGAAATGATTATTATGAATATGAATTTCTTCATCTGAGAACTCCTTATACCAATGAAATTATGGGTTCAGTATGTATCCCTAGAAATATGTTATGGTTCTCACATATAAGGATATAAAAACTGGAAAAAGGGATAGGAAATAAGAGATATACAGAAATACTATAACAAGGATCAGGAGTAGAATTTACTAGGAAAAAAAGTAGAGCTAGTAATCATTGATCTTAGACAAAGTCAAAGTTAAAGACAATCAAGAGAGTAATCTACATTTTATGTCAGCTATATTATTATTGTTTTAGATGCATGTTTACATAAATGCATATGTATATATGTATGCATACAAATAAACATGTATATGTGTGGGTCTTTATGTGTGTGTTATATGCATGTGCATATATACATATATATGATGTCTATACACGCATGTATATATAAATATATGTGTTTATAGCCTGCTTGGAGGAGATGGGGGGAGGAAAGTAGGAAAAAGAATAAAGAAAAACTGCTCAGCAGGGAACAAAAGAATAACCTATAAAGAAGCAAAGAAAAGATGGACCTTCATGAATGTAATTTCTTCTATTATTAAGTATTCTTTTTTGAAATGGAAATTTATTTTTATATATTTTGAATCCTCCCTGATGTTCTACTGGGCACATGACAATGTTTTGATTTTTTAATTTTCCTTTTCTATCTTTCTTTTTCCTATTCTGTTTTTTCTTATTTTGTATTTAGTCCAATAAATTACAACAACAACAAAAACACCCACACCAAAAAAATAAATTTTTAAAAAGGCCCCTGAAGGATGGTGACATCTCAAATTGTGAGGAAGATTTGAAGTCCATTTCATTACAGGGGACCATAGAGCCTTTAATAAAGATCACTGGCTCAGAAAAATAAATAAATAAAAACTGGAAGAGAATACTCTTTCATTTGAGACTGGGCATGTGCCAAATGTTCCACTATGATTAGGGACCACTAGGAAATACTTTGTGTTTTTTTTAATTTGGTCAGTTCATGATTATAACAAAGCCTACTGGTAAAGAGAGTTGATAGTTTGTCAAAAGAAATAAAGGGAAATGTTAAAATCAAGCAATTTTCCATGACCTTTCTCTTTGACCATTCTTTCATTTCTGTTTAATCCATTATTTGAATTAATTTGTGGAGTTCCCATGTGTGCCCAGAACTTAATTATAGGACTTGACCTAACTAAGGAATGCAGTAGGCTTCTATTTACTTGATATATATTTAAGGAGCCATTAGTAAGTCTCCTGGCAACAAAATACCAAACCCATACCTGGTGTTTAATTCTTACATCTATATTTCTTTGAACTATCTTTAAAAGTTAAAACATAGAAAGGTCAATATTAAGTCATTCACTTCTGTTTTAATTATCAGTTGCTATCTTACTGGGGACTTATTGACAGCCAAATTAATGCAAGAGTGCATTCTTGGGAAATAGCATTTAGGAGAGGAAAAAAATGTTACAGAAAAGTTGAGAAGTACCAAAAACAATTCAATTCAATTTAACTAGTATTGTATTAAGGACCCACTATGTGCCAAGTACCATGCTATGAATTGAAAATAGGAAGACAAAATGAAAGCCAAATCAAACCAAAGACAAACTTTAGTTCACAATTTTGCTTAAGACTATTCTTTTCCCTCATCACACTACTGGCAGAATTGCTTCTGCTGTATTAGGGAAATATTGAAATGAGAAAAAGAACTTGAATTCTATTTAAAAGATTTTTTTTTTTTGTAGGATCCTTTACACTAACACCATTTTCTTTTTCCAGAAACTATTTCTTGGCTTCCATTCATAAGATGTAGAGGCTGATGTCTATGGTTCCACCTAATAATTTAAAATGATAAATTGATTTCTGGACAAGTTCTAAAAATTTTGGATCCTGAAATCATTAGAAACCCTTACTAAACACAATAGGCAGTAAGCTGGAACTCTGAAGGTCATTAACACTGCTCCCCCTCCCCAATATTTCATCTAAATTTGTAAAATGTATCAATGACTAAAATAAAATTTGTTCCATAGAGAAATCAAATTAAAATAAAACACCCATAATATTGGCAAAAACCTTTTTAAAAAGGGAAGGGGTAGATAGCAGAATAATTGTTTTTAGAGTTATGAAATTGCTCCAACAATTCTGGGAAATAACTTGGGATTATCCAAGAGAAAAGAGGCACCTAGGTAGTTCACTGGTCAGAATGCTGGGCTGGGAGTCAAAAAAATCTGAGCTCAAATCTGACCTTAGACACTTACCAGCTGGGTGACTCTGAACAAGTCACTTAACCCTGTTTGCCTTAATCTACTATAGAAGGAAATGGCAAATCACTCCAATATCCTTCCAAGAAAACCCACGGGCAAAATGGTCCATGAGGTTACAAAGAATCAGACATGATTAAACAATTGAACCACAATGCAAGAAAACTGACTAAATCATTCATATTCTTTGATCCAGTAACACTATATGCCATAGACCCTAAAACGAATCAAAAGATTTTGTCAAAAGACAGAAAGAAAGCCATCATATATACCCAAATATTATTGAATTCATTTTTTATGGTAGCAAACAACTAGAAACAAATGGTGACCGTGGATAGGAAAATGACAAGACTAATTGTAGTATGAAAATGTAATAATATTGTATATAAATTAATTGTAATCACATAATGAGGAATTCAGAGAAATATAGGAAGACTTGTTTGAACTGATAAAGAATAATGTAAGCAGTTCACAATGAATACAAATGAAAAGAACAGCAAAAAGAATACCAACTTCTAAGTAATCACAATAACAGCATGTCTTTCTCCTCTTAGCAATGAGGTGGGAAATGAAGCAAACGGAATGTTGAATAAACTATCAGCTATGATTGTTCTTTTGGTTTGTTTTTGCTGAATTTCATTTTTCTTTGTTATAAGGAAGGTTTCAATGCTGGAGAAGGGAGATATGCTGTGTACAGAAATGATTAGTAATGTAAAACAAAAGACATCTATTAAAATTATTTTTAAAATAAGTTTATAGAAAGCTTCCCAGAAATTTGAGCATGATATTTCAGTGGTGACTGTTACCCAAACACAGCAGACATAAACAAAATTTTATGTAGTAAAACTCAGAGCAAACATCTGATGAAATACTACTCTGAGAAACAGAGACTGAAGTTCCAAAATTGTTCCAGGGCATTGTATTTCTACTTAGAGAGATGATGTTTGGTTAAAAAAAAAAAAGATAGGTTGGCTGTAAGCAGACTGCACTGAACAACATAAATTCTGGTTCTTGTGATTTATATAGTAATAAACAAGAGCCTTGGCATCTTAAGGAAGAAAGATGTTTCATTACAGCAATATGAGAATTGCAAAAGCTTTTTTGACCATCAATTCCACATGAATTTATTCTCTTTCTTAAAGCTTAAACAGTGTTCAAAGGTATGGTGACCACAACTTTCCTCAGGAAGGGGTAAGCTGGCCATGCAGTTAGCTAAAAAAGTTTATCCTATGGGAAAAATGCCCTGGAAAAATAAAGACAACTTAAATAATTAAACAAATAAAAATACAGTAAAGAATAAGAGCTTTTGTAGACCCAAAGGAGACAGGTATTTATTCTCTACTGTTTCTTGACTCATCTACCATACTTCATATCATGACTGTGATAGGTTGGATGTCCCTATGGTCAGTGATAAACCTTCTAGCAACTCATCAGTACCTGCTGTTTTTAGG
This sequence comes from Antechinus flavipes, assembly GCF_016432865.1. NCBI lineage: Eukaryota > Metazoa > Chordata > Mammalia > Dasyuromorphia > Dasyuridae > Antechinus > Antechinus flavipes. Next base: position 208,330,636 of record NC_067402.1, read on the forward strand.
GTCCTTCCCTCGGATTAAAGAGGATGGACATGAAGAGCTCCTCCCAGAACCTACTTTTAAGGAGGGCACCCAGGCCAGTGATCTCTTTTATTTCTCACCACCCACCATGACCCTACACTTAATACCTTCCCGGGCTGAATATCTTGAATCCCAAAACTGATAATCTATGTAAATGCTTATTGCCTCTGGCTCATACTTGCTTGTCAAGTGCCCTTGATAACTGACCCACCTATTTGCCTACCAGCAGCTTTTGGTCACTCATTACCTGATACATTACTTTTAAAAAAATGTTTACTTTTTCAGATACATGGACTAAATACATACAACCGTAGACCTCATGGTCAGTTCAAATATCCTATAAACCCTAGTTATTAAACTATTTGATGATTATATTATTACATATAATAATTATTATATTATTATTATAATAGTTGTAATCCTGTTATATTTAACAGGAAAAGGTAAGATAGCCTATGATAGTCTTTCACATTAGAATGGCAAGCTCAAACCATCCTGGGGTATGGAGCACAAGGGACTGGAACAAATTAGTAGATGGGATTCCTTTGGGTGGCCAGAGTTGGTTCATGGCATCCCTGGACCCAAACAGCTCTTTATGTAGCTCAGCAAAAGCTCTCAGTATCTCAGAAAGCTCTACCTATTTATTCCTCTAAGATCTTTCACAAGTACCTGGTGGTATAGTGGTTAGAGTGGTGGGCCAAGAGTCAGAAAAACCTCACTTCAAATCTAGTCTCAGTACTTAAGAAGGTTCTGGCCCGTTGCCCCACTTTCCTTCATCTATAAAATAAAAATAATAAAAATATCTCCCTTGAAGGGTCACTGTGTGCATTAAATGAGATATTTAGAAAAAGCACTTAGCACAGTTTGATTAATTGATTTTCTTTTCTCTGTATCATCTTATGACTTGCAGATATGACACTGATCTCATCCATCAAGACTAATATGGACTTATATTCTTTTTTGTACAAATTTTTTTGTGTATTTATTTTATTTAGCCCATTTATAAAGTAAGTTTCTTTATAGAAGAAGCAGGTGGGTGGTACCATGCACGGAATACTGGACAAAGACATGGGTTCAATTCCGCCCCAGATATTTATGAATTATGAGTGACCCTCAGCAAATCAGTTAACTTCTCTGTGCCTCAGTTTTCTCATCTCCAAAAAGAGGATAATAATGGTACCTACTTCTCAAGATTGTTGTGAGGATAAAATGAAATAACATACAAAATCCTTTGCAAACCTTAAATTCCTATATAAATGTCAACTATTTTTAAATTTTTATATTCACTTATTCGTTAAATAAATGTTTAACAAGTAGCTGCAATAGATAAGGCATTTTCCATATAGTAGTCACTCATATTTGTTGAAAAAATATCTTCATAAAAAGATATCATTTCCCACAGGCCCTCCTCTCTCTAATACTGACTGGCTCAATATTTAACAATACTCAGTTTTTAACTTTACTTTTAACAATACTCGATATTTGACAATTCTCAAATGAGAAGTAGGCTTGGAGTTAAGGGGTGCAAGTGGGGAGTGCCCAAGAAGACTGGAAACAGCTCTCAATGATTACTGTAGAGATTTCAGGTTTGCTTAATGGTCCAGCTGCATTTCCCTGAGACTGATACTACATCAAACTCAAAGCAAGTCATTAAGGACCATCTGGCAGATACTGGTTTGTTAGCTTCTTATCAACCATTACCAATATCTCTATCTTTCAAAAAGCTCAAAAAAATCCCAAACCAAATCAAATTCCATACACTTGCTCAGTGTATCTCTTAAACGCCTTATCAGTTTCATTGTTATCCATTTTAAAAAGCTTGTTTCTCCCTTCCATTATAGTATATTCCTTTCCATAACATTCTTTCATTGTGCTTAGCAAATGAATATCAACCTCACTCGCCTGGATATAGAAAAAGGGTGATACTGAGTTTGCATTGCTTTGGTAGGAAGTGTAAAATGCTTAATTCTTTATCTATTAACCCAGTCTCTCTACTCTGAGAACACTACCAGATGTATTCTTTTACAAATGTATCTCTGCCTGAGATGTTGAACTTTTCAAGGAAGCCATCAGGGTGAACCAAACTTTCCTTACTTAAATTCATCTCTCTATTTAAGAATATTATTAGAATTGACAAAAAAAGTGGAAACTGAATTAAAAGCTAATACTTTTAGCTTTGATTAAAATTCAGTAACTAAGATCTCAGTCCAACAGCAAATTTATTCTATAAATGTGGAAGCAAGCTCTTAAAGGACATTAAATAATGCAGAGTTTTACTATTTTGGTGTGCATTATATGATCTTGTTATTTTACAAATGTCTTCATTTTCCAAATGATATTTTAAGAGTTCTTTGCCAAAAATATAGAATAGGCTCTTTCATGATTCTTTTCATAAAATCCTTTTCCTTCTTAAATTTTATCATTTGGAATGAATATTATTTTCATGATTAAGCTCTTAAGTGTTATGTTTTTGGTTTGTTTTGCTGAAAAAAAAAAAAAGAAATATCACTGACATTTCAGAAATGTTGGTTTCTCTTCCTCTTCCTATGTCTTAACTGAGGGCATCTCCTCTCACCTACTCCAAGATTTAATATTTGGTTCCTCTGCTCATTTTTTGGTATCCTCTCTCTGAGATTTCATCTATTCTCAGACTCCATTTTCTAGATCCAAGATGATGAGAGCAAAATTTATTTCTTGAGGTCTTTCTTCTTGTTTGTGGTCCAATCCTGTCATTTTAACTGCCTACTGGACAATTACATTTGCTTAAATCAACACATTCAAAGCAGAACTTATTAGGTTTTCCTGTTCTCAATTTTCTATCTCTAGCAATGGCAACAATTTCCTCCATTTCTTTCTTTCTTTCTTTCTTTCTTTTCTTTTCTTTTCTTTTTTTAAATACTTACTGTTGCTATTGTAATCCAGACTTCAATACCTCACATCTGAATTACTATGAAAACATCCTGACCTAACACTCAACAGACTCAAGTTTCTTCCTAGTAGAGCTAGAGACTTCTACCATAGAGCTACTTGATCATTATTCTCCATTTCAACCCACTTCTATATTTTATATGAAATCTAAACTCTTAAATGATAGATTTGAAACCTGTTTTCAAGTCCCATATATTCCGATCCCATCCTGTTATTCAACCTTATGCCTAGTATTCCCCAATAAACTTTAGTACACTCAGCTCTAATTAATCTGGATCATCTCTTCACAATTCCCAAAATACTCATGTTATCTCCCTCATTTGGAATGCGTCTCTTTTCTAGGCATCTAAATCCCCTACTAATCAAGGCCTTTCTCAATGTATACCTCTTCTATAAAATCTTTCTTTCCTATTCCAGTTCCACAGAGATCCCCTTAACTAAAATCCTACAGTATAAATCTGTACCATACAATTTAGCACCTAATCACATGCTGTTTTATAATTACTTATTACCATTTGATGTGTATCAGTGTTGTCTCTTCAACTAAACTGTTAGTTCCTTAGGAGCAAAAATAATATATTTTAAAATATATTAATAATAAAAATAAATAATAATAATAAATTAAATAATATATTTATTTTATTATATATATATTTATGATAAATTAAATAATATATTTTAAAAGCCTGCTATAGTATTTGATGCAGTGTTAAGCCCATAAGAAGTTTGTAAAAAAAAAAAAAGTTTTCTTTTTCAATTTAAGAACTCTGATCAATGCAATGACTAGTAATAATTCCAGAACACTGATGATGCATGTCACTTCCCTCTCAGAGAGGGTATAGACTCAGGATAGAAAATGTGATACAGATTTTTAGAATGGCCAATACAGGATTTATTTTGTTTGACTATGCATAATTGTTGCAAAAGCTTTGTTTTTCTTTTTTGTCTTCCAAATGCAGAGAGGAATGTGGGAGAGAGAAAATAAATGTTTATTTGTGGGGAAAAAATAGGAAAAAAAAAGACTTCTCCATTGATTCACAAGATGATCTAAGTTTAGAGTAAGAAAGAATTTTAGAGATCACTTCTTTCCTTTCATATATAAGGAAAACATTCCAAACCTACTTTTCATCCATTATTCTTAATACTATTCTTGCTTGGGTAGTGGAACTTTCTCTTCTTTATAGCTACCCTGGAAGACAAACAATTATAAGGGTGGAACTAGTCTAATCTTCCTTTCATTTTCTTTTAATCAGCCAGAATGAAATTTTGTTTTAGATGGAGTGTTCTCCCACTAGAATTTGAGGTTAGGGGGGAAAGGGCAGGGAAGGAATAAGTATTTGTATTGTGAGCAAAGAGCAAAAAAAAAAAAAAAAAAAAAATCCATTAGAGAAATCCGTAAGTATGGATAAAGTTGGTTTTATCTATAAACAGGATACCAAATATGTGATGGGATTCTGATGGGAAGGGTCTTGCCACCATAACACCATCCTGACACATATCAAAATTCTACCATTAGTGATTCATTCCTTTAAATTAAGTATCAACATCCTACCAGACTCTTTTAAAATGCAGATTTTAAAAGGAATTAGCCTGAGAGGAAAACACAAGTTTCTAATATCTTAATGAGAACCCAAATACCAAAGAGGTCTTAGGGCAATTTCAGGATCTGGAGTCAGTCCATCAATGAAAATGTGTTAAGTTCCTACTACGAGCCGGGCACTGATTGTACTAAGTCCTGGAGATATAAAGAAGGGAAGAAAACAGTTTTTGCCAACAAAGGAGCTGACAAACTATTTACAAATAAGCTATATCAAACAAATTGGAAATTTATTGAAAAAATTAAATCAATAAGATAGATAACAGCAACAAACAAGAACAATATTTAATAACTTTTTACTAAATGGAAAAACTTGGCAAGAGTGTACATCACTACAGGTAGCTTCTCTAAGGAACAAAACCTGATGCTACCCTTCATGTGCTCTATACATAGGAACATCCTTGAGTCAATAACATCATCATTCTCACCGACACAAAAAATAGGTAATCAGATCTGACTAATGCAACTTTATATTACTTTGTATATATTTCCCAATATTGGGGAATAATTAATTATGGGATTTCCCAATAATTGGGCTTTATTGCTAAAATCAGGTCTCCATGACTAAATAAATGGCTACACAATGAGCTCTTCATCATTGTCAGGGAAACTAATATTTGTAATTTCTACTCATTTGGTTCTAGTTATGATTTTTGGAATTTATCATGTGATTCTACAATATCTGTTTATTGGATTGTATCAATTTATCTATCATTGATAATTCAGATTTATTCATATAACATGTGTAGTAGTGATGTGTAGAGAATGCTTGCTTAGCCACTTCTATTGGGCCTATTATTGAGCCATTTATTATTGACTCAGTGGCAAAACATGAATTGTATTAAAGAACTTAATTCTCTCTGTATTTTTCTTTTCTTTTCCTTTTTTTAGCACAGAATTTCCTGATAAAGACTGCAGTCTGGCAAAATACCTAAGTGCTAGATCTTCCTATATATTTTCTGGGATTGTTCTATCTCAATTGTTTTCTTCCAAATGCATTTCCAATAAATATGCCCAGATTAGCAAATGTCTATGATTAACGCTGTTTATAAAGATAAAGTAAAATGTTTACAAGGAAAATAGGGCAATAGAAATAATGATTTTAGTGTTCCATAAGGGAGTCTAGTACCACCGTGGGGTGTACAGTGATGGGCACGAGGCACAGAATTTGGCACTACAGCATTGGTTCTGACTTGTCTTTTGCCCATTTGGCCAAAACCATCTCACTTGAACTCTGGTTCCTTTTTTATGGCAGCTGTGCTTCCATCTTCCCATTACTTCTCATGGCCTGCCCTCTTCCAGCTTTTTGTATTTTCTACTTTTCTCATTAGGAACAGGTTCTCTTTTGAATCTGACAGTATGGTTTCATGCGAGCTTGGGATGTGGACTAACCTACTTTCTTTTGACTATATCTTAATATGGGGTGTAACAAATGACTGTGCTGTTGTTGAATATAATTTTAGAGCTGATGGGGACCTAAAAGTTCACCTCGTCCTCCTTCCTCTTTCCCCTTAATTTTAAAGATGAGAAACCTGAGAGCTAGACAGTTTAAAAGATTTTTGCAGTCACCTAATTAGTTAGTAATAGATTCAGGACTAGAACCAATTAAATAATGTCAAGTATAAAAAGAGGGTTCTAATTTTTCTGTTTTATATTACAGCTTTTTAGATATGCCAATAAATTGTAAAATCCCTGGTCTGAAAGATTCCCAATTTGGTTTTCTAGTAATAGACATAAGGTTTGAGCTAACTTTTATTATTTGACCAGGTTATTGGCTAAGTAAATTTAAAATCGTGGTAAAACCAAATTTGTAGGAAAATCTTAGCAGAGAAGTAAATTTCTGCAAGTGATCTGAGTCAGAGAACTGCTTTAAGATTACACCCAAATGACAGGACTGCTTTGGATGGTATCCCAAAAACCAGACAGCTTTATGAGATGAGACTTTTGACCTTTTGCAGGCAATTTTGTTTTGCTGTTTACTTTTTCTTTTTGTATCTTTTAGTTCTAAGGTTTACTTATCGAAAGAGATTGCCCTTTTGATTTTCTCAAAGCTCTGTCCATCTCTCTCTTTGTCTTCTCATAAGTTTGAAAACCTTGATGGGTTTGACATCACTTAGTGATTCATTGAGGAAGCCATATTGCTCAATAAAATCAAATAGAGTGAAAAAATGATTATTAATGAATGAAATAATTATTAATAATCAATAACTTGGGAAGATTCAGAGCTCTCTCTTTCTTCCAAATCATGATTTTAAACATTATAGAGACATTGATGATAATGAGATTGGATTAACTTTCTCGGTGGATGTTACTGTGTTCTGCTCAGGCTTAAGTGGGGCACACATTTTTTGAATAGATAGCCCAAAAATGTAGCATCTAGTAGAGTTAGTCTCTCCTTTCAAGGGTGACATGAGGTCACTCTCAGTTCATCTTTCCTTTCTTTGTCCAATCAAAGTTGACTGCCATCCCTCAGAAACAATTATTCTTTGAAGGGTACATAAGTGATGAGCCCACTGCCATGATTATCTTTGGTCTAAGAGAGATGGCCAAATGACTATACTTTTATTAACAACATGCTGATTTTATTAATAAAACGATTTAATTACCCAGATGTCTCTCAAAGATTTTTAATCCGTCATACAATGTTCCCAAATCCCAAACCAGTTCTCTCTTTGCTATCCTAGGTTAACTCTTTCCCTGGTGCCCTACCTGTATAGACCTAACCAAAAGATCTTCATTCCAATTTTGAAACTTTTATGGTAAATATAATCTAAACTTCATTAAATAACAATTTTTTTTGCAAAAGAACTTTAATTACAAATTAACCAATTTAAAAAGTCATTGCATAGCAAAGTAGAGGATGTATAGCAAATGATAAAATTTGAGGGCTTCATTCACCAAAGTGGGATACTTCCTACCTTTCCTCTTCTCTAAAGTGGCCACATGTTTTTCAATATGATGGGATATGTTTTCTACTGAATGATGTCCTAAAGGTTTCTGTAACTCAGCTTAATCTATGGATTTAGCTGAATAATTTATTTTTAATAATAATTTTAAAATTAAAAAAATTGTTTTAAAAAATTAAATTAATTTATTTAAAATAATTATTTTTAAAAACATTTTTTAAAAAAAACAATTTTTAAAATTACTATTATCAATAATACTGGAAGATACATCAGAAGCCATTTAGGCCAATTCTTTCACTTTCTGGGAAATTGAGGCAGGAACTGGTTAAATGACTTGCCCTTGTAGCAAACAATGAAGGGAGAATTTGAATTCAGATAGTCTGACTCTAAAGCCAGGGTTATTTTCATTACCTCCTTCATATTGTTTACTCACCCAACAAAAATAAAATTGCTTTATGCAAGACCTGACTGTCTAGCTCACCTCTTAGCATGTGATTAGAGCTGTTGTCTCTCTTTTAGAAAGGATTATTATGACTGTTATCTGTCCCCAAAGGGCAGTAGGCAACACCATAGTGCCTAAAGCTCCAGATCTGGACTCATTTTTTTGAATTCAAATTAAACCTCAGACACTGACTAGGTATGTGACTCTGGGCAAGTCACTTAAAACCTGTTTGCCTCAAGTTCCCCATGTGTAAAATGAACTGGAGAAAGAAATGGAAAACCACTCTAATTATCTCTGTCCAAAAAACTCAAAAATGGGGTCACAAAGAGTCTCACAGGAATGAAACAACTGAACAACAACAACAATCTGTCCCCAAACCGGTTTTGTTAGACCCAGTCATTCTACTTGATAGGAAAGATAATAACAGGCAATGTAAATATTTCCTAAGGTGTTAGGTTGCCCATGGAGATGCCTAAGAGAGAGGGAGGGGCTCAGGGGACAATAATCATCTAAAATAGATTCAGAAAGCTAGATCAGGTTACCCAATTCCAGGTCAGCTGAGATTGCTGATGATTTAAAGCCATCACCATCTAAGGATGTTTAGTAGTCTGACAAGATAAAATGGTTTCACTCCAGTATCCAGTGAACAGGTGTTCACATCACCAAACCCACTGTTCCAGCTGACACTAATTAGCACGAAAAGGCCAAGAGTTGAATGGGTTTTGGAAGAGGAATTGTCTTTTACTCTTTAGAAAAGGAAAGGCAGGAAGTATACTACATTGTGAAAGAAACCCTCACATTGTATTTTTGCTATACATCCTCTACTTTGATACATAAAGACTTTTTTTATTTGGTTAACTTATAATTAAAGTTCTTTTTTTAAAAAAAAGTTTGTTATTTAATGAAGTTTAAGTTAGTTTCAGCCTTCTGGAACAAGGCTACTTCACACTTAAAAAGAGCAGACAGGGAAATGTCAATCTATACTATGATTCTGTTCCAAATAAATTTAGTTTCATTCCTAAGGATCCTTTTGATTATAGGTGACAAATTTATTTTTATTTTTTTTCTTCTTTTATTTTTATTTCTTCACTCCTGGGAAAAAGAAATTGCTACCTGCTATAGTGACACATGCTTGTATTCTATATCATTAGCAAGGATAAGGCTAGTGGATGTCTTGAGCTTGGAAATTATGAGCTGAGCTGCCACAAAGTTAAAGATTAACTCACATTAAGTCCAGCAGCAATAATAATGAGCCGTCAGGGGCAGAGGAAAGGACCAATGGGTTGCCTAAGGAGGGGCAAACTGATTCAGGTCAGAAATGGAACTGCTCAAAGTCTCTGTGCCAGTGAGTTATGGGGGTAGAGCTGGGGAGTAACCCTTGTGCTTCTAGTGTGGGTGAAACAGAGAGATAGAAAAAAGGAGGAAGGGGAATGGGGGGAAAGGGAAGAAGGAAAGGGAAGAGAAGAAACAGAAAAGGGAAGGAAGGAGAGGAAAAAGAGAGTGAAGGAAAAGAGGAAGAAGAAAGAGGAATGGAAGAAAGGGAGGAGATTGCAGGAGGGAGAAGGAGGAACAGAAGAAAGGGGGAAGGAGGAGAGGGGATGGGAGGAGGGGGAAGGAGAAAAGGGAAGAGAGAGAAAGAAAGGGAAAGAGAAGAGGAAGAAGAATAGAGATGAAAGAGGAGGAAGGGGAAAGGGAAGAACTAGAGGACAATTAATGGCAATTACCTTCCACAAAAATTCAAATGTTCCATATCAATAGTTACATTTCTAACCCAAGTCTCATCTTTTTAATGAAGCATTTCTGTGAAGGATCTGGTAGACATACCATCCCCATGCCTTCTGACCGGAGGGCAAAACTATGGGCCCCAGGGCTTCTATTTAAGAAGGGGACCCAGCATGGTCGTCTCTCTATTTCCCACCATTTATATTGCTTTTGGATTTCTTGATACCTTCAGCTACCTTCAGCTTTTCATCTTTCTTTTGTGTATTATCTTCCCATGTTTGATTATAAACTAATTGAGGACAAAGACTAATGCCTGGCACCTAAGAGGTGATTAATAATGGTATATTGACTATTGATGATCACCTTTCCTCCAGGCACCTTTCTTTAGAAATAGAAATACTGTATGCTCTTATAGCATAAATGAGCTTGGCTGGGTTCATAATTCGAATAACTTGTACTAGACAGAATTTGACCTGACAGCTTTCCTCATTCTTCATTCAATATTGATATATATTGGGGAGTGAGAAGTATCCTGGAATGGTACTTACTATATACACAATGAACACATAAAAGAGAGAAATGTAAGGGAAGCGACATTATGCCCAAGGCTCACAAGCTCTGCTCTCACATTAAAATGAATATTTAAGCTCATAGGATTTTTGAGCTGAAAATGATCATAGGATCATGGTTTAAAGTAGAGATTCTCAAACTGGGGTCTGCAAACCTTTTTTTTTTTTTTTTAGAAAATTTTTTATAATTGAATTTCAACATGATTGGTAATTTCATGGATTTTATTTTATGCATTTAAAATCATTATTCTAAGAGAGTTTATATCTATAGATTTCACCTGATATGTTAAGCTTCATCATGACACAAAATAAGTTTAAAAAAAACTCCTAGTTTAAGGAGAATCACTTCCAGGGAACAAGAATATCATGTTCTATGATAGCTACATCCTCCAGAAGACTGTGTGAATCCAACAGGTGATAACATTATCCATCTTGCTCTATATGTCTGTATAAAAATGCCAATGGAGGCTTCACAAGGTAAGAAACAAAGATGGGTGAGCATGAAAAGAGAGAGAGAAAAGAAGAAAATAGGATATATTTGCAAATATTGCTAAAGCTCTTCAGGAGAAGTAGCAGCAGGAGGTTTTCTTCCCTCCAGTTCCTCAGAGCAATCAAACTCATCACTAGCACTGTTCTTGATCCAAGATGTCTCACTTCCAAGACACTGAGACTTAGGCTAGTTGTTCCATTTTCCTTTTCTCTAGCTTGGAGAGCCTTGTTTAGAAGCCATAAGAGAGAGAAGACATGAGAGGGAGAAAGGAAGTCACCCAACGGAGCTAATTGTGAGGGTGAAATTCTGTCATCTATCTGTGCATGAGTGAAAATACCTCTTTTCTTTGTTTCCATGTTGAAGGTAGAGGGATAATAGATGGAGGGCAGACTTACAGTATTCAGTTTCTGGGGACAGAATCATGGTAATGAGAGTGTTCATTCTTTGATTTAATTCCATGCTATTCACTTTTAATTATAGTTGGGTTTATTTATTTTTGGGAAGTAATGGAGGTGATTTTTCCAGGGTCACACAGCTAGAAAATGTCTTAGGCTGATCCTCCTGACTCGAGGACCCATGCTCTATCCACTGTGTCATCTAACTGCTTTTTTAAAGTAATAGTTTAAGCTATTTTAAAGTTACCTATAATCAAATGCCTACTGTTATGGTAGAATCATCAGGATCTTTGAATATCCCATCTAAGTCTATAGAGGTACATTGCCCAGATCTCCCATCCAGGTAGGGCAGTGCCGCCATCACCATTGGATAGCGCAGATCTTGACTTGTAAAAGTGCTCTCACCCAGTTTCCTCATTTGTAAAATGAGCTGGAAAAGGAAATGGCAAATCACTCCAGTATCTTTGTCAATAAAACCCCAAATGGGGTTGCGAAGAATTGGATAAAACTGAAATGATTTAACAATAAAAAATTTTTCCTGAAGCTTGGGGATCAGCTAAGAGTCTTTGTGTCTCCCTGTTCTAATTTATCCAGTAAAAGTATAGAATTCCAGAGATGGAAGGGAACTTGGAGATCATCTCATCCAATCCATCCATGACCAAGCATCCTTTCTGCAACATCATCTCCTAAGGATCATTCAGTCTTTATTTGAAGATCTCAAATGAGGGGAAATTCACTGTCTCCCTCATGAGGGCATTCCACTTTTAGTGATGATTTTCCTTATATCTAACTCAGGTCTATCTTTGTGCAATGTTCACCATTATTCATACACAATATTTAATTCGCACATAACAGATATATAGATAAAAAGATAATTAAATAGATATCTATATCTCACATATTATATTTATATATGTATATATTTTTAAATGTGATATCTCACATACTATATATGTGTGTGTTTACATATATACATATTAGCATAATATAGTATTTTATTTCTGTTTAATTGATCAGTTATGTCCAACTCTTTATGACTCTATGGATCATAGCCCACAAACACTATCCATGGTGTTTTCTTAGCAGGGAATACAAGAAAGCTTTGTCATTTCTTCTAGTACATTAAGGTAGAGATGAAGTGACTTGTCCAACAAGATCATACAACTAGCTAATGTTTGAGACTAGACTTGAATTCAGGTATTCCTGATTCCAGGCTCAGTACTGTAGCCAGAGTTACCTAGCTGCATCCATATGTACAGTGAGTGCATTTGCATATGTGTATTGTGTATTTGTATAGCAAGGCAATGAAAAGGCTATAAGCTGAAGTGCATGATTTTTTGTTCACAGATAACTGTGCAGATTTAGAGAATTCACCCCAAATGTGCACATGGACAATTTGTGTCTGATCTGTGGTAGAATATTCTAAGATCAGATTGATCCAATCAGCCATGATTGGACACACTTGAATCTAACGTAGTGAGTTATTGTGATCCTCTTTGAGAATGAAAAAGAACAATCTGTGTGTGTATATAGTATATTATATACATATGTGTATATATAGTAGTAGGTAGTACATAATATGTAGTATATATAAATATATATGTGTATATATGTGTACATATTTATATATACACAATATATAGATACACAAATACACAGATAATATACAAACATGTATATGTGTATATATATTCCTCAAATACTATTTTCAGTGATATCAGTGCCTTCCCATCCCCCCCAAATAGTTTGAGTGATTTTCAGTTGCTTATAATATAGAATTTGAATTATTCAGTTCCATCTCTCCATCAATTCACTCACATACTGTACTCTAATCTCATCTCTTTTTATGCTCTGATTCCTCCTCTCAAACCAATCAAATCTTCTTGCTTTTTTTCACCCACATTTTGTCAAGTTCTTTTTTCCATTTCCTAGTACTTAATACAATGATGTTGCCCCTCTTTTCAAATCATCCATTTTGTGACATTATCTCTTAAAAGGTTGCTCAAAGCTTAACTCCTCCAGGAAGACTTCCCAGATTAATTTCCCTCTGTGATTCTGATGATTCTTTTGTAACATAATTATATTTTTTATAGAACTTTAAAGTCTGTAAGGTACTTCATATGTTTTTAAAAATCACATTTGCTGTTCACAAGAGCCTTACACAGTAGCTGTTATTCTCATTTTATAGGGAAACAAATGATATGAGAAAAGTGAAGTAATTTCCCCAGGATTATATAATGAGTAAGTGTATGAGGTAGGATTCAAACTCATGTTTTTTGGACTCTTAACTTTAGCTCTTCATCCTGTTATACCATCTACCTGCATTCTGTATTCCCCTCAATACATTTTAATCAATATACTAGTAGTGTGATGTAGTGCATAGCTATTTCTCCCCTTGGCCCATACAAGTATTCGATTATGTTTGACTCTTTATGAAACCTCTTTGAAATTTTTGGTAAGTATACTAGAATGATGTGTCATTTCCTTCTCACTTTACAGATGAGACAACTGAGGCAAACAGGGTTAAGTGACTTTTCCAGGATCACAGTTAATAAGTATCTGAGACTGAATTTGAATTCAGATCTTCCTTATTTTATTGTGCTCTATCCACTGTACCAACTAGCTGTCCATTGGTCCTAATGTAGGAATTCATTAATTCCTGTTAATGATAAGAATAATTTTTCTCACAATAGGCTTTGTGTTTCACATTGCCTCCTACATGATTTTTAAACCAGTTCAGGATTGTATGAATAATTTAATATCCTGAATCAAACTCAAATATTTAGGAATTAAAGCTACTTCCTGCTCTCTTTTGCCATCTTTTTAGAGGGAAATAAAATCTGATATTTATGTGATATCATATTAACACAAATTCTTTCTTAAAAAGAAAAGTGACCAATAAAGATCTGATAGATGCTTATGAGATTTTTTGTTCTTTTTTAATCCAATTTTGACTGGATTAAAAAAAATCTTGTTAGGAAGATTTTGAAGATCACTTGGCAAGATAAAATATCAGACCAGTGAGGTCCTTTCTTGAACTAAACTCCTGAGCATTCTAACTCTAATATAAAGAGCACAACTGCGTTGGACTGGCCGCATTGTTTGAGTGCCAAATGTATGCTTGCCAAAAAGACTATTTCATGGAGAACTCACATAGGGCAAGTGCTCACAAAGTGACCAGAGAAGATGACACAAGGATACTCTCAAGATACATTTGGTCCCAATTCATTTATTAAGAAAAAAAGATTATGAAAATATATTTTAAAATAAGCCACAGCTCTTTTGGAACAATCTATTATATATTTTCAAACCTAATTCTACAGTAGAACTACTATACTAGCTCTCATTCAGTAGATAAACTCAGACAGGCATTTAGCCGGTGATCACTGCCAAACACTCAATCTTGACTACTAACAATGGAGAACTAAAAGGGTGTGCTATAATAATACTGGTGCCATAATGCAGTTTCCTCCCAACAAACCCTCCCTCATAATTGTTAAGTGAAATGTGAGGAAAAAGAATATGCTTCCTAGGCTCAAGCTAATTGTTGAAGTCAGGGAAAGACAAGAAAACTGTTGGGGCTTTTCTACTCATCTTTCTAGCACTTCTGCTTATGTGGGAGCTGCCTGAATCTCGTCTCTGAGAATTTGTCCTTGCTTGGTCTTTCTAGTAGAATATAAATTGCTTCAAGGTCTGGTTAGTTTGTGAGTTTGTGGTTTTGTCTCTCTATCCCCAAGCTAGCCGTGTACTACATTACCCAGTACAAACTTAACAAAAGTTTGTGGAACTGAAATGAATTAAAATAAGGCGAGTTGGAGGCTAGGGCATCCTAGGAGGCCCAAAATACCAAAATAATAAGTCTATAATCAGAATCTACGTTGAGAGAATTGTAAACACAATCCTTTGCCTTACCCCTTTTCATCTCCCTTTAAAAATCTTTTTTTTTTCCAGAAATTGATCTGTTTGTGATTAAGAGAGCCATCTAGATCCAGAGAAAGGACTGTGGGAACTGAGTGGGGCTCACAACATAGCATTTTCACTCTTTTTGTGGTTGTTTGCTTGCATTTTGTTTTCTTTCTCATTTCTTTTCCTTTTTTATTTGATTTTTCTTGGATAGCATGATAATTGTATAAATATGTATAAATATATTGTATTTAACACATATTTTTGACATGTTTAACATATATTGCATTACTTGCCATCTAGGGGAGGAGGTAGAGGAAAGGAGGAGAAAGTTTGGAATACAAGGTTTTGCAAGGGTCAATATTGAAAAATTATCCATGCATATGTTTTGAAAATAAAAAAAGCTTTAATAAAAAAATAACATTGATCTACTAGCTTTTTATTTTTAGTAAGAATTAGAGATAATGAAAGTATATTCTTCAATTGGGGAATGGCTGAACTTGTGCATCAATCGGTGTTTTACTTATTAAGACATGTTCTATGCACTAAACACTGTGCTAAGTACTTGAATGCAAAAATAAACAAAAAACAGTTCCTGTCCTCAAGGAGCTTATGAGAGATGAGGACTTGGTCCAAGATAGTGACAATGTCAGAGGAGAAAAAAGAGAATATAGTCAAAAGATGCTAATGAAGTGAAATCTACAAGAGATGTTGCAAAGGTAAAATCAACACACTTTGGCAATAGATTGGATATGGGGAATGAAAAAGAGTGAAAAGGCAAGGATGGCAGAAAGGTTGGGAGCCTAAGGGACTAGGAAATTGGTATTACCTTCTACAACAATAGGAGAGGTAGTGGGTGATGGTGGGAGATTTAAGGGTCAAGATGAATTCTGTTTTGAACATGTTCAATATGTTTGCTCAACATCCAGTTCAAGATATCGGAAAGGCAGTTGGAGATGTCAGATTGGAGACTCGTGTGGTCTGGAGGAAGATCCAGCAAAAAAGATGAGAAGGAGTCATCAGAGAGTTGGAAGGAAAATCAGGAGAGAGGCCATCAAGGACAGAGTGATAAACAGTGTCAGACATTGCAAAGAAGTCAAGGAAAATGAGAATTGAAGAAAGGCCATTGGATTTATCAACTAAGAGATCATTAATCATTTTGGAAAGAGCTGTTTCATAGAATGATAAAGTCATAAACCAGATTGTAAGGGGTTAAGAAAAGAGTGGGCAAGGAAAAAGTAGACATATGTTTTGTAGATAGCCCTTCCAATTTTAGTTACAAAGGGCAGAAGAGATACAGGATGATAGTAGGGATGGAAGGATGAAGCGAGATCAGGACAAAGGAAGCATGAGCATATTTGTAGGCAGCAGGGAGTAAAAGATTGAAAATAAATGGAACAACAGAGACAACTGAGGGATCACTCTGTTAGAGGAGATGGGATAGAATAGTATCAATTGAACAATTAGAGGGAGTTAGCCTTGGTAAAGAGTAAAGTCATTTCATGGGAAACAGAAGGAAGAGGAGAAGTGGCAAAAGGAATCTGAGAGATGAGGAAGAGGGAAGAGGAAGTTCATAGCAAATGGTGACAATTTTTTTGTTGTTGTTGATGATGTAATTGGGGTTAAGTGACTTGCCCAGGTCACAAGCTAGGAAGTGTTAAGTGTCTGAGGTCAAATTTGATCCTCCTGACTTCAGGGCTGGTGCTCTATCCACTGCGCATCTAGCTGCCCATTCAATTTTTTTTCTGTAAAATATGAAAGAAGGCTATCAACTGAGAGTGGGGAAAAGGCATTAAGGAAGAACAAAAAGGTCTGGAAGAGTCAGTTAATAAGGGAAGTATTGCAGAATTGCCTAGCAACAGTGAGGATCCAGTGAAGGCTGTGTACCATATATTTGTAATGGATTCAGTCAAAACAGTTGTGTGATTTTCTCCTCCTTTATTCAGCAGCAGATCTGTAGGTGTGAAGGTAACGAATGGTGAGGTTGATCAGGATTGAGGCCTGATTGTAATTGGTGAGGTGATACCAGAGCTAGGGACTCGGGAGAAAAGGACAGTTTAGAATTGAATTGGTTCATCAAGGAGTTAAGATAGAAAAAAAGAGTGGCTAGTGTAGGGAAGAACTGACAGGCCAAGGTATTGGAGGTCATGATAGAGATGAAGAGTAGCTTTTTGTAAGGGAAGGAAGAGAGAAGTAAGCCAGATACATGGGAAAAAAGATAAAAGGAAAAAAGAGGATCATTGAAGCATCCTTTTTTTAATGTATAAAAGAAAATAGGAGGAAAATTTAAAAATAATCACAAATGTATAGGACAAGGGACAGCTAGGTAGCACAGTAGAGAGAGCATTGGTTCTGAAATCAAAAGGACCTGAGTTCCAATCTGGCTCAGACACTTATTAGCTGTGATCCTGGATAAGTCACTTAACTTCAATTCCTCAAAAAAAGTACACAGGACAACTTTAAAAGAAGAGGCAGCACAGTACAGTGCTGAGCCTGTACTTAGGCAGACTTGAGTATTCTTAGTCTTACTTAATCTTACTTACTGACTTGAGACACTTCCTAGACTTGTAAAGGTGGAAAAGTCACTTCAGCTCTGTCTGCCTTGCAGGGTTGTTGTGAGGAACAAATGAGATAATATTTATAAAATGCTTAGCATAGTGCTTGGTACCTAATAGGTCCTTAACAAATGTTTATTCTTTCCCCTTCCTCCTTTGAAAGTTCATGTAAAAAAAGGAAAAGGACCCACATGTGCAAAAATGTTTGTAGCAACTTTTTTTTTTAAATAAAAGCTTTTTATTTTTCAAAATACATGCAAAGATAGTTTTCAACATTCACCCTTACAAAACCTGGGGTTCCATATTTTTCCCCCTCTCTCTCCATTCTTCTCTCCCTTAGATAGCAAGTAATCCATATAGGTTAAATGTGTAATGATTTCACATTTGTCATGTTGCACAAGAAAAATCAGATCAAAATGAGAAATAAAACAAGCAAAGAAACAACATAGGAAAAAATACTATGCTTTGATCTACATTTAGTCTCCATAGTTCTCTCTCTGGGTGTGGATGGTTCTTTCCATTACAAGCCTATGGAATTGTATGGCAGCTCTTTTTATGGTGGCAAGGAATTGGAAATTGAGTAGATGCCCATCAATTGGTGAATAAGTTATGTTCTATGAATGTAATGGAATATTATTGTTTTCTAAGAAATGATGAGCAGGCTGATTTCAGAAAAGCTTGGAAAGACTTAGACGCATTGAGGCTGAATGAAGCGAGCAGAACCAAGACAACATTGCACACAGTACCAGTAAGATTTTGTGATGATCAACTTTGATAAACTCAGCTCTTCTTAGGAGTATAGTGATCCAAGACAGTTCCAATAAACATAATGGAAAAAGCACTCACAATCAGACAAAGAACTATGAAGTCTGAATGCAGATCAAAGCATACTATTCTCATTTTTTTGTGGGTTTTTTCCTTTAGTTTTCCCCTTTTGTCCTGATTTTTCTTTCAAAATATGACTAAAATGAAAATATGTTAAAAATTATGGCACATGTATAGTCTATCTTGGGGAGGGAGGAGGGAAGGGAGAAAGAAAGGGAGAAAAAAACTTGGAACTCAAAATCTTACAAAAATGAATATGAAAAACTAACTTTATATGAAATTGGAAAAAAAAAAAATACTATTAAGTGAAAGTTACATGTTGAATTTATTAGAATTTAAAAAGAAAAGGAAGTTATAAATAATAGGGATCTGCAGTTTAATGTAATTTTTTTCTATTCTACTATATACATGAAAATGTCTATTTTATTTTGTATTTGTTAAGTTCAGAATAAAAAATTAAAATGAACAAAAAAGAAAATTAAAGGCTTACCACTGCCACCATGTGACCAAGTACCAAATGGATGTCTTCCAAAACTAAATAGGATTCTGATGTCCCCCTTTTGAGGTGAGAGCAAGAGATCCCCTAGTCAGTGCAGACATTGTGAAAGAATTCACAATCCAGAAAGGTGAGATTTGTGGCAAAAATGGTTTTATTACAATGAGAAGAAATATCTTCATCAGTGGGCAAAATCCTGTTAGGATCTTTAGCAAAGATGGGTTTACAGGTTTTTGGTTATATTGGGTTTTTTTTTTTTTTTTGTGGCCCGGAGCCAGGGAGCAATTTTAGGAACTAATTTTCAACTCAATAAAGGTGGTGATTATGCCTCAGGTCAAGATCTCCAATTGGATTGTTGGTGGGGGATTGCCATTTAGGAGTTTTCCCCATAAACAGGAGGGTGGGGCCCCTCCCAAAGGCCAGAAGGGGTTGAGATTCTAGCCCAGGAAAGATTAGGGAGACAAAAAGTCCCATTACATCACTCACCCCCTCTCTTTTTTAAATCACTAGCAGGAGCAAACAAAAGCTCAAAAATGCATCAAAAGACTTTCACAAGTCCTTGGGGAGATTACGGGAAACAAGTTTCAACCCTTTCCTGCAGTCTTCCCTACTGTTCATCAAAAGCACAGTTACCAATTGTGGGACTGATAAAAGATCTACTACCAAGATAGGATTCATTCACTTGGTACAAACTTACTATAGCAAATCAACCATGTACCTGAATTCACATTGCAAGAGAAAAAGGAGGAAGCCTTTCCATCTCTCTTTTTGATTTCTCACTAAATGAACTGCCAAGGATGCTGTGAGGTTTATACAACTTAATATGAAAAGTCTCAGAGCAGCATGTTCAGTGGGAGCAGCAAGAGACTGCAGGCACAGGGGCTATGAATTTTAATTCCAGCTTTGCTTCTGTCTTGCTGTGATGCCTTAGGGTTAATCGCTTAACCTTTCCTTAATCCTCAGTAGAAAAAAGAGCAATGAATACTAATTTATTTCACAGGATTGCTATCAGGTCCAACTAATAAAGCACTTTTAAAATGATGTCTTGTTTGTTAAAATTGTATAATCATGACTTTGGAAAGTGAATGTAATATCTGAGCCTACCAGCTATAATGTGCCTGAATTCTTGGGGGAAAATGCTAATTTCTGGATTTTCTTCAAATATGAGCCTTGCTTAAAAGTATCATGCTGGATTCTAGAGTCAGAAGATGTTTAATTGGGAGAAGAGTTTTAAGGCGGTAAGTGGTGTACCTCTCCTATCCCCACCACAGAATTTATTGATGAGGTTTTATTGTATTAACAAGGTATTAAACTACTGTAAAAATTTTTTTAACTACATCTGGGTAATTTATTTATGAAGAGTGAACTCTTTTCTCTGATGCAATTAAAGGAAGCAGCTTTCTTAGACAAATAAAAATTGGACATGGCTTTAGAGGGTCTTAAATAGCTAAACTTTAGAAGGGTTTAAAAAGGTCGCACAGCTGTGGAGGAGACCTATGCATTTATATCAGAGGGTAGCAAAGGATGTTTCTCTCCTCTCCCCTCCCTTCCCTTGGCCATGTGGATTTGAAATAAAATTACTCATTCGGTAGGGGACATCTCAAGCTAAAAGTGTGAAAATTCATGGTTTGTAACGAGGCCAGACAAAGCATAATGGAGCTGCACCTGGCAAGGGAGCAGACCCCCATTCTTGAAATATGTCAATGAAGAATCAAAGTTATTTGAGGGAGGCAGCAGCTTTAAGGGATTAGATCTCTGGCAGCAAAATTAGAAAAAAAAAAAAAGAGCTGGTTATGGGCTCAGAAGAGAGTCCCTGGCAAACAGGAATCAAGGAGTAATCTTTAGGAATCCATCTAAGCAACATACCCAGCAAAGATGCTATATCCAAAGAAAGCTGCCTGAGAACTCTATGGAGAAAGGACTTCCAGGCAGTATAGTATTAAAAATGATAAATTGTCATTACCACACATGTATCCTAAATGTGTGCTTTGCTATCATCATACCCTAATTTTGAGCCCACTTTCCCATAGACACTATGTGGATTTGTAGGAGTTTATGTCCTTGATTTGTGAGAACAAAGATTTATGGCTATCATCACTATTTTTTATTTTTATTTACTATGCTATCTTAATAAACATCTTTTCTAAGAGCAAATTGCATCACATGGCTGACTGTTAATGTGAAGAACATCAGCAGGGGCTCATGATGTATATATAATAACTAAATAGTAGCAATATAGCCAATAAGAACTCCCTGAAAATTCAAGGCAAACTTTGGAGTATGTGGGAGAGTTGGAAAGTAGCCCAGGGAACATAATTCACATGTCACAGAATAAAGAGAAAAAGGTTCTTATAATAATATGAAAAAAGAGCAATAAAAATTCTCATTCAGTAACATGAAACTTAGTAGCTCTAAAGACCTCAAAAATGCTCTATATAAATATTAACTATATAAGGACAGTTAAGAGGCACAATGGATAGCGTACTGGGCCTGAAGTTAGGAAGACCATCTTTCTGAGTTCAAATCTGGCCTCAGACATTTACTAACTGTGTGACCCTGAGCAGGTGATTTAACCCCGTTTGTCTCAGTTCCTCATCCATAAAATGAGCTGGACAAGGAAACGGCCAATAACTCCAGTATTTTTGCCCACAAAACCCTACATAAGGCCACAAAGAGTAGGACACAATTGAAATGACTGAATCACAAAACTTGAGAGAAGCATTTAACTTGGAAAAAGTACAGAATAAATGATTAGAGAAGATTTTAATTAACTCATAAGTTAGGAGCTAGAAAAGACCTGTGAGTTCATCTAGTTTAAGGCTCTCATTTTATAGATGAGGAAACTGAAGCTCACAGGTAAAGTCACTAGATTATGGTTGCAAAAAAAGAACATAGAATTGAATCCAGGTCTTCTGAATCTTCATCAAATACACTTTCATTACACCAAAGTCTCAAATCATACTAGACTATTTTTGGTTTTATTATCTATGCCAAGAAAACTACTTTGATATTTTCATGGACTGGGGATCTCTCCAGTGACGCAGATTGCAGTCAGTCCATGTTCCCCTCCTTAAATAAGTCATAATTTTTACTTACCTTTGATAATGAAAATAAGAAGGCATTTCTGTATTCCATAAGGGATTAATTAAGGATGTTTGTGAGATTTACCTTGTTATGTTGCCACAGATGACAGAGCATGGTTTAGCACTGTGTAAATATTGAATGGCTCTGGCTATTCCTATCAATATACTGAGTCGAAGTTGCCAAGAAAGTGGAAAAGTATTTTCCTAAAAAGAGAATTGTAGTTAGTTTGGTTGAAGTTCAGTGCTAATGGAAACATCTAGTATATTTATTATTGTTAATTTTGTTTTATTCAGGTCCAACACTTCATGAAGCCATTGGGGTCTTTTGGCAAAGATACTGGAATAGTTTGCCATTTCCTTCTCCGGTTCATTTTACAGATGAAGAACTGAGATAAACAAGGTTAAGGTACATATCTTGGATCATGCAATAAGTATCTGAAGCTGTTTTTGAATTCATGAAGATGAGTCTTCATGATTACACATATAATGCTTCATTCACTGTACCAACTAGCTGCCACCCTAGTATATTAGGTACTAAAATTGAGATTATAATAATGGAAGCAAATTGGTAGACAAAAAAAATTGAATTCTATAGTAAAATTCAATTCTATTCTCAATTCAATTATTGATTCAATATTTCAGTGATTCAGTAATCTTAATTATTAGTGTTTCCTATATGAGTATTGAAATTCCTTATTTCTTACTCATTATGCTCAAGGGCCCTAGGTCAATCAGATCATGGCTTGTTCAAGAAATGTCAAATGTTTCTAATAATAGCTTATATAAAACTTAGTAAGATAAATTTTGCTGCTTATTACACATATATGTGTGTGTAGATATACACACGTGTATATACATATATGATTTTTGATTTATCTTGACAAACTCATGTTACATATTTGAAAACCAATTCTATTTGTCTTTACCATACTATAGAGTCAGATTCACTGAACTTACAGTTGGTAGGGACTTTAGTGGTCATTTAGTCTAATTCATATCTCAAAGGAATTTCTTCTATAGCATATACCTAACAAATAGTCATTTAGCCTCTGCTTAAGGACCTCCAGTGGGTGGAAAACTATCAGCATATTATATCATCTAATAAATGCTGGCTAGAATGAATTAATAAACTTAAAGCAACCCATTCCACTCTTTTGTTGCTCAATCACGTCTAATTCTTTTTTTTACTCTATTTGGAATTTTTTTAAGCAAAGATCTGAGAATGGTTTGCCATTTCCTTCTCTAATTCATTTGACAGATGAGGGAACTGAGGCAAATGGTTGAGCAACTTACTCAGGATCACACAGCTAGTAAATGTCTGAGGCCAAATTTGAATTCAGAAGATAAGTCATCCTGATTCCAGTTCTGGCATTATATGCATTATGGTGCTACCTAGCTGTCCATTTTTGAACATTTCTAATTGTTAGGAAATTTTTTCTGACATCAGATCTAATTTCATCTCTTCACAAAATCCACCTGTTATTCCTGGTTCTGCTCAATAGGTCCAGATTAAAAAAAAAAAAAAAACCTTCAAATCTCTCTTCTCTGTGACAATCTATCAAGTACAGGAAGATAATTATTATATACTTTCTGAGTCATCTCTTCTCTAATATTCTTAGTTTCTTCAATATACTCTCATATAACATGGCCTCAGGGTTTTTGGGGGGCACTAGGTAGTCACAAAGATCTGAGTTATAATCTAGCCTCAAACATTTACTGGGCAAGTCATTTAATAATATTTGCCTCAGTTTCCCAATCTATAAAATGACTCAGAAAAAGGAAATGGCAAATTACTCCATTATCTGTGCCAAGAAAACTCCTAATGGACACACTGAAACGACTCAACAACTGCTTGTTTTTAGCTTGGCTTTCCTTTATTGAGATCTTAAATAAGAATGATCCATAAATTCAATTCAACAATAATCTATTAAGTACCTACTTTGTGCCAGGCACTATTGTAGCCATTAAAGATATTAGGCCCAAAGTGGAAAAGTTCCTGTCTTCAAGAAGCTTTCATTCTAGCTTAAGCTAAAATAAAATTTTCCTTCATCTGACTTCACTTTAAATTAATCTGAAACACTTATTTT
Organism: Antechinus flavipes; assembly: GCF_016432865.1. Lineage (NCBI taxonomy): Eukaryota > Metazoa > Chordata > Mammalia > Dasyuromorphia > Dasyuridae > Antechinus > Antechinus flavipes. The sequence continues at coordinate 208,354,652 of NC_067402.1, forward strand.
CTGATATGTTATGCTTACTCCTATTTAAGTGATCTCTATTCTCTCTGCTATGTGATAAATTAAATATCATATATGTATATTTACATATGTGTGTGTGTATATACACACACACACACACATATAGTTATATTCAGAAGCAAGATTTATCTCACTAGGTTTTATGTAAGCTATTATTAGAACTATTTGACATTTCTTGAACAAACCATGATTGGCTGACCTAAGGCCCTTGAATATCATGAGTAAGAAATAAGGAATTTTAATACTTATGTATAGGAAACACTAATAACTGAGATTTGACTGTAGAATTGAATTTTTTTTTTTTGTTTCCCAATTTGCTAGTTTCATTTTTTAGTACCTAATATATTAGAGTGCCAGCTAGGTGGCGCAGTGGATAAGACACTGGAATAATCTCTCTATTTTGTTCTTCAATTTTATTTCTATTAAATATTTTTATTTTAGTAACAACAATGAGCATTTATGTAAGCTTACTATGTGCAAGTAACTATGTGTTTTTCAATGATTATCTCATCTGATCCTCATGATAACCCTGGGAGGTAGATGCTATTATATTCTTAATTTTACAGTTGAGGAAACTGAAGCAAAAAGGATTAAATGATTTACCCAGATTAACACAACAAGTAAGTGACTAAGGCTGATCTTGAATTTAGGTCTTCCTGACTCTAATCCTAGTGCTCTGTCATGTCACCCATGTATAATACAAAATGTTTTGTTATACAATATTATATTTTATATTATAATTTGTCATATTATTATAAAGTTGTAAAATCATATATTAAAGTGATATGTAACATTATGCTTAATAAATAGCCATCATTATCTCCCTAAAATACTCATTGGATTGCACCACTCTTCTATTCAATAAATAGCAATTCCTCGTGAAGAGCAGGATTCCATATAAAATTTTCTGTTTGATTTTTAAAATCTTTCACAACCTGGTCCCTTCCAGTGTTCTTACCCTTAACTCCCCTTCACAAATGATGGGATCCAGAAACACTAATATCCTTGCTATTCCTATCACAGATACTCCATATCCTGACTCCAAGCTGATACTCTTCCTCCTCACAGCTGCTTTCTCTTTCTATGGCTTCTTTAAAGTCTCAGTTAAAGTTCCACTTTCTCCAAGATACCTTTCCCACTCCTTCATATCTTTATATATATATATATATATATATATATATATATATATATACTAAATACAGGTATAGAAATCTATCTTATCCTGTAGGAAAGTAGGAGGGGAATAGGAGGAAATGATAAAAGAGAGGGCATATTGGGGGAGGGGATAGTCAGAAGCAAAACACTTTTGAGAAGGGATAGAGTGAAAGAAGAAAGAGAGAATAGAATAAATAATGGGTGGGAAATAGTTAGAAACAGTAATTGTGAAAAGAATTTTGAAGGCAAGTTTCTCTGATGAAGGCTTCATTTCTCAAATGTATATGGAACTAAACCAAATTAAAAAAAAAAAAAAGAGCTATTCCCCAATTGATAATGATCAAAAGATAGGATCTATGCCCAAAGGACTATAAAATCATGCATACTCTGTGATCTAACACTATCACTACTAGGCATGTATCCCAAAAGGGTTAAAAAAAAAAAAAAAGGAGAAGGACCTATATGTATAAAAACATTTATAGTAGCTCTTTTCTCAGAGCAAATAATTATAAATTGAGTGGATGCCCATCAATTGGAGAATGGCTGAATAAATTGTGGTATAAGATTATTATGGAATATTATTGTTCTATGAGAGATGATGAGCAGGATGCTTCAGAAAAACCTGAGAAGTCCTCTATGAACTCATGCAAAGTGAAATGTGCTATGTACAAAGTAATAGGAATATTATGGAATGATCACTTGTGAATGCTGCTATTTTCAGCAATACAATGATCCAAGACAGAAAAACTTACAATGAAAAATGCTATCCGTACCTAAAGAAAAAAACTGTGTTTGAATTCAGATTGAAGCATACTTTTTTTAAACTTTATTTTTCTTTCTTCCTTTCTTTCTTTTTTTTTTTTGCGGGGGGGTGGGGTGGGGTGGAGGGGAAACCTATATTTTATTCTGTTTATGTCTTGTTTACAATTTTCTCTCTCATGAGCCTGAGCTCTTTGAGAACTGTTTTTCGCCTTTCTTTGTATCCTAGTGCTTAGCGTGGTGCCTGGTACATAATAGGTATTTAATAAATGCTAGTTGAGTGACTGACCTTGTCATGGTGGAGGAACTTGTGGGAACTATGAGCTTTGCTGTAGAGTGTTGCTCAAGAGAGACAGATCATAATGGAGAGTCCTGAGAAAAAATAATCCACTGGAGAAGGAAATGGCAAATCTCACCAGTATTTTTGCCAGGAAAATTCCATGGATAAGTCTGGTGTGCTACAGTCCATATGGTTACCAAGAGTTTAATACTATTCAGCAACAGCAACAATATGATGATGACAAGAAAAATATCCACAAAATTGTCTGTGTCAAAGGGAAGCAAGGCAGAGTGCATAGAGAACTGGCCTCCAAGCTAAGACTACCTGCATTCAAATCCTGTCTCTGACATATATGGACTATATGACTCTACACAAATAATTTAACTTTTCAGGGCTCTAGGCAGCTCACTAAGATGAAGAATTGCAGAGAAGTTGCCAAACTGAATAGGTAGAGAGAGTTTCCAAACTTGGGAGTCTCCTATGCCTATAAGGTCACAAATCTAGCACTTATCTCTATAGTTTGTATTGATAATCTGGGGTCTGGAATAATTAAAGAGCAAAGACTAAATTGAACTTTAGGGGGACAATTCTGTCCTAGAATTCTCTCCATCTTCATTTAAGCCTCTTGATTTCTTTGGATTCCAGTTAAAATTCCAACTACAAGAAAAAAGCCTCTCTTGATTTCTCTTAATGCTGGTGTCCTTCCTCTGTTGATTATTTCCAGTTTATTCCATATATATGTCTTGTTTGCCTATAGTTGTTTACATGTTCTCTTCCCCATTAGACTGTGAGCCCCTTGAGAGGGAACTGTCTTTTACCATTCTTTATATCCACAGTACTTAGCATAGTGCCTGGTACATAGTAGGTATTTAATAAATGCTTGTTGATTGACTGACAATGTTTACATGCTTCTTATTTGTACATAGTCACTTTTCCCATATTTTCATATATATATATATGTTTTTTCATATATATATATGTTCATATATATGAAAATATGTTTTTGCCTTTCTTTTACCTACTGTGCTTGTCAAAGTGTCTGTACATAGTAAGCACTTAATAAATGTTCATTGACTATCCAGAGACACACAAAATGTCTGGAGAAGCACTCTGCCTCCATACAGAGATTAACAAATTCTCAGGTATCCTCTCATATAAACTGAGGGAGGATTTCCTACTTCTCTTAGAAATTTTAAAATCCTTGTAAGTCAGAAAATTGAATAATGAAAAGGACTTACTATACATTGCAACCTATCAAAAAGCGATCCATTGCTCATGTATGGGTAAACAAGGCAAAACCTCTCAGCCTCCATAAAATAAGCAACCAGTTCCAGGATGTTTGGATGTTGAACCCTTAAAAGAAAAGAGATGTAATCCAAAGAATTATTCAATCTACATGAAACATGACTTTGGAAGAAATAAATATTACTTTTATCTCAACAAAAAGAATAATTCTAAAGTAAGAAATAAATGGAAAGATAGCTTCATAGCACATAGAGTGGGCAAGATTTAAAACCAGAGGATCAGGGAGGGGGAAATTCAGTTAAACAAAACTAATTAACACATTTAAAAAGTATGATATTATATTTAATGTTCTAAACTTACAGTCTCCCATCTCGGCAAAGAAAATAGAGAGAAAGCTTCTTATATCTCTTTTTGAGGTCAAGGTTAGTTGTGATTTTATTGCATTCAGTTTTTGTTTTATCTGTATATATTGTTTTAGTCACTGGGTATATTGTTTTCCTGGTTCTGTTTACTTCATTTTGTATTAGTTCATATGTTTTCCCATTATTCTGTATATGTCTATATATATCACACATATATAATTTCTTCCATCACTGTAATATTTCATTATATTTATGCACTACAATTCATTTAGCCACAGGTATGTAAATTTTAGACATCTTCTTTACATAAATTCTGAGAATGATTGGACCAATTCACAGTTCCACCGACAATGCATTATTTTTCCCATCTTTTACAACTCCTCCAGCATGGACTATTTCCACTTTTTTCATCTTTGTCAACTTTTAGAATGTAACATAAAACCTCAAAATTGATTTGATTTATTCTTTTATAATTGGTGACGAAACATTTTTTCATGAAATTGTTAAGAGTTCCAAAATTTTTTGAGAACTATCTGACCATATACTTATCTACTGGGAAATTACCTTGCATTCTTTCATAATATAGCATTTTTCATTTCACTAATAGAATATGGTGCTACATTCAGACATACAGTGTGAAAACAGCGTACATATACTGAGCAAACTACTTTTTAAAAATACAATCTGGAGCACTCTTCCATCAAATGTTACAGATTCAGTTGGGAGATTTCGATGATTATGATAGTAGACATTTTTCAAGTAAATAAGATATTCAAAATGTAAAAGAGAATTTAAGAAATTATGGTTTCTTCAGGCTTATGATTCTCTCTAGAGAACTTTTTATGAATCAATGAGCAGATTATGCATCTCTCAGTAGTTTGGGATACACTGTAACTATATTATGCATTCCCTTTATATAAGACATAATTCAAACATAATGCAGCTTAAATCAGCATATTTCCACTCTTAATTTCATTTGAATGGTGCAGAACTCTGTAAGAGAGAAGATTTATCAAATTGGAGAGATATTGAAAATATAAGTGAATATGCACATGCCTAGTAAAGTTTGATGCTTAAAAAATGGTTTCTATCAATGTAAATCACAGAGTTAATGTTGCTATGTGGTGTTGATTACATTTTGCAGCATTTTGTCCTTGTGCCTACTCAGAAGCGTAACAATCCAGGTTCTTAAAAGACTTTCAGAAAAAGATGAAAAATGAGGACATGGAGTAAATAAAGTACCTCTCTGGAGGCATAGTGGAAATTTGGATGTGCACTGAAATTCATAGTGAAATACCACTAGTGGTAAATTTCCTGGTCTTATCTGTAAAATTAGAGAGTTGGACTATTGTTGATGCTGAAGGCTTCTCTTAACTCTGTATCCTATACTTATGTTTATAAGGGTGAAAATAATATTATCTTGATAATTGCCAAGTCAGGTGTAGCTATAGTTCATTGCACCACAGAACAGTAGGAAAGCATTTCTGTCTTAAAAAAAATTTTTGGACATCTTTTGTTAGTGTTGTTCAGTCATGTCTGAAGAACTGTGATACCATTTTGGAGTTTTCTTGGCAAAGATAGTAGAGTGGTTTGCCATTTTCTCTTCCAGCTTATTTATAGATGAGGACCTGAAGGAAAAGGGGTTAGGTGATTTACTCAAAATCACACAGCTAATAAGTGCTGTTGATGGATTTTAACTCATGAAGATGTCTTCCTGATTCTAAGCCATCCTGACTCTTTCTGTTATTATATCACCTACATTTTCTAATATAATCCTCCTAAAATGAATGGATGCCCATCAATTGGAGAATGGCTGGGTAAATTGTGGTATATGAATGTTATGGAATATTATTGCTCTGTAAGGAATGACCAGCAGGATGAATACAGAGAGGCTTGGAGAGATCTACATGAACTGATGCTAAGTGAAATGAGCAGAACTAGGAGATCATTATACACTTCGACAACGATATTGTATGAGGATGTATTCTGATGGAAGTGGATTTCTTTGACAAAGAGACCTAACTGAGTTTCAATGGATAAATGATGGACAGAAACAGCTACACCCAAAGAAAGAACACTGGGAAACGAATATGAACTATTTGCATTTTTGATTTTCTTCCTGAGTTATTTTTACCTTCTGAATCCAATTCTCCCTATGCAACAAGAGAACTGTTCGGTTCTGCAAACATATATTGTATCTAGAATATACTGCAACATATCTAACATATATAGGACTGCTTGCCATCTTGGGGAGGGGGTGGAGGGAGGGGAAAAATCGAAACATAAACGAGTGCAAGGGATAATGTTGTAAAAAATTACCCTGGCATGGATTCTGTCAATATAAAGTTATTATTAAATAAAATTAAATTAAAAAAATATAATCCTCCTAACCTCTTCTATTATAAGATATTACATATCTCTAATAAAGAATAAAAATGAGGAACAAACATAGGTCAGCAAAACTAACAAATACAAAAATATCTAAGATAATGAGCAATTTTTCATACCTATATTCTCTCACTTCTGCAAAAAGGACAAAAACTAATCTCTTCATACCTCTCTTATTTCCATATAAGAAAATCAGTTTGGCATTTAAAGATCTCTACAACTAATCAACTATCTCATTATCTGTTGCTTCCCTTCTTGCATTCATGGTTCAGCCAAATTGAACTTCTTGCTGATTCTCATATGTCACTCCAACTCATAGCTATATGTCTTTGTTCTAGCTTCCCATGCCTTCTCCCAAATCTTATTTCCATTTTTTAAAATAACATGTATCCTAAAAGACAAAGCTCAGATATCACCTCTGTATTAAGATTTTTCCTAATCCTCTCTATTCCCAAATAATCTTATATTTATTTTGCAATTACTCTGTCTATATTTTTGTAACATGTAGTATTGTACATTAATAATAATATAATCATAATATATAGTATCGTATAGAAATCTATATTAAGTGCCTTAAGAGAAGAGATGCTTTTATTTATCTCAGTGCCTAGCAAACAGTAGGCATTTAATAAATGTTTGCCCATTTTTCAATTAACCTACATGATCCATTTGGAATGAATGAGAATGATTTATTGCCATGATTATATGCTTAGAAGTGGATCATATTGTATTTTAATATAAAATGGTCCATTTTCTTTATTTTGCAGATGAGGAAACAGGCCTATTAAGGTAATTTATTCAAGGTCACATATGATTGTTTACCACCTCAAAGAGGGGGAAGGGAAAAAGAGAGGGTGGGATAAAATTTAGAACTCAAAACTTTTAAAAAATGTTAAAAATTGTTTTAACATGTAACCGGGGGAAAAATAAAATGTATATTAAGGAAAATTGGACATAACTTTCATGATTATATCATTACTCCCACTACCCTTCATGTCTTGATGATAAATTCCTCATGATCTTCTAGAGGAGAGGAAAATTCAGCCCTGAATGCTACCCAGAACCAGGTTAAAATGTAATTAGGAAATGTTTAACAAAATAAATAAAAAATAAAAATTATTTATTCAGGGTCACACAGATACTAAGAGACTCAACCAAGATTTGAATCCATGATGTTGGACCCTACATTCAATGCTTTTTCCATTGTGTCATGTTGCCTCATATATGTGAGCACATACTAAAATATGTAGATAACAATAACTATGCAAATATACGTCTGAATATATATGTCCATATACATGCATGTTCTAGACATTGTAATTCAGAAGCTATAATGCAAAGTAGCAATGTCCTGTTTATACTTTTGCTGTGCAGAATAGTCATCTCTTTGTTTAGACAAATTAGCTAAGTCTGACTCACAAATGTCATTACCAGATAGAACCTTGAGCCCTACTATGAAATGTAAGATTCCTGAAAATTGTATGTGCATGTGCTAGTGAAGCTTAAATATTTTTCAATCATAGCTACAACAGCTTTACTGAAGACATAGCATCATACTTAGAAACAAATGATTACAATAACAGATGAACTATAAAGAAATTCAGAATAGCTAATTGTTTTCCCCTTAAGTGAAAAGATCTGATTCTGCAATTTAATTATTCAAAGAAGGAATATAATCTTGAGAAAGTGGCATTTTAACTGTCATTCTACATTAACTGTCATGACTAAAAAGATACAAAGATAAGGAGGTTAAAGAGAACTTCTTTCTTTAAAAAAAATTGTTTTGTATCTTGTGAACAGACATTATAAAGAGAATTCATTTAAAACAAAAACTAATAAAAACTTTGGCTTCCTTTCTGAGAGTACTGAATGGTGGAACTATGCTTCTAGAATTAAGAAGTAAGCAATAGCAAATAGAGAGATAGATAACCATACCACCTATGCTTTATGTGAAGATTAATCCTAAACCCTGCTACAAACAAAGGAATAAATGAAAAACCAGAATTCCACCTAGATTTTGAAGGACAGGTAGGATTTATATAGGCAAGAGAGTAGAAGGAAAGAATTGAAATATGATGGGATAACACATTTTGAAAAGAAGGAAAAAAAAAACCCTAATCATTAAAATTGTAGGTGTGGTCTTAGGGAACAGACAATGAAGAAAAATTCCTTCCTTTTTCTTCCCACAGAAAAGCAGAATATGATTAGGGCAAAAGGTTATCTGATTTGATCATTGTATCATGTGATTTTGTATGGGGGGATGGTATTACAAGGGGAAGGGATCAATGTGTTTAGGGATAATTATTTTTTTTCTCCCAAATAACTGTAATATAATGACAAAAGACAACAAAGAAGTTTATTTTTAAAAAATAATTTTTGGGGCAGCTAAGTGGCCCAGTAGATAGAGCTCTAGTCCTGAAGTCATGAAGATCTGAGTTCAAATATGGCCTCAGACACTTAACAAGTCTTAGCTGTATGGGCAAGTCACTTAACCCCAATTGCCTCAACAACAACAACAACAACAAAATAATAATTCTTAAATTTTTTCCTTCCTTATTCTAACATACACATGAATCTCAAATGATGAATTCTTGGTATTTTGATTGTTGATCATGAGGCTAAAGATAAGAGGTAAGACTAAGTTTTTTGTCCTTACTACTTGTTGGTTCTAAAAATACCTGAGAAAGGAACTGTAAGTGCACAATTATAAAAACACTTTTCATACAAATAAAGTTAGATCTAAACAATTGAAAGATTATCAAGTGCTCATGAGCTATATAATAAAAATGACAAAAAATGCTAGGAAAATTGGAAAATAATATGACAGAAACTAGGCATACCAAGTTCAAAATAGGTTCATGATTTAGACATAAAGAGTGATATTATAAGCAAATTAGGAGAACAAGGAATAGTCCATCTCTCAGATCTGTAGAGAAGGAAGGAATTATGGCCAAAGAAAAAGAGAGTATTATAAAATGCAAAATGGATAATTTTGATTACATTAAATTTAAAAAGTTTTGTACAAACAAAATCAATGCAGCCAAGATTAGAATGGAAGGAGAAGACTGGGGAAAAATTATATTCTAGGGCTCTGATAAAGGCATTCTTTCTTCCTTTCTGTTTTTCTTTTTTCCTTCCTTTCTTTCTTTTTGAGACAATTGGGGTTAAGTGACTTGCCCTGGGTCACACAGCTAGGAAGAGTTAAGTGTCTGAGGCCAGATTTGAACTCAGGTCCTCCTTAGTTCAGGGCTGGTACTCTATCCACTGCATCACTTACCTGCCCCTAAGACTTTATTTCTAAAATATATAGAGAATTGATTCAAATTTGTAAAAATACAAGCCATTCTCTGATTGATAAATGGTCAAAGGATATGAAAAGATAATTTTCAGAAGAAGAAATTAAATCTATATCTAATCATATAAAAATGCACTCAATCACTATTGATTAGAGAAATGCAAATTAAGACAACTCTAAGATATCACTACACATCTCTCAGATTGGCTAAAATGACAGGAAAACATAATAATAAATGTTGGAGGGAATATGGGAAAATTAGGACCCTAATATATTGTTGGAGTTGTGAACTGATTCAATCATTCTGGAGAGCAATTTGGAACTATGCCCAAAGGGCTATAAAACTGTGCATACCTTTTGATCCAGCAGTGTTTCTACTGGCTCTATATCCCAAAGATATCATGAAAAAGGAAAAAGGACCCATATGTATAAAAATGTTTGTGGAAGTCCTTTTTATAGTGGCAAGGAATTGGAAACTGAGTGGATGCCTATCAGTTGGGGAATGGCTGAATAAATTATGGTTATATGAGTGTTATGGAATAGTACTGCTTATAACAAACGATCAGCAGGATGATTTCAGAAAGTACTGAAGAGACTTACATGAACTGATACTAAGTAAGTGAGTAGAACTAAGAAAACATTATATAGAAACAACAAGATTATGTGATCAACTCTAATGGACATAGCTCTCTAAAACAATGAGGTGATTCAGACCAATTCCAATATATTTGTGATGAAGAGAGGCATCTGCATCCAGAGAGATGGAGACTGAATGTGGATCACAACATACCATTTTCACCTTTTTTGTTGTTATTTGCTTGCTTTTTTTTCCTTTCTCATTTTTTTCCTTTTTGATCTGATCTTTCTTGTGCAACATGATAAATGTGGAAACATGTTTAGAAGAATTGTACATGTTTAACCTATATTGGACTACTTTGTTATCTAGGAGAGGGGAGTGGAGGAAAGGGAGGGAGATTTGGAACACAAGGTTTTGCAAAAGTGAATGTTGAAAACTATTTTTGCATGTGTTTTGAAAATTTATTAAAATATTACCTATACATAAAAGATGATAACCTACACAAATATATAACTGTTTTTATATAAAAATGAAGTCACTGGAATTTGTCTGAAGCTGAATTTGAATTCCAATATTCTTGACTCCAAACCCAGCACTTAGTGTACTATGATACCACCTAGCTGCTTGCCCTATTGTGAAGATCTAATGCCCTAATTAAAATATGTTTGTATTAGTAACATAAATTGTCCATTTTAAAAATTACCTTATGGAGCACACTCTAACACTAACGATATTTTAAATATTTTTAACAGCAAGGGAATAGAAATTGGAGGAATTAAAGATGGAAAATATACTCACATATTCAAAACTTCAAGTTCTGAGAAAAACATCTTCCAATTTTTGTTATCCTGTGGAGTTTTCTCCTAAATAATATAAGAAAAGAAAAAAAAAACTGGGTGTAATTACAAAGAAAATGTACAAATCTTAAATTATTAACCTGTTGATAAATGTAACATTCAAACTGCTTCATTATGAAAATTAACATAATGCTTCAAATATCAAAAAATCCCACCCTGATCAGAATAAATTGCTTGTTGATTTTCGTTGTAATGACAAACTCTTCTGGGTCATTCCTTGGTGGGATATATGGTATGTGCGGTTGGACCTCAGTAGCTCACAGTAATCCCCATTTGGTGCTTGCCCGGATTGTATTATTTCATTAACTGAATGTCTTAATATGAATAAAAACAGTATGTTGACTATATGACATTTTACTCTTGGGAATAACCGAGGGTCAGATCCTGAACACTCCAGAATTGGAATCTAACCACTACAACAAAAAAGGAGAATTTGTTCTTGTCTTAGCAAATATCAAACAATTTAACTTATTTCATATAATAATGTGTACAAAAGGCAACATGTGGTAGCGGTTAGAAATCAGTATCAGAGTCGGGAAGACTTGTATTCAAATGCTGCCTTGCAAAAAAAAAATCAACCAATAAGTATTTATTTAGTGACTACTATGTGCCTGGCACTCTGCTAAATGTGGGATATGCAAATAAAAGAATTTAGCAATTCCTACTTGTAAGGCATTCTATGTATTCTAAAGAGAAATATATATAGTACATATAGAAGTATATGTAGGGGCAGCTAGATAGAGCAGTGGATAGAGCACTAGTCCTTAAGTCAGGAGGACTAGAGTTCAAATCTGGTCTCAGACACTTAACACGTCCTAGCTGTGTGAGCCTGGGCAAGTCACTTAACCCCAATTGCAATGGACTCAGTGCAAAAAAAAAAAAAAGTATATATAGAACAAATATAAAAATATAAACAAATATATATACAATGTGTATAATGGTAGGAGGTGGTACAGTAACAGGCTTGGCGTCAAAAAGACTCATCTTCCTGAGTTCAAATCTGACCTCACATGTTTACTAGCTGTGTGATCCTATACAAGTCACTTAATTGTATACTGTATATATGTATGTATACTGTATATATGTTAACTGTATAACTGTAACAGTAACAAGTGACTTAACCTGTTTGCCTCAATTTCATTCTCTATAAAAATGAGTTCTAGAATCTTTACCAAAAAAAACAAACAAACAAAAAAAAACCCCAAATGGGATCATGAAGAGTTGGATGTGATTGAAAATGACTCAGCAACAATGTATAGTGGTAAATACGCCTGTCCCAAGCACTTATTATTAATGTACAGAAAAAAGCAAACAAATTAAAAAATACAAAGAAATAGGGGATTTCTGTTAATTAATTGCTAATTTTAACATATATATTTAATATTTATTATATTTCACATTAACATACATAGGATCACATTTATACACACATATGTAATATTTATTATATGTTTATCACTGAGAAAGAGAAGGCACCTATGGCACCAGCTTATATAAACACTGTCAAATATGGTCACTATGTCTTATGATTTTATTTAATAGTTTTTCTTTGTATTACAAGGGTCAAATATAGTCAGGGAGAGGGTTTTTTTTTTTTTTTCTTACAGAACAACTGTAATATAATGACAAGTCATCAATAAAACTTACTTAAAAAAAAAAGATTCTTAGATTCCCCCCTTCCCTTATCATATTATATACATGTATCTTTAATGATGAGCTCTGAATGTTTTGGTTGTTGGGAGAGGGAGAAGAAGAGGGGGAGAAAGAGAGAAAAATACCCACATGTGTGTATAGAGCTAGTGTGTGTGTGTGTGTGTGTTTCAAGAGTTGAAATCCAGTTTTAGATACATAACTAGACGTGTAATACTGGGCAAATCACTTAAATCTGTCTGCCTTAATTTCCTTATCTATTTATACAATAATACCACTAACCTTCCAGATTCCTTTGAAAATCAAGTAAGATGATATTTGTAAAGTGAACAGTTCCTGATGTGTAAAAAGCACTTAATAAATATTTGTTTGTTTCCTTCCTTTACAAAGAGGAAATCTCTTCCCCCTAGAATTCCCCACATAAGTATCTTATAGTAGTACTGTGCTTTGTTCTTTGACGGCCTGTTCCTTTTTATTTATGAATAAAGGATAATTTCTATTTCACCCTACTAGAAACAGAAGATGTAAAAGATTTACAAGAGATATGAATAATCACTTTAAGCATTCCTCAAAAGGAATTGAAGTTAGAATTGACATCTAGATAGCACACAAATATTCTGGTGAATCTCTAGTTTCCTCCATTCCTGGTACTCCTTATAATTTGGATTTCCCCTGTCAAGATATTAGGAGACACTCTGTTTTACAGAGGCGAGGTCCAGCAAGCAGGCTGTGACCTGACCTTAGACAATCCTTTATACTCATTCCCTCAATGATCTCATCCTCTGGCAAATACTGTCATGGGATTTGTGATTTTATATATGTGTAATGCCTTAGATTTGCTGGAGCTTTCCTATTTCCCAAGAAGTACTGGTCTGAGAGTTGAGACTACAGCTGACAGACTGCAGCACAAAGTGATCAATCACTTCTTCTGACACTCTGAACACTCTTTGAGCTTGTAACTGCTAAGGCAACTAAAGCAGGTGCTGCATTCCTGTTTCTTCCATGCTAACTCTGGTTCTGTAGCCTGCTAAATGATCACAAGGCTCAATAAGACTTGACCTTAAGACTTGAGATAATCACGAATCTCAGTGACTTTAATAACTCAGAGGCTGTTCCCACAAGTCCTAAGATCACCTGTTGTGTCCAAAAAATACCAACTGTGGAAACTGTTTACTGAAGACTTAAAAATAATCGTATTGTGGTCCTGCTTTTTGTGGTTTTGATGCTTAAAAACCCCGCCCCTTACCATAGGCCATAATCCCTCTTTCTCTGGGAGGTAAGCTTCTGTTTGCATGAAGTTGCATTTCCTCAACTCTGAAATTAAACTATTTGATTCCTGACTCTCTTGCCTTTGACTTGCTTTCTTTGGCTCAAGTCACTTAAGACTGATCCAGTATGAGCTGCATTTAAAATTCCTAAAGTTTCTTAGAAATTTTAGTAGTAATAATCAAAACTAACAGCTTGGGGCAGCTAGATGGCACAGTAGATAGAGCACCGGCCCTGGAGTCAGGAGGACTTGAGTTCAAATCCAGACTCAGATATGTTAGGCTTTCTAGCTGTATGACCTGGGCAAGTCACTTAATCCCAATTGCCTACAAAAACAAACAAACAAAAAAAATAATAGCTTGCCTTAAGTAAAATTGTTAAAGAAAGAACTACAAAAGTCCTGCTGCTGTTAGAAGAAAATCTTCATCAGGGTGGTCAGGAAACTCAAATGAGATAATGTATGTTACAATTGGGTACAATTTATAAAGCACTATAAGAATATAAACTACCTTGTCATTAGTTTTATTATTGCTGTAGATTTAAACAAAAAATAAAGTTATTGAAGCCATCTCACATTTCCTGTCAGCTAGACATTCACTTCCTAATTTTTTCTTTATATTCATCCAAGGCATCATAAAATTCCACTCAATTTAAGCTCCTTAAATAATTGGAAAGAAGTAGGTATTATGATGTCCATGAATACTCTTGGCAGGAGGAAGAGATTAGCTTAGACAATTACTTCCATTCAATTTAAATTAAGTGATAAGATGCTACTGATACCTTAACTGTGTAAGAAAATAGTTGATTTCTCTAGATATGAACAAGACTTGGCACTTCAATTGATCACAAACCTTAGACAAGCATGAGAGGTTCTTTATCAATGTAGATGTCTTTGAAAAGTACTGAAAGAAATGGAGTGAAGTTGAATAAGAAATCTGTCATTGAGCTGATTGGATTAAAAAATTGGAGTAAATGATAAGCCAAGAGAAAGCAGTTCATGAGGGGAAAAAAACACCATGTGAGAGTGATAAGAACACCTCCACGTTCCTCCCTTCTCATGAACTGTGAGAGACCAGAGAATTTGGACTTTTGCATTAGCATCCTAGCGGTTTCCCCAGGACAATATTTAAGAGACAATGATATTCTGGATATGATGAGATGAGGCAGATTCAATGCCTTAGGAGGAGCTTGCAGAAAAACAATACTACAATTATGAAGAAAATCTTGAGGATTCTAGCAAAACAACTTTCAGGAACTGAATATCCTCTTTTGCCATATTTGCTCTAAGGTTGACCCCCACTTTCCACCAGAATTTCTGTATAGTAGTAGGAGTGTGTCACAGACTTTTGTGGGAGGATGCTTTGTACCAATTCTTGGAACTATATACTACCTTAGTAAATTTTGTTGTTGCTGAGTCATTTCAATCTTGTTTGACTTTGTGGCCCAATTTGGGTTGGTTTTTGTTTTTGTTTTTTTTTTTGACAAAAATACTAGAGTGTTTTGCTATTTCCTTCTCTAGAGCATTTTACAGATGAGGAAATGAAAGCACACAGCATTAAGTGACTTACCTAAGGTCACATAGCTAATAAGTAATTGGAGCTACATTTGAACTCGGGAAAATGTGCCTTTCTGACTCTATGCCAAAATTCTGTATACTATTGAGTCAGCTATCTGCCCATGTTAGTAACTATCCTTTTCTAAAAGCTAATTCAATGTTAACTGACTGATATCAACTAACAAATATGGAGAGAAACACAATAGAAGAGACTTATAGCATTAGAAAGAATCTTCCAAACTCTCAAAGCCAACTTTAGAGTCCTGAATAGACAAATGTTGTGCCACAGTTTCCCTAATTGTCCTGCCTCAGTTTCCCTTAATTGTTCTGCTCAATCCTGCAACACCTTCCCTCCCTCCTAATTATCATGATCCAGAAAAGGAGAAAGACATCATGACCCCACTTATCCTACTTATCAGAATGTCCAGTGCCTCCCCCATTCTATCATTGTTCTTCTTGATCCCAACTTATCAGAATGTCTGGTGCCTCCCACCTGTCAGAACCTGATTGATAGTCTGTTCTGCTCTCAGCACCCTGATTCCGCCCCTGGCTCAGTCTACTTCCTGTGTCTGAGTCATGTGTACATAGGTCATTGAGAACTCACATTGATGCTGGATTCTTGGAGACGATAGTCTCATTCAGCCCTGGGACTAAACCATGGATCCATTTTGTTCTAGCACAATCTCTCCCTTTCAAATAAAATATTAAAAACTCTCTAATTTCTATCTTGCCTCAGTTTCTCCGGCATTACAAAATAGTAGTTTCATTTTAGGAACTTAACAAGAGGAGTTGGGGTTGGGAGACTAAACATTATAGCATATTAAAATATACCTTTGCGTTTTGAAATTTAAAAAGAAAAACTGAATAAAGGAAGAAAAATGTGGGATAAGACATGTGCATGTAAACAACCAATCACATGTTGTAACAATTATAAAAACTACAAGATTGTTATGGTAATTATATTTCATACCTGTTTAAATAACTTAACAGCAAATGTTCCATTTTGAAGTTCCACTTTGAATACTTTGAATAATTCTCCTTCTCCAATTAGAAAATCTTTATGGAAGCTTCTGGTTCCTTCTATGATGTTTTTAAAGTTGAAGGAAGATTTTAGGTTTATTCCTTCAGATGGAGGGAAGAAAAGTTAAGTGAGATGATTGATATAATTATTATAATCTACATTAATATGTTAGATCTGAACTCAGGTGAGGAAAACAATAGCTGGAAAGCAAAATCCACACATGTATTCTCCTCATACATAATAGACTTTTAGTTCCCAATATGCCATAAAAAAAATCTGCTAATTATGTCAAATAAAACGATGATATCCTCATCGTTAAAAAAAAAAAATCAATCAATTGTTGGGGAAGGAATTATTTATTTTTTTCTCTTTGGCAAAAGGTAGATTTATTTAGGGGAATAGGTTACAGACAAAATGAAGGGATGCAATCAACACCAGGAATGGTAAATATAAAATAGTGTGGTAGAACATATAGTTAAATTAACTAGAATTAGCTTCAATAAGGAGAAAGGTGCCATTAGAGGGATGGCATTATGAGGAGGGAGAGAGAAAGCAATCTCAGAGAGGGCTTAGTCCTGAAAAGAACTTAGCAGGAGTTCTTTATGTGACCAAAAACTTCTAGGAAAACCTGAAAGGATTTTTAAAAAATAGATAATGGTCTACCACATGCCACAATAAATCCCAAATAAATATATAATTAAAGTATGAAAATCACAACATAAAAAGATGAGAATAGATATAAAATTATCAATAATAATTATATAGAGAAGAGAAGACTCAAGATAAAAAAAATCACAAAAACAGAGAGACAATCTTGACTAAAGAAAATTAAAAGATTTTTATACAAAGTCAATACAGTTAAAATAAAAAGACAATATATTAACTGGCTAGTTTTTTCATTAAGGGAATATGATAAAAGTCTGACATAAAAACTATAAGAATTCATGCAAACCACCATAATCAAGAATCATTTTCCAATAGAAAAATGGTCAGACACAAACAACTTTCAAAAGAAATATAAACTATCAGTAGTTACCTAATATTAAAAAATAATTAATAATGAAAAGGTACAAATTAAGGTAATTCTAATGGATCACCTCATATCCACTAAGCTAACAAAGATGATAAACTATAAAAAAAGTTTTTAGTGAAGAGACTGTGAAAACATGCAAGAATGCTAATTCGTTGTTAATAGTATTGGAATTGGTTTGCTTTTGAAAATAATTTGGAATTATGAAAGTAAAGTTACTAAATCATTCATACCCTTCGCTCCAGATATTCCATTACTGGAATTATATCCAAAGGAGATGATTGACAACAAGGAAAAGCTTCCATATGTAAAAAGTAATCATAGCAACACTATTTGTGATAAGACAGAGATGGGAAGAAAATATGTGCCCAATACTTTGAGAATGGGTAAACAAATTACAGCATATGAATGTAATAGGATATTATTGCACCACAGAGATGCCAGACAGGGATAATTCAGGGAAACATGAGTATGAAGTAATGCACAGGGAAGAAAGCAGAATCAAAAGAACAATATTCACAATGACTACAGCTGCTCGAAAAAAAAAGGCAAAACAATAAAACGCTGAACAAATACAACATTCTTTGTATAGAGCTAAGTACATATTGCTAAAGCTAATGGGTATACATAGTTTTAAATTTTAAATCTTTTATGTACAACTTGCTATTCCTTTTAAATATATAACTTTTTTGAGGAATGTTTGTGTTAGGGGTTTTGTTTGGATGTTTGCTCGGAAATGATCTTGTTTCTAAAAAATATATTGATTTTTTTTTTTTAAGAAAGAAATTTATCAGCCTTGCCAAAGGGAATTTACAAAGATTCTATGCTGAGATGATTCAATTTGTTTTCCTGACATTGAAACAACTTATTTATTTGCTGATTCACACAGAACATAAAACTAATACTGAAATGAAGTACTAAAGTATTTAAGGTGTTAAAAAACCCAAATTAAACTTTCCGAATCAACTAGTTAGAAAACAATCTTCCATGTAATTGGTTAAATTTTTGACAGTCAAATTCTTGTCACCACAATTCAAGCAAAAAAAAGGAGAGTTCTTTGGTCATGAATATTTAATACATCAATAGAGTTGATCACTAAAAATACAGGAATTTTTCTTTAATAATTATTCTAATTAAGCTTTAGAGGAAAAATAAAATAAAAGCAAGAGTGAAATCCACAGGATAATAGAGGACAGGCATTATACAAGATTATAATAATCTTTTAAGAACATTCATAATTGATATTTCAATAGTTTTTAAAAATTTTCAATGTTCTATAAAATTTTCTCATCTAGTTCTTATAATAACCCTATGAAATAAGTATTATTACTATCTCTATTCTGTAAATAAAGAAATTGAGGCTTAGAGAAGAGAGGTTCTTCACCCACCTTCACTCAGTAATTACAAAAGATAAAATCTGAACACAGATCTTGTTCAGCTCCAAATCTAATGTTCTGTCCACTGTACCATGCAATGGATTCCAGTGATACTAAATTATTTTCTCTGCTAATGAAACTATAAAGTGAAGACTGATATGGAGCATAGTTAGATGTTGGCTCCCAAATTAATCTACCATCATCCATGAGATCCATAATGATGAAAAACATGAAATAATTCCTAAGGGTTATTTCAAAAGTGTTTTCCCACTGTACAAAACAAAACAAACAAACAAACAAACAAAACCTCAAGTCAACACCAAATTTCAAAACCAAAGATAGCAGATAATTCTCCTAGCTAAAAAGTTCATGTTTGGATTTTGCAAAGGCTAGTGAGAAAATTAATATTTGCTAAATAATTTGTTATCTTCATCTTAAGTGTCAGCAAAATTACAGGCACCTTATCTTGTATTTCCTACTTGTACAGAGAATCAACATGTTAATGAACTTACATAAATATAGTGTACTAACTGGACTTAAAAAATGGAAAATGCTATCCCTTTCCCAATTCCTTAAAAAAAAAAAAAAAAGGTTTTTTCACCTTTCTGATATTCAGGCATACATCTTATATTATCGATTGTGTTGTCAGTTGTTACCTGAAAGAAAATATATTACAATAATTCAATATTCTAACCTTGGAGAGAAAAGCTCATTATGAATGTCAGAAGTCCCACTAAAAGAGGGATCCCTTTACAAAAGAACACATAAGACAATAGCTGGTTGTAGAGGTGCCATTTCTTTAAAAAGTTTGGTACCTGAGGTTGAAATACCTGCTAAAATGATGACAGGCCTTGGTGGCAAAGATTTTGATGGAACAAGACAATTCTAAACAATGATTTCTGCTTTTTTTCTAAAAGGTCTGGGGAAAATGTATAGTCTTTAGGTTTAAGACATGGAAGCTCTTATTCTTCCCTGAGGAAGAGATAACAACATTTTTAATTGAGTCAAAATCTAGAAGTGGTAGAGATCAAAATCAAAGGTGCTTGGTAGAAACTACACATTGGAGGATAATCTGGGATTAAAACAAATACATAGGAAGCTAAGAAAAAAAAAAGGAAAATGCCTTTAGCAACTGCTAGTCCCAACACTGAAAAACTGTTACCTAATATATGCTTCATGACTTCTTACTTTGGGGTCTTTGAATACATGGAATACTGTTCTTTATACTTTATTTCTCCCATATGCCAAGTTCCATTTGTTTAATTCCAACTGAGCTTCTAAAACACATCCTCTAAGTAATCTTGATTAATAGCCCAATCAAAAATGATCTCCCTCTCCTGCTCCAAGATCTTGTATAATATTTCAGACCTCTCCAATGAATAGAAGTTCCATTTTCTATTTCTGTAGGTCATATTCTTTGTGTATCACTTCTGATGTACTATTATGATAAGACAAGAGACTTCCTTCCAGCATTTAGTACAATGCTCTTAACAATCAGTTTGTGTGTCAGAGGCAGAATTTGAAGCCAGAACTTCACTGCCTTTTATGAACTCAAAACTCTGGAATAATAGTGATTAATATTAAGGCTGATGGTGTCAATGACCATAGACATTTAATAAATTTTGGGTAAACAGAGTTAAATTATCAAGAGGAGGAAATTCTCAAACCTTTCCCCTCCCATATTTAAAATCCTCCAAATTCTTAAGTTCTCATCTGAAAGAGAAACAAGATTCAATATAAGATTTTCCTCTTATAATCTTCCTCCCCCAAATGAGTTGTTGCAAAGGTTTTACAAAGGTGAATGTTGAAAACTATCTTTGCCAATATTTGGAAAAATAAAATACTATTAAAAAAAATTGTATCAAGTCAGCATTTTTCTTCTCTGGCATCTACTGGCCAGGTTCTTTCTTTATGCTCACATTTAAACTCTGAGTTGAATACCCCTACTAAGACTTTACTGTACTGTACCTGGGAAGAAATATTTGGAAATCCAGTTGTCTGCTGACTCTGATTAGATGAGGCATTTAAGGTCTTTCCTAGGACAGAAGTAAGAGAAACCAGATAAGAGAGATTGAGACTGAAACAATCAAGTTTTTGAAATATGATGTTTTGGTTTTGCTCAGACCTGAAGGAAACTCTCTGGTAAACAATCTTTTGCAACTTCTACCAAAGCTTATTTACAATTGTTCTACAAACTAGTCTTAAGGAGTTAACTGAGGCATTGTAAACTTAAGTGACTTCCTCTGGGTCAGAGTCAGTATAGGTCAAAGGCTGAGATCTGACTGGACTCCTGGTCGTCTCAATTCCAAGATCAGTTCTTGGCCCAATGCCTTACTGCCTTTTATGAACTTAAAATTCTGTAGTGATAGTATTTAATCATAAGACCAATTGATGAGATCAGAGTAGCAATTCCTAGTTCAAAATAAACATGTGACAAATTCACAATGGTCATTCTCTTTGCCAAAAAAGTGGAGTTATTTAGGAGAAAAGGTAATAGACAAAATGAACAAACACCAGGAATGGTAAATGTGAAATGAATTTGGGAGATCAATAGGGTTACCAAGGACAGGAGCTGGAAGAATTCATTAAAGAAATATGCTATGGGGCTTGAATATGCCATTGACTGTCAGCCTAAATTCCTAGAGGAGTTTACTACAATGAAAGGAAGACATTATGAGGAAGAGAGTATCTTTTCATGGCTTAGTTTTGGAAAGGACTTAGCAAAGATCTTTATCTTGAGCACATCTTTTATAGAGGAAATACAACCTCGGGGATTTTTCAGGGGAGGGGAGTATCAGGGAAGAATCTGGCAACTCAGAGGGAGGGATCAAGGAGGAACCAGATGGACCTGTGTAAAGATATGTGAATCAATATCTCAGAGGTTGCTAAAAGAGGCTCAGGGGTTGGAGAGATAGACAATGGAGACTGAGAAAAGAGTTTCATTTTTAGAATCACTCTACACAAACAGGATAGTCTGGGACTAGGTTATGTCTGATAATAGCCAGTTGGGCTTCTTTCTGACAAGGGAAGAGAATAAATTCAAAATTCATATCATAATGCTGAGATTTAGATTTGGGGAATGTAAATGAAATTAGGGTTTCTGGTGGTCAGGGAGTTAAATGAGGTCTAGTGGCAGGTTTGGGGTTCAGGGAATCAATTAGAGCTCCCTTGCAACCCCTTGGGATTTGGCGCAAGGATAGGGAGTTTAGGGCTCTCCCTTCTGGCGGTGCAGAGGTTCTCTGTAAAGGAATTTACAGACCGAAAACCTAGATTGATAAAAGAAGTTTATTATGGGGATTAGAAGCATAAAGTCTGGTTAGGGAAATAGGTGAGGGTAAAGAGAGGATGGCACTGGAAAGAATATTCCAGTGGGCAGATCTATGGAAAATGGAGTTTTGCACTGAGAATGCAGTTCTGTTGGTAGAAGATCCTGGCAGTAAAGGGAACTGCCAAGGTCCATCTGCAAAGACCTTCATTGATGGAAGCTCATTATATTGCTTATCTTGGTGGGGGTTGGGAAACACTAGCAGATGATCAGAATGGGGGCTGGGAGAGCTCAAATTGGCTCAGATCCCATGGGGGCTGGGCTTCTTATTAGAATTCAAAGGGATGCTTTAGACTAGGATTTGTGAATCAAAGGCCCTGGCTTCCTGAACTGAAATGCCCTCAACCAGGAGGGGCTGGGAATAATCTGAAAGGAATCACAAATCAATAGGAAATACAGTTTCTTAAAAGGACCACAACCCCCTTCAATAATGAGATTGATACCCATGGAATTACTGCTGATTTACATGATAAATATGTCTGAAAATAATTACCAAACATTTGTCATTTATTAGGCTAAGGAAGAAAATAGAAAACTAAAGAAAAAATGAATCAACTTTTCCAATAGATACTGTACTTAAATTTTGATAGCAAATTTTAGACTAATCTCCCTCTAATATTGTTTTAATAATCACAGGTATTTGCCAACAAGCCTTGACTTTACTTTGACTCATTATCATACAAGTTGGGTATTAAATGGGAGGTTTCATTTTCTACCTGAGCTGATAGTGTTAGTAGTTGCCTTGATTTTTTTGGTATATGAAATTGTAGAGGGTGCAGAAGTACTAGATTCCCCAAAATACATTTAAGTTCTAGAACTCTTCTATACAAGCCACCAAATGTTGGAATATGGGATGGACCCCAAAACATATTGGGGTTTGGAGCTGGGTTGCAAAGTGTCTCAAAAGAACTAGTAGGCTTAGATCATCTCCTGCAGTGTTCTTCTTTGGTTTCTTTGGGATCTCTGGGAACAGCCTTTATTTCAGTTCAGTAATCATCAGAAGAATAGCCAGGTGTTAAAGTCCAAATCCTTTATTATCTTCTTGCCTGGGGACAAAGCCAGCTTTCTTGAGGTCCTCCTGAATCTTGGTATCTTGTTTTCTGTGGGGGAGGCAGAAGGACCACCACCACCATCTCTGTCTTCCCTAGTTCTGTCTCTCCCTGAGTTTGCCCAAGGTTACATGCTCTCTTATCATAGGTGTGAATCTTGTAGAACTATATTAAGTACTAAGTATATGTACTGAACTACCACTGTCTTTATCAATTCCACTGAGTTAGCACCTTGTAAGAATCCTTGTTTCAAATTCAGAGTTCTGGTCCATAACATCTCCCACTTTCTTTTGTTTTAGGATTTATGGTAGTCACTCTCCCCCTCATTTCTCAAGAATGTGAGAACCCCAAAAAGGAGGTGATCATGCCTTTCCTGACTCCTCAAAAAAGGGGTGAAAACACCATAAAAGTTGGTGATCATACCCTTCTTGATGTCTCAGGAAGGGTGATGAAAACACCAAAGGAAATGGAAAATCAAATCAGATTAGATTAGCTGGTTTCTGAAGGGTCTCATTTGAAACAGGTATGCATAATATCAACATGGGAGGTATTACACATAATTACACAAATTACATAAGCATATAGTAACAGGCTAGTAGTGATGTAACAAATAGCATGAATCAACATAAGGAATTATATATGTCTATAAGTCCTAGAAATAGTCCAAAAGGAATCTATTGTCCATTACTTCATGTGTGAGGGGAATCCTGCAAGTTCTGAAGTTCTGTAACAGTCTTATCAACAATTTTTTATCTCAGGAAATCCAATGATTCCTGCTGATTTTAAAGTTCTGCAGCAGTCTCATTATCAGCCATGCTCTTTTAATGTCAGATATTTCTTAGGTCTTTGTTTCAAGGTTTTTCTCTTTTCTCTCTCTCTCTCCAGGTGCTTGTTGGAACCCATCTGATTCCACTCTATCTGTAGAAATACAAGCAAACCCTTTCTCCCAAGCAGTTAACCTGTCTAGTCCCTTCTATTTTACCACTTTCTAGATTTTTCCACATCATCTGGCAATTATATTGGAGCTGCTCACACTGGACACTGCCCTTCTGTTGGGTTAAAAAAGCCTGTATTCTCCTTAATTGTAATCCCTTTCTGCTATCTGATTGCTTTTCTGCTGATTGATCACATTAGAGTCCTGAACTTCTAAAGGTGTAACCTCAGCCGCTATCATGCCCCACTTGTCTTTTGTATGATATCTTGGGGCTGGGCCCTGCCTCTCATTTCCTTGGGTCAATCTACATTCTGAGGCCCAGTGGAAGCCTCGGTTGCCTTTTGGACATGGGGTTTTAGATCTTCTCTTATCCTGTCCTCTCCCTCTATCTCTATACCTACACTGAGCTCTCAGATGTCCTATTTTTCCACACTGAAAATATCAACGACTCTCTCTAGAAGTCCCTTGCCAAGAGGGACCCTGCCTTTCCATGTTCATCATAGTCTGGGTATAATAAGCATCTGTACCCACTGTGGCACAGCGTCTTATGATCTCCTCTAAAGGAGCATCTTTGTGTAGTCCCCATATAATTCTTCTGCAAACCTCATTGGCAACTTCCTTAGCCAATTGTCTGATCATTATTCTTGTAGCTGCATTTTTTCCAATGGTTCTTGAGACAGCTGTCTGCAAACATCCAACAAAATCAGCAAAAGGTTCATTGGAACCTTGCTCTATTTTTGTGAAGGCTTTCCCTCGATCTTTTCCTGGGAGGGTACCCCAAAATTTTATAGCAGCAGTAATAATTTGCTCATATACTGCTATGGGGTAATTAATCTGTGCTGAATTGTCTTAATTCTGACCTCCATTTGTTTCTCTGAACCCCAAACCTGCTACTAGATCTTATCATTTAACTCCCTGACTACCAGAAACCCTAATCTCATTTTGATTCCCTAAATCTAGACCTCATCACTATTATATCACTATACTATGTACTAAGTATATATGTCAACTAGAGAACCATTATCTCATCAATTCCACTAAGTTAACACCTTATTTCAAATATACTTTTCCAGAATTCCAATCCTCTACAATTGCTGAATGCAATATTCTCTTGGTTCTGTTATTATTATTTCTTCATTATTCCTTGCAAGTCTTTTCTGTTTTTCTAAGATCATTGTGCTCATCATTTCTTATCATTTCTTATAGCACAGTAGTATATCACATCACAATCATATACCATAACTTTTTCAGTCATTTCCTGAATTCATGAGCGTCCCTGCAATTTCCAGTTCTTTGTTACCACAAAGAGAGCTGCTATGAACATATAGTTTCTTTTCTTTTTTCCCTAATCATCTGAGAAATTTCCTTTAAAGGGGATATAGAAAATGTCCTGAATTAACTTGCTTCTGTCATTTTAATTTACCATGAGTTAAGAAACCATTAACCTTTTTTAACTTGCAATTTACCTTCCTTTCTCTCACTCCCAGAAGACAATCAACCAATTATCAAATAGGTTAATAATGAACACTCTATAGGGATGGGGGAAGGGGAGTTGCATAGCCCCAAACAAGTGATTTTCATGCAGTACTAGCTCCAAAGTTTAGAATTTCAGCCAATTTCAGGCTATGTGAGTCTTGGGATTTGCTTTAAGCAAGGTGTGGCAGTTATAATAGGGGAAGAAACTACTTACTAAGCAGTTAACAATTCTGAAGCAATATATTTGGGAGGGAGCAGAGGAGTCAAGTAGTGGGGAATAACAGAAAATAAAGGAAAATTAATTAATATCTGCAGGAGCTTAGGTAGACTTTAAGGCCATATTATGAGAATACCAGTAGAGAAAAAGAAACATGAGGAAGATATTGGAAGCTGGATAGACTTTAAAGTTGTAATGATTTTTATATTACCAAATATAGGGACAAACAGGACACAAGCTAAGCAGGCAGGCTAAAGGTAAAGACCAAAGGAACTCTATGTTCTTTGGGGGAACAGGGAAGAAAGAGACAAGTCCTTCACTTAAAAGAAGATACATAACATTAACAGAAGACAAATGAACATCTTTTGCAAAAATCATCCTGACAAATTTTTCTCCATCAAAGCTGGGTATATAAAGGAGCTCAGTGCTAGATGCCATATAATTATGAGTGTTAAGGGACTGATGGGATACAGACAAGGGGGAAGATGCCACATTAGGAGGAAGATGCCCTAAAGGCAATAATAAATTCCTAATAAACTAACCATTGTGATGGTTAGCAAGCGAGGTAGCCTTAAAAGCAATTAGTATACTAAAAGGAGTAAGTAAAGAAGTGGGGTAATGGGAATTTCTTTTATAAGAGACAAATTACCTTGCGGGGGAGGTACTTTTGATTGGATACAGTAATTGTGGAGTCATGTTGATTTTGTCAATGCAAGGAATTCAATAATTCTGTCAGTGTTCCCTCCTGCTTGCCTCGTGGAATATCTTGGGAATTCAAGTAGGTAAGATCCACTGCAACAAAGATCTGCAATATCAATGGCTCCCTGGCCCACCACCAATCCTTCTTTCAGTTCAGTCCTCACAACTATGAAACTATGACCAAGTAGATGAAGAATCTCAATTGCACACTTTTTAGCATACCTTTGAATGAGCACCCTATGTACATCTAGGATACACAGTATAGATAGATAATGTGTAGGCACCAGAATTGAGTAGTGAAGAGGGAACTCCGGAACTCGGAAAATCCTTGAAGGAGAAAACCTTCAACTCTGCCTCAGTGAGGGGACTCCACCCCAAGCACAAACAGTTTCATCTTTGTTACCTGGATGGGGTTGACTCAGTCTGGAAACCCATTGAATTCAATTCAAATTCTAGCCCTATCTTAAACCCAGTGAGGAGCCAACCTGGGACTCCACCCACGAGCCCCCTTCAGCTTGTAGCCAACTAAAACCCTCTCTTTGCAGAGCTTCCAAACATGCCAGCTATGCCATACTTGGCATCCCAAGGAGCCTCTGTCCACTGGAATACGGTTTCCAATACCCCTTCTCTTTACTCTCACCTATTTCCTTAACTAGATTAGACTTTAACCTTACTTCCAACCCCCATAATAAACCTCTTTTATCAATCTAGGTTTTCGGATCTGTAAATTCCTTTACAGGGGACTCTCACACCGTTACTAGATCTCATTTAACTCCCTATCCTTGTGCCAAATCCAAAGAGGTTGCAGGAGAGCTCCATTTGACTCCCTGTACCCTGAACCTGCCACTAGACCTCATTTTCATTTGGGTATCTCAAATCTGCCCTCATCAATAGGAGAAGGAGAGCAGGTTGGGTTGCCTTCAAAAAATAGCTAATCGTTCTTTACTGATCTTAGATTCCCATAAAAATAAAGACCCATCTTTTTAAATACCAATTATTCTGCATGTTGGTACATAATAGTAAAATGAAATACCACCTTCACCAAAAAATTAAACAGAAGGCAATAGAAGGATGCATGATGTCTATGCTTTAACATATAATCAATGAAAAACTTTGAATAATCCAAGTTAAAGATATCTTTTAGGAATTTTATCATGGGAGCAGGGAACTTGATTGCTTTCAAACCACCCAGCAAACTCTCTAGGTGTATGGGATGAGACAAAAATTTGTCTCACATAAAAATAGGGGATTAAAGATAAAAGACATCATTAGTATGGAGAGTCAGTGTCAAAACACCCAGATAGCAGCCAATATTGTTAAGGAAGAAAGGTGAAATCTTTATTTGCAGTTTTATCACTAAGCATTTAAATGTTGAAATGCATCTGTATTCTCAAAGTTGGGGCTACTCCTTGCTGTGCTTTACTCACAATGACCTTGGGATATCAATAATGAAGCATTATTCTCCCTATTTTACAGATGAAAAAACTAAGCCACTGGGAGTTTCAAGGGCCTAATTAGGGTCACAAAGTAAGTAAGTACCAGAAAGTAGTGTCAAGCCCTTATTTCCTAATTTAAAATCCAGCCCTATCTTTAGGATACTATGCTGTTATAACTGTTATAAGGTTGGTATATTTTTAAATCTGCAAAATATTTTCCTCCCAAGAACTCTAGTAGCAAGGATAGATAAGTGCCATTATTCTCATTTTATAGTTGGGGAAATTGAGGCTCAGATAGGAGAAACACCTGTTTTTATGCCCTCAGCTTCTAGTACAAAGCTTTGCACATAGTAGGCACTTTCAAAATGCTCATTATTTGATTAGTTGGTTTGCCTATGGTCATATGGCTGGTAAGTATTAGAAGTAGGATTCAAATCTAGGTCTCGATTCTAAAGTCAATACTGTGTTCACTATAGTATACTGCCCTTCTTTTTGTAAACCCGACCATGATTTTAATCAAGTGCAACAGTTTTTTCTTATTACTTACTTAGCTAGTAATAACTCGTAATAATATATAGCCAGTGAGATAGAATACGCATCTAGCAGACTGTGTTTTTCTCCCCAATGAATCAGATCTCTGTTTCTACTGAACTCTATGCTCAAATACATTTAATTTGGCATTACAAAAGAAATTCCAATAGTCACAGTTAAACAATTCTATCTTCCTTAATGAAGGATGCATCTTTGAAATCTCTATTCCTTTCTATCTCAGTTTTTATTTGTCACCTTGCATTAAGCACATAAATGAATAAAGGGGGTTTATATGAATTCACTAACAAGGGAAGCGGTTTTTCTTTAAGACAAAAAAAAAATCCTAGTTACATAGACTGCATAATAATGGAGCCAAGTGAAAAGATAGAATTTAGGCCTTTTCCTAAGCCAAATCAGCCTCTTCTACATTGACAAAATAACCCAGAGGGTAAAAAGCCATGCCAAAATCTGTCTGAGGAAAGCAAGACATAAAATATGCAGCTGTATCCAGTCAAATCTCTGTGTATTTATATCATGAACAGCAAGTCATGTGGGAGGCTTTAGGGACTCAAAAGGGTTCAGACAATGAAAAGGCATCACATTTATGATTCCAGGGGACCCATTGAATTTAACTTGATGAGTCAACTTCATACAGCAATGCTCTGCTAGCTAAGCAAAGAGACAAGAGTAGAGGAAGTCTAAAGCTGAGAAATGTAGCTGATTACATGGCAGGAATTCCATGGGAATTAAGTCTTATATCCCATTAAGAGAATAACCTACAACAACCAAAGTCATTCAGAAGCTATTATTTTCAGGTTCAACTTTCAAGGTCTAAATCTTTGTGTGTTCAAAGTTTCTTTGGGTAACAAGCTGGAATTGTTTGCACATTCTGTTTTATCACAGAAGCAGCAAAGGAAAAAAATGCATATTGATGAAAAGGACCAGAGTAAAGATGATGAATTTGAAGGGCTGTTAACCTAAGAGCTCTAAGTACTCTAATGTACTTAAATAAACATGCAAGATGACAAGGGATCAGTACCGTTGGTATGTTTCCACCCACAAAGGTTGAGAAAATAGAATAGGTTTTAAATTGATATGGAACACCACATTTCCTGGTCCCTAATCTATTGGATGCTAAGTCATTTATAGAAAGACCTGAAGAATTTAAGATTTGGAATGAATCAGCAACACTCTACTGGTTCTCATAGCCTTGTACTTTAGGGTAATGAAGCCATACCCTTATTTCTCTTGTTCCCTATGAGGGGAACTGTCCATTAGGACATCAAGGACTGTCCATTGAGTCAGCATGGATAACTCTATTTTTTTTTTGGGGGGGGAGGCAATCAAGGGTCACAAAGTTAGTAAGGGTCAAGTGTCTAAAGCTGGATTTGAATTTAGGTATCTAATGTGTTACTTAGCTGTTCCTCAGTAGACTTTAAAAGGAATGACTTCATCTTCACATTCTCTATTTCTTTTTTTGTATGTTAAGCATTTTGAGATTCTTAGAACATCCCTCTCAAGGAAACAAGGGGACTTTTCTTTCTTCCCCACAGCAGTTATGGTAGCTGTTCACACAAGATTGTGAAAATATGTGTTATATAGGCAAGCCAAATATTGGATGTTAAATTTCTGGCTATCTCTTTTGCTTTGTTTCTTTCCCTCATCAAAGTGACCAAACAATAATACTGAGATAGACATTTTCTACCTTTGATGATAACCACATGAGTTTAAGATGTCAAAAAGCTCCTGGGACCAAGTACTGGGTATTCAGTAGGAAGTATTCCCAATAAAAACTACTCAGAGGAGATGACCAATGCCAGGAAGAAGAGACCATCTTATGCCCTGGCTTAATCAAAGATATGGTCTTTGAGTAGCTTGCTTGATACTGTAGAATTGTGGTTAAGGTGAAATGTCTGTTTAGCAATCCCACAAAATGTTTCATGCCCTGATGTTTTTAAATCTCAACCTTTTTGGAGAATATAATAAGATTATAAATTATTGTTTCACATTTTCAGCAATTTGTCAGTGCACGCTTATGGGTTTCATGATTTCATGTTTAATGTTTGAAACATTTCTTTTTTGGTGGATACAATCAATACCTACTTGATCTCTATTCAGAATACTTTTTTTTAGAGACTTTTTATTGTAAGCTTGTCAGATAGCAACAAAATGAACATTTTAATATACAGAAGATAACAGAGGAGGTTTATATAAGAAATGATGAATCTTTTATTACTCACAGCTTGGTTTTTTAAATATATATGAAATTTTTAAAAATTGTTTTTTAACATTCTTTTCTTTTTAAATTTTGAGTTCCAAATTCTCTTCCTTCCTCCCACCTCTTCCCCATCCACTAAGAAGGCAAACAATATGATGATATCAATTACACATGTGAAATTATGAATATTTCTATAATAGCCATATTTCAAAAAAGGCAAAAAAAATAAATAAAATAAGAAAATTATACTTCTATTTCCACTAAGAGTTCATGAGTTATTGCTCTGGAGATCAAAAGCATTTTTTTCAACATGTCTTTTGAAATTGTCTTGGATTATTTAGCCAACTCTTTCACAAGTGATTATTATTATTACAACATTGTTATTGCTACGTATAATGATCTCCCAGTTCTTCTATCTTCATATTGCATCAGTTCATGTAGGTCTGGCCATATCTTTCTAAAACCACCCACCTAGTCATTTCATCATAATCGTGTGTCACAACTAGTTCAACCATTTCCCAATTGATGAGCATCCCCTTGTTTGCCACTACAAATGATTAACACAACTCTTCCCTATGTTTACATAAATTCCATTTAACTGCCCCAACAACAATAAAGTAAGTAAAAATTACATTTATCATCTTCCACATAGGAGTATTGAATCCTTTATGATTTCTCTTTCATGCTTACCTTTTTGTGCTCTTGAGCCTTATATTTAAATGTCAAATTTTCTATTCAGGAATGCTATTTTACTGAATGTCTATTTCCTCCTTGAAGAATTATACTCAGTTTTACTGTATAGATTATTCTTGATTGTTATCCTAGCTCTTTTGCCTTTTGGAATTACCATATTCCAAGTCTTAGGCTCTTTTAAGAAAGTCATTAAATCTTGTGTAATTCTGACTGGCTCTACAATATTTGAACTGTTTCTTTCTGGATGTTTGAAATATTTTCTTTAATTGGGGAGTTCTGATATTTGACTATAATATCCTTGGGAATTTTCTTTTTGGGATCTCTATCAGGAGATGATCAATAAATTCTTTCAGTCTTTATTTTACCTTCTGAATCTAAAATATTGAGGCAATTTCCCTTAAAAATTTCTTGAAATACGACAGTTTGGCTCTTACTTTGGTGATAGGTTCCAAGTAGGCCAGTAATTCTTTTATCTCTTTTATTTTTTTTTTTATCAACAATTCAATTATCACTCCTTATCTATTATTCAGATCAATTGCTTTTCTGATGAGATATTTCATATTTTCTTGCATTTTTTCATTCTTTTGACTATGTTTTGTTGTTTCTTGATATCTCATGAAGTCATTAATTTTCACTTACCCAACTCTAATTAAAAATTATTTTCTTCAAAGAAGTTTTATATTTTTGTCCCTCATTTGACCAATTCTGTTTTTAAAGGAGTTCTTCAGTAAATTTTCATTACTCTTTTTCTATTAGATCAATTCTAGTTTTTAGGTGTTACTTTCTTTAGCATTGTTTGTGCCTCTTTTAGCAAGCTGTTAATTCTCTTTTCATGATTTTCTTGCACCACTCATTTCTTTTCCCATTTTTTTCTCCACACTCTTTCTTTAAGTTTTTTCAGAAATTCTTACTGGACTTGTGTCCAATTAACATTTTTCTTTGATGCTCTTTTGTGAGCTATTTTCACATTGTTGTCATCTTCTAAGTTTATGTGTTGGTCTTCCCTGTTGTCATAATAGCTTTTTTTACGGTCAAATTCTTTTTTAGTTGCTTGCTCATATTTCCATCCTATTTCCTAGCTTTGAATTTGGTATTAAACTTAGTTTCTTACCTCCAGATAAACAGAGCCTATTTCCAACTTCAAACTTTTCCCACCCTGATATTTTTTAGAGCTAACGTTAAGGATCTGTCAGTTTTTGGTACTTCTAAGGGGTATGATCCTGGGAGAGGTGTGGTGACTGCTCTCTTGTTCTTTAGTCTACTCTTTATCAGGAAGGGTCTTTTGTCTCCTGCAACCATAAGCATTAGCAATTGCTTTTCCTTGGAACTTCAACCAGGGCCCTTACTCCCTTGTGACCAAGCTCTTTTTTTGCTCTGGAACTGCAACTCAAAACTACATATGGGCAAAAAAGTTGCTAATCAGTGCTAGTTGTACCCAGTGCCAGCCATAGATCCCTTTATATCTTTTTTCTGACCATTAGTCTAACTCTTTCATAGTCTCTGGGATGAGAATTCCCAAGCCTGCTGCTGCTATTGTTATTGCGAGCCACTTTTATTGCTGCTGTTGTGTGTATACTCTGAACAGGTTTTCACCACATATTACAAACTTCTCCTAACCTTCAAAGTTTTGTAGGCCAGAAAAATGTCTCACTCTGACCTTTTATTGGTTCTGACATTCTGATATTGTATTTCAGACGGAATTTTAAAGTTGTTTGGAGGGAATGTTCAGAGTACAGCTAGGTTGATGCTTGTAACACACTATCTTGGTGGGCTGAGTATTGTGTACATGTTAAATTCTTTTCTCTTTTATTTTGCTATCACTATCATTACCTGCTTTGTTCTTTCCAATAATTAGCTTCCCTTTCCTCTTCCCTCCCAGAAAAGCCTTTACCAGGAACAAATAAGGTTTAGTCAAGGAAAAGGAGTCTATACTTTATCAGTATTGGAAAATTTATACCACATTCTGTATCTCTAATTCATCACTTTTCTGCCAAAAATTGTGAAATAGGATTTATTGTCAGTTTCCGGAATTTTGATGGATCTTTGCATTGTTCAGAGTCCTTAAGGCTTTCAAAATTCTTTTCCTTCCCAATATTACAGTCATTGTTTTCTTTTCTCCCACTTCTCAATCCAGACCCAGACAACCTGTTCTTAATACTGCCTTTTTTTCAATGCTGCTCTGAGCATTTTATTTTTTTAATTCTCTTTTAAAATTATGAACTTATGAAACATCAATGTGAACATTCAAATGTGTAAAGAAAGATGAAAAGGAGGATTATTTATGAAACTAAACCTCTTATTATAGATGTATTTTTTTGTTCATTACATAAATGTTGGGTCTTTTCGCATAATTCAAATTTAAAATGGCAGATACTACACTTCCTTATCTGGGTCTCCTTCTGAACTCTTTATGTTCTCTTCTGGGTTTTATTAGTATTATTCATTGATTTTTTCATTTTTTTCATTTTTAATGAATTAGTATGCCATGGCTCTTTCTTCAACAAGGGTGCTGCATCAACTCTTAAGAATTCTAAGGGTAATTATGAGGGTGGCTAGCTCTTTTTTCTGTCACTATCATCTAGAGCCCTCATTAGCTATGTACCTTCCATTGTTAGGGGATAATAACTAATTAGTGTCTTAGTTCCATCTGACTGTCTGACATTACAAAGCAAGAACAAATTAACATTGTCTTTCCTCAACATCTCAAGGGGCATATACTTCTCTATTCTAACTCAGAATCTGGGAGAATAGGATCACAACTTAGTTTAGTTTCCCATAGTACTGGTTTCTTTAAGTTCACATCCAAAGGCAGTATTTCTGCCAAATGCATCATTATCTCAATGGATCTGTCTAGGAGGTTGCTCTTTGTTCATTAGAGCATCAAGACTGGGAAGGCTATAAAACCCAACCTAGAACTTGGGATGCTACAGAAGGTCATGGAGACCCATTTCCTTCACCTAGAATAGAAAAGAACATTTATAAAAAAGCCAAAGACCCAGACCTGTTTCTTGGAGACATATGGCTTGAGAGAGAGGAAAATATGCAATGCTTTCTTACCTTATGACATTATCTCTCACTAGACACTCTGAATTACAGAATCAATGAAATCCCTCAAAAGACAGAAGCAAAATAGACCATGGTCTTAACCAAGGAATTTAAAGCCCATCACAGAGCTTTTCTTTCACTACTTGATTAGCTGATTAGAACCATTTACAGATTTTCTATATTTCACAGTCTCTCCAAGATACTTCCCTTACAGACTGAACTTTTTTTTTTTTTTTAGAAACAAGCTTCCCCAAATCCTCCACATAGAGAAATTGTACCAACAAAGAAAGTTGATAGGGTCTGTTCATGTGTGCTCCCAATAAATTAAAAACAATGCCCCACCATTCCTTAAATTTTCCCCCAAAAGAAAAGCTCTAACATCAAATATAGTTATGCAAAACAAATTCACATGCTGGCTGTCAGAAAATATATAATAATAGTAGCTAACACTTACATAGATAGCCTACAGTGATTCAAGCAGTGTCCTAAGTGCTTTACCAAAAGCATTCATTTGATCCTAGCAACAATCCTCAGTTATTATTATTCTTTACTGTATAGATGAGGAAACTGAGGCAAACCGAGGTAAAATAATAATAGCTAACATTTATGTAGCACTTACTATATGCAGATTTTTATACCAAGCACTTTATATTTTTATCTTTATACAACACAATATAATTTTTATACAAATATATTTATAAATATCAATATCAATCTCATTTGAGTCTCACAACAATCCAGGGAGGTAAATGTTATTTATTATTATCATTCCCATTTTATTTCCCAAATTAGGGAAACTAAGGCAAACGCATTAAGTGATCACATATCTAGTAAGTATCTGAAGCTACATGTGAACCAAAGTTTTCCTGATTCCAGACCCCTTGTGCTACCCATTGTACCACCCTAGCTGTCTCTGTAAGTTTCATTCTTTACCTCTATTCCTTCATCTCTTTGCCAAGAGGTGGAGAGGCTCCTTCATCATTCTTCTGGAATGGCTTCAGCAGCATTTTGTTTTCCATCCCTGCTCAGAGCACCCTGCAAGTTCAAGCTGTTTCCTGGAGTTCATTTTGGTTTCTGCCTTCTCTGTTCAGTCTGAGTTCCCATAGTCTCCTGGCCATCTGCTTATGTAGCCCTGAGCTAGATGGAGAAGCTCATTGGCTGTTTCTCTTTGGTTTTCTGTCTGGATCCTTGGCTCTCCTGATCTCATCACTTTTTGAGATAGTTGAGGGAGGGTTTCTGGGGAAATTGTTTTCCTCTATGATACTTCAAGTCAACTTCTTGACTAGAAGTGTTTTTCTAGAAGGGGCTAAGTTAATTCCTTTGGGGAAGACCCATTTGAGCAAAGCTTAAAGCTTTAAAACTCTTCCCTTCAGATCTTGTGTGAGGGTATAAAGAGCAATGAGGATGCAAATATATCCCCATGCTTTGGAATCACTAAACTTTCCTCCAGTCCTAAACCAAGTCATCATGATTCTAAAGCTGCGGCCCCTTAGTGGTGGAGTCCATCTGCATGGATCACAGGCTTTAAAGATTGGTTTTTCTTTTAAATAGAACGAAAGACTTATTATTATATCATTCCAGATTATATGCTATCAAAAGTAGAGGAGAAAAAGAAAATAATTAGAAAGAAGGTTACCAGAATGACTGCTGCAGAGAAAGAATGAGTTGGGGATACAACAGAATCCAAAGAATAAAAAATTTTAAAAAATCATTGAACTGTTCCAGCAGTCTCCTATGGATTGTAGGAAGAAATCTCATTATATTCTTAACATTTAATTATGTGATAAATCATGGGCATAAAATTATCTAGAAAGTAACAATGTGTTTCATTTCAACTAATGTGTAGACCTCAAAAGTATTCTCAGATGCTTATTAAACAGATAACTGAATTGTTTTGCTAAAAAAAAAATCAGATTTGTATTGTGAACGTTAGAGAGAAATGAAACTGCAGAAAAGGACAGATCAATGTCATTGTGAATTGAGAATGAAGGAATGTGGTGAAAGACGTTTTGTGTCCTTTTCTGAATAGAATTACTGGTGAAGAGCAGATTTTGACAGAAGAACAAGTCAATGTCATTTGAGGAAATATTACATTTTTCAAAAGAAATAAGTGGAATCATTCTTTTCTTTTCTTTTCTTCTTTTTTTTTTTTTTTGGTCTTAGACATACACAATTTCATCAGTGTATAGAACTCACTATATGGACTAAAGCAAAACAATTAATGTTTATAGAGTAAGGTTTACAAAGTGTTTTATAAAAAATGACCAGATTTAATCTCATAATTACCTTGGAACTACCTTGTTGTTATTATTATTATTTTAGAGATGAAGAAACTGAGACTGAGGATAAATGGCTTGCCCAGGGTCATTTGGGTAATGAGTTTCATAAGCCTAATTTGAATTCAGGTCTTTGAGATAGCAGATCCTGTGTTCTATGCCTTCAGAAAGGCCACTCATCTATAATTTAGAAAGTGGTTCAGGAGCAACTGAGAGTTTCATTTATTTGCCCAGGGTCATAGAGACCCAGGTTTTCCCAACACCAAGACCATCCTTTATTATACCATATTGCCTCTCCCAACTAGTCACAGATATAGCAATATTTAACATCAATATTATAAGAACAAGGACTTACCATGATTCACAATTAAATTAATTGCTCGCTCATGGCCCATTTCCTGTAGTACTTGCAAAAGGTCACCGATCGTCTTGTTTTTCTGTGCCCAAGACCAGAGTAATTCCCTCGTTCCACTTTTACCTTGCTCAACATATTTTTCAATGTGTCGAACTTCTAGCCAACTGTTGGAAACACGTTCAGCTGTGGCATTGGGGCAGGGAGGGAGAAAGGAGAGAACATAGAGAAGATAACATATCATCTTCATATCAGACCAAAAGGAAAAGCCCCTGAGTGACTGTTGATAAAAACTTCTGAGGAAGTCAAAAATAATATTGAAGGGGAGAGAGGGAGATATTCAACTGAGATAGGTGCTATTTGTAAAAATATGTAGAAGGAAAACAATTTATAGATAGATAGGTACATAGTTAAAAGAA
The DNA here is from genome assembly GCF_016432865.1 of Antechinus flavipes. Lineage (NCBI taxonomy): Eukaryota > Metazoa > Chordata > Mammalia > Dasyuromorphia > Dasyuridae > Antechinus > Antechinus flavipes. The sequence goes on from NC_067402.1 coordinate 208,392,156, forward strand.
CTGGAACAAAAATTCTCTCTCCATACTGCTAAGTAATCTTCCTATCACTTTTCTCTGACTACATTATTGTTGTTCACTTGTTTTTAGTCAGGTCCAACTCTTCATGACATTATCTGGAATTTTCTTGGCAAAGATATTGGTTGCCCTTTCCTTCTTAAGTCATTTTATAGATCAGGAAATGGAGGCAAATAGGGATAGATGACTTGTGCAGGGTCTAGTAAGAGTCATAGCTAGTAAGAGTCAGAGGCCAGATTTTAATTCAGGAAGATGAATCTTCTTTATTTTAGCCCTGATACTCTACCCATTGCAGCACTTCACTGCCCTTGATCATATTACTTCTAATCAAACCCTGTCAGTAGGATCCTATATCTACTGAAGAAAATTTAAACTAAGATCACATTTAATTCTTCAGAAGGTAGGATAACATCAAACTATGAAAAACCTTAATTAATTAATAAGGAGGCAATGAAGAATTAGTGACAATTTTTGACAGATCTATAACTACTTAAAAATAGCCTCTTCAATTGGCTTCCAACTCCTGTCCAGCTTTATATCATAATATTCTCTATTTCTTTTATATTTTAGCTAAACTGTTCTACTATGAATCTTCTGTTTTAGTCCTGATATGTTCCATCTCCATATCTTTGCTTTTAGCAAAGTGGCTGAAATGGCCAAAAGCCATTACCTATCAGTCCTTGTACTTCAAGGCCCATCTCATGTGGAATTCTCTCCATGAAGCATTTCCTGTTTCTTTCCTTCCTAAATATCTCAAGATACTTACCCTGGACCTTTCCTCATACTTAGGATAAAAACATTATGGAATTTAGGAAGATAAATGGGAGATCATCTAGTATCATTTTTCTTGTAACATAGTTATTTGAGTAGTTGTCATTTCCACTCATTTAATTATCATCTCCCTGAGAGCAGGATTTAAATATGCATATATTTATACTTTTAGCATACTTTTATAACAATAAATGCTTAATAAATATTTCTAAAATTGAACTAAAATTCATGTTTAAGATTCTAATGCTAAAGTGAAAGGTTCGTGTCCTGAAGTCCATGCACTGAATTAAAAGATACAGCAGTTAATATGTGATTTTTTAGGTTTACTTACATATCTCATTTGATTCTTATAACTACCCTGTGAGATGACTTTGGACAAGCTTTAAATGAATTGATTCAGAGTGAAATGTTCAGAACTAGTCGGTCAATCAATACACATTAATTAAATGTCTATGAAGTGGTAGGCATTGTGTTAAGTACTTGAGATACAAAGAAAGGCAAAAGACAAGGAACTCACAATATAATGAAGACAACATGCAAAAAAGCTAGATACAAACAAGTTACATACAAGAAAAATAAAACTTTACCAACAAGAAAGCTCATAGAATTAGTAAGGATCGGGAAAAGCTTTCTATAAGAGACAGGATTTTGTTGTTGTTGCTGCTGTTGTGAATTGAAGAGACTGAGAAAAGACAGGATACAGAGATGAGGAGGGGGAGCATTCCAGGTGTGGGGCACAGCCAGTGAAAATACTAAGAGATGGAACAGCATATTCAAGAAGAGCAATTTATACAACAGCATTGTAAAACAAAATAATTAATTTAAGAAAAATCATCAAAGCAATGATTAATCATGATTTCAGAGAACATGACACTTATCCCCTGACAGAGAAATGAATAAGCAGAATAGACCATTTATCCATTTATTTTCAGGCTTAGTTAATGCATGAGGGAAAAAGGGACAGAGAAGAGAAGTGGTCTTTTGTTCCTTGACTGTAAAAATCTAACATAAAGGGTTTTTTTTTTTTCCTTTCAGTTTGTAAAGGGACTTGGGGAGAAGCAAAGAAGAGGGGAAATTACCAAAATAGGAAAAAAATTAAGAAAAATAGATTCGTTGAAACATTTTTTAAATGCACAGAAAAGAACAGAAGGAAAACCAATAGAACAGACAAGCATGACAACTTTGAAATAACATTCTGATTTTTACTACATATGTAAAAAGAAAAACATTCTAAAAGTAATAGATTTACAGCTTTGTGTACAATTCTATTTTTATGTTCTTTTTTGTATATGGAAATGCTCATCTTGTTTAGTGAATCTGTTGAGTTCAGAAAGAAAAAACCCATAATACTGATGTAAAAAGCAACAACAACAACAAAAAAAAAAACCACCCAAATCTTTTGAGGTACATTATTATTATTTTTAACCATTTTAGAGATAAGGACATTGAGGCTGAAAGAGATGAAGGGCAGCTAGGTGGTATGGTAGATAAAGGACAGAATATATAATTGATAGAATCAAATCCAGCTTCACACACTTACTAGCTGTGTGACCCTGGGCAATTCACTTAACCCTATCTGCCTTAGTTTCCTCATCTGTAAAATGAACTAGAGAAGGAAATGACAAATCAGTCTGGTATCTTTGCCAAGAAAACCCCAATGATGGGCTCTAAGAGTGAAACACAATTGAAGCAACTCACACATAACAAGTGATGAAGAGATTTATCCAGAGTCACACAGCTAGTAAGTGCCTGAAGCAGAATTCACACTTAAGTCTTCTTGATTCCAAGTCCAGCAGGTTGTCCATTCCACCATGTAGCTGCCATGATATTTTACGGCTTCTCAGCATGAATTTCAAATTTTAAGTGCATTTTAAAGGAGAGTGAGGGTGACAAAGAAAACAACCAAATCCTTGAATATGTTCATGGAATCTGGCATGATTTTAGTAAAGGATTTATGTTGGTTAATACTAGACATCAACCATCCTCTATTGCTTATGAATTACAGCCAGTCAGTCTTGTGCGTCGAATCAAATTATAGGATTGTTGATAAGGCCATAGAACTTAAAAGTAAGTTCCATGATTAGATACTAAAACCAACCTCAGTTTGAAGAAAAGATTTGTTTCTGCACACTATGTAATGCTGTATTCTCAAATTAAAACCAAGAGTGCCCTAAGAAACACCACTGTCAGAAAGTCATATTAAGAGTTAGGAAATCCCCCAAATTCCACAGTCCTTGATAGTATCCAATGATAAAAACTTGGAAATCCCTATCCCTGAGAAAATGAGAAGGGTTCTTCAGGAAACTACCTCCTGGGGACCATTGGCAGTCCCCAAAGCTATCAGTCAATAAATACTTAATAAGTACTTAATTTACTACATGCCAGGCAGTATGCTAAGTTTCAGGACAAGTGCAACAAAGACAGTCCCTATCCATAAAGAGCTTATATATTAAGAGGGAAAAGGAACAGTGGAGTCCCAGGTGGTAAAAACCACACCAAGGGCTTTGGGATGGAATGTAGGGTATGTGAGATCTCTATTGAGGTGAAAGTTATACCAAAGGGACTGAAAGTTATTACAAGGACACACTGTTTAACAAATAACCTTATGTATGTCTGCAAACATATTCAAATATGCCTTGAGTGCCTGAACATCTAACTACTTGAACTGGCCCCGAACTGGAATCAGGTTCAGTACTGAGAAGTAAATCAAAACTCTAGCCTAAATTGCACTAATGTATGCAATGATATTCTACAGCGTCTTCTTCCTTTGCTTGATTTCTATAATTATCATGGGGCTTTGAAGGGAGCAGGTCTTTGAGGAAATCCACAGAACTGCCCCAGATTGCATGATGGGGATCAGAGATAATCCACTGAATTATTCTGGTGGCCATCACAGACAGCTTTTATGTAACTAACCCATATGATTATTAAATCACTCATATAATGATAATGGACCTTCCTGCCTCTTTCTTTGGTTTGCCCCTTGGTTGGTAGGAGGCTGAGTTCCCTTGGTTGGGGAACTCAGAACTTAAAAATAGCTCATTCCTTTTATTGGAGAAGGTAGTTTCAGAGTTCTCTTGGTTAAGGAACTATGAACTCTCCAGTTATGTGGTCAGTGTGACATTGAAGAAATGTGGGGAGCAGAGGCAAGGCCAGGAGGAATTCTGGAATGGCCTGAGACTTAGAGTGGGATAGTATGGCCTGTATGTTGGACACATAGACTGCTGCATGACACCTTGAAAACTCCAAAAGGTCTAGAATCCTTCTTTGCAGAGATAAGTTCCATCAGGTTGGGCAAGAAGGAAAAGAAAGTGGTGACACAGAGAGAGAGAGAGAGAGAGACAGACAGAGAGAGACAGTGACAGAGAGAGAGAGAGACAGAGAGAGAGACAGAGAGAGAGAGACACACACACACAGAGACAGAGACAGAGACAGAGAGAGAGAGAGAGACAGAGAGAGAGACAGAGAGACAGAGACAGAGACAGAGAGAGAGACAGAGAGACAGAGACAGAGAGACAGAGACAGAGACAGACAGAGAGAGAGAGAGACAGTGACAGAGAGAGACAGAGAGAGAGAGACAGAGACAGAGACAGAGAGACAGACAGAGAGAGAGAGACAGAGAGAGAGACAGAGAGAGAGAGAAGAGAGAGAGAGAGAGAGAGAGAGAGAGACAGAGAGACAGAGAGAGAGAGAGAGAGAGAGAGAGAGAAGAGAGAGAGAGAGAGAGAGAGAGAGAAGAGAGAGAGAGAGAGAGAGAGAGAGAGAGAGAGAGAGAGAGAGAGAGAGAGAGAGAGAGAGAGAGAGAGAGAGAGAGAGAGAATATATATAGAGAGAGTATAACTCCTCTAACTGAGGAGACGGAGCTAGAACACCATACATTAAAAGCTCCAGTATAGTAGTCAAGGATTTAGCTGATAAAGTAGATAAGGCAAAACATAGCCCAGCTGAAGGGAATTAAACATTTACAGGAAGGTAAATAAGGTATGTGATTGTGAACGGGTAATGCGATCCTAAAATCTGGGCCCCCGAGAAAAAGGAGGATAGGGGTTGGGGATGAGGGTGGGAGAGGACAGGAGAGAGAGAGAAAAAAAAGTTCAGTGAAGATTGTTTGAGATATGATGATAAAAGCAAGTAGAAGGTAGGAGAAGTTTCAGATCAGAATAGGTGTGCAGTTTTAAAGAGGCTTTAATCAAAACCCAGTAGAAGGAATTGTATATAGAAGGGAAAGTAAGAAAGTTTAAGTAGGTAGGAATGAGAGGATCATAGGCAGAAAGGAAGTGGTAACTGTTTGCATTGACAATGTGAATTGAGGATTTGAGTTTGGAAACTTTTGAAAAAAAGAGGAAAGTTTATTTTCACTTTAAAACTGGCAGTAAATGACCTGAATTTGCATGATTATCAAGAGTCAGGTTTAAAGGCTGTTACTGAAAATTTCAAGATGAAGACCTGTATTTTGGAATAGAACAGCACAACACTTTCCTGGCTCACAAAACAAAACAAAACAGAGAAAGAAAAAAAGAAAGAAAAAGTTTGTGTGAATCAGTAAACAACCAAAAAGTAATTGAGTTTATTGGAACTTGAAGTTAGAATTTAAGGAGTATGCAAACTAAAGTTAAGTATTGATCAATTTTAAAATCTTTTTAAATTGGTGTGTGTGTCAAAATTGAAAACCCGAGTGCAAATTATATGAGTCCTACACAATTTTTGTTCTATGTGACTTTCAGTAACTGTCTTGTTTCCTTTCTAAAACAAAGAGAAACTTATTTAAGTGAAAAGGAAGGAAAGCCTAAACCCTTCAGAGAAGCTCTGGAGAAGCCGTTATGACTGGTGGTCTGTGTCTGGGCAAAAAGGTAGAAGGACAACCTTTGGCCTAACCTAAAGTAGAATCCTTCTGGCTCAGTTTCCCAACTATGTTATTTCCATTGAACAGGAATGTTTCCCACCCGGCTATTCTTGTATCTGGCTATGAGGTGAAATTGCTATTGCATGGATGTTTGTCAATTGTAATTTTTACCTGAAGTCAAACAAAGTTAAGGATGCTTTATCCTGCCATATATGTACCTTTAGGCTTCAGCCCAAAGGACCAGTTTAATGCTGTTATAATCCTGTTTTTTTTTTCTGTTATAGAATATTTCTAGCAAGTAGTCAATAGAAGAATATGAGATCTTGATGTTTTAAATCTAAATATCATATGCCTATTACTAGATGTATATATGTCTTATGAAATAAAATTCTTAAATATTTCAAAATGATGTAAGAACAATACTATCAGAGTAGAAAATTTTTAGGAAAAAAGCATATCAAATTTTAGTGACAGTAAAGACAAGTTTTAAATGAATTATGAATTCTTAATTTGGTGTCCCCACCCCTTTTAGTTTTGTTATTGATTATATTAAAACTGTGAGTTTTAATTAGAAATGTGAATTGATTTTCACAATAAGAACTAATCATTGGAGAAATAAATTTTGAGAAGCTGTCCCAACTTGTATTGAGATCTGTTTGGTAAGAGATTTTAGCAGGAACATCTGAGGAACCTTTGCAAGTAACTTGGAAAAAGAAACCAGTTCAACAGAAGAGTGTGTAAGAAGAAATGTTCCAGATGCCACACAATTAAACGGGACATCTGAGTTGCAAGATGAAATGTGCTGATTAAATGGACATTGGGAGTAGATTGATGGTAATTTTTGTACCACCACATGCTATTGGTTCTTACTTCACCTCTCTAGGGTGAAATGGAAAGAAACTATAACAATTGTAGTAATTTTCTTATGGGTCATATTGTTTTCCTATCCATGTTTATATTGTTAATGTTGTTTGTGCTTACAAATGGGACCATCCCTTCTGGCTGTACCCAAAAAAGGTACTAAAAACTCCAGTATGAGCCACCCCAGGGACCTTGTGGAAGATACTCAGACTATTGCTTGTGACTTTCAGAGGTGACTGATGTTTCTGGAGCATGGTAGGCAAAATCTAGGATGCATCCTAGAAAGGAACAACCATCATGATCTCCCTGTACCTCTTGTCAGTTCCCCAGATTTCTCTGCATTTATTAAAACTCCTTAGCTCTCTCTATACCTCCATAATCATGAGTGAATCATCAGAGTTCTGAGCCTTCAGTTTTACTGTTCTTGAAAGATATCTACACTAAGTGCCTGGCACACAGTAGGTGTCTAATAAATGTTTATTGATTGATGGACTAAGTATACTATTTGAAATGAAATGCCCTGGGAAAAGCACAATGCATTGCACATAGTAAACCCTGAAGAAATGTTTATAAAATTAAATAAAATTGAACAGGTAGAGCATCTTCACATCATCTATTCTACTTGTGAGTAATTTGATTTAAACTCTAAGCAAGCTATACATAGATTGCAACAGGCAAGTTCTTTTGCTTTAAAGAAATTTTCAAATACAAAAGTCCTGGTCTGCTTTTCCTTGTAAACTGAAAAACCACATTATGCTTTACATGTTTTCATTGTGATTGCTGCCAAATCTTGTGCAAACAAAATTGAAAGGTGGAAATGAAAAATGTAGTCGTGCAGAAACGGGGTATCGGGCAGAAAAAACTGGGAACCAATGACTTCTAACTTTGAGTAGCAGCTCTCTTTATTAAAAATGAAACATGCACACATTAAGTGAGGATGATGGATTTGATTCAAATGCATAGTTAGGCTGTAAAAGAACAGCTACAACTAATATTTCAGGCCAGTGAATTGGAACATCTCTCTCCTCTGGCTTTTCAAAACTGATAAAGAGATGGCCCTTAACTTTTCCAAAGCCAATCCTTCTATCCAAAACCTTGATCCCATTCCTTCTGGTCATCTCCAATAAATTTCTTCTACTATCATTCCCCCTTTTTTCTATTCTTTAATCTTACCTTATCTATTGGTGTCTTGTCTGATGCCTACAAGAACCTTCAAATCTCTTCAATCCTTAAAAAAAAACCATTAGATTCTATCATCCCTACTAGCCTTTTTTTGTAACCAGTCAACTACATTTGGTATCTTTACTTCTTCTCCATTCATTCCCTTCCAATCCCTCTATAAATTGGCTTCTGATTTCATTATTCAATTGTAATTACTTTCTCCAAAATTATAAATAATCTCCAATTGCTAAATCTAATCCCTCCCATTCTTTTAAAAAATTTTTTGTTTATTTATTTATTTTTTTGCTGAGGCAATTGGGGTTAAGTGACTTGGCCAGGATCACACAGCTAGGAAGTGTTAAGTGTCTGAGATCAAATTTGAACTCAGGTCCTCCTGACTTCAGAGCTGGTGCTCTATCCACCTAGCTGCCCCTTCCCCTACAACTCTTATCCCTTCTTGCCCTCTTCACAGCATTTGACAACAAGAGTTGCCCAACTTCTCCCTCTGAAAACTCTCTTCTCTTGGGGTTTTTGTGACATTGCCCTCTAGATTTTGTTCCTACTTGTTTGACTTCTTCTCAATCTCTTTTACTTATTTTTTTACCTATATCCTCCCTAGGTTTGCTGTATTTCAAATCCCCATTCTGGGCTTTTTTCTATTTTTTTCTAAATTGCTATTGTTGTTTTTATCCTTTGTTCTCAAAGAGGACCATAACATCAGGGAGGTGATTCCATGATATGCAAGTGAGTTGGATTTAAGTGAGGGAGGGCTGGGCAAGGTCACCTGCTGCACTTTCCCCTCCACAACCATCTGGGTCCACTGGCCAGATATATAGATCAGGACCACTGGAGAGAGACCTTGATGAAATGGGAGACCTTGGCCTTTTTTTAACCTAAAATTTTCAATAAGTCTCACTTTGACTGAGGTTGCAACCATTCAGTGATTAAGGCTAGGTGGGAATTGAGACAAAGAATTTCCTCTTTCACTTATTCCAAAAAAGTCTAAACAAACAAACAAACAGATAAATCTGAAAAGGAAAACTTATGTAGATATAGATCAAGACTATTGGAGATGGCCCTCTTTTTATATATGCACATAATAATTCCATCAGCTCCTATGGACTCAGTCATCATCTCTCTACAGATTACTCTCAGAGGCATCCAGCTAGTCTCTTGAGGTCCAATGCTACATCACTGACTGCCTGGAGACTACACAAGCATTTCAAATTCATTAAATCTAAAATAGAACTCACTTCTTTCCCCTAAAATGCATCCTTCTTCAAAACTCTATTAGTCAAAGCACTACCATCCTTGGATCACTAAGTACCTCAGGGTCATTCTTTTTTTTTTTTTTTTTAGATTGATAAAAGAGGTTTATTATTAGATAAGCAAAGTTAAAGTATAGGCGAAGGTAGAGATAAGGAAGGCACTGGACAGAGGGTCCAGTGGACAGAGGGCCCTCACATGGTAGCCATGTTTGGAATCTCTGCCTGGGTCATTCTTTATTCCTGGCTTTTACTCCCTCCATTTATTTAATTAGTTGCCAATCTTATTTTTATCTTTACATCATCTCTTCCATAGTCCTTTTCTCTCCATGTTGGAAATCTTCATCAACCACCATCATCCTCCTAAGTCACACCTTCCCAACCTGTTACCTGGGCTATTGCAATAACTTTCTACTTAGTCACCTTGCCTCAAGTCCTTACCCCACCCTAAAACATTCTCCAAATGGTTGCCACAGTAATTTTTGTAGATAACTCCAAAAGTCTTTCATCTCTAAATCTATAAAATAAGTTCAACTTAAGATTCAAAACGTGAGATGTTGTGTTCCCTTTTTCTAACTGATGGCTCACTCTGCAATATTATAATATTTTTTCTCTTTTCCCTGATGTTGCTGGTATTCAATTGCTAACTCTCTGTGACCCCATTTGGGGTTTTCTTGGCAAAGTTCCATTTCCCTTTCTGACTCACTTTATAGATGAGGAAACTGAAACAAATGGAATAAAGTGACTTGCCCGAGATCACACAGCTAGTAAGTATCTGAGGCCAGATTTGAACTCAAAAATATGAGCCTTCCTGACTTTAAGCCATTAATCTATCTACTACACTACCTAGCTGCCTCTCAAATAACAATTAAGTTCTATTATAACACTCACAGAAGTAATTCATTCTCAAATGGTAAAGGACTGTAAGAGATATAAATAGAATGTTGAAAGTACCCAATTCACTCAAAATCATCACAGAATGAAAGAATTTGAATGATGCTTAGAAACCATCTAATCCAACTGTCTCATTTTACAGTTAAAGAAACTGAGGCACAGAAAGGTTAAGTAAGTTGCCAACAGTCACAAAACAAGTTAAAGGCAAAATAAGAACTAAAATCCAGGTCTCCTGATTCTTAATCATATGCTTTTCCTATTATGCCATATTGTTGCTTTTTAAAATTTTGATACTGGAAAATAAACCATTCAACATGGAAATTCATGCTACAAATTCTTGACCAAGATAAAAGCGGATATGTTCTTTGACATTTATTACTATCTTTATTAGGATTTCATATTGAACTTGCACATAACTGATTGGGTATTTTCTTAACATAAAACAGAAATTATAAAGTTCAGAATTAATATCTGGAGTCTATCTTTGGAGAACAAGATGTTCAAAAGACAAATTAAAGACAGAATGCTTGCCAGAAAATTGAGCATATCTTTTGGGGGTGGGAATCAAAGTCAGGGAAGAGATATGGATAATCTTCATAGCATTTCCTGAAAAGAGAAGGTTTGGGGGGGAAATACAAACTTATTTATCCCTTCTCAACAAATTGTAAATCTGAGTTGGAGCTAGCTTAGAAATATTTCATCTAATAATCCTGAATAGTTCAAAATCATACAATATTCAGGAAGGAAATCAAAGCTATAATATTTATATTACACACATTCCTAGGTCACGTTAACCACTGGGAACTTAAGTTCAATAAATCACATGCTCATGTATGCAAATAAGTGTCTGAAGGGGTTTTTTAGAATAATGCAATACAACCTTATTTGGTATGTGTGTTTTTGCATATAACCCCAGGCAAAATTCCCTAAGAAATTAAGACAATATTTTTACAATTTATCTTATTAATGATTTTTCTCTTTTTTTCTCTTCCAAAGCATACAAGGGAAAAACAAAAACAACAATCCAACTTTTCCAATTAAAGTTTTTAATTGTATAAAAAGCAGAAAAATGCAAAATCACAACTCAGCCACACTGCTTATACCAAGCAATAATACCAAAACCAGGTAACAACATTTTTAATAATAATATATAAGTATACAATGTGTTAACCCTTCAGGGACTTTCCTAACTTTTACTCTCACTTGAGGGGTAGATTCCCAGAGTGTGGGTGCTATATTGCATTCTAGTGATAATCCTATAAAGAAGTATTTCTAACATCATAACTTCCAAGCCCCCATTAATGTGTTTTCCATTTACAATTGGTGAAGGTGCTTAATTAGCTCTTAGGAAAGGCAAAATAAGAAGAGTAATGTATATGTATGTATATATGGTGTGTGTCTATACATATACATAGACACACAAATCCCCAAGGGTCTCCTCCACAAAGCACACCCTAACCTAAATTCCCCAAATGCTAAATATATGTGTATATAATTTTATATTATATACTTTCATATTTATACAATACATATACATATGTTATATATGTGCATGTAATATTTGTACACATATGTATGTATGTCTATATATTTTCAAGGGACACTGATTCTGTAAGTATTTGACAATTCTTTTAAGCTATTTTCTGTGTGGTGTCAGTTACCTTTATGTAATGGCCAAGGCTCTATAATCCCCTAAAATGGCTTAAATACTTATTCATACATTATTGTAGGATTATAGGAAAACACTTTAACATTTCTTTAATACATTGTGATCACTTTCTAGGCTATATGACTACATCAACTGGGGTACACTAAGGAAATTCTTTGCTTTTTATTTTTATGAGTTCCTGAAGTAGAAATTCTTAATGGGCAAGACAAGCACTAATTAAATGACTTCCATATATCAGCACTGTGCTAAATAAAAGTCTGGCAATTTTGAGGGTGCTGATAAGCTATATATGATTTAATCATTATAGGGAATTCTCAGTTTGGAAAATCCTTCTATTCATGGAGATTGTAGTTTTGGGCACAATGACCATTTAGCAAATGTCAGTGGCAAATGTTATCTCCTTTGCTTCTCATAACAACCCTGCAAGGTAGATACTATTATGATTTTTTTATTAAAACTTTTTATTTTCAAAACATATGTATAGATAATTTTCAACATTCACCCTTGCAAAACTGTGTATTTCAAAATTTCCCCCCTACCTTCCCTTCCTCTGGACAGCAGATACTATTATTATTATTAGCCTCATTTTATAGAACAGTAAACAGAGATTAAATGTGTTGTCCAGTATTATACAGCTAATAAGTGTCTGAGGCCAGATTTCATATTGATGAAAACCCTTATAATCACTCTATTTGTACTGAGGAAGAAAATTAAATGTAAATTGTTATGCAATACATTGAAGGAAGTATATCAGTGGAGAAGTAAATATATTTTGGAAGTTTTGGCTAAAATTTGAAATGTAGCTCAAACATCAATCAATCTTTTGTAAAATTCATTGAAGAAGGCTTGAAACTCTGACTTTTCTAGAATGTTTCATTACATCTGCAAAGTTGTTAAAAAGTTAAAGAACATTTACTTATTTGTACTGTTCCATTTCATCCCAATACCCACCAAAAGGAATCCTTTTGTCATCTGCCCTAGGTAAAGGACGCTTATCTTACAAGACTGATTAGAAGATTCACTTTTGTACATTTTTTTGAAGATTGCAGGATCATAGATTTTAAGTTGAAAAGAAGCTCAGAGGTCATTTAGTTTCATGATACAAAACTCAAATAGTAATAGGGACCATTAAACTGTACATGTGGCAACCAGGTGATACAGTGGACAAAGCACTGTATCTAAAATCAGGAGGATTTGAGTTCAAATGTGATCTCAAACACTTTCTAGCTATGTGACTCTGAATAAGTGACCTAATCCTGTTTGCTTTAAATCAGTGGAGAAGGAAATGACAAACCATTCCTGTATCTTTGCCAAAAACAAAAACAAACCAAAAAACATGGACAGTATTGGTGGGATATAGTCCACAGGGTCATGAATAGCAAACACAACTGAACAACAACAAACTACATATTGCAGGCATTATATTGACTTAGAAAACCACATACTAACTATCTATTTTTACTATACTTTCCTTTATTTTCTTAGATGTTTCCCAAACACATTTTAATCTGACTTGGCACATGGTAGAGAGTGTTGTGATCTTCATGTAGGCTGCATGTTTGACATTTATGAACCAATATTTTTAAGCTCTTTTGCCCAGGATCATCTAGGTAGTAGCAAAAGTGGGATTTGATCCCCGGTTCTCTAACTCCAAAACAGTATTTTTTATTATGCTACTATGTCACCAGGATAGAAGACTGTGAGAAAGATTTGAGAGATAGTGTAACATAATGGATGGGGGTTAGAAATCCAGGTCTGGAAAAGATCTCGGGTGTCATGTTGTATGTGAATAGGAATCTCTTCTACCAATTCCCCAAAGTAATCATCCAATTTTTATTTGAAGATTTCTAGTGATGGCATTCCAGTTGAGTATATCCATTTGGGAGGTGAAAGAAGCTTTTTACAAAATGGCTAGACAGAGCAGTGATGTACAGAAAAAAAAAAATAGTACTTCTTGCATTCATTAACACACTCAAGGGAAGGTCCAAGATTTATTGAAGAGTGAGCAGGAAGAGAGGGATAATAGTGGCTACTACAAAGGAGATTGTTAGAAGGTAGGATGCTAGGATCTTAAGGCCATAACATATGGGGATATATGCAACTGGGGGATCAGCAGCAGTCTTGTAATAGGCTGCTCTCAGAACTGGCACATAGCTTCTACTATGTTTTCTTGTCTTCTCTTAAGTGAATATATAAGGTGTCTGGGAAATTTCTTACCTCTAAATCAGGGAAATTTACTGAGGTAGGCAAGGCTCTATGCCTCATCAAGAGAGTACTGCTTTTTGCTCAGGAATGTGTTATTAGTTTCTCATTCCTGATATCTTAGGCAGGGAAACTCTAGGAAAAGGTGAACAAGGTTCTATCTGTATAAGCACAAGACCTAGAATTTCTAGCATGAAGTATATTTGTTTCCAGAAAAGGGAAAGAGAAGCGTCAGATTGCTCAGAGAGGATTCTCCTCCATGTTAGAAAGACTTTTTTGACTTTCTAACTCTAACCCTCTGGAAGTTGACTAAACCTCAATTAGAAATTTAGGACACTTTGGACTCTGACAGATAAGGAACTTACACTCTCCTGAGCCAACCCTTAGCATTTTTGGTGGGAAATTTTTTTATGATGTTGTGAAAATCTGTCTTTGCAACTTCTACCTGTCTCTTTTCACTGGGGTAAAGCAGAAAAATTTATTTCCTCTTTTACATAATGGTGCCTCCAAAACTTGAAGACAAGATAGTGGGTATAGTGGCAAGTCTCTTGAATTTGGAGTGAAGGGATCTCATTTGCCACTTTGGTGATCTTAGAAATCACTGGCTTTCTCTGGTCTTCAGGTTTTTTGTCTTTAAAATGAGAGGATTGAATTTAGCTTACCTCTAAGGTCTCTTTTAGCTTTAACTCTACATATGAGGTTAACCAACCATCTGGGTTCAGTGTATTTCGAAATATGCTAATTCACAAAGACAAGTTCAAGGGGCCCTTTAAACAACAATATCCCCATTAAAACTTCTGTTTATCAGATTGTTTAAGCAGGAAACATTCTTCAATTTAAAAATGCATCATCTCTGCTCTCCTCTATCTATACAAAATTACACAGTCTCAAAGGCAGAAAAGACCTCAAAAACTATCTCATCGTACCCAAAACTCTACTGGAATATGCTTTTATCACATTTTCAGAAAATGGTCATCCCTGTTTTGCTAGATTTCTGGTAATAGTACTAAAAAAATTCCAGTAGTTTTTATTTTAGCTAACATAGTTTATTAAACACAGATGGCTTATAATTTTCAGAGGTATGATTTCAAGGCATTGTGTTCCAAGGAAATTATTTAGCCAAAGTCTCATAGCCCCTTGTTTCTCTGTTGACAGCTGGATGGGGATGGGTAGAGTGCACAATCATGGAATTTCAGAGTTGGAAGAATACTCAGAGATCCAAAATGTAACTGAACAAAAATATCTTCTTATGGCAAACAGGACAAATGGTTATTCAATCACTGCTTTAAGACTTCCAATGAAGGTGATACCACATGCTTAGGCAACTCATTCTACTTCTGAGTACTAATTGTTAGGAAAACTGTCTTCTCATTAAATCTAAATTTCCCTCTTTGAAACTTCCACCCATTGATCTTAGTTATGCCTTTTGGGCCCAAGTAGAATAAGACTAATTCCTCTTCAGATACTTGAAAGCACTTTTCCCCAATGTTCCAATTGCCCCAACAAGGAGAATGAATTCAAATGTGTGAAATGAATCATTCAATTACACAGTATTCTACTGGGGAGAGTTGAACAGGGATTATTATCTGACTTCCCCTCTCAGCCCAATTGGTGAAATGACAGAATGTCAAGAAATAAGTTACAGAGGCAAAAAGGTGTTAAAATCATAAAGAAAATGTGAAAAAAGTTGCTCAAGTAAATTTGATAGAATGATCAGCAAATATTTATTTAGTACTTATTATGTGCTAAAAAAAACTTTGCAAAATGTTGGGGGTATAAAAAGAGACCCAGCCTTCAAGGAGTTCCCAATTTACTACTTATACAAGTAAGAATAAGCTATATACAGAATATAGGAAATAATTAAGAAAGGAAAGCCACTAGAATTAAGAGGTATTAGGAAAAGTTTCCTATAGATGATGAAATTTTAGTTGGGAATTAAAAGGAAGTCAGGAGGTAATAGTTGGAGATGAGGAAAAAATTAGAGGATAGCTATTTGCTGGCTCCAAAGACTCAGTTACACCCTTAGTGGTTTAAAAAAAAAAAAAAAACTCAATAAGAATTAAGGAAGGAAAAATCACTACTCATTCACCTGAGGACTGATTCCCCACCCGGACCAGGAAGATAGCCAGTCATGGATTCAAAGAACAAATTAGCCCTAGAGGTTGGGAGTAGAACAACAGAGAGTTGTAGGCTCATGAAATCAGCTGAGCAAACTGCCCAGCAGTATTTCTCTGTCCAAAGAAAGCAATGTGAGAATACCATTAGAAAAGAAAGAATCCTAGTAGATTCTAAGACTTTGAAGTATATGTCTCTTTACTAACATAATTTAACTGTGTTTCAGTGCTTCTTGCTGACTCCATGTGTACTTGTGGGAGAGTGCACCCCAGGTTTATAGGAGATTGTTTTATCATTTTTGCCCTTCTGATGCCATATTAGTAAATGCTTTTGCTTTGACTATCTATTAGAGGTAAGTTCTCTGGTGGGGCTCATGAACAATAGTTTAAAGAGTACAGATTCACAGAATACCCTGAAGATAGTTACTCTCTTGGGGACCCAATCTCCACAAGTACATGGAAGGGCAGTTCCAGAAAAACTGCCACATATTAAACTGCTCATTAAGATAAAAGATGATTGAATCGAAGAAAGCTAAAATAATAAGTGGGGGGTAGAGCAGAGAATATAGCACAAATAACAGAGAAGCCTAAGGTTTAGCTATAGTTTGCCATCAACTAACTAGCTACTGGGCAGCCCATTTTACTTCTAAGTCTTCAGTTTGTCTGCAGGTTGATTGATATAATCTTTACAATTTCTTGAAGTTCTCAAACCCTGTAACTTTATGAGATCTATGCTTCACAAAGTCCCAAATTATGCTGGTTAAATTTTTAACAACCGGCTCTCCAAGGGATGTGAGTGAAATACACATATGACACATTTAAAATTTAATCTGTATTTTTAACATTTTCTCCATTACTTACTGAAGACTAGACAAACAATAAAAAAATAAACCAAACCCTGATCTATAAGGGTACTGACTTCTGAGATATAAATGTTCATGGTGAAAAGTTTACTATTTCTGGCTCCAGTACAACCCTACAAAAGTTCCACTCAGTACTTCATGGTGGCATTGTGGTAATCCTAGGTTCTAGAAGGATATACCAGGGAAAATAAATTTAGGCAGGCCCCACTAAACTGAAAAGACTCTGAATACTGGCCAGGATGCTGGTTGTCTGAGGACTAATCTATCTAAAAATACTCATTACCAGAAATTTGGCTATAATGAGCAAAATAATTTTGGACACATCAACACACGAAGATCACCTGTTAAGTTTTGGAAGGGGCTGGCTTCAACCTATATTTATAATGACATTCTCCCTATAGAATAAGGCACAAGTCCTTTGAAGTATTACTATTGAAATCCACTATAGGAAAGAGGTGACAGATGACAAAAGGAAAGTCCCCATTTTCATTGGAAATCTGTCCTCTTTGTAAATAACAAAAGATCCTTGTCTGAGACTTTTCCCAGATGATCCAGAATTTACCAAGTTGGCAACTTCTCCCCATGACTCATATCCAGCTGCATATAAATTTATTAGGCATTATTTTAGATAATTCAAATATACATAAATACATATATGTATACATACATTTATTTTAACTGTTTTAATTGGAGACATAATGATTGTCTACACAAAGTAGAAACAAGTATTTACATAGCCAAAAATGCTATTAAAGAAAAAAAGTCTTTTTGATTGATATTTTGCACACTGCCTAATCTACACATGCTTAACTTTTCACATTTCCTTTAAAGCAAAAGATAACTACTTTGTATCCCAAAGAGATCATGAAAAAGGAAAAGACCTGCGTGTGCAAAAATATTTACAGCAGCTCTTTTTGTGGTGGCAAAGAATTTTCAATTGAATCAATTGGGGAATGGCTGAACAAATTGTAGTATATGAAAGTACTGTCATGCTATAAGAATACTATGTTGTGAGAAAAAAAATGAGCAGGTGGATTTCAGAAAAAACTTGGAAAGATTTATGTAAACTGATGCTGAGTGAAGTGAGCAGAACCAATAATATTATATATAGTAACAACAACATTGTGCAATGATCAATTATGAATGACTTAATTCTTCTCAGCAATAGTGATTTACGACAATTTTTAAAAGAGTCATATTGGAAAATGCTATCCTCATCCAGAGAAAGAACTACAGAATTTGAATGCAAATTGAAGCATACTATTTTCACTTTTTTCTTTTCAGTGATTTTCCCCTTTTATTCTGTTTCTTCTTTCAGAAATGACTAATGTGGAAACATGTTTATATAACAGTGCATGTATACTCTATATCAGACTGCTTACCAGTTTGGGGAGGGGGGGAGAAAAAAATTGAAACAAAAAATCTTATTAAAAATTATATTAAAAATTATCTTTACATTTAATTGGAAAAAATAAAATATGATTTTTAAAAAGCAAAGAATGAAAAAAGAATTAATAAGATTGAAATTTTGAAAGCCTTTCTTTGAACTGAAATCTTTATTCTATTCTGGGATCATAGATTCCAAAGTGGAAGACAGTTTAGGAAATCATGGAGCCCCAGCTTTTCATTTTCCAGACGGATTAACTATGGCCCAAGAAATTGTAATGATATGACCAAGCTAATGCAAGTAGTACATAGCAGTATGGAACTTTGATCCTATGTTCTCTGTCAATGCTCTTTTCACTGTATCAAGGTGAATTAAACGCTTAGTAGCTGATGAAAAGTAAATTTAAGTCTACATACTTAAAGTTATAAAGTATATAGAAATATACAATTATAAGTATGTTATAAAATATGTAATTATGTATACACATGTTATATACACAAATGTACAATCATAAAGTTTAAAACTGTAAGCTTGTCAAAGGGAATTTAACTTGTATGAGTTGAGTAGCAATGGAAACTTTAAAGGGATAAAAGGAATTTGTGAATAGTACTGCAAGTTAGTTATCTGTGAATCTTACAAATAAGACTGCTGGTAATGTCGGGGACATGCAAATAATGTTTTGAGGAAATTGTCCCTTCCTATTTAAAACGTCATTTACTGTTTTGACAGGGGATGAAGCGAGAGTTAAAAAGTGTCTCGACTTAATTTCCAGAGACACTCCCAGATTATTCTGACCCAAGACAAAGTGATGAGCTGTTAAACGTTTTTCCAAGGAAAAGAAACGGATGTGATTTTTGTATAATTGTTTAAACGGACCTCCAAATCACCTGCATTTTTTCTGAGCCCCGAAGTTCCGCTCAGCCCCAGCCACACCATTTACTTCCCCAAATGCGTTCTAGCCGCCCACGGGCCCTAGCTCTGCACTCTGGGGACAGCGGCCGCACTCACCTAGCCCCCGCCAGCCCAGGGCTCCGTCGCAGGAGTCTAGGATCGAGCAGAAGCTGCCCAGGAGGGGAGGGGGCAAATCAAACAGAGGTAGGCTCGCGGGGAAGGCGGCAAGCTCCCAGCGGTTCCTCCTTCCGTCTGCGGGCGCCCCAGCCATCGCTCACGGGAGCCTGCAAACCTCTACTAAGTGCTGCTTGCTGGTGCTTGGTTGACTAGGGGAAACTGGGGTGGGGAGGCGAGGGCTTCCTCCACCCCTCTCCTTAGACGCACTCTTTCACAACTGCGGAAATCCTCCCAGTGCCATCACTCCCGTGGGAAGGACAATGTACCTTTGCCAAACGGCCTGAAGCTGGACAGGCGTTCGCTCCGTGACGCAAAATGCGTCCAATTTAGAAGAGATTCACCGCTGGAGAAATCCTCCCTGAGAATGAAACAAATCTTCCCTGTCATCTCTCCCTGTCTTTCATTCATCTCCCTACTCTGAGTAGATGATTTGGAAGAGCTTTTAGTTGACGTACTTTGGTGCAGCCCAGAGAGGAACAAGTAGAAAGTTCTTAAGCTAAAACAGAGAGAGAGAGGCAGGCAGACAGACAGAGAGACAGAGATAGAGAGACAGAGACACACACGCGCGCGCGCTCACACACACACACACACACACACACACACAGAGAGAGAGAGAGAGAGAGAGAGACAGAGACAGAGAGAGAGACAGAGAGAGAGAGAGAGAGAGAGACAGAGAAAGAGACAGAGAGAGGAGGAGGAAGGGGGGGGGGAGACAGGGAAAGAGACTTTAACTCAGTGATACTGATGAGGTCCTGAGTAATTAGGTGCTAACTGCAGAAAAAGACCGAATTGCTGGTAAGATTACTTCCTGAAAGGACACTGAGGAGGATCAGTTTAACCTTATAGTCCCACTCTCTGTGGAGGTCTTGGATAACCCCACCTTGCTGTGTCCAGTCAGAAATCCAAGTTTTATAAAACTCCCTGGGTTAAATTTCCCCCATAAATGTCTATGGCTCACACCATCTTTACTGAAGCCCTTTTGGGTCTGCTTCATGGTGTTTTTCTCCTTCCCTCTCCTCCCCATGCCTCATGGTGTCTTTTGCTAAAGAGAATGGTCATTGTGAATTATTCAAACGATGAACCCCAACATTTTCTGGCATCAATATCATCATGTGGGGACTGACCCCAACATAGCAATACTGAAGAAAGGACACTGAAATTCTAAAACTCCTTGAAGGAGAAATTCTCCTGGACTCTACCTCAAGGGACCTCACCCCAGGGAAAAAACATAAACAGCTTCATTCTGTTATCTAGATGTGTTTGTTTCAGTACTGAGCTAAAAGAATTCCAACCCTTTTCAATTAAAGAAACTAATGCAATTCTATTCGAATTCAGCTCAAGCTGAAACCTAGCTTGTAGCCAAAACTCCTATTATAAAAGAATCAATCTAAAATCCTCTCTTTGCAGAGGTCCTGACACATCAGCTATGCCAGGCTTGTTATGCAAAGGAAACCTCTGCCCACTGGATAATATTTTTTTCCAGTGTTACCCTCTCTTTACCCTCACCTATTTCCATAACAAGACTTTATGCCTCTCTGTCAGGATTTCTAATCTTACTTCCCAATGCCTATAATAAACCTCTTTTATCAATCTAGGTTTTTGGGTCTCTTTACAGAGAATCTCTGAGCCGCCAAAAGAGGGTTCCCCAAACTCCCTATCCTTGCACAGAATTTCAAAGGAGTGCAGGGGAGCCAAACCTCTCCATTTGGTTCCCTGAACCCTGAACCTGCCCCTAGACCTCATCAGTTAATTCCCTGACCACCAGAAACCCTAATCTCATTTTGGTTCACTAAATCTAGACCTCATTGTTTGGTTCCCTAAAAGGGAACCCCGAAACCTAAACCTCATCAATACTAAGGAATATTTATCCCAAGGAAATGAAAGATAGAGAGGAAAATCCTTGATATAATCATAGCAGTCCTTTTTGTGATAACCAAAATCAACAACCATAAACAAAGGAGAAACAGTAGATGTCCATCAACTGGAGAATGGCTCTACATATTATGGTATATAAATATAGGGATTCAGCTGCAGTAAGAAATGAAAAACATTAAGAATTAGGTTGCATTAAGGAATTAAGAAAAGCATGGGAAGACTTATATGAACTGGTATAAAGTAAAGAAAGTAGACCCCAGGACACTATACATAATGACTACATAATATAAATGATAACATCAAGAGACAGAACTGACTTAAGATTAAAGTTTCCTAAGTTTAGAAAAAAGTTCGATGTTTTTGATCCAAAACATTTACAGAGGAGGAAACTGAGCCAAGGAAAATGCAGTAATTTGACCTAGATCACAAAGGTAGTAAATAGTTGGGATATAAATCCAGATCCTTTTGAAAGAGTATAGCTTTTAGGAGAAAGAGCAATAATTTTAAGATCTGATCTTAGGGTACCCTCCTACAAATGACTGAAGAAGTGGATTATGATGTAGACACATATGAAGAGATTCTTGAATAAAAAATAGAAATTCTCACAGAATTTGAGAAAAAGTGAAATCTTTTTCTGCAGTTCTACAAGAAGAACTGGCCAGCAAACAAATCAATCTGAAGATAACCCAAGCTCTTTGCAGCTAAAGAATCCCCAAGCCCTTCATACTCTTAACATTTATTGCAGCCCTTTTTGTAATGGCAAGAAACTGGAAACTGAGTGGATGTCCATCAGTTGGAGAATGGCTGAATAAGTTAAGGTATATGAATGTTATGGAATATTATTGTTCTATGAGAAATGATAAGCAGTTTGATTTCAGAGAGGCCTGGAGTAACTTGCATGAACTAATGCTAAGTGAAATGAGCAGAATCAGGAGATCATTATACATGGCAACAGCAAGATTATAAGGTGACAGATTCTGATGTACGTGGCTCTCTTCAACAATGAGATGATTCAGACCAGTTCCAATGGTCTTGTAATCAAAAGAATCATCTGTACCCAAAGAGTGGACTGTGGGAATTGAGGGTAGCTCACAATATCGCATTCTCACTCTTTTTGTTGTTGTTTACTTGCATTTTATTTTTTTCATCATTTTCCTTTCTGGTTTGATTTGATTTTTCTTGTACAGCAAGATAATTGTATAAATGTGTATGCATATGTTGAATTTAACATATATTTTTACCATGCTTAACATAGATTATTTGCCATCTTGGGGAGGGGGATAGAAGTGGGGGAAAAAGTGGAACACAAAGTTTTGTAAGGGCTAATATTATAGAATTATCTATGGATATGTTTTTAAAAATAAAAAGCTTTAATTAAAAAAACAAAACAAAATATTTATTTCTTTGGCTCCAAGGGCCATTTGAACATTTAAAAACTTTTTTAAAAGTGTAGGTGAAAATGTCCTGTTCTTCACCAAAATGACATTTCAATTTGTGTGAAACATTCTTTTGTCTACAAAAGGCTTTCTAGTACAGGAGGCAAAATCAAACAAGACTGGGATTTGTGAAACATTTTGTTTAATGTTTCATTTACTCAAATTGTGAAGCTTACATTTGGAGATTCTTGCCATTTTTTTCCCTAAAAATCTGCAAACGATTCTAAAGACTTCTGGTTTTAGAATCAGTGATCTTGAGGTCACCACCACCATCACCACTTGTTGTTCTAACAATCTGGCCACCAATGAATGTAAAAATCTTTTGGCCTAGGAATATAATAATATTTCTTCCCTTAGACTTTAGGGAATATATTAGTGATCCTGAGATCTCTGATCTTAGAGTGCTATTGTTCTGACAATCTTCTGGTCTTAGGATAGTGATAGATCTGCTGATCAGTGATAAACAAATTCCTAAGACCACTCCCCTCTAGGTCATAAAATTAGCATATCAGTGACGTGAAGAACTGGATAAATTTGTCTCCTTATTTTAGTCCTTTGCTAAATTCTTTTGGGACTTAGCCAGCTTCAGTTGGCATTATAATTACAATAAACTTTGCCCTTTGACTTGGATATGGGTTCAAGCTTGCAAATTCTTTTGAGACAGTTCCCAACACTGGTCTATGATTTCCAACCTTTTGGGTTCCCTTCCCAACCTCAACATTTGGTGGCCCAGTATGGGGAGAGTCTGGCCTCCCCTGCTTTGATTCCCTGCTTGTCAAAGTAAGCCCCGCTTTTTCTCTTTCAATTCTATAGCTGGACTACCTCAAGCAACTGGGAGAAGGCTTGTCTGAGTCATCATGAGTTCCACACTCAGCAAATTTTCCTTGACTGGGGACGCTCAGACTTGGAAAGTCTTGCAATTTTCGGCAAAATTCCTATCTTTTCACCTTCTCTCAGACACCAGAGCAGATAAGGTGCTATAGGATGGCTTTTAAGAAAGAAATTTTATGGCTTTTGGCAAAGATGGGACAGTCCTCTGTCATGTCATTTTTGTGTGTCTGTGTCTCTGGGCAGACTGTCTGTGTCATGTTTGTTCTATGAGTTAGATTCTGTTACCTGGAAAGTTTAAAATGCAACCAGCAAGAAAAAACTTCTATGCTGTACTTAGAATGCTGGGAAGATTATGACTCCCACCTTAAAAGGAGAAAAAGCCTAATTTTTTCTCAGCTCTGGCCAAGTTGGGGGCTATAGAAACAAAGTTAGCTAATTAAAATTAAAATAGCATCTTAACAGATTCTTAAAGTTTTGAGAGCAATAATTAAGAAGTTTGGCTATATTGATCTTGTTAGCAATCCCCACAACTGAGATACACTCAGGACTCTGGGGAGTGGAGTGGAGGGAGTCCCTTAATACCTCCTAGGATGCTTTCCCAAAGGAACAGGAGGGGACTCCAGACAAGATAGGATTCAGTAAAACAAGATAACATAGCCCAAAAATCTCTATTTGCTAACTTCTCTCGTCTTAGATCAGATTAAGAAGCTAAATTACTGTAGAGAAACTCAAATTCTTCAAAACTATTTTAAAGGAGCTCTAATTAAAGCCCACTAAAGGTATATGTAAATTGTAATCTATTTGCACTATGTTAACAGAAGATTTAAGAGTTTAGGAACTTTAGGAAAACAGAAAAGCAGTTTGTTACTACTTTTAAAACTCTGGCAACAAACAGTCTGCTTTTGAGTTATTTAGAGTCAAAATGCTGAGGGCTTTGTCAGTAAAAACTGGCACCTTAACCCCTTTCCTGGTTCACAAAAGAGAAATGGTTTGTGTGAACTGGAAAATAACCAAATGGCAATTCAGTTTGTCTAGAACATTTAATCGGAATTTAGGGAATCTCATTAATTAAAGTTGTCAATTTAAAAATCTGTCCTATCTCAATTTTAAAAATTGTCTTTTTTTTCCCCTAACACAAAAGGGGAATTTATTTAAGGGAATAGAAATTACAGCTAAGACTATTTGGCTATTACGAAAATTCTAAAATTTTTAACTAAGTTATTTGGAATTATTTTCATCATGTTAAATCTAAAATTGGTAATTACTGTGTGTGGAACAACAGGGATGAGGTGAAAGCTTTATTAGTTCACCTCCAAGTATGAGGTGTGCAACATCTTTTCCCCCTTCACAGAGTGGGAGGAGGTATCAAATAGCACAGCCCATGAAAACACCACGAATAGTCTGGGATGGGGGGAGGGAGCAGTTAACAGCAAGTCCAGTCCTTTCTTTGGGGTCTCTGTCAACTCCCCTTAATTTGTAACCTTGCCAGTTTTCTGAAGTCATCAGGGTAAGCAAGGGTATCAGCTCTGAGAAATGAGCCTGTTTAGGATTTATAGTTCCTAAACAAGGAATGTTTTCACTAAAAATCCATAAGCTTGAATAATGATTGATCTTTTGCAACAGCATAAATTTTAACATTTAAAACACGATAAATAAAATTTCCAATGTGTGTAAGTCCTGGAAAACTTTTAAAAATAATGTATGTATCCCTAAGCTTTGATTACTAGAATTTGTTATCGGATATATAAAATCTCTTGGGACAGTAATTGATATTCTTTTGAGTTTTGAATTTGATTGCCTGATCATTAAGTCAGTAACCCATCACTGGAGAGAAATGCCATAAATTACTTAGAGGACTGCCTTCCAGATCTGTCATAGGTAGACATCTTGTCTGGGCAAGAGCTGGGAGGACAACCTTAACCTCTGCTCAAGGTGGAATCCTTCTGATTCAGTTTCCCAGTTCTGTTTGTTTTCCACCTAATTATTCCCATGTCTGGCTAATTATTACTTCATGATCAAACTGTCTAAAGATGCTTTATCTTCAGGCTAAAGCCTGAAGGACCTGTTTTGAAGCTATCATAATCGTGTCTCTGCTTTTTCCTCTTACAGCAAATTTCTATAATCGGAGCAAATGGTCAGTGAAAGCCATGAGTCCAGTACAAGTATCCCAGGGGACACAATGGTTTTCTATGTTAGACCTTAAAGATGCTTTCTTTTGCATATGACTACAAAAAACTCACAATTTCTTTTTGCCTCAAAGGGGCAAATCTAGGGGAATGTAACCCCTCATCAATTAACCTGGGCAGTGATGTCCAAAACATGGAAGTAGCTCAAGGTTTCTGTGACTACCCCTATAAATTTGGACAGGGCCTGGCCATCCAGTATGTAGATGATATCTTGATCCACAGCCCCACCTGAGAGACTTCTCTGGCTGCAGTCATACAAACCCCTAGGGCTTTGAAGTTTCTTTGTCTAAAGACCCACACTGTGTATTGGTTTGTTAAGTATTTGAATCATGAATTAACTCTCACCTCCCTTTTGCTCACAGTGAAGAAGAAACAATCTTATCCTTTCCTGAACCTTCTTCAAAGAAACAGCTGTGTATTTTCCTGGGCATGGCTGAATTTTATACCTAACTCTGGTTATTGCCAAGCCCCTCTGTGATTTATTCAATGCCCTGACACAATTGTCATCAAATGGCTAAGGCTCTTAAGACCGAAAGCTAAACTAATCTCTTGCCCTGGCCTTAGCCCTGCCTAAAGCCTTTTATGCTGTACACTGATGAAAAACAGGGCCAGGTCCTAGGGGTCTTGACTCAGTCCCTGGGACCCTATCCCAGACCCCTTGCTTACTTCTCAAAGAAACCTGGTGTCTTTGGAGTGACCCTCCTGTCTTAGAGCTAGCTGTCACAGCCCTTCTAATTGAGGAAGCCTCTAATCTCACCCTAAGCCATTGACCAGATTCAGAGCAATTTTGTTCTCACAGAGTTTTAGGATTGGGGAAAGGAACAAAAATGAACATCTATACTGCCTCCAAATATGCCTTTCATGTTTTTGCATGCTCATGGCACTATATGGAAAAAAGGGACTTTTGACAGCAAAAAACAAATGAATAAACAAATAGGTTCCCTACTATGTAAGGAAATTCTACAATTATTGCAAGCTGCTTTATAAAGACACCAGAAGAGGAATTTACTTCAGGCCAAAGGAAACAGGATTCAGCTGCCAGTGTTGCTGCCTATGCCTTTGACCATGGCACCTTTAATTCCTCAGCTCCCCAATTCCTGCACTCTTTTTTTTTTTTTAATAAAGCTTTTTATTTACAAAACATATACATGGGTAATTTTTCAACATTGACCCTTGCAAAATCTTTTGTTCCAGATTTTCCCCTCCTTCCCCCTACCCCCTCCCCTAGATGACAAGTAGTCCAAGAAATGCTAAATATGTTAAAATATATATTAAATCCAATGTATGTATACATATTTATACTGTTATCTTGCTGCACAAGAAAAATCAGATCAAGAAGGAAGAAAAAACTGAGCAAGAAAAAAAAATGTAAGTGAACAAGAACAGAGAGAGTGAGAATGTTACGTTGTGGTCCACACTCAATTCCCATGGTCCTCTCTCTGGGTGCAGATGGCTGTCTTCATCACTGCACAAGTGGTACTGATTTGGTTTATCTCATTGTTAAAGAGAGTCATGTCTATCAGAATTGATCAAAGTCATAATCTTGTTGTTGCTGTGTACAATGATCTCCTGGTTCTGCTCATTTCATTCAGCATCAGTTCATGTAAGTCTCTCTAGATCTCTCTGAAATCATCCTGTTGGTCATTTTCTAAAGAACAATAATGTTCCATAACATTCATATGCCATAACTTATTCAGCCATTCTCCAATTAGTGGGTATCCATTCAGTTTCTAGTTTCTTGCCATTACAGAGAGGGCTGCCACAAACATTTTTGCACATGTGGGTCCCTTTCCCTCCATTAGAATCTCTTTGGGATATAATCCCAGTAGAAACACTGCTGGGTCAAACGGTATGCAGTTTGATAACATTTTGAGTATAGATCCAAATTGCTCTCCAGAATGGCTGAATCCATTCACAGTTCCACCAACAATGTACCAGTGTCCCAGTTTTCCCACATCCCCTCCAACATTTGTCAGTATCTTTTTCTGTCATCTTATCCAATCTGACAGGTGTGTAGTGGTATCTCAGAGTTGTCCTAATCTTCATTTCTCTGATTAATAGAGATTTGGAGCATCTTTTCATGTGGCTATAAATAGTTTCAATTTTTTCATCTGAAAATTGTCTGTTCATATCTTGACCATTTATCAATTGGAGAATGGCTTGAACTATTATAAATTTGAGTCAATTCTTTATTTATTTTAGAAATGAGGTCTTTATCAGAACTGTTGAATGTAAAAATGTTTTCCCAGTTTATTGCTTTCCTTCTAATCTTGTCTGCATTAGTTCTGTTTGTACAAAAACTTTTTAACTTAATATAATCAAAATTATTTATTTTGTTTTATGATCAATAATGATCTCTAGTTCTTCTTTGGTCACAAATTCCTTCTTCCTCCACAAGTCTGAGAGGTAAACTATCCAATATTGTTCTAATTTGTTTATAATGTTATTCTTTATGTCTAGATTATGAACCCATTTTGACCTTATCTTGGTATATGGTATTAAATGTGGGTCAATGCCTAGTTTCTGCCATACTGCCAATTTTCCCAGCAGTTTTTGTCAAACAGTGAATTCTTTTCCAAAAAGCTGGGATCTTTGGGTTTGTCAAATACTAGATTGTTATAGTCATTGACTATTTTGTTTTGTGAACCTAACCTATTCCATTGATCATCTGCTCTATTTCTTAGCCAGCACCAAATAGTTTTGATGATTGCTGCTTTATAATATAGTTTTAGATCTGGTACAGCTAGGCCACCTACATTTGCTTTTCTTTTCATTAATTCCTTTGAAATTCTTGACTTTTTTGTTCTTCCAGATTAATTTTGTTGTTATTTTTTCTAGGTCAGTAAAATAGTTTCTTGGGAGTCTGATTGGTATAACATTAAATAAATAGATTAGTGTAGGTAGTATTATAATCTTTATTATATTTGCTCAACCTATCCAAGAACATTTAATATTTTTCCAATTGTTTAGATATGACTTTATTTGTGTGGGAAGTGTTTTGTAGTTTTGCTCATATAGTTCCTGATTTTCCTTTGGCAGATAGATTACCAAATATTTTATACTATCGATAGTTATTTTAAATGGAATTTCTCTTTGTATCTCTTGCTGTTGAATTTTTGTTAATGCTATATAAAAATTCTGGTGATATGTGTAGATTTATTTTGTATTCTGCAACTTTGCTAAAGCTGTGTTACTTCTAATAGTTTTTTAGTTGATTCTCTAGGGTTCTCTAAGTATACCATCATATCATCTGCAAAGAGTGATAATTTGATTTCCTTAATACCTATTCCAATTCCTTTAATCTCTTTTTCTTCTCTTAATGCCAAAGGTAACATTTCTAATAAAATTTTGAGATAGTGGGCCCTGATGTTATTGGGAATGGTTCCAGTTTATCCTCATTATGCTTGCTGATGGTTTTAAATAGATACTACTGATTTTTTAAGGAAAAGTCCATTTATTCCTATATTCTCTAGTGTTTTTAATAGGAATGAGTGTTGGATCTTATCCAATGCTTTTTCTGCATCAACTGAGATAATCATATGGTTTTTGTTACTTTAGTTATTGATATAGTCAATTATGCTAATAGTTTTCCTAATATTGAACCAGTCCTGCATTCCTGGAATAAATATTATTTGGTCATGGTTTATTATCCTGGGGATGATTTTTTTGTAATCTCTTTGCTAATGCTTTAAGATTTTTGCATCTATATTCATTAGGGACATTGGACTATAATTTTTTTATCTGTTTTCAACCTACCCGGTTTAGGTATCAGTACCATGTCTGTGTCATAAAAGGAATTTGGTGGGATTCTTTCAATCCCTATTTTTTCAAATAGTTTATATAGCATTGGAGTTAATTGTTCTTTAAATGTTTGGTAGAATTCACACGTAAATCCATTTGGTCCTGGGGATTTTTTCTTAGGGAGTTGATTAATAGCTTGTTCTATTTCTTTTTCTAAAATGGGACTGTTTAAGTAATGTATTTCCTCTTTTGTTAATTTGGGCAATCCATATTTTTGTAGATATTCCTCCATTTCACTTAGGTTGTCAAATTTATTGGCATAAAGTTGGGTCAAGTAACTACTAATTATTGCTCTAATTCCCTCTTCATTGGTGGAAAGTTTTCCCTTTTCATTTTTGAGACTAAGAATTTGATTTTCCTCTTTCCTTTTTCTAATCAAATTAACTAAAGATTTATCTATTTTGTTATTTTTTCATAAAACCAACTTAGTTTTATTTATTAATTCAATATTTTTTTATTTTGAATTTTATTGATCTCTCCTTTTATTTTTAGAATTTCAAGTTTGGTATTTGATTGGGGGTTCTTAATTTCTTCTTTTTCTAGCTTGTCTTAGTTGCAAGCCCCAATTCATTGATATTCTCTTTCTCTATTTTATGCAAGTAATCATCTAGAGATGTAAGATTTCCCTTTATTATCTCTTTGGCTGCATCCCACAAATTTTGGTATGTTGTCTCATTATTGTCATTTTCTTAAATGAAATTAGTGATTGTGTCTATGATTTGCTGTTTCACCCATTCATTCTTTAGGATGAGATTATTTAATTTCTAATTACTTTTTGGTCTATTTTCCCCTGGCCTTTTATTGAATGTAATTTTTATTGCATCATGATCTAAAAAAATGCATTTACTATCTCTGCCTTTCTGAATTTGATTTTGAGGTCTTTATGTCCTAATATATGGTCAGTTTTTGTATAGATTCCATGAACTGACAAAAAGAAAGTGTATGCTTTTCTGTCTCAATTCGATTTTATCCAAATATCTATCATACCTAACTTTTCTAGTATTCTATTTACCTCTTTAACTTCTTTATTTATTTTGTGGTTTGATTTATCTAGTTCTGAGAGTACAAGATTGAGATCTCCCATTATTATAGTTTTGCTGTCTGTTTCTTCTTGCAACTCTCTTAATTACTCCTTTAGGAATTTAGATGCTACACTACTTGGTGCATATATTTTAATATTGATATTGCTTCATTGTCTATAGTACCCTTTTAGCAAGATATAGTTCCCTTCCTTATCTCTTTTAATTAGATCATTTTTTTGTTTTTGCTTGATCTGAGATAAGGATAGCTACCTCTGCTTTTTTTTTTTTACTTCACCTGAAGCATAATAGATTCTGTTCCAGCCTTTTACCTTTACTCTGTATGTATTGCTCCACTTTAAATGTGTTTCTTGTAAACAACATATGGTAGGATTCTGGCTTTTAATCCAGTCTGCTATCTGCTTATGCTTTATGGGAGAGTTCACCCCATTCACATTTATGGTTAAAAATATTAATGCTGTATTTCCTACCATCTTATTAACCCCAAATTATACTTTTCTCTTTCCTTTTTTCCCTTTCCCTCTTCTTCAGTATTTTATTTATGAGTGCTACTTGCCTCAAACAGTCCACCCCCTTTAGAGACTCTCCTCCTGTCTTATACCTTTCCTTTACTAATTCTGTTTTCCCTTCTATTTAGCCTATCCTTTCTCTTTTCCCCTTTCCCCTCTGCTTTTCTATAATTGAGAGAAGTTTCTCAGTGAAACCAAATATTTCTAATATTCTTTCTTTGAGCCAAATCTGTTGAGAGTAAAATTCACACAATGTCACCACCCTCTCTCTTCTTTCCCTCAATTATAATAGGTTTTCTTTGCCTCTTCCTGAGATTTAATTTCCCTCATTTTGCCTCCTTTTCCCCCTTTCTTATGATGCATTCTCCTTTCCACTTCTAGTTTCTTTTTATACATGCACTTTCTATGTGTACCCAAAACAGAAATGCAGTTCTCAAGAATTCTTTTCTCTTTACTCTTATATGCTTCTCTTGAGTTCTATATTTGGAGGTCAAATTTTTTGTTTAGCTCTGGTCTTTTTATCAGAAATAAATGGAATTCACCTGCTTCATTGAATGTCCATCTTCTTCCCTGAAAGAAAATGCTCAGTTTGGCAGGATAATGTATTCTTGACTGCATTCCAAGTTCCTTCACCATTGGGAATATCAGATTCCAGGCCCTTCAGTCCTTTAAAGTGGAAGCTGCTAGTTCTTGAGTAATTCTTATTGTGGCTCCTTGGTATTTGAATTGTTTCTTTCTGGATGCTTGTAATATTTTTTCTTTGGTCTGATAGTTCTGAAATTTAGCCACAAAATTTCTTGGAGTTTTCATTTTGGGGCCTCTTTCGGGAGGTGTTTCATGAATTCTTTCTATGGTTATTTTATCTTCTGATTCTATGACATCTGGGCAGTTCTCTTTGATGATTTCCTGAAAAATAGTGTCGAGGGCTCTTTTTTTCGTCATAGTTTTCAGGGAGTCCAATAATCCTTAGATTGTCTTTCCTAGATGCATTTTCTAAGTGAGTTGTTTTCCCAATTAGGTATTTTAGATTTTTTTCTGTTTTTTTTTCTTTCATATTTTTGGTTTTGCTTGATTGATTCTTGTTGTTAATTGAGTCATTCATTTCCATTTGTTCAGTTCTGAATTTTAGTGAATTATTTTCTTCATTTACTTTTTTTTAAACTTCTTTTTGTATTTATCCAATTGAATTTTTTAATTAGTTGTTTTCTTTTATGAAATTTTTTTCTATTTTACAAAGTCTGTTTTTAAGGAGTTATTTTCTTTTTCTGTTTCACAAATTCTGCTTTTCTGGGAGTTGCTTTTTTTTTTTTCCATTTTATCAAATGTTTCTTTTAATGAGTTATATGCCTTTTCCAAACCCTCTTGCAGAGTTTTTGTTTCCTTTCCCCATTTTTCTTCTAGCTCTCTTTTAAGATCCTCTTTAAGTTCTTCTATGAGAGCCTTGTGTGATGGGGATCAGGTTATGTCACCTTTTGGGGCTTCATCTGAAGACAATCTGCTTTTAGTCTCCTCAGGGTTTGAAATCTGTTCTTCTCTTTCACCATAAAACTGTCTATCATCAGAGTCCTCTTTACTTTTTTACTCTTTTTTTTTTTTAAAGTTAAGGTCTACTTTTAGGGTAGAGAGGTTTTCCAATTTTCCTCTATAAGTGGCCCCATCTGTGCTGGGTCAGTGCTGACTTACTCCTGGTGCTGGGCCGGCATGGCCAGGTCTTGTGAGATTCTGGCATTTCATGGTTCACGTTTTACCTTTTGTCTTTGTGTTGGATATTTCATAACTTCTCTGCTGATCCACTGGCTTCCAATTAGGGCAGAGTAACCAACACTACTGTAGATTCCTCCATGTAGATTCTCTGCCACATGGAGTCTGCACTCCACCCCACCCCCACTGTGCTGTGTGCTGTGTGTCAGCACATCCCCCAATCTCAGCTCTCTGCGCTGGCATCTGTGCTTGGCTTGCTTGCCACCTCCCTCCATTTCTGATTGAAACAGACTTTTTCTGGCGATCTTCGAAATTATCTCCTGCTGGTAATTTGTTGCACTCCCAGTATTCATAGATTCTGCTGGTCCAGAGCTAATTCAGAGGCTGGATCTGCTAATTGGTCTGAGAGTTGTAGGAGAAGAAAGAAATGTGTGTCCTCTCCACCATCTTGACTCTGCCCCAGGAAGTCCCCTCCTACACTCTTCCCCAGCTCTCAGGAAAAGGCCTTTGCTAAAGAATGGAGGTACATTCTTTCTCCTTCTAGGTGATTTCAAACACCTCCAGGCCAGCTTCTAATCTCAAAACCATCCAGTGCAAACTT
Source organism: Antechinus flavipes (assembly GCF_016432865.1). Lineage (NCBI taxonomy): Eukaryota > Metazoa > Chordata > Mammalia > Dasyuromorphia > Dasyuridae > Antechinus > Antechinus flavipes. The sequence continues at coordinate 208,425,249 of NC_067402.1, forward strand.
ATCTTTGACCTAAACCAAGCTACTCACTTGGGAAAAATGCTCTCAAATTCCTTGTGAAATCTATTTTCACTGAGCATAAGCTGGGAGAAACAATTAGACAGGTCTGTCAAGTCTGCTTAGTTTGTGCCCAAGTAAATTCTGAAAGGGCTGTTAATCTCCCCCTCCTGAAGCCCATCCTGAGGAGGGATACACACCTAGAGTTGCACTGACAGATAGATTTTACACATGCCCCCTCTCAGGGGCTTCAATCTGCATTTGGTTTTTGTTGTCACCTTTACTAACTGGGTAAAAGCTTTCCCTTGTAAGATTGAAAAGGCTCAGAGGCTTTTGCTAAAGAAAATCAAACCCATTTAAGATTAATTATTATTTCCATTCTACATGTCATCCTCTCTATCCAATGCTTAATGCCTTTTAAACATTATGGTGCTTGCACCCTAGGCCCTGAGCACTCCTTTCACTGTGGATAATACCACTATTCCACCCACTGCCCTACTCCTTTGAGGAAACAAAAGCAGGGATTTTGGGGAAATGTCTTTGGTATTTATCCTAGGAAAAACTGTCTTGATATGAGATATTCATGATAGCCTCGTCTACCCCCCAAGTCTTCCTCTGGGTAGGTTTTCTGGTTACTGTTCCTAATAACCTCCATACTAACTTTATTTTTAATTATTCTTTTTTTGCTCTTATTTGGTCCCTGAATTTTCAACCTACTTGTGAGATTTATTTCCTCCAGGCTCCAAGCTATGAACTTCCAATTATTTGTTCACCCTGAATACTATCAGCTAACTGATTCTGATACTCAGCACCCCACTGGATGCTGCTGCTGCCATCTTCAAGTCATGTACCTTCCCTACTCAGTCTGGACCCCATTAGGCAGGGACAGTTCTAGGCCCCTTATCAGGATAAAGCAGCTCCAGAAGATGAAATCTCTGTCTCTTTGTCCCAAATGAATTTAGGGTTCTGAAGTGACTGACTGGCTCAATCTGTCCATTGGTTTTTCTTTGTTACAAGGTTTTTAGATTCTTAGCTACAAGTGTCTGGCACTTAGTAGATACTTAATAACTTATATTGAATGACTGACAGATGTAATGGGCTGAGGCTTGAGTTGATGCACTGAGGTCCCAAGCACATGAGGCTAAATAGTAATTGGACCATACTCTATTAATATATAAGCTTGGAGAAAGAATGGCCCCCACCCACTCTTTGTGCAAGTCCTGATGTGTTGTATAGGAAATGATGATTCTGGTGGGTGGAGGCAGGGGAGTGAAAAAGGAAGGGGAGGAGAGCTCAGGCCCACTTGCTCTGCTAGCTGGCTTCCTGTCGCAGCTGCCCATATTGCTATCGCAATCTTTTTTCACCTCTTCACTTCAATAAAGACTGAAGATTTTTCCCTTAAAAAAAAAAAAAAGAAAAAGAAAAAAGAAGAAGAGAAACACAGCTAGCAGAGAGAGAGGTCGGCAGCTGCGACAGACAAGGGAGGAATTGAAGAAGAGAAGGGAAATAGCATGGAATAAGCAATTCTCTGTGTGTGTGTGTGTGTGTGTGTGTGTGTGTGTGTGTGTGTGTATACACACATATATATGTACATTCACATACACAAATATATAAATATAAATACACATTTTAAAATTCAAACTTTGTTTGAAAACAGCTTGACTTCAACACCAAAAAGACCCTTATAGGATTATTTCATCATCCACTTTAAAATACAGACACAGAGACACACACACACCACTTGAACTTTAATTTTTAAAGTAAATAGTTCCTTCCTATAGAAGAAATTTAGCTTTGAATTGTTTGTTAAGAAATTTGAATCTGAGGTGGAGAAATTTCTTACCAGAAAAATGTGACTTGTTTTATTTGCCAACAATTCCTGGGTCAAGGACCTGTTTTGCTTCAGGAAATATTGGTCACTGTCCCTTGGTTCCTATTGTTGACTCTTTTGGCAGGAGTTCTGGTTTCAATAATGCTTGAAAAATGCTTACTTTTCTTCTTCTATAGGAACTTTTTGCCCTTTGGCAAACTATAAGCATAAATCTTAACAAAACAAAACATTCAGCTTTCTTCTTCCTATGATTTGGAAATTGTTCAAACTGGGGAAAAGTAGAAATTCCTAGGTTAAAATCCCCCAAAGAAACCATGACTTCAAGGTTTGAATAAGGTGAGCCAGAACTTGGAATGTGGGTAGGCTTGTTATATAAGCATATGTGTATACACAACTGTTGACAATTATTTAGTAAATAGTTATACATATGTGGTAGTTTCCTGGCATACTGGTTTTTTTTTTTTTTTTTTTTGTGGGAAGAAATTAGAATCTAGATATTTTATTGTTCTGTGCTCTTAAAACAATCCTGAATCTCTCCCTACACCTCCCGCCCTCCTTTCCCCCTCTCTCTTTTTCCCTCCTTTCTTCCTCCCTCTTTGTCTCCCACCCTGGAAAACTGGCCTCTGTAACTTTTTCTCTAACAAGATCCTCCATTCCTGATTCTGCGCACTTTCACTTGAATTTTCCCTGTATCCCAAATTCCCTCTTTATCTCTTTCTCCTCCTCCTGACTTCCATGACTTCCTTTAGGTCTCAATTAAAATTATGCTTTTGCAAGAAGCTTTTTCCACATCCTTTTCAATGCTTATGTCTTCTCTGAGACTATGTCCAGTTTATCCTATACATTTCTTTTTCATACCCAGAAACCTGTTGTTTCCTTCACTAAATAATAAATTCTTTGCTTTTTTTTTTTTTTTTTTAAACCACCAGGATTTAGCACATAGCAGACTCAATAATACTGTTGATTTGACCTCAGGTCCTATATAGTAGTGAACAATACATCCCTGTGAGGAAAAAAGTTTTTTTTTTTTTTTTTTAATTGAGGAAATGATCTAAATTGCAAAACCTGATGTACTGTTTCCAGTACATCTTTACTGTACATTTGATACCACTGATTTTCTGAAATTCTTGTTTTGACCTTTGTAAAAATGTGATGAGGTCCTGAATGGTCCCTGGTGATGAGGTTGGCAGAGAAAGGATGAATTATTGCCCTGAGGCAGGCAGGGAGGGGCACTGATGGGAATCAGTTTAGCCCTAGACCAACCTTCTGTGAAAGTCCTGGGCAGCCCTGCTTATGATTTTACATTTCCCCTATAAATCTGTCCATATTTATACTTTCTTTGCTGAACCCCTTCTTGGATCAATGTCTATCACTACACTCTATAGTGCTTTCCCCTCCCTCCTTTCCCATACCATCCTCTCAACTCCGCTTATGATGTCTTTCTCCTTCTTATAGCTAACTAATTCTTTCAGGGTGATAAATCTCTTTTGCTATTTAGCCTGCCAATTAAAGGCTGGCTCCAACCTCTTAAAGGTGTTCCCTTTCTCCTGGTTAATTATGAGTTCCACTAGGGAATTTGTCTTTAACATCATTAATTGTTAAAATCCCTTTCCTTACTAATCATATACTCTCCCAATTCTATTTCATATTTACCAATTCTGGTGTCTATTGGATCTCTTCATTTTGTCTGTAACCTCTTCTCCTAAATAAACCTACCTTTTGCCAAAGCGATTGACCTTGGTGAATTCTTCACAGGACTGAACCCCAACATTTGGTGCCCATATCAGTCTCATCATTGATTACCAGGAACTGTTCTCTTAGATCACATCATTTGGTGCTGAAAATACCTGCTCCTAAACCACTTCAAGTGCATTATTTTGATTTCTTTTTTCTTATCTGACCACCTTTACTGGATCTTCTTCAAGTAGATTCCCTCTAACTGTGACTACTCTCTAAGACTTCATTTTAAAATCTCCATTTTTTTTCTCCTTATATTCATTTCCCTAGGAAAATTTCATCTGCTTTTATGATTTTAATTATTCCCTCTTTTTGGAGGGATTCCTAAAATCATATTTCAGTTCTGGCATTCCCCTCCCCCTCCCCTCCCCGCCCCCAACTCTGGTCACAAATTTCTATATACTTTCAATCACTTGTACTGCTGGATGTGATCATTCCTAACTCACTATTTTATTTTCTCCATTACATAGTCTGGAAACAGTCTTTGACTCCCTTTCCTGGAACCATATATTATGTTATTTTCCCACATCACTGTTTGGCTCAAAAAGTTCTAGTGAAGGGGCAGCTGGGTGGCACAGTGGGTAGAGCATCAGTCCTGAAGTCAGGAGAACCTGAGTTCAAATCTGCTCTCAAACACTTAACACTGTGTGATCCTGGGCAAATCACGTAACCTCAATTGCCTCAAAAACAACAACAAAAAAGTTCTAGTGAATTCCTATTATTGTTCACTTGTTTCCACTGTGTTTCACTACTAAAGTAGTTGGCCATTTCCTTCTCCAGCTCATTTTACAGATGAGTAAACTGAGGGAAACAGGGTGAAGTGACTTGCCCAGGATCAAACAGCTGGTGTCTGAAGCCACATTTGAATTCTGCAAGATCAGTCTTCCTGACTCCAGGTCTTACCTCTATGCACTGTGGGGTCACCTATTGAGCTACATAATAATCACAGGTAACATTTATATAGAGCTTACTATGTTCTAAGCCCTTTACAATTATTGTCTCATTTGAGCCTCACAACAACCCTGGGAGGCAGGTGTATTATTATCCTCACTTTGCAAATGAAGAAACTGAGGCAAATAGGGATAAATGCTTACTCAGGGATTACCCAGCTTGTAAATATCTGAGACCAGTTTGAATTTAGGTGTCATCTAGTTGCTTTGTCTTTAGGATCAAATAGAAGCTCTCCCATTTGACTTACTACATAATACTTCCTCTCATTCTTTGCTCCAGCCACACTTGCTTACTTACTGTTCTGCACAAATGACATTCAATAGAACAAGTGCTGAATGCCGGAGGAAGAGCTGGAAACCTATTTGGAAAAGTCTTGAATTACTTGCATTTTGAGATAAGAAGGAAATCCTTATTTGGACACTGATCAGAAATGCTCCTGGCTCAGTCACCATAAAGATTGTAACTTTGCCTTCTGTTTCTTTCAATCCCCTATGAAGCAAGAAATTATCTCTCACTTTTTGCCCTTCATTCTTGAAGAGGATCATGAAATTAGGAAGGTGGTACCTGGACATGCAAGTAAATTGGATTTAAGTGGGGGAGGCCTGTGTAAAGTCATCAAATTCATTCTCTTCTCCAGAGTTATCTGGAGTCTGTGAACTTGGGAGGGAGGAAAGGAAGGAACGGAAGGAGAGAGGAAGGAAGGAAAAGAGGGAGGGAAGGAGAAATGAAGGAAGGAAAGAAGGAAGGAAGCAGGGAGGGAAGAAAGGAAGGAAAGGAGGGAGGGAAGGAGAAATAAAGGGAGAAAGGGAGGTAGGGAAGGAAAGAAGGAAGAAGGAAGGAAGGAAGGAAAGAAGGAAGGAAGCAAGGAAGAAAGGAAGGAGGGAAGGAAAGAAAAAAGAAGGGGAAAAGGAAGAAAGTAAGGGGAAGGGAAGAAAGCAAAACAGAGGAAACAAAGAAAAAAGGGAAAAAATAAAGAGAAAGGAAAAAAGAAAGAAAGAAGCTGTGTTGCCCAACTGTCCAGTTCCAAAAGGGTCCCCAGTAGGTCAGCTCCTACTACTACTCACAGAATTTGTTGTTTGTCCTTCATTCTGGAAGAGGACCAAGGCATCTGGGAGGTGATGCTATAACATACAAGTGAATCAGGCTGAAGCAAGGGAATGTAAAATCCTCAGCTTCACTTTCTTCTCACTAAACTTTCCAGGGAGGAAGGCACTCCAGTAGTGTGATGGTTGTGAGCAGGGAAGTGCTAGAACTAGGAAAAACAACTGTTTAATTTTTAGTGTGAGCATTTACATCTTGTAAATTTGTAAAGAGGATGAATTGGGGCTTGACTTATTATTTTGTTTTGACTCAAGAAAGTGATGGGAAAAAGACTTATGAAATAGATTAAATTTAAAGTGTGTTCTGCAGACATTTCCCCCACCCCTTGTTGGCTGCTGTTGGTGGCATCTCATATGCCAGGAGAAGAGTTAATCATGGTCCTTAGACTATTGACTGCCTTTTCTTTTTCTTTTTTTTTTCTCCTGCATGTAGGTGAGCATGGCAATAATTTTTTTTTTAATAGCATTTTATTTTTTCAACTGTGTGGAAAGATAATCTTCAACATTCACCTTTGCAAACTTTGTATTACAAATTTTTCTCCCTCTCGCCCCTAAATAGAAAACAATCTGATATAGGTTAAACATGTGTAATTCTTCTAAATATATTTCCATATTTGTCATGCTGTGCAAAAAAAAAATCATATCAAAAAGGGTAAAAAAAAACACACACACACAAAAAAGAGAAAAATACCAAGCAAACTAATAACAAAGATGAAAATACATGCTTTGATCAATATTCAGTCTCCATAATTCTCTCTCTGGAGGCAGTTGGCTTTTTCCATCCCAAATCCATTGGAATTGTGTTGGCTGACTTTTCTACTTTTCTTCCCCCTTCCCTTAGGTAGCTGAATAATGATCCCGAAGTCTCGAAGGTCAGAATTCCTAGGTCTCTCAGTCAGAGATGACTGCAACAGGAGTTTCCACATCAGAAAGAATGACAACCAGCCAGGAGGATGAGCCCAACTTCAATACTGGCTTAGCAGAAGACTTAGCTATGAAAAGAACTGTTTAGATACTACAAAACGGAGGGGAAATGTGAAGTGCTGACTCAGCAGTCTCACAAAATATTTGATATTCTAATGTTTAAGTCTGAACCTCCCAGAAGAGTACTTACAAATCTCTGCTGCTTAAGATGCTCTATTAATGCACACTTATGAGTCTTCTGTGCTTAACATTTCTTTTGTATGTGAAAAAAATAACCATCCTTTACTAACTTATGTTATACCTTTAATGCTTTTCTATTACCCTTTCTAAGTAGACACTAAATGTGAGTTAAATTTAAGCTCTAGAAAAATTTTTCCTAGTCTTATAGTTGTGGTAGAAAGGGGCCAATGTATTAAAAAAAAAAAAGAAGAAAAAAAGAAAAAAGAAAGGGGCCAATGTAGTGGGAAGGGAGGGGGGCTGGGAAGGGAAAGATTGAAGGAGGAAAAGAGATGGACAAGATAGAGGGAGAAAAAGAAAGAGAGAAAAGAGCCGAGTTTTTCTCTTTAGAAGCTAGGCTCCCTCTCCTCTGTATTCACGAGTTCAGAGATGAAAGGGGCTATTTCTTAAAGGAGGCTGCAAGTGCTTTAGTTCCATTGGGTTTGTTGTTGTTATTGTTGTTATTCAATATAAATATTTGAATTCAGGGACTCTTTAAAATTCATATTTCATGGCATTTAATAGCAGCAGGTTTTAATATTGATTGACTTAGACCCAGTAAAATGCATAGTATAGGTGATGTCATGGAAAGAACTCAAGACAATGTGAATTCTTATGCTAGATCTGCTCATAATTAGGCATGTATTAAATGTTTTATTTTATTTTATTTTTTGGTTAAATATGTGCAGTTTTTCTAAACCTATTTCCATATTCTTGCTGTGCCCAAAAAAAAAAAAAAGTCAGATCAAAAAGAGAAAAATAAAACATGAGAAAGGGAAAAAAAAAAAAAACCAAGCAAACAACAACAAAAATAAAAAGTGAAAATAGTATGCTTTGATCCACATTCAGTCTTCATACTTCTTTCTCTCTGGATGTGATTGGCTCTTTCCATTCCAAGACTATTGGAATTGCCTTAAATGACCTCATTGTTGAAAAGAGCCAAGTCCCTCACAATTGAGCATCACATAATCTTGTTAGTACTGTGTATAATATGTTCTTGGTTCTACTCACTTCACTCAGCTTCAGTTGATGTAAGTCTTTTCTGAAATCAGCCTACTCATCATTTCTTATAGAGCAATAATATTCCATAACATTGATATACCAATGGCCAAATAGTTTAACCTCTCTGAGTCTCCATTTCATCTGTAACATGGAGATAACAACCCTTTGACCTCTGCTTCACAACTGCCTTTTAAGGAAGAATGAAAAAATGGAAGTAAAAACAGCTTAAGAGCTTTAGAACGCTATAACATTAAACAAGGCATAAAAAAGGAAGGTGTATTTAGTAGGTCCTGGACAGGGTCTAGATCTGATAGAGATTCCCTGTAGATGATGAGGTAGATCCTCCAGATGCTTCTATTTGCAAATGACATTATATAGTTGCAAAGAGTCCTAGAACATTGCTAAGACTCCTGGAGGATATCTATCTATAAGCCATTCAAGGAATCAAACCTGTCCATTCATACTGCAGTGACCAAGTGGATAAATAATAATTCTTGACCAGAATTTGACATGCACTTAGTTGGCTGGATATACCACAAAGCTTGTCCACCATTATATATATTCAATCAAATGGCACACATGAACAATAAGCTGGGCCCAGAATGGAACAGAATGAGATTAGTGAGTTGAATTATTTTCCAGAAATTACAAGGCTTTACTTACTCAAACTGAGAGCCAGTAAAATGAAAGCAAAAGACCATTAAAAAAAAAAAAAAGCAAACATTCTACCAGCATTGAAATATGACATAAAGACATGTAATTGTCTCTGAAGAATAAAGAATGAGACTCTCACAGAGGAAAGTGGAGAGATATCAAATAGGTTTGTACAGGCTGTCATATGTAACTAGTGAAGAACCCCAAGGAATATAAGTAAGATACTAATTATCCAGCAATTGTATGATAGGAAGAAAAAAATTGGCTGATCACATGGAAAAAGAGATGGCCAATGTTCTGCTAGCCTCCTCAAACTATCAGAGAAAAGGAAAGAAGACCTTCAGCATATTGGGTAGACATCATGAAAGGAACAAGGACAGATGTCTTATGGGATGTACAGGCAAGGATGGATTGTAATCTGCACGGCTGGAGGGAATGACCAAAACAATCAGAGATCTATTTGATAATACAAGTGAAGCAATGGTGGCCAATTCAGGGAATAATAGGGAAGAAGCGGGAAGTACTCTATAGTTTGAGAAGCAGCTCTGGGTGATTTGAATAATATTTCCCAGCTATTGCCAGAAGGATTTCAAAGGTCCAAAAGGAGGAAAAAATGAATGGAAATGGATGTGTGTAATGGGCTGAGGCTTGAGTTGATGCACTGAGGTCCCAAGCACATGAGGCTAAATAGTAATTGGACCATACTCTATTAATATATAAGCTTGGAGAAAGAATGGCCCCGCCCACTCTTTGTGCAAGTCCTGATGTGTTGTATAGGAAATGACGATTTTGGTGGGTGGAGGCAGGGGTGTGGAAAGGGAGGGGAAGGAGAGACTGCTCGCATTGTGATTGCGATGGCTTTTCAGCTCAGATTCCCCTCTGTTAGCTGGCCTCCTGTCGCAGCTGCCCATATTGCTATCACAATCCTTCTTGCCCATATTGCTATCACAATCCTTATTTACCTCTTCACTTCAATAAAGATTGAAGATTTTTCCCTTAACCTGAATTCCTGACTCTGGCTGATTTCAAATACGTGGTCATCACATTTGGTGCCCAAGCGTGGGAACCAAGACCCTACTTTCACTGAAGAAGTCTCCAGTGAGACTTAAGTGAGTATAACAGATTAAACTAGTAACCTTTTTTGGCTGAAATGGGACAGATCCTAGCTAAAGATTCTCCATCTCCCACCCCAACCCCCCCCCCCCCCCAGCCCCACCCAGGAGTGGTGCTATAGAAAGCCTGCTTAAGCTGATAGAAGATCTAGGGCTACTTATAAATTGGAAACAGGCAGCTAGACTTCTGGGTACATTAAACCGCACCTCCCCTTGGTTCTTAGAGGAAGAGCAAATCTCTCTAGATAAATGGGCATTGGTTGGTCAACAGCTCTCTGCATATTACAATAAAAACGGTCCTCATTCAATTTCCATCAAGGCATCCTATTTATACAATATAATACACTTGGCCTTAAGAAACCGTATAAGTTCTAGGAGAAAAGGAAAAAACTCCAGGAATAGCCAAATGGGAAGCCTGAGATAAAGGACGAAGACAATGAACAATTTAATGACCATATCCCCACAGGCATGGGAGACTTAAGTGAGGCTCAAGGGTGTGGTGAATTTGAGGCAGCTTCAGCCCCACCTGAGGAGCAGGTAATTGACTCCCCTCCATCAACTCCACCCTCCGGGATGGAGGGAGGAGGGGTAGTGCGGGGGAGGGGGGGGGGAATGACAGCACCTACACCTCCCCCCCCCTTCCCCCCAGCATCCAGCCATTCCTATGACTAGATTGCAAAAGGGACTAATTAAGGCCAAAGAAGAAGGGAGAAATATATCAGAATTCCAACACCACATTTTTCCTGTAATTCAACAGTTTAATTCTTCAGGTCAAGAAAGTAGAAGATACGCTCCTTTTGATACAGAAATCCTCAAAGGCCTGAAAAAAGCTTGCACTCATTATGGGGCTACATCAGCTTATGTTAAGATGTTATTACAGAATTTGGCTTTTGAAATCTTGACCCCTAATGACTGGAAATCTATAGCAAGGATATGCCTAGAACCTGGACAAAACTACTTGTGGCTTTCTGAATATAGTGAGCTCTGTAGGATACAAGCCCAACAAAATAGTCAAAGTGGAGTTCATGCTGCAATCACTTGTGACCTACTAACAGGTGTAGGTCCTTATGCAGACGTCGCAGTACAGATGAATTATTCTATAGCAGCATATGAGCAAATTGCTGCTAATGCTATCAAAGCGTGGGCTTCTCTCTACAATCAAGATGACAATGGTAGGGCCTTCACCAAAATAATACAAGGGCCAAATGAACCCTTGGCTGACTTTGTGGGACTTTGCAGACAGCTATCAGAAGAACAAATGGAGAAAATGCAATAACAGACATTTTGATCAGGCAACTTGCTAAGAAAAATGCTAATGAGGTTTGCAGAAGAATTATAGTAGGACTGCACAAGGATGCTCCTTTAGAGGAGATCATAAGGTGCTGTGCCACAGTGGGCACAAATGCCTTTTATAGCCAGGCTATGATGCAGACTTCCCAAAATCCAAACATAGGAAGACAGAGTCCCTCCTGGCAAGGGACTTCCAGAGAGACTCGTAGATGCTTTCAGTGTGGAAAAGTAGGGCATTTGAAAGCTCAATGTTGGTACAGAGATAGAATGGGAAAACAGGGCGGAGAACAAGACCCAATACCTCATGTCCAAAATGCAAAAGAGGCTTCCATTGGGCCTCAGAATGTAGACAAATTCAGGGAAAGGGGATGAGGGGCCCAAGGCAAAAAATACTTGGGGCATGATGGCAGCCAATGGTCACCCAGAGAGTGCCTAGAAGTCCAGTCCCAGACATAGTCAGTCAGCCAGAAAGTCATATGATGGGAGAAGGGGATTATACAGTCAACCAGCCAGGAAGCAACCTGATGGCAGAAAGGAATTACAATTGGGGAGAATAGAGCTGTATGTAGCTGGGACAACTGAGATACCCCCTGGAGAGGTGAAATCTGTTCCTCTCCAGCCTATGAATCCCTTACCTCCAGACACAGTAGGCTTGACCATTTCACCTCCTTTTTATACGTGCAAAACAGTGTCCATCCACACACTGATGTGGGAAACTGGGGAATGTGTAGATATATTATCCTAGTCACTAATACAGGTAGATAATGTGTGACTTATTATCACCCAGAAGAAGTAGCATCAGGTTTACTCATACAGAATCCTAATAAGCAACCTGGTGATAGTCACCTAGATTCTGACTCCAGACCACAAAATCCAGGAATATACTGGACAGCAGCTGTAACAGCTGACCGACCTATGCTCACGATCTATATAAATGGCCTGCCATTGGAAGGATTGGTAGAGACAGGTGCAGATCATACAGTTATTAGAGGTGCCAATTGGCCCAGTCACTGGCCAAAGATTAAAGCAGGCACCTACCTACATGTCTGGCGTAGGAGGATCAATAGCAGCTGAAGTTAGTGCTACTCCTATGAGATGGACTTTTGAAGGCAAAACAGGAGCTTTTACTCCTTTTATAGTTGAAAAAATCCCCATCAATCTGTGGGGAAGAGATGTTTTACAGCAATTAGGGTTAAAAATGAGTACTTCGGTTTTTTAAGCAGGGCTGCTGTTGAAGCCTGCCAACACTTTCACCTGTTCCTATCCAATGGAAAACTGATACACCGGTGTGGATAGAACAGTGGCCCTTAGGTCATGATAAAATTCAGGTCTTATTAGATATACTACAGGAACAACTGGACCAAGGACACTTACAACCTTCTCTAAGTCCTTGGAATTCCCCAGTGTTTGTTGTAAAAAAAGAAATCTGGAAAAATGGAGGATGTTGACTGATTTAAGAAAGGTAAATGAACAGATGGAAACTATGGGAGCTCTTCAGCCTGTACTTCCATCTCCTACTCAATTGCCTAGAGAATAGCCTCTTTGGGTTATAGATAGTAAGGATTGTTTCTATTCTATCCCTCTGCATAAGGAGGATATGAAAAGATTTGCCTTTTTAGTGCCCAGCGTTAACTTAGCTGAGCCTTATAAAAGATATGAATGGACAGTTTTACCACAGGGAATGAAAAACAGCCCCATTCTGTGTCAAATGTATGTTGCTGCTGATCTCACTCCAGTAAGAAAAGCATTTCCAAAAGTTATGCTATTACATTATATGGATGATATATTGGGATGTGCACCTGAGGAACAAATGCTAGAAGCATGTCTACAAAAGACCATAGAAACACAAAGATACTACAAATTGTACATAGTTGAAGAGAAAATTCAAAGACATGCTCCTTTTCAATATTTAGGATATGACGTATACCCTAAGGGGCTTACAGTACAAAAACTGTCCTTAAGTACAGAGAAGCTAAACACCTTAAATGATTTTCAGAAATTGATAAGAGATATCCAATGGATGTGACCAGTGTTAGGCTTGACTACCTATCAGTTACAACCATTATATGACATTTTAAGGGGAGACAGTGTTTTAAATTCACCACGCCAGCTTACAAAAGAAGCTCAAGAGGCTTTGAGAAAAGTTGAACTGGCTTTATCCAATGTGGTTGGAAGAGTCACTCAGAAACCCTTGGAAATATCAGTTTTTGCCACACAAGAGGCACCCACAGCAGTCCTTCATTAAGGAGTCAGTGTGATAGAGTGGGTGAACCTCCCCGCACAACCAGAACAAAGCCTTACTCCTTACCCAGTGCTGGTGGCTAGAATTTTATTAAAGGCCATTAAGCGAGCAGTACAATTATCTGGGAGAAGACCTGATAAGATATACACCTTTTACACCAATACACAAATTAATGTATGCTGTGAGACCATCCCAGAGTGGCAAATTTTATTAGCCATGGCTAATTTTACACATGAGTCTCCATTAAAGATAACCATACTTACAAAATTGGCGATGGATTCTTGAAGAAAAAGTTTCTAAGGTTCCTCTTAAAGGACCAACTATCATTACAGATGCATCCAAACACAATATTTGTGTTGTATATTCTCATGACTTAACTATAAAGAGAGTAGTCAGAACTCCTTTTCAGTCCACTCAGCAGAACTAATCATATGCAATCATGTTAGCTCTCACTTATTACCCAGGAGACCTAAATATAATATCTGATTCAGCCTATTCAGTAGGTGTGGTACAAAGAATTGCCACAGCCCAAATAAAATTTGCAGCTTCTAATATATATATATCAGCTCTTTAAGGAACTTCAGGAACAAGTGAGAAAGCATCCAGGAAAGATTTTATCCCTTGCATGTCCGCTCACATAGTGGACTTCCTGGTCGTATTTTTGATGAAAATTCAAAGACAGATAGCCTTTTAACTATGTTAGCCAGTACGCCTTTATTTCAGGAGGCCCAGGAATCCCATTCCAAATACTATCAGGCTGCTCGAGCTTTGTGTTTACAATTTGGGATAACAAAAGAGGAAGCTAGGAGCATAATAAAAAGCTGTACAGCTTGCCTTCTTTTCCACGCTCCTACACTGCCTCCAGGGAAGAACCCTCGTGGTTTGAGACCCAATGAAATCTGGCAAATGGATGTGACCCATTATAAATCTTTCGGTCGTCTGTCTTTTATCCATGTTGTGGTAGACACCTTTTCAGGCTTCACTTTTGCAATACCAGCAGCAAAAGAGACAGCCTGAGTGGTCACTGAATTCCTCACACAAGCATTTGCCATTATGGGTGTGCCACAAGCAATAAAAACAGACAATGGTCTTGCATACACCTCCGAACATTTTGCACACTTTTGTGCACCGTATAAGATTTTACACACCACGGGCATACCCTTTAATCCTCAAGGACAGGCAATAATAGAGAGGAGAAACAGAGACATTAAGATGCTGCTCCAAAAACAAAAGAAAGGGGGAGCCACAGGTAACCCTAGAGAACTACTAAATCTAACCCTTTCTACTAGTAACTTTGATTTTTGACAAAGATGCACTGGCTCTGGCAGACAGGTTTCATAACCCACCAGAAGGGCAGTGTCCAGTGCGAGCAGATCCACCATCTTTAGATAATTGCCAGGTGATATGGAGAGACCCAGAAAGTGGTGAATGGAAGGGACCAGATAGGCTAACTGCTTGGGGGAGAAGGTTTGCTTGTATCTCTACAGGTGGAGAAGGAATCAGATGGGTGCCAACGAGCCGTATTCTCCTTGTCCATCACAGAGAGACGGAGCAGACCCTTGAAACGAAGGAGAAGACCCAAGAAATATCGGGTGGTTCTGTTGCTGGTTGTGCTCACCATTGAAAGAGCGTGGCAGTTATGGCGTTTGATTCATGGACATAGAAAATTGTAGGACTTGAAAACCCTCAGGAATCATTGGATTCTCTGAGACATAAGATTGTTGTAGGACTTGAAAGCCCTCAAGAATCATTGGATTTTCTGAGAAATGATAAGACTGGTACAGGACTTCAAAATCTGCTGGAATCATTGGATTCCCTAAGACATAAAAAGACTTTTGCAGGACTTCAAAAACTTGGGGGGATCATTGGATTCCCTGGTATGTGAAGCAATGGACAACAGATTGGTTTTGGACTATCTCTTGGCTGCTGAAAAAGGCGTATGTGTGACTGCTGTTTACATACTCTTCCTTCTAGGACTTCTGACAATCTTTTACAACACCACGTTAATTTAGATTGTTTGTTATACCGGTACTTGGGTGTACAATTCATGTTTGTTACACCACATCAAGCCTGCACTGACTGTGGGGAGAGTCATCACTAATAGCGTCTGCATTATTGCTATGTGCTTGTGTAATACCTCCCATGCTGATGGGTTTGTGCATAATAAGACCCTTCAGCCCAGAAACCCGCTAGCAACCCCCACTTCCCTTTGGTGCTTATCTCCTTTTTAGTGCTTTCACCTCTCTTCCTGAGAAGTCAGGGGGGTCGTGATCACCTCCCCTTGGGGGCTCTGACCTCCCTAAGGAGTCAGGGATGGCATGGCCACCTGTGTTCTAAAACAAAAGAAAGCGGGAGATGTAATGGGCTGAGGCTTGAGTTGATGCACTGAGGTCCCAAGCACGTGAGGCTAAATAGTAATTGGACCATACTCTATTAATGTATATGCTTGGAGAAAGAATGCCCCCGCCCACTCTTTGTGCAAGTCCTGATGTGTTGTATAGGAAATGATGTTTTTGGTGGGTGGAGGCAGGGGTGTGGAAAGGGAAGCAGAAGGAGAGACTGCTCGCATTGCGAAGGCCCTTCATCTCCAATCCCCCTGTTAGCTAGCTTCCTGTTGCAGCTGCCCATATTGCTGTCGCAATCTTTCTTGCCCATGTTACTATCGCAATCCTTTTTCACTCTTCACTTCAATAAAGATTAAAGATTTTCCCCTTAACCTGAATTCCTGATTCTGGCTAATTTTAAATACATGGTCATCACACTGAACCATATTTCTCAGGTTGTGGAAGAAAAAATGTAATCCTGAGGCAAAAAAAAAAAAAAAAAAAAAAACAGAACAAAAGAAAAAATTAGGAATCTGTGTGTGTGACCCCCTGAGTTAAATGCATTATGAGGAAGAATCTCCAGATACAAACAGAAAGCATGGATTCTATGCTTCCAAGGAGAGGTCCCAACACATCAAAGGGAGCAGCCCAGCATGGTGTGGGGCCCCCAGGCCAGAAAGAGGGGATAGATGAAACAGGAAAAGTTTTGGCTTCATTGGATAGATGGAAAAGGAAATATCCAGTGACCAATGACCAGGAATGCTGCCTCCTTCCTAGGGGTCATGGGACTTCATGAAACTTAGGCCTAGGATCTGATCTTTTCTGCCCTACAATCCTCTGAGAATAGCAGTCATGTGATGTCCTGAAATGTGGGCCTAAGGTCATAGAGCCTCTGAGAAACCCTCCCCTGGTCACATTCAGTCCCTTCTCTTTATTCCATTCCTTCTCCCACCAGTCCTGATGCATTTTTTCCACTAGGACATCCTGGTTATCGAGGCCTTCAGGCTTGTCCCTCCCCTCAGTATTAATTGTAAACTGCCATCTAGCATTTAGAAAGACCCAACTGCCTCATATCAGTGGAAGCTTTCTGTCACCACTTTAGCTAGGGAATCTTGGCCCATTCCAATGCTGAAATCCATAAGCAAGCAGGTGATAGTGATGAGATTTAAGTTCAGGGAACTGAAATGAGATTAGGGTTCCTGGTGGTCAGAGAGTTAACTGATGAGCTTAGTGGCAGGCTCAGGGTTCAGGGAACTAAATGAAGTCTGGCTCCTCTAAATCCTCTTGTGATTTGGCGCATGGGTAGGGAGTTTTGGGAACCCCCTTCTGGGGGCACAGAGGTCCTTCATAATGCAATTCACGAACCAAAAAGCGAGACTGATAAAAAGTTTGTTATAGGCATCGGGAAGTCAGCTTTTGCTATGCATGAATAGAAAGGCTGAATTCCTTAGTGGCAAGAGTCCTGGCAGAGAAGCCAAGTTTCTAGTAGAGAGATCCCGAAAGAAAGGCATAACGTCTCAGGAAAAAAGGGGAGGACAAAGAGAGGGTAATGCTGTAAGAATATCATTCCATTGGGCAGGGGTTTGCTGCTATGCCAGGGATGGCATCTTAGGTCCTCTGCTAGGAGTGAGTTGAAAATAGGATCTTTTTATAATAGAAATTTTAGCTACAGATGGAAGCTTGCTCCAGATGGGGGCTGGTCAGCTTGAGCTGGAAGTTGAATAGAATATCTTTTCAGGTTTGATCTTTAATTCAATGGGAAGTTTAATTAGTAGTTAGCGTTATCCATGGGGGTGGTGCCTGTCTCTCAGGAAAACAAAGAAGCTTTAGAATATTTCTCTCTGGCAGGTTCTCCTACAGAGATCAGGTTCAAGGAGACTTTCTTTAAGGAGAGTTTCAGGGCTCCCTCGTCAATACAATGATGCTGCTGAAAGCAATGAGCCAAAAAAATAATGTGGGGATGATAAGATGGCAGGAAATACAGAACTGGTAGTTTTAACTGTAAATGTGAATGCGGTGAACTCTCCCATAAAGCAGAAGTAGATAGCAGACTGGATTAAAAACCAGAATCCTACAATGTTGTTTACAAGAACAAATTTAAAGGAAAGTGATAATAGAGTAAAAGTAAAAGGCTGGAGCAGAATCTATTATGCTTCAAGTGAAGTAAAAAAGAGTAACCATCCTGATCTCAGATCAAGCAAAAGCAAAAATTAAGAGATAAGGAAACTATCTTGCTAAAGGGTACCATAGATAATGAAGCAATATCAATTCTAAATACATATGCACCAAGTGGTACAGCATGGAAATTTCTAAAGGAGAAGTTGAGAGTTGCAAGAAATAGAAAAACTATAATAAAGGGAAATCTCAACCTTGTACTCTTAGAACTATATAAATCAAACCACAAAATAAGTTGAGGTAAATAAAATACTAGAAAAGTTAAGGATGATACATCTTTGGAGAGAATGGAATGGAGACAGGAGTATACATTCTGATTGGCAGTTCATGGAATCTATACAAAAACTGGCCCTATCTTAGGACATAAAGACCTCACATTGAAATGCAGAAAGGAGAAATAGTAAAGGCAGTTTTCTCAGATCATGATGCCATAAAAATTACATTCAACAAAGGGCCAGGGGAAAATAGGCCAAAAAGTAATTGATTAGAAACTAAATCTCATCCTAAAGAATGAATGGGTGAAACAGCAAATCAAAGACATCATTTCATCCAAGAGAATGACAATAGTAAGACACCATGCCAAAATTTGTGGGAAGCAGACAAAGCAGTAATAAAAGGAAATTTTATATTTCTAGAGACTGACTTGCATCAAATAGATCAATGAAGTGGGCTTTTGCAACTAAAATCCCCAATCAAATACTAAACTTGAAATTCTAAAAATAAACGGAGAGATTAATAAAATTGAAAAGAAACAACTATTGAATTAATAAATCAAACTAAGAGATTTATGAAAAAAACCAACAAAAATAAACCTTTTTTAAAATTTATTAGAGAAAGGAAAGAGGAAAATCAAATTGTGAGTCTTAAAAATGAAAAGGGAGAAATTCCCACTAATGAAATTAAAGCAATAATCAGAAGTTACTTGACCCAACTTCATGCCAAAAAATTGGATAACCTAAGTGAAATGGAGGAATACCTATGAAAATATAGGCTACCCAGATGAACAGAGGAGGAAGTAAATTGCTTAAATAGTCCCATCTTAGAAAAATAGAACAAGCTATTAATCAAGTCCCTAAGAAAAAATCCCCATGACCAGATGAATTTACATATGAATTCTACCAAACATTTTTTTAAATTATAGCTTTTTATTTACAAGATATATGCATGGGTAATTTTTCAGCATTGACAATTGCCAAACCTTTTGTTTCAACTTTTCCCCTCCTTCCCTCCACCCCTTCCTCCAGATGGTAGGTTGACCAATACATGTGAAATATGTTGAAGTATAAGTTAAATACAATATATGTATCCATGTCCAAACAGTTATTTTGCTGTACAAAAAGAATCAGACTTTGAAATAGTGTACAATTAGCCTGTGAAGGAAATCAAAAATGTAGGCGGACAAAAATAGAGGGATCGGAATTCCATGTAGTGGTTCATAGTCGTCTCCCAGAGTTCTTTCGCTGGGTGTGGCTGGTTTAGTTCATTACTGCTCTCTTGGAACTGATTTGGTCCATCTCATTGTTGAAGAGGGCTATGTCCATTAGAATTGATCATCATATAGTATGGTTGTTGAAGTATATAATCTCTTGGTCCTGCTCATTTCACTCAACATCAGTTCATGTAAGTCTCTCCAGGCCTTTCTGAAGTTATGCTGCTCTCTACCAAACATTTAAAGAACAATTAACTCCAAAGATATATAAACTATTTGAAAAAATAGGGAATGAAGGACTCCTACCAATTTCCTTTTTATGACACAGACACGGTACTGATACCTAAACCAGGTAGGTGGAAAACAGAGAAAATTATAAACCAATCTCCCTAATGAATATTTGTAATGGGCTGAGGCTTGAGTTGATGCACTGAGGTCCCAAGCACATGAGGCTAAATAGTAATTGGACTATAATCTATTAATATATAAGCTTGGAGAAAGAATGGCCCCCATCCACTCTTTGTGCAAGTCCTGATGTGTTGTATAGGAAATGACGATTTTGGTGGGTAGAGGCAGGGGAGTGAGGAAAAGGAAGGGGAGGAGAGACTGTTTGCTTTTGCCATTGCGATGACCTTTCTGTTTGTTTCTCTTCTTTTTGCTTGTGCTGAGGCAGTTGGGGTTAAGTGACTTGCCCATGGTCACATAACCAGGAATTGTTAAGTGTCTGAGGCTGGATTTGAACTCAGGTCCTCTTGACTTCAAGGCTGGTGCTCTATCCACTGAGCCATCTCCTCCCCTTCTCCAAACTTATATATTAATAGATTATAGTCCAATTACTATTTAGCCTCATGTGCTTGGGACCTCAGTGCCTCAACTCAAGCCTCAGCCCATTACAAATATTGATGCAAAAATCATAAAGATTATAGAAATCATCCCCAGGATAATACACCATGACCAAGTAGGATTTATGCCAGGAATGCAGGGCTGCTTTAATAATATTAGGAAAACTATTAGCATAATTGATTATAGCAATAACCAAATGAACAAAACCATATGATTATCTCAACAGATGCAGAAAAAGCATTTGATAAAATCCAACATCCATTCTTATTAAAAAACACTTGCGAGTATAGGAATAAATGGACTTTTCTTTAAAATTCATCAGTATCTAAAACTATCAATAAGCTTCTTATGTAATGGGGATAAACTGGAAATCCCAATAAGATCAGGAGTGAAACAAGGTTGCCCACTATCATCACTACTATGCAATATTGTGTTAGAAATACTAGCTTCGGCAATAAGAGTTGAGAGATTCAAGGAACTAGAGTAGGTAATGATGAAACCAAATGATCACTTTTTGCAGATGACATGATGGTTTACTTAGAGAACCCTAGAGATTCTACTAAAAAGCTATTAGAAATCATCCACAACTTTAGCAAAGTTGCAGGATACAAATTAAACTGATTGAAATCATCAGCATTCTTATATATCACTAACAAAATCCAACAGAGATACAAAGAGAAATTCCACTTAAAGCAACCGCCAATAGTATAAAATATTTGGGAATTTATCTGTCAAGGGAAAGTCAGGAAGTATATGAACAAAACAACAAAACACTTTCCACAGAAATAAAGTGTGGAATCAGTGGAATCTGAGAAATAAAGTCAGATCTAAACACTTGGAAAAATACCAAGCGCTCTTCGATAGGTCAAGCTAATCTAATAAAAATGACACTACTACCTAAACGAATCTATTTACTTAGTGCGATCCCAATCAAACTTCCAAGACATTGTAAATATTGAAAACAAATTGAACATCGTGAAACATAACTTAAAAGACACATCTGGAGAACAGATTAGGAATAGAAAACTGAAGAACTGGACTACCTGAACATTTTGACCAAAAAAAGAACCTTAATATAGTAATGCAAGCAATAATTTGGGAATACTGTCCTGGAATGCTAGGACATGAGGGGAAAATGTCAAAATAGGAAAAAAAAAAATCCCCCAATACCATTTCAACGAAATCCATTGTGGAAAACATCAGAATGTTCGTGCTAAATTTAGAAACCCATAGATCAAAGAGAAAATTTTGGAAGAAACAAAATATAAATTATATAAGTGAGAACCACAATTGGAATCGAACAAGACATATCAGCAGCCCCAGTAAAAGACTGGAAAAGACCTACTGAGTGCTGATTCTGAGAAGGGAGGGGCAGAGAGAAGGCGAGCAGAATAGAGAAAAAAGGACAAGGGGAGGGAAGGAAGACAGAGGAAAAAGATTGAGATAAAAGAGGAGGGAGGCCAATGAGAATAAGAAGAGGGAAAAAGTTTATATTAGAAAAATTTCATATAGTATATTTAAAATTTTATTTTTTTAATCTTGAAATTAGTATTTTTCCAAATACATGTAGAGAATTCAACATTCATTTTTGTCAAAGCTTGTGATTCCAGTGTTTCTCCTTCGCTCCCTCATCCCCACTCTTCCCATGACAGCAAGTAATCTAATGGAAATACAACTCTTTTATGCACTGAATTGTAATAGGCAGAGGCTTGAGTTGATGCACTGAGGTCCCAAGCACGTGAGGCTAAATAGTAATTGGACCATACTCTATTAATATATATGCTTGGAGAAAGAATGGCCCCGCCCACTCTTTGTGCAAGTCCTGATGTGTTGTATAGGAAATGACATTTTTGGTGGGTGGAGGCAGGGGTGTGGAAAGGGAAGCAGAAGGAGTGACTGCTGGCTGGCGTCCTGACATGGCTGCTCGCATTGCCATTGCGCAGGCCCTTCATCTCCAACCCCTTCTGCTAGCTGGCTTCCTGTCACAGCTGCCCATATTGCTATCGCGATCCTTATTCACCTCTTCACTTCAATAAAGATTGAAGATTTTTCCCTTAACCTGAATTCCTGACTCTGGCTGATTTTAAACACAGATGTGTTCTTTCAAGTTTCTAACCTCAGAGGTAAGTACAAAGTTCCAGCTGGCTAACGCTGGAAATGTCCCACTGCCTCCAGGTCGGGAATTATGTGGGAAGGATATATCAACCTGTAAATTCACTTTGAATGAAACTGATAGTGGGGATAGAGACTATTGATGCTGGGAAGGGACCCCAAAAGGTTGGGGGTCATAGACCAGTGTCTCAAAAGAATTTGCAGGTTTGAACCCATTTTCAAGTCAAGGAGGAAAAGTTTATTGTAATTGTAAAGCCAATTGAAGCAGTCTAAATTCCAAGAGAATTTAGCAAAGAAATAGAAGCAAAGAGATACATTTATCTAGTTCTTCATATTATAGATATGCTAATTTTATGGCCTAGGGGTAGAACCAAGAAGTGGTCTCTGGAATTTGGTTATCAAGGACCAACAGACAGTAATGTTTGTAGAACTAGTCTAAGGCCATAAGATTTGAAATCATTGACAAACAGATTGTTAGAACAATAGTCTCAAGATCACTAATATATCTTCCTAAAGTCTAAGGGAAGAAATAATATTATATTCCTAGGCCAGAGGACTTTTATAATCATTTACAGAACTAAATAGCATTCTTAGATCAGAGGGCCTCAGAATCATAGATTCCAAAGCCAGAAGATTTAGAATCACTGACTTATTGTTAGAACAGAAGCCCCCTAAGGTCAAGGGACTTTAAAATTATTGCTGTTTCCCCTAGAAGCTATATTACATCATACGTGCTTGGAATTGTGAGAGGTATTGTGCTCCAGATTCTTAGGAGAATAGATATTTATCTAATTTATCCATAACTGAGGCTTGAACAGGGCATAAGCAAAGCTGCCCTTCTTTATTCAGGACATATGTACTAGCTTGCTTGGGTGCTTTGAGGATGATAAACTCCCTCATTGCTTCTTGCTGACCATGTGTGACCCAATATTCTTGTTCCTTTGAGATGTTGGAAATATCCCCTTACTGGCCACTGAACATGAAGAATTAATGAGTCAGTAAATCTTTAAAAAGTGAGTGACTCTATCCCTGGTACACACACACAAACACACACACACACACACTCACACTCTCTCTCTTTGTCTCCTATGGGAAGGAAAAGGGAGCATGGGCGATGTCTTTTTCCTCACCAAAGCTACATGACAACCTTAGATATCTTTTCTGCTTTATATTTCTTTTCCTAAGTGGAATTATTATTCCAGAAGTGGAAATATCCTTCAAGTAGGACACTCATATTTTTATAATATTGATCCATATTTTTAATATTTGACCATTTAAAATATTTCTCTCTTGAATTAATAACTAATTATTGAATTAGGGCCAAGGTTGGTTTTTTTTTTTTCCTTTTCTACTTCCTTGTCCAGAAATCAACCAGCATGGGAAATCTTTCTTAAAGACTATCCAGGCTAAATATTTAATCAAACATAGTAAAGGAAATTCTAAGTTTAGGCTAATGGATAGATTCCTGCTCATTGTATTTACTCAGACAGGTCTGGGAAGATGTGGATTTTCCCTTTTGTCAGATAGCTGACATGGAAATGGATAAGTCTCTGACTAAGAGTTGGGTGATCCAAGTCATGTACTTCAAGACTCTCACTGGAATATATCTGACCACTCATTATAATATTCATTCTCTCATTAATTATTAGCCAATCAAAGTTGATTGCTACCTTCAGGAATACCTGCTCTTCCAAGGGCATATAAACTGTGAGTCCACTACCATGAGGAGTCTTTGGCATTTGAAAGTGCCATTAATCTCTTCTATTAATAACATGCTAATCTCACTAATAAAATTATTAAATTACCCAGGTATTAGATCTCTTGAATTTTTTGAATATCACACTAACCAGTAAATGGACATTTAACAACTAATCAAACAAGGAAGTAAAGTCTCCAAAACAATGAATATCCTAATTATTGTAATTTATAAAATCCAACAAATTCAAAATTAAAGTTAGAAAATCAAATATTCAATAATTTTCATCAAAAGTAGTCAATGTAGGACTAAATTCAATTTTAAAGAGAAAAAAAAAAATGATTCATCCCAACTGTGCTCCTAGCATATAGTAGGATCTTAATAAGAGGCTTTTCATTCATTTAGTCAAATCAGCAAGCATTAATAATGGTCTACTATGTGCCAGACACTATGCCAAGTGCTGGTGATACGAAGATAAAAATAGTCCCTGCTCTCAAAATTTTATAGTGCAGATAACATCAAATAATGTAGGAAAGTGTACTTAAGTAGAAACTGAAAAAAATTAAAATTAAATCTAAATTTTCAAAGCAGACAGAATTACATCTATATATCTATATCTATATATGTAGATATGTATATGTATATACATATATGTTTGTGTTACTGCTTGTTCTTCATTTTGGAAGAGAACTAATGACATCTTGATTTTGCTGGATTTAACTGAGGCAGTCACTCTTTCTTCCAAAGTCACTGAATTCCAATGGCAAGACATAAGTCAAGAAGGCTGGCAATGGCCTTGGACACAGTGGATAACTTTGGCCTTTTTGATGTCTGACCAAACACTTCACAGCTCCTGTTTTAGCCACCTTCAAATCCACTGGAACAAATTGTCCTTACCACCCATTCTTCTGGTGGAAGTTTCATGTGCTTTGGATAGACTACTCCCACCTCACCAATGGGCTTAAGGCTTGTTGGCTACCCCTAACCTGTTTTAGCCCATCTACCAAGATGGTTTTTACTAAGGGATACCCACTGCTTATGCTATAGCTTCTTAGAGCTATAGGTAAGGGTTGCGTGATAGGTTAACACCACAGGTGGAGGAGCAGCCCTGAAAGGAGCTCAGCAAGCCTTCACACCAGAGGTGTCAGTGCTCCCTGAACACTCCATCCACCTTTGTGTGCATGAATATAGGTACTTGTATATGTATGTAGGTATGTATATCCTAGACAAGCCCTGACAAGGAGCTTACAATCCAACTGGGGGATGTTGGAGATGATAAGAAACAACTATGAAACATTCAAAAGAAAGATATAAATTTAAAGGAGAGATTTTGGCAAAGGTTTACAAGACATTTGAATAGGGAACTATTTTACTGAAGACATCTACCTACTGCCAAATTGAAATTCTTAGAGCATGGGGCAGCTAGATGGAGCAGTGATAGAGCACTAGATCGAAGGTTAGGAGGATCTGAGTTCAAATTTGCCCTCAGTCACTTAACACTTTCTGGCTGTGTGATCCTGAGCAAGTCACTTAACTCCAATTGCCTCAGCAAAAAAAACAAACAAAAAATATATGAAATTCTCTGAGCACGGGTCTAAAAATGTAGCTTCGATGGTTTCCTCACTCAATTTGGGATAAAATACAAATCCTTTTATTTGGCATTTAAAATCCTTCCTAAGCAGATCCCAATCTTTGCTGCCTGTTATTCATGACTTCTCTCTATGTTCTGGAGAAGCTAGCTTATTCTGTCTTCCCTAAACATGAATTTCCATCTTCTATCTCTATGTTCTCCTATACATTCTTTATTCTTTTTGGAATGAATTTCCTCTTTATCTCAATTACTCAAAACACTTACCTTTCTTCAAGGCCCAAACTCAAGTGCATTGTCTTCTACTGTATACTACTCATGCTCATAGTGCCCTCTCCCCCATAAATTGCTTTTTATTTACTTTTGTCAAAAAATACTACTACTACTACTACTACTGTACTCTATGATTTAGGTTAACAGTTTGCCAGGAAAAAAAAAAAAGAGTTTGCCAGAAATAATTTTACTTAATATTAATTTGTATCTAAGCCATTACTAGCTTGGAGAGAGAAGTATCCACTCACAAGATTTTCCATGCTCTCTGACCTGATTTCCTGACCCAAGATGATTGCAGGTAACATTTATAGGAATCTTAAAAAAGGAAGTTTCTTATATGTTAGACTACAGCTTTGAGTTAACATTCCATAATAATTAGTTCTTTCTTAAATCTCTCCTCATTATTAAAAGGAGTTCCTTTCTATTATAATGTTGGATGCCAAAACAAAAACAAAAACACCTCAAGTTAGTAGTAGTTCAAATTACTTTAGATGGGTGAGAAGCAATGAGTTTATCTAGTTTACAATTAAATTGGGTTATGTCCGTTAATCCATTTCTTTGAGAAAGGCCTTTTTTTTTTTTCCTATGTACATTTCTAAAGAAAAAAGATTATCAGCTATGAATGATGTTGCTATTCATGGCCATATGATGATCCAAGACAACGCTGAAGGACTTATGATGAAAAATGCTATCTGTCCCC
Organism: Antechinus flavipes; assembly: GCF_016432865.1. Lineage (NCBI taxonomy): Eukaryota > Metazoa > Chordata > Mammalia > Dasyuromorphia > Dasyuridae > Antechinus > Antechinus flavipes. Next base: position 208,451,442 of record NC_067402.1, read on the forward strand.
AAAGAACTGATGATGTCTGAAAACAGATTTCATCATACTTAAAAAACGACAACAAAAACTTTCTTTAGGATAGGTTTGTTTGTTTGTTTTTTGGCCTATGTTTTCTTTCACAACATGATTAATATGAAAATATGTCTTGCATGATTACACATCTATAATTATATTGAATAGCTTGCCTTCTCAATAAGGGGAGATGGACAGGGAAGAAGGGAGAGAATTTGGAACTCAAAGTTTTAAAAACTAATGTTAAATTTGTTTTTACATGTGATTGAATGAAAATAGTAATTATTTAAAAAAAATTTAAAAAAGATTTTTAATATGCTTTCAAATTTTGTACGTATTTTATTTTTACTTCTCTGTATCTGTGCTGTTTCCACTCCACACAATGGAAGCACCTTGGCAATAAGGATTTCCCCTTTATTTTTGTATCTTATACTATCCTTTACAAAGATGATGAATAAATGTTTATTAAATAATTCAATGAACAAGCTGATCTCTGCTACCATCTGCTGGTCTTCGCTACAATCCAACTGCTAGACAATCCCAAAGTTCCCAAATAATATTTAAAATTATTTTATTTATCAATTTTAAAAATTATTGATGCCTTTTGCTCATGTCATATTTCTCCTCTCCTCCTTTTCTGTTATTAAAAACTTGACATCTGAAGTAGCAGATAGCAGATAACTAAGAAATTAATTAACCAGTGCGATCAGATCTGTTATGACCTTGTTTTCTTGGCTGAACAAATTCATGTTTTCAGAACAAGATCATAATAGATCTGGATACACTAGTTAACTGATTTCTTAGTTAAAAGAAACCTTTGTGTTAAGTCTTGGGGATACCAACAGAAAAGTGCTCAAGGAAATTCATTCAAATGAAGGAGACAATATGTATAGGACATCAAATGAAAAAGTCTGATGATCCTTAGAATGCATTAATTAAACAGGTAGCAATGCATTCTCTTAAAGTAATATCCACTGATACATAGCAGGCTTTCATATAAAGTCTTACAAGCTGCAAAGTATTTTTGATATGTTATCTCATTTGTTTTTCCACAGTGACCTGGGAGTTTGGCTTTACATTTACATCCATTTTTACAAATAAGAAAATTGAGGCTCAAAGATTCATTGCTAGAAAATTGAAGGCAACAGAGCTCTACCTATGAAAACACTAATTAATGCTAATCAATACTAATTAAAACTAAATAATGTTAAATATACTAATAATACTAAATCAATACTAAATTCCTGAAAAGGATTTATGGTCTTTGGGGTCCATAACAGGCCTCCCTGGCTACTACTCCATTACTCCTCGGAAATTCTTTGAGAAAAGGAACTGTATTGCTTCCTAGTACTAAGGCTTTCTACATCGAGGGGATTAAGGGCAGTCCACCTCATTTCATCCCTCTCCATCTGGAAAATCCAAATAAAAAATTTCAACCCTTCCTCCATACCACAGAAGTTTGAATTATAATAGTATTAAAAGACTAAATACATTGTTATTATACAATACCATACATTTATTTTATGTATTTTTGAGTTTCTTAACTTTTTTCCTGTGTCATCTGTGGCTTCTGCAAAACTCCCCCCAAATCCCATTTAATTTCTTATGCTAACCAAGAATATGATATGGAAAATCACAATGGAGAAGGGATAACTGTATTTTTATCCTCAATGCTTAGCAGGGTGCCTGGAACATAGTAAGAATATAAATGTTTTTCCATTCATTCATTTAGTCAACAAGCATTTATTGGTCTGCTATGTGCCAGATACAAAGAAAGGCAAAAACAGATTCTCCTTTCGAAAACTCACAATCTAAGAGGGAGGGGGAACAAAAGAGGACAACATATTTATTTAAACAACTATACGTAGACAAAATATTTGCAGGATAAATAAGATAATCGTAGAGGAAAGTCTCTAGCATTCAGTGTTTCATAGTGTACAATTTAATGAAGGAGAGAAGCTATGCAAACGACTATAGGCAAACAAGATGCATACAAAATAAATCGGGTGTAGTCTCGGAGGAAAGGCTCTGGCAGCCAAGCTCTTCAAGACTGACAGGGGAATTAGTGGAGAGGAACAACTTGTAAATAACTATATAGAAACAAGACATATTTGGAGATAATCTCCGAGGCAAGGCAGCGGTACTCAAGGGGACTGGGAAAGGTTGCTTACAGCAGGTGGCATTTTATCGGCGCCTCGAAGGAAGCTGGGAGGTGGAGATGAGAACAGACGAAAATGTATAGTTAGAGAAAAGAAACATTATAATTTAGAAATTCATAAGTAAATCGGATTCCACCCCAAATGCGAATTACTGCGTACATTTGAACTTGGGCTCCCTCACTCCAAATCGAGCTCTATCCATGGATAGCGCTTTTACCCGGAAGTCGGAAATAGAATGAAGCCGTTGGGTCACGGTAGGCGCTTTCCCCGCAGTGGGAGGAGCCGGGACGTTGGTGGGGGCAGAACTCCTCTCTCTCTGTCTGGGTTGCAGCGGCTGCCGCCTCCGCCACCGCCGCCGCCGCCGCCATGGCCGCCCCGGCCGCCCCGGAGATCAGCTTTTCTCGCTCTTCCCTAGAGGATGACTTCAACTACGGTCCAAGCGTGGCTTCGACCAGCATCCACATCCGAATGGGTACGAGCGGTGGGCTCTTGCCAGGGGCCCTGGCTGCGCCCAGAAGCTGAGGGGGGAGGGGCTACAGGAGAGGCGCTGGGGGCGGGGGAGGGGATTGGGCCTAAACCTGGGCCTAAACTTGGGCCTAAACCAGGGCCTCCAGTCTAACCAAGTACGGGAATCCTTCCGCGCTCTCCCCTTTCCCCCCTCGTTAATGCTTGTTCCCCTTTCTGTTAATTATCTCTAATTTATCTCTTCTGCGGCCTATTGTTCACTGGCCTGCCTTCCCTTATTGGACTGTTAGCTTTTTTGAGGGCCGGGATTGATCTTTATCTTTATGTCGAGCTTTTAGCCCGGCATAAGGGCGGCTAATGAATGTAATTAATTGATTTTCCCTGGTTGTCCCTCTCACTTGTCTCGTCCTCCCAGCTTCCTTCCAGTCCCAGCTAAATTCCTACCTTCTGCTGGAAGGCCTGCCTATCCCTCATTCATTCTGATGCCTTCCCTTGGTTGATTGATTTCCTCTTTGTTTATACTCTGTCTTCGCATTTATTTACTTCTTATCTTCCGCTTCCTCCATTGGATTGAAAACTCCTTGAGTCCAGGAATTGTCCTTTGCCTCTGTGTATCCCTAGGTGCTTAGCAATTAGTCTATCAGTCAACATTTATGACGCGCCTAGGTGCTAGATGTATGTTTTTAACATATAGGTATGATATTTGCATATGTAAAGGCATACATACGTTACAAATATATCTTTTTTTAAACGTACTAGTATTTTCCCCAAATTACATATAAGCTTAGTTGTCATCATTCATCTTTGCAATATTTTGAGCTCCAAATTTTTCTCCCTCCATTCTCCTGAAGACAGCAAGCGATCTGTTATAGATTATACAGGTACAATCACGTTACATGTATTCCATGTATGTGTTTTTAACTTCATACCTATAAGTAATCATTAGGTACATATATATATATGTATATATATGTGTGTGTATATATATGTATATATACATACATATATATGCATACATATATATATATATATACACACATATATATACACACACACACACACATGCATATGTGTATGCTTTATAGTCCAGGGGTCCTCAAACTACAGCCCATGGGCCAGATGCAGCAGCTGAGGACGTTTATTTCCCTCACCCAGGGCTATGAAGTTTCTTTATTTAAAGGCCCACAAAACAAAGTTTTTGTTTTTACTATAGTCCAGCCCTCCAACAGTCTGAGGGACAGTGAACTGGCCCCCTATTTAAAAAGTTTGAGGACCCCTGCACCATACATGTATGCATGTATATCCATAAATTTACATGCGTATACACCAGTTTACAAATGTGTGTGTGTATATATGTGCCCACAGGAATCTACACTCTTGTACTCTGCTAGGTGACAAAACGGATAGAGTGCTAGAACTGGAGTCAGGAAGACTGCTTTTCCTGAATTCAAACTGGTCTCAGGCTTTAGCTGTGTGATCCTGGGCAAGTCATCTAACTCAGTGTGCCTCAGTTTCCTCATCTGTAAAATGAACTGGAGAAGAAAATGGCAGTGTAAAATGAAATGGTGGAGGAAATGTTTTCCAAGAAAACTACAAATGAGATTATGAAGAGCTGAACATGCCTAAACAATAATACAGTTCTCTCTTTTGAAAATGATTTCCACGAATTTGAGGATGATTTCTCACCCCAGGCATTGTGAGAAGTAGAATTTGAATCTAGGTCTTCCCAAATTTGAGACTAACTCTGCCATCTCAACTGCCCAAAATAGTTAAATTAATCTCTCAGGAAAGAAGTTCTTGAGTTTTTTTTTCTCCTTCTACATCTCAATTAGCTCCTCTTTAACACACTTAAATCAGACTCCTAAATCATAGTAGTTAAATAGTTTCTTTCCTCCAATAGCTTAGAAAAGATGAGAAGACTGGCTTGAGAACAGATTTGTATTGTAGAATACTGGAAAACGAAGATGAGAATGTTGAAGGCTTTAATTTAAATTTGCTCTGTGATATATTAGCCAAGGGTTTTATTGTTTATCCTTAATTATTCACAGTAGAAAAAGTGGTGATGACTAGGAGTTATAATCTGTCTGGGACATATTTGCAGAGGGAATCTTTTCCTTGAATTTTGAATTTTTCATTTGATTTTTAAAGGTGGGAAGGTTTTAGTTTTGGAAGGAAGTGGAAAAATTGTTGATATGTTTGTATGTTGCATTATTTGAAGACTTGGAGGCAAGATTGGGAGGAAGAGGACTGAGATTTTTTTTTTTTTTTTTTTTTTTTTTTTGAGAATAGAGGGGATAAGCTTTTGGTGATGGAAGGAACTTGAAACATCTGGTTTAATTCTAAGGAATTTGCCTAAGATCACAGTTATGACTTGGGACAGAATCAGGATTCTAGCATAGGTCTTTTAACTCTAAATCAGGAAGCTTTCCACAGAACCAACTGCTTCCCTATTGAGGTAAGTTTGGGATTTGGAGGCTGGAATGAAGAACCATTTTTCTTTTGAAAGTTCCCAAGCTCATTGAGGGCAAAAAGTGGGGATAGTGGAAGGAGCCGAGATTTTGGAGTCAAAGGATCAGAGTTCACATCCCAGCTCTGAGGTTTCCTGCCTCTGGGCAGATATTTAACCTCCTTGGGCTTCGGTTTCCTCATCTGTAAAATGAGGAGGAGTTAAATGGCTTCTTCAATCTTTTCTGTGTCTAGATATATGATCCCAATTTAAATTTGTCTTAAGGTCTTAGGATCATTACTTTTCTGTCCTAGAAAAAGAGTTAGGTACTCTAGGGATACTATGATTGATTTTTTTTTAATGGCACAAAAATACCCTGAGGGCTCCTGGAGAAAGGAAGCAGAGAACAAACTTCAAATCTTGGAATTTTAGAACTTGGAAGGGATTTTCCAAGGTTTCTGGATTCCAAGGTTTCTAGTCCAAACCTGTGCTAGCTGCATCTCAGGTGTGATAGGTTACTTCATATCTCTGGTGTGTTAGTGAATTCCCATCTTTGGAGGAGTATTGGAATCATGAACACTGTTGCATTCTGAGGACCCTAAGAGATTTTGTTTGCCCTGTGCTAATTTTATTCTATTTGCCAGGGGCTCTCTCCTCTTCTGATTAATGAAGATATGTGTAAAGTGCTGTTTAAGCTTAGTATTTGGTCAGGTTGTCAAGCACTTGTCAACTCTGTCACCATTTTGAATTCCTCCTCTGCTACTGCACCATTCATAACTCTGGACATCAATTCAATCTGCTCTCTACTATTCTCTACCTAATTTATTTTTTCTCTTGTCTCTTGTCTCCTTTCCTTGGTTTTATTTTTCTCAGCTTTTGGATAAATTTTCCCACTAGTCAATAAGGGCATTCGATCTCATTGTCCACAAACTGACAGTGCACCATGTGTACTTTTCAAGTCTGATTCTTTTCCCTGTTGAAAAGTCCTTTTTGTGACATCAGGAGACCTACAAACTTGGTTTTCCCAATTAGCTATGTTATACATACTTATGTATTTCTTGCCCTTGTATTTCCTATTAATCTTTAATAGAGTGCTATCTGTGTCTCTTTCCCCCTTTAACTGGTACTGTTCTTCATCAAATATTTATTAAGCATCTACTATGTATAGGGAAAGACAGGTACTTATGTCCTACTAGAAATTGAAAAAAATGCAATCATTTTGGATAAAAGAGAGATCTAGACAATTAGTGCTGTGGAAAATTTGGGGACATGAGGACATTTTACACTGAAGGAAATAAAGGAAACTAATAAAATAATTTTGTTTTCTTCTCCATAGGAATATATATTTTTTGTATGTGGTCTTAAGTTGACCTTTTTTTTTTTCCCTACAGGACATAGGTTTCAAGGTTGTAGAAGCATAGATATTAATAAGAAATGTTAGAAATGGTATTGGAACTCAGATCCTCTTGTCCAGAGTCAGTTTCATTCAAGAGAGGCATCCATTTCATTTTAGAAAGCTTTCTGGCTTTTTGAAAGTAATAATAAAATACAAGCACTTAGACATTTATTTCACAATTATCTTTGGAAAATTAATTTTTCAGATACTAGAAAACTCCATTTTTGATTTCAGTTCACCAAATAGAACAAAAAATTAATAGAAAGGAATACTGAGAAACATGGGGAAACTATTAGGCAAAGAGATAAGAAATGCATAAAAAGGACAGTGGAGAAGACAATTACCTCAACTCCTGAGGATACCCAATTACCAGTGTTAATTGTATTTTAATAAGATCATAGAACAGGCATAAATGTACACACTGGAATCATATGAAACAAGTATGTTAGCAGTAGCATCAATTACACACAATTTACTTGTCATGTTAGAATGGGCCTTTTGAGTATGCTTAGGCTGGTATGCATTTCTTAAAGTTTTCTAAAAAACTTAGAACTGATGTCTTTTCCTTTTAGATTTCCCTGGAACAAGGAGAGGCATTTAGAATTGTTTGATTAACTCAGGGCTAGGCCCTCAGACATTTGTTAATGATGGTATTTTTCCATAGAAAATTGCTTTTAAAATTAGAATCTACCTGGTTAATTTGCTTTAAATTGTAAGCAATAATAATAAGTAATGGGACATAGCATTGCCATCAGTAAGCAATAAGTAATGGTTTGTTTTGTTTTAATGTGAAAATGAAAATATTTACTGCCTTTTAAAATGTGTGTGTGTATTTCAACATATAACTTTCTAGGCTGCTCTGCTTATTTATGCTTTCTTCTGAATTTCTTTGTATTCTCATCTTTGCATTTTTAAAAAAAGGCTTCAAAAACTCTTTTCTCTTTTGGGGGGAGGTATGGGTCAATTCTGTTAGCTGAGCTTGCTTCTCTTTCTCTTCCCCTAAAATCTTTTTAAAATTTTTAAAAATTTGCTTCTAGATAGATAAATGAAGGCAAAAGTTTCTGTAACACATCTCATAATCTAATCCTGTAAACAAATCTTTACATTTGCCATGTTCACTTTTGCATCCTGCATCTGTCATCCACTGACTAGCAGTAGGGATCATGCTTTATAACTTTATTATTTAATCCTCTAGAGATCATTGCTTTTCTTTACAATGTTATTGCTGTGTGAATTGTTCTAGTTCTGCTCATTTTACATCAGTTCATAAAGGTCTTTTGGATATCACTGAAACTTCCCTTTTGTGTTTTCTTACAGGGTAATAATATTTTGTTACTTTTGTTTACCATAATTTATGAACAGTAAGGAAGGTTGTTAGTTTTTCCTCATCCTGACTGTCAGCTGATTTTGCTAGCATAATTCTTTGCACTGCTGTAAGATGTACTAAATCAGGTACACCCTGTAGAAGATACTTTGCCGAATGGGCTAAGGCCAAAAAGCCCTAACCTGTCCCTACCTTTTAGGTACATTTTCCTGAAAATAAAGTCAAGGAGAACAGTTTTTACCATATTGAAAATCAAAAATGCAAAACAACATTAATAAACTACTTGTAGAACACTTGAAAGTGTACATACGTTTCACACACATTTCTATTTATGTATTCTGAGAGAACACAAAGCAGCTACTATTGACCCCTTTTATACAAGAATAGCTAGTTAATGGTAAGTGGGACTAGAATCCAGGTCTTTTGAATTTGATGGTAGGAAATTGAGCCAGCTTAGCAGAACAAGAAAGCAAGAAAACCCCAACAGTGGAGAGCTAAATAGGTATCTCTCAATTTTTGAAGTTGAACAGAGGTCATGAGTCATAGTCATAATACAGTGAAACTTTTGTTATGCACAGCCCAGCTTTTGACTTTTTTTTTAATTGTCTGTCAGTATTCTGGATTTAGTAGGCAAAAAGAAATTCATTGGGGGGCTATAAAGTTGGAAATAATAATGATTCTAGCAGTCTAGAGGTGATGAAAATTGGTTGCTTGACTGGTTGTTTCCCCTAATAAGATGAAAAGGAGCCCCTCTTAAGCTGACAAAATCTTCTTTTGTTTAAAAAAATAAAAGTACCATAAATTGTGAGCAAAACATCAGTACTGAGAAAATACAAGAGAAAAGAAAGGAAAGCAAAAAAGTGAGGAAAAGTGGTAGCTTAGAATTGGTGGGGATAGCTATCACCAACCTTAGTAATTTTGAAGAGAACAAGAGAGTCCCAGGCCAGCTGATAGTCAGCCATCCCCACCACCTCTCCTGGACTTCATTTGCAAATAATTGGGAAATAATTTTGGGGGATGAAAATGTTGACATTCTTGACTCTCAAAAGAGTTAGGTTTTGTTATGTTTTTAAAGATGAAGCTTTTTGGAGATTTATATATCAATTAGAATTTTTAAATCCATTTTGAAATTTGATATTTAAGAATTTAGTTGTTATAAACTATTAGAATAAAATGCATTTGGTGAGATGCAGTTTTCTAAAAGAAAATAAAATTTGTTTTTGCTGTTATATGTGCTTAGAAAGTAAAAATGTATGTTTTCTTTAACAGGTTTTCTGCGGAAAGTCTACAGCATTGTTTTTCTTCAAGTTCTCTTAACTACTGTGACATCATCAATTTTTATGTACTTTAATAACATACAAATATTTATATCTAAAAGGTAAGATACTGATTACTTTGAACCATTTTCAGGCTCTTAAAAGCATTATCACTAGGGAGTGAAATTGTTCTATTCTAATTGAAATCCATTTGGAGAGGTTAAGTTGATTCCCAAATACATTAGAGTTGTTTTTTTCCTCTGGCCTAATAACATGTTTGCTGCTACACTAGTGAAAAATTTTTAGTTAGCAACCAAAGAACGTGTTATTTCACAGCTTGTAATGATTAACGTTTAATACTGGGTAAAATGTAAAAGCAATGTAAATTTTTAAGATTAATGTCCAATCTGTTGTCACAGAACTTAGCAGTGGAAGTTACTACTAATTGAAAGGAGAGTTATTGGGATGGAAATCATTGACTCCAGCAGTTGTTTTAAGTATTTGTTTTTGTCCCTAATCTTACGATTAAAGAACTGAGCAATCAGTTCAATCAGCAAACTTTTATTTTTGCTTATTATGTGCCAGGTACTATGCTAGGCACCAGGAATGTAAAAAGAGGCAAAAGACAGTTTCTGCCCCAAGGAACTTACAACTTTATTGGGAAGGTAACAAGCAAAAAAATTGTACAAATTATATACAGAATTAGTGGGAAGTAATTAAAAGAGAGCTGATACTAGAATTAAGAGGGGTTGAGAAAGGCTTCCTATAGAAGATGGAATTTTAGAGGGGACTCAAAGGAAGTCATGAGGCTGAGATGAGAGAACATTCTAGACATGAAGGACAGTCAGAAAATTGGAGTGGAACATTCACAGAAAATGTTCATGGAACATCCAGGAAGATAGTGAAAGTGAATCAAAGACTATGTGGCACTGAGTAAGTTGTAAGAAGACTAGAAAAGTAGGGACTAGGTTATGAAGGGTTTTGGATAACAAACAGAACATTTTGTATTTGATTGAAGCCACTGGAGTTTATTGAATAAAAGGAAGTAATAAGATCACACTTGTACTTTAGGAAAAGTGATTGAATGGTGGTTGGATTGAACGGTGGAGAGGGACTTGGGACAGATAGATCCACCATGAGGCTATTGCAATAATCCAGGTATGAGGCGATAATCCACCAGGGTGATGGATTGTATTCTGCAAAAGTGAAATCAACAAGTCTTAGCAACAGATTGGATATGAGGGATGATAAAGAGGAATCCAAGGTGATTTTAAGATGCAAGCTGGAGGGATATGGGAGATTGATGTTGCTTTATAGAGTAATGGTGATGTTAGATGGGGAGGAGGTTTTGGAGAAAGATAATGATTTCCATTGTAAACGTGTTGAGTTTAAGATGTCTGCTGGATATACAAGTTTGAAATGTGTGAATGGCAGTTGGAGATGCAAGGTTGGAAGTCATCAGAGTTTGGGGCAAGATTGGTAGATTTGAGGATCATGAGTACAGAAATAGTACTTAAATTCAAGTGAACTGATGAGATCACTAAATGAAATAGAGCAGAAGAGAAACGTGCCTAGGACAGCAACCCTAGGAATACTGAGGTTTAGCGATCTGGAGGAGGATCCAGTAAAGGAAATGGAAGAAGATAGGAAGAGTTCCAGGAGAGGCGACCATTCAAAAAACCTAGAGAGAAGAAAGTATCAGGAGAGGAGACAAGGAAATCATAAAGAAGGGAAAAAGACCCATATGAGCAGAGACGTTTTTTAGCAGTTCTTTTTGTGGTAGCAAAGAATTGGGAAATGAGTAGATGCCCATCAATTGGGGAATGGCTGAACAAGTTGTGGTATATGAAGGTAATGGAATATTATTATTCTATAAAAAATGATGAAGAAGCTGATTTTAGAAAGGCCTTTAGAAAGAACATAACAAGATGTGCAGTGATCAACTCTGAAAGGTTTGGTTATTCTCAATGGTTCAGTAATCCAAAGCAATCCCAAGAGACTTTGGACAGAAAATGCCATCTGCATCTGGAAAAAGAAGTAAGGAGACTGAAGTTAAATCAACACAGGCTATGTTCACTTCTTTTATCTGGTTTTTTTAATCTCTCCCATGTTTTTCCCTTTTCCTCTGCTTTTTCTCTCCCAACATGATTCATAAAGCAATGTGTATTAAAATAAACAAATTTACTAGGAAAAAAAAGGGGGAAACAGTGACCAACAGTGTTTGAAGGATTTGGCAACTAAGATATCTTTGGTAAGAGCAATTTTGATGGAATAATAAGGCCAGAAGCCATAATGTTAGGATCTAATTTTAAAGTGGGAAAAAAAAGAGATAGAACAAATACCTGCTGTAGATGGCCTTTTAAAAAAATTTTTCTCCACTTACATGTAAAACAGCATTTTTTGATTATACATCAACATTCATTTTTTTACATATTTCCATGTGAATCATGATGGGAGAGAAAAGTCAGAACAAAAGAGAAAAACCATGAGAAAAAAAGAAGGAAAAAAGTGAACATAGCATGTCTTAATTTATATTCGGTCTCCATATTTCTGTCTGGATGCAGATGGCATTTTTCATCCAAAGTTTATTGGGATTGCTTTGGATTACTGAGAAGAACCAAGTCTATCATAGTTGATCATTGCACAATCTTGCTGATACTGTATACAGGTTCTTGTTTCACTCAGCTTCAGTTGATGTAAATCTTTACAGGCCTGTGAGGGATGTAGAAAACCCTTACCCAAAATGATTAATCAAAGATCATTCACTAGAAAGCAGAAAAGTTGTTTATTAAAACCCTGGAGGATGAGCCATCCCATCACGAGATAAGAAAGAGAAAGTCTGTGGTAGGAGGGTTAAAGAAGTAGTACAGATACACAGTTTTTATACAAGAGATTACATCATAAGTAAGAAAGCATTGAGAAGGGGAGGGAGAGGCATCTAATTGGTTGTTGCTATTTGGAGAGATTGGAATGGAAAGTTTCTGTTTCCCTGAAATCACCTGATTTCTAGGAAACAAAAAATCAGGCCTTCAGGCTTAATCAAGCAGATAGTGGTCAAGCTAATAGATTAAATATTGATAAATGTCAAATACTGATAAATGGCATCAGCTCAGGTTAAGTAAATATGCTTATAGCTGGCCAAGGCTCAAGTAAATAAGGGCCTGCACATATTATACAGGTCAAAAGGGAAACACAGAAATAATGAAAATAAAATGCAGAAAAAGAATTCATACATTCCTGTAAGTTCTTCACCTTATCTCTCTATTCCACACAGGCCTTTCTAAAATCAGCCTATTAATCATTTTTTATAGAACAATAATATTCCATTACTTTCATATACTATAACTTATTCAGCCATTCCCCAGTTGATAGGCATTGTAAATGGTCTTTTCAAGGATGTTAACTACAAAAGGCAGAAGAGATATAGGACCATAATTAACAGATATGGAAGGATCAAGTGATGGTTTTTCAGGATTGGAGAGATAAATATACATTTTTAAGAAAAAGGGAAGGAGGTTGAAAATTCATTAAGAGTTGAGATGACCAAGGGGTGATCTGTTAAATGAGCAAGAGTACATCACTAAGATTTTTCCAGGATGTTTTCGTTTTCCCCTCCCAGAGATTAACCTCATTTTAGAAATATTTTATTTTTAAGACAAAATAAAAAAAGGAAAAGAAATCAGCAAAACTGACTACATTGCAAAAACATGAAAATAAGTGCAATGCTACAGATCACACTAGTGAACCTATCTCCTTTACAAATATGGGGTATGAATAGAAATATATTCTTGTGTTTCTTCTTTCAAGCTGTGCTTGTTCTTTATAATCTACTTTTAATTTTTTTTTTTTTTTTGGTATTTCTGTGTACGTAGTTTTAATTGCGTATATTTTCTTGTATAAACTGTTACACTATTAATTCATATACATCTTTCTATGTTTCTGTTTTTTTTTCACACTGGTTGTTTCCTAAAGTACAATAACACTCTTACATTCATTTGCTGCAAATTCTTACATAGCAGCAGAAGAAAGCTTTGGCTACAGACTTATGATTTTTTTTTTTTTATTATAAGTTTCAGACTCAACTCTCCTAATATTCTTCACTGAATGCAATTGTGGTCTAAGGCTGCAAAAGATTTTTTAAAGTACAATCCATTTGCTCTGTTCCTAAACATTTATAAGTCTTTCAAAGAGTGCTCCTGTGGTTAAAAATGGGCAGGTATTTGGATTTTTTTTTTGGTAAGCTATGCAGATAAAAAAAAGACTTTTTCAAGAAAACTTAAGAGCTAAAGTCCTAGGATCTGAGTTTAAATTCTTGCCTTCATTACCTATATGACTCTTGCGTGAGTCACTCTAACCCTTTGAGTCCCAGTTTCCTTATCTGTGATAAGAAAGGATGAAATTTACATGTTCTGCAACATTACTCCTAGTAACTAACTCTATAGTCTTTTGTAAAGAGCTTGTCACATTAGAGTGCAGTTGGTACTTGAACAAAGACATTCTTTTAAAATTGGATGTTTAGTAACATTTTAATTAATTTGATATAAAATTTAAGCGCCTTAAATTTCAAATATTTTCTTCTTATGTATAGCCCTGCATTGATGTGGATATCTCTCCTTGGATCTTTGGGTTTGATTTTGGCATTGGTGTTAAACAGGCATAAACATCCTCTTAACTTGTATCTGCTCTTTGGATTTGTGAGTATTTTTGCTCCTTTTATCTTTTTGAATAAATAGTTTGATTTTTTAAAATTGTTTTCCATTAGCCTGACTTTCTAATATGCCTTTAGGAGAAAAAGTGAATTCTTTGGTCTTTTCTTGATTCCAGAATTTTTGATATAGAACACTGTCCTGTGCATTAGGAGATTAGGCTCTGCCATGATATGATGTATGACAGCAATTCTTCTGACTTTCAGTTAAGGGGAGCACCTGATTTATCTCTCAGATTCTTTTCAACTATATAATTTGTATTAATTTTTGAGAGTGGAAGTCTTGATAGCCTGGATTTTTCTAGTTTGCTTTTTAGGGCTCCCCATTTTTTGATAATTTCTCCTTTTCAAAAATCAATTTGCTGAGATGTTGTGCCTTTACAAAAGTGTGGTTGGAAGGTTATATATATCTTATGTGGAAAAGAAAAATATCTTAAAAATTTGTTTTAAGGTGATGGCTAGGATGGAGCACTGCAGTTTAAGATAGAAATTCATCTGACAAATATACATTGCATTTTAAATACTGGATTTAGATTTGGTTTATTTATTTATTTTTTTCTCCTTTAGTCTTCCTACAAAGCTAAGCAAATTTCTCACTTTTGAACTAAAAAATTATTTCAGTATTCTATCCTTGGGAAATACTAATGGAGTATGGATGTGCAGAAGTGCTGAACTCCTCAAAAATATGTTGGCTTTCTAGGATTTTCTCCATATGAGCTACCAAATGATGAGGCGTGGGGTTGAGCCCCAAAAGTATGTTGGAATTTTGGATTGATGGGGTGAGGTATCTTAAAAGAATTTGTAGGCTTATACCATCTCCAAATCAAGAGGCAAAGATTTTATTACACTGTTGGCAGCAGGCTTAGTTCAAAAAAGGGGGGGGGGGTGTTAGCAATTAAAAAGGGATAAAACTCTGGCTAAGTTCCTTAGGGAACTAATCATTAACAAGAGGGAGGACACCACAAAATGGGGCTAAATTCCTAATGAACTTACCATTGTGATGCTTGGTAAGTGGGCTAAGTTTCCTGAAAGGAGTTAGCAAGAAGTAGGACACCAAGAGGTTCTTTTTTAGGAAAAAAAAAAAAATAACATTTATAGCTCAGCCTTCTGATTAGATGATTGGATACAATAACTGTTGGGTCATGACAATTTTTGTTAGTGCAAGGAATTTGACATTCTACTGCCACAAAGGCTTACTTAGGACAAGTTAATCCAGTTTCCTTCCTGTAGCCTGCCTAATAAGGCTAAAAGGAAGGTATAAATTAAAGGGAAAGACCACCTTTTATTTTTCTATGTGAATTTTTTTTAAATAACTTTTTATTGATAGAACCCATGCCAGGGTAATTTTTTACAGCATTATTCCTTGCACTCACTTCTGTTCCGATTTTCCCCCTCCCTCCCTCTACTCCCTCCCCCAGATGACAAGCAGTTCTTTACATGTTGAATAGGTTAAAGTATATCCTAGATACAATATATGTGTGTAGAACCGAACAGTTTTCTTGTTGCACAGGGAGAATTGGATTCAGAAGGTATGAATTATGTGAATTTTTAAAGTGTATTTTGACATTCTTCATTTTTATGCAGCTCACTTAAAGGTAATCCATTTACTTAACTTAAAGTACTTTACCAAGCAATATTTCTGCAAACTAAATGAACTTTTCGTGCATTTGTGTAATTCACAACTTTTTATTTTTCAGACACTATTGGAATCTTTGACTGTTGCTGTAGCAGGTAAGCCGTAATTACTTGATATGGTATTGAAGTAATCAGTTTTTTCTGTAATAACAACTTTTCAGGTTAAAAAAGGGTACTCTTGGCTAAAGAGTATTGTTAACAATTTAGCATTGTTTTTATAGATGTTATATAAACATTTGATAAATTAAAACAAAATATGATGAATCAAAGATTAACCAGTTAGGCTATGCAGAATATAAGGAAGTCAAAGGAATTGGAGGACTGCTTTTCCTATGTATTTCCACATCTATAAATTAGGGTAATTTCTGCCTATCTCTTAAACTAAATTAGAAGACTGTTAGGAAGACAGATAACATAAGAATTTTAACTCAGACTTATGTTTTTCACTGCATTTAAAATATATATAAGTATGTGTTATGTATGTATAGAAACATAATTGGTAACATTTCAAGCTAGACCTTGATGAGTTTGAGGAGAGCAATTGACGATGAGGTTTGGTAGCATTTCACATATAAAGAATTCATAAGGGCTTTCTCCTTGCTAAGAGGTTAGAGACAAAATGAAAAGATAAAATAAGCCCCAGGAATGGTAAATATGAAATAGATTTGGGAGGTAATATAGTAAGCAAGGAAAGAGGTTTTAACAATTAACAATGGAAAAGACAAGTTCCCCAGGAGATGGGAAGTACCCCATGAAGTGTGAGTACATTATTGCCTGTCAGGCTAAATTCATAGATGAGTGTAGCACCCTAAAAATTAGCTATACAAGGAGAAAGCCATCTCAAGGTATGGAGAGGGGATGAGAGGAAAGATACTAGGAGATATGAGGGAGAAGTAAGAAGAAAGGCATCACAAGTGATTGGCAGTGGGCTAACCCAAAAGGGATTTGGCAAAAATGGCATAAGCCATAGACAGATTTATAGGGGAAATTTAACTCAGGGAGGCTTGATATCATAACTTGGCTCTTTGACTGGGTACCGTAAAGTGGATTTACTCAAGAGCTCTAAGGATCTGTAAAGCTGAGCTAATCCCTTTTAGTCTTTCCCTGCTTGCTTCAGGGAGTAATTTCAGGTTCAGGCTTTCTCTGCCAATCCTACCTACTTCCTACTTATTTTGAAAATCAAGATTTTTTTCCCAATATTACCCATCTCAAGAGGCTTGAGGAATAAGTTTTGTTTTAAGACCAGAGAAATTAGATTCAAAATTCTATCCTACTGCCCATTATGATTTTTTGATTGTAGAAAATGAATGGGATGGGGGAGAGAGATGGAAAGATAATGAATACATTAGGAAAGAGCATAGGTTTCCTCTGAATTCTTTAATTCACTGTTATTAATAAGCCACAAGTGACAGGCTTTCATTTCACTTCCTTTAGTCCCTGATGAGTATTCAAATTAGTAGAGAAATGACCCAAAATCATCTAATTGAAGGCCAAAGAGCAAACATGAATAATTAATCCCTGAATAAAAGAATTAATTCTTACATATTTTGTAATTTACATACATAATTTTAAATTATTGGTCCTCTGTTAAAAAGTTAGGTAGTCCTGATAGTCTCTGAGTGCAAGTGATATGATAATATGATCCTGCTCAAGTCAGGGTTGGTAGTGTGACTACTCCATCATCTTAGCTATCATTTGACAACTATAAAAGAAGCAGCAGAGAGTGGGAGAAGAGCAGCAGTTCATACAGAGCTTTTCTTTCTGTTAAACATAAGCTAGATCTGTTCTGTGGTTGATATATTTTGTGTAGTGTTCAATGAACAACTCAAATGTTTTTATTTTACAGTGACATTCTATGATGTATATGTCGTTCTACAAGCTTTTGTGTTGGCTACTGCAGTATTTCTTGGTTTGACTCTATACACGTTACAAACCAAAAGAGATTTCAGCAAATTTGGAGCAGGGTAGGTTTTATTCTCAACTATAAAATATGTGTCTCTTTCTTATTTTGTTATTGTATTGTATAGTGGGAAACATATTTAAATTTTTTATACTGAAAGCTCTGGATATTTCCTACCAATATAAGAAAGCCTTATCAGTGGGAAACTACTTTTTTGTTTGGGAGTCAGGCCAGAGTAGATGGCAGAAAATGACATTAAAGAATTTGTCCTGACTCTGTTGGCTGAGTAGAGACAAAAGCTAAAATGGAGGAAAGTATCTTTGATCTTTGAGTTTTCTCTTTTTCTTTTCAGAGGAAAGTTGGAGATTGTTTGCTAAGGGAAATTAGCTTTATTAGAAGGCTGGACAAACATCAAAACAATTAGGGCTAACCACAGGATTTCTGTTATGGTAGAAAAAGCAAGTTAATTTAGTTGATTAAATTTTTAAAAAGCAGATTACTTAACCTAGGTAATTGTTGGGGCATTCCTAAGTTTTATTTCAGATCTATTAACTAACTTCTTTACAAAATTAAACCAAAAAGAAAAAAAAATCTTTTTGTTATTCCATAGTCTATTTCATTGCTATTTAGAACAATGGTCTTTTTTGGGCTTATCTCAATTCATGGTAGAGCATTTTATTCAGTCAATGTGGGATCAAGTCATTGAGCCAATTGGATAGATGAGTATTTCCCAACTTTGACTTTGTTGGGAAAGATGTGATTCTTATCTACCACCCCCTGTTCTTTCTACCTTCTCTTCCTAATCTTAGCCCTTTAATGAACTCTTTTAACTCTCCAATGTTTTAACTTAAATATCTTACTCTTTATGGCAGCTCTAGATTTGACCAATTCTAGCCCGGAATTAATTCCACCATCTTTCATTTTCCATTCTATTCACGGTGCTTTGGGCAGAAGCTGGAGGAAGGTACTCAGCCATGTTCACTGAATCTGCTACAAATTTTTATTGCCTGACACTTAATAAATACTTGTCGGTTGATTAATTTCTTTTGGGCCCTCATTGCAACTAGATAGTCCTTCTACTTTTTTCTAATTGATTCTCTTTCCCTCTTCACAATGACTGTTCTAAATTTTTTATTTCATCTTACTACTTGAGATCCTTGCTTCCTACTTATTGAGAAAATCAAGACTTTTTCCCAATATTACCTTCTTATTTTCCTACTTTCTCATCTTTTAAATGCTTTATATTATTCTTTGTCATTTCCTCATTTTTTTAAGGCCTCCTTAGGTTCCCTTGGACCCTTTTTTTCTGTCTTCTCCAGCAGATTGCCCATCCTGTCTAAATGTTACTCCCTTTCTAATTCTTTACCTTCTGTCTACAAGCATGCTATGAAAATAAAAGGGGTACTATAGTAGTACTAATCTCCTAGGGTGATTGTGAGGATATGAGATGTTTTTAAAGGATCTCACAATTCTTAAAAGGCTATATTAATGCTGAATATCATTATATCCAGCCCTAGTCTCTAGTTCCATTCTTGTTCGAAATACACACACACATATATATATTTGTGTGTGTATTTTATATATATGTATATGTATATATGTATATGTATGTTTGTATATAAGCACTGCATGTCCCATAAGCATCTCAGATTAAACATGCATAAAATAGAACAGACTTTTCCTCACCATTCTACTGAACTTCCTTAATATAATACAATTCCTTACTACTCTCACCTTCAAGTATCCCAGGTTTACATGGACACAGTATCCATGGGAAAGGAGAACCAAATTTAGGGAGGTTAATAATGGAATACACGCATATTGTGAGCATATACTCATCCTACTGACACTGTTGGACTTTAAAGTTCTTTCTTTCCTACTGAAGGGAACCAAATAAACGTGTTATTCACCCTTGTCTCTTCCCAGTCCCTTGGTTCTTGCTTAGCAGGCTTCCAAAAGTCTGTTCCTGTCTGTAGGTCAACATTACATTGCTGGGGCTAGCTTTCTCTTGATTCCATCTGATTTCTTTTCAGTAGAGAAATAATTAAAAAGGGAGAATCAGGATTAGAGAGAGAGGAGCATTTAGATAACAAGGGCAGTCTGCTGGAGAGGACAGGAAAAAACCCAAAGAAATCTGAGAATAGATTGCCATTTGGACATGCATCTTAAAGCTGCCTCCATATTTAGTATCCTTGCAAGTAGTAGCTATTTAATATGTATTATTTATAAAAATATTTCAAATATTGATGTAGGAATATGATTTTATAGATTTAAAATGATTCTTTAGCAGAAAACAATTATTTTTAAAATGTATCTATTGCATCTTAAAGAAATTATACTGTGAAAAATCTAACCTACTAATGCTTTTCTTTTTGTAGACTTTTCGCCTTATTGCTTATTTTGCTCTTGTCAGGATTCTTAAGGGTAAGTTCTTGTAAAACAGTAAGTGTAAAAATAATTCCTAATAGATCACTACAAGTTAATCTTAAGTATAATGATTTTTTTTTTCCCTCTGAGACAATTGCCCAGGGTCATACAGCTAAGAAGTGTTAAGTGTCTGAGCAGCAGATTTGAAGTCAGGTCCTCCTGACTTCAGAAGTGGTGTCCTATCCACTGTGTAGTATCATGACATATTAATAAAATGATACATACTACTTATAATATTATAGAATACTTATAATTAATAGTCCCTTTAGAAAAAGTAAGGCCTCATGTTGGCCATTACTATTCCTAAATAACTGAAGTAATTAATTTAATTATAAGAAAATAATTTAAATTATAAATTAGCATAAAATATTCTAATTATTAAATTATCAGACTATCTTATGCTCAATTTTATTAAAGTCTCAATTGATGTCGTGTGCTAAATATCTTTCTTTATCAAGAAGCTGTGCAGTGGATAAAGCATCAAACCTGGAGTCAGGAAATCCTCTTTTCAAATCTAGTCTCAGACACTTACTAACTGTGAAAGTCATTTAACCTTTGCCTGCTTCCTTTTTTGTAAAATGGAGATAGTAACAATATTTAATTTGTAGGATTATTGTGAAGTCAGTTGAGACAGTAATGTGCTTTGCCAGCCATAGAGTGCTATATATAACATTATGTATTGATAATTCAACCAAGATAATATCAACATCATTATTTTATTCTTTAGGTTTCTTTCAGGATCTTTAAAATATTATATGGAATTTTAAAAAACTAATTTCAAAATATACTTTAATTTTAGAGATCTGATTTTATCAGTGTTGGATATGCCCTCCACAGATATAGATCTTTTTTTTTAAAAAATAACTTTTTATTGACAGAATCCATGCCAGGGTAATTTTTTACAACATTATCCCTTGCACTCACTTCTGTTCCGATTTTTCCCCTCCCTCCCTCCACCCCCTCCCCCAGATGGCAAGCAGTCCTTTACATGTTGAATGGGTTACAGTATATCCTAGATACAATATATGTGTGCAGAACTGAACAGTTTTTTTGTTGCACAGGGAGAATTGGATTCAGAAGGTATAAATAACCCGGGAAGAAAAACAAAAATGCAAACAGTTTATATTCATTTCCCAATGTTCTTTCTTTGGGTGTAGCTGCTTCTGTCCATCCTTGATCAATTGAAACTGAATTAGATCTCTTTATCGAAGAAATCCACTTCCATCAGAATACACACAGATATAGATCTTAAGCCCTTTATAGCTTAGTAGATAATTTTCAAGAGTAGCTAATGCCAAAAAGCAAACAAAGAAACAAACAAAAAAAACTTTATTATTCTGAGATCTGGTTATGAACTTATCCAAATTTATCAAATTTAATAATAATTTATCCAAGTTAATTACACTTAACTTCTCATGGTTGCTGTGAGGATCAGATGAGATAGTAATTATAATACTCTTATCTCAGTGCCAGGCATATAGTAAATGTTATAAATATAAATGCTAGTAGTAGTTGTTAAGACTAATCTTCACAGGACAAGCTTTTAATCCATGACCAAGATAACCATTTTGGCTTGGTGGGGCCTGTACTCTGTTGACAGAAGCTTTCTCTCTCTCTTTCTATCTTTGTTTCTTTCTGTCTCTGTCTCTCATCTCTCTCTATCATCCCTATTTAATTTACAACTGTTTGAATGTGAAGAGAGAGGTCAGAAGTAAGAAAATTTGTATATTAGTAATAGATTCTATTGACATAAATGAAAATTCAGAAGAAATTAATTGACATTTATTGAGCACATATTATGGGTCAGGTACTAAGTTAAGCACTAGGAATATAAAGTCAAAAATAAAACTATCCCTCCCTTCAAAGAGCTTACTCTAGTGGTAAAGACAAAGTACACATACGTAAATATTTGCAGAATATATACAAAAGGAGTACCATGTTTTGGAAGGATGAACACTAACAGATGGAGGTGGAGGTGGAGGTGGGGGGAAATCAAGAAATAAATGATACTCAGTAAACTAACTGTATGCTAAGCACTAAAGTAAATGCTGGGGCATAGAAAAAAAAAATCAATCCCTGTTCCTTTCAAAGATCTCCTCTAATTAAGGGAGACAACACATAAGAGACTTCTGCTGTGGTGCTTATGGAAATACCTTCAAAGTTTCGAGGCTGTTTCAGAGAAGCAGATGGCAAGGTCTAGGAGTACTTAGACATCAGTGTGTGCTGGTAAATGTTTTAACTATTTGTTGGGAAGAGAATGTTGCCACAACATACTTTTGCATTTAATCTGCATGATTAACATTTCCCCCATCACTTTTTAAAGTCAGTCTAGACAACCTATAAAACAACAAATCATCTTTATTTGTAGCATTTGCTGTTTTTCAAGGTGTACTGAAAATTTCACATTTGACTCTTGCAAATTAGAATGAGGTAGCTCTAAGATAAAACTGTATTAGGCTGTTAAGATATTCATGCCGATGGACCTGTAGGACATAGAGTTGGGCTAAGACCTTACCTCAGGAGAGCTGTTCAGGACTTGGTGGATCTCCATCTCACCCAAAGAAAGAATTAGTGAGGTGGAGCTGAGGAGAATGTTCACTGCAAGCATGGGACATGGAGTTGAGAGATGAGGCATTTTGTGTGTGAAAGAGTGAGCCATTATGGCATAGTTCATGGAACAGATTGTAAGACTATTGGAAAGAGAGAAAGGGGCCATGTAAGGTTCTGGTTAGCTTTCTGGAGGTCTTGGGACCAGCCTTGGTTTCAGCAGTTAATCGCCACAAGAATAGTCAGGAATAAAGTCCAAAATCTTTATTGCCTTCTTCAGTCTGTCTCCTTCGCCTGAGGCCCGGCTAACTTTCTGGAGGCCCTTCAAATTGGCCTTGTCTCAGTGGACAAATGAGGGAGGACAGGCCAGCCACCACAATGGTGGGAGATGGAATGTCTCTTTCCTATCCTTGTTAGCTGTTATATACTCTATTATAAGTATATCATCATAGGTGTCAATCTTGTAGAACTATATTAAATACTAAGTATATGTAAACTAGAGAATCATTATATTAATTTCACTGAGTTAAAACCTTGTTTCAAGTATACTTCTCCAGAGTTGTGTCCTTTACAGGCCAGGTTATGGAGAGTAGCAAATGGCTGACAAGGGAGTTTATATTTAATTCTAGAGTTAAGAGGAAACTTGTAGAGATTGCTTAGTAGGGAGGTGACAATTGGATGAATTTGACTGGTGAGAAATTGGAGAATCAAGGATCAAATAGGAGATGATTTTAGCAGTCCAGGAGAGAAGTGACTTGTTCCTAAAATGGAATGATGATAATAGCGAAGAGAAAAAAGAATGTAAGAGACAGTGGACATAGAAACAATAGCACTTAGCAACTGATCATGTGTGTGGAATGAGGACTTATGGAGACATTTGAATTGCAAACTTGGGTGACTGGAAGGATAATAGCATCCTTGAAAAAAATAAAGTTCAGAAGAATGGGTGATTTGGGGTGGAAAAATGTATTGAGATTTCCGTTTTTGTTATATTGAGACCCTGACTAGTAGGCAGTTAGTGAGATGGAACTGGAGTTCAGGAAAGGACAGGCTTGAAAATTGAAGTCTGGGTGTCACCTACTTGAAGATAATAATTACTCCTGTGGAATCTGATGAAATCACCAATAGAGAAAGCATAGAGAGGAAAACTAGGAGAAAATAGATGTGACAAATAGTGAGATGAGGGAAGAATGAATTTTTGGTTAATGACCTTGCTTTTCTTAGTGAAGTGTGAAACAAGGGCCCCAACTGAGAGGGTGGACAGAGGAGAGAATAATGTGGCAGATTTCAAGAGAGTCCACTAGGTTAATATAAATGTGTGAAAATAGACAGGTTAGGGAAAAAAATAACAGGATTACCTCAAGGCAGTGAAGGCTCAATTGAGACAAGATAGTATAAATCTTTTGTGTACTTAATCCCAATTGCTTGATGTCTGCCATTTAAATTCTCTGGGAGCAACTCGGGGTGGGAGGGTAGGGAGGATGTTAGGCTTTGACATAATGTGAGCAGTAATAGAATAGGTGAGCAAGAGATTTAAGAAGAGAAGACAGTGCTGAGTTGAATTAGTTCACCAAAGAATTAAGCTTTGGGAAGAGAGGAGAATGTAGCCAGAGCAGGGTTCCTGGCCTGACAAAGTACAGGGATCAAAGATCATATAAGGATGGAGAATAAGTTTAAGAAATGGCAGGTTTAGAAAGGAATAGAAATATAGGTGATACTAGATAAAATAATTTAAAATTCTTGATCCTGTAAGTAAAGCATTTATATGTAATGGTAGGCTCAAAGGGGTGATTATCTCTCTAGATAGCTGGTATTGTTGAGTAAGTTATAGGAGTTGAGCAAATTCAGGAGCTGGGAGGTTAAAGTATCAAAATAGTAACATTTATGTTTTGCCCTTGATAAGTAGGTAGGAAGTATGGAGAAAGGCTGAACAAGAAACTGACTCATTGAGAAAGAAGGAGGAATGATCTGGGGTCAGCAGGTAGAGGTCACCAGGATCTAGATTGGGAATTTGGACCATGTGAACTTCAAATGAGAAGAGAATGGCAATAGAGAATAAAATAGAATGAAAATGTGATTTAATCCAAATTCTTAGCAATAGAAAAAGAAACAACGAGGGTCTTGGAGAACAGCTAATGAATCATCCATTTATGACAGAGCAGTGGAGTGTAAGTATGATCACAGTATGTAGGGTTTTGCTTATTGTTTCATATTATAAAGGAAATGTTTAGTATAGAGGGATGAAGGGGAAATTTTTTTCTCTGAGAAATAATTAAGACAAAAAGATAAAAGGCATCAACAAAACATTAAAAGAAAAATATAATCACAATTGAGTTTTATTGAATTGAGTTTTGGCCCCAGAATATTCAAATAAAGAGGTCCTCTATGCAGTCTACAATGTGAGTCTGCAGTTCAGAGAAGTTAGAGTTAGAGCTATAGATTTGGGAATCACCCATTGAAACCATAGATGGCTTTGAAATTGCCCAGGAAGAGATTGTAAAGAGATGAGGGCCAAGAACAGAATTTTCTGTTAATCATTGACTTGTTTTGACAGCTCCCCCTGCTGGTTTCTTGCTGTTATTGTTTTTATGCCATTTTTTTCTTTCTTTGCTATTGATTTGAATAGATTTTCAATGTTTTGCCTTTCCTCTTCTGAAATCAACACATATCCCTTTTTTAGGATCTTAAAGCATTTTGATCGGCCCTCATCACTAATTACAGGAGGGAAATATCTACTTGTATCTACTTCAATAGATTTGTGGTTTTATTGCTATAGGTACTTCTTTCACTAGTAAAGATCCCAGCTCATGAACTTTTATTCTTAGTGATTCTTGTCCTTGTTTTTTTTTTTTTTTTTTGTTTAAATAAATTCTCTAAAAAAGGATTTATGTAACAGATTGGAAGCTTTCTTCTGGTTCTTTTAATACAAAGTTATGGAAGTCTTCAGCCAGTCATAATCACCTTTCTCTTAATTACCAGTCATTCTGTAAGAACTTTGAAGTCACCCTTTTTCACTTTCTCTCAGTGGCCATTGAGTACTACTTTCACCTCTATCCCCTCGCTGAGAAAAGCACTTCCTTATTTAGCCACCAAGGATTTTTCTGCTTTACTTCCTAACAATAATTTCTTTTATCTTTCTGGTGGTCTCAATGGATCTGGCCTTTAAAAGTCATAATTTAGTCTTGACCCGATCCTTTTCTACATTGTTGGTTTACTTTATTCATTAGCTAATTGTTGGGCCTTATTCTGTCCTTTAGGAAAATTTTAATTTCTGTAACCTGTTGCCCCAGACTGACATCAGAAATACCTTGTCTCTGAAGGCTATATATTTGGAACCTGTGCTACCCTGATTTCTTCTTTCAAGTTTGCCTTTTCTTACTACTTTTACTAGGTCTCCAGCTGACTGACTTTCTCCTTCTGTTCAAAGTTAGCACTTTCTACTGATTTCACCTTTGACCCTATTAATATGTTGCCAGTTTAGTTTTGATCTAATCCTTAGCAAGTTGGGAAACCCAATATAATAGACATTCAAAGTGTTAACAGTAATAATGAAAGCTAATACTCTTTTACATACATAGAACTTTTTAAAAGTTTGTGAAGGCTGTGGAATTAGTACTACTCTTATCCTCATTTTACTTATGAGATACTGAAGACAGGAGAGGTTCAGTGACTTTGCCAGGATCTCATAACCAGTGAGTGTCTGAGGTCAGATGGGAACTTGGGTCTGTCTGTTGTGCCAGGTTGTCCTTGCCCTGCCAAATTTTTTTTTAACCCATCTAGGGGTAAGTTGATTTCCTTGACCTCTTCTCATACAGTACTAAAATGTCTATAACAGTGGAGTGCCCATCTACTTTTCTGACTCTCCTCCCAGCCCTCCATGGGGTCATGGCACCTCAGAGGACCACAATCTCCTAATTATTACTGCTTTGTGCCTCTCTTTCCCTTGTCACATCTTGCCTTTTCATTCCATTTCAAACGGTCCCTACTCATTCAGACTTCCCCTGGTTCTCTCATTTTTTATTTAACTAATTGATCATGTCTCTACTCTGTCCTTAACTTCACCCCTAGGCTCTAGTTCCATGTTTTCAGTTCTTTATATCCTAACAGCCCCATATGTTCAATATATTTCAAACTAAACTCTTTTCCAATGTTCATCTTGGCCTTTTAGTTTCTGTGCCTTTGGATATACCTTTCCCACCTTGAAATAGATACCCTGCCCTTGACCATCCATCGTATAAAATGCCTACCTGATTAAAATCCCTTTTCCTTCTCAAATTTCTCATAGCACTTTGAATGCATTTTAGCCATTCCATTTCATTGCCACCCTGGTTTGTGCTGTGTGATTGCAATTGATTTAATTAGTCTTCCTATTTCCAGTATCTCCTTGATATCTTTCATTATTATATACCATCATTACAATAGTCTCTCCAAAGTACTATTTTGCTTATGTCACTCTACTATTCTGAAACAGTTTTCCTAATGTTGTCAAACTAATAATAAATCAATTATTTCCCCTTATCTAATGTCAATTTAGCTTTCTATTTTATGTTCTACTTCTTTACAGTATACTTCACATTTATTTCATGTTCTCTAATTAGATTACACGTGGGTCTCTAGACACAGCTTAATTTATTGCTGCCATTTTCTCTATTTGTGAAAATCTTGCCCTTTATTCTTTTGACTATCCTAAAAGGGCCAGTTCATACGGATCCTCTTCCAGGAAACCTCTAATCAAATCAGGACTAAACCTGTATATACTTATCTTGAACTTCCCTTAAAAGTACTTGTCCCATAATACGATTATTTTTGTACCTATTTTCCCTACTAGATTTTAAGTTTCTTGAGAATAGAGATTATTTTATTTATCTTTGAATTATTTGCTTCCAAAACATTTAGCATAGGACTTTTCACATTGTACGTTGTCAGTGTGTGTTTTATAAAGAGATGGGTGAATGAGTTAGTAGAATCATTGATAATGAAGTTCCCTCACATCTTTTAGGAAATCTCAATTGAATTGGATTGTCAGTTTTCAAAGCAAAAAAATTTGGTATGCAAAAATAAAATATTACATTTTGAAGAAGTTTTCAAATATCTTGTTGGTTTGGAGATGATTTGGAGGGCTGTGTTCTTGAAGACTATGCTGATGCAATGCAAATTCTTAACAAACTGAAAAGGCTTTCAAAATGGGTTTGATGATGAAATAGATGCATTGTCAGAAGAGTAGTTGAGCTGAGTTGGAATTTATCATTAGATTGTTTGCAAGGTGAATTTTTCAACTGTAGTGCTTCTCAAGGACCACTATATAGAGGTTGTGATTGGGATCTATGGAAAAGAGTACCCAATGAAACAAATGAAATACATCTGGGATACCGCTGTAGAGTTCTAAATTGTCTTGCCAAATCTCAGACAAAAAGTAAATTAATCATCAATGTTATTTTATACTTTTACTTATTGTGGTATAGTATAAAGTAAGAAATTTAGAATACTTTATTCTACATTTGGAATTGATGTACTTTTGAGATTTTTTAAAAATCATGTTATTATTGCTACTAGTGATTATTTAAAAGTAAATAACTACTAATTATAGCAAGTAATTTAAGGTCTGAAAATACTTTTCTCAAATATTAACCAACATACATTTATTTTTTAATCTATAGTTCTTCTACAATAATGAATTAGTGGAGATAATCTTTTCTGCAATGGGAGCCCTTCTGTTCTGTGGATTCATCATTTATGATACTCATCAACTGATGCATAAACTTTCCCCTGAAGAGTATATATTGGCTGCCATCAACCTATACTTGGATATCATCAATCTGTTCCTGAACCTGTTGCGTTTGCTAGAAGCATTTAATAAAAAGTGATTGAGAATAATAAAACTATTTAATTAAACGAGGTGGTTTGAAATATAGATTGTTAAAAAATTTTTTGATCTCTAGTTATTCAGTATTTGTTGAGATTGAAGCTTTACTATTTTTTTTTATAACTACCTGCTGCTAGATTTTTGATTTAGAATTTATGAATAATGTTTCATATTGTTTTCCATTTTATTTTGGATCCTCCTCCAAAATGTTTGAACTAAGTAGCTCTAACAATATTTTTTCTTTGTAAAGACTAGAATTAGGTTTTTAACCCAAGAAAATTCTTAATTGAAAATTTTATTATCTTTGATTTCAGTAAGGACACACTAAAAATTGTTTTATTTCTTCCGATTCTAAATTTGCCATAGGTTGGTAGTTTGCGATTCATGAATACATAATATAAAATTAAGGTTTTCTTTGTAGAGTGATTTTTTTAAAAAATGTTTTTCCTTAAGTATTAGAAAGTATTTAATTTGTTTTATATTTAGAAGGCCTTTAGTTCCATTAATCTTAATCTGAAGGAGAATATTTAATTGAACATTTTGGAGCTGTGCAACTGACACTTTCAGATTCTTCAGTATTGTAATAAATTGTAATTAATGATTTTAGATCATCCTTAATGCAGTTTTACATTCAAATATAAGTATTATAAAATATCTATTTAAAGATAAAATATAAAGTATAAACAATGACAAATATTTAAATGTTGTATATATTTAAATTCAGAATGTGTTTGTGTATTTAAGATGTGCATATGCTATTAAATAAGCTACATTTCAAAATGTCGGCAGAAAAAATGAACTTTGTGGCTTTTTTTGAGAATGCTGGGCCATAGGCAAACAGCAGGTTAACTCAGTGTCTCTAAGGGTGTCATGTAGTGAGAACAATACAGAACTTAGTGATAGAAGGCATGGTTCTGAGTCCTGACTTATTTATTGTCAGTGGAACTATAAATTAAGTCCTTGAATCTTTTAGGGCCTCAGTTTTGTCAGTTCTAAAGTAGGAATATTTAAACCAGTGAGAAGAAGCCAAAAGGAAAAGGGAATGGCAGAGAATGAGATGGATAGATAATGTCATGGAAACAATAAATATGAACAGATTTTAGGAAATAGTGGAAGATGGGCCTGGTGTGCAATGGTCTATAGGGTCATGAAGAGCAATTGAGCAATAGAAGGGGAGTTCCTGGGCTATGTAGAAATTACATGACCTGCCGCAACTCACGTAGGTAATAAGCTTTAGCTATTCTAATTTTTATAATTTATTATGAAAGTTTTTCTTAAAAGGACAGATGAGCAGACTGAGACTTTGTAGAAGCCTAAATGGGCTTCTTGATGGAGGAAATGCCAGTTGTGCTAATAGGGTAAAAAGGTAACTGGAAATCACCTGATGCAGTAGTATCATCTCTCTTCTTAATTCAGGGCTGAGGCTATTGAACTGCTTGAGTTTGGGAGTTCTAAACTGCTAGAAAGCCTATAAGGAGGTCCAAATTTAGTTCATCACCAATATTTTGAGTTTCCAAGAATAGGAGTCCTTCAGGCTACCTAAAGAGAGGCAACCCAGGCTGGAAAAGGAGCAGGTAATAAGCTTAGGATGGCAGCTAGAATTTTAGGTCAAAGGTAGAGGTTGAAAAGCAAGGATGTGGTGCTGAAAAATAGTCAGAAAGACTTGATTGTTTCCCACTTAGATGTGTAAGATACCTTTACTATTTGTCAAGTGCTTTTCCATAAATATCACCAGATTATTATATTTCAGGGAAGTGTTTAGAGCACTTAACTTGAAATTAAGCTGATTTTAATACTGCAATTGATATTTTAATAATAGTAACTTCTTTTGCTTTTTCTAGCATGGCATGTGATTAATTTGCATGCAATTCTGCTTTCTCAATTAAAAGGTCTGTGTGTGTGAAGGAAAGTATTTTAAATTATAAAAGATTTGGATTTATGATTAACTTATAAAATGAAAATTCATTATCTCTTTAAGAAACTATTTAAAGGCAGATATGCCTTTGAAATTTTATATGTATATGTAGATATATATGTGTATATTATGTATGTGTAAATGTTTTCATAACATCTTAAATGTATATGAAGAATTTAGTGATTTCATACTATTCATGGTCCCTCAGTTTTTAAGAATATCTTTTAAATTTGACATTTGATAGACTTATTCAACAACTCCAAAACACTAGGAATTCACCTGCCTTCTTTTAAGACCAATTCTTTACCTGCTTTATTATTTATAAGACATTTGCCATAGGATCATAGAATCTCAAAATAAGAAAGAGCCCTCAGGTCTTCTAACTTAAACACAAACAAAATTATGAATCCTGTCTATAATATTTCCTCAAACAAGTGATTATCCAGTTTGGGCTTGATTACCTTAAATGATCTCTGTCTCCTTATCTTCCAACCCATTCCTTTTTTTGGACAGCTTTAGTTGCTAGTTTTTTCTTATGTGGGGCTAAAATCAGCCTTTTTGCAATTAACAACTGTTCTAGTTTTGTCACGGGTCCAAACAAATCCAATATTTGAAGGCAGCTAGTCTTACTCAAAACTATTTCTGTGTAGGAATGTGTGTATGTGCAATTAAAATTTTTAATTCTCCAGGACAAGAATTGTATTTTCATTTTACTAGTACTGATAATGCTTCACATCTGACTATATGATTGTATCATTAAATAAATAAAGATTCTTGGCACCATAAACTGAGTGAGACTCATTGCCATGTTGCAGTTTTTAGCCTCAACAATCAAACTTTATTGATGCAGGTTATGTTGTTCAGAGTTGCCTTATTTTCTTGAACATTAGCTATGAATTCCACTGTTGCCATGTTGGAAGATCCTCACAGTAGTGGGGATAGTGGTATACCATAGTAGCGGTACCAAGATTATTGTCTACTGTAGGTCCCTTGTTATCATTGCTTGGTATTGGAATGCTTGCTGCCTGATGATGAATCACAAGAATTGCTGCAGTACTGTGTAAAACTCTTTAACTTGTGTTACATCTCCAGGGCCCCTAATGAATCTTCCATTCTTTATTCTGTGTTTTGAAGTTGTGAAGTTTTACTTTAAGAAATAGTGGCTGGGGTAGCCACTTTAGCATGAAAACTATTCCCTATTTAGGGTCTCCGCTTGTGGGGACATACTCCCTCTTCTTTCAAGCCTTCCCATAAGTATGACTTTTCCTTTAGTCAGCCTTTGACTCTGCTCCTGGGGAATGGGGAAGGACAGAACAATGGGAACAATTGCTCAAAGCCATGGTATTGCAGAAAGTTACTCCAGCTCACCAAGCATATTGCTTAATACACTACTTTTTATTTATTTATTTTTGATTAGTATGGGTTCATGTGTCTTCCCATCCCACCCTCCTTTTGGGAGTAATGAACATAATTATACTGAGTAATAAAATCTCTTTGGTTTGGGTTGAATCACATGAAGGATCTCTCTCTCACCATCTTTTCCTCTGTCTCCTCTCTCTCCTTCTCTGTCTCTGTCTCTTCTCTTTTCTCTCTCTTAATCTCTAGCTTAGGGTAGAAGGCAAGGACTGCTGCACTTAAAGGCAAGAACTGTTTTTGCTGTCTCCAGAGCCCAGCAGAATGTTTTTATATAACAAGTACTAAATAAATGCTTTGTGATCCCATTTGAGGTTTTTTTGGACAAAAATACCACAGTGGATAGCCATTTCTTTCACCAGCTCATTTACAGATAAGGAAACTAAGTCCAACAGGGTGAAGAGACTTGGTCGGGCTCACACAGCTAAAGTCTGAGTTATTTTTCAGAGGACCATAACATCCGGGAACGATGCCAGAAACAAGGGGTCATTGAAGAGATGGACATGATTGAAAAAATTGTATGATAATATGAATGCTAAATCATTTCAGTTTCATTCACAATGATAAGTATATAGATGAAAAATATGGGGAGAGTGGATTGTGCATGGAAAGAAAAGAGGAGGGCATTGGGAACAAAGTCCCAGAAAAGGCAGGAGAGCGGCAAGCCTTGACCTTCTTAAAATGAGTCCGGGAGGAGCCATCCAATCAGAAAAAGAAGCCTCAGGTTGGTGCTGCATCCATTTTATGAAGTTCAGGGGTAAAGGAAGCTTCCAGGGGAAGAGGTTTCTGGTTATCACTTTTTGACCATCCTCCAGACAGCTTCAATTAGTAGTAGACCAGGTTAAGAGGGCTAGGCCAGAGCTCTAGAGTCGGAGGCTTTGGACTGCAAGGAAATAAGAGACAAATTCAGAGCTGGCAAAGAAATTTATCCAAACTCATATAAGTGAAGAGAAAGCTGAGACTCCAGAGAGGTGGGGGTCACTTATTCAGGGCCAAGAGATCATAGATTTAGACTGGGAAGAGTCACTTGCTCAGAGTCCCAAAATTAGTGGCAAAACATGCAAATCAGGGTTCTCGGATTCCAGCCACTAGTAAGCACTAGTAAGCAGAATTCAACCTCAGTTTTTTTGACTTCATATCTACTATCTCCCAGATAGAACCAGGATTTCAACCCAATTTCTCTGACTCCAAATTCAGTGCACTTTCCATTCCACCAAATTGTCTCTTGCCTCTCTCTTCATAAAGCCCCCAGGCCTATTTTAGATATACTTCAAAGTTATGTCTGGGGCGAGTCGTGGTTGGTTCAATGGATCCTGACTCTGTGGTGAGAAGGAGCCGAATTCAAATCCTGCCTCAGACACTTACTGGCTGGTCAAAACCTTAGTTTGTCTCAGTTTTCTCACCTATAAAATGGAGATAATTACAGCCCCCATCTCCCAGGCTTGTTGTGAAGATCAAAAGAATGAATAATTGTAAAACTCCTGGAACACAGTCATTATTGTTCAGTTTTGTTAGTCATATGGGACTCTATGATCCCGTTTGGTTTTGTTTGTTTGGTAAAGAATTTGCCATTTCCTTCTCCAGCCCACTTTACAGACAAGGAAACTGAGGCAAACTGACATGATTTGCTAGATAGAGTCTGAATGTCACATAGTTGTTTTCCGAAGAGGGACGTGACATCAGGGATGTGATGCCGGGTCATGCAAGTGAATTGTAAATGTTAAATCCATATTGGTGATATTCTGTAGGAATTGGAGCACTGAACGGGTTAAACCAGTCTAGGGGAGGAGAGGGAAAGCCACACCTCTTGAGGTCGGAGAGACGGCTTCCGCTCCCAGCATCCAATGCGTCGGCTTATTGGGCGGAAGTGTGGCACCCGGCGGAACTAGTTTTTACCGTGAGTTTCTAGACCGCGAGTTTCAGGTGAGTGTCCACTCCGGAGCTGGGACTTCCCTTTTCCCGCATGCTAGCGGCTGTAATCGGGGACAGTTGTCTCTGTCTGGAAGGGCTTCCTAGAGAAACTCCCAAACTCTCTGGGGCAGCGTCCGGCCTGGCCGCCGAGTCTCAGAAAGAGGGAATCAGCTCGTCCCGGCCGTGCTCTCTTAGGCCTGGGTGTTCTCCACGGACCTCCCTCCGTAGTAGCTCCGTCCCTTTCAGCTCGCGCCCAGGCCCCGGGCTTGCACTTGCGAGGCCCCACATTTGACCGAGGGAGAAACTGAGTCCCAGTTAGGGAGAAGGACTCCCCTGTAGGTCACGTGGCAAGGAAACCGGAAGGTCCCCGAGTCCCGGGTTGTTTTGGCCTCCCCACGTGGCCTCGGGCCAAAGAAACATTTGGGCGACCTAGAGAAGGGGATCTTTCGTGGTGCCGTAGATAAGTCCACATACGTGACTAATTAATAAATTAAGTAATCAACAAGTGCTTACCACGTGTACTGTGTTACGAATACAGAGGATGAAACTGTTTTGGCTTCCAAAGCGTGTAGAGGCAGGCATATGTAGCCCAAGAATAGAGCTGGGAGAGACGGACGTCCCGACGCGAGAGTAGTTAAATATAAAGTAGTAACAAGTGTGTCTGGGTGTCTGTGTATGTAATTGGACTTCGTGCAGAAAATGGTGCATGAGAAATTTTTTAAGGCACAACTAAAGGGTAGTAAATTACGGGGTGTGGGCGGTGGGGGTGGGGAGGGCTGTCACAGAACACATGAACGAGGAATTGACTTGTCACAATTTAGAACTGGAAGAGTCTTCAGTTCATTCTAATCCCTTCATTTTATGAATGAGGAAAAAGTCTTGACTGAATAATAGAGACAAGGCTTTAGATTGGGAGCTTCATGAGGCCCGATAATGTTTTTGCTTTAATTTGAATCCCCAATGCTTGATGATAGCAAATGTTTAATAAATGCCTGCAGACTTGGATGGTGACTGAGTCTAGGAGTGGAAATAATAACTTCTGTTGAAGTTGGAGCTTTTAAATGTTCAGCAGAACAGTTTGTATTTTATTTTAGAGGCAATAGGAAGTCACTGAAGTGGGATGAGGAGGGTGACATGGTCAGATATGCCTTCGAGGACAACTTAAAAAACATTCATTGAAAATTTTGAGTTCCAGACTTTTTCCTTCTGCCCTTCTTCATCCCTTGAGAAGACAAACAATATGATATATGTGAAGTCATGCAAAACACTTTCTTTTTTTTTTTTTTTAATTTTTATTTAATAATTACTTTATATTGACAATCCATGCCAGGGTAATTTTTTTTTTTTTTTTACAACATTATCCTTTGCACTCGTTTCTGTTCCAATTTTTTTCCCCTCCCTCCCTCCACCCCCTCCCCTAGATGGCAAGCAGTCCTTTATATGGCAAAACACTTTCTTATGCATGTTACAAAAGAAAACACATTCCAAGGGGAAAAAATGTTTTAAAAGTATGCTTCATTTCTGTGCTTAGAGTTCTTTCATTTTCTCTCTGAAGGAAGAGATAGCATTTTTCACTGTGGGCCCTTTAGAGGAGGACAGTTTCTTAGCATAAAATGGACTGGAATTGTGAGAGAATTGAGAAATGGAGGTCACTTAGGAGGCTGGATCAGTACTCTAATAGAAAGGTGATGAGGGCTTGAACTAAGGTTGTTGCCAGAGAGAAGTAGTTCTAGAAGAGAGATGAGAAGGTGGACATGGCAAAATCTGTCATCTGTCTTATTGAATACAGAAGCTAGATAATGAATTGAGGATAATATCAAGATTATGAACCTGAGCCACTGGGAGGCAGTGGACAGAATGTTAAATTTGGAGTTAGAGGTCCTGGCTTTGAGTTCTAGTTCTGCTACTTGTGAGTCTGGACTAGTTGCTTATGTAAGATGATTTTCCTTTTTCTCATCTGTAAAATGAAGGGGCTAGAAGAGAGTTCCTTCCAATCCGGATCAGACAAGCAAGTAGAAATTTATTTTCTGTTGATTATGTTGTCTCTTGTGCCTGCAGTTTACTGTCTTGAAAGATGGAGCATTTTTCATGAAGCCTTTCCTAATTGCCTCCATTACCATCTCCCTCATTCCCAACAGAAGTAACCTTCTTTTCCTATCACCTTATCTTTAATTACTTTGTATCTATGTATACATACATGTTTTTGTTGATTTATATCAATGTTGCACATATGTTTTCCATAGCCTTGTCTCCATTGTATAAACCTTCATTTTAGTAAGGATTGTTTCATTCTTTGTACTTCTAAATCCAGCATGTGGCACAACATCTAGCACATAGTAATAATTTAAGAAATAGTTGTTGACTAATTATATCACCATGCCTCCCTTGTGGGACCTCTTCCCTTTTCCTTACCCAAATATTCCATTGCCTTTTATTTGCAGTTATCAAAATTGATAAACTATATTGAGACCCTTAAAAATGAGGGGGGGGGAGTTTAAACATAATGCTTGACTTCTAATTATAAATATGTACTGCTCACAAAGGTATATATTTTTTAAAAAATGTTCCCAAATCTTTTTTCCTTTTAAATCAATATGAGCAGAATATTGAGTGTTCCCTTTTCTTCAACTATGACTTAAATTTATTGATCTGATTTTTAGATATTTGCTATGCTAATTTGGTAGTAAACTTTCTAATTTTGGAAAAAATTATTTTGTTACTTTTAGGTAAAAATGGCAAAAAGCTTACGGAGTAAGTGGAAGAGGAAGATGCGTGCAGAAAAGAGAAAGAAGAATGCACCGAAGGAACTTAGTCGCTTAAAAAGTATACTTAAAATAGATGGTGATGTTTTAATGGAAGAGGTAAAAGATATAGCAACTGTGGTTGCACCTGGAAAATTCAAAGAGAAAGCAGACTGTGAAGGGAAAGATCAAGAGGGTAAGTTCATGTGTGCAGTTGTTTTTCTCCTTTCATCTCTCTCTCTCTCTCTCTCTCTCATCTCATGCATTTTTACACACACCTACAGTCTCTTCCCTGCTCCTCTAATATCCGTTGGGTTCCTATATTTAAATATGTCAGTACATCTATGATCTTAATCAGTGTGGTACTCTCTCCTTTAGTGCAGGTTATACTTCTTCCATCCTAGGCAAAAACTGTTTGTTTTCCTACAAATTCTTCACTGATTTACTAAACCTGCTATCTTCTTATTTTCACTGAGTACTAGTGGAATATTCTGATGGATCATCTGGCATTTCATTCTCTCATTGAATTTTCATTCTGATACTTTCCTGGGCATATATATATTTCTTGAATATTATTTCCTGTGCTACTTGTTCATAAGTCACCATTAGTAAATCTCTCCTGAATTCTTGTGAAGAATTCCTTCTTCTTTGATCTTTGATTCTTCAGAGATAGTGGTATTTCAATATCTGCAACCAGTAGAGCTACTCTTGAGAGCTTATGTGCGTTCAGATTCTATGATAAAGGATTTTGATATAAGTCTGTGTCAGTAAATCTATTTATGGTGAAGCACTATGCTTACATAAACATTTTGGTATAATTAATTCACATTTTTCTTGATAGTATGTTACCAATATATGGTTCATGTTTATGAAGTTTCATCTCATGAAAGATTACATTTTGATTTTAGCCAAATAGAGTTCTGCATGTGTGCATTCCTTTTCTTATTTGTATTCATTTGTCCCATTCAATTTTAACTTTCTTTAAAAGCCTATCAGAATTTGCAAAAATTTAGAACTCTTGATACATGTTCAATTCTGTATTCTCTACTTAAGAATGAACATTTTCATATATATGTATGTATACACACACACACACACACACACACACACACACATATATGTAAATAAAATGCAAAGCACACAATATGAGCTTTTTTGAGGGATTGTTTCATTTTTTTTGCTTTCCAGTACAGTACTTGGCCATAGTATGTACTTAATAAATGTTCCTTATTTAATTGACTAATAACAGAGCACCATTTCTATCTCCCTCTATTCTGAATTTGCTTGTATTTTCTCTATTAGCTGAACTGGTAAAGTCATTCTGTATCACGCTTTCTCTCTTCCCTTCTCCCCAATATTTAACCATCGATTTGGCATGTTTTTATTAATTCATTGTTATGTTCAAGAAACTTTTTAAGAGAAGATATAAAAGTTGAATAAGATATCATCCTTACCATCAGGAACCAGTAATCTAGTATAGGAAGTAACCCATACACAATACTAAAGAGAAAATATATGTTTGAGAGAAGTTAAAATGAGGCACTATGACAGCTAGAATGGGAAGGGTCCTTTTTAGTTGGGAAGTTATATGTAGGAGGTGATATTTGAACTTAAAGGATGAGTGAGATTTCAGTAGGGAAAGGGTGAGAGCAATCCCATCATAGCAAATGGTTTGAGTGAAGGGATGGAGGTACAAAAATGTTGAATTTTTATTGCTTTTCTTACATCTCCGGTGGTCTCTCACACTCACCACAGCAGCTTCTTTTCGCTCAAGTGCATGTTCTGACTCCAAATACCCAAAAGTATGCTTTCTGGGACTATATCTCAGCAGACACTCAGGTTAGCAGTTTTAAATCAGACTTAGTCAGCAAATTCTTCTCAGTTCTCATCCTCTTTGAAGTTCCTATGTTATTTTGTACTGTTGACATCTTGCCTTTCTGGTTGTGTTTTCCTTCCTTGGTCTGTGTGATACTGCTGTCTGTTTCTCTTTCCTTTATTGATTACTACTTACATTTCTCTCCTTTGCTTTATTTATCATTTATCATCCTTTTTGTCCAGAAATGTAGGTGTCGCCTATGCCTCTATCTTCAGCTCCTTTTTCTTTCTGTAGAATCTCCTTTGGTAAATTCATTTATTCCTATGGCTTTATTAGTTACTTTTATGCAGATGAGTCCCAAATCTATATAGTCAGTTTTCTTTCCCATTCTCTGAACATTATGTTCTAAGGAAATATTTGCTAAATATATCCATCCAGCTTTTCAAATTCAGTATATCAGTTTCCTCTATCCTTAAACTTATTCATCCTGTTGATGACAATACCATTCTTATATACATTCAGTTTGAAAGCATCGGAATCATCTTTGATTCTTCCCTTTCCTTTATTCCCCACATTTAACCAGTTCCCAGGACCTAGAAATTCTAAGTGTAATCTCTCTCTTTTTTTATGATGCTACCTTTAAGTTCAAACTCTCATCATCTTTTTTCTAGATTTCTATTAATAGCTTCCTTACTGGTCTCTGATTCTGAGTCTTTTTCATTACTTTTTCAGGTGAATCAAAAATGGAAGTGGATGTTAAAAGAAACAAAAAGAGTCTACTAGATGAACATGGACAATACCCAGTTTGGATGCACCCAAGGCAGAGGAAAAAGCTAAAGGCCAAACGGGGAAAAGGGAAAAATAAAGTGAAGGCAGCAAAAGCAGCAAAGGGTCTGGCTTGGTAGAGTCTTAAAGGCCTGGAAAAATACCATATGGACATGTTTGTTCAGAATATGTACTTTGAATGAAAATCATTTATTTCCATAATTTGCCTTTGCCAGTTACTTCAAATGAAAGATGAAATATCTGTCTTCCATACTTCATTTGGTTTTTCATTATTAAACATTCTTTTTATTTGTTCAGTGTTAGCTACACTAAACTTTTGTTTGGCTGAGTCGATGATTTATCTAATGTAACAGTTTTCAGCAAATGAACTGTATAATCATTACATGTTCTTGCACTTTTGGCAAATATATTTGATAAAGATACAACATAGGCTATTATCAAATTATAGATAGCCCTACTCAAAAAAAGTGATATTTTTATAATTTCTTAGATGTAAGTGTTGTTTATCTAAACAGAACTTCTGTTTTTACAGGTGTGTGTGTGTGTTTTTTTTTTTTTGCTCTAAGGAAAAATTAAAAAAAAAATTTATTCTGTATTTAAATCATGAAGTGTGAAACTTGGCTTTTATATGTCATTAAGAAATGAATTCTTTGCAACTAAGGTAGATAACTGATGCTTTCATTCTTTTATAAAATACAATTTTGGGGGCAGCTAGGTGATGCAGTGGATAGAGCCCTGAAGTCAGGAGGACCTGAATCTGGCCTCAGACTCTTTAACGCAGCCTAGCTGTTTGACCCTGGGCAAGTCACTTAACCCCAATTGCCTCAACAACAACAACAAAAAAAGAGTAAAATACAATTTTA
This sequence comes from Antechinus flavipes, assembly GCF_016432865.1. Lineage (NCBI taxonomy): Eukaryota > Metazoa > Chordata > Mammalia > Dasyuromorphia > Dasyuridae > Antechinus > Antechinus flavipes. The sequence continues at coordinate 208,491,013 of NC_067402.1, forward strand.
TTGCTATCCTTTGTTTTTACTTTATTTTTATTCCACATTGTATATTTTTTCCTTCACTTCCTCTCAGAGAGCCATCCTTTATAATAAAGAGTAAAAATTAAAGTTCTGTAAAACTCAACCGTATTGAAAAAGTTCCACATCCATAATCTCCCACCTCTGCAAAACAATTGGAAGAGAAGTATCATCTGTTTTGGAGGAGTGGGGGAGTCAAGTATAATCATAATTTTAAACATTCAGTTTTATTTATTTTGTTCTTTTCACTTATTTTAGTCATTATATATGTTTGATTTTACTTACCTTACCTATACAACTATTTCCATGCTTTTCAGTGCTCACTATATCCATCGGTAGGTACACACAGGCATTAATCTACCACAATTTATTTAGCTCTTTTACAGTCATTGGACAGCTACCTTGTTTCTAGTTTTTTGCTATCACCAAAAGATACAGTATTTTCGTGCATGTGAAGCTTTACTTTTTTGGTACTTATCTCCTTAAGGTATATGCTAATCACTCTTTTTTAATAATTCCAAGTAACATGACATCATGGACTAATTCATAGCTCCACCAACAAAATATTAGTCTTGTCTTTCTATAATCTTTAACATTGACTATTCCCAGCTTCTGTCATTTTTGCAAATTTGCTGGATTTATAAAGCAAAACCTGGAGAGTTTTGATTTGCTTTTCTCTTTACTGCTTACTAGAGATTTGGAGCATTTTCATACAGTTCTTAACAGTAATTCTTTTGAGAATTGAATGGTTCCTTGACCCCCTTATCTATTAGGGAATGGTGTGTCATATTTTTGTTTTATCTGTCTAAAGGTTGCATACAAAAATTACTTGTCTAAATAAAAGTGAAATCAATTCTCAGATTAGTAAAATACTCCAAAGGGGATATGGCATAAGGGAAGAGCATGTATTCTGGCTTTGCAACTGACTTGATTGATGACTTTGAGCAATGGCACCATAGCATTAAAATTAAAGTTCTGGGTTTTAGTTTTGTCCTTCAGAATGAAGAATTTGAGTTAGATATGCTGCAGTGGAAAAAATTGGAGTTCTAGAGAGTTCTCTGGAGCAGGGAGCCCTGTGATTGGGCTCTGTGAACATGGCACATGTATTGACTTATTAAAAAAAAAATTCATCTTGGCATCTTCCTAACCAATTCAGAACTTCTTTAGTTTGATCTGGTATTTTCAACTGTCTGACATCAACAAATCATTTCTCTGGTCTCCTAGAAGACCTCTAATTGAGGATCTCTCACATTTTATCATTCTGCTTGATGGTCTAAAGTCAAAGGGAACTTACTCATTTTTATATCCAGTTGCACTTAAACCACCAGATGGAGCTCTTGCTAAGCGCTAAATCATTCTCTTAGGCATTCTGATTCATAAACAATATGATATTTTTAAAAATAGAGTTGCAATGATGAATTAGCTGAACTGGTAAAGTACACCCTACCCACTAATGTCTACTTTTAGCTTAAAAAGTTCAGAGTCCCTGTTAAAAGTGGGGAAAGGAAAGAAAAAAGCAAGCAAAAGAACTTGTCTCTTTCTGTATAGTTCTTTGTTCTTTTAGCAGTGGTCTTCAAAGTTGCTACTGTACCTCATCAATTAAAAAAAAAACAAAACGAGCATATTTACAATGTATATTTACAAATCATTTAATTCCTGTTATTTCTATTATTATATGTAATTCCTATTATTAAAGTAAAACAAAACATAAAAGAGTAAAAATAGACATTTTAAAAAGGATGAACTGAAGAGGAAATAGTATTGAATCCTAGAGTAGATAGCACCTTGGAATTTATTGATTAGTGCAGTGAGATGGTCAGAACTTCCCTATTTTAGGCATATCAGTTTTGAACATCAGAATTTTAGGAATATCGAATATAAAATCAAAGCCCTTCATGACCCATTTTTTCTCACACCTCCTGCCACGTATTCTTGAGATATTACCTTTGTTGTTCCTTGAACATCAACCTCTCTGCTTCAGGAATTTTTGCTAGTTGTCTTCCACGTCTGGAATGTTCTCACTCCTTTCCATTAGACCTACCCTCTTTCAAGTTTCAGTTAAAATCATTTTTTATAGGAAACCCCCGATTCCTCTTAATTCTAATTTCTTCCCTCTTTATTTTCAATTTATTCTGTATGTAGATTTTGTGTGTGTGTGTGTGTGTGTATTCTATTGTTTTTGTTATATCCAACTTGACTCCATTTGAAATTTTCTTGGCAAAGATATAGTCATTTGCCATTTCCTTTGCTCACTTTACAAATGGGAAAATGGACAAATAGGCTTAAGTGACTTGTCTAGGGTCACACAGTGAAGCATCTGAAATCAGATTTGACCTTAGAAAGCTGAGCTTTCCTGATTCTAGGCCCAATGCCTGCCTTTTCAAGGGTAGGAGAAGGATGCAGGTCATCTTCTCACCCTCCAATTAGTTACCTCTTGGGATCATGCACCCTATCTTTGGAGACCATTTCAGGTTTCTAGACTTATACCAGCTTATCTTTAAAGTTCCTTTGTCAGGGCAGCTAGATGGTGCAGTGGATAGAGCACCAACCTGAAGTCAGGGGGACCCGAGTTCAAATATGGTTTCAGACACTTAACACTTCCTAACTATGTGATCTGGGCAAATCACAAACCCAGTTGCCTCAGCCAAAAAAAAAAAAAAATTCCTTTCAAAATATTCACAGAAACTTGGTAATCATGCTGACACCATTTTAAAGGTGATTAATAATGCCTTACTATTGTAAATTCACATTTGGAATTAAATAATCTGTATTTTACAGTTACAGTTTACTATTTGATTTCACACAGTTATCACTATGCTCTTATAAAATGGAATGCAAACATCAGCCCATTTTACAAATGATGAAATTCAGCCTCAGAGAGGTTAATTTATCATGGTCCTACAACTAAAAATGGCACAAACAGGGTCTCAGGATCACTGAACAATTTCCAGTATATCACTTCTACTACACCATACTGCCTCAAAGTTTGTAAGGCTTTTATTACTATAAAAGACTTCTTATTTAATAAAGAATATAAATGATTGTTGAAGCTCCATATTGGATTATTGGAATGAAGTTTGATTATATTTGTTTTTCACTCTTGTTTGCCCTACATTTTCGAAGAAGACTAATGATGTCTTGACTTGCATATAAACTGGATTTAAATGAGGTAGAGTTGCACAAAATTGTCAGTCCCATTCTCTTTCAGAGTCATCAAAGTCCACTGACAGACAAAAATCAAGACAACTGGTGGTGGCGGGGGATGTAATGGATGATCTTGGTGTCTTTGATGTCTAAGCTCTAAGCAGCTGCCTTTGTGGCCATTGGAACAAATTGTTCTCATCTACCCTTTCCACAAGGGAAACATCTTCACGTGCTTGCTTCACATGCTTCACATGCTCACCCCTCTAATTCACCAACAGATCTGAGGCCAGTTGGTTACTCTCAACTTGATTTAGCCCATCTGCTTAAACAGTTCCCTGGATGTGACTGCTGTACGTGCTACGGCTTCTTGGAGCCACAGGTGAGAAGTGAGTGTCAAGTAGATACCAAAGGTGAATGAGAGTCCCTGAAAAGGACTTGGCAAACCTCCACACCCCAGACATGCTAGTCTTCCTTGAATACCTCACACCCTAATGCGATATTGTAGATTAGATTTTCCATTATTGAGAAACAGAAGGCTTTCTATTGATTTTTCTTCTGCATATTGTATTCAGTGAATGTAGAAAGTATAGAAAACATCATCTTGTGGAAATTAGATGGTTCAGTTCTGTTAAGTAGCTTTTTGGCTTATTAAAATTGAACACAAAAGAAACTTGATGCTTTACTATTTTATCATGAGGATTTCTTTAGCAAACATGCATATAAACTGTTGAGTAAGTGATGCTGTTAGGTAGCAATACAATGACTTAATTCCATTTTGGCAAACTTAAAAATAGAATGGATTTATAGACCATAGAAATTAGAACTGGAAAGGACTTAAGAGATGATTTTATCTTATTCCTTCATTTTACAGGTGAGGAAACTGAGACCAAATGAAAGCCCATGCCATTAACAGGGAACATAAATAAAATTTGGATCCAAGTCCAAGGAATCCAAATACAATGTTTCTCCCCCTCCCCCCCAGCTGTTCTACATTTGCCAAGTTGGGGTGGGCTTGAGGAAGGTGGTCTGTTAATGATTTAATAAATGAAATACTAATTTCTTATCACTGTGGTATCCCAATTTAGATCAAAGTTAAAATCCAGAACACCGCTAAGCCCTCAGTTGATATGTGAAATGTAGTGTTTTAGTATTGGACTATACTAACTCTTAGAGGTTTCTGGACCTAACACAGAATTAAGCCTTAAATTTTAAGATTACTGATGTTGTCTTGTACTTATTCCAATGAAATTCCACTTTAATGTGTGGAAAAATGTTATTGTCCACATGATCCATTTGTAAACATCTGCTTTAAGCAATGAATGGGGTAAAGTCCTTCAAATTTTAATTTAAAGAATGGCATAGTTTTATATTACATTAAATTTATAAAATGCATGAGACAGTTCTGATGCAGTGAATCGAGAGGTGTCCTCATAGGCAAGAAGTTCAGATCCCACCTCTGAAACATACTGTCTGTGTGACCCCAGGCAAGATACTTAACCTTTCAGTGTCTAAGATCATAAGTTACTGAGAAGGTGCTGCCCTCCCTGATAGAGGGAGTTTCCTCACCTGAGAATTTTCTGTATCCAATAAAATCACAGATCCACTCCCTATCCCTACACCTTTATTATACGCAGAATGTATTTAATTTCACAAGACGATGAATTGTCTTGGCATCGTACTATCTTATGAAACACGTTCTCACTTTATGTCTTTATAGTTTTCAATATCAGAAAAACTTTTAAATGATCTTAGTTGGGTGTTGTGTATCATTGTACAGTAACTGTTTGTACAGATGGGTACATATGGTATTTCTGTTCCATGTAATAAAGTACATTTGTCATATATCTTGTGATCTACATACCTTTCAGCTGTTACTTCATAAATCTGTTCCATCAGAGAATTGCTTTGTACTGCAATGGCTGAAGCTGCTTTTAATAAACTAATATTTTGTGTCCTTTATATGTAATCAACAGGGAGTATTATAGACTTGTGCCTCTGTGGAGAAAACATTCCACTAAATTTCTTTGCTCTTGACAATAATGGGAAAAAAAATAGTTTGGGAAAAGCCCAGATAGATGTTTATGAACATATGTTGTTTGCTCCTAAAAGTCAGCTGAAGATCTTTCCTATTGCTTTGGAATTTTTAGTATATTAAGAGAAGAAACTGCTCTGTTTTGGTGGTCTGGTAAGAGCCAAATATAGTGCTTGGGTTCTGTTTGCTGTTATTCTAAAACTGTTCTGTTTTGCCACCACATAGAGAGAAGATGGCTTTCTTGACATCCTCCTCCATCTTTAATGCTGGTGCTTTTCCTCTATTGATTATCTCCAGTTTCTCCTAAATATATTTTATTCGCATATAAATATTTGCACATTGTCTCCTTGTTAGAATGAGAACAGAGACTGTCTACCTATTTTTATATCTCCAGCACTTAATAAGTGCTTATTGAATGACTGACTGATTCTCCTTAATTGGGGGTAGTTGTCCATATAGATCAACTATCCAGAGACAAAATGGTATAGTAGAAAGAGCACTAGGGTTTGGAAATAAAGAGAGACCTCAGTTTGAATTCTAACACTCATTGCTGTGTGATCAGAAAGAAGCAAGTCATTTAATCTAGCTAGCATTTCCTCATCTGTGGCATAGTGTTCCTGTGCTAGATTTAGGATTAGGATGACCAATTCAAATTTTGCTTCTCTTACTTTAATAGGATCATAGATTTAGAGCTGGAAGGGATATTTAATTCATTGAATCTAACCCTACCAATGAAGTTAAGTGATTTGCTCAAGTACACACAACTATTAGTGTCTAAGGCAGGATTTGAATCCAGGTTTTCCTAACTCCAAATGTAGCATTCTATTCAATATACTACATTTAGTTACATGATGTTCTGAACAAGTAACTTAATCTCTCAGGTTTATTTTCTTCATCTGCAAAATGCGAACAATAATCTGTGTAGATTTTGAGAATCAAATGAGATGATGTATGTAAAGTGCTTTTCAAATATTAAATCACCATAAAAATATCAGTTATCTGTAAAATAGAGAATGTAATACTTGCATTGCCAACCTCACAGGATGGTTGTTATTAGGAAAACAATTTGCAAATTTAACTTACATTTAAAATGTATTGTTTTAAATTTTATTTAAAACATTTTAGATGTGTTAATTAAAAATGTTACAAACTTCTCAGAAAGGATATTCTTCAATCACTACAAAAAACATTCTGTCTCTTCATCACATCAGTTTTAATCTTTATTCTGAAATGAAATTGAAATTAGGAGGATTTTCATCAATTAAACTGGATTATAACCAATAGGTAATTAATAAATGTTGACTGAATTAAGAAATTGCAGGAAAGTCTTGAAGTCAATTCACTCAGATTCCAGTACTGCTCTGACATTAGTTTCACAAAACTGGGGAAGTTGTATTAAACTTTTTAACATTGTTATTTGTCTATAAAATGGGGGTCATGATACTTGGACTATTTACTTCTTGGGATTGTTGTGAGTAAATAAATGTGAGTTATAAATGAATCAGTTATGTAATGATTCAGGTGAAAGTGAATTCTTTTCCCCCTTCCTCCCTAATCTTTGCTTTTACTATAAAGAGGGAGCCTTGATGTCCTTTTTGTTTTTGATAGAGATTGAATATCCTTTCTTAGAAGTTTATAAGAAAGGTAGATACCAATTTAGGTAAAGTCTGCTTGAAGGTGGATTATGGAGAGGCCTTCTAAGCCAATGACTCTTTAAGAAAAGGTAGTAAGAAAACAATGGAAACCAGCTGTTCCAAATCTCCACTGAGGAAATGGGTCTTAACTGTAACAAGGGGGATTTGGGTTAAATATAAAGAAGAACTTCCTGACTAGGAGGGTTATTTAAAGCTAGATGCATGGGCAAGAAAAAGTTCACTTGGTACTGATAGTCATAGTTGGTTGAGATGAAACATAAAATAGTTTATGAGTAACTTGTTGCCTATGTCCTAACAAGAGTTGAATACTAGCCTCTCAACTGATTGTAAATCATTCCATGTTTCTTTACTGCTTAGTGTTTGCTTTCCTCTCTGGGACTAAGACTACTTCTTCCATACCAAATTCATGTTTGTTCTCATATGTAAACTTTTTTACTTCCCTTGTTGGGCTCAGATGAGACACATAGCTCAAGAATCTGAAGAGGGGAGGGGAGTAGGCATATATTGAGGAGACAAGTAATCCCACATGCAATGAATCCAGGAGAAACCCAAGGGCAGGCACTGGTGAAGGTTACTAGCTGCTGTAGTCTCAGCCTAGCAGTGCCTGGCTAGCCTCTATGCCAGACATGTATGGAGGTCTTTGTGTAAACCTTTTTTTTCCCCCAAATTGATGGAATATACAATTTAAAAAGAGAGAGAGAGTAAGAACTCTGGCAGGACAGATCAAAGGCTGAACTCAGAATAGTTAAAATAAATATAATCCCAACTCATATGAGTTATTTTTGTTCCGTTGTTTTATTAGTCATGCTCCAACTAGAATAGTTTGCCATTTCCTTATTCAGCTCATTTTACAGAACAGAAAACTGAGGCAAACAGTGTTAAGTGGTTTATCCAGGGTCACACAAGTTGGTAAGTGTCTGAGGTCACATTTGAAGTCAGGAAAGTGATTCTGCCTGATTCCAATCCCAGCACTCTATTCACTGACACCTGGAAGTCCTATTATGTGGGTTGCAGTTCAGTTTAGTGTAGGAAGTTCCCACATTGATGACATAGTAGCTGAACCCTCTATTGAATAGTTGTACCCTCTGTTGAGCGGAAAATTAGTCCAGGACCACTCCTACTTAGCTCCAACATAAGTGGTCCCATTCAACTGGAAATCTAGGCCTGGGGGCAGTGACAACATTGAAGGAATCTCATTCAGTTAAAACTTCAGTATCAGATTTTCTTAAAAAACATAATTTTAAACTCATAACTTGCTGAGGTCCAAAGCAGGATTATACCTTGTCAAGAAACCTCTCCCCTTGGCATAGCTGCCTGCCAGGACTCCTGTCCTCTATGAAGACATTCTCTTCTCAGTGATAACCCCTTTTTATTTCTCTGCTAGGATCTCTATTTCCCTGCCAGGACTTTGCCACTGAGAAAGTCTGCCTTCCTAACAAAGCTGATTTCTCAGTGCCAATAAAACTTCCTTTTTTGCCCCTAATATTTCGGGTTCGTGAATGCTTTTATGTTGGACCTGTGTCGACCAAAAGAGGGATTCCCACAACTCTCTGTACTGCCACTAACCACATCAAGAGTATTATAAAAATTTGGCTTTAAATGGATTATTAATTTTTCATATATGTGTGTGTGTGTGTGTATTTGTATATGTGTGTGTTTGTGATTTATTAGACTGAGTCATGGAATGTTATAGCTAGAAAAGACTTTAGTCTTATTCCTTAATTTTACTGATGAAAAAATTGAAGCCTAGAGAGGTTAATAGATGTTGAGTATGGTCACTTGGTGCTGCATTTGAACTCTAGATCTCTAGAAGCCCAGTACAATGTCCCCCCCTCTTATTCCCTTTCATGCTGTGGCCCCTCCTTCTTTTCCTCCTATATACTTGTTCTCAACTGAATTTACTCCTAGCAATGGAATTCCTGGCTATGACTCTGGTTAATTAATCAATAAGATAATAAGAATGATGGGGCAAAACTGTCAAAAGAAGATTGTAGGAAATCAGAGGAGGAAAGGATCACTGTGGACTGGAGTGTCTGGGGGGTAGGGGAGAGGGAGAACAATCTGGCTATTGAACCACACTTGTTAGGGGTTTTCTTGGCAGAGATACTGGAATGGTTTGCCATTTTTTTCTCTAGCTCATTTTATAGATGAGGAAATTGAGCTAAACAGGATTAAGTGACTTATCCAAGGTCATGCAGCTTAGGAAGTATCTGAGGCAGGATTTGAATTCTGGAAGATTCATCTTCCTGAAGCTAGACCCAATGTTCTATGCACTATGTTGCCATCTAGTTTCACCTCATATCAGAACTATTGCATTAATTTTCTAACTGCTCCCTTCCCTTACTTTGGAATTATGCTGGCCTTGGAATCAGAAACTTAAGCTTTGCCAATTAATAACTATCATGTTAACTAAACATTTTTTGGTTTGTTTGTTTGTTAGTACTGGAACTGTATTAAGCACTGGAAATAAAAATACAAGTAGAAAGAAAGACAGTCTCTGCCCTTAAGGAGGTTACATTCTAATGGGATAAGACAACATTTAAAAGGAAACTGGAAAGGGCTAGGGAAGAATTGAAGGAGAGTCCAAGTGTAACCTGGAGAAAATGAAGATATTAGCTGACCTCAGTTTCTTCCTTAAATTGAGGTTCTGGGAGAAGTCATCCAATCAGAGGGAGAGTCTATAGGGACAGAGAATCCTTTTGATGTGTGAATTCCTGGACTGGAATAAACTTTCAGGATGAATGAAGAGTTTCTAGAGTGTGGGAAGTCTGGAGTAAAGTCTGGAAATGAATAAGGAGGCACAAAATTTAAACAAGTCACTGTCCCTGAGTTCATGGAGCTAAATGTACAGTTGGGGGGATACTTCATGAACAAAGATAACTATAAGGCAGGATAATATGTGCATATTTTAGAGAGATTGAAAGATTCTGATCCATTGAGGGAATCAGGAAATTCTAAATAGAAGAAATACTAATTGTCTTGGACCTTCAAAGATAGTCCGACTTCAACAGATAAAGAGATGAGGATATTCAGATTATAGGTAACATCAGCTTAGAGAAATGATTATTTTTCCTATATTAATAATCAATTATGAATTATGATTAAGTTTTTCTATTTTAATTAGAAATCATGTATTAATATGCTAATATAGTAATATTATATTAATAATATGCATTATATTATATTATTTTTTATTAGAAATAATCACCTAGAGATTAGTCTTTGAAGACCACTACTGACCTTGCCCAAATATTTACCCCACCTAGATCACCTCATCTGGATGGAATTGTTACTCCATCTAACTAGAAACTCCAAACTAGAAGAATTCTCACTCCGACAGACTTGGAGGTGCAGCAATTCCCTTTTAGAGTGAGGCTGGGGTGGTCATGTCCTCCTCATTAGAATAAGCACATCTCTCATTATAATATTCATTCTTTCATTGTTAACTAATCAGAACTGATTCCTGTCTGTCAGGAATATCCACTCTTCTAGAATATATAAGCATCAAGAGATCACTATGAGAAGTCTTTCTTTTGGTTTATGAAAGTCAAATGACCATCCTTTGCTATCCATAATTAATAAAATGATTAATTACCCAGAAACTATGTCTCTAGAATTTTTCATACCTCACAAATGGTATAAGGAATGGCATGGAAGCATGAAACCAAATGGTATGTTTTCTGGTAAGAGTAATCTAAGTTTAATGGAGAACAGAAAACCAAAAAACAAAGTAGTGAGATAAGGCTAGAAGAGTAGTGGCAAATTGTGAAAGGTTTTCAATGACAAGTAAAGGTGCTTTCACTATTTTGAAAGTGATAGGGAGTCATGAAGACTTGCAAGAAGAGAAACATATCCAGATTAAGAAACAATAGCCTGGCAATGATATGAAGGATGGACTTGAATGGGATGAGAAGAGGGGGAAGAAAGACTTGGTAAGAGGCCATTGCAATAGTCTGGACAGGTAGTAATGAGATTCTCTATTAGGATGTAACAAAAGAAAAAGAAGGGAAAGATTAGATTGCAAAAAATGTTGCAGAGATGGAAATAATGGACCCTTCCAACTGATTGAATGTGAAAGGTTGGGGAGAAGGAAGAGATAATCCCAAATTCCAAATATGGACACTGAGCATAAGGGGATACTTCAGACAGACATATTAGAAGTCAGAAGGCTTCTAGCTTAGGGCTAGAAGGAAAGATAATAAACTGAGTCACATATGTTGAATTGGACGTGCAAGTGGATTATCCAGATGGAGGTTTCTATTAGGCAGTTGGGGATATGGGTCCCCAAACTCAGAAAACTCAGGAATAGAGATATAAATTGGGAAGTTGCCTGGAGAAAAAGGATAGTTGAAGTTGTGGGAGAGATTAAAATTGCTGAGGGGAAAACTACATAAAAAGAAGAGGACCAATCCTTGGGGAGAACCCACAGTACTGACTCAGGAAGAAGATGATGTTGCTTATGTAAGTCTTTTAGCTATGCAAAAATCGGAGAAATTAGAATCAGTTTCCTGAAGAATAGTGCCAGAGGCAGAAGAGTAATTTTTTTATTTTTCACTAAAATTCTTACCTAATTTTATCAGTCTGTGGACTTGTGCTCTTTTGTATAGGTTGTACTGCATAGTAAGCTTTTTAGTATCTATTATACCTTAACTCCATGAATTACATCAAGGACAAATGGAATCTTAATACCATATTTCATTTCGTGGGTTTGTTTTCTAACCTTAATATTTAATTATAGCTGCCATTCTTATTCCTTTTAAAATGCGTTAATAAAAGACTTGCATTCAATTTGGCTTGGTTCCAGATGCTGACGTAGACATGCTCTAAGTAAGTGATAAAATTCACTGTAATATAGCACTCACACAGCTCTTGGATCCATCATCACTATCCAAGTGGGGAAACTCTTAGTTCCTCGTAGAGTTAAACTCAGGTCAGACCTGGTTTCCAATAAGGAGTTCAGATGCATTGGCAGATCCTTATGTTTGCATTTATTATGCTGTAATTTGGGGCTTAAAGAGTTATATCCCATTCATCCCAAACATCTGGATAGTGTTTATAAGGATCACATTTGATCCTAATGTAATTTTGTGGGGGAATTCACTAGAATTCCTCTGTTGGCTACATTACAACAGAGCATGAGATCTGTTAAAATATTATAGAAAAAAAACAAAAACCCCGGTGAATGTAGATAGCATCCACAGAGAATACAAAAGACATGGAGCTAATTTTTTTTTTGGGGGGGCCACTAATGAGCTTCGTTCCTCTATCTGGGTTTCATTTTCTCTATCTGTGAAATGGGGGGAAAAATGGACAGCAGCCAACGTTTGCCGAGGGCTTTGTACCTTGGTGAGCAGGCACCCAAATGTTTTTGATGATCACAATGCTGCTTACTACTAATTTTTACAATGCCCTCAAAAGTTACCTGCAACAACTCAAACAACATCACCTTTCCACTGAGTTTCAGGGTTGCTTGATGATGTTATTTTCATTATGATGGAAAACATCATTGAAGAAGGGGAGCCAGAGGATAAGTTTTAATTGCTCAGTGAAGGCTCAGAAGGCATTGAGATCAGCCATTTGAAGGATTGTAAAAGGAGCCTTTAATTATCTGTGATTGAAAAGGTGGGGGGAGGAATCCTCAGTAAGGCAGTTCCAAGACCTCCCAGCCCTGCCAGTATGCAGATTGTTAGCATATTTTCGGAAAGCTACACATCAATCCATATCCTTCCTATGAAATAACATTTGAAAGAAACAGATGGGAAGAGAAAGAGACAGATAGGAAAGCACAGAGATTCTAACCCAGTCTTTAGAGAGAGAAAATTATTTCATTAAATTTAAAGAACATATGCTGTGTTGATCTATAGCATATGCAAGCCTATGCAAATTATTTAATAGCAGTGAACTCAGGGTAATTTCCATGTCTTCCCCTCAGTGTACAGCAGGGAGATTCCTTTTAATCAGATTATATGACATCCTCTACAAACTTTTTTCTTTTTTTTTGTTAGGGAGGGAAGGATGATGGTATTCAGCTCAGTTTACCCAGAGTAAGTAGTTAAAATAATTTAAAATGAAACAATCAATGGACCATAAAAGAATGAAGCTAAACCTAATTTTAGCTTTTCAGAGGAGGGAGGGAACATCTAGTTGTACAAGCCTTAAGAGATCCCCTCGTACCCTTAGACAACTGCATAATGTCGAATAGCAAACTGAGTTGCTCTGATTGCATCTTGTCAGATCTGGTTCCCATACACAATGGCTGTGCATTCCACTAAAGTTCTCCTGACTTCCATAATTTATGATGCTGTATTGAACACTGATGGAAAGATGAGGTATGTGTATATATATATATATATATATATATACTACATACTCCTTTCACATGGATAGATCATGCACCCCTCAAGATCTCTTTGAAACAATCCATAGGGAACTATCCTTTACTCCTAACAGTTTTGGAGACCATTCCTTATAAAGAAGGATGAAGACTAGAGTAAAAACTGATTAGAATATTTGGCAGGAACTTGATTTTGATCACAAAGACCTGAGACAGAAATCGTGAACCATTCTGACTCAGGAAAGTCATACTCACTGCAGAAACACCTTCCTTGAATGCATACAAAAGAGAGAATGAGTAAATAGATAATAATGATGAGTGGTTGCTAAAGTGCTTATTAGCCCATAAAATTGGGGATTTCCAGGATGGATAGTGAGGGTGTTTCTGAGAATTGTGGATTAGGAGGGATGGTAAGTGTGGGTGTGAGATGTGATCAAATCTCAGTATAGGAAGGAATCTTAGAGGTCATTGTGGCTTTATTCCATGTCTGTACCAAACACATTGCTCAACAATCCACCCTACCTATAGGTTCTTCAGTCCTCTCAAGAATATAGTCTTGGAGAAGTTATATAACCTCTCTTCTTGATTTCTTCCCAGTAAGGGAGATCATGTCTATGCGTAGTCTATGAAATCTTGGGCAATTCTAAGGAGTGTTAGGAGATTAGTTCTTCTTTAACTTCTAGATTTGCTTTTCTCAAAGTTCTAATCATTGGTTATTAAGTCTTTTGTTCTAGGGCATAGCAGAATAATTCTAACACCTCTTCAAAACAACATGAAACAAATTTTTATTAATTCCTGCCTGAGACACTACTTTTGTGATCAAGGTCAAGACACTTCTTCCTCTAGGACTCAGTTTTTAAAATGAGGGGATTGGACTCAGTAACTTCTAAGGTTCCTTTTAAATTTTAAACCCTTAATTCTATAACTATTTTCTGATATTCCTCTCCCATGATTGAACCCTCCCTTGTAACAAAAATAACAAAAAAGAGTTAAACCAAACCATCTAATATAGAAATCTGACTGCACTTCTTTCTTCTGTTCCCTACCTTTCCACCCAGTTGTAAGCCATCGTTTTGGTTTCTAAGATCAATCTTGGTCATTGAATTTAGTTTGAGTTTACTTGAATATTAATGTTATTTCCCTTGTTGTAATCATTACTCTTGTATGTAGACTCTCTTGCAGTTGAGAATTCTTCCAGTATTTGAAGACAATGAATGTGGCCTTCCTAAATCATAGTGTTATAGGATTTAGAGCTTAAAAAGATCTTAGAGATGGTTTAGAGCCAAATCCTCCATTTTACAAATGAGAAAGTAGACCTAAAGAGCTTAGACAGCATGCCCAAAGTCATACCCAAGATCGTGGAGCTAAGAGTCAAAGTCAAGTTCTCTAACTTCAAAGGTCTTGTCTTTTCTGAGTCTGTTTGCCGAATTTGGTTTGGATGTCCATAACTGAAACAAATTACTGTTCTTTTAGCCAAGATGTTGCACTGAGTCAAGAATGAGAGTTGGATCCTTTGGCAACTTGTTAGTCAGAATATGGTGGTAATGTGGCCTTAGACACAAAGAATTCTCACTAAGCCAGAATGGAGAACAGTAGTTTCCCTAGTAATGTACTGTGATCATAGCAAGAGGCATCTGGCTCAGATTAATGAGTTGAACTACATCAGAATGCAATTTTTTTGGAGATAACTAAGGGACTACAGGGGTCTTAGTTATTAATTATATGGAGTGCTAGATCCAGAGTCAGGAAGACTTGAGTTCAAATTCAATCTCAGACACTTAGTAGTTATATGATCTAGGCAAGTTACTTAACCTGTCTCTCTCTATTTCCTCATTTGTAAAATGTGGGAGTGATAAAAATTGTTATGAGGATAAAATGAGGTAATATTTATATAGCCTCAAAGCACTAGATAACTTCTAGCTCTTCTTATTAGCCATTTGCTTGGCATTGTGCTAAGTGTTGAGGAAACAAATGAAGGAATTTACATTCTACTTCATTCAGTCCTGATAAAAACTTTATTCAACAGGTAGTTTAAATATTATTTTTTCATTTTCATGAGAAAACAGAAACTTAGAGAGAATGATTTATCCAAGATCATATCACTAATAAATAGGGGAGTGAAACCCAAACACATTTCTTCTAAGGTACTAGAGTACCTAGTGCTCTTTTAATTTTTGCCAAAGGACCAGTCTTTGATCAGATCTATAGTAGGTAGAGTCATAATGGATAAAGTGTCAGGATTAGAGTCAAGAAGACCATGTTCCTGAGTTCAAATCTGGCCTCAAACACTTACTCGCTGTGTGATTCTGGGCAAGACACTTAATTTTGTTTACTTTAGTTTCCTTATCTCTAAAATAAGCTGGAGAAGGAAATGGCAAGCCACCCCAGTATCCTTACCAAAAAAATTCCAGATAGGTCATGAAATATAATTGAACAACAACCCATGAATTATTCAGTATCATATACCCATAAATTATTTATTATTCATTTAATATTATTGTTTTTCTGGTGCTTCTTTCTCATCAGTGCTGGTGAATAGAATTCTCTTTTGTTCCATAGGATCCACAGCCAAACTATCAACTAACAAGTTGTGGATCTAGCATAATTCATGATAGCAAAATATATTCTGTTAAGGTCCTTCACATAGGTTATAGGTTGATCTCCAACAGGATCACTGTTTCTGACTTTGATTTCTTCCATTCCCCACAATGGCCTTAACAGGAAACTTCTGAAGTAAAGGAGATAAATACATAATTGTGATGAAATTAGATTCATATATAATTCTCTTAAAGTTTAGACGCCAGAAATCCCTTCCCATGAGATTAGGATAATCTTCAAGAAATACAATCACTCAACAATATTTATTAAAAGATACCCATAGATCTCTGAATTGAGTACCAAAGCTACACTGGGAAATAAATGGTTTTCCAGAATTACAGCCTCTGATTTGGGAGGGACTCTGAGAAGCTGCTATATCCAATCTATGACTGAAAACAGTAAAAAATTAATCATTCACTCTCTAATATAAAATTCAAATGAGGAGGTACCTATTACCTCCTGAGGTAATCCATTCAACTTTGTGAAATCTGTATTGCTCAAAATTTTTTCTTTATACTCATTGGCATGCCGACAAATATTTAACTTCTGGCTCTCTGGGGGAAAAATACACACAATTGTATTTGTTTCTTTCTGGCTGCTTGCAGTATTTTCTCCTTGATTTGATAATTATGGAATTTAGCTACACTATTCCTTAGAATTTTCATTTTGGGGTCTCTTTCAGGAGGTGATCAGTGGATTCTTTCAGTTACTATTTTACCCTTTGATTCCAGGATATCAGGGCAGTTTTTCTTGATGATTTCTTGAAAGATGTTGTCTAGACTCTCTCTCTCTCTTTTTTTAATCATCATGGTTTTCAGGTAATCCAGTAATTCTTAGATTCTCTCTACCGGATCTATTTTCTAAGTCAGTTGTTTTTCCAATGAGATATTTTATATTTTCTTTCTTTTCTTTTTTCTTTTTCTTTTTTTGATTTTATTTGACTGATTCTTGCTTTCTCATTGTGTCATTCACTTCCATTTGTCCAATTCTAATTTTTAATTGAATTATTTTCTTCAGTTAGCTTTTTTACCTTTTTTTTTTTTTTTTTTTTGTATTTGGCCAAATGTGCTTTTAAAGGAGCTGTTTTGTTCAGATTTCTCCCCCCTTCCTCCCCAATTTCACCAATTCTATTTTTTTAAGGAATTGTTTTCTTCTGTATATTTTCCCCATTCCATCAAATTTATTTTTTAAGGAGTTATTTTCTTCAGTCAATTTCTGTGCTTCTTTTTTTAAGGTGTTGACTTCCTCTCCCCCAAACTTTCATAATTCTCCTGCAATGCTCTCATTTCTTTCCCCTGTTTTTCTTTTTTCTTTCTTTTTTCTTTCTTTTTTCTTTTTGCTAAGGCAATTGGAGTTGCCTAGGAAGTGTTAAGTATCTGAGAGCACACTTGAACTCAGGTTCTCCTGACTTCAGGGCTGGTGCTCTATCCATTGTGCCACTTAGCTGCTTCCTCCGCTTTTCCCCTCTTCCCCTTGTTTTTCTTCTATCTCTCTTTTTAGATCTTTTTTGAACTCTTCTAAAAGAGCCTTTCGAATTGGAGATCAGTTCATATCCCCCTTTGAGGATTCAATTGCAGGCATTTTGCATTTGCTGTTCCCTTTTGGGATTTGTTTTCTGGTCTTCTCTGTTTCTGTAGTAGCTCCCTATGGTCAGAGCTCTTATTGCTTATTTTTTAAAGGTTGAGGTCTGCTCTTAGTACCCAGAGGAGATTGTCCGGAGCTTCTTCTGCAGGGTGACAGGGGCTTCTCACTGACTATGCTGGTGCTGGTTCTGCAGGTTTCTCCACTGCATTGGGTGGTCCTGGCCAAGTTCTGCCTGGGATTTGGGGGCTCACAATTTGCCTTCTGTAGTTGCATTGGAGGTCTCACAGCTGGTCTGCTGATCTTACCTTCTGAACCAGGACAGAGTAACCAATGCAGCTGTATTTTGGCTAAGAGCCTCCCACTAGATTCCCTGCACAAAACCTCCCCACCCTGGATCTCCCCAAGCCACTACTACTCCAGGTTGTGTTCTCTCCTACCCAATTGAGATAGACCTTTCCTGAAGTCCTTCCAAGATATCTGAAGCTGGAAAATTAGTACACTCTGGATGTTTGTGGATTCTCTTACTCCTAAATCCATTCAGAGGCTTGATCTGGTGCTGATTCTAAAGTAAGCTAGAAAGAGCTCAGGCAATGTCCTGTGTGCTCTCCGCCATTTTGGATCCATTCCTCACACAATACAGTTTTAAGTTTTGTTTTGTTTTTGGAGGCAATTGGGATTAAATGACTTCTTTAGTGTCACACAGCTAAAAGTGTCTAAGGCTGGATTTGAACTCAAGTGCTTTTGACTCTAAAGTCAGTGATCTATTTACTGCATCACCTAGCTGCCCCTTGTAGTTTTAAGTTTGATTTGTATTGTCAACATTTCTCTATTACTTTCTCAGATCTGGAGAATTAACAAAACAATAAATCAAGCCTTGAATTGTAGCTGTTGTCAACTTCTGATGTTTGAATGCTTTCACAAAAAAGGTAACAAAGAGCATGTTTAGTTCTTCTGCTTCCTAGTCTTTGAAGTATTTGAAAACAATGATTTTATTACTCTCATCATGTCTTATCTAGGATAAACATACTTGGTTTCATTGATGGATTCTCACATGGTGAGGTCCCTAATTTCTTTGCTCTCCTGGTTATTTCCCTCTGTATGTGCTCCATTTTTTTACTCTTTCCTTTTCAGTTTCCAGAATAGAAGAAGAGAAGGAAAGAGTATAAGCATATATATTAGCATCTACAATGGGCCGAGGACTGTGCAAAGTCCTTTTATTTCATTTATTTATTTATCTATCTATCTATTTGTTTGTTTGTTTGTTTGTTTATATGGCTGAGACAATTGGGGGTAAGTGACTTGCCCAGGGTCATACAGCTAGGAAGTGTTAAGTGTCTGAGGTCAGATTTGAATTCAGGTCCTCCTGATTTCAGGGTTGGTGCTCTATCCATTACACCACCTACCTGCTCTTAGGTCCTTTAAAAAAAATTTTTTTTTTAAAATTTATTGAATAAAGCAAGTGTTTCCATGATATAGTATAATTAAATAAAAGAAGATTGCACATGAAACTGCAAATCTATTATGCATAATTTGGTATTCCTTTTAAATATATAATAAAATTATCATGTAAATTTTCCCCCTCTTTTTTCCTCTATCTTCCTTCCTTCTCCCACCCTAGAGATGGCTATCATTAGACACAAGTATGTATAGAAGTAAATGTATTCTATTCATATTTCCTTTTATCAGTTCTTTCTCTGGATTCAGATAGTGTCTTCTTGCATAGCTAAGAACTTTTACAAATATTATCTAATTTGATTCTCATAACAAGCCTGGAAGGTAGACTCTATTATTTTTTCTATTTTTATAAGGCAAGGCAAATGAAGTTGAATGATTTGCTCATAGTAAATGTCTGAGATTGGCTGTGAACTCAGGTCTTCTAGATTCCAGGTCCAGTATTCTATTTACTGCACCACCACCATGAAAACAAGACTCTGGTCTGCCTAAGGAAAAGAATGGGAGAATTATTATGTCCATTGTTTTAGAAAAACACCAGGATAGGTATTATTTTTATGTGCCTCAACATTTTGTCAACACTTTTTCAAAGGTCATTTCCTTGAATTCTCCACAGGTTGTCTAATGTTCTCTCTGCTGTAGCAATTCACCCACTCTTGCCCATTTTCATCATGCTCCACCTTCTACAATCTTCAAGATTTGTATTTCACCAAAATTCAAATTCTCTGGTCATTCCTTCAGGGCCTTGAATTATACTGCTTATGGAAAGGAAGTTTTTTTTTTTTTTTTTTTTAGTTTGCCACATAAATAATATTTATTGGATTGTGATGAGGGTTCAGAGCTTAGTTGCTCTATTGAGAAATATAAAAAAACAATTATTTGATAAAATTTTTAGCAATTAATAAGTAAATATTTGAACATGCCCCAGGATTACTAGAGAGTTTGTAATAATGAGATTAACTATGAAAACAAATAAAGTAGCTAAAGAATTATCTACCAATGAGTTTGGTTGGCCCTTTGTATGTCATTTCACATCGGAACTCATCCTCTTATACTAGTTAAATGTATTGGTTGTCTACTTGTCTAGTTAAGGGCATTCTGTCAGACAAGTAGATACAAATGATCAGTAGGAAAGAGAGAGAAAATAGGAAGGAAAACTAAAAAGGAAATTAAACAACCCAAACTAAGTTTGAAGGTTATAGAATGTTCTACATTCACAATTTTTAGCTTCTTCAAGAAAGAAAAGCACCCCAAATTTATATTTTTAAAGAAAATTAACTATCTGTTTTTAGCAGTCAATCAACAAACATTTATTTAGTGTTTTCACTGTGCTAATTGCTGCGGTTAGAAAGAGAAGCAAAAAGCTTCTTTATTTCTGATGGAGGAAGGTATGATACAATATGTAAGTAACTAGATACAAACAAATTATGTAAGAGTAGATGTAAAGTAATTTGGGTGAGGAAGGTATGAATATTTGGCGTATCAAAAATGGGATTTGAGTTGAATCTCAATGAAAATCAAAGAAGCTAAGAGGTGGGGCAGAGAGATCCCAATTTTCCAGGGAAAAGGAATAATCCTTAAGAAAATGTGCACCATTTAAGGACTTGATGTACTATTTCCTAAACGTGTGAGACTGTAATGTCCACAAAAACAGAGAAAGAAAAAGCAAAAAGGGGTTTATTACGATCTCATAAGAAAGGGCATCTTCCATCTGACAAGCTATTTGTCAGCAAAGAACTGCAAAGCATAAACTGTGAAACATAAGATTAAATAGGTCCCTAAATGCAGAAGCCCCTGAAGCCCCCCACCCTAAAGTTTGACCTTTTCTTCCATTGTTTGGGGGAGTTCAGACTTACTTTCTAAATGTGGAAATCTAACCCAGAAACAAAAAAATACAAGTCAATAAAAATAATAAATAATAAATTCAAAGCCTTCATAATCTTTAAAAGAAGTACTTAAATGCTAATTAAGAGGTAATGGGAAATAGAAGGGGACAATCAACTGCAACTTTTAGCTGTAGCTTTATTTCTTATTATAAAACCTCAAATCATAATAAAGACTATTTTCCCATGAGAATGTCTTCACGCTGTTAATTCCTCATCCTAAACATGGAAATAATTTCTCCAACAATCATGAACCCCAAGAAGTGAGTAATGTAGTAGTCCATCAGGAGAGTTGATACACGGCTTTCAAATTTCTTGGTAGCTCTTGGTGACTTTACCTGAGCTTCAGCAGAAAGCTTCCAGTCTGTTGAGGTGTGAGAAACTAGGGCTGAGAGATTCCCTGACAGCAATGGGATCCCCTGGCCGGTCTGCAGGCTTTGCTAAAGAATTCACAAACCCCAATGAATGCAGGCTCAATGTTTGTGGCAAGAATGGGTTTATTATGCTGAGAAGAGAAATAGCTTCATCAGTGGGCAAACTCCAGTTGGGACTTTTGCAAAGGTTTGAGCACATAGTGTAATTAAATTGGGTCTCCTTGCCTGGGGGCCTTCCAATAAAGGGTGGTGACCATGCCCCAGGCCAAGATCTCCAATTAAATGAGATTACTTATCTGAGGACTTTCACCTATGAACAGGAGGGTGAGACCCTTCCAGAGAGGTTTGAGATCTCTAACCCAGGACCACCCTCTCCCTCACCCTCCAAGATCTCAGTTTATATACAGTCCATATGTATCTTCCGACAGGTGGTAGCATGACTGAGCAATGAATTGATTGAACATAATATCATATAATTGTCTTCTACTTCCAGACAAGTCCAAAAAAAAAATGCTCTGAAGAGCTCTGACTCTTGAGGGACACATTTCTTTCACTTTGGATACTACATCTGGAGCTTCCTTAAGTGGATTAAAAGGAGCTTTGGGGAACTATCTTTTTAACATTCTTCATTACATTTACCCAGTAGAGACCTCCCCTTCCTCCAAACAAAATAAAACAAAACAAAACAATTCTGGCTCTGTTATTCCAGGAATCTTGGGCCAGGTAGACATGGATGTTTAAAAACAATAACCCATTCCAAGCTTAAATATCATTCTTTGTGTCTTTAAGTCCCTGAGTCTTTTTCTCTCCTTTTTTTTCTTGTCGTGAAGAATTTCATATAAGGTAGATAGTTTGAAGTGAAGTGATTTAAAGACTAATCTTATTTTTATCTACTTGTTTTCTTATAGTGAATCTAATTGGACTCCCTATTGATTTGCTTCATTTCCTGTAAAAAGAGTATTAAGAATTGGAAGGAAAAAATAGAAAGCAGAGAGATAGGGCAATATTTCAGTTTAACAAATGCATGATTATTTCTGCAGCCAAAGCAACAGAAAAGCTTTAAAATGAATAAGCTCTAAGTACTGCTGTGGTTTGAAGGATCAATTGAAAATTTCCCTTTTTTCATTTGGAATGAAAAAAAAAAAAGCAGCATTTAGAAGATTTCCAGCCAGGAAAGGAAATCAATTACACTTCACAGCCAAGGTTGGTGACGATGGACATTTAAGTCTCAAAGAATAATTAGATAATTGAAAATGTTATTTTCACAGCTATTGTCTGAATTATTTCTATAAAGGAAGCAAGCTCAATTTTCTATCCTAATGAAAGACAGCTGAAACATAAGCATTCTCAAAATAAATTTATCTATTTTTGACTTTGAAATGGTTTTTGAACTTATATTTGATTGTGGATGTATCCAATGTTCTGGGAATTCACTTCAAAAGAAATCACTGTTAAGACTTGAAGGAATGGAGGAACTCTTCCTTGTAAAGGGTTCTTATTAGTGGTGTTGGAAGTTGGGCTAGAAAATTTCTACTCAAAAATTATACACATCTATAGGAACTTGTCCAGTTTCTTCCTCTTTTCTCACTACTTACCTTTTCTCTATAACTTATTCCATGTTGGAAATAGATATTGTCATTTTTAATTCACAGTATGAACCTAAAGAGAATAATATTATCTCAGTATTCCTTCTCTTGTTTCTTTACCCTTGTATAGTCTGAAATGCACTTCCCTCTTACCTCAACCATCTTTCAAGGTTCAGCCCAAATGTCATCTCCTTCAGGAGTCTTTCTCTGATCAATAAGGGCAATTCTTCCTCATCTTCTATCTACTTATCTATATAATTGTTGTATTCTCTAATAGAATATACATTCCTAGAAGGCAAGTATCATTTCACATTTTTTACTCTAGGTCCCCAGAGTCTAGCACAATGCCTTACACATAGAAGCACTTAAAAATGTTTGTTGAGTTGAATTACAAACCTTCCCTGGAGCAGGCTAGATAGCCAAGCGTTCTCATTTCAAAGGACTTCCTTACTTTATTTTTCATTTTTAAAAATGACATTGAATAGTTGATTTTCAAAACACAGCTGGATGGAATAGTCAACTAACTTTGCTAAATCTATAATTTTTTTTTGGATGGGGGGGATAGGAGGACATTTTATAGATACAGACTGTTTTTTTTTTTTTTTTAATTTGGAATAAGTCTCTAGTCAAGGAAGCAAGGTAGTGACATAGGATAGAGCACCAGACCTGAGTTCAAATGTGAGTTTAGACATTTACTAGCTATGTGACCCTGGCCAAACCAGTTAACCCTCGTACCTCATCTGTAAAATAAGCTGGAGGATGAAATGGCAAATAATTTCAGCATCTCTGTCAAGAAAACTCCAAATGGCATCACAAAGAATTGGGTATGACTGAAAGTATTGAATAACAACCTACTTAAGAGGAAGTTCAGGATGATACTGGAAGAATTAATTTTCTGTCTTTTTAAAAAATATTTTAATTTCAGTTCAGAACTGATTTTTTGCAATCATTTGGCATCAATTGGGGGAAAATAGATGTCTAATAATGAAATATATCTTCCTTTTTCCTGAGAGAGATAAGGCTCTATACATCAGAATCTATGACATACTGTCAGGCTTGGTCACTCCACTGATTATTTTTTTCCTTCATTCAGTGTAGCTCCAATGTCTAGTATGTTGTGTGTAGGGTATATGTGTGTGTGTGTGTGTGTGTGTGTGTGTGTATCCAGTAGGACACAGCCCATTACATATACATGCACACATGTGTATATATATATATATAAAACTTTTTTTGGTAGGATAACCAGAGTTGTGATTTCATTGATATTGGGATCTTTATGGGAAGAAATTCCTTTTACACAAGTTTGAAGAGCCTCAGGGGACTGAGAGGTTAGTGATTTGTCCAGTGTCTCATACACACAGTCAATATATGCTAGAGGCAGTTTGTGAACTCAGTATTCCTGATTGGGGCCAACTCTATCTACTACACAGTTCTTCCTCAATCTGGAAATAACTCTGATGTAAAAATAAAAATATACAATGAAACGAACCAGCATGGCTTTACTCAGAACAGCTCATGCCAGAAGATTCTCATTTCCTTTTTTTGGATGAGATTACTAAATTAGTAGATTAGGGAAATAGAAAAAAATTACTTAGATTTTAGGAAGCTTTAGATAAAGTATTTTACACTATTATTATAGATTTTATAGGGAGATAAGGATCAGAAGATAACACCATCAAATAGAGTGAAAACTGGGGAAATGATCAGATTCAAGAAATAGTAATTGATGGTTCAATGTTAATAACAAGAGAAATTTTTTGGTGAAATGTCCCGGGGGTTGTCTAACTTAAAAAAAATCAATCACTTGGATAAAGAGACAGGTTATGTACTCATCAAATTTGCAGATGACTCAAAGTTGAAAGATAGCTAATAAAGTAGATGACAATCAGATTCCAAAAAGATCTTGACAGAGCATCATGAGAACCTTTTTATCAGATGAAAGTCTATAGGAAGAAATGTAAAAGTTTTGTCCTTGGGTCCAAAAAAGATCAACTTTCCAAGTATAAGCTGTGAATAG
This sequence comes from Antechinus flavipes, assembly GCF_016432865.1. Taxonomy (NCBI): domain Eukaryota; kingdom Metazoa; phylum Chordata; class Mammalia; order Dasyuromorphia; family Dasyuridae; genus Antechinus; species Antechinus flavipes. The sequence continues at coordinate 208,515,684 of NC_067402.1, forward strand.
ACTAATTCTGGAAAAGGTCTGGCAGTTTTACTAGACTGCAAGCTCAATATGATTCAACAGTGTGATATGGTAGAAGCTAAAATTATTTTGGACTATACTGAGAATAATAGTTACACTACTGTACTTTCTGCCCTTATCAGATCTTTTTTGTTTGTTTTTTGTTTTTTGTTTTCCTCATCAGATCTTATTTGGAATGTTGTGGTTAGTTTTGTGTCAAAAAGGACATTGATAAGGAGAAGAGAGTTTATAGGAAGATAATCAGATTAGTGATAGCCTTAAGTCTAAGACATATGAAGTTGAAGGAAATGGATATATGGTTAAGTAGGAGGAAATAAGATTCTGGGAGGGAATGATAGCTATACTCAAGTATTTAAGTGACTTATCATGTCACAGTTGTAGGAGTAGATTAATTTACTCCTAGAGGGTAGAACCAATAGCAATGAATGGATGTTGTACAAAAGATCATTTTAGATTTGATATTAGTAAAAACTTCATAACAACTGGAGCCATAGATCAGGATACCTGGAGATTGCCCTGGATGAATAGAAAACCATGGAGGTCCCTAAAATTCTCACATTCTGTTACCTAAAATCCCATTATCCTGAGCATTTGTTTTCTGAATCATAGCATTTCAAACAGGTAGAGAGACCTCTTAACTTTCAGATTCTGGTGATTACCTTGACATTCATATTTCTTTGACTCTTAAGACTCCATGCCTCCTAATCCTGTGAACTTCTGATCTATATTCTCTCATAAATCCACCCAATGCAGTAAATCTAATGATTTTATTTTATCTATTTATTTTTACTTTTAAATTAAATGATTTTAACATCACAAGAAGCTACAGACCCAGGCTTCCTGGCTTAACCTTCTCTGCTCTCTTTCTTTCTCTTTTCCTTTCTCCCTTTCCTCTTCCCCTGACATTTACATGACAGGTCCATCTACCTCACTTAGAGACCATACCTAATTTTTTTTTAATTAAAAATTTAAAAGACATTTATTTAACCTTCTTCTCACCTCTCCTCATTTAAAAGGAGAAAAGTAAAGCAAAACCCTGTTAACAAAGATGAATAGTCAAGTGAGACAAATTCCTTTATTGGCCATGTACAAAAATGTTGAACATATTCTTGAACATTTTGCTCATTCATGTGCAGTGCTGGTGACTATTTGCCTCACCATTATTCTCATGGTCTTCTTTGTTGCTTAGCGGGAATAAGAGTGTTTAAGGGACTTTTTAATTCCAGTGAAATACACCGGCTTAGGATGGTCTTTGATTGACAAAGAGCAGACACAGCTATAGTTTTCTTGAAGCATTTTAGTTAGAGTATATATGGACTAATCATCTACATTTTAAAGGGTACTAATAGTTGTAGTATCTGAAACAAGGATGAAACTTTGCTGACAACTTCTTGTGTCATTTAATAAATTGGTCAGTAGATGGCACTATGAGCATCAGATATAGTTGTCCGTGCAGACCTTGTTTATCTTTAGGTTTCTTTCAAAATATTAAGCAAAACTTTGACTGAAATGCAGCAGTATTTGGACAAGCAGGTTTATTTAACTTTAGTGTCTTGTTATTAGAGACATATATGTGTATGTGGGTGTGCTTGTGGCTGAGCACACACTCACACATGAACTCACACCGAGGGTGCTATTATCAAACCCTAAAATTCTGGAAACTAATCTTGTTGTTTGAAATGGGCTGTAAACCTTTAAAGGCAGATGTTTTTCCCCTACCTCTTATTTATATAATTTTTTTTCAACCTGAGACTTAATATCTCAGTTGCTATAAACCTCTGAAGAATTTCTTCTCTGAAAGTATCTACTCTAGTCCCCACAGGGATATGTGGATGAGAAAGACAGAATTCCAGCTAATGATCTGAGGGGTTCGAGTATGGCTATAGAGAGACGATGAGAAGATTAGCCAACAGATGGATTAAGGCCTCCCCCCAACTTCCAGATTAGTGGTTGAATTTCACAGCAGGAAGATAGCCTCAGAGCCCTATGGTGAGAAGTACTGTTGACAACAATCAGAACAGAAGGTCTCACTTACCCAAACAAACCGTCAGTCTGGGGGGAGGAGGAGGGGAGTATTTGAGAAGAGCCTAAACAGAACCACAGTGGCTGATTTTAAAAAAAAATCTCTTTCTTCAGAATCTTACATGAAGCAGCAACTCAAGTTGTTTTTAATCATGACAGAGATTCATGTCTTGTAGTTAATAAAATTTCTAGAACTTACTCAGCTTTATGTATGTATAGACAAAAGCCTCTTCTATGATGATAAAAGATTCAAAGAGTTAAATATTGTTGAACAATCCTGTTGAAGAACCTAAAATGCTAACTCTTTGGAGGTTAATTAAAAACTACAATTAAATGGGATAATAGTAATAATAACAGCTAATATTTATATAGTACTTACTATATGTCAGACACAGTGCTAAACACTTTTTCTAATATTATCTCATTTGAGCCTCACAACGATCCTGGGAGATAGATGCTATTATTATCTTTATTTTGTAGATGAGAAAACTGAGATGAATAAGCTCAGGGGTCCTCAAACTTTTTAAATAGGGGGCCAGTTCACTGTTCCTCAGATTGTTGGAGGGCTGGACTATAGTAAAAACAAAAACTTTGTTTTGTGGGCCTTTAAATAAAGAAACTTCATAGCCCTGGGTGAGGGGGGGGTAATTGTCCTCAGCTGCTGAATCTGGCCCGCGGGCCGTAGTTTGAGGACCCCTGAATAGCTGGTAAGTATCTGAGACTAGTTTTGAACTCAGGTCTTCTCAACTCCATTCTCTCTGCTCTATCCATTACCCCAATAACACCTTAAACTAGTTTTAGCTGTTCTTCCCTTAACTCTAGATTAATCCACCAGACATGGAGAGGAGGAGATAAGATAGCTAAATTCCAATACAGCAAGGATATGAGAGAATAGTCTGGAACTCTGAAGTAGGGCATTCTAGGGCCAGTGCCCGCTTTGGAATCCCAGGTGAGGCTTAGAAAAATTAAATGACTTGTCTCTGGCTTCTAGCACCTCCCCTCCAAAAGTGACCTATTTGATTTGGTATGTATTTTATAGATTCTTACTTATATACATGTTTTTCCCAGTAGAATACAAGCTTCTTGAGGGCAGAGGTTGTTTCATTTCTCATCTTTGTATTTGTAGCACTTACTGTGGTGCTGACACATAGTAGTAGGTGTTTAAAAAATGCTTGTTGATTAATTGATAGCTGAAGATCCATAGGCTGATTATAAGTAACAATTTAATTCAACAAATATCTATGAAGGACTTACTATAATGCAATGTACTGGAGATATAAAACCAAAAAAAAAAAACCAAAAAACAAAAAACCTGTTCTTAAGGAGTTTGAATTTGACTGGGGTGCAACATACAACTGAATATAGTACCAGAAAAAAAAAAAAGAATGGAAGGCCTACCTACAATACAAGGACTGCAGAAGAATTTGCTAAAAAAAGGTGGCATTGAGCCTTGAAGGCTGACAAAAATTCTGAGAAACCGTGGTGTGGGAGGAAGTCCATTTTAGGAATGGCCAACCACTTGGACAAATGCTTAGAGGCAAGATATGGGATGTGGTGTACAGGGAACAACTACTGTTCTAATTTAGCTGGAACACAGAATTTTTGAAAGAGAATAGAATGAAACAAAACTGGCAAAGTAGTTAGGTCCTTAAATGGCAGCTGTGAGGGCCTTAAATGGCAAGCTTAGGAATGGATATTTTATCAGAGGCAATGGGGAATCATAGAAGGTTTTTGAGCAAAAGAATGACATTATTTAACTAAGATTTCAAACCCAGATTTTTCATGTTAATGTTTTTCCTAATACACAAATCACAACTTTACTTAGGGCTGACCCTATACAATGTACAAATTGTATTAAAATTCCACATTGTTGGTATTTTAAAAATGGTGATTTCAACTAATTCCTCTAATATGCTATTCTGAAAAGCTGATATACATTGGGACCTTGATGACATTGATCTAGGAGTTTCCAGAATCAAATGGAGCCCCAGAAATATGGGGCAGGTAGGGACTTTAAGATGCAATGTTATCTGAATGGCATACAGTGTCCAGGGCGCTTCAGTATGGTAAGAAAAGCTCTAATCTTTCCCATGGGAGCATAGAATGTCAGGGACTCTTACTTCAAACACACCAACTTGAATATTTCAGGGAATGTTGATAAATTAGGGAGAGATGACTTTCGAGAGTTTAAGAGTCATCCTTTCCTGAAATGGCCATATTTTTTATAAGATCAAGGATGGTCTTAGTGTGTAAAAAAATGAAATAGAGGGGGAAAAGGAAGAAAAAATAGAGTCTTGTTGGCTTCTGTTGAATTAGAAATATGAGGAGAAAGAAATATTAGCATTTACCAAATGGAAACAGAACAGAGTCTGGGAGGAAAGCAGTTTTATTTTCAATTTTCCAAGTGGGTATTTCAAATCACAGACCATAAAAAGTAATATGAGGACCATTGAATAGTTATTTGATGGGGTTCCTGTAGCTAGAAACACAAAAATAGAGACTGTGCCATCATTCTCAAACAGTTTAAAACCATAACCATAATAATAATTCATAAGAGAGCAATACACTTTAGTGTATGGACTAGTGTTTGGTTCTTAGGGCTTTTTGAAGGGGTTGGGGGAAAGGAAGGGAAAAAACATGCCCAATTGCACCTAAATGGAAGAAATAAGCCACAGCTGGATTCTTCTCTGTGCGACAACAGAGAGAGAGCTTTCAAGGAGCCACATGGTGGGGCTTTAGGTACTTGTAGAAACGTCCTAGAATGGGAATAGAAATGCTTGCACTTCCCCTTCTCGTAGCAACAAGCATTCACCACAAGTTTCCTTCCTATGTGTCAGGAAGGGTGTTAAACAAATGCTATGGGATTTAAAAATTTTATGTAAATGTAAGCTGTGATTGTCCTTCTAAGGCTTTCTGGGTAAAGAGAAGACTAGGTAGTATAATGAGATGAGCTCAGGATTTGGACTTAGGAAGATCTTAGTAGCTGTATGAGTGTGGGAAAATTAACTTCCCTAATTTCCTTATCTAAAGCAGCTAGTGGCTCAGGGCATGGATTCAGGAAGTCATCTCCTTGAGTTCAAATATGGCCTCAGACACTTATTAGCTATGCGAATTTGGGCAAGTTACTTAATTATATTTGTCTCAGTTTCCTCATCTGTAAAATGAGCTGGAGAAGGAAATGGCAAAGCACTCTAGTATCTTTGCCAAAAAAAATCTCAAATGCGGTCACAGAGTCAGACAGAACTGAAACAACTGAATAACAACAATTTCCTCATCTGTAAAATGGATGCTTATAATTATTGTAGTACCTCCTTTCCAGTATGGTGTTAAAGCTCAACTGAGACAATGAATATAGAATATTTTGCAAACTTTAATGAGTTTTAGAAATGTCGGTTATTATTATAATTTTTTCTTCCCTTCTGTCTTTGAGAATCCAGACAAAAGAGCATTGATGCCAATGAACTAAGACTGGCCACTGGCCTAAATTTAGTCTTCTGCAAGGAAGTGGTCTATGATACTCTATATACATTGGAAGCAAAGTAGTGGCCAGATTGCTAAATCAATTCTGTTATCCATCCACGGGCTGCCAACCTGCTCCTTCTTTCTTTATTTCACAGTGTAAATAGGGATTGAAGGAGATTAATTTCCTTTAAAGACAGTAGAGTTTTGTTTTGTTTTTGCTTTGTCTCCCTTGTATGTTTTCATTATGATCTTGTCCAAACTTCCCCTTGGAAGGACGTCTGCTCATGAAATGATTGGGCATCTGGACATAATTGGTGAGTGTTTTTGTTTGCTTGAATGGAAGGCCAAGGGGCCAGGACTCTGTCTGAGCTTAGCATGCTGAGCTGCTCCATGGAGCTGTCTGGGTAAGGTAGCAATTCATATTTTCCCTTGTCCCTAAATGAGGGGTCTCAAAAGAATATCTTTAAGTCTCCTCAAAGCAATAAACTGTGCTAAGCTATCTCTGAGAGAGAGAGAGAAGATAGAGAACATACCATCCCTTCCTTCAAGGAGCCTACAATCTAGTTGCTTGAGTTTCGTGGTAGGAAAATGAATTTGACTTGAAGTGTTTTTGTCTTCCCATCCTGGCCAAGCAGAATGATTAAAAAAAAAAAAAAACAACCCTATTGGATATAGTATAGGAATGTTCTGATAATTAATTATTTCTTTCCTCCTTCTGCCACAACTAAATTTTTATTTGGTCTTAATCCCTGGAAGTCACATTTGGTTACTCAAATGAGTACAGCTTAATTATCTCAAAAGAGATTTAAAACTTAATTTGAAATTTTGACTTAAATTAGGATTTATATCAACAATTACCACAATTTATCTACAGGATAGCTAAAAAAAAATATCTCACCATATGAAAGTTGGATAGTCAGAAACATTTGCAATCATCTTCACTCTAAACAGCAAAAGCTGTCACTATTTGGTGTCCTGCCCACACCCTAAGTCAAGGTTTACATTTCATCTAGACTGGTCCATTCATTGTCTCCTTGAAAATTCTTTGTATTTTCTCCTGTTCTCTTTTGTTCATACTATTTACCCTTCCTGAAATGTTTTTCAGATACTACTCAGCTCCTTTAAATCTTGCTCATCTTTTTTGATGCATCTTAATCATAAAAGGTGTGTGTGTGTGTGTGTGTGTGTGTGTGTTGCCATGTAGGTTACATGCATGTCCACATGGGTTTGATTAAATGAATCCTACAGGGAAGCTGTCATATCTTAGGCATCTTGCCTACCCTCTCCAAGAAAGACTTTGATTTTTCCCTGAAAGAGAGCTGGAGAAGTACTCATGAGTCTGGGGGGGTATAGGACCAGAATTATGTCTATGTCGTTAAATATTGTAGCAAAGGCAAGGTTGTTTTCCCCCCTTGGGTCCAAGGTCCTGTTCATTATCTCTTGAAAACGATGGTATCTCTTGAACTTATATCTAGGGTTTGCTTCCTTTCTACCAAATGTTAGTTATAGAAAAGACCTAATGATAGTGAAGAACAATAAACATTTTAATCTAAGTAGATAGAAAACAGAAATCAGAGAAGTTATTCAGATAAGAATATAAAGTAAGCAGAGTAAATGAGATCTCTCTTTGGGAGTAAGATATCTGAGAGAGAAAGAGAGAGAGAGAAAGAGAGAGAGAGAGAGAGAGAGAGAGAGAGAGAGAAGAGAGAGAGAGAGAGAGAGAGAGAGAGAGAGAGAGAGAGAGAAAGTAAGTCCTTGATCTCATTCCAAGGGAAATTTCCTCAAACCTTATGAAAAGCAAGCTGGAAATTAGGCATATATTGAAGCATTAGGTAGTTCATGTGTTTACCACTTGCCAAAATCTTCTTTGTCTCTATTTCTCTTTTTTTTCCTATCTCTCTCTCTCTCCTTCCCTAAAAAAAAAAAAAAAAGTCTGGAATCATATCCATACATATCCTATTTCTAAACAGAAGCAAGATTTCTTTTCTCTTAATTGCTCAGGCCCATTTTGCTTCTCACATCAGAATGCAAGAGCAACCATCCTTTCCATAAAACTGGAATCATACCTAAGCACTAGGATGCAAAGCACCCCTAGGCGATTCAGATTATAATTATAATAATGAATGAAATTATGTAGAACTTTCAAGTTTGCACAGCACTTTTATAAGCATTATTTCATTTGAGCATCTCTCTGATTTAGCCACTACACTTTTTAAAAAAAAAATCCTCATTTTATAGATGAAGAAACAGGCTTTGTGAGAAATAACATGGTCATATTCCTTTCTGGTCAGAGATGAGAATTAAACTTGGATCTTCCTGATCCCAGGTCCAAGATTCTAGTCTTTCTGCCACCTGAAGTCCTTTCTCCTCTAGACCCTCTTTATCTATTCCAACTCATAGTAACTTCCTTAAAATCCTACGGTACCTTTTCTCTCTAATAATTATTTAGCATTTGCCAAATACTTATCAATTAGTTTGCATATTTGTCTGCTTCATTTTCTTATCCCCAATTATGGTCTTAGACAACTAGATTATAAACTCCCTAAAGGCAAAGACTCCCCACCCCCCAATCCAGTCCAATGCCTTGCATATAATAAACTCATATACTCAAATGAATCTATATGGGATATTACTTTCAATGAAGCAGATCAGAATAAAGCCATGTCTGCTCATCCTGTATATTTCTTGTCTATGTCCTCCTATAAGATGGTCACATGGGGTCAACCTAATATATTGCAGGCCTTTCTCACTTGTTCTTAACATTGGATACCAAAAGAACAAGTGGTTCATCTACCTGTCATACTTCTCCCTTACCCTATGACCAGTCCATGTTCTTCTCCTATTATACATTTATTGTGATATCATAGGGACCTAATTGACCATCAAGTCTTCCCATTCATTTTATAGATGAATGAACAGAGCAGTTCAGTGACTTACTAGGTTCAAATATCTTTTACTGTTTTTTTTTCCTAAGTTCTTCATTGGTTTTATGGTTCAACCTGTTCACATTTGTCATCTGCTGTTCACTGCCCTTTTTGTGGTGTGCATCTATAATTCTTTGGTACATGTTTTGTTCTGTGTCTCAGAGCCATACAGCAATACTAATAGAACATAGGTGTTAAAAGGGTAGGATTCTGTTTCTGCCAGAAACTTGGATTCATTAAAAAAATCTTTGTAATTTCCTGAAGACAGTCCAGCTCTTTCTCCTTCTCCTCTTTAATTTTCAGTCACACTTCTTGTGCATTTATATTATAGTTCTCAGATATACATACAATCCATAGTTTTAATAACTATTTGATTGATTTATGCTTTAAGGCATACTCTGTCTTCTGGCCCCTCTGTGAAAGTCTTTAAAAGTTCTACTTAGTTAAAACCTGCAACATGATTTGTATACTATTCAGGTCTTTATTTCTTGTTTTTCTTCTTCTTCTAGTGCAAGGGCTGCTTGGGCAGTACTTATAGCCCTAGCTTGATGTATGATGCACAGATATCAACAAAATATTTGAAATATTAGAAGACCACATTCAGCATAAAAATGTTTTGTTTTGTTCTTTGTTGCTACTTTGTACTTGAAACTTCCATTTTAAACTTGTTTGGTACAGCTGAACTATGGCTGCTGCAATGAAAGGAATTCATTTACATTCCTTTTGCACAAAATATGTCACTAGATGGAAGCATATACTTTAATGCTAGCAGCATCATTTCTGGGTACTGAGAAAAGAGTTTCTGAACCTTTGCTAAATTTAAAACATGAATGATGATACTTTAATATAAACTTGATTGAAATAGATCATGTTGCAAAATTTTTTAAATTTAAAAATAAATTTCTTTTCTTTTCTTTTCCAATCTCTGTAAATTCTATGGTACATTTCCTTGGACTTTAAATAATGAGAGATGAGATAGTGGGAAAGGAATTTATTCATTTAAGAATTAGTTATTTGTTGAGCAAACTTGGCCTTGGAGAACAAACGGGAACCCCATTTCCCCAGCCCTCTTCTTTGCAGAGGTGGAGAATAATAAGTGTAGAATATTGAATAAACTCTCAGACATTTTTGATGCATGGGTTAGTTTTGCTGAAATGCCTTTTTCCTCCTTAAACTTTTTTTTTTTTTTTGGTTACAAGGCATGGGTAAAGATATATTTAGAAATGAAGGTGATATATAAGCAAAATATAACATTCAAAATTAAAATTACAAAAGGGTATATTTCTGCCATATTCTATCTTCATTGCATCAAGAAAAAGAGGGCCTTAAATTTAAATCCAATTAGATTTACCCTATCCACATTAACTAGATCTTATCTTTATAGTTTTAAATAAAGGACACATTTTCTTAATTTAATAAATTGGTTATGTGAAAGAGTCCAGTAGAATCATAGCTGTTCTCCTTGTTGAATTCTCTATCTTTTAAAATATTTATGCGAATGCTCCTATTTTCATTTGTTTTAGAATTAATATTTGTATGGCAATTTATTGCAATAGCTTGCTGGTTAGTCTTTTTGCATTATTTCTCTCCACTCCAGACTATCTTCTCCTTAGCTATCAAAGAGATCTGCCTAAAACCTAGATCTCACTGTGTCAATCAACTCTAGTAGTTTCTTATTACCTTTGACAGCAAATAAATTTACAATCCTCTTTTTCGATTCATAAAACTCTTCACAACTTAGTCTCTTCCTATCATTCCATTCTGGTTATACTTGATTTTCCTCCATATAGTCTATGATCCAGTGACAGAGACCTCTTTTTAAAAATAGCTTCCCCCCCAATTATATGTAAAAACAATTTTTAACATGAATTTTTTACAAAATTTTAAATTCCAAATTTTTGTCTCTCCTTTTCCCCCTCCCCTTTCCTAAAATGGCAATCAATGTGATATAGAGTATATGTATGCAATCATGTAAAACATTTTTACATTAGACATATTGTAAAAAAAAGAAACAGACTAAAAGAAAAAAACATGAAAAAAAAAGTGAAAATAGTATGCTTAAATCTGCATTCAATATCCATCCATCAGTTCTTTTGGTGGATAGCATTTTCCATCATGAGTCTTTTGTAATTATCTTGTATTTTTGTGATTGTGTTTGTATTGCTGAGAAGAGTTATATCATTCACAGTTAATTATTGCACAATGTTGCTATTACTGTATACAATGTATACTTCACTTTACTCAGTGTCAGTTCATGTAAATCTTTTCAGGTTTTTCTGAAATATGTTTGATCATCATTTTTTATAGCACATTACACTCCATTACATTCACATATCATAACTTATTCGGTCATTGCCCAATTGATGGACATCCATTCAATTTCTATTTTTTTTTGCCAACACAAAGAGACTTGCTATAAATATTTTTGATACTGGCTTCCTTTATGTTCTTTATTCTATTTATTTTCTTTAGCATTTTTCCTTGTCTGAAATGCTCTCCCTTCTGGATTCTTTCAGGTTCTACTTCAAACCATATCTTTTGTAAGAAGCCTTTCTTGGTTTCCCCTACTGATAATGCCTTCCCTCAGAGATTACCTTCTCTTTGCCCTGTATATATTCTTTAAAAATTATCTTATACTGAACTTAAGAAATAAAACAAGAATTTTCATAGTGTAGTAGAATAGAAAAAAAAAGTTGATTATATGTGATATTGCAAATGTATTATATATTACCTTATATAAAATCTTATTAGTACATGATTCTTTGCATATCTCCCATTAGAATATGAGCACCTGAAAGTAGGGACCATGCTTTTTCCCCTTCCTCCTTACTTTGTATTCCCAGTATTTAGTACAGTGTCTATCACCTAGCATGTGTTTACTGAATGTTTGTTGATTTGATTCTAGGTTCCTATTCCAATTCATTTTTTTTCCAGTATAGTGTGTAGAATTTGTGGGTTATTTTACTTTTCTTCTATATGTAGGATGTAGCTGTTTCAGAGTGGTTTTGGATACCCTGATCTCTATACATTGTTTTTATCGGGGTTCCTTGAAGGAAAGGCCTTTTGAATGGTAATGTAGAAGTGGAATCATCTAGTAGGCAAAGAGAATAGGCTTCTGAGACAAAGGATCTGGGTTCAAGTCCCAGTTCTGAGTGCATCCCACTTCTGTAACCTTAGGGAGTTCATTTAATTTCATTGATCTTAATTCTAGCATTTCTAAAATAAGGATGTGGAATATGTAAATTCTGAGGCTCGATCTAGTCCCCAAATTCCAGATCAAAGAAACAATAGAACTGAATAGCATGTAAAAGAAAACCCAGATAATTGTCTTGTTTAATAGATGAGAAAACTGATTTTCAGAAAATTTGAATGTCTTGTCCATAGCCATGTAGCTTATGGCATAAGCAAAACTAGAAGTATTGTCTTCTGACTTCTAGGTCAACATTCTCTTTCCTATGCTCTGCTTCTTTTTTTCCCAAAGGATTCCAGTTTACCTCATATAATGCTTCCTTCTAAGCGAGCACGTCTTTTTAATGTCAGTGTGACCTCCCTGTTCATGAGGTGAACACTGACAAGGAAATGCTATTCTGAATATATCATACCAACAAAGTGACAGGTGTGGAAGTATGTAGGGTCATAGTAGACTCTTTAGCCTACTTTCCCAAGATAAGCTATGCAATTTGCTCTGTAGGATCATCCTGGAAGGAGAGGGGGGAAGGGCTTTGGGTCATGTCATGTCATTCACACAAAGTCACACATGGTGATCTTTGGAGAGGCAAAGTAGAAGGTAATAACCTTTGCCTTGTGTTACATGTCATGGTCATGAACTGTACTGACAGCTTAATCTTGCTATTTGAGGTAGCCAAGGAATAAGGAAGGTGTTTGCTTCCTATTAAGCAGGTAGAAGAGAGCGTGGACCCTTTCCTCCCTTCCTCTCTTCTCCCTTATAAAGCTAGGGGAACCTTTATGGAAAGGAGGAAAAGCAAATCAATCTTTTAATCAATAATTCAATCAATATAGGTACCTACCACCTAGTAGGGACACAGCATTGTGTTTGCTACAACATGGGATGCAAAGTTCCTTCCAAACATCTGTTTTCTGAGAACTTATTGTCAGGCTGGAGATTCAAAACATGCACACAGAAAAAATGAAGAAAAATATCACAAAATCACAGAAGTGTAGGGTTAGAAAAGACCTCAGTGGCCATTTAGTCCAACTTATACCTGAAGAAACTTTCCAGCATAATATACCCAAGAAGTAGCTGCCCAACTTTTTGAAGATCTCCTATGAAGGGAAACTCCTTCTTGCAGTAGCTGATTCCATTCTTGAATAGCTGGATAGAGTACAGAGAAACTCTAACATTCTTATTCCTAGAAACTTTGCCCCTCTTAACACAGGCAAAGATGGCATTGAATTTTTAGCTGTTCTGTAATACCAGTGACTCAAGTTGAATATATAGTACACCAAAACCCCGACATCTTTCTCAAACAGCTCTTTAATTTTACTGCCTTCAATAAATTCAATAAATGAGCCATGACTTTCTAAAAATCCTTCATTGAAGAATATCATTAAAAATGAAAAATATGACTCTTTGACATTAGTATTGTCATGATGAACAAATTCTCAATTTTAGAATAATCAAATCAATCAGAATTCATTAAGTGCTTTCTATTGGCTGGGGAATACTAAGGAATACAAAGATAAAAATGAAAACTTTAAGGAACTTATGTTTTATCAGGGCAGAGATGACATGTATATAAAGAAGAGAATAAAATATAAGAAGACTGGAAAAATAGGATGGAGACAGTTTGTGAAGAGCTTCAAAAGCTGTACAAACAATTTTATATTTGATGCTGGGAATGTAATAGAGAGTCAATAGAGTTTATTGAGCAGGAGAACAATGTAGTTAGAACTGGCTTTAGGGAGATCTCTTTGGCAGCTGAGTTGAGGATAGACTTGAATGTATAACTTTTGCTTATGGACAACAAGAGGAGAGATGAGTCACTAAATCATCTTTCTTTTTCTCCTAATTCAAGAACATAGGATTTGGAATCAAAGTATGCATCTTTGTTCTAGCTTGAGCACCAGCTAGCTAGGTGTTCTTGGGCATATCACTTTCCCTATCTTTCTTTACCCATTTGTATATGACAAAGTTGGACAATTGATCTTTAATGTTTCTTCAAAGTCTTAGTATTATATGATTTCAATATTCATGATCCTGAATTCTTCCTCTCTCAAATAAAGAGAAAATGGATATAATGCAAATGTTCTCCTGATTTCCAGGAGAAAAAGATAGGTCCTGAAAACTAAAGATAGTTTGTGAGTAATTATCAAAGAAAATGATGATTATTAAAAACCAATAGAGGCTCACTAAAAACCAGTCATGGGGCTTATTTCTCATCTCCTCTCCAGAACTTATTACACACACACACACACACACACACACACAGAGAGAGAGAGAGAGAGAGAGAGAGAGAGAGAGAGAGAGAGAGAGAGAGAGAAATTCACTTACTTTTTTACTCCCCTTGAGGTGATTACCTCCCCTTGAGCCAGCCCTTTAGAAGAGCCACTTCTTTCTGGAGTGAGGGACAGGGCCTTTTCCATATCCAATAATAAAAATAAAGGAAGGAAAAATAGATGTAGTGTGTAAAGATAGATATAAAACTGAGAGGAAAGAGTTTATGTTCAAGGAAGAGGGATGACAATATGGTCAAGTAATCTAAATATTGGGAAATGTATTATTTGAAGTAATGTGTTTTGATGGTATACAGAAGTAATGTTATATCAAAGGAAAATTAAGAAAACAGATTTGGATAAATACACTGGATGTTATGGTCACTGAGACTATCAGGAAAACAAAACTGATGTTAAACTAAAATAAAATGCAGATGAATTAAAAGATCTCAAGGCAAATGGGAAACTTTCAAAAGCAAATGTAAATCAATAAAAAAAATTCATTTTCTTCATTTTCAAAATCATTTCTTTGATTTGGTTTTAGCAATGATGACAAAATCCAGTTCGATAACTTTGGGGATGGTGATGATGATAACACTTCTAATACCTAACCTAGGCCTTTTACATTGAGATTTTTTTCTGAGGATTGTTTAATTTTGGTTCTATTTTTATTTGGATTTTTTGGCAAGTCCCATACTGTTAAATAGATTGAAACTTCATTAACCTAATTCCAGTTTGTAAAATAAGCCTGATTTATTTTCAGTGTTTGCTTTTTAAGAATTTATATATCTTTAAATGATAATAATGCTGAATAACTTAAAATGAAATGCTAAGCCTGTTTTGTCTTTCGGTGAATTGAATATTCAATGTATGGGTAAAAGACAATAACATCTGTTTGTTTTTTTTTTAAATGGATTACAGTAAATTGATGTTTTGAATAAATTCTTTGCCATATGATCATCATGGATTATAGTTAAATCCCTACTTTGAATTTGTGTCTATTAAAAAAAAAAGAATAGCCATGTTTTGTTTTTGATCAAGGATTTAGAGCTGGAAGCATTTTGGGGATCTAATCCAGAATCCTTATTTAACAAAAGAAGAAACTGAGGTTCAAAGAGACTGAATGACTTCAGCAAGATTCCATAGGAAGTAAGTGACAAGACTTGGATTTGAAAATACTCCTCTGACTTAAAATCTCCAGACTGGCAAATAAGGCAAAGGTTATTGGACAGGGCAAATTCAAATGGAACAGTTTCTTTGATCTAGGGGTCATATTTTTAATATTACAGTTTACATTCTATTCCCCCTTCCCTCCACTTTAAATAGGCATACTTACAACTTTTTGCTTGTAAACGATGAAAACACTTTGATTTTTCTCATACAAATTATGATTAAGCCATGGTTTCCATCTAATTAAATAAGACTGGGAAGTAAGAGATTGATGATGTTATTATTATTAGATAGGGTTCATAGCTGATTGAACAATAACACTCAGAGTACAGAGTATATAGTATATAGAGTATATAGATAAAGGGGAATTCTCTATGCTGTGAGTCAGTACTTTGAACTTGATTCTCTCCTGTTCACTTTTTTTTTCCTTTGGTCAAAGATTTATCCTATTTGTGGAAGCCACAAAGCCTGAGAGGGATAGTTATTTCATTAAGTGATAGAATTAAGCTCCAAGAAGCCCTTTGGAAATCAGCATGGTGTAGTGGAAAGAACATTGATGAAGTCAGAAAATCTGGCTCTGTCACGTATTATTGAAATAGTCTTGGACAAATTTACTTAATCTCTTAGGGCATCAGTTTCCTCCTATATAAAATGAGGAAGGTGGACTTTATCTGGAAAATCTTTTCTAGTTCTGGCATTCTATGATTTTGGAACAGTAATAGTTCACTCATTTTTCAGTCATATCTGACTCTTTATGATCTCATTTGAGGTTTTCTTAGTAAAGACACTGGCATGGTTTGCCATTTCTTTCTCTAGCTCATTTTATAGATGAGGAAATTGAGACAAACAGGGTTAAATGATTTGCCCAGGGTCAAATAGCTTGTAAATGTCTAAGGCTGCATTTGAACTCATGAAGACGAGTTTTCCTGATTCCAGGCCCAATGCTCTGTGCACCATGAAGATATCTAGCTGCCTCTAAGATGAATAGTGGAACAAAATTTAAAGGTAACTTGGAGTCTTTACTCATTAATCTCAGTGGGTTTGTGAGGATGGGGTCTCTAAACAAGTAGGAACCTTGTAATAAAGCAAAAAGTTCTTAACTCAGGGAATGGGTAGATATTTATATAAAAACTTCTTCTAGGGGCAGTCTAGCCAAACAATTATTATTAAGATACCAAATTGGGGAATGTAGAGTATTAATTTTCCAGGTTGAAAGAATCTGGAAGCATAAACCTGAAGTACCTGGAAAATTCACTAAGCCATCCCAGAGCATGCCCTGATGTTAAAAACATATCTAAATTAGGAATTTGCTACTTATTACCTGTGTAACCTTGGGCTAGTATCTTGAGTTTAATACCAGTTATCCCTCCCATATTACAATTTTCCCCATCATAGGGCAAATACATTCTTTTATGTTCTGCTCTTTGTCAGCATTCTGCAATTTTGACAAGAATTTAAATCAATCATAACAAAGGTCAACTTTAACAGCTGAACTCCAGGACAGGGTAGACTACTTTGTTTCAAGGACATATTTCCAGAACAAGATATTCTGCCCCTTTATGGAAACAGGATGTGTGCATTTTTCTAGTCTCCATAGCTTCAATCTGCAATCTTGTATTTTTTCCACAATATTGAAGCTTATCCAAAGAAGAGCTACCACTATGGCAATGAGTCTGAGAACTGTATCAGATGAGGAAGACTTGAACAACAATTGAGTTCAATTAGCACTTATTTAATGTTGACCCAACAATGAAGTACAGAACTGGGTTTTGTGTGTCAAGAGAAGATTCCCTCATATCATGAAATTTATGGTCTAATTTGGGAGTTTAGCACAGTGAGAGTTAAGTGTGATGGAGAGCCTGTCCTTTGTGGTATATTTCCTATCTTCTTGTACTCCAACTGATCCCATGGAAATTTGAGGGGAGATAGTTTCCAGCTAAGCTGACTCAAAGTTTGATACTGTATGATGATGAAATAGTTTTCAATTGTCTATGAAGAACTCACAATTGACTTAGGAATGCTGAGTTATAAATGAACTCTAATACAAAAGAGGTAATCTCTGCATCTCTCTGTCCTTTCCCTTTACATCCTTGATCAGATAAATTTTCTGTAAGCTGGTCTTGAGAGTAGACTGAAGGAAGGTTATCAGCCTTGCCTTGCACATGGTCATGGCTATTATTGTAACATGACTTATTCTCTTTGTGTTAATTCTCTCCTTAGGTGAATGACTATTTTGAGATGGGAACTCCCAGGCAACCTTGTGAGTTCCAGAGACCCAGACATTTCATAAGAGGTTCCAGTAGTGATCAAAATTGGTAGTAGAATCCATAGGAATGTGTAGTGATAGCTATGCAGTGAAGGCATCAGAAAGAATAGAAAGAATGATACAAGAAGAAGATATAGTTATCCCAAGGATGGCAAATAGTTTCAGGAAGTTGACTTTGTGGTAGAGAGAAGCGTCAGCTGGGAAGTCATCAGATTTATAATCTATAAATTGAATATATATTTATTAAGCTCCTACTATGTGATAGGCACTGTGATAAGCACTGGTAATACAAATAAGAGAAATAATTTTCTCTTAAGATGCTTATAATCTAATGGGGGAAGAAGACACAAAATGAAGCCAAAAGCTAGTGGGGATACATTGGGGGATATCTGGCACAAAGTATGATGTTCTTCTGGAGACTAAGCAAAACAGTGGAGCTGATGGAAAGTAAGTTACCAGTTACAACCAGGGAGGTTGTAAGCTTTGGGAGGAAGTTAGTCTTCTACCTTCCAGTCCTCCAATCTGAGGGAAGAAGCAACTGAGTGTGAGTTGTGGAACTGCAGAATATGGAAACAACCATTTCACATAGTGTTGAGATTTCGGGGCAGGGTGTGTTAAGGGGTGGGAGTAGGGAGAGCTTATCATTCCTTGGAGTAGAAGTCAAGCAGAGGAATGAAGGAACAGACTCTTAGGTAAGGCTAGGCTGTCCAACAAATAAGGAGTTATTCCTAAGGGGAATTTCATCAATATTACATAAGTGGGAGAAGTTCTCTAGTGGTCCACATTTGAGTAAACTTTTTTATTTCTTCTGTTTACATTGTGCCTGTTTTTTTTTTTTAGGTTTTTAAAGTTTGTTTGTTTATTGCTAATGTTTACATATGAGCCTCTTCATATTGAACTTGGGGCATCTCTCCCCTGGCTACAAAATACTACATTACACTAGATGACACTTATGAAATCCTGCTACTGTGCAAACCCTGGATGGCTTTGTGTAGAGATGGACAGCCTTGTCCTAGGTGCTGCTTTAGGAAGAGGGAGATAGGACTCATTAGCTGAGAGACTACTGAGAGCATTCATTGGTAAGAACTTGTGTAAGGTTGTAAGAGACTTCAGAGAAACTTGGACAAAAATTCCAAGGAGGCATTTGAAAGAAACTTTTGAATGGTAGATTGAGATCCTCCTGAACATAATGGGACCAACTCCCATATATGTCCATGAATTCAAGAGCTCTAGTCAGCCATTCAAACAAAAGCCTCTGTCTGTCTGTCTGTCTATCTCTCTATGTCTCTCTCTCTCTGTCTCTGTCTCTGTCTCTCTCTGTCTCTCTTTCTCTCCACATCCCTCCTGTAATGAGTGGACTCTATCTCCACTCTTCCAGAAGCAGACAGCTACTTTTCTTCTCAGGGTTCCAGTATACCTTGAGTGGTTTGTGGGATTTCTTCTTTATAATATCATTGACCTAAGTCCTCACTAGTTGTGTTTCTTCCATTTGTTAGGATCCAGTGAAGAGCACCTGAATTTTATTTAGTCAACCACCGGGTGGTTTTAAACAAAGGAATATTTATTTCAAAGATATAGCAAGAACCAACCTACAAACATTTTTATTCAACACTTCCAAGGGCATACTTTTGCCTGTACAATCTTAGTCTCTGGAAGACAAAAATGAGAAACTTAGCTTAATTCTATGTAGTTCTACCACATACATATCCAAAGAGAGAATCACTGCTAGAATTCTAACTTCAGGGATGAGGACATGGAGTTTCTCCTAAATATTATTCCTTCTTTTTTTTAAAGTGCACTGATCTAGCTATAAAACCAGACAGCTAGATGGCACAGTGATTAAGGTGCTGGCTTCTTGAGTCAGGAGAACCTGAGTTAAAATCTGGCCTCTAACATTTAATTGGCCAAGTCACTTAACTTCATTTGCTTTAGTTTCTCATTCTATAAAATGAGCTGGAGAAGGAAATGGCAAACCACTCTAGTATCTTTGCTGTGGAGAATTAGACACAAGTGAAACGATGCAACGGCATCAAAAAACATAAAACTGCTCTGGATTCTGATTCCTGGATTCTTGTAACGTGCTTTCCTATGGCTGGAGACTCCACTCTCTTCACCTAGAATGAATAGAAAAGAATGTAAAAAATGACCAAAAGACTCAGGCTCATCTTAGGGGCCAAATGCCCTCATCAAGAAGGTCTTCTGGCCTTTCCCCTTTAACCATAGTCCCTACTGGACACCATGAGAAGAAAAGTCATCAAGTTCTCCCACAATTCAGCCAAGAGTTGGACAGGCTGACTCAGTTCTTTTTGGAAATGCTGACAGTTCTGGCTATACAACCAATTGAAAAAAGCTCCTTGAAACCATGTGGTTAGCCAACTGGAATCAGTTACAGAATGTCCACACATGCTCTACAGTCTTTCCAACACACTTCCTTTACACGTCATCACAGTTCTTTAGAAGCAATTTTCCAGGTTATCCATGTGGGTAAGTTGCATCAATCAAGCAAGCTGATGGAGACTACACATGTGCCAGACTTCCATTATACTCCAGAGGGACCCTCTGAAGTCTCTGCAATAAACTGAAGTAAATCCCTTATGTAGGTTCTTAGTGTGGTACTCAGCATTCTCTCAGCCAATCAGGAGTCGTGTCCCTCTCTGCCTACATAGCACACAGAACTGCCCTTCCTCTTGGGTGAAAGCAGGATTATACTTCTCTTACTTTCATTTATATTCTTTTTGTTTGACGACCTCTGTAAATCTAACATGTGGGGGCCAACCCTCATCTTTGTTGTAGAAAAGTAAACATTCCACCTATGAATCTAGGCTCAAATACCTAAACAAATACATATACATACACAGATCTTTACATGAGTCCCAATTAAACTTGTAGGAGAACCTCAAGACTAACATGATCAGTTTCCTTTTAGGAAATGGATTTGTCAAGGTGAATGGGAATTGAAGAAGTAGCTCCAAAGAGGTAATATAGAAACATAAATTAATCATGAGTAATTGTAATTACTCAATGAATAATAAGTATATAAGTATATTTGCAAAAGAAATCTCATGTTGTATTGGAGAATAGGGAAAAATCATTACCAACTTGAAGATGGGAGGATCAAAATGATTTCCTCAAGGAAATGCATTTGAGTTGCTCTTTAAAGAGCAGGTAGGAAATTCACTGAGGTGGGTTGGAAGGAAGAGCATTCTAGACCTGTGTTGTTTGTCAGTTGTTCTGGAAGAACATGATGATTTGCACTTGAATTGGAGTTAAGTGAGACAGAGTTGTACAAAAGTCCTCACTCTCATTCTCTCCTCAGTCACCAAAGTCTAGTGTGGCAGGACAAAAATTGAGATGTCTGGGGAAGATGGGGATGACTTTGACATGAGTGGGATCAATGTCTCATCAAGCACTAAGCATTCCACGGCACCTGCTTCAACCGCCTTCGTGGAACAAATTGTTCTCATGTGCTCATTTCAATGAGAGAAGCCTTCACATTCTTGGGGCAGACATCCTCCTAATTCATTGATAGGATTGAGGTAAACCACAATCTGGTTTAGCTAATCCTCTAAGATGGTTCTGCTGGATATGGCTGTGTGGTATGGTACAGCTTCTTAGAGCCATAAGTGAACTTGGTGATTGATTAGCCATCAAAGGTGGATGAGCATCCCTGAAAGGGGCTTGGCAAGCCCTCATACCAGGGGTACCAATCTCCCCTGAACACCCCGAGCAAAGTAATAGTTTGAATGAGAGTATAGCTATAGGACAAGATGAGGGAACATTCAAGCATGGAGTATATTGAGGGAATAAAATAAAATGAGAAATACTCAAGATGAGGCAGGTAATAGCATAATTAGGAATTGAACCATGATCCATAGTCAATGATCTTTTCAGTATATCTTGAAGTCTCATAGAGCTTCTCTGTAGTCAGTTAGAGAAGCTCATTTAGAACCCAGGAATAATTGAAGGAACTGAAAATGTTTGAGAATCTGATAGTTGGCCAATACTTCAAGGTTTCTTTGATATTAGACTATAAGTTGAGAGCAGATGCACTCTCTTCCTCTCTGTCTCTCTGTCTCTCTCATTCTCTCTCTCCCTCTCTCTCTCTCTCTCTCTCTCTCTCTCTCTCTCTCTCTCTCTCTTCTTTCTGTGTCTCTGTGTCTCTCTCTCTCTGTCTCTGTTTCTGTCTCTCTCTCTCTCTCTCTCTTTCTCTCACTCTCTCTTTCTCTCTCTCTTTCTCTCTCTCTCTCTCTCTCTCTCTCTCTCTCTCTCTCTCTCTCTCTCTCTCTTTCTCTCTTTCTGTCTCCTCACCACTGAGAGTACTTCCTGATATATAATAAGTGCTTAATAAATGCTTGCTAATTAGCTGTCATATTGAAGAAATTGGGTTTATTCCATGTTGTCCTAGAGTAGAGTGAGGTCAAGAGGAACACTGGAAAAAGGTAGATTTCAGGGTAAAAAGGAAGGAGTTAGAGTTAAACTATATTATTTAGATAAGATATAGGTGATCCCCATCCTCAATAAGCATATAAAGGGAGCAAGGGCTGCCTTGCCAAACAAATTTCTCCATCACTGGCATTGTGTAGGGAGAGTCCAGATGCATTGTGGTAGAGAAGTGGATGGGAGATTGCTCTTAGCAATTCTGAATCTACAACTCCAAATATATTTCTGAGAACAAGGTAAACTTATTGAAATGGGAAAATTATGAATAGTTATTGTTTAGTTGTTCCTGATTTTCATGATCACATCCGGGATTTTCTTGGCAGACATACTAGAGTGGTTTACCATTTCCTTCTCCTGCTTATTTTACAAGTGAGGAAACTGAGGTAATCAGGTTAAGTGACTTGTCCAGGGTCACACAGCTAGTAAGTATCTTGAGGCCGGATTTGAATTTAGTCATTCTCCCTCCAGGATCCAGCACGCTATCCATTGTACCACCTAGCTGCCCTCATTGTAAAAGCAGACTTTCTTTTATCTCTTCTGCAATTAATCTCTTTCTCTAAAACATTTTCCACACCAAATTATTTTTAAATTGTCTTATTTGATTTCATTGTTTTATTGAGCTCTATGTTGAACTATGCTTCAAAATAATATTTGTTCAACAGTTACATTATTGAAACAATTTGGTCAATTTAAGTGAAAGAAAAATATGTCTATTTGGTTCCGAGAATCGACTATTTTCTTCAGAAACCTGACAAATCTTTTCCTTTAAATTGTTAATTGAATGATCTCTGTAGAATTGTAATTAGATGTCCTCTGGTCTACTTTCTAATTTTATTATTTTATTGATGCTTTCTTTATGTGTCACTATAACTTCCCAATGATTCCACCCTGGAGATCTCTTCCTTGTAATAAAGCAGAAGAGTTTAGAAAAACAAAATAATACTTGGGCCAAATCTGACAACATAATTTTCACTGGGCACCTGGAACAGAAGCTGCTGAGTAAAGGGACAGGGGTGTTCCCCATCCTCTGAAGTCAAGATTTATCATTTCAGTGATCAGTTTTAGGGGTCATTCATTGCAAACCTTCCATTTTACCGATGGGAAACTGAACCCTGGAAAACTGAAAAGCTTTGTCCAAGTCACACAGTTAATAGAGCAGTAGAGCTGGTGCTCAACACGGGATCCTATGAGCCCAAATCCAGGAATTTTTACTCTTTAAAAAGCAGTACAAAGCAGGATGGCGCAGAATGAATAGTGTTGCACTTGGAATCAGAAAGATTTGAATTCTGCCTCAGATACTTACTCTTTGGGTGACTCTGGATAAGTCATTTTTAACCTCTCAGCCTCAGCTTTCTCATCCACAAGAGATGGATAATAATAGCACCTAACTCACAGGGTCATTTTGAGGATTGTCTGCAAAATGCTTTGCAAACCTTAAAGTCCAATATAAAAAAATGTTAGCTATTTTTATTACCGCTTGATTCTGAGCCAGCATCTTCAAAGTAGATTTCCCAGCCTGACTGAAACCAGAAAGACATAAAATTCAATTATTTTGCTAGTCCCCATTCACGTGTCTGCTCAGAAAAGCGACCTTCTTCTTTGTCTATTATTGTAGGCGAACCCAGAAAGCTGATGGGTAGGCCTGCCTAGGAAAGCCAGGCAGAGAGCTCTTTCTAACTCACCCCAAGAGTCTCTTCAACTTGAATGATGAAAAACTCTGTCAAGAATTCCACGCCAAACTGGAAGAGTTATTAGTGACACATTCGTTGGTGATTAAAATGGGCACCTCAGCTTTGTAAGGGAAGGACTATTTCTCCCCCTGGGGTCCCCTATTTTTTGACACCCCCCCACTTCACACAGGGATAGCAATTTTAATCTGAGGGTCTCCCCGTGCTTTTATGAGCGCTAATTAATTAAGCTTCCCCACACCTTGGTGAGAGGTAGGAGATCGCTTCGTCTGGATGGCAGGAATGCCGAATGGCCCCAATGGGCAGTAACACCGTGGGGACGGAGGGCCGAGAATATCGGATTCAATTGAGACTGCTGGGGGAATTTTAGGGAGGCAGAATGTAATTACTTTACTTGGACCCAGGCCAGGATTTTGGAGTTAACACAACTGCTCTTAGAAAGTCTGCCATCAGATCTCTGGTGACCACAAATGCTTAGGTTTGCGGTTTTAGGTTTCATCCAAGAGGTAACAGCTCGAGCAGCCCAGTGCCACCTAAAACCGTGCTGGGGGACCAATTCCCAGAGAACCAGAGGAGAGAGAGGGCCACCTACTGAATCAGAAACCCCATTTCCTGAAGTACCTACTTATTCCTGGGAGGTCTTTCATCCTCACACCAGCCCAGGCCAGCCCTTGCTCAGCTAGTAAGAACTGACAGGCCCACAGCACAAAGTGATATGACTGCCAGAACAAATTATGTGCTTGTCTTTTTTCTGGTGTTGTCCAAGATTCCAGCAACAAAACAGTAGGGAACTCCCCGTCCACATTTTTTCCTTGGTTCTCCCCTCTCTCGAATGCCTGGGGCTTGCAGTCCAAGTTAAACAGAACTCGAGTTTCCCTATAAGTCAAAAACAATATTAATTCTGATCCGACATATTTTCCTTTTCTTGTAGGGTATATGCGTTTGAAAGCACAACATGAGGGCAGTCGATCTGTAACTGGCACTGGAAAAAAAAAAGGCAGAACAAAAAAACAAAAGGAGAAATACAAGGAAGCATTTCTAAAGAGAGAGCGCAGGAGGTTTGGGGTGGGGGGCGGCGTCTGACCCTTCTGGTATGAAGGCAGGAATGAGAATTTTCCTCTGTGGTCTGTTCAAAGAAGAGCGAGAGCTCGTATGAGGCCGCAGAGTTGTGGTCAGAGATGTCTATACCACACAAATCTCCAGTCGGGGTTACTCCTTGGTGGGAAGCGAAGAGATTCTGAGACAATATTAGCATGGCATACAGCTGAACTAATGCATCCCTGCTTCTCTCGCTAGAAAGGAGAAATTGAAGTCCTGTTTATCTGAAGTCTAAAGATTACCAGAGCCATCTTTTTCAAATTAAAACGGCAATGTAAAGTTTTGTAAATGTTAGTTCTTCTAATTGACAGTGGCTTGTATGATTAAAATAAAGGCACTAATATTTTCTCTTGTTTTCTTTTTTATCACTGAAGTTCATTTTTCAGTAACTAAGACAAGGTCTTCATTTTTACGAAGACCCATGCTGACCTTGAAATATCTGATTTTTTTCAGTGAATGTTTGTGCCCATCTGGTTTGAATTTAGCATTCTTATGAGTCATTTCACTGTGATAGGAACACTATGCTATAGAAAACTTCTGTTAATATTTTAACATTTTAAATCAAACACTATAGAGGGCATTACCTAAGCTGAGCTGCAATTACAGAGAACTGTGGTCTCTATTTGTTCATGGTTCACGCCTTCACGTTTATTTTCTTTAAATTGAACAGAGTACATGGTAAATAAGGACATAGGCCATATGTGTGTTCAAATACTTTCCCATCTCCTCTTGACATGTTACTTTCCAGACTAAATCTGGATATTTGGGAAAGGTAGGATCAGCGAGTCTTTAGGAAGTAGGGATGTTCTTTACTTCCTTATGGCCGAGAGAACTTGTTTAAAGAGGGCCGTATTTATTTTTCAATCAGCGCTGACTGAGTGACTTATTTTTTTTACCACCCCGGTTTCCTGATTTTGAAGATTGAAACTTGTTTCCCTTTTATTAAAGCACTGCATTTTTCAAGGTAACCTTTAAGATGAAGCCAAGGAGGGAGAAAAATGCCAGGAATCTATTTGAGAAAATACAGCCTTGTCTCCTCCACCTTTTTAAGCACATGGAGGTTTCCAAGAGAGGCAAGGTCTGGTGGGGGTGCTCAGTAAGTATATTGAACCTTCACATGGGCTAGACATGATTTAACTTGAAAATGCACAGGGTATTTAGAGACATTATTGGTTTATATTAAGCAGAACTATATCTTAGCAAACTAAATCCCTCCATCCTTTATTTGCCATTTGGAAAACATCTGAATTTTGATAGGAAAAAAAAATACCTAGTTTACTAGTTAAATACCTAGTTAAACTAATTATACTGTTTAAACAAATCGCTTGGGCAAGCCGGTTTCAGGATATGTCTAAATTCCACCCACCAAAACAGATACAAACCAGCTCCTACCCTCAAAGGATAGTAGTGCTTTTGTGTTGTTGGATCTCGCTTGAGTCTTTGTGAGCCCATTCCGGGAATTCATGGCAAAGACACTGGAGGCTTGGCCATTTTCCTTCTCCAGCTCATTTTATGGATAAGGAAATTGAGGCAAATAGGGCTAAGTGACTTGCCCAGGATCACAAAGCTAATGAGTGTCTGAGTCCAGATTTGAACTCTGGTTTAGGCTTTTCTTGGCAAAGACACTGGAGAGTTGGCCATTTTCCTTCTCCAGCTCATTTTACAGATAAGGAAACTGAGGCAAATAGGGCTAAGTAACTTGCCCAGGATCACAAAGCTAGTGAGTGTCTGAGTCCAGATGTGAACTCTGGTTTGGGCTTTTCTTGGCAAAGATACTGGAGTACTTTGCCATTTTCCTTCTCCAGCTCATTTTACAGATAAGGAAACTGAGGCAAATAGGGCTAAGTGACTTGCCTAGGATCACAAAGCTAGTGAGTGTCTGAGTCCAGATTTGAATTCTGGTTTGGGCTTTTCTTGGCAAAGATACTGGAGTACTTTGTCATTTTCCTTCTCCAGCTCATTTTACATATAAGGAAACTGGGGCAAATAGGGTTGCCCAGGGTCCCACAGCCATATTCAAACTCAAGGACTTGAGACTTCAGGCCACTCTAATCTGCTGAGCTGCTTCACTGCTGCTTTTGCAGCTCCCCTTTTCTCTCCCTTACCTGAGTTCACTCCCTACATCTGACAATGCTTAACAAAATAAAATGGCTGTACCTGGGCCCTGAGCACCAATTCTTCAAGGTCATTTTATTCTGATCCTTATTGCATTACAGAACACTGGGGGGACCAATGGGACTGGAAGAGTAAAACTTAAAATTGGAAAAATAATAACCCTTGATTCCCAGACATAGGGCCTGTTTTTCTCAGTCCTTGTTCAGGCAAAACATGTGTCAGAGTTAGTGAAAGCTGTACCAAATGAGGAGCCTAGATTTCTTAGCAGAGACATGTCATAACTGCATGCAAGGGCTTAGGCACGAGGAATCCATTTGTGCTTCCCATTAGCCATATTTTTGTGACTGAATAAAAAAAAAGGGGGGTACTTTTTCACACAATTTAATTAGAAGCACCAGATGTGGTGCTGTATGACTGATGTCAAAATATGACACCTCTAGGTAAACACTTTAACTTAATCAATCAAGTAAATAGCTTTCACTATTTTAAAGCATTTCAAAATCTGTTTGGTATAAATACAGTATTTTTGTGTTATGCTAAACACATCATGGACAGCTGCAGCATTATTAAGAGATTAGGGGAATATGTTCGATTTTACTATATAATTTTTCAAGAGCTAGCCTTTACAATTTCCTCCTCTGGGAAAGACCAAAAGGAAGATAGGCTTTGAAAAATCCCTAAATTTTGTGGTGTAGAAGGAAAACATTTTCTCAAGGAAACTTTCTCCATGCATTATTATCAAATGTATGTGGCCCAGTGTATCTAGGGGAAATCCTTTTTCTCCTGCTCCCTCAACAGTAAACAGACCACGAAGGAGGAGAGGTGGGAACTTAACTTAATTAGGGGTTCTGGAAGTTTAATTCTCAGAAAATAAAAGCACCAACTTGCTAGATTTCAGGAACGGTTCTGTAATTTTCCTGATTTGAATTCTTGGTTGAGATCAGATCATCCTTTTTTATGATAGGTTCAACCTACTGTTATGGGAGGGAAGAGGGAAGTGGAGGCTGCTCTAGTCAAGCTCATGGATTGTCATGAGAGTCTTTGGCTTTCTGACTGCCAAATGAATTAGATTATTGGGAGACTCAAATTAAACAATAAGCTTCCTTTCTCCTTCCTTCCATTTCTCCCTTCTTCTCTGCCTTCTATTTTCTTTCCTTCTTTCCTTCCTCCCTCCCTTCATTCCTCCCTCCCTTCCTCCTTCCCTCTCTTCCTTCCACCCTCCCTCCTTCTTTTCCTCCCTCCCTTCCTTCCACCCTTCTTTCCTTCCTTCCTTCCTCCCTTCCTTCCTTGGTTCCTCTTCCTTCCTCCCTCCCTTCCTTCCTTCCTCCCTTCCTTCCTTTGTTCCTTCCTTCCTTCCTGCCTCCTCCTTCCTTCCTTCCTTCCTCCCTCCCTCCCTTCCTTCTTTCCTTCCTCCAAAAAGAAAGAGAGAGACAGAGAGAGGCAGAGAGAGAGAGAGAGAGAGAGAGAGAGAGAGAGAGAGAGAGAGAGAGAGAGAGAGAAGAAAGGAGGGAGGGAGGAAATGAGAGAGGAGGGAGGAGAAAGAGAGATTACTTGAAAGGTCAAAATAGAACCAAATGTAATCCTCCGTAGTAAGCAGTTCATTATTCATTTTGAAAGTCACTCATAAATGGTGAGTGGTTCGATGTCAAGAGATAGGCGAGATTAAGCAACTGAAAACGTTTATTATTGTTCAAAGGCTTGTTTTCTGGGAGGCACCTCAGCCACGTCCATGCCGTCAGTGCCGGGCTCAGTCATAGAGAATTCCAGGGGTCTCTAATGACTAAGCTGTTGAATCACCTGTGATGATTCAGTTTTATAAGCATTTCTAAGAAATCATTGGTCGCTCAGCCTCGGAGTACAACTCCCACATCCACAACTGACTCTTGTATCCCTTTCCATCCTGCACCTCCCTCTCTGCTCATTTTCCCATATCGCCCAAACAATGGTATTTTTCATTCTTTCCTGGAAGACGGGGCACTGGGGGCAGTGTGGTGATGAGGCAAAGCGGGGCGGGGAACAAGAAGTGTATGTGGAGTCAAAGGACCCTGAATTTGGGATGACAACAACTGACTTTGGGAAAGCTATTGAATCTCTCTGAACTTCAGTCCTTTCTCTATAAAAGGAGGTGGCAGATTAAGACTCTAAAGTCCCATCTCTAAATCTAGTTTTTCAAATTCCCTTTTCTGCCTCTCCCTCCCACCTGCCTTCACTTTCTGAAAAAACTCTTCATGGGGTTTATCAGTGGTTACTTATCTTACAATTCCTACTTAGGTTGCAAGCATTGATCCGAGGGAAACAATACCTTAGGAGTCAGATAAATTTATACAGTGAAGATGTGGATTTTGTCCTCTCTCTCCAAAGGATAAGATTTGGGGGACCACACAGCATGAAATGATAATTTAGTGAATGTCAGGTTTTTTTTTCCTTCCCCTTTCTTCTACTTAATTTGAACGGTCGGCATAGTTTTTAAAAAGACACAAAAATCAGGCTGGCCTATAGATAATTATTATGTGAGCCACCAAAGTGGGAAATGTCCTGATTTTTATTCCCCTAAAGGTATCTCTGTTTACTTTGGCAATATCAAAAAGACTAAGCTAAAGGTGGGTGGAGGCATCCTGGGAAGGAAGCTTGTGGGGGAAGAAAATGGAAATGTGGTGGGGCCGCCACCCTGTTCTGCTTTGCTAGAAACCCTGAATAATCATCAGATGAATGTTTTGGATTAGGAAAGATCAGGTTCCTTTTTACTGCTCGAGACTACAGATCTCTATACGGGATTCAGATTCAAGAGCATGGCAGACTTGCAAACCAACGACAGGAAAAAAGTTATATCTTCAGAACTGGAATTCCATTTAATTTGAGCAATATTTATTAAGCCCCTACTATGTACAAGGTTTGGATCACATATTTAGGCAAAAATGGAAAACAATCCCTGACCCCAAAGAGTGTACCTTCTAAATTGGAAAAAGGGACCATGGTGAGCCCCACAGAATTATAGGGCACAGAGTTGAAAGAAATCTTAGCGATTAAACTGATCCAACTCTCCCATTTTACAGATGAGGACATGGAGACCCAGAGACATTAAGTGAGTTGTCCAGTATTATACAGGTGATTTCAAGTCCATTGCTCTTTTCCAGACTCTGACATTTGACATTCCTAATTTAGAGAATATCTAAGGATTTTGATCCCCACTTGGTATCTCCATCCTGACAGCAGGTATTTTTTCATCAGATATACCCATTCAAGGTCCAGTTTCTTAGTGTTCTGTTGTAGAAGACATTACTCTCAGCAATCAGTAAAACATTCATTTTTATTCCAATTCATTTAGATGCTACTCATATGGTATAGCTTCTAGGGAAATATAGCAGTGGTTTTGGGGTCCCCTGACCTGGGGGGTCTGTTCTGGCAATCTATCTGATTCCAAAGTCTTTTGGCTTTGCCCTCTTCCCCACACCCAGGAATGCTATTGTTCTGACAATCTGCCTGATTCTGGAGTCCACTCCTCAATTTATTAATGACTCATAATCTTGTCAGTGAGAACCAAATTCCAATGACCACTCCTCCTTCCTACCTATGAGCCATACAATTAGCATATCTATGATGGAAAGCTGGATAAATGTGTCTCCTTGCTTCTATTTCTCTGTTAATTTATTTTGGAAATTCAGCCTGCTTTGTGATGGCGTTATAATTACAATAAACTCCACCCCTTGGCTAAGGAGATGGATTCAAGCCTGAAAATTCATTTGAGACATCTTGCAACACTTCTCTATGATCCCAAACTTTTGGGGTCCCCTTCCCAATCTCAACATCATGTTCTATCATGTTAGTTAACCATGTAATGTCATTGAACCTTTGGCATTTTTCTAAAACTATATGAATTACTGCACTTCATCAGATGACTTTTCCACCTACATCAACAAAATCAGAGGTCCAAACCAAATAAAAAATATTTAAATCAATACCAGCCATTCTCAGAAATGTCCATCTCTTTCCTACCTCTGTTCTTTCCAAATGGAATTCAAATGTAGGATAATTGTACTTAAACATTTAGTATATTGTGAAAAATCAAGAATCCAAGTGAAATTCTCTCCTCCACAACTAAACAGGTTCTTTCATGAACTCCAGTCCTAAGAGGTTGGTGAAACTTGTATAATGTCTATTTCCTCTTTACACTCAACCTTGTATGTATTATTTTTATTAAAAGCACTTTATGTTTCAGAGCTTTCCCTCCCCAAAGTACAGATGACTTAGTTTTGTGTAGAAAAAACAGGTAAATAAACCTGTACGTTACTCCTTTTATTCTGGCCCAAGCCTAGTACAGTCCAGCCCTATGATTCAGGCTTGGAATTAGAATGCAATGAAGTAATCATAGACCATACAAATGAAATAAAACAATTTTACTTGAGTTTAACAAGGATACAATACAGGTAGAACTTCACTCCATTCTTCCACCAGTGATTGCCATTGCCATGACCATATTAAGTCACAAGGTGTCTCCTGCAAGGAAGTGGGAATTCTGCAGGAAATTTAATTCTCCTTTGGCTGGGTCTTTTCTGCTCTATGTAGAAGAGAAGATAAACCATTGATGATTGTGAGAATAGTTTCTCCATGATCTTAAAGAACAACCAATACAGTCTATGTATCCCTTTCGGACAAGTTCACAAATATTTTCTAGGAAACTTCTACCACTAAAACAATCATAAAATAATTCTGAATTCAGGAAGAAGTCTAGCATAATAAACATCACTAGAAGAGAAGGTTTGTATAAATAATAAAAATATAAAACAATATAAATGACCTAAGAAACTTGATTCATACGATGGATGTAATTCCAGGGGTAGTTCAGAGCAGATCTCCTAATGTATAAACAGTCATGATGAACAAGAATAGCGCTAAAATTTTAAAATCCAGAGCATAAATGATAACTGAAGAGTCACTGCTTATAACTGGTTTGGGTCATTTATAGAAAATCGGCTGAAAGATTGGGGCAGCTAGGCTAGAGTGCAGTCTGAAATCAGGAAGATGCATTTTTGTGTGTTTGGTTGTGGCCTCCGACACATTAGCCAGATGACTCTGGGTAAGTCACTTAAGACTATTTGCCTCAGTTTCCTCATTTGTAAAATGAGCTACAGAAGGAAATGAAAAATCATTCTGATATCTTTGCCAAGAAAACCCCAAATGGTGTCATGAAGAGTAGAACATGACTGAATGATTGAACAACAGCAAAGCTTAAATGTCATTTGCCTCTTTCATGAAACCTGTCTCATTGCTGGAGTTGATCTTGGGATTAACCCTATCTACCAGACAAGACTTTTGCCTTACTTGAGAGTCTCATTAGGGGGCTGATGCCAGATTTTAATCACTTTAAAAGTCTTTATTGAGTGACTACTCCCTTTTTTCTGTTTTGTGTGTGTATGTATGTACTGTATGTATATGTGTGTGTGTCAATTTTATCATTCATTTTAAGTAAAAAACAAGAAAAGAGAGAAACAATATTGTCATGTACATAGCA
The DNA here is from genome assembly GCF_016432865.1 of Antechinus flavipes. Taxonomy (NCBI): domain Eukaryota; kingdom Metazoa; phylum Chordata; class Mammalia; order Dasyuromorphia; family Dasyuridae; genus Antechinus; species Antechinus flavipes. Next base: position 208,547,850 of record NC_067402.1, read on the forward strand.
GAACACGAGAGGTTTCAATATAAAATAACAAATTTCCATTTCAAGAAAACTAATAATATATCCTATACATTTTTTTCAAAACTGCCTAGTTTTGTTTTTTTACTTCTTTGTAGGTTTTTTGTTTTTTTGTTTGTTCTTCTCTGTATATTTTTACTTTAATTTTTTCCCTTCTTCCCCCAGAACCTCCTATTCCTGCCCTAACGAAGACTACAATTAAGTGTGGGTCTGTCTATCTATCTATCTATCAACATACATATATACACTCACACACACACATATATGTAAGAATACTATGTTCATTTCCTCCATTTCTCTGAAGGTAGATAGCATCTTCCCTTATAAGTCCAAATCTTTCCATCTTTTTCTAAATCAACCAGCTCATTATTCTATCAGCAATATTCCAAGCCAATCACATCCTGTTTGAGAGATTGTCTATGAAAGCCTTTTCTCCCAATTTTGTTTCATTTCTTCTATTTTTGGCTGTTTTATTTATGCAAGAAAATTTTAATTTACAATAATTCAAATATTAATTTTATACTATAAGAATATTCTTACCATATAATATAAAGTCTGATACTGCTGAATCTTTTTCCTTTACATTTCCCCCCTAATTTCTTTGAAGTCTCTGACCTTTTGTTCTTTCATATGAGTTTTGTTACTATATTTTCTAACTCAGTAAGATAAAATTTTTAAAGTAGTTTAGTTGGGATGGCATTGAATAAATAGATTAGTTGTCACTTAAAATCCATGAACAATAAATATCACTGCAATTATTTAGATCTGACTATTTGCATAAAAATTTGCATATTTTATGTTTATGTTCATATTACTCTTTTGTCTGTTTTGGTAGGTATTTAGTACTGTCTAGTTATTTTAAGTGGCCTGAAACAAAATTAAATAATATTGCTGACACAGTGTAGTTTCCTTATTTTTCTCTTTTGATTGAAGCTATTTTTTAGTTTGATGATTAGCTCCCCGATTTTTTTTTTACTCCTGATCTTTATTTTATCTTTGTGTATATCTCTCAGTTTTATAGCATATTCTGAAAAGCAACATTCTGTTGAATTCAAGTTTTTAATCTGCTATCGGTTTCTATTTTTATGGATAAATTCATCCCATTCATATTCTAAGTTTAATTACTTATTTTATTTGTTTATTATTTATTACTTATTTTCCTCCTTTTTATTTTTCTTCACTATCCATTTCACCGTATTTCTATCACTCTTCATTCTTTTGCTTTACTTCTACTCTCTATTTTGCTCTCCTATTCTTTAACCCACCTACCCCTCTAAGAATCCCTCCCTTATCTTCCCCATCAACCTTTCACCTTGCCTCATTTCTTTCTGTATTTATGACTTTTAAATACCTTTCTATACACACACATATATGTGTGTATGTATCCCAAACCTTTTTTTTTCAAACTATATAAATAATGATAGCAGTCCTAAAAGTACTGATAACATTTTCACATATAAGAAGTAAACAATTTGACCTTACTGTGTCCCTTCCTTATAAATGGTCTTTAATGTCTACTTTATATTTCTCTTGGATATTATATATTGAATTTTCCCTTAAGTTATGCTCTTTTTGCTACAAATATTTGAAAGTTTTTCAGTTCATTAAATGTCTATTTTATTTTTCATTCAGGATTATAGTTAATTGGGTAAGTTACCCTTGGTTATAACCTCAGCTTTTTTGCTTTATGAAATATAGTATTCTTCAACATAGTATCTGCTAGATTTTATGTAATCCTTATTGTCACTCCATGATATTTGAATTTTTTTTCCTTGTCAATATTTTTCCCTTAACCTGTGAGTTTTGAAACTTGGCTATGATATTCTTGTAACTTTTCCTCCTGGGATATTTTTCAGGTGATGATTAGTAGATATATTTTTTTTCCTATTTCTGCTTTGCTTTCTTATTCTAGAACTTCAGAGCAATTTTCCTCAATAATTTCTTGAAATACTGTTATGAGGAGTTTTTTTTTGGGGGGGGATAATTTTCAGATATTCTTATATTATTTCTCCTTGGTCTGTTCTTCAAATCAGTATTTTTAAGGAGTTCTTTCACATTCATATTTTTTCATTCTTTTGATTTTGTTTTATTATTTCTTGTGTCTTAGGATGTCATTAGTTTTCTTTTGTCCAATTCTAGCTTTCAAGGAATTATTTTCTTCCTTAAGTTTTTTTATTCTTTATTTCAAATTGGTTGATTTTCTTTTTATAATTTTCTTTCATTGCTCTTTTTTCTCTAATTTTTCCTCAATTTCTCTCATTTGATTTTTTTATCATAGTTTTTTATTTACAAGATATATGCATGGATAATTTTTCAGCACTGACCCTTGCAAAATCTTCTGTTCTAACTTTTCCCCTCTTTCCCCCCACCTCCTTCCCTAGATGGCAGGTAGTCCCATACATGTTAAATATATTAAAGTATATGTTAAATACAATATATGTATAGATATCCATACAGTTATTTTGCTGCACAAGAAAAATCAGATTTAGAAATAAGGTAAAAATAACCTGAGAAGGAAATCAAAAATGCAAGCAGACAAAAACCGAAGGAGTGGAAATTCTATGTTGTGGCTCATACTCATTTCCCATAGTTCTTTCACTGGGTGTAGCTGGTTCTCTTCATTATTGAACAAATGGAATTGATTTGGGTCATCTCATTGATTTTTAAAACCCTTTTTAAGTTTCTCCAAGAACTCTTTTTTTGCTTGGAATCATTTGATGTTTCTCACTGAAAAAGGAGCAACTTTTTTTTTTTTTTTGCTCTTATTATCTTCCTCTGAATATGAACTCAGATCTTTTCTATTCCCATAGTAGCTATCTATAGTTGGATTCTTTTTTCTTTAGTTGCTCATTTTATTTGTTTATTTTTGTTTTATTTGTTTATTTATTTATAGCCACTATTAGTGTAATCAAGTCATAGTTCTGATGTATGGTGAATGATGTCCCAAACCTCAGATCCATATTATTGTTAATTTCCGAGGTCTATCATAATTTAACTATGGGCTCTCCTCTCTACTCCTAAGTTCCAGGTAGGGTTCCCAGTCACACTGTCCCACAGATGATTTTTCTCTCTGTGGGGTTCCTTGGATGGATGCAAGCTACAGCTGTTCTCCCTGCCTTAGAATTGAAAGCAGAGACTCTCCTCTTCTTCAGGTGCCATTGCTTCTGCACTCACCAGGTATATGCTTGATATTTCATTCCTACAGTTGCAACCTGAGATGCATCTGGTCAGCCCAGCTGTGCTTGGTGTTCCTTAACAGTGGAAAGTCTTTCAATCTTCTCCTACTCAGCTGTCAGAACAACTCCTTCTGTGAGATGACAGTTTTTAAGGCTGAGTTAGTCCCCCAGCACAGCTGTCCCCAGAGCTTGTTGTTTATTGATTCTGTAAAGTCAGCCTGGAGGTGTTTGCACTTCACTCAGGCTGAACCTCCATCTCTAAAGGTCAGGTCTTTCCTGGGGTCTTTTCCAGTTGTCTTAGGAGAACAACTGCTTAACCCTGAGTTTTATTTATTTTCACTGCTGTACATTTCCTCTGAGGTGATATATGCCTTTTTCTGTCAAGAAAATTTGGAGAACTGAAAATTTTCTGACATTCTCTGTCATCTTCCCTGAATCTCTCCTTTTGTAGATTCCTTCCTTCCCCTTTGTTCAGGAATTTAAGACCCCTACAGACAATTGGGTGGTACAATGGATAGAATGTTAGACTTGGATTCAGAAAGACCTAAGTTCAAATACCACTTCAGATAGGAAAAGCCTTTGGCTCAGTCTCAGTTTCCTTATCTATGAAATAGTGTAATAATAGCATCATGTTCATAGGATTGTTATGAGGATTAGATGAGACAACATACTTAAAGTTCTTTACAAACTTTAAAGGACTAAAGAAATACTAGGTAATAATAACAATAACAAACCCAACAACAATAATAACCACCACTATTATAATGAAGACAAGTTCACACCTTCCATATTAATAAAAAGCTAAGTGTCTCCCAATGATTTCACGCTAAAATTATTTTTCAGGAAAGAGCCTTCCAGGGAGAAAAGAAATCTGCTAATTGGGGAGAAGTGTGGTGGATTTATATTGTTTACTTGGATCATATGGAATCTTGTAGGGAGCAGAAACTTTTAAGTGAGAAGATTGTTTAAGGATATTCATTATGATTGGGCCAGAGAGAGATTACAGGAAATAGGTCTAAAAGTAGTCCCTTATTATCAGTTGAATCTTTCTAAAGGCCAGATCTGAAAAAATCACTGGACCAGAGAGTCCTACTTCTTAATGGGGTAGTACTGCAAGGAAGAGCCTCTGAGAGCTGGGATACCCAAGACTAGAAATTAAGAGTGTGTTGACAAAGCTATTGTTTTAAAAGTCCATCCTAGCATTCAACCATATCAGCTCCCTGAAGATGATTCGGAAAATGGAATGCTTAATTATTTAGTTGAACAAAGGCTATATGATGTCTTTAATGGGCACTGACATACCCTGTAAACAACTGTATGTGGTGGGAGGCATTTAAAACATTCCTTTATTAGTCTTAACTCCAGAGGGGTTAAATGTCCAGCCCTCTCCTCCCCAGCTTGCAGACCACACAAGTCTGACATAGCCATTGTCCAGGAATAAGTATAAATAAAAATTTTATCTGCCCCATTCCTCAGGCTCTCTCACATTCTAGTCATGTAGCTCATAGCTCACCCACGGCCCCTTTCTTTCCCACCCCTCTCCCACCCTGATGACTTGCCAGGGCCACCATCCTTCAGTGGGTTCTTTGTTACTGGATTAATAGCTGCCAAAGAACAATTGCCTTTCTCATAATGGAGGGAGCTGTCAGTTAACAAGGCAAATAGTGTTCCTCCTGAAACCCCAAAGAGATCAAAGAAAAAGGAAAAGGACTTATATGTACAAAAATATTTATAACAGCTCTTTTTGTGGTAACCCAAAAAAAGAGACTAAAGGTGAACTCACCACTTACAGAAATGACTAAACAAATTGTGGAATGTGAATGTAATATTATTTTTCTATAAGAAATAATGAAATGGACATTAGAAAAAATAGAGAAGGCCTATATGAACAGATTCAGAGTGAAGTTAGTAGAAGTAAAACAGTTTATAGAAGGACAAACACCTTATAGAGAAAAAACAACTTTGAAAGATTTAGTCATCATACTTTGTCCATCTCATTTAATATTATACCATCAATACAATTCTATCTATCTATCTATCTATCTATCTATCTATCTATCTATCTATCTATCTATCTATCTATTATCTCAATTTCCTCAGGAAGTTGGTGTCTTTTAGATTTCTGCTCATCAAAATATAGCAATATCAAGGAAAATTCAATGAGGAAGGACAGTGAAGATATACTTAACTTTTCCACAGGTACAAAAACAACCTTTTCCTGATTAGTTTCAGCCAAAGAAATAAAGAAAACAGCTACTGGCAAAATCACTAATCTCATAACATTACTTCAGGCCTGGGCTACCTAGACTACTTTGTCACCAATCAAAAATGGTTGGTCTAATGGGCACAACAACTTTATTCATCTTCCAGTAATCTATTATAAACTATCAAAGCTATTTACCTTTGTAACTCCTACACAGGGTATTATTAGGGGAATCTATGGGACAGAGAACTCTAGCTTCTTTCATCTCTATTACTAGTTAGGAATTATTTTTTCACCCCTTCTCGAAAGAGAGATTATTTACTATTAACTATCCAGAGAAGTTCAGGTATCTCCAAGAAATCCACTTAGTCCTATCCACAACAACTCATCTCAAATTCTATATCCTCATTTTAAAAATTCCATTATAGTCTTAATATTAGCAGCGTTTAATACATTTGCCAGGGGAAACCCCTGAATCCACGGTTATATAGTTCAGTCTCTTAATCCCTACCTCAACTGGCATTACCTTTCTTGCCTTTAGTATTACTAAATTCATAAGCCTTCAAGGTATGGTCTTTAAAAATAAAAATTGTATTCATCTCTGTCTTAAATTCCTGAAAATTTATTTAAATTTTACTTATGTTAGCAATCTAGTTTTTCTGAGTCCTTTAATAAGAGCTAAGGGATGCTTAATATTCTTATATTTCTACTCTCCTTGTTAAGCTTCTACCCAATGGACTAATCCTATAAGGTCAGTAGGAGCCCCCTCCTTATCCCATCGAGATGGCTCCCCATATGCCTACAATGCAGCAGTCACAGGATGCCAGGGTTCTATATATGGCCATCTAATCACCCAATGGTCTCTTTTTTCCACACCACCCTTTCCTCACTTCAACAATGAATTTAACCACAAAGATTTTGCAATCAAACGCTGCCAACTAATGCCAAATATTCTGGGCCAGACTTAACTCAAATCAGTCCAATGATTCAGTCTTGGAATTAGAATGCAATAAGATATTATTATATCATAAAATGCAATACAAATAACTTTACTTAAAATAGGAATTAAATGGATGCAATTAGAATTAAATCCTACTCTACTTGCCTCCAAATTCACTATAGTTCTAGCCCCACTGGATCAGAAAGGTGTCCACTGTAGGACATTTTTTTTTCTCTTTTACCAGTTCTCCATTGGTGAGACCTTTTGTGCCTTTGGCAATCATGAAGCTCAACCAATCCTGAAACCAGGTTCTATGTCCCCTAAATTGAAACCAGCCCAGTCTACCTAGAACAGACTTCTCTATTCCATTTGTTTAGAACAAAAGCTAGACGATCATTTGTTGGGCTACCATAAAAGGGGTTTCTGAAGAGGTCAAGAGTTGGATTGAATAAGCCTGGAGGGCTACTTCCAATTGTAAAATTTGATTTCTATAACAATTTTCTATTATTTGCATTATTCCCTATGCAATACTCTTAATTCCATTGGCATTTCTACTTCTTTAAAGGTGGTACAGTCTCCATATGACTGAATACATAGAGAAGTATGGGTGGCAATAGAGATAGTATGGCCTTTTCTAGTTTTATTTGAATTATATTGAGGTTAAAAATTGCTGTGTATGGAATAAAAGGTTTAGAGAAAATAATTCACAACCTGTGAAGCATATGAATTATATAAATCAATCAAATAGAGGAGTTTAAATTTGATCATATGGGTAACAGGGGATAAAAAACTGGTGTTTATTAAGGAGGAGAGTGATAAGACAGACCCATAATTTTTTTCTTTCCTTCTTTTAATAGTATTTTATTTTTCCAAATACATGCAAAGATAGTTTTCAATATTCACCTTTGTGAAACCTTGTGCTCCAAATTTTTCTTTCTCTCTCCCTTCCTCCCCTCTCTGGTAGACAGCAAGTGATCTGATATAGGTTACACATTTGGAATTATTCTAAATAAATTTCCATATTCATCATGCTGTGCAAGAAAAATCAAATCAAAAAGGAAAAAAAAGGAGAAAAAATCATCAATAACAACAAACAACAACAAGCAAGCAAACAACAACAAAAAGGTGAAAATACTATGCTATGCTTTGATCCATATTCAGCCGCCAAAGCTCTCTCTCTGGATGCAGATGGCACTTTCCACCCCATGTTTATTAGAAAAACCTCGATCACTTTGAATCACTTGAATAGAGCCATGTCCATCACAGTTGAACATCATGTAATCTTGTTGTTGGTGGTTCTGCTCACTTCACTTAGCATCAGTTCATGTAAGTAAGTCTTTCTAGGCTTTTCTGAAATCAGTCTGCTCATCATTTCTTATAGAACAGTAATATTTTATTACATTCATATACCAGAACTTATTCTGTCATTGCCCAACTGATAGAAATCACTCAATTTCCAGGTCCTTGCCATTGCAGAAAGTGTTGATTCAAACATTTTTATTAATGTGGGTCCTTTTCCCTCTTTTATGATCTCTTTGGGATACAGACCCTGTAGAGACATTGCTGGATCAAAGGGTATGCACAAGTTAATAACCTTTTGGGCATAATTCCAAATTGCTCCAGAATGATTGGATTAGTTCCACAACTCCACCAATAATGTATCAGTGTCCTAATTTTCCCACATCCCCTCCAACATTTATCATTATTTTTTCTAATCATCTTAATCAATCTGAGAGGTATGAAGTGCAGACCTTGGTACATTATTTCGGTGACTAGGTGGAAGATGATTTTGAGAGAAGAGAGATTTAAAGCAAGACTGAATAGAAAGCTATGGAGATAGCCTAGGTGAAAGGTCCTAAGGGAGGTGCCAATAAAAATAGAGACAAGGAGACAAATATAAGAGCTCCTTTGGGGCCAATTTTTCAAGGCTTGACAACTGATAGATATAGGGGGAAGGAAAGGGAGAAAGAGAAGCCAAGGATGGCTGAGAGGATTTGAACTTGGGTCACCGGAAGGAGAATGTTGTGCTTGACAAAATTAGGACACTGGAAAACAAGTGCAGTTATGTGTGTGTTGAAATGTGAGATGTTTCCTGAATATCCAGTTGTAATTGTCTGATTTTTCTGAAATCCATGTGAACCAATTAGGTTCCTTTGCTGGTCTGTTAATAGTCTTTGAATCACAGTTTGGAGAAGTCTTTAATAACAAGATATGAGTCAAAAGTGATCTCAGTATTAATAGCTCTTAGCCTTGTTGCTTAAAAATATTTTCTTAAACTATAAATATGGTCTTTAGGTTTCTTCATTTTTCAACATACATAAATAGTTTGTGGTATGAAACACAGCCATTTCAGTGACATCTATGTCGGTAATGGAAATGAACATTAATTTGTGCATTTTAGAAGTGCAGTTTGATTCCAGCTGAAGTATGGCTCTCATGAATGAGATTACTGGAATATATACATTTCATGTTGACGACACTCTCCTTTGGTTGCCTAGTATATCTCTATTATGGAATATAGCAGATTTTTCCCTTTAAGACTGACTCAGAAAAGAAAGACAATGGAAAAGAAGTCGATGGTGATTGTGGTAGAGACTGGGTTGACATTTAGTGGAATTATTTGGCATCATGAAGTCCCAGACTGATCCTTCTTTGCTGAAATTAATTTTAAAAAACCACAATGAATTCAAAGTGGTTGAACTATGTAGACACAGTCTGAATTTCTTTACTTCCATGTTTGTCTTTAAAAATTTCAGCACTTTTCACTTCTTTTTTGTTCTTTTTTTGGGGGGAGCTGTTAAATTCCCTCTTCACTATGAATAATATTTTAAGAAGTTTGGGTGAAGATTTTTACCATGAAGTCTTAAATGTTCATACCTTTTATGCTTTCCTGTCCTGAACTCTGGGGATACAGCAATGTGGTCTTGGATATTAAAGGTAGTTGGTCAGGAACACCTGGTCACTATAAATATAGAATCCTTCATTCAGCCTTCTCTGTGGTCTTAAAATGAATCTACAAATTTTAAAATTTGTCATTTCCAGGATTATGATAATCCCAGGTAATGAGACATTTTCACAACTCTCACATTGTAAATCTGATACTTGCACATTTAAAAGGTCATATCCAAACAAGATTGAATTTGGTTAATTATAGAGTCTTCTGGATTCAATTCATGCCAGGACCTAAATATAATTAAAAATCAAGCAAATTTATAAGGTATCTAATCACAGTGGTATTAAGGCTAATGAATTCATTAAATATTACTTTCATAAATTGTCAATCATATTATATTGTGGAAAAGATGGAGAGATATAGATCAGGCAATAATAAATTCAGATGCGTTTGGAACTCGTTGATTGGCCAGACACACAGAGTAGTTAGTTGTTAATAGTTCAATATGACAAGATGTCTCCAGAAAAGTTCCCCTGAGATCTGCACTTGGCTCTACTTTGTTTCAAGTTTTTAATCAGTGACTTCAATAAAATCATAGATTGTGTATTCATCAAATTTGTAGATGAAACTAAGCTGAGAGGGAGAGTTTACACTGAATGATCTAAAAAGAATTTGTAAGGCTGGAGCATTGGGCTAAATCTAGTGAGATGGAATTTATGTAAAATCTTATACTTAGGTATTAAAAAAATGAACTTCCCAAGTATAATATGGAAAATGCATGGATAGTAACCAAGGAAGTTAGTGCCATCATGGGCTTCATGAAGAAGAGCATAGCTTCAGGAATAGGGAAGTATTAATTTCAAAATACGATGTCCTCATCAGATTTTATCTGGAGCATTGTGTCCAGTTATGAGGACTATGGTTTGAGAAGAAAATCGATAAGCTGGAGGGTGTCCAGAGGAGGAAAACCGTGATTGTAAAAGAAGCATCTTTCGTCTATAATATATAAAGTTTGGCCGAAGGAATTGGACACAGTTAACCGGAGAAAAGACCACTTAGTATGAACAAGATAAGTGTATTTGAGCATTTGAAAGGCTGTTATATGGGAGATTAGACTTATTCTATGAGGCAGCTAGATGACATTGTGGATAGAATGCTGGGCCTAGAGTCAGGAACATGTGAGTTCAAATCAAGGCTCTTATGCTTACTAATTGTATGACTCTTCTCCTTCCCTCCCCTTCTCTTCCTTTCTCTTCCTCTCTTGTTCTAGAGGCCATCTAGATTGAATAATGGATAGAATGTTGGACCGGGAGTCAGAAAAACCTGAGTCTTCCTCCCTTTCTCCTTCCCTCCTTCCTTCCTTCCTTCTCTTCCTTCTTTCTTTTCCTCCTTCCTTTCCCTCCTACTTTCCTCCCTCCTTCCTTCCCTTTCTTTTTCTCTCTTTTCCTCCCTTCTTTCCTCCTTCATTTTCTTCCTTTCTTCCTCCCTTCCCTCCTTCCTTACATTCTTTCCCCTTCTTTTCTCATATATTAACAGAGTTTTATTTATCCTTTCAATAGATTTAAAGTGGAATTGGTTTGACTCGACTAATTTCATTAGCACTTCATTTCTGCTCAAAATTTTAAATGATGTGCAAATGGGCCAACTGAAATGAATACCTGTTACCCATATTGCCAGTGATTTTTTTTCCGAATAAAAAGTGTCTTAAATGGTTTGAAGAGGATCAATTGTAAATGCTATCTACCAGACATCAAACAGAACACACAACAAAAATAAAGGGGAATTTTCCTTTCACTTGTAAACACTTTTGACAGTTAGGCATTGGATGTCCTGAAGTTTCCCTGGGGCTAGCTTAGAAGGTAAAGGTCTCTGTCTGGGATGAGATGAGAAACCAATAAGTCTAGAAAGCATCCCTCCTCCCCAATAATACAACAGGGCAGCAGTTATTCACTCTTTTGCCATGTGTTCAGTCTGAAAAAGTGGAGAGCTGGATAAGAATGGTGTTTGAATCTTTTACCTGACAAACAGGTGAACTGGTGCTAATAAAGAAAAGTGACCAGAGGTGCTTGTTGTGATTAGCCAATCAGATAGAGCAGGTCATGTGAAGGTATGTGAAAAGAAGCTTTGAATAAAAAAGCCATTATATATGTAGAGAGAGCTCAGCAGTTCCCTGCTACCGTTATTTTTTACTTTCCAATATTAGCAAAAGCTGTGTGTGAATCATATGATGAATGTTTGAAGACCCAGCAAAATGGTACAATCCTGAGCTGACAAGTTGACAAGGGCAAGAAGAAAGTTATTTTCTTGCACTGAATTATGTTCCTTTGCTTATTCCTATTCTCTCCTCTCTGCCCATTAGCTTCAAACAACATAAAAAGGTTCACTGAGGAGATGGCAAATGAAATGAGTAGTACAACTTGAGCTATAGATTCTGAGTTTTGTTGTTTGTCCATTTTTTCCCTGAGAAGACCAATGACACACAGATTGTTGTCTTGACCTTTGGATGAATTCAACTTAAATGAGACAGAGCTGCACTAAGTCATCATCTTTATTCTCTTTTCCAGGATTATCAAAGTCCAAAGGCAAGACAGAAATCAAGATAACGGGCAGTGGCCCAAGGTGCAGATCTTCCACATCTGACCAAGCTCCATGGCATCTGCTTCAGCCTCCTTTGCAGTTAAAACAAAATGACCATTCTCTTGGGGTGAGTCTTCATATATTTGGGGTGTCTACCTAACTCTCTGATGGGTTTGCGGACTGTACATTACCTTTAATCTGGTTTAGCCCATCTAGTTTTACCTCTGCCCATGCTATTACTTCTGGGAGCCACAGGTGAGAACTGAATGAAAGTGAGCACCAAAGGTGGATGAACAGCTCTGAAAAGGGCTCAGCAGCCCTCTCCCCAGAGGTGCTAATCCTGCCTGAACATCCATACATCTCAGTTTCTGAGCTAATGTAGCAGTGGATGGAGAAGTGTACTTGGAGTCTGAGAGACCTGAATCTGAAAATTGTATTCTGTGGTTGAGTAACCATTGGCAACTTGCTTAACTTTCTAACTTCAGTTTCCTTAGGTATAAAATAGAGAAAGAATTGAGTTTTTAATCAGAAAGACGTGAATTCAAGTCTTGTCTTTAAGCAAGTCATTTAACCCACCTGGTGATCCCAGAAAACATTCAAAAAACTTAAATTAGTAGGGATTATTTCACTTCCTCAATAGAAGAAGTTTCTTGTAATAGCTTTGAAGGTAAGGGGAAAGGGAAGGGAATAAACATTTAAATGGTACCCACTGTGTGCCAGGGATTGTGCCAAGAGCTTTTTACAAATATAATCTCATTTAATACTCACAATACTCTGGCAAGATAGGTGCTACTATTACTCTCCTTTTTTTTAATGATGAGAAAACTGAGCTAAACCGGTTATAAGATTTGGCCAGGGTCATCCAACTAGTTAATATCTAAGATTGCATTTGAACTCAGGTCTTCCT